>NC_091977.1:504588749-505999374 GCF_044704955.1 Pristiophorus japonicus | reverse complement strand
AATGGGCTAAGGGACAACTATTTTCAGGGGTTTATGTGGAAATGTCACCTTGTGAAACTATGGAAGGTTTTTAATTGATATTTGTTTGGGCTCTCACTTACACTGATGTCATTGCCACAGTGATTAGGAAGCAATGCACAAGCACAATTCAAGGGTGTCACTGTACCTCTGGCAACTGCAACTTGTGCAATAAATTTAAACAAAGCTATGGACCAACCCACGTTGCAATTCTCCATCCATCACTTTGAATGCAGCAGAGTGCACTCAGCAACTTGTGCGATATTGTCATATCTAGTGCACTGCTGACACAGTGCACACAAAAGATTGTGGGGGTCGTTTTAACCTATCCCTTGGTTCGGAATTGTTATGATCTGGAATGCCCTGTCTGAAAGGGTGATGGAAGCAAATTCAATGATAACTTTCAAAAAGGAATTGGATTAATACTTGCAAAGCAAAAATGTGCAGGACTGTGATGAAACAGCAGAGGACTGGGACTAATTGGATAGCTCTTTCAAAGAGCCGTCACAGGCAAAATGAGTAGAAAAGTCTCATTCTGTGTGGTATGATTCTATTATTCTGCGGTTCGATGAACCTGCTCGGCAGGATTGAGGGTAGCCACCAGTTTTACACCCTGCCCGAGGTTTGCTCTCCCAATTGCTTCAGTGGAGAGTAAAATCAAGCTAGGTGTAAAACGGGCAGCTGATCCAAACTCTCTCGGGGAATTAAGCTAAAATGATCACCTGTATTTCAGGTAAGTTGTTGCTTTTGATGCTTGCAGGCGGGGACATGCTTAGGGTAACAGTTTCCTCAATTAGTCTGAATTAGGTTGTGCTGCTTTAAAAATAGGTTTACTAATTAATAAATTGCAAGAAAATAGCTGATCAGTTCAGAACTTAGTTTGCAGAGCTTGGTAACTGGGGAATTGTGTGGTTTTCATTGTTTGTGTAACATTTGAAAAAGCTAGGGAGGAGTGCTTCTTTAATCGAAAGATCCCTGGATGAGTACATAATAGTTGCTTATTAAACTTACTCTATCTGTTACTAATGAAAGAAACAGATTCTAAAACATTTGCAAGATGATGTTTTTTCTCTGACCCAGATTTATACCACAGATTTCCATTATGTACCTTGATAGCTCGAGTGGTAAATGCAGAGACTTAACGGTTAATTTAGATTTTAATGTGTCTGTTGCCAGCGGTGCTTGTTCTAGATTAAGGATTGTTCTCATTAGGTTAGTGGCCCAGCTCCAGAATGACAGATGTTCATGTCAGGATGACTCTATTCTAGAATAGAAATTATTCACATCAGGACAATGGCCTTCATTCTGGAGTAAGTGTTGCAAGCAGTGGACCAATGATTGCCACCTCTTATGCTGTTCTCCAGGTTAGAACGCTGTCGATTCCAAATATTGCTGGTAACTAAATTAGGTGAGTTTAGATTTGATTCAATTGAAATGAATGCTCATTTAATAATATTTAGTATTCCCATTTTTCTCAGCTTAAGAAAAGACCGAGAGAATCTATTCCAGCTTTGAGTGTGCTGAACGTTGGTTGCTCAGCTATTACATTAAATATTCATTCTGAGTTTAGCACTTGGTGAGTGTTCTGATAGATCTGATCCTGAGTCTGTGTTTCATCTGATTTCGGGCACAAAACCAGTCTATGCTTGAGATCAGCTAATTCATAGAATTATATAGCATGTGCAGGACAGAATCAGGCCATTTGGCTCGCCACGAGCCTCCTCCCACCCCTCTTCATCTAACCCAATCAGCAAAACATATTCCTTTCTCCCAAATGTGTTTATCTAGCTTCTTCTTAATGTACCATCATATTGCTATACGTGCTATAATTGTCCTCAGTACCTTTGGGCCATGGAGGGAGAAGGAAATCCAAGTTCTAATTTCTGATGCCAATAACCTCTATTGGAAAGTGGACAAGTGTGGACATGGGTAAATATAAAATCAGGTGCGTCTGTGATATTCACCAAAACACACCGCCCTCAAGGTTTAATGGACTACCAACACTCACTGCCTATTGGTTCAAACATGAATAATAACCTGGGCAAGGCATAGGATGGTGGCCATGAGGCAATGGTCAAAAATTTGAAAGGCAAAATTAAAATTCAGAAGGGAAAACAACAGGCAGAGGTCAACAATTCAAATCATCAAACTGCTTTGATGATCTATTAACAGATTTTGAAGAATTAGACGAGAGTGCTGCAAAATACTGCACACTGTCTAAAGGTCAATTCTAGTGACTGTTTTTTTATATATATATACACACAGGTATATAATATTATATAAATATATATATTATATATATGGATTTGAAAGATAAAGGACTAAGCCACAACTGGTTCATAAATGGAAAGAGAGCAGCAGAATATTATTGGCTGGGAGATTATATTCTGGCTTGTTTTGCAGTTTAAAAATGCTCACACTCTGGTGGTGAATCTTTGGAATTCTCTACCCCAAAAGGCTGTGGAGGCTCAGTCGTTGAGTATATTCAAGACAGAGTTTGATAGATTTTTGGATATTAAGAGAATCAAGGGATATGGGAATCGTACAGGAAAGTGGAGTTGAGGTTGAAGATCAGCCATGATCTCGAGGGGCCGAATGGCTTATGACTGCCTCCTATTTCTTATGATCTCTACATATGAAAGTGAAACTTCTGATCAGTGAAGTTCTTGTGTTAATGTTTATTGCATTCTTAGTAAGTCCTGTGTGCACGATTGTTGCATTTACATGTTGATTAAATGGATTAACAGCTGTGTCAACCACGTACACACAGGAATGTTGTACAAACACATTAAGTACTTGTAAATAAATATCTCCAATTGGAAGTCCTGCCCTATAGACTTTAATATGGGTGAGTCAAAGTGTATGTGCCCTATTCCACCATCTTCAAATAAATGGGCTAAGGGACAACTATTTTCAGGGGTTTATGTGAAAATGTCATCTTGTGAAACTATGGAAGGTTTTTAATTGATATTTGTTTGGGCTCTGACTTACACTGATATCATTGCCACAGTGATTAGGAAGCAATGCACAAGCACAGTTCAAGGGTGTCACTGTACCTCTGGCAACTGCAACCTGTGTAATAAATGTAAACAAAGCTATTGACCAACCCACGATGCATTTCTCCATCCATCACTTTGAATGCAGCAGAGTGCTGTCAGCAACTTGTGCAATATTGGGGTCAAGTTTCGGCCTGAGTTGCTCCAATTTTTTTGGAGCAACTAGTTTAGAATGGAGTATCTTAGAAATTACAATTCTCGGCATTTAGTTTGCTCCAGTTCTAGTGAGTTAGAACAGTTTCATTTTAGAACAGATTTTTTTTTCAAAAGGGGGCGTGTCCGGCCACTTGCGCCTGTTTTGCAAATTTAGGCAGTGAAAACTTACTCCAAACTATCTTAGAATGGAGTAAGTGTAGATTTTTGTACGCTCAGAAAAACCTTGCCACACTTGGAAATCAGTCGTAAGGATCGAGAGATGGGGAAGGGGGAAGGGAAGTTTACAAACATGAAACACATCACTTTTACAAATAAAGAGCCATCATCAATAATAAATAATAAATAAATCAATAAATCAACCAACAAATCAATCAAAAAAAATTTAAAAATTAAAAATAAAAAAAATAATTAAAAAATCAATACATAAAAAATTAAGTTGCTACTCACCGACTGCAGCAGAGGGAGGGGGGGGAGGAAAGAAGAGGGGAGAGGGAGGGAGGAAGTGGGTGAGGAGAGAAGGGAGGGAGAGGAGGCTGAACCGGCTGACGACAGGAAGCCGGACCGAAGACTTCGGGCGGGGCCCGCCCCCAGCAAGATGCCGGGTGGGCAGGCCCCGCCGAGGAGGTGGATGGAGGGCGGGGGGGGAGCGGACCGGACCTAAAGGTGGGGGTGGGGTGGGGGAGCCGGAGCGGAGCGGTAGCTGAACGGGGAGGGTAGGAGAGAGCCTGAGCGGAGCGGGAGCTGAACGGGGCAGGGAGTGGGGGGGGGCGGGGGCGGGAGAGAGCTGGAGCGGAGTGGGAGCTGAGTGGGGGGGGGGGAGCGGCAGGCAGTGAATCAGGAGCTGAACGATTGCAGGGGGTCGTGCGGCAGGCAGCGGAGCTGAACAGGGTGGGGGGCGGGCGGGTGGGAGCAGGAGCTGAAGAGGAGGGAGGCCGGAGTCCAATCTTTGCCGCCCCAGTGAGCCCATTCGGCCAGGGCAAGAGCCGGCGTGCTTCGGGCCCCTCCCACACAGCCTCGGACGCCTGGAGTTACTGCACAGGCGCGCACGCTCTAGCGCGCATGTACAGAGGTCCAGGCACTGTTTTCAGCGCTGAGACCTGGCTTCGCCCACCCACAGCTTGTGCTGTGCTGCGCCAAGGGCCTGGAATGTTCCACCAGTGGGGAGAATACCGAGGTAAATTTTAAGCGCAGTTTTGAGCTCGGAAATCAGGTGTGGCCCGCGGGGCTGCGTCATTCTATGCACGGCCTGAAACTTGAACCGATAGTCATATCTAGTGCACTGCTGACACAGTGCACACGAAAGATTGTGGGGGTCGTTTTAACCTATCCCTTGGTTCGCAATTGTTATGATCTGGAATACCCTGTCTGAAAGGATGGTGGAAGCAAATTCAATGATAACTTTCAAAAGGGAATTGGATAAATACTTGCAAAGCAAAAATGTGCAGGACTGTGATGAAACAGCAAGGGACTGGGACTAATTGGATAGTTATTTCAAAGAGTCGTCACAGGCAAAATGAGTAGAATAGCCTCATTCTGTGTGGTATGATTCTATTATTCTGCGGTTCGATGAACCTGCTCGGCGGGATTGCGGGTAGCCACCAGTTTTACAACCTGCCCGAGTTTGCTCTCCAATTACTTCAGTGGAGAGTAAAATCAAGCTAGGTGTAAAACGGGCAGCTGATCCAAACTCTCCCGGGGAATTAAGCTAAAATGATCACCTGTATTTCAGGTAAGTTGTTGCTTTTGATGCTTGCAGGCGGGGACATGCTTAGGGTAACAGTTTCCTCAATTAGTCTGAATTAGGTTGTGCTGCTTTAAAAATAGATTTACTAATTAATAAATTGCAAGAAAATAGCTGATCAGTTCAGAACTTAGTTTGCAGAGCTTGGTAACTGGGGAATTGTGTGGTTTTTATTGTTTGTGTAACATTTTAAAAAGCTAGGAAGGAGTGCTTCCTTAATCGAAAGATCCCTGGAATACTACATAATAGTTGCTTATTAAACTTACTCTATCTGTTACTAATGAAAGAAACAGATTCTAAAACATTTGCAAGATGATGTTTTTTCTCTGACCCAGATTTATACCACAGATTTCCATTATGTACCTTGATAGCTCGAGTGGTAAATGCAGAGACTTAACGGTTAATTTAGATTTTAATGTGTCTGTTGCCAGCGGTGCTTGTTCTAGATTAAGGATTGTTCTCATTAGATCAGTGGCCCAGCTCCAGAATGATGGATGTTCATGTCAGGATGACTCTATTCTAGAATAGAAATTATTCACATCAGGACAATGGCCTTCATTCTGGAGTAAGTGTTGCAAGCAGTGGACCAATGATTGCCACCTCTTGTGCTGTTCTCCAGGTTAGAACGCTGTCGATTCCAAATATTGCTGGTAACTAAATTAGGTGAGTTTAGATTTGATTCAATTGAAATGAATGCTCAATTAATAATATTTAGTATTCCCATTTTTCTCAGCTTAAGAAAAGACCGAGAGAATCTATTCCAGCTTTGAGTGTGCTGAACGTTGGTTGCTCAGCTATTACATTAAATATTCATTCTGAGTTTAGCACTTGGTGAGTGTTCTGATAGATCTGATCCTGAGTCTGTGTTTCATCTGATTTCGGGCACAAAACCAGTCTATGCTTGAGATCAGCTAATTCATAGAATTATATAGCATGTGCAGGACAGAATCAGGCCATTTGGCTTGACACGAGCCTCCTCCCACCCCTCTTCATCTAACCCAATCAGCAAAACATATTCCTTTCTCCCGAATGTGTTTATCTAGCTTCTTCTTAATGCACCATCATATTGCTATACGTGCTATAATTGTCCTCAGTACCTTTGGGCCATGGAGGGAGAAGGAAATCCAAGTTCCCATTTCTGATGCCTAACCAATAACCTCTGTTAGAAAGTGGACATGGGTAAAGGCAAAATCAGGTGTGTCTGTGATATTCCCCTACACCCAAGCCCCTCAAGGTTTAATGGACTACCAACACTCACTGTCTATCGGTTCAAACATGAATAATGACCCGGGCAAGGTACAGGATGTTGGCCATGAGGGAAGGGTCAAAAATTAGAAAGGCAAATAAAATGGAATCGCACACGATCGCACTCCCTGAAAACACTCCTCCATTTCCCAATTATTTTCACAAGTTTTTCTTTTGTGTAACTCCTTTCAGGCAGAATGATGACTGAGGAAGTGAGTAAAGGTTTTAAAATTAGTTTGAGCAGTTCCAACTCAATTCTCCTTGAACACAATTCACAAAATCGTCCTAAATTCAGCGATAGTTGGGCAATTGACCTTCAAATGCGACAACAGAAAGTGAATGTAATATTCCAAGTGCACTAGCAGGAGAAGTGTAGCAAAAAGAAGCCTAATATTGATATACAAGAAATTCTGGACACACCTGCAATTTTAATGATAATTGTATCTATGTACATAGGATTACATAGGATATACGACACAGAAACAGGCCATTCGGCCCAACTAGTTCATGCCAGCGTTTCTGCTCCACTCGAGCCTCCTCTCGTCTTTCCTCATCTAAATCTATCAGCATAGCCCTCTATTCCCTTCTCCTTCATATGCTTGTCGAGCCTTCCCTTAAATGCATCTATACTACTCGCTTCAACCGCCCCCTGCGGTACTTTGCAATCTTTCTCCATTTAAATAATGTGATTTTTTTCTGCCAAAATGCATGACCTCACACTTTCCAACATTATATTCCATCTGCCAAATTTTTGCCCTTTTTGTCCTTTTGCAGATTTTTTTGTGTCCTCCTCACACATTGCTTTTTTGTCCCATCTTTGTATCGTTAGCAAACTTGGCTACGTTGTACTCGGTCCCTTCTTCCAAGTCGTTAATATAGATTGTAAATAGTTGGGGTCCCAGCACTGATCCCTGTGGCAGCCCGCTAGTTACTGGTTGCCAACCAGAGAAGGAACCATTTATCCCGACTCTCTGTTCTCTGTTAGTTAGCCAATCCTCTAATCCCCAACCCCATGAACTTTTATCTTGTGCAGTAACCCTTTATGTGGCGCCTTGTCAAATGTCTTCTGGAATTTCCAGAAACTCATTACAGGTTCCAGTGCCAGTGCCATTTCTTGGTGACTATCTTATATTGATGGCCTCTAGTCATGCTCTTCCCCACAAGTGGAAACATTCTCGCTCTATCCATTCTATCAAAAACTTATAATAATGTTAAAGACCTCTATTGGGTCACCCCAAAGTATTTATCACTGTTTTTAAAAAAAAAAAAATTCTCTGAATGTGACATCGCTGGCAAGGTGGGCATTTATTGGCCAGCTCTAGTTGCCCTAAGAAGGTAATGGCATGCCAGTCCAGCAGTTTGATACAACTGAATGGCTTGCCAGGCCACTTTTGAGAGCAGTTGAGAGTCAACAGCAGCGTAGGACCAGTGTCACATACATGTCAGACCAGGTTCCAGTGCCAGTGAATACCGTTGGTTTCTTACCAGAGTTACAGTGAGAGCTGGGTAGAATCCGTGAGGATTTTGGGGCCAGTATTCGCAAGAGGCAGTGCTTCCAACACCGTGAAAAGGGCATCGAACTTTCATCAGCTGGCAGGGATCTGCATGTTACTTAAAACAGGTGAAGTGTGTGAGTGTGATATAATGGGATTCTGGCTGTCATAAGCTGCCTCTGCCAAATCTTAGGGATCCCGATAAGAAGAGAAATGGAGCTTTTTTTAAACCAGGGTTTCAGGAATAACTCAGACACGATGGGCCGAAATGGCCCCTTCTGCACTGTAGATTTCTATGTAACTCGTCAAGCTTCTTCAACAGCACTTCCCAAACCTGCGGCCTCCATCACCTAGAAGGACAAATGCAAAAGGTGCACAGGAACACCATGTCCTCCAGGTTCCCCTCGAAGTCACACACACCATCCTGACTTGGATTCTTAGTGCCATTCCTTCATCATCACTGGGTCAAAATCCTGGAACTCCCTACATAACAGCATTGCAGGAGTACCTTCACCACATGGACTGCAGTGTTTCAAGAAGGAGATCCACCACCATTTCTCAACGGCAACTAGGGATGGGTAATAAATGTTGGCTTTGCCACCTCTCGAGAATGAATAAAAAACATTCTAAAAGAGATGAGATGGCAATACATTGTGTGCTGTTGCTCATTCCTTCATAATGTTGACACAGATGTGCCCTCATCCCAGGTGAGCGAAACCCTGCTATTCCACAACTCTTAAAAATCAGAGCTAAAAAGTTTACTTTTTAAAATAAAAGAGCATTCTTTGCACTTTGTTTCATGTGAAGGCATTAATTATTGTGGTTGTTATATGTTGATGAATTTTCATCAATTGCAAAGTAAATCTCAGCTTTTAAACCTCAACACTCTCTGCCCTGTCTTAATCTTTGTTCAGTTTTGGCTTTGGCATAAATCGGCAGCTTTAAGGGAAGTGTGTCAGTAAGCTTTCAGAATTCGCTTTGTGAGAGCAAATGGTCTCTCTGGACTATGTATTAATTAAGGCCAAGAGGGCAGACTTGCTCCTTTGGCTCAATCACATATACTGTAGCTTTGAACCAGGTGAATAAGAACAGTCCAGGATGATTCTCCCACTCCTGTTATTTTTCCTCCCTCCATTTGGGGGAACTGATTAGATGTCTGCTGGGGAAACTTTTGAACTGCAGGAAAAAGTGACTGATTATTGATGGACTGTATATCAAGAAGAATGATTTAAAGTTGTTGCATATGATATTATTGGCATGGAATCAAATTTGCTACTTTTATTTTTATCAGCAAAAGTGGACATCTAAATTCATCACTGTTACTTCACGTGATACAATAGTAGAAATAAATCACATTTTTGGTCTTGAAAGGGGGAAGCACCATATTGATGAGACTTGTGTCCAATTTCCATCGCACCATTGCAAGGAAGAACCTCCTTGTGGTGGGCTATACAGCAATATTCGGGGTAAGATAGCTTAAAGCTCTACAACAGATGATGAGCTTAAGAGTATATGGTGTGTGTGGGGAGTTGGGACTGGACTAAGTTACAAAGGTAGGAAGGTTAGAGACTGTCAGAGGAAGCAGTGGGGCAGGGAGTTAAAGATGAGGGTAAGTATTTTAAAATCAGTTGCCTGAGGAAATAGGGAGTCAACGTAGGTTTGCAAGGATTGGGGTGAGAGTTGAGTCGAATTTTGCGCATGGGTGGCAGAACTCCGAAATGAATTGGAGTAGAGTAGAGCTCAAGAGGTCACTGAGAAGGAAATGTTGAATCTGAATGTTTTGGATGAGCGTTTCCGTGCAGTGAGGATGAGTTAGTTGTGGAGCCAGGAGTTGTTTTGGAGGCAGAAATGGGAAGGTGATGGACTGAAAGCAGAGTTCAGCCGGACTCTGTTTTAACACCGAGCACGAATCAAGTGAATGAGAGGAGGCAGGCAGTTGAACATCAAAACCCCTTAAACCTCGGCAACATGAGCCATGGGCAATTTTAACAGACAGAAAGTGGGAACTGGCCAGTGGGAATTGGAAAATCAAGCAGCAGGAGACCACCAAATGAAGGAACAGTGTCTGTGTTCGGGTAAGTCATGGGGAGGGGGTTTTAGGAGGGTTTCGTGTTTGGAAGGTGATAGTGAGGGGGGGATTGCCCCGATGGGAGGTCTAAACTTTCCTTGTAGGGCCTCAAAAGCAATGTGAAAACAAAAGTTTTTCTGAACAATTGTACATTCCTGTCTGGCGTAAAAATAAAAAAGGGAAGGTGGCTCAACAGTGGCTATCAAGGGAAATCAGGGATAGCATTAAAGCCAAAGAAGTGGCATACAAATTGGCCAGAAATAGCAGCGAAACCGGGGACTCGGAGAAATTTAGAACTCAGCAGAGGAGGACAAAGGGTTTGATTAGGGCAGGGAAAATGGAGTACGAGAAGAAGCTTGCAGGGAACATTAAAGCGGATTGCAAAAGTTTCTATAGATATGTAAAGAGAAAAAGGTTAGTAAAGACAAACATAGGTCCCCTGCAGTCAGAATCAGGGGAAGTCATAACGGGGAATAAAGAAATGGCAGACCAATTGAACAAGTACTTTGGTTCGGTATTCACTAAGGAGGACACAAACAACCTTCCGGATATAAAAGGGGTCAGCGGGTCCAGTAAGGAGGAGGAACTGAGGGAAATCTTTATTAGTCGGGAAATTGTGTTGGGGAAATTGATGATATTGAAGGCCGATAAATTCCCAGGGCCTGATGGACTGCATCCCAGAGTACTTAAAGAGGTGGCCTTGGAAATAACGGATGCATTGACAGTCATTTTCCAACATTCCTTTGACTCTGGATCAGTTCCTATCGAGTGGAGGGTAGCCAATGTAACCCCACTTTTTAAAAAAGGAGGGAGAGAGAAAACAGGGAATTATAGACTGGTCAGCCTGACCTCAGTAGTGGGTAAAATGATGGAATCAATTATTAAGGATGTCATAGCAGCGCATTTGGAAAAAGGTGACATGATAGGTCCAAGTCAGCATGGATTTGTGAAAGGGAAATCATGCTTGACAAATCTTCTGGAATTTTTTGAGGATGTTTCCAGTAAAGTGGACAAAGGAGAACCAGTTGATGTGGTATATTTGGACTTTCAGAAGGCTTTCGACAAGGTCCCACACAAGAGATTAATGTGTAAAGTTAAAGCACATGGGATTGGGGGTAGTGTGCTGACATGGATTGAGAACTGGTTGTCAGACAGGAAGCAAAGAGTAGGAGTAAATGGGTACTTTTCAGAATGGCAGGCAGTGACTAGTGGGGTACCGCAAGGTTCTGTGCTGGGGCCCCAGCTGTTTACATTGTACATTAATGATTTAGATGAGGGGATTAAATGTAGTATCTCCAAATTTGCAGATGACACTAAGTTGGGTGGCAGTGTGAGCTGCGAGGAGGATGCTATGAGGCTGCAGTGACTTGGATAGGTTAGGTGAGTGGGCAAATGCATGGCAGATGAAGTATAATGTGGATAAATGTGAGGTTATCCACTTTGGTGGTAAAAACAGAGAGACAGACTATTATCTGAATGGCGACAGATTAGGAAAAGGGGAGGTTGGCATGCAGGTACAGCAGGCGGTTAAGAAAGCAAATGGCATGTTGGCCTTCATAGCGAGGGGATTTGAGTACAGGGGCAGGGAGGTGTTGCTACAGTTGTACAGGGCCTTGGTGATGCCACACCTGGAGTATTGTGTACAGTTTTGGTCTCCTAACTTGAGGAAGGACATTCTTGCTATTGAGGGAGTGCAGCGAAGATTCACCAGACTGACCTATCAAGAAAGACTGGATCAACGGGCTTGTATTCACTGGAGTTCAGAAGAATGAGAGGGGACCTCATCGAAACGTTTAAAATTCTGACGGGTTTAGACAGGTTAGATGCAGGAAGAATGTTCCCAATGTTGGGGAAGTCCAGAACCAGGGGTTACAGTCTAAGGATAAGGGGTAAGCCATTTAGGACCGAGATGAGGAGAAACTTCTTCACCCAGAGAGTGGTGAACCTGTGGAATTCTCTACCACAGAAAGTAGTTGAGGCCAATTCACTAAATATATTCAAAAGGGAGTTCGATGAAGTCCTTACTGCTAGGGGGATCAAGGGGTATGGCGAGAAAGCAGGAAGGGGCTACTGAAGTTGCATGTTCAGCCATGAACTCATTGAATGGCGGTGCAGGCTAGAAAGGCTGAATGGCCTACTCCTGCACCTATTTTTCTATGTTCTATGTTCTTGTTTGAGCCTCTTCTGGCCCTGTGTGCTCTTCCTGCTGTCTGCAGTTGGTGAGAAAACCGCAACAGTTTCCCTGCTCAGACCACGAGTTAAAATTTCAGTGGGGCATCAATGATGTTGTCTGACCCAAATTTGCATATTTAAAAAAAGACCTTATTGGCTTCAGGTGGCTGTCCTAGCTGCCTGCTCAGATGTGCAGGTTAAAATAGAAGAAAGCGGGTGCAGCGGAAATTTGAGGAAAGTCTCCTCGACAATTTTAATTGCCCACCCACCCAGTTTCCATTGGGTGGGTGGAGTTAAAATAGCTTGATAAGATTTTGTATCATTGGATTAAATTTTGCAGGGAGCAAAAGGATGGCTTTAGTCTTGGCAATATTGAACTACAAGGAACTATGGCACAATCACAAGTTGATGCTAGCTTGTATGTCTCTTTCCTTTAATTAGCACTGTAGGTTAGTGTTAAAAGTTTTTTCAATAGTTTTCCATGTCCGTATTTGAACAAAATGCCTTCAGGTCAGCATTAAGAAAGAAGCAAAGACTTGCATTTATATAGCGCCTTTCATGACCACCGGACATCTCAAAGTGCTTTACAGCCAATTAAGTACTTTTGGAGTGTAGTCACTACTGTAATGTAGGAAACGCGGCAGCCAATATGCGCACTGCAAGCTCACACAAACATCAATGTTATAAAGACCAGATAATCTGTTTTTGTTATGTTGATTGAGGGATAAATATTGGCCAGAACACGGGGGATAACTCCCCTGCTCTTCTTTGAAATAGTGACATGGTATCTCTTACGTCCACCTGAGGGAGCAGACGGGGCCTCAGTTTAATGTCTCATCTGAAAGATGACATCTCCGACAGTGCAGCACTCCTTCAGCACTGCATTGGAACATCAGCCTAGATTTATGTGCTCAAGTCCCTGGAGTGAGACTTGAACCCACAACCTTCTAACTCAGAGTAAGCTACCCACTGAGTCACAGCTGACATTAACCTATGTTTAAGTTTGCTTTGCCGTATTTTATTTTTCAGTGCAGTTGACAAAATGTCATCGCTGTGCAGCAATCTAGGAACAGAGAACTCACACAGCAGATGGTCTTCAGTAAATACTTTTTCGCAAACAATTTTCAAATACTCAGTCAATTATTAAGAGAAAGGGAATTTCATCTGCAAGCTGGTAATGTAAGTGGCGGCATTGTTTCCCACTTGACCAAATGGTGGTGATTCTAAATCTTTGGGCTACCTGGCACTCAAAATCTGCGTGCTGCAGTTAGGGTGGGTTTTCCAACAGGATATTAGATGGGGTGTCAGTGATTGAGAAAGGAAAATTGAACTGGACATAATCCCTGTTAACTTGAAATGTCTGAATGACAATATTCAGCTCAATGCTCTTAGATTGGTGAATGAATTGCCCAGTGTGGAACTGAATTATACGGACAAAAATATTAGCCTCAAATGAGTTAGTTGCTCTCAGTTGAGGGGGTGGGGAAATAGGGGTGATGATTTTGGCCTCATCACGCCTTGGCCAGGGTTGAAACAAAATCTGTCAGGGATCCCGGTCCTGATTACTGTGGTGCATGTTTGTGGATGTTGGATTCATGTCTGCTGTGATGCCTCTCCTCCAAATAAGTTGAATAACTTTTTAATAGTCACTACTTGTGCTCAAGCATAGGAAATGGCCACTTGGCGAGGGTCTGTAGATCGGTTTTCACTGTGTAAACATATGCCAGCATGAGTCATTGGCTTCAAGAGAAGTATGGGGTGGGGGGGAGAAACAGAGATAAAAATATTGAAAGATAACAGCAGAGGCTAGTCACCTCAGATTATTTTGACTCTCTCTTTCCCTTGGCCCCAGCATGCTTTCCGCCCAATCCTATCGCGCAATCCTATTGGAAGTTATAGCAGATGCATTTGTTATAATCTACCAAAATTCTCTGGACTCTGGGGAGGTACCAGCGGATTGGAGAGCAGCTAATGTAACGCCTCTGTTTAAAAAAGGGGCAGGCAAAAGGCAGGTAACTATAGGCCGGTTAGTTTAACATCTGTAGTGGGAAAATGCTTGAAACTATCATTAAGGAAGAAATAACGGGACATCTGGATAGGAATAGTGCAATCAAGCAGACGCAGCATGGATTCATGAAAGGGAAATCATGTTTAACTAACTTACTGGAATTCTTTGAGGATATAACGAGCATGGTGGATAGAGGTGTACCGATGGATGTGGTGTATTTAGATTTCCAAAAGGCATTCGATAAGATGCCACACAAAAGGTTACTGCAGAAGATAAAGGTACACGGAGTCAGAGGAAATGTATTAGCATGGATAGAGAATTGGCTGGTGAACAGAAAGCAGAGAGTCGGGATAAATGGGTCCTTTTCCGGTTGGAAATCAGTGGTTAGTGGTGTGCCACAGAGATCAGTGCTGGGACCACAACTGTTTACAATATACATAGATGACCTAGAGGAGGGGACAGAGTGTAGTGCAACAAAATTTGCAGATGACACTAAGATTAGTGGGAAAGCGGGTTGTGTAGAGGACTCAGAGAGGCTGCAAGGAGATTTGGATAGGTTAAGCAAATGGGCTAAGGTTTGGCAGATGGAATACAATGTCGGAAAGTGTGAGGTCATCCACCTTGGGGAAAAAAAACAGTAAAAGGGAATATTATTTGAATGGGGAGAAATTACAACATGCTGCGGTGCAGAGGGACCTGGGGGTCCTTGTGCATGAATCCCAAAAGGTTAGTTTGCAGGTGCAGCAGGTAATCAGGAAGGTAAATGGAATGTTGGCCTTCATTGCGAAAGGGATGGAGTACAAAACCAGGGAGGTGTTGCTGCAACTGTATAGGGTATTGGTAAGGCCGCACCTGGAGTACTGCGTGCAGTTTTGGTCACCTTACTTAAGGAAGGATATACTAGCTTTGGAAGGGGTACAGAGATGATTCGCTCGGCTGATTCGAGAAATGAGGGGGTTACCTTATGATGATAGATTGAGTAGATTGGGTCTTTACTCCTTGGAGTTCAGAAGGATGAGGGGTGATCTTATAGAAACATTTAAAATAATGAAAGGGATAGACAAGATCGAGGCAGAGAGGTTGTTTCCATTGGTGGGGGAGACTACACTAGGGGGCACAGCCTCAAAATACGGAGGAGCCAATTTAAAACCGAGTTGAGAAGGAATTTCTTCTCCCAGAGAGTTGTGAATCTGTGGAATTCTCTGCCCAAGGAAGCAGTTGAGGCTGGCTCATTGAATGTTTTCAAGTCAAAGATAGATAGATTTTTAAGCAATAAGGGAATTAAGGGTTACGGGGAGAGGGCGAGTAAGTGGAGCTGAGTCCACGACCAGATCAGCCATGATCTTATTGAATGGCGGAGCAGGCTCGAGGGGCTAAATGGCCTACTCCTGTTCCTAATTCTTATGTTCTTATGTTCTTATTCCTGTTCTTACGCTGAATACAGTAGTCAGGTTCTGTACCCTTTCTAGCCCCAGTGCACACAAAAACTAAACCCTTCCAGTTTGTATCAGCAACTCCACATGAGTTGTCGATCCTTTGAGATATTTTGCAGCGAGATGTTCCGTCTTGCTATCTTAATATTTATGCATTAACATTTCTTCATTGTCAAATGACATTTCCTTACTTCTGAGTGCCACTATTTTGAAGAGCAGGGGAATTCTCCCCAGTGTCCTGGAAATATTTATTCTTCAACCAACATCACTAAAACAGATTATCTGGTCATTATCGCATTGCTGTTTGTGGGAGTTTGCTGTGCGCAAATTGGGTGCACCTACATAACAACAGTGACGACACTTCAAAAAGTACTTAATTCAATGTAAAGCGCTATGGGATGTTCTGAGGTCATGACTAGTGCTATATAATGTAAGTCCCTTACTAATCTTTAATCATGCACTGTGTTGGAGAAGTCAAACAATGGTTTCTGTTGTGGGTTAAAAATACCCGCAAAAGAGAACGTTAATCAAGGAATGTTCACAAGGACAACTTAGGATGAAAGCTTTAGGAAAAGAATTCTGGAAGTTGGAGTGCCAAATTGATGCAGGATTGTAGACATTTGATGAATTGCACAAAGGGTTTGGTTTGGATTCTTACCTGCAGAATCCAGGTGCACAATAAGACCTCGATTTCAACAGCACTATCACGGTGACTATGTGCCAAGGGACAGGAAAAAAATGAATGAAAAACAGTCAGATATGGAAACACAAATTTCATGGTGTGTACCCGGAGCTTTCTAATTAACTGATGTACCAGCGAGAAGATGAATGGAATCTAACACAAAATCAAACTTCCCATAAATAATTAGAAAAAAAATCATAAAATATTTGCAAAGCTACTAACTGGAGACATATCCGAGCAGCTAAATTTGCACACTCAGTTGATATCCTTAATGTTTTATGAACAGCGCCAGTTCATGAGGAACAAGAATTTGATAAAGAATTGTATGAAAAATTGTTTTAATTTTGAGCTATCTGACATAGAACCATAATGGCTTGCTGGCATTCACTGTCATGGACTATACATGGAGGCAGGTTACAGTCTCATTAGATTTAAAGCTGCAATTATAAGGATTAGCTCAAGATTAAATAAAAATTCCTAAAGAGTCTGAATTTGACTACTTTAAGAGTGCATTCACAGTCCAAATGTAGCATGGGAGCAAAGCGCTTTAGCTTCGCACTAATGCTGCAGTTACAGTGTAAATGCAGCTGGAATCTGGTATTGGGGCCTGACCTGGCAATACAATGAAGCTGACTGTGGAGGTAGTCTAACTCTACTTAAAGGAAAGAAAGACTTGCATTTATATAGCGCCTTTCACGACCACCGGACATCTCAAAGTGCTGTACTGCCAATGAAGTAGTTTTGGAGTGTAGTAATGTGGGAAACACTTCAGCCAATTTGCCACAAGCTTCCACAAACAGCAATGTGATAATGACCAGATAATCTGTTTTGTTATGTTGATTGAGGGATAAATATTGGCCAGGACACTGGGGACAACTCTCCTGCTCTTCTTCAAAATAGCACCATGGGATCTTTTATATCCACTTGAGAGAGCAGGCGGGACTGCAGTTTAACATCTCATCTGAAAGGTGGCATCTCCGACAGTGCAGCACTCCCTCAGCAATGCGCTGGAATATCAGTCTAGGTAAGTCCCTGGAGTGGGACTTGAATCAACAAACTTCAGACTCAGAGGTGAGAGTGCTACCCACTGAGCCACAGCTACACTTAAGCTTGGGAATCATTACTGATCTTGGCTCCAAGACCTGGTCTGATTTGTGCTCCAAGGTGGGCATCTCCGTGATATGGTTTCAACTAATCGTGTGGAATGTGAAAGCAGCCTAAGAATATTTGCCAAGACCAGATTGTGCCTTAATATGAAACATTTTGGATATCTCTTCATTTTATGTCACAAGTTGCTGTTATATTGCTGCGATTAGTTATTCTGTGGCTAAGATCAGAGCAACAAGTCGATTTTACTTTTACATTTCATTGAGTGATCGGAAGAGGGAATGTGTGTTCAAACACTGGTCAACTGGAAGGCATATAATTTTAATGCTCTTGTGATGAATATAAATCCAGGTGAGTGGATAATATTCTAGCACATTCTCCACTTGTGATTTCCAGATGGCGGAGAGGCTTTGAGGGGACAAGAATTGAGTCAGTTGTCGCAGAATAATTGATCTCCCTCCTGCTCTTTTAATCAGATTGTTGATGTTGCTTCTCATAAATTTTAGCTTCTGGTCAATGCCCCCCACCCCCCAAGATATCCATGGGGACTGGACGATGGGGGTAATAATTAAGATCAAGAAGAGCTATTTAAGCTTTTAATTGTTGAAGATGAACATTATTTGACATTTGTCAGCCCAAAACCTGGATGTTATCCAGCTCTGGCTATAAGCTGGCACGGACTACTTCATTATCAGATGAGTTGTAATAGAGTTGAACACTGTGGAATCATTAGGAAACAACCTATTCCTGATATTATCAGAGAGGAAAGATCATTGATAAAGCAGCTGGAGATAGTTTGCCACAGAACACTGCCCTGAGGAATTCCTGTAGTTATGTTCTGGTGCTATAACGATTGGCCTCTGTTGATTGATCTCCAATAACCATCGGCATCTTTTTTTTGTGTCAGATATGACTCCAGCCACTGAAATGTTTCCCCCTTGGTTCTGTGAATGCCGCCTCAGTGTCAAGGACAGTTGCTCTCACTTCTACTATGTAATTCAGCCTTTGACTCTGTATCTGGATCAAGGCTGTGATGAGGTCTGGAATTGTTTGATTCTGGCGAAACCTGAACCGAGCAATGGACAGCAGGTCATTGGTGAGTAGGTATCACTGGATGGCACTATTAATGACTCCTTCCATCACCTTGCTGATGATTGGGGAGAGGCTGATATCATGTCAATTAGCTGATCTCGGTTTGTCCTGTCTTTGGTGGACAGGATGGCCTTGAGCAGTTTTCCACATTGTTGGGTAGAGGCCAGTGTTATAGCTGTACTTGGCTCAGCTTCGATAGTTGGTGGTTAGTTCTGGTACATAGGTCTTCAACGCTATGGCTTGGGTTTTGTCAGGGCTTATAGCTTTCACTGTCCACTTCTGGATGAAGACACTTGCAAACACTTCAGCTTTGTCTCTTGCACGTGTGCTGGGCTCCACCATGATTGAGGATGGAGATGAACATGGAGACTCCTCTCCCCATTAGTAACCTGATCATTCTCCAACATCTCTTATGTGGTAGGACTACGGAACTTTTGATCCGTCGATTGTGTGACTGTTTAGTTCTGTCTATAGTCTTCTGCTTTTTGTGCTTAGCATGCAGTTAGCCTTGTTATACTTTCACTAGGTTGGCACTTCATCCTAAATTATGCTAGTACTGCTTTTGGTGCATCCTTCTGTACTTTCTATTGGTCCTAGGCTGATGTCATACATCTGTCCAACTGTGCCAAACAAGCTGAACTGTTTCTTTCTTTTCCGTGGAAGCAATGTTTTGTAAACCTTGTGCATCAATTCAGTCTCCATCCTAGATCACCAGAGGGCAAGTCTGATATCAGGCAGAACATCTGTCCCTATTAAAGAAATAAAGTTGCATTGGGATGGAATGAAGTAAGACACATGTAATGAAATTTAACCCAGTATGACCAATGGTGTGTCAATGAAGAATAAGCGTGATTCATGATCTTAATGAAATTGTACTTTAATGAACTTAAAAATGGTAGATAATCTGTAATTGTATGTTGCTTGTCAGTGTGGAAAAGAGAAATAAATAAAATGCAAATAAAAATTAAACTGTGAAGTAAGAGAAGTGCTCACATCTGTGACTCCCTATCAGAAAAGTTCTCAAACTCAAACAAGCTATTCGAGAGAAGCTTTGGGTATGTGGGAGCAGAGATGAAACAATTCTCCAAAACAAGGCAAAGGAAATTGGATGGCACGTCAACCTAACCTGTCACTTTCACATGTTCACACCTACTGGTACAGTCAGTGGTCATCTGTCAGCCTCTATCATTGAATTATGAGGAAAAACCTGCCCTATTCTTAAAAAATAAAAATAATTAGGAAAAACCTACACAAGAAAAAAATTGCAGGGCTATGTGCATAGAGCAGAGGAGTGCGACTAATTGGATAGCTCTTTCAAAGAGCCGACACAAGTACCATCAGCCAAATTGCCTTCTTTTGTGCTACATAATTCTATGATAAAAGAAAATCTGTCAGACCAGAATTCTCTCTACCTTTCCCCACCTTTAAATCTATGCTCACTACTTTGTTCTTACTTCCAATCACTCTATCTAACCCTTACTCTCCAGCCCTGTCACTGTCTCTTTCTCTCTGCCTCTTTCCCTCTCTTCCTTGTCCCTCCAGACCCCAATCTTTTAGCCATCTATACATACACTCTGCTGGTCACATGCAGAAAAATAGCAACGTTCATTAAATGTTAAGTGCTCTTATGAAGGTAACATTTTACTTGGCAGAGGTATAAGACATCAACCTCATTATGTACTGGGTTCTTGTATTGGATCAAGAAATCCTGTTCCGCATTGCTTTGAGTGTTCGCTGTAGCAATCAGCGGAAGCTACCATTATTCCAGAAGTAGGAAGACCATGAGGGCATTGGATAAAGATTATATAGTGAGGAAATGAAAAAGAAAGTAAGACTTCCATTTATATAGCACCGTTCCGGATGTCCCAAAGTGCTTTACAGCCAATTAAGTACTTTGGAAATGTAGTCACTGTTGTAATGTGGGAAACGGGGCAGCCAATTTGTGCACAGCAAGCAGTAACAAACAGTAATGTGATAATGACTTGATCTATTTTAGTGATTTTTATTGAGGGAGAAAGGAAACATTTAATGAGGGTTTAATAGAGTGTGCTCTTGAGGAATATGGAAGGATAATGTCAAAGCAGCTTCACTCTGCTGCTTACCATTTGCCATATTTGACCTGGCAGTGCTCAGTGCAGATACAAGATAATCAAAGTGGAAAGATACCCTAGTCCTCAGCATTGTTATGTGCAAAAGTCACCTCAAACATTTTTGCAAAGAGCTCACTGCTTTGACTGTCTGATTTTCCCCTAATTAGGCTTTAATTAGGCTGCCTATCAGATGCGTGCTGATGCTCATTACCTAATTTGAATGTTATACGCCCATTTGACGTCTTTGATTTATGTCCAAGAATGAACGATTGAGCATTTGAATGTCGAAAATGACATCTTTTCCATTGAAATGATTCTGCTCGGTGATGAGAAATGATTAAAATGGTGATTTTATTTTCCTTTATTTCGCTTGTTCACCCTCTGCCACCCCCTGAAGGTATTGACTATGCTGGCGTATGGTTCCACGGGCAGTGCGTAGCATTGAACGATCTTAATGGTATATCTTTGATTCGATCAGATGGTTACTAATAAGTCATAGAAAAGTAAAATTATAATAAAACTGACTTGATTTGTGCATGCCAATGACAGTTTACCAGAAACGTCCTTTGTTTGGGGAGTAGAGCTCAAAACTTCGGGGTGATCAAAACCTTTAATCTTGGGAGGTGGTTGAAGCGTTGTTCCTTCCTTCCTTCACTGCTATCATCATCTCTCTCTGTGGATAACACCCGATCCTTATACTCTTTGTCTCCCTTTTCATGTGTACAGCAGAAACCTGAGTTCAAAGGGGCTAGGATGAAGCATCCTGTTCATGTTCACAGCACAACCCGTAGTTGAAAGGCTGAATATTGCTGGGCAACGGTCAAGTTGAGCTATCTCTGTGCCTGGACATTGGGTGTTCAACGGCTATTTAACAATTAGAGTCGCGTCAGAACATTTCCTTATGCCTGCTCATCAAGCAGGTCCTTGTAGATCATGACTGATGTCAGGAAGCACTCCTTCACGCGATAGAGTCATAAATGTCTGGAATATTCTTCTGGGTAGGGCAGTGGAGGCAAAAACTAGGTAAACATAGAAACATAGAAAATAGGAGCAGCAGTAGGCCATTCGGCCCTTCGAGTCTGCACCGCCATTCAATATGATCATGGCTGATCCTCTATCTCAACAACATATTCCCACTTTTCCCCCATATTCCTAATGTCTTATTTCTAGAAATCTATCTATCTCCCTCTTAAACAATGACTTGGCCTGCACAGCATTCAGTGGTGGAGAATTCCACAGGTTCACCACCCTCTGAGTGAAAAAAATTCTCCTCTTCTCAGTCCTAAATTTCCTACCCCGTATCCTGAGACTGTGACCCCTTGTTCTAGACTTCCCAGCCAGGGGAAACATCCTCCCTGCACCCAGTCTATCCAACCCAATCAAAATTTTATACGTTTCAATGAGATCCCCTCTCATTCTTCTCAACGCTAGTGAATACAGGCTGAGTCGACCCAATCTCTCCTCATGCGACAGTCCTGTCATCCCAGGAATCAATCTGGTGAACCTTCACTGCACTCTCTCGATGGCAAGTATATCCGTTGTTCGGTAAGGAGGACAAACCTGCACACAATACTCCAGGTGCGGTCTCACCAAGGCCCTGTATAACTGTATTAAGACGTCCTTGCTCCTATACTCAAATCCTGTTGCAATGAAGGCCAACATACCATTTGCCTTCCTAACTGCTTGCTGCACCTGCTTGTTTGCTTTCAGTGTCTGATGTACAAGGACACCCAGGTCCCTCTGTACATTGAACTTCCCAAGCCATCACCATTTAAATAATACTTTGTCCTTACGATTTTCCAACCAAAGTGGATAACTTCACATTTATCCACATTATACTGCATCTGCCATGTGTTTGCCCACTCACTCAACCTATCTAATTCACCTTGCAGCATCTTTGCATTCTCCTCACAACTCACAATCCCACCTAGTTTTGTGTCATCAGCAAACTTGGAAATATTACTTTTGGTTCCTTCATCCAAATCATTTATATATATATTGTGAATAGCTGGGGCCCAAGCACTGACCCCTGTGATACCCCACTAGTCACTGCCTGCCACCCTGAAAAAAACCTGTTTTATTCCTACTCTCTGTTTCCTGTCAATTTTGAATCCATGCCAACACATTACCTCCAATCCTATGTGCTTTAATTTTGCACACTAGCCTCTTATGTGGGACTTTATCAAAGGCCTTCTGAAAATCCAAATACACTACATCCACTGGTTCCCTCTTATCTATTCTATCAGTTACATCCTCAAAAAACTCCAGTAGGTTTGTCAAACATGATTTTCCTTTCATAAATCCGTGTTGACTTTTTGTTTAATCCCGTTGATATTATCTAAGTGTGCCGTTATCACATCCTTTAAATTAGGTAACCATTCAAGAGGCAGTTAGATGCAGTACAGGGAGATGTGGAATCAAGTTTTCAGTTCAGGCTGCTCCTGGGTGTCCCAGAAACTGAACCTTCTTGAAGGCCCCCTCCCCACCCACTGCCCACTCTCTCCAAAGAGGAAAAGTCCCTTTAACTATGTAAGATAATAGTTGGCTGAGTTCTAGAGAATTTTATCCTGTTCACTGTCCCTTCTTTAATACCCTGATAATGATAGTGCTGAAGATTTTAATAGGATTCTGAAATGAGTCCAATGGGACAAACCGCAAATGAGAAGCCAACACATTGGAGCTATCTGCACTTCAGCTGTTCGATAAGTGAGCTGCAAGCAGGCTTTCATTGATTGGTCTGGGAACTGGTAAAATGGCAGCATACTCCCTCCTTTGAAAAATTCAGTGTGTAACTACTGAAAAGTTCAGCGCTCAGCTGCATCCACTTTGGCATTGCTGACTTTGACACAGTCATTTCGACAAATTAGTTCTGATTGTGAGTTCAAGTAGAGGTTCAACTCGATCCGTACAAAGCTGAAGTTCTCAACAGCCTCCGTCGCGGAAATGAATAAAATTAAGTCAACATCTATCCAGGATATTTTATGAATGTTGTCCTGGCCTGTCTTCTGAGCGCTCAAACACCGGAAAACTACATGGGATGACACACAGAATCTTACAGCACAGAATAAGGTCATTCGGCCCATCGTGCCCGTGCCAGCTCCTTGAAAGAGCTATCCAATTAGTCCCACTCCCCTGCTCTAGCCCCCATAGTCCTGCCAATGTTTCCTCCAATTATTTATCCAATTCCCTTTTGAAAGTTATTATTGAATCTGCTTTCACCACCCTTTCAGGCAGTGCACGCCAGATCATGTGTAATAAAAAATAAATAAATAAGCCTAGTTGTTTTTCCAATTATCTTAAATGTGTCCTCTGGTTATCGACCCTCTTACCAGTGGGAGCAGTTTCTCCCGATCTACTCTACCAAAACACATAGCTGTGTTTAATGCTTCTCTGCCTTATTGCTGTATTTCAATTATTTGTAATGGAAAGAATGTGCTGTAGTCCCAGCCAACAATCCAGTTACATTCTAATGAGGTGAGATTAGATTCTAATGAAGAACCAGTGTTCAAAATGGAGGTGCAGGGACTCGGCATTATCACAACTATGTCATTCCATATTATCTGAAAAAAAGCCTGGGATAACACCAGTGGAGACAATGAATAGGATCTGCATAGAAGCCATTGGGGAAATAAAAATGCTAATTTAATAAAACTTGAAGATTTATGTGTGGTAAAAACCTATAGGCTATATATGGGCTCACTAATCTATATTTTGTGAGATCTTCCCAAAGGATTACTTAATAAGGAGCTTGCTTTGCAAACGACAATCTACCACTGAACAGAGTAACCAACACGGGAGCTGCCATTACAAACGGGTTTGGATCCACTGGAACAGATGTTAATATGATGGCCCAATACATCAAACTGATTCTGATGAGGTCTGCTTGCTAATGCTGACCTGCAAATCAGTTGGTGTGGGCTTTTTATTGTTTCTGTAAAGCATTAGCTTTCTCTGCTAGTCAGATTTGGGGAGAATGGTGCCATGCTGGAGTCTTGGAATTGGCCTCCTGTTGGGATTCCTATCAGATGCTGTACCCCCATTCGACACCAACTGGAAATGGCATCAACTTGAAAGACCCAGAAAACAATTGGGTCTACACTACTGCTCGAATGCAGTTAACTCTGTGTTTGGAGTTGGCTGAATTGCTACAACATTAAGGGCCACTAGAACTGGACTAACCCATTCACTGCACTCCCTTGAGTTAATGACTATCTATTGACATTAATCTAGTTCCCTCACACTATTGTCAGAGTTCACTGATTGAACAGATTTGAAAAATACGTCAATAGGTAGAAAGAAAAGGAATGTTACAGCCAATGATATTTCTTTTGTAATAGCAATATGTTAAAAGATGTTGGATGGTAAGATCATCTTAAAGGCACACTGTGGAATGGAAGGACACATTTGGAACCACCAACACATCATTTGCATCATGCTGTTGTCAGCAGCAAGCAATGCAGTGTCATTTTTACATATGTGAGTATTTTGATGCAAATTGTACCATTGTGTCAGGGTTACGCAGAACTTTTTCTTCAGATCTTTGCCAAACAGTTCCCATAAGGACAGTGCTTCTCGAAGTAAAGGGCCACCT
The DNA here is from genome assembly GCF_044704955.1 of Pristiophorus japonicus. Lineage (NCBI taxonomy): Eukaryota > Metazoa > Chordata > Chondrichthyes > Pristiophoridae > Pristiophorus > Pristiophorus japonicus. The sequence continues at coordinate 505,974,422 of NC_091977.1, read as the reverse complement.
GATTGAAATTTGCTCCATATTATGTAAGAAGTGTGTGCAGCTGATAGATGAGAAACCTGGATAATCGCTTCTCGGCCTTTTGGCTAAGATCATGCGTAACTGACCTGACAGGGGAGTAACCATGACCCCAAAGTGGTTCTCCCTGGATCAGGAAGGTGGTTCTCCTATGCTTTTTGGAAATAGGAGGTGGGTGGGGTGGATTGACCCATCCACCTCCACGGAGGTGTGTGGGGGGCCTGACCCATCCACCTCCATGGCACGAACCTGGTATTGCAGTACTTCCAGGAACGGTGCATTGGCTCTCGGCCTTTTGGCTAAGAGCATTGGCGCAGAGTGATCCTTGATGTGTGCAAGGTGACCTCTGGCGTTTGTGATTTGACAAAGAATTGGAAAGATTGGCTACGAATAAATAAATTTAAAAAAAAACTAATTGAATTTCCTTTGATTTGAGTTGCCCTGCATGCTCCATTGATGCTTTGTTTAGTGTTAACATGGGCCTTGGATTCCCTTCTGAGTTCAATCCTATCAGAATTGCTGGTTATGTGAAAGCTGCCTATTTAAACTATAGGTCAATTTTGGAGCTGGCAAGCTGCCAGAAACACAATCATGGACTCTCCCACTGTTCCTTGCTTCCTGTGGCTAGTTTATAGTCCTACTAAATGCTCTTTTTCCTGACTTGGCTGCTGTGCCAGGAAGAACTGAAGAGTTTTTAAAAAATGCACGTGTAAGCAATCTGCACAAACATGGAATGCAGCTGTGTGTGAAATGTTCCTTTTAAAAAAAAATATATATATAGATATTCTTGGGACCTGGGTGAGGCTGGCAAGGCCACATTTCCCATCCCTATCTGCCCTGAAAGTCTTTCTTCCTCAAAGACGCAAGTGAACCCTTTGGGTTTTCACAACAATCTGACTGCTTTAATGGTCATTTCTTGGTGTTAGCCCAGAAATAACTGGATTTATTAAATTCTGGGTTACTAATCCAGGACCACCACCACGAGATGACGAAACCAACCCTGCACCATTGAAGTCCCTAAGGTGCTGGCACCGTCACAGTGGTGTTCAGTAGGGAATTCCAGGATATTGACCCAGTGGTAATGAAGGAATGATAGTATAGTCCAAGTCGGGATAGTGTGTGACTTGGAGATGTTGTTTCCACAAAATTGCTGCTCTCTGTAGTAGAGGTCACAGGGCGGAGAGGTTCCGGAAATTAACAGTAGTGAGTTGCTGCAGTGCATCCTCTAGATTAGATGTATTGGCAAATGGAGTATAATGTGGGAAAATGTACAGTTATCCACTTTGGCAGAAAAAATAGAAAAGCAAATTATAATTTAAATGGAGAAAAATTGCCAAGTGCTGCAGTACAGAGGGACCTGAGGGTCCCTGTGCATGAAGCACAAAAAGTGAGTATGCAGGTACAGCAAGTAATCAAGAAGGCAAATGGAATGTTGGCCTTTATTGCAAGGGGGATAGAGTATAAAAGCAGAGAAGTCCTGCCACAACTGTACAGGGTATTGGTGAGGCCAATTTTGCGTACAGTTTTGATCTCCGTATTTAAGGAAGGATATACTTGCATTGGAGGCTGTTGAGAGAAGGTTCACTAGGTTGATTCCGTAGATGAGGGAGTTGACTTATGAAGATAGGTTGAGTAAGTTGGGCCTATACTCATTGTCGTTCAGAAGAATGAGCAGTGATCTTATTGAAACATTTCAGATAATGAGGGGGCTCGACAAGGTGGATGCAGTGAGGATATTTCCACTCATAGGGGAAACTAAAACTAGAGGACATAGTCTCAGAGTAAGGGGCCGCCCATTTAAAACTGAGATGAAGAGGAATTTCTTCTCTGAGGTTGTAAATCTATGGAATTTTCTGCCCCATAATATATTTAAGGGGGAGATGGACAGGTTTTTGAGCAATAAGGGAATAAAGGGTTATGGGGAACGGGCAGGGAAGTGGAGATGAGTCCATGATCAGATCAGTCATGATCTTGTTAAATGGTGGAGTAGGCTCAAGAGGTCAGGTTGCCTACTCCTGCTTCTATTTCTTATGTTCTTATGTAGTTATATTATGCCGGTGTTGGATGGATGGATATTGAGTCCAGTGGTACAGGACACAGATTAACTGATCAAGTGACTGTTCTGTCCTGGATCCCTCATTTTCAGCATTCTCATTCTTCAGGGGAAAAAGTAGTTCTATGCCTGATTTAATCTGTCATTCATTTGTTGTGCATATGGAAAATTTACATCTATCCATATCTTTCAATCTGTGCTAAACATAGACCCACTACTGGAGCAATTCAGACGATGCAGTTCGCTTAATTATAATTAGCATTTCTTCAGGAATGGGTTATCGGGGAATATTTAGGTGTCCAAATTATGGCCGATAAGCTGCAGCATCCTACGATTCCTAGCAAGCTACCCTCCAAAGCCAAGGCAACTTGCATCTTGATTTACTTGTTGGTATATCCTGTTTCATTTCATGACTCCGGAGCTTTGGGAATTGTTGTTCTTTGTAGGGTAGCCTCATTAGCAGATACATCTTAAATCAGAACACCAAGATCTGCCACTCTTCAGCATGAAACTATGCGAGTTAATGATGGCATATGTGGCGTATGAGTCTCCATTACACACACTGAAGCAGTCCACAAAAAAAACAAGCTTGAACACTCCTACTCTCATATATCAATGCTAAAGGAAATCTCTGATGTATTTCTGAAATATGACTCTTTTGTACTAATTGCTAAGTTTGTAAAAAAAAATAAAGAGAAATCTCAGCAGGGCTCGTGTACTAACAACAAATTAACAATTTGGTTAAGTGAAAGGATAGTTCTGATATGTTTCATTGTCATTTTCTCCATTGTCATCACATCAAACTCATTACTTATGAATGAAGAAACACAAATTACTGGTGATTGTGTATCAGAATTTTATAGCACAACAGCAGGCCATTTGACTCATTGTGCCCTCACTAGCTTGATGAAATAATTATTTCCTGCTCTTTCCCCATACGTTTTTAAATTTCATTTTCAATAATGGATCCATACCCTTTTAAATCTATTTCAGATTATGTTTCTGCTACTTTTTTTGTTCGGGTATTCTATATCCTAATAATCCTTAACAAAAAATAATGTTTTCTTTTTATTCTGTGAATTTATGCCCCCTAGTTACCAATATTTTTTCCCTATTGATCTTATCGGTGCCCCATATCATTTTGCACACCTCTATCAGATCTCCACTCAATCTACTAAAATAAAATGTAGAGATTGCATTGCTTGTGGTATCTGTTATGTTTAGAAAAAGACTCTCAAAATGGTGATCCATGAACATGTGGTTATATTACTGGAATAGTAATCGAGAGGCCTGGACTAATAATGCAGATAATGTGAGTTCAAATCCCATCGTAGCAGTTTGAGAATTTGAATTCAGTTTAAAAAAAATAATAATAATCTGGGGGAAAATAAATCTGGCACCTGTATCAGTTTAAAAAAAAAACATGACCATGAAGCTATCAGATTGTTGGAGATACTCAACTGCTTCACTAATGACCTTTAGGAAGGCAACCTGCTGACCTTACCCAGTCTGGCCTTTACATGACTCCAGTCCCACAGCAATGCGGTTGACTCTTAATTGCTCTAGCAAGCCATTCAGTTGTATAAAACCATCCAGGGAGACTGGGGATGAGCAATAAATGCTGGACTTGCCAGCGACGCCCAAATCCCGTGAATGAAGTAAAAAAAAAACTGGAGCTCCCCTTTCCCTTTTCCTGCCGCTCTGCTTTCTATTTCGATTTCATTGTCACATTTCAAGATTTCTGACGGTGCTGCTATGGAGGAGGGGGTGGCATGGGTTAACCTGGTATAAAATGTAAACATTTTTACTATTGAGTTAAACTGAGCTCTCAAGGGGGTAACTTGGCAGGACAACAGGGCCTGGCCAGTGATTATTAAGCAACAGATGGTGTGTCTGAACAAGCGTCCTTCAGAAAATTAGAGTTCATTTGGACATTTCAGTGATCAACCACACCTACTCTGGGTGAGGTGACCTGACTCATTTGAGCTCCGCAGGCCTAATTGTCAGATTAATCTGGTGAGATTCCACTGGGATCAGAATGCAAGAAAAGGAGAGAAAACCTAATTGTTCAGACCTAACGAAGGTTGCAAGAAGGCAAATCTTGGCTTGAGGTCGGAATTAAGGTTTAGCAGCTAGCATCTGAAAGGAGATAACACCACATGAATACACTGGCTGCTGTTTGAGACAACTGAACACGTTTTGTTGCTTTGTGTCATTACAGGAAGATTTTCATAAAGTCTGGAATTGTCAGTTTTGCTCAGTCACACATATTGTGAAAAATAAACCAGCTTTGCCATCGATCTTGTCTTACCAAACTGTTCATCGGTTCCGCCGGGTAGTGTTAACGCACAGGTAGATTTTGGGCAGCGCCACTTATCTCTGCAATGCAAGTGGCGTGAAGTCTACTTATGGGAGTAACGTGCCACTAAACCCAAATTTGTAACACTATATCCTTAATCCCTTTTCCAACCATACCCCCTTCCCCAATATAAACACATATTTGGTAGTGAGAAATAACTGGCAACATTTTCTTTTGTTCTGGGATTCAGGAACCAAATCACCTTTTATGAATTTTGACTCCAAATTTTTTTTTGAATGGCATTTTATTTAAAGAGCTCATGAGTCAAAATAAAATTGAGACTCTGCAGCCCGAATGGAAAAAATGAATCAAATATACACATAAATAACAAATTGGTGACGACAGCTGGGATTTTAAATTACCCAATAATGTGAGATATGAAATCTGATGGAAAAGCACTAAACAACAGCAGCTTGCATTTGTATAGAGCCTTTAATGTAGTAAAACGTCCCAAGGTGCTTCACAGGAGCATTATCAAACAAAATTTGACACTGAGCCACATCAGGAGATATTAGGACAGATGACCAAAAGCTTGGTCAAAGAGGTAGGTTTTAAAGAGCACCTTAAAGGAGGAAAGAGAGTAGAGAGGTTTAAGGGGGAATTTCAGAAATTAGAGCCTCGGCAGCTGGAGGCAAGGCCGCCAATGGTGGAGCGATTAAAATCAGGGATGCACAAAAGGCCAAAATTGAAAGAGCGTAGTTATTGTGGAGGGCTGTAGGGCTAGAGGAGATTGCAGAGATCGGAAGGGGCGAGGTCATGGAAAGATTTGAAAACCATGATGTGAATTTTAAAATTGAGGCGTTCCTTAACCAGGGGTTAATGTATGGCAGCAAGCACAGGGGTGATGGGTGAACGGGACTTGGTGTGAGTTAGATTACAGGCAGCAGTTTTGGATGATCTCAAGTTTACGGAGTGTGAAAAATGGAGACCGGTACTGGAATAGTCAATTCTAGAGGTAACAAAGGCATGGATGAGGGTTTCAGCAGTGGATGAGCTGAGGAGGGATAGAGTCGGGCGATGTTACGGAGGTGGAAGTAGACGGTCTTAGTGATGACGTGGATATGTCGCTCTTCCAATGAAGGTACAATGGTGGAGCAGGAGCAGCTCTGAAGAAATTCCTGGCCATTGTTCTCTTTGATATACAGGAGACATTCAATATCAAACATCCCTGTCCAACATATTCATTAAGAAGAAATAAATTATATAGTGACTTTCATGATCTCAGGGCATCCCCAAGCACTTTACAGCCAATACTTTTTGAAAGTATAGACACTATTATAATGCAGGAAACACACTGCCAGATTGTGCACAGCAAAGTCTCAAACAGCAATGAGGTAAATGACCAGATAATCTATTTTATTGATGTTAGTTGAGGGATAAATATTCACCAAGACACCAGGAGAACTCCCACGCTCTTTGAGATGTTATGGGAACTTTAACGTCCACCTGTAGAGGGCAGGCCGGGCCTCTGTTTAACCTCTCATCTGAAAAACTGCACCTCAGACAGTACAGCACTCCTTCGGTACTGCACTGGAGTGTTAGCCTAGATTTTGAGCTCAAGTCTCCAGAGTGTTATTTGAACCTACACCCTTCTGACTCAGTGGCAAGTCTATTGCTGTTCACATAGATTTAACTCTGACAAATCTATTTCCCGTCATCTTCTGGGTTTGCCAGTAACCCCTGTTGTACTAACTTAACAACTGCAAGCAGACAGCATCTCTGGGTTAGCAAAGTCAATCTGACATATATATAGTGCCTTTCATGACCTCAGGATGTCGCCATGTGTTTTGCAGGCAATGAATTACTTTTGAAGTGTGGTCACTGTTGTAATATTGTAATGTAATGCTGTTACGAGAGTCTAGTCATGATTATATTACATGGAAAAATCATACACTTAAATCAAAAGAAATTTCAACTTTTGGATCCCTGATTCTTGCTTTCTCACTACAATTGGAACCTAACAGCTTTGTTTATTCACCGACAATGATAGCACTGATTGATGTGCAATGACCTGGCATGTTGGTGCAGTGCCCAACGTAGCAGCGAACCTGTATCTATGTGCAGTATTCTTCACAAGCAGTAGACGTTGCACCGAGGCAGTGCTAAATGAAACACAGGAGGTGCTCACCAGACAGGCGGGGGAAAGATCAGATGGACGAACACTTCCTGTTGACGAAGGTCAAGTGCTGCATTCGAGGATCAACTAACTTGGATGGAGAGTAGCATGTGGTCCAGGGAGATCTAAAGATGAAGGTAGAAAATTAGAGAGAGAAAGAAATGGAACGTGGTAGCAATGATAGATTGATGGACTGATAGGTTGTCAGCCAGCATGTGCTCAGAAGCATTTAAAAGAACATTTTATTGAAGGCAGGAATTACAATTGCTAGATGCGGATCCAACACGTGGTGCTATCAGGCTTTCAATTCAATAAAGTACAGTTCTATTCCCTTGTGGACGTTCCACTTCATCGTTCACAAGTCGGAATAAAGGAGCCCTGCTCCCAGATTGATGATGTGCCACAGCATTCCCTTCTCAGTTATTTATGAGAGGCATTCTTGAGGAAGTTTTACTCTTGTAGAACATTTCTGATAGACAGACTTGGCAAGGTTCACTGCTCATGTGGATGGAATACAGCTTGCAACCAATTACAGGGGAAAATTAGACCTGCGCGTCATTTTCTTTCTTTTAAAAGCATCTCTCGGGGAAAAACGCTTGAGGTGAAGCTGTATGGCCTACCACATGAATTAGGGATGTGTCAAAGGCCCATCTTTGGCATGACTCTTCAAGCAATGTTGATTGTTGGAAAATTGAATGCTATTGGACCAGAGAAACTACATCAGGTTCCAACTGAGGACCTGTTCTTTTTTGAGCAGTGGTCTCTGCATCACTGCACATCTATTATGTCTATTGAATTACAATTTGCATTCATGAATTTCTGTTCCAGATTCATAGTATATAGCTTTTAAAATAAACGTAGTATTTATTGCAATTTCCCCTTCATTGCTTGAACTTGGATCTATTCGAGAATGCCTATGCATTCTGGGATGACACTATGGGCCCAAGTTTCCGCCCTCTGGAAAAACGGCTCATCTCCATGAGGTGCGCCGACTTTTTAGAATAAAAAGGGCACCGAAAACTTACCTTGTGATTCTCCAGTCTCCTCAGGACGTCTTCGTGCTCGGCGTCACACAGCACAAGGGGTCGGGGGCGGAGCCTGGTTCCAGCGCTGAAAGGAGTGCCGGGAACTCTGCACATGCGCGCTAGAGTGTGCGTGCATGTGAAGTAGCTCCTTGCCCCCAAGGCTGCGTGACCCTAGCCCTGGCCGAATGGGCTCCCCGGGCGAAGATCGGGACTAGCACCTCCCTCCCGTTCAGCTCCCCCCCCCCCCCCCGCTCCTTCCCTCCCATTCAGTCTCCCCCTCCCCCCCATTCAGCGTTCCCCCCTCCCTCTTATTCCCCCCCTCCTTCCTCTTTCCCCCATCCCTTCCTCCCTCCCTCTTCTCCCCCCCCGCCCACCTCCCCATCGGCAGCGGGGCCTGTCCATCCAGCATCTCGCTGGGGGCGGGCCCCGTCCAAAGTGTCGGCGGCGGCCCGTTCAGCCTCTCCCCCCCCTCCCCCTTCCCCCCCCCCTCCCCCTTCCCCCCTCTCTCCTGCCACCCCTCGCTGTCAGAAACACGAGACACTGACAGAGACAGAGAGAGAGACACTGACAGAGACAGAGAGACTGGGGGGACCACATCCCAGCACACTGTTGGAGGGCTCCCGGTGCTGCACTCGGTGAGTAGAAACTTAATTTTTTATTGATTGATTGATTTTTTAATGTTTTTTATTTTTTAATTTTTCAATTTTTAAAAATTGATTTATTGGTTGATTTATTGATTTATTTATCATTTATTATTGATGATGGCTCTTTATTTGTAAAAGTGAAGTGTTTAATGTTTTTAAAACCCACTTCCCCCCATGTCTTGTTCCCTATGCCTGATTTAAAAGTGTAGGCAAGGTTTTTCTGAGCGTACAAAAATCTACACTTACTCCATTCTAAGTTAGTTTGGAGTAAGTTTTCGCTGCCTAAAACTTGCAAAACAGGCGTAAGTGGCTGGACATGCCCCCTTTTGAAAAAAAATTGTTTTAAAATGAAACTATTCCAACTCACTCGAACTGGAGCAAACTAAATGCCGAGAATTGCAATTTCTAAGATGCTCCATTCTAAACTAGTTGCTCCAAAAAAATAGGAGCAACTCAGGTCGAAACTTGAGCCCGTACATTTGGGGTGATAGTCAATACTGAGGAAGACTGCAACAAATTACAAAGGTCATTAATAAACTTGCAGAATGGGCATATAATTGCAAATGAATTTCAACACAGCGGTATTACATTTTGGTAGGAAGAATAGGGAGGTCACTTGTCACTTGGAGGGAGTCTAATTGGGGTAGAGGAATGAAGGGATCTTGGAGTACAAATACACAAATCACGAAAAATTGTGACTCAGGTTAGCAAGGCCATAAAAATGCAAACCAAACACTATATGGTTTATTTCTAGAGGTATAGAATTGAAAAGTAGGCAAGTTATGCTAAACCTGTATTGAACCTTGGTTAGACCACATTTAGAGTATGGTGTACAGTTCTGGTCACCACATTATAAAAAGGTTATTGAGGCACCGGAGAGGGTGCAGAGAAGATTTACAAGGATGATACCAGAAGTGCGAGGGTATACATATCAGTAAAGGATGAAGAGGCTGGGTCTCTTTTCTCTTGAAAAATGAAGGCTGAGCGGTGACTTAATAGAGGTCTTTAAAATTATGAAAGGTTTTGATAGAGTGGCTACGGAGAGAATGTTTCCACTTGTGGGGAAGAGCATAACTAGAGGCCATCAATGAAGATAGTCACCAAGAAATGCAATAGGGAATTCAGAAGAAAATTCTTTACCCATAGAGTGGTGAGAATGTGGAACTTGCTACCACAGGGAATGGTTGAAGCGAATGAGATAGATGCATTTAAGGGGAGGCTAGACAAGCATATGAGGGAGAAGGGAATAGAGGGTTACACTGATAGAGTTAGATGAGGAAAGACGGGAGGGGCCTCGAGTGGAGCATAAACACCGACATGGACAGGTTGGGCCGAATGGCCTGTTTCTGTGTCATATAGCCTATGTAATCCTATGTAACATTTCCTCCAATCTGCAAGACTACAAGGGGAATGAGGGTTATGTTCCTGTTTTAAATCCTGGAATCGCACCGAATGTCTCCCAACCCTTTACACATCATTGCATCTCTGCTCTGATCAGCTATCAACCTGCTGAAATTAAAAGACACCTAACAATGATGTTTCAGTCTTCATGGATGTCAAGCCTAACATGCTTCTTCCCATTCATAAATAATATATTTCAAATTGCTTGTCACAGTCAGTGATCTAAAGTATTTGAGTATAAATCTACGTTGGTCTCAACTAAGAAAAGCTCAACAGTCATAATTGAAACACTTGAGGCAGGTTTGGGGGTATTTTGAGGGGTTTATTTAATAACGCAGTACAATATTCTAACAGCACAATTATTGTATATAAATAGCAAAGTTGTTGGGGTATTAACAGTACAGTACTTTGAATATTAGTACTAATTTGGAGTTATTAACAGAAGAGTATTTGAAGAGTATTAGTAATGTAGTACCATTTGTATTCTAAAGGCACAATATTTGGCTACATTAACAGGATAGTATTTGGATGATTATTAACAGCACAGTCCTTGGAGGTTTATTAACTGCATCATATTTGCAGGGCATTTTAAGCAGGAGGGCTATTATTATTTTAGTATTTAGTGGGCATTATAACTAAACCGCATTTGTTTTATTTAAAAAAACAAAAGTGTTGAACTGAAATGTAAAACTTCTCCAAGTTGGATGGAAAACGTTACATTTGTGCGCACTTTTTCCCCCCAATTCTTGCATCAACGGGGAAAAAAAATTCACCCTGAACATCATTTTTCAGTCTGATCCAGCCTGTACTACATTTAATGAGCCAGATGTCTGTCAAATTACATTTTTCCAGTTGATTACTGTATTCCTGGGAAGTAAAGCAGTTTATCATACTAATTAAGGGAAATAATGTCTCACTTTATTATTCAGTTTATTTCTTAGCATGAAGGTATATCACACTCATGAGAAGAAATACAAAATCTTATAAATTTGCTTCAAGACTAGGAGGCCACAGATTAGAGTTTGAGAGATTACTAATTTGCATTTCTCAATTTTCAGACATTTAAGTGGAGCAGCGATATGGAAGATAGCACCCCAACACCCAATATAATTTACAGAGGTACTGTGACCCAGTAGACTCCAAATGATAAAAACTTTGTAATGAGTTCAATAAAATAATTTATTTTTTGCACCCATGGCTTCTGAATTGTAAACATAGAAACATAGAAAATAGGTGCAGGAGTAGGCCATTCGGCCCTTCGAGCCTGCACCACCATTCAATAAGATCATGGCTGATCATTCACCTCAGTACCCCTTTCCTGCTTTCTCTCCATACCCCTTGATCCCTTTAGCCATAAGAGCCATATCTAACTCCCTCTTGAATATATACAATGAACTGGCACCAACAACTCTCTGCGGCAGGGAAATTCCACAGGTTAACAACTCTCTGAGTGAAGAAGTTTCTCCTCATCTCAGTCCTAAATGGCTTACCCCTTATCCTTAGACTGTGGTTCCCTGGTTCTGGACTTCCCCAATATCAAGAACATTCTTCCTGCATCTAATCTGTCCAGTCCCGTCAGAATGTTATATATTTCTATGAGATCCCCTCTCATCCTTCTAAACTCCAGTGAATACAGGCCCAGTTGATTGGTTCAGTAAGCACACCAAACCTGATTTGGACAGACTATATAGTGTTTCAAACACAGAGAGCAAAGAAAGACTTGCATTTATATAGCGCCATTCATTACCTCAAAGGGCTTTACAGCCAATTAAGTACTTTTGAAGTGTAATCACTGTTGTAATGTAAGAAACATGGCAGCCACTTTCTACACAGCAAGGTCCTACTTTCTTACCTTCTTTGCTTAAGTGATATAACTGAAGTTCATTGTGGAAAAAAAGGTGGGCAATTCCACTGGCACAGTGGGAAAATGCATTATGTGGTGTGACTTATTTTATTCGTTCATGGGATGTAGGCATCGCTGGCAAGATCAGCATTTATTGCCCATTCCCAATTGTCCTTGAGAAGGTGGTGGTGAGCCGCCTTCTTGAACCGCTGCAGATCGTGTGGTGAAGGTACTCCCACAGTGCTGTTAGGGAGGGACAGGATTTTAACCCAGTGACGATGAAGGAACGGAGATATACTTCCAAGTCAGGATGATGTGTACCTTGGAGGTGAAATTGCAGGTGATGGTGTTCCCATGCTCTTGCTGGCCTTATCCTTCTAGGTGGTAGAGGTCGCTGGCTTGGGAGGTGCTGCCAAAGAAGCCTATGCGAGTTGCTGCAGTGCATCTTGTAGATGGTACACACTGCAGTCACAGTGCGCCGGTGGTGGAGGGAGTGAATGTTGAAGGTGGTGGATGGGGTGCCAATCAAGTGGGCTGCTTTGGTGTCAAGTTTATTAAGTGTTATTGGAGCTGCATTCATCCAGGCAAGTGAAGAGTATCCCAGTGCACTCCTGACGTGCCTTGTAGATGGTGGAAAGTCTTTGGGGAGTCAGGTGGTGAGACACTCGCTACAGAATACCCAGCCTCTGACCTGCTCTTGTAACTGTAGTATTTATGTGGCTGGTCCAGTTAAGTTTCTGGTTAATGGTGACCCCTAGAATGTTGATCGTGGGAGATTTGGTGATGGTAATGCTGTTGAATATCAAGGGGTGGTTAGACTCTCGCTTAGTTCATACAGGCCTGGATTGTCTGATGCTTTGTTTGCAGTGAGTTATCAGCTGGGGGAATGATACTGCTCTAATTGGCCTCGGTGTTCCTGATTTCGGCAGATCAAAAATTCAGCCCAAATTTCCTTTGTTTGTACAGTGACACGTGTTGCAAAGGCCATATATGTAGACATCAATCGGCTTGGCTGTGATACCCCAAATGCTCAAATAGTCTGCTGATGGATGCTGACAGTTGCCTAGGCTCAAGCTTATTCGGATATAAAAGTGAGGCTAGCAGTGCCTGATTCACCATCTTCAGAAGTAAAAGGGAACAAACAATTGTTGGGGCACAAAGAGTTAATAAAAAAAAACCATGTGAGATCAAAAACTTAGAACCCCTTGTATAAAAAAAAAGTGTCCAGAATAAGCAGTGATCCAAATTGGTTAGTTCCAGTTCTCTTGCTTATATAGCATAGCAAGAGGAGGTTAACTCTCCCCCAAAGAACTAAATAAATAAGTCTCCTTTTTATTGGCATTATTTCTTTAACCGGAAGAAAACAAAAACTTGGTTTCTGTATTTCTATTTAACAAAGAGCTCTGGATGTCAGTCAGAAGAAATGACACGTATCAATTAAATAATTCAACAGTTTTAGTATAAGATGGATCTCCTTCCATTGGCTAATTGAGAAAATTATCTGGCATGTGTTTTAATATTGCTGGCAAGTTACCAAGGCAATTAAATATTCATTTTTTAATTAACATACACCAACTTTACTTAAGCTTAAAAAGAATTGCCTCTGGTTTGCAGCTTTAATTTGCTCAGTCAGAATTCTTGCCTATGGAACCGGAAACTTTACTTTTGCTTCTGTTTATTCTTCTTATCTCAGTTGTGCATGAAAGCAGCCAAAAGACACTGGAGCTCCTGCAGTTTGACATCAGTGGAGCTAAGTTAACTTTGTACGTAGAACGTAATGTGAATAATATAGTTCCTCAAGTTGTTGGAGAAAATGGAACAAAATTTACTACTCTAATTCTGTTCAGTCAGGTATTGTTTCATTTCCCTGCTGGATATGTTGCTCAGTGCAACTTCCAAAGTAAAGCACTTACCAACTGCAACAGTTGGCACTAATCCTGAATGAACTTTTTATTTTTACATTGTTTTTAATTCATTCATGTGATGTGGGCGTCACTGGCAAGGCGAACATTTATTGCCCAGACCTAATTGCCCTTGAGACGATGGTGGTGAGCTGCCTTCTTGATCCGCTGTAGTCTGTGTGGTGAAGGTACTCCCACAGTGCTGTGTGGGAGACAATTCCAGGATATTGATCCAGCGACGATGAAGGAACGGCGATATACTTCCAAGTCAGGATGGTGTGTGACTTGGAGGAGAACATGGAGTTGGTAGTGTTCTCATGCTCCTGGTGCCCTTGTCATTCTAAGTGGTAGAGGTCGCGGGTTTGGGAGGTACTGCCGAAGAAGCCTTGGTGAGTTGCTGCAGTGCATCTTGTAGATGGTCCGTCTGTGATGGAGGGAGTGAATGCTTAAGGTGGTGGATGGGGTGCCAAACAAGAGGGCTGCATTTTTCTGGATGGTTTTCTGGAGCTTCTTGAGTATTGTTAGAGCTGCACTCATCCGGGCAAGTGGAGGGTATTCCATCACACTCCTGACTTGTGTCTTGTAGATGGTGGAAAGGCTTCAGGGAGTCAGGTCGTGAGACACTCGCCGCAGAATACCCAGCCCCTGACCTGCTCTTGTTCCCACAGTATTTATGTGGCTGATCCAGTTAAGTTTCAACGGTGACCCCCAGGATGTTGGTGGTGGGGGATGCGGCGATGGTAATGCCATTGAATGTCAAGGAGCGGTGGTTAGACTCCCGCTTATTGGAGATAGTCAGTGCCTGGCACTTGTGTGGCACATCCAAAACTCTGCTGCCCGTATCCTAATTCACAACAAGACCTTTTCACCCACCGCCCCTGTGCTCTCTGACCTACATTAGCTCCTGGTCCGGCAATGACTCAAATTTAATATTCTCATCCTTGTATTCAAATCCCTGCATGGCCTCGCCCCTGCCTCCAGCCCTACAACCCTCAGAGATCTCTGCAATCCTCCAATTCTGACCCCTTCCCCATCCCCGATTTGACAATTTGACATTTTCCAATTTGCAAGTTTTCTCTATCTCACTAGCTTTGTAAGATTTTGGTTTTGTGCATCTCATTATGGTGCATATGGTGATGATGTCTGATGTGCTCTTTATTGTTTTCCTTGTTACTCCTGTGCACTAATGAAAAGATCAAACAAGAGATGATTAATTTAATTTCTTGTACTGACTAGCAGTCCCCAGTTCCCCATGGTTGATGCTAATCGAAAGTCAGAGGATATTCTGTCTTGTAACCATATACCCTGTGGCACCTAATGTATCTATAAGGGGGTATGGTAGCATAGTGGTTATGTTACTGGACTAGTAATCTGGATGCATCAGTTCAAATATCACCATGGCAGCTGGGGAATTTTAACTCGAATAATTAAATAAACTTGGAATAAAAAGTTAGCATCAGTAATGGTGACCATGAAACTACTGGATTGTCATAAAAACCCATCTGATTCATTAATGTCCTTTACAGGAACAAAATCTGCCATCTTTACTTCATCTGGCCTATATGTGACTCCCGACCCACAGAAATATGGTTGACTCTTAACTGCCCTCTGAAATGGCCTAGCAAGCCAGTTGTAGTCAAGAAAGCAGTTCACCACCACTTTCTCAAGTGCAATTAGGGATGGGCAATAAATGCAGGCCTTGCCAGGAAAGTCTATATCCCGTGAATGAATGACAAAAAAAGAATAAAAAATATTGTACTTTTAAAGCCACAAGGTCCAATTGTCGAGTCTTCCTGATGTCAATTAGAGCTTAATTATTCTTAAACAGATCCTGACCTAAATTAAAGGATAAAGGAAACCAACAGGAATTGACTGGCTTTCTTTCTTTTTATTTTACTTATTTTTTAAATGTGTGACACAGAAGCTTATATCTGTGACAAAGAATGACAACTGAAGTACTCAGTGAGACAATGCAATGTCTCAAAGCTGGGACATAGGCTAGCAGATCCCCATAGCATTGCTCACAGTGAGTCAGAGTTTCTGCTGTTGCAAGTTGGAGGTGAGGGCGCTGAAAGGATTTAGAAATCTTTTGAATTCTCTTCCCAGATGGCTGTGGATACTCAGTAACTGAGTATTTTTAAGACTGACTGATGGATTCTTGGGCACTAAGGGAATCAAAGGATGTGGAGATAGGGCGGGAAAGTGGACTTGATGTAGCCATGATAGTGAATTGTGGAGCAGGCTCAGGGGCTATTCGGTCTAATCCTGCTCTTATTTCTTATGTTCTTAGGTTCTTATGAAAGAAGTTCATAAGAAATCTCCCAAGAGACACTGCAGTAAGTTTTATTTTGGTGCCTGGAAAATAAATAAATATATAAATGGGATCTTTTCTTTCCAGCAGCGATGTTTTAATGGTATGGGACTTCTGCCTGCCACCCCAACACTGTTGCAAATGCAACCCTGTTTCCTGGGCCAGGGCTCTTTAAAGATGGATGGCTGGCTCCCAGTGGGATACCCGTCACCAAGAAGGAGCTCACAAGAGCCAGGCCAGAAAATTCCAGCATTGCAGCAACTAAAATAAAAAGAGGTGCATTTGAAGGGGCAGAAAAGCTCCACGGACTGATGAGGCAGAAAAGCTCCATGAACTGAAGGAGCTGCAGCAGCCTTGTAGGCCTCAACAGACATCAAAGCCTAGTCAGATAAGTACATCGAATGCCAGAGTGGAGAGAGAGAGAGGGAGGGGAGTCCGCTACAAAGCCATGATCTCTACTTCCCATGGACAACAGCAACCTTCGACTTGGTGGTTCTGGGAAGCAGCAATAACACAGGTGGATGGGAGGGAATTTTTCTGGGGAGCACCCTTTGCATATGATGAGTTGGAGAAGCGTGGCTGGCAGCAGACCAAGTGAGGGCAAGAGGGAGGAAATCCAGGTCAGCACTGTGTGGCATTAGGACTAACTTGCTGAATTTTCCCTTATTTTCCACCACTATAAGCAAGACAGTGGATGTGGTGTATTTGGACTTTCAAAAGGGTTTTGACAAGGTCCCACACAAGAGATTGGTGTGCAAAATCAAAGCACATGGGATTGGGGGTAGTGTGCTGACGTGGATTGAGAACTGGTTGGCAGACAGGAAGCAAAGAATAGGAGTGAATGGGTACTTTTCAGAATGGCAGGCAGTGACAAGTGGAGTGCCGCAGGGCTCAGTGCTGGGACCCCAGCTCTTTACAATATACATCAATGATTTGGATGAAGGAACTGAGTGTAATATCTCCAAGTTTTCAGATAACACTTAATTGGGTGGCGGTGTGAGCTGTGATGGAGACGCTAAGAGGCTGCAAGGTGACTTGGACAGGTTAGGTGAGTGGGCAAATGCATGGCAGATGCAGTATAATGTGGATAAATGTGAGGTTATCCACTTTGGGGGAAAAAACGCGAAGACAGAATATTATCTGAATGGTGGCAGATTAGGAAAAGGTAAGGTGCAACGAGACCTGGGTATCATTGAAAGTTGGCATACAGGTACAGCAGGCGGTGAAGAAGGCAAATAGTATGTTGGCCTTCATTGCTAGGGGATTTGAGTATGGGAGCAGGGAGGTCTTACTGCAGTTGTACAGGGCCTTGGTGAGACCTCACCTGGAATATTATGTTCTGTTTTGGTCTCCTAATCTGAAGAAGGAAGTTCTTGCTATTGAGGGAGTGCAGCAAAGGTTCACCAGACTGATTCCCTGGATGGCTGGACTGACATATGAGGAGAGACTGGATCAACTGGGGCTTTATATATTGGAGTTTAGAAGGATGAGAGGGGATCTCATAGAAACGTACAAGATTCTGATGGGACAGGACAGGTTAGATGCTGATAGATTGTTCCCGATGTTGGGGAAGTCCAGAACCAGCAGACACAGTCTTAGGATAAGGGGTAGGCCATTTCAGACTGAGATGAGGAGAAACTTCTTCACTCAGAGAGTTGTTAACCTATGGAATTCCCTGCCGCAGAGAGTTGTTGATGTCAGTTCATTGTATATATTCAAGAGGGAGTTAGATATGGCCCTTACGGCTAAGGGGATCAAGGGGTATGGAGAGAAAGCAGGAAAGGGGGTACTGAGGGAATGATCAGCCATGATCTTATTGAATGGTGGTGCAGGCTCGAAGGGCCGAATGGCCTACTCCTGCACCTATTTTCTATGTTTCTATGTTTCTACTACATTCGAAAATCTAGCCCGTAGTGTTTTCCTTACCTTAGGTAGTGAAATAAATAAATAATCCTACTCACTTCTTGTTTCACATTTACACAAATAAATCAATACATTTATGCAAGAGGTCCTAATCCTTACTGTTCATCCAATTATGATATGGGGGACGGGATGGATATTTGAAACAACAAATCAAGGCATGGTTTATAAATGGTCAGTCTTTCTGTTAATCGTAAAACTATGAAGTGTGGGCTTAATTTCACGTTGCAAACTACAGCTTGTTCCATTTCTTCAATGGAGAGTCATGGGTTTAGAAGCTCCCATAAACTCCAAGCACAGATATCTGACAGTAAACATTGGAGGCATTTCAAACACACAATGCTATTGCATTGATGAGTTTAATCATTTTCTTGAATAATGTTAATTTTTAAAATACCTTTATTGAATTAGAAACCATATTTCCAGACCTATGTTTCTTACCTTAGTTGCTGTAGTTTCAAAAACTTAGCTCCTTTTTTTTATAAAAATGGTAGCTATATTATTTGTTGTTTTGTGAATGACATTTGAGTTAATCAAGTGCAGTGTGACACAACATTTGCATATAGAGAGGTTCAGTGCCTGAGGTGTGTGACACCATAAGTGTTTAATAATGGATCTTCTGTTTATGGTAAGCCAGTTGTTTTATAAAGACAGGAGATGCTGCTAAGGTGAAGCTGAGAATGAAAATGCAAAAGATCTTGGTGATATTTGTTATATTGAGATGCTTTTCTCTGGCTTTTACCCAGAAAATGTACCACCCATTCTCTCCCCATCTTGGATTTAATGTTTAAAAATGAAAAATTTCCAAGAAATTGAAAAGAACCCTATTCATGAGACCACATTCAGTGCAGCGATGCTGAGGCCAAATGTTGAACTCCATGAACTTGCAACTCTATATGATTCACTGCCACATTCCATGCCACATTTACCTTCCGACCCAATATTTCAACATCCTTATTGGCTTTGTTGATTGTCACTCTGCATTGATGGGACATGTTACATTGAGTCTACTAAAACTCATAGCTCTCCTTCAACTTCATTCTTGTCTCTTTCAGTAACATACTGGTGTATCCATGTTGTCTATTTTTCTTCTTCTGAATAGCACTTTACATTTCTCTGCACTCAATTTCATCTGCCATTGTTCTGCCCACTTACAGATCTGTAGAGCCTGAACTGCCGCTTCTAATTTCACTGCCCCTTGTAGTTTGGCATCATCTGTAGAATTCGACCACTTTACATTGAGTTTCTAATCCAAGTTATTGATGTAAATTAGAAACCATAACGGGCCCAGCATGAACCCTTAGACACCCCACTCAGTAGTTCCGACCACACTGACGAATATCTTCTGATGAATATGCATTGTTTTCGACTCTTTCCAGGGTTTACTCTGAATCCATACAGCTTTGGATTTAATTAATAGCCCGTCGTGTGGAACTTTGTCAAAAGCCTTTTGGAAGTTCAGATACAGCATGTTCGAGTTTCCCACAGTCTACTTGGCTTGTCAATTCTTCAAATAAATCGAGGAAGAATTGTCCCATTTTGAATTAATTTAAGGGTTAAGTCATGGCAGGAGAGCTCGGACCCATGTCATGCTCCTCCTGTGCTATGTGGGAAGTCAGCGATGCTTCCAGTGTCCCTGACTACTACGTGTGCGGGAAGTGTGTCCAGCTGTAGCTCCTGACAGACCACATGACGGCACAGGAGCTGCGGATGGACTCACTCTGGAGCATGCGCGATGCTGAGAATGTTGTGGAGAGCACATTTAGTGAGTTGGTCACACCGCAGGTAAGGGTTAGGACAGATAGTGAATGGGCAACCATGAGACAAGGCAAGAGCAGGAAGGTAGTTCAGGAGTCCCCTGCGGTCATCTCCCTCCAAAACAGATATACCGTTTTGGATACTGTTGGGGGAGATTCCCTTCGATAGCTTCTCTTCGATAGCTCAGTTGGTAAAGCGGAGGACTGTAGTGAAATATGCAGCAAAGTCATCCTTAGGTCACTGGTTCAATTCCGGCTCGAAGGAGCTAGTGTTCTAACAATGTCGGAAAGTGTAAGGTCATCCACCTTGGGGAAAAAAAACAGTAAAAGGGAATATTATTTGAATGGGGAGAAATTACAACATGCTGCGGTGCAGAGGGACCTGGGGGTCCTTGTGCATGAAACTCTTTTAGAGTCTACCTGTGAAAACATAAAACAATAACGGTGCCACCCAACCTGGGTGACACTCCAGACATTTACAAGGCCCTTTTTTTCCCCCCCTTTTTTTGTTTTTTTTTGTGTTTTTCTTTTTTTGGTTTTTTTTTTGGGCACTAAAATCACAATTTTTCCCCAGTGCCCCCTATAAAAGGGAAGGGGACACTAAAAGCACCGGCAATTAAAACAAATTAACTTTAAAACGTAAAATCAAATTAAAATTTGGTTGCCGGGCGTGATGATGCACTCCAGTCCCTCCGGTGCCCACCTCTCGCGGAAGGCCGCGAGCGTACCGGTGGACACCGCGTGCTCCATCTCCAAGGACACCCTGGACCGGATGTAAGAGCGGAAGAGAGGCAGGCAGTCAGGTTGAACGACCCCCTCGACCGCCCGCTGCCTGGACCGGCTGATGGCACCCTTGGCCGTGCCCAGGAGCAGTCCTACGAGGAGGCCTTCGGACCTACCCGCTCCCCTCCGCACAGGGTGCCCAAAGATCAGGAGGGTGGGACTGAAGTGCAGCCAGAATTTCAGGAGCAGCCCCTTCAAATAATGGAACAGGGGCTGCAACCTCGTGCACTCAATAAAAACATGGAACACGGACTCCTCCAGACCGCAGAAATTGCAGGCGGCCTGGGAGTCCGTGAACCGGCTTAAAAATTTGTTGCACGGCACTGCTCCGTGCACCACCCTCCAGGCCAAGTCCCCGATGAATAGTGGGAGGACCCCTGCGTAGAGTGCCCTCCATCGGGGACCCCCGCCTCCTCCGGACGGCAAGATGGTACGCCATGGCGTGTCCGGACGGCCGGCGAGGATGGCAAAGTTGAGGGTGTGCAGGAGCAGCCCGTACAGGAAACCCCTCCGCGCGGAACTGAAAGGCACGGAGGGGATTTCCCCGAGGCGGCTCAAGTTGTGAGGCGCCGGCCCCCGAGGGAGGTTCCGGGGTTTGGCGCCGATGAGGAATTCCGTCCGGACGGGGGTCAGTTCGGACGGGATCTCCCCACGTGCTTGAGCCTCCTCGATACACCTAACGGAGTCAGGGCCCAGAGCTGTTTTTAGCGACTCGATGGCATCGGCCGCGCGGCGGACGTTGGCAGAATTTAGGCGCCGCGCCAGCGTGACTGGCGCCATCCAGCCCGCTCCTCCGCCATCGAGCAGGTCCCTGACCCTGGTCACCTCACCAGCCACAGCCCTCTCTTCCGACCGCCACATGAAGCCTCGGCCGTGGAGGTACGGATTCCCGAGCAGCGGTTCCTGCAGGACGGCCGCCACTCCAGCCGGCGGAGAGCTGCGCTTGGTGGAGACTTTGTTCCAGACCCTGATGAGTTCCCTGTAAAAGACAGGCAGCTCCCGGAGGGCGGTCCTGGCACCCCCCAAGTTCACAAACAGGAGCTGCGTGTCATAATTGAGGTCGAGCTGCTGGCGGAAGAAATACCTCGCCAGAGCACACCACCTAGGAGGGGGCTCGACGTAAAGGTATCTCTGCAGGGTCTGAAGACGGAAAGTCGCGAGCTGGGCGCTGACGCACACCAACGACTGACCGCCCTCCTCAAGCGGGAGACTCAAGACCGCGACAGAGACCCAGTGCTTCCTGTTGTTCCAGAAGAAGTCCACCAGCTTCTTCTGTATCTTGGCGACAAACGCAGGGGGAGGGGTCAAAGTGACCAGCCGGTACCACAGCATTGCGGCCACCAGCTGGTTTATGACTAGCGCTCGACCCCTGTAGGACAGCACTCGGAGCAGTCCTGTCCAGCGCCCTAGGCGAGCGGCGACCTTGGCCTCCAGCTCCTGCCAGTTCGCCGGCCAGGCTTCCTCGTCGGGGCTAAGGTAGACTCCCAGATAGAGGAGATGGGTCGTGCTCCAGGCAAAAGGCCTGAGCTCCTCCGGCAGGGAGTCCACCCGCCACTGACCCACCAGGAGTCCGGAACATTTCTCCCAGTTGATCCTGGCGGAGGACGCGGCCGAGTAAATCTCCTGGCACTCACGCATCCTCCGCAGGTCAGCGGGATCCTCTACCGCGAGGAGCACGTCATCGGCGTAAGCCGAGAGGACGACCTCCACGCCCGGCCCTTGCAGAGCCAGTCCCGTCAACCTCGTCCGCAAGAGGCGCAGGAAAGGCTCCACGCAAACGGCGTATAACTGGCCGGACATGGGGCATCCCTGGCGCACCCCTCTCCTAAAGCGAAGGGGCGCCGTCAAGGACCCGTTAACCTTAATCAGACACTCCGCGGCGGCGTACAAAAGTCGGATCCGGGCGACGAAATGCGTCCCGAACCCGAAAGCGCGCAGAGTTCCGAGCAGATAGTCGTGATCCACCCTGTCGAACGCCTTCTCTTGGTCGAGGGATAGGAAGGCGACCGACAGACCAGCCTCCTGGGAGCAATGGATGAGGTCCCGGACCAGATGGATGTTGTCGTGGATTGTCCGGCCCGGGACCGTGTATGACTGGTCGGGGTGGATCATGTGGTCCAGCACGGCACCAAGGCGAGCAGACATCGCCCTGGCGAAGATTTTGTAGTCCGTGCTGAGGAGGGAGACCGGGCGCCAGTTCTTAAGGAGGCGGAGATCGCCCTTCTTAGGCAGCAGGACGATGACTGCCCTGCGCCAAGAGAGGGGCATCTCCCCGGTCGCCAGACTTTCCCCCAGGACCCGCGCGTAGTCGCCCCCCAGGACGTCCCAGAACGCCCTGTGGAACTCCACGGTCAGCCCGTCCAGCCCCGGGGATTTTCCCCTCGAGAGCCGGGCGAGGGCACCGGTCAGCTCCGCCAGGCTTAGCGGAGCTTCCAGATTTTCGGCGCCCTCCGGGCTGACCTTCGGCAGGTCCTCCCACAAAACTCTACGCGCTTCCTCGCTGGACAGATCCGGAGAGAACAGAGCCCCGTAATATTCACGGACCCTGTTGTTGACGCCCTCCGGATCCGAGACGAGAGAGCCGTCGTCGGCCAGCAGCGTCAAGAGCTGCTTACGGACACTCTGCCTTTTTTCCAGCGAGTAGAAGAAGGGGGAGCCGCGGTCCAGATCCCGCAGGAACCGGATCCGCGACCTCACGAACGCGCCTCGGGACCCGACGAGCTGCAGGTCCTTCAGCGCGGCCTTCTTCGCTTCGTACACCGTCCGCAGGGCCGGGTCCTGGACGACTTGACCGAGACGGGCTTCCAGGTCGAGCACCTCTTTTTCTAGGCGCCCGACTCTGGCCGCCCGCCTCTTGGTCGACCCCCTCGCGTACTCTTGACAGAAGACGCGGACGTGAGCCTTGCCCACGTCCCACCATAGCCTCAAGGAGGGGAAGCCCCCCTGCTTCCTTCTCCAGTCGGACCAGAATCGACGGAACGAGTCCTGGAACCGCACGTCCTCCAGCAGCCGGTTGTTAAAGTGCCAGTACGCGGACCCCGTCCTCGCGCGGAGCGAAGCGAGCTCCGCCCACACCAGGTGGTGGTCCGAGCACGGCACCGGCCGCATGGAGGCCGCCGGGACGCAGGAAACGTACGCCCGAGACACGTAAAGGCGGTCGACCCTAGACCATCCAACTCCAGGCCTCACCCAAGTAAAGGCGCTGGAGTCGGGGTGGAGATTTCGCCAGACGTCCACCAAGTCGAAGGACCCGACCAGGTCCCTCAACTTCTCCATCGCCGTCATGCACTGCGGGGCACCGGAGCGGTCCCTCGCCTCGAGGGTGCAGTTAAAATCCCCCCCGAGGACAATGCAGTCGCCGACGTCGACGGAGCCAAGAAGAGCGGACACCTCTTCAAAGACGCGCGTTTGCTGCGGGCCGGGATGAGGGGCGTACACGTTCACGAGATGGAGCGGCACGTCCCCCAGGCGAACCGTTACGTGCAGCAAGCGGCCTGGCACGGGCTCCTCGACCCCCAAGATCTCCGGCTGAAAATGCGGGCCCAGCAAGATGGCCACCCCACTTGAAATGGCGGTGAGGTGGCTCATGCGGACCTCTCCTTGCCATTCCAGGAGCCACGTGGCTTCGTCTCCCGGAACGGTGTGGGTTTCTTGCAGGAAGCACACCGCGTATTTCCCCTCCCGCAGGAGCGAAAAATTGTCAAATCTACGGCGTGCCCCTCTGCCGCCGTTGATGTTGAGGCTGGCTATGGTTATCTTCATGGCAAAAGCATAGTGCAACCTCTACCTTAACCTATTGTGGGGGAGGGAGCGGAGTCTTTTGTTGAACTCCGCTCCCTCCGCAGCCCAGCGAGGAGTCCCTCGAGCTCGCGCAGCTCAAGGTGCTGCTCCTTTGTCAAGGGCCCGCCCGCGGCCAAGGTTTTAACGGCGGCGCGGACGGACCCCTTGATCAGCTCCGGCTCGGACCATTTTTCCAGGGCCAGTCGGGCTTGGTCGCGGCGACCCCGGCTCTGGGCCAAAAAGTCCCGGAGTTCCTTTGCAGGAACGAGGAGGGCCTCAGCGGCGGCCGCGAGCAGATCCACCGCCTCCCTGGCGGTGGTCTCTAGGTCTTCACCCGCGTCCCCCACCGAGTCCCCGTCCTCCTCCGGGAGGTGGCCGCCAGCAGCCGGCCCATCGACCGCACAAGGTACGGCAAATGAACCGGCCGCTCCAACCGGCCCTGGCACTGCCCCGATCCCACCCCCAGGATCGTCGGCAGAGGAGTCCCCACTGGGCTCTTTTAAAAATGGTGCCGGGTCGGGAAATGACAGCGGAAGGGGTTCCCCCTCCGCCCCAGGAACCGGAGAACAAGGAGAGACCCGGCCATAGGAAATCCCCAGGCCCTCCAAGTGCTCCAGCTCCAAAGTAAGGGGCGAGGGTGGGTGTTCCTCCCCCTCCCCGCTGCCACCCCCCGGCCCAGCATCTACAGTATCATTAAAATCAATTGTTTCATTCTCTGCCGGGTCGAGCGTCTCCCGGGGGAAGTTGGGTATTGGCTGGGCGGGCTCAGGTTCGGCCTTTTCGGCCTCGCCCGCCTCAGTCCCCGGGACGCCCGGCCCGGCGGCTACGCATTGCTCCGCGGTCCCCACGCCCCCCACGACAGGCAGATCTTCCACTCCATCCCCGGGAGGCAGAGGCTGGGCAGCCTCAACTGTCTCACCCTCCCCGGGGAAAGACTCCTCGCGCCTGCAGCGCAATTTGGGGGCGCTGGTGGGGGACGCGGGACACGCGGCGGGCACCGACTCCTCCGCGGAGGGATGTTGTTCCCCCTCCGCGTCATTGGGGCGGTGCCTCTTTTTGTTCCTGGGGGCGCGCGGAGTCAGGGAGACCTCCATGTCTGCCGAGGCCTCCCGCTCCGCCCCCCCCTTTTCCTTTTCTTGCCCGCGCCCGGGCCCCTCTGCGGTATTGGTCAAGGGCTCGGGCACGGGCTCGGGGCACCCCGCGCTCGCCGGTGGCTGGGTTGGGCCGAGCGCGGTGGTCAATCCTTCTGGCGCACTGAGGGGACCCGCCTCTAGATGTTTCTTCTTGTTCCGCGCCTTCTTTCCGCTCGGACGCTCTCCCTCCCCCCCGCCGGAGGCCCTGAAAACAAAGGCCTCCGACGATGCCCGCGCACCTACGGCTCCCGGCACGCGGACGCAACTAGGGGGAGGGGTGGCGGCGGCGCCAGCCTTGGCCGCCTTCGATGGTTTGGCGGCCTTGGAGGCGGGGCAGTTCTTGCGAACGTGCCCCACCTCCCTGCAGGCATGGCACCGCACGCCGTCCGACGTCCAGAAGACGCGGTAGGCAGTCCCCTCGTGCACCACATTAAAATCTCCCTCCGTCGTGTCCTCCCGCGCCAGCCGGACAAAGAGCTGGCGGCGGAAGGAGAACACGTGGCGCAGGCTGTTCTCCCTGAGGCCGAGCGGTATGGGGTTGATCCCCGACCTTACCTCCCCCAGTTGTTGTAGGTGAGGGAGGAGGAGCTCAGCGGGAACAAAGGGCGGGACGTTCGACACGATGACCCTCTGCGCGGTGGCCTCGAGAGGATCCACCGGCAGGAACGTCCCGCCCACCGTGAGCCCCCTTTCGAGGGCCAGGGACACCGCCCGCTCCGACCCCAGGAAGAACACGGCCTTCCCAGACATCTTGGAGGCTGCGACAATGGCCGAGGGGCCGACTACCCCAGCCATCGCCCGCACGCACTCCTCGATGGTCATTGTGGGGTGAGTGTAGCTCTTGACCCCGTGTTTTCTAGTAATTAATCTAAATGGTGGCAGGGCAGCGGGTGGCGCAGGAGGGGCCGTGGAAGCGGTTGCCACCTGCGCATACGTCCTTGCTGGCCCTGCCACCGGCGTGGATGGGGTCGCCATCACGGGGTCCCTTTAAGGGCTACACCCACCCCAAAGTCACAGGCCTTAATGGTCTTAATTGGCCTCGTAAATTAACTGAGCAGAGGAGCTCTTAACGAGGTACCTCTCCCCTCGTTGACAATTGGGGAGAGGCCTTGCTCCCTCTGCTCAGTTGTCTTAATTGGTTTTTTTTGCAAATTTGGAAGGAAGAGGCCTCAGAGAGAGAGGGGAGAAACAGAGTAGCAGAGAAAGAGAGAGGGGGGTGGGAAGGGGGGGGGCTGCGAGGGCAGGTCTCTCCTCGCAGCTGTGGGTGGGTGCACTCCCCAGATGGCAAAATACAAAAGTCCTTGGGGTGGTCTTCAGGTGGGGGGAGAAGATGTCTTCACCTGGGGTAGCTGGAGCCACCAGGCACTCCTAACGATCCTTAATTGGGTGATTAATGAAAATCTTCAGCCTGGTAGCTCCAGCTATCCCAGGCTAGGCAATTGGGGGTGGGGGGGGTTTCAATTGTGGGGGGGGCCTAGTTGTAAGCACAGCCCCCACGCACACTACCACACACACACACACACCCCCCGCGATGTTCCGGCCCTCAGTGGTCTTCTTTCCTCCCCCCACCGATACAACAAAGTCTTTTTGGGAAATGCACCCACACCCACCTGTAGAATGTAGAGTCTCCCTCCTTCCACACTGACTGGATGTTGTTGGTCTTTTCCCCCTCTCTCCAACTCCTTGCAGAATGGTAATAAAGATGTTGAAAGTTTTCTGCTTTTTCCTCCTCTCCCTCTGGATAGAAGTTGTGGGTGAAGCCCCTTCCTTCCTTCTCTTCCTGGGCTGGTCTCAGGGCTCTCCAGGCAGGAGCTCAAGTTGATAGCTGCCTCTCTCACTGCTCACAGCTCCAACTGAGCAGGACACGCCTCCACTGCTCTACCATTGGTCCTTGTGCATGAATCCCAAAAAGTTAGTTTGCAGGTGCAGCAGGTAATCAGGAAGGCGAATGCAATGTTGGCCTTCATTGTGAGAGGGATGGAGTACAAAAGCAGGGAGGTCCTTCTGCACCTGTATAGGGTATTGGTGAGGCCGCACCTGGAGTACTGCGTGCAGTTTTGGTCACCTTACTTAAGGAAGGATATCCTAGCTTTGGAGGGGGTACAGAGACGATTCACGAGGCTGATTCCGGAGATGAGGGGGTTACCTTATGATGATAGATTGAGTAGACTGGGTCTTTACTCATTGGAGTTCAGAAGGATAATGGGTGATCTTATAGAAACATTTAAAATAATGAAAGGGATAGACAAGATAGAGGCAGAGAGGTTGTTTCCACTGGTCGGGCAGACGAGAACTAGGGGGCACAGCCTCAAAATATGGGGGAGCCAATTTAAAACTGAGTTGAGAAGGAATTTCTTCTCCCAGAGGGTTGTGAATCTGTGGAATTCTCTGCCCAAGGAAGCAGTTGAGGCTAGCTCATTGAATGTATTCAAGTCACAGATAGATAGATTTTTAACCAATAAGGGAATTAAGGGTTATGGGGAACGGGCGGGTAAGTGGAGCTGAGTCAACGGCCAGATCAGCCATGATCTTGTTGAATGGCGAGCAGGCTCGAGGGGCTAGATGGCCTACACCTGTTCCTAATTCTTATGTTCTTATGTTATGTTCTTATGAGATGACTTAGCAGGGGAAGGCACCAGCAGCCAGGTTCATGGCACCGTGGGTGGCTCTGCTGCACAGAAGGGTGGGAAAAAGAGTGGGAGAGCTATTGTGATAGGGGACTCTATTGCAAAGGGAATAGATAGGAATTTCTGCGGCCGCAACCGAGACTCCAGGATGGTATGTTGTCTCCCTGGTGCAAGGGTCAAGGATGTCTTGGAGAGGCTGCAGAGCATTCTGGAGAGGGAGGGTGAACAGCCAGTTGTCGTGGTACATGTTGGTACCAACGATATAGGTAAGAAGCGGGAAGAGGTCCTACAAGCTGAATTTAGGGAGATAGGAGTTAAATTTAAAAAGTAGGACCTCAAAGGTAGTAATCTTTGGATTGCTACTAGTGCCACATGCTAATCAGAGTAGAGGGAGCAGGATAGTTAGAATAAATATGTGACTTAAGCAGTGGTGCAAGAGGGAGGGATTCAAATTCCTGGGACATTGGAACCAGTTCTGGGGGAAGTGGGACCTGTACAAAAGGGACGGTTTGCACTTGGGCAGGACTGGAACTGATGTCCTTGGGGTAACATTTGCTAATGCAGTTCGGGAGTGTTTAAATCAATATGGCAGGGGGATGGGAACCTATGCAGCAAGATAGGGCGAAGTAATATGGAGTCAGAAACAGATGGTAGAAAGGTAAAAAGCAATAGTGGAAGGCCGAGTAAACAAAGGCAAGAAACAAAAAGGGCCACACTACATCATAATTCTAAAAGGACAAAAGGTGTTAAAAAAACAAGCCTGAAGGCTTTGTGTCTTAATGCAAGGAGTATCCGTAATAAGGTGGATGAATTAACTGTGCAAATAGATGTTAATAGATATGATGTGATTGGGATTACAGAGACGTGGCTCCAGGTTGATCAGGACTGGGAACTCAACATCCAAGGGTATTCAACATTCGGGAAGGATAGAATAAAAGGAAAAGGAGGGGGTGTAGCATTGCTGGTTAAAGAGGAGATTAATGCAATAGTTAGGAAGGACATTAGCTTGGATGATGTGGAATCTATGGGCCCAAGTTTCGAGCCACGCCTAGAACGGCGCAGTCCCGACCTGGATGCCCGTTTTTTGCGTCACAAAGTGCGCCTAAAATAAAACTCCAGATTCTCCACCTCCCTGCAGTTCCTCTGGCCCTCGGCGCAGCCCAGCAGGAGCTGTAGGGGGCGGAGCCAGGTCCCTGCGCTGAAAACAGTGCCGGGACCTCTGCACATGTGTGCTACAGTGGGCACACAAGTGCAGTAGCTCGAGGCGCCCGAAACTGTGTGGGAGGGGCCGAAGCACGCAGCCCCTAGCCCTGGCCGAATGGCCTCACTGGGGCTGCGTGCATAAGGCTCCTCCCACGGCCAGCTCCTGCTTCCTCCCGACCCGACTCCCGCTTCCCGCCCCCGTCCCGGACCCGACATCCGCTCACCCCCCCCCGCCCCAGACCGGACCCGACACCCGCTCACCCCCCCCGCCCCAGACCGGACCCGACACCCGCTCCCCCCCCCGCCCCTGGACCGGACCCGACACCCGCTCCCCCCCGCCCTCGGACTGGACCCGACACCCGCTCAGCCCCCCCGCCCCAGACCGGACCCGACACCCGCTCCCCCCCAACCCCCCCCCCTCCCCGGATTGGATCCGACCTGACCTCCCTCCCCCCGACCTGACCTCCCTCTCCCTCCCTCCCTCCCCCTGATTCGAACCGAACCGAACCGACCTCCCTCCCACCACCCCCCAGACCCGACCCAACGCCACCTACCTGTAAATCTGATGCTGGGGACGGACCCTGCCCGAAGTCTCGGGCCCGGCCTGTTCAGATTCCCCCCCCCTTCCCCCCCACCCCCCGCAATCTCCTTCCCCCCCCACAATCTCATTCCCCCCCATCAATCTCCTTCCTCCCCAATCACCTTCCCCTCCCAATCTCCTTCCCCCCCCAATCTTCTTCCCCCCCAACCTCCTTCCCCCCCAATCTCCTTTCCCCCCCAATCTCCTTTCCCCCCCCAATCTCCTTTCCCCCCCCAATCTCCTTTCCCCCCCCAATCTCCTTTCCCCCCCCAATCTCCTTTCCCCCCCCAATCTCCTTCCCCCTCCAATCTCCTTCCCCCCCCAATCTCCTCCCCCCCCAATCTCCTTCTCCCCTGCCATCTCCTTTCTCCCCTTTCTCCCCCTCCCCCCTTCTCCCCCCTCCCCCTTCTCCCCATCCCTCCCCCTTCTCCCCCCACTCTCCCTCTACCCCCCTCCTCCCCCTCCCCTCGCTGTCAGAAACACAGACACTGACAGACAGAGAATGAGAGACACACAGACAGACAGAGAGATAGAGACACTGACAGAGACCCACTGAGTGGGGCATCCCAGCACGCTGTTGGAGGGCTCCCGGTGCTGCAGTCGGTAAGTAGAAAATGTTTTATTTATTGATAAAAAAAAAATTATTTCTTATTAATTTTTTTGATTGATTTATTGGTTGATTTATTGATCTATTTATCATTTATTATTGATGATGGCTCTTTATTTGTAAAACTGAAGTGTTTAATGTTTGTAAACTTCCCTTTAAACACCCCCCCCACCATTCCCTACGCCTGATTTGTAACCTTTGCCTGATTTTCTAAAGTGTAGACAAGGTTTTTTTGAGCGTACAAAAAGTCTTCACTTACTCCATTCTAAGTTAGTTTGGAGTAAGTTTCACTGACGAAACTTTGAAAACAGGCGGAAGTGGCCAGACACGCCCCCTTTTGGAAAAAAAAATTCTGTTCCAAAGTGAAACTGTTCGAACTGACTAGAACTGGAGCAAACTAAATGACGAGAATTCCGATTTCCAAGATACTTCGTTCGACACCAGTTGCTCCTAAAAATCAGGAGCAAATCATGTGGAAACTTGGGGCCTATATGGGTAGAGCTGCAGAACACCAAAGGGCAAAAAACGTTAGTGGGAGTTGTGTACAGACCTCCAAACAGTCGTAGTGATGTTGGGGAGGGCATCAAACAGGAAATTAGGAGTGCATGCAATAAAGATGCAGCAGTTATCATGGGTGACTTTAATATGCATATAGATTGGGCTAACCAAACTGGAAGCAATACGGTGGAGGAGGATTTCCTGGAGTGCATAAGGGATGGTTTTCGAGACCAATATGTCGAGGCCATCTTAGACTGGATGTTGTGTAATGAGAGAGGATTAATTAGCAATCTCATTGTGCGAGGCCCCTTGGGGAAGAGTGACCATAATATGGTGGAATTCTACATTAGGATGGAGAATGAAACAGTTAATTCAGAGACCATGGTCCAGAACTTAAAGAAGGGTAACTTTGAAGTTATGAGGCGTGAATTGGGTAGGATAGATTGGCGAATGATACTTAAGGGGTTGACTGTGGATGGGCAATGGCAGACATTTAGAGACCACATGGATGAACTACAACAATTGTACATCCCTGTCTGGCGTAAAAATAAAAAAGGGAAGGTGGCTCAACCGTGGCTATCAAGGGAAATCAGGGATAGTATTAAAGCCAAGGAAGTGGCATACAAATTGGCCAGAAATAGCAGTGAACCCGGGGACTGGGAGAAATTTAGAACTCAGCAGAGGAGGACAAAGGGTTTGATTAGGGCAGGGAAAATAGAGTACAAGAGGAAGCTTGCAGGGAACATTAAGACGGACTGCAAAAGTTTCTATAGATATGTAAAGAGAAAAAGGTTAGTAAAGACAAACGTAGGTCCCCTGCAGTCAGAATCGGGGGAAGTCATAATGGGGAACAAAGAAGTGGCAGACCAATTGAACAAGTACTTTGGTTCGGAATTCACTAAGGAGGAAACAAACAACCTTCCGGATATAAAAGGCGTCAGAGGGTCTAGTAAGAAGGAGGAACTGAGGGAAATCCTTATTAGTTTAGACAGGTTAGATGCAGGAAGA
Organism: Pristiophorus japonicus; assembly: GCF_044704955.1. Taxonomy (NCBI): domain Eukaryota; kingdom Metazoa; phylum Chordata; class Chondrichthyes; family Pristiophoridae; genus Pristiophorus; species Pristiophorus japonicus. The sequence continues at coordinate 505,942,858 of NC_091977.1, read as the reverse complement.
ATGTTCCCAATGTTGGGGAAGTCCAGAACCAGGGGTCACAGTCTAAGGATAAGGGGTAAGCCATTTAGGACTGAGATGAGGAGAAACTTCTTCACCCAGAGAGTGGTGAACCTGTGGAATTCTCTACCACAGAAAGTTGTTGAGGCCAATTCACTAAATATATTCAAAAAGAAGTTAGATGTAGTCCTTACTACTAGGGGGATCAAGGGGTATGGCGAGAAAGCAGGAATGTGGTACTGAAGTTGCATGTTCAGCCATGAATTCATTGAATGGCGGTGTAGGCTCGAAAGGCCGAATGGCCTACTCCTGCAACTATTTTCTATGTTTCTATGTTTCTATGAATCCATGCTGATTGCTGTTAACTATGTTATTATGATGCAGATGACCCTTAAGTTTAATTCTGATAATGGATTTCTTTATTTTACATGGAATGGAACTAAAACTAATAGGTCTATGTTTGCCTGTGTCTATTTTGTAACCCATTTTGAATATACCTCTTCAGTGTCCAGTGATTCCCTCATAGAATTTAGAAGAATGAGAGGTGATCTCATTGAAACAGATAACATTCTTCCAGCGCTTGACAGGGTAGATACAAGGAGGATGTTTCCTTTGGCTGGGGAGTCGAGAACCAGTGGTCAGTCTCAGAATAAGGGGCCGGCTGTAAGAAGGACTGGTATTCGAGAATTGATGACAAAAGTTGTTGATTTTACTTGTTTCTCAAGAACCAAATTCTTTGCCCAGTTCACACATTGGTTCAATTAGCTCCAGGTAAACACTGACATGATCTACACAGATGTCTGATCCACCAACCCAACCCACCAATTTTCCTTGTTCACAGATTTTCCTCTGTGAAATCCCCACCGGACCACCACTGGCCAGAGATCTGGCTTAACATCTCCTCGGCAGGGAAGTGACTCGCATCATTCAGGGAGTCTCTAACAGTACAATTGAAATCAGAATTGGCACAGAGCAGGGAAATTAAGCCTACATTCCTTCCATTCACCATGCATTGATATCTCAATTTAATAGATTATTTTGCACCAGCTCAGGCATTCAATTGTTATTTAACAAATTCCTATTCTTTCCATTACAAACAATTCATGTTCAACAATTAAATGCAAAGCTCTGATCCAAGTGTGTAATTTCCCAATCACAGGATTTCATTGTTTGGTGCACTAACTACAATCAATTTGCTGCTAAATTCTATCCAAAGGTAGCAGCAAAAGTTTGAAGTCTAATCAATTGTATGTAAAGCACCTGCTTTTGTTTAGTATTTTCTTTGAGATTGGATTGCTGATTGAATGATTGGAGGCGCTGTAGTTCTAAAGATTTGCAAATTGGCCACTTTTTTATATTAGCTGTGAGAGAAGCCCTTATCCAAAGACGGGCTTTCTCAGCAAACCAGTTATCAGTTAACTGTTATTACTATAAAAGGAAAAATAAAAACATCAGCAAAGCCATTGGTGTTTGTTTGCTGCAAGACCGGCAGATTCAAACGTATGTTTTGCAGTGTCCCGGTTTCCTCAGTGTCTCCCTTTCTGTTGAGCATCACTATTTTCCTGGAGCATCCCTTTTAGTTAAATGCTTGGTTCTGCAATGAATTTTTGATGTGATTTTTCCATTAGATTCCAACTTACGTTAAAAATATTGACATTTTCCTGTTTTCCTCGGTACTATTCCCTGACAGAATCCTTTCCCAAATGTCCTGATTTTGGTAAGAAAGAGCATCCATTGTTTCCCAATGACAAAACAAAGCCTGCAAACAATACACGACATGCGATACATATCATCTCTAACTATACCATGTAGTCAGCTTGAGATACCAGGCGTCAGAGCATCTACGTGCATGATGCGATGGGCATTCTGCATTCAGTTAGTTATCACAACCAGCTTGGTCATACACACCACAAGATGTCACCATTGTGCTCTCTTTTATGCTGGCATCTGCAGCTGTCTGTTCATTGCAATCTTTCATTAATTTCTTCCAGTAATGACAATTGTTCCCCTTCCAAAATCAGATGCGCTATTTCAGCTTTGACTTGTCACAGGGTCTGGAATCTCTGCCATGTCACATGTTTTCTGCCCATCACAATCGTCTCATCATAATATAGCACACAGACCATTCCTTCTCATTATTCACTTCTTGCTCACTTTAACATTCCTCCTTTAAAAAGTGTAGCCTAAAACTTTCTGCACTTTAGATCAGATTCCGGCTCTCGGGACAATACAAGGTGTCAACACTAAGAACAAAGGTTTGCATTTATATCATCCTTTCAATGTAGTCAATGTCCAAAGAAGAAATGGATTCTGAAGAGGAGAAGGGTTAGGTCAGGAGACCGAAGACATGGTCAAAGCAAAAGGTTTTGAAGTTGGGGAGAGAGGAGGTAGAAAGGCAGACGAATTTAGAGGAATCCTGAAAGTAAGAATGAGTTGTCTGGTGGCACTAATTATTGAGCAGAAGGGGGAGAAGTGCAGGAGGGTTGATTTAGGAGACCAAAAGTCTCAGGCTGGAACCTAGGGCTCGAGGAATGTGCAGATGTAGGATGGTAGGAGGCTGTGGCTGCATTTATAATTGAAGATGATGGGCATGCAGAACTTTGTGTTGAACCAGATGAAGGTAGAAAAGATTAGGATGAGTGTGATTATATGTGAGGTGGAACTTGGAAGGCTGGCAAAGTGAGCATTACAGATGTTAAGCTTGGATGTGATTAAAAACATGAATAAATGTTTCAGCAGCACTGCAGGTAAAGTAAAGTAAGGTACAGGCGATGTGTGACAGGAAATATTGGTGATAGATATGATATGTTGTTGGAAGATTATCTCAGTGTCGAACAGTCTATTGAGGTTTATGGAAAACATGCCTCATACAATTGTTTATCTCTGTTTCTCTCTTCTGGAGTATTTCAACAGTCAGGATTTTCAAAAAGTAAGCTCGCAAATGCTCAAATTGCAAGAATTACTTGTATATGAAAATGCCAGATCAGTCAACATAGTGTATTACATTATTATTGAGCTGAGTGGTAACACTCACCCAAGTCAGAAGATTTTGAGTTCAAGTCCCACTCCAAGACTTGCGCAAATAATCTAGGCTGGCACTTCAGTTTTAGAATGCTGTATTGTTGGAGGGACCATCTTTTAGGTGAGTTGTCAAATTGAGGTCCTACCTGTCCAGTTGGTTGCAAGAGATCCCGTGGAACTATGTGACAAAGAGCAGAGAGTTCTGCCAGTGTTCTGGTTAATCATCCCTCAATCAACTCCACCAAAACACAATAACTGGCAGTTTATCTCATTTATAGTTTATGGGATCTTACTATGTACAATTGACTGCCAAATTTACCAACAAAACACCAATGACTATACCTTAAAAATAAACAACGTATTAGCTATGAAGTGCTTTGGAACATCCTGACTACATAAAATACACTCTATAAATGCAAATTCTTACCATTTTAATTTATTCTGATCCATAAATTAATAGCTCTGTATATTGTATTTATCACACATTACAATAATTTAAAAGTTTTTATTTAAATATTTAAAATTACCTTTCCTTTTCAGTTTGAGCAAATTTAAGGGCAGTGGGTCAAGGCTGGAAATGGCAATAATATTGATCTGACTTCAGTACCATGGACAGAGGCACATGTGACCTGGGCAGAGGCAAACCAATTACATAGAAACATAGGGGTCAAGTTTCGGCCGCCCGCTAGAACGGCGCACATTGGAGAAGCCCGCCTAATTTATGGAACAAAAATTGCGCCGAATACTTACCTCGCGATTCTCCGATAGATGTAGGCCCATTTCCATCTTGGCGCTGCGCAGCAGAAGCTGCTGGGGGCGGAGCTACAGCCCTGCACCAAAAACAGTGCCGGCAGCTGCGCGCGTGTGCAGTAGCTCCCTGCGTCCTGTCTCCGGGGGGACAACCTTATCCCAGGCCGAAGGGATGTCGCCCTTATCCCCGGCTGAGTGGCCTGCGCATCTTACCTCGGCAGCGGGGCCCGCCCGCCTGGCCTCTTGCTGGGGGCGGGCACCGCCCGAAGAATTCCTGGCAGCCGGCGTCGCCGTTGTCGGTGGCGGGGCCCGCCTGCCCGGCCTCTCGCTGGGCACGGGCCCAGCCCGAAGATTCGGCGGCGGTGGCAGCCCGGCATCGGCTGCGTGCGGGCCCTGCCCGAAGTCCTTGGTGGGGCCCGGCTTCTTCATCGATGGCGGGGCCCACCCGAAGAGACGTCGGCAGCCCGCCATTGGCTGCTTGCAGGCCCTGCCCGAAGTCCTCGGTGGGGCCCGGCTTCTTCATCGATGGCGGGGCCCACCCGAAGAGACGTCGGCAGCTCGCCATTGGCTGCTTGCAGGCCCTGCCCGAAGTCCTCGGCGGGGCCCGGCTTCTTCGTCGATGGCGGGGCCCACCCGAAGAGACGTCGGCAGCCCGCCATTGGCTGCTTGCGGGCCCTGCCCGAAGTCATCGGTGGGGCCCGGCTACTTCGTCGGTGGCGAGGCCCGCCCGAAGAGACGTCGGCAGCCCGCCATTGGCTGCTTGCGGGCCCTGCCCGAAGTCATCGGTGGGGCCCGGCTACTTCGTCGGTGGTGAGGCCCGCCCGAAGAGACGTCGGCAGCTCGCCATTGGCTGCTTGCGGGCCCTGCCCGAAGTCATCGGTGGGGCCCGGCTACTTCGTCGGTTGTGAGGCCCGCCCGCCTGCATCTCGCTGGGACGGGTCCCGCCGAAGAGACTTCGGCAGCCCGGCATTGGCTGCTTGCGGGCCCCGCCCAAAATCCTCGGCGGGGCCCGGCATCGTCGTCGTCTTTTCTCTGCCCCCCATCTTCTTCTCTTCTCCCCCACCACCATCTTCTTCTCTTCTCCCCCTCCATCTTCTTCTCTCCCCTCCCCCTCTTCTCCCCAGTGCTGCAGTAGGTGAGTAGAAATAATTTGTTATTTATTGAGTGATTTAAAATTTTTTAATTTTTAATTTTTTAATTTATTTCGATTGATTTATTGCTTTATTTATTGACTTATTTATCATTGATTATTGATGATGGCTCTTTATTTGTAAAAGTGAAGTGTTTAATGTTTGCAAACCCCCCTCCCGCCTACCAACTTTCGTTCCATACGCCTGATTTCTAAGTGTGGCAAGGTTTTTCTGAGCGTACAAAAATCTACACTTACTCCATTCTAAGTTAGTTTGGAGTAAGTTTTCGCTGCCTAAACTTGCAAAACAGGCGTAAGTGGCCGAACACGCACCCTTTTGAAAAAAATAATCTGTTCTAAAATGAAACTGACTCGAACTGGAGCAAACTAACGGCCGAGAATTGCAATTTCTAAGATACTCCATTGTAAACTAGTTGCTCCAAAAAAAAGGAGCAACTCAGGCCGAAACTTGACCCCATAGCAACATAGAAAATAAGTGCAGTTATAGACCATTCAGCCCTTCGAGCCTGAACCACCATTCAATATGATCTTGGCTGATCATGCAACTTCAGTACCCCATTCCTGCTTTCTCTCCATACTCCTTGATCCCTTTAGCCATAATGGTCACATCAACTCCCTTTTGAATGTATCTTAACGAACTGGCCTCAACAACTTTCTGTGGTAGAGAATTCCACAGGTTCACAATTCTCTGAGTGAAGAAGTTTCTCCTCATCTTGGTCCTAAATGGCTTACCCCTTATCCTTAGACTGTGACCCCTGGTTCTGGACTTCCCCAACATCGGGAACATTCTTCCTGCATCTAACCTGTCCAATCCCATCAGAATCTTATATGTTTCTATGAGATCCCCTCTCATTCTTCTAAATTCCAGTGAATATAAGCCTAGTCGATCCAGTCTTTCTTCATATGTCAGTCCTGCCATCCTGGAAATCAGTCTGGTGAACCTTCGCTGCATTCCCTCAATAGCAAGAATGTCCTTCCTCAGATTAGGAGATCAAAACTGTACACAATATTTACCAAGGCCCTGTACAAGTAAGACCTCCCTGCTCCTATACTCAAATCCTCTCGCTATGATGACCAACATGCCATTTGCCTTCTTCACCACCTGCTGTACCTGCATGCCAACTTTCAATGACTGATGTACCATGACACCCAGGTCTCGTTGCACCTCCCCTTTTCTTAATCTGTCACGTGGTTTAAAAGATCGTGGAATTATGGATGAGTTACGCACGTAACTACAATCTGGCCAAACCTCATCAATCTTTTTTTGGCCATCTAGCGATCTCTCCACCCGAACGTATTTCTGCCCATAAAACTGACCATAGCCCCAAGATAGAGAGCCTCACATATTAGTTTCCTGAAATTGGTCTTGCTCAGAAGTTTTCCTAAAATTACGATTAGATTTTCAGATGCAGCAGAAAACAAAAGTCATTTTTCTAATGTTTTATTGTAATTTGTTTAAGTGTTTTTTGAAAAATGTATCCTCGCTGCGTCCTGTACTGTATTTTCTGGTTCTTTTATGGGCCGAGATCTGTTTGTAGAGGTGCCTGTGGGAATGGGGCTTCAAAATTCAAAATGAACATGAGAGCGAATGATGGACTATGAATAGACTGAGAGAGTGTAATGAAGGAGACCATGTATCAATGAGTGAAAACCAAGAGTGTAATTGGATGCGAGCATTTAGTAATGAATTAACACAGTGACTAATGGTGGGGAGTTCATTTATTAATAAGCTAAGAGGGAGGATGTAACTATGGGTGGAGAGAATGAATTTAATAATGACTTAAGACAAAGACAAAGGCTGGGGAGTATGGGCTTGAAGTCAAAAGTACCTCAGCCAAAGGTTTTAACGAGGGTTGGTCCTTTAGCAATGGTCTTCAACAGAGTGTAACCGGGTGTAATTTAGTCATGAGATAAGAGTTGGGCGGGGGCATTTTGTAATGAACTAAGATAAAGACTAAGATAGCAGACCAATTAATATTGAGAGAGAATAATGGTTAGGGATAATTAGTAATGAGCTAAGTAATGAGTGTAACTCTGGGGATAATGGTCATTTAATAGTGACCTGAGAGAGAAGGTATTGCTGTAAATGGTCAGTTCATAGTGAACTGAGATAGAGAGTGTAACTGGAGTGGGATCATTTATAATGATATACAATTCAGAGTGTAATGGGGGGATCATTTAAGTAATAACCTAAAACAGAGAGTAATGGTGGGGGACATCACTTAGTAATGAGTTAAGACAGAGGATACAATTGTGCAGAGTCATTTAGTAATGATCTACAACACAGCTTGTAATGGGGCATTATTTAGTTATGAGCTAAGACAAAGGGCGTAATTACAGGGAGTAATTTAGTAATGAGATAAGAGATAGAATGTTACTGTGGAGCTAAAAGCTCAGAGAGAGACTATAACTATTATATGGGGCTGCTAAATTCAAGCGTTGAATTTCAATAAAATTGCCTTCTGATCACAGTAAAACTGACTTAATCATTTTGAAAGTATGTAATAAATATTTAACCAAACAGCAGCATTGACTGTTGCAGCGTTCAAATACCTCCCCCCACCACATGATGCATTGAGGAAAATAAATCAACTTTGAAAAATACTTGGCAAAGGTATCCTGATGATGGACATTGCTGGAAGCCAAGATACAAGTGCCATGATTACTGATCACATTTATTTAGAAATGTAAATGAATTGTTATAGAATTATACCTCATTGTTGTTCCTCACTGTATCTCCTGTAATCCTCCATAACCTGGACATCTGGATGATCCAACCTCAAAGAGCCACCCAGCTTCCAGACGTCTGTCACTTACTAGTTGATGCTGTGAAGGCTGCTTGGATAGATTTTCTCCCCTCTATAGCCCAACACTTTAACTACTTTGGTATTATACACAAGGGGCTGGACTTTCCCTAAAGCACCCCACCGCCGGGTTGCTGCACAAAAAGACCATTAAGATTCTTCAAATAACGCTGGGGCAAAATTCCATTAAAAAAGAGAAAAAAATACCACCCGGCGAGAAAATAGATCTTAAACGTAGATTCTCGACGGTTAAACGCGATCCTTGACAAAATGAACGGTTCTTAAACTGAATGGGCGGCAGGTACTCAAAATTTAGAGCGAGGGAGGGGGGGAAAACTCAAAAAAAAAATTTTCAATGAAACAAAAAATTAAAATTTAGAAAACATTCTCAAGACCCTTTTTAACTTAATCGTTGTGAAAGAATTTTAAAATAATGATAAAAAAACCTTTAACTTACCTTTCTTTGTGGGGTACTTACCTACCACCCTATTCCGGCAGATTTTCGTGGCCGTTTTTTTCCAATCTTACCTATCGGTCACCGCTGAGGCAAAACTTGGACCGTGGCGGTTTTCTCGGTGGTGCGCGTGGGTGGTCTACTCCCCAGCGGTATTTTGAAAATTACGGCGGAACTCTTTAAAAAATGAAGTGGGAACTTTCGCCGGGTGGATTTCCGCCGAAAAAGAGCTTTACCGCCAAGAAAACCGCATAAAATGAAGAGGAAGTCTAGCCCAAGGACTTTACCAGAATGAGAGTATGGAATGAATAGGCTGAATAACACTTTCTTTTCCAATTTTTCTTATGTTCTTCATTCAATGTATTTGTGCTAATGTCAACGGAGGCTTGAATATAAACTTGGGCCCCTATTTCATGCATCTGTATGTTACCAGGCAGATTAGGATATTTGACTTGTGAGATTACATGAAAACTTATAAACTATATGTTTCACAAAGAAATCTATGAAACTTGTTGTATGCTCTTAGCGGCAGGTTCAGAAGAGATTTATTAATGTGCTGAAGGAGTTCATATTTCGTGGAGATTTCCTAAAAGACCAAATCTTAAGTATTACAGTTGCATCTTCATTGGTTGCGAAGGAACTTCTAAATTTTTGTGTTTTCCCCTCAACCTTTTGTTCAAGCTACTAAGATTAATGCTTACTGTCAATCTAATATTGTGTAAAGTTTTATGTTTCTTTATTGGTGACTTATCTTTCTTAGCTTGTATATGAGCCAACTTTAAAAGTTGCTCAATTTTGATTGAGTTTTCTTGGTGTTATGAAAGCCTAATAATGTACTTGAACGTAAGGCAGAATGGAGCTGGTCAAGTGCCTTCAAGCAATTGTCTACCTGTGCCATAGTGTTCCTATAGTTTTTCTATGAAGTTGACCCATTGTCCACTGAGATAGTCAAACCTTGCAGTTGACATTTGTTTGAAATTGAGCTGAGTGGGTTGAGTCAAAAGCAAAATATTGCAGATGCTAGAAATCTGAGATAAAAACATGAAAATGCTAGAACTGTTCAGCAGGTCTGGCAACATCTGTGTAGATAGAAACAGAGGTAACATTTCTGGTTTGTGACGTTACATAGAAACAGAAAAAAAATAGAAATTTACAATGCAGAAGGAGGCCATTTCGTCCCATCGTGTTCACGCCGACCTTCAAAGAGCCACACGGACCTCGGTCAGCAGCCCTGAAGGTTACATATAAACCTATGAACAATGGCGGAAAGGTAAAGAGCACCCAGCCCAACCAGTCCACCCCACACAACTGCGACACCCCTTACACCAAAACATTCTACACTCCACCCCAGTTTCACCACTGTTTTTATATTAGTAGGTTGAGTTACTATCTTCAAAATGACTTGAGATAATAGTATGCACAGATCAGTACCATGATTAGCCCCATGCACTATAACAGTATAATTTGGGATGAACCAAACAACCAGCACAATTAATCTGAAACTGCAGTGAAGATGAAGAGCTACACTGGCACTGACACCAAATGTCATGTTTTAAGCTCACCTTTGAAATCCCATCCTTTACGTGGTTATTTTCGGACACCATAACCTCAGCTTTTAAGCCTTTTGCAATGAAAGGAACCTCTTATTGAAGAGCATTTTATATGTAAGCCTTGCTTGCAGTTCTGTGCAGAGAATATCAAGTGTGACTAGTATAATGGATCAAATTAGGCAAGAATGAATGAGCTTAGGCAGCTATTATGTTCCGCATCTCATACAACTCCTCTCTTGAATCGTTTAAATCAAGGGTACACTGTAGATGCTACGTGCTTCAATATTCAGGAATGGGTGACTTGGCAAATGAAATAGTTTGAGGCTGAGACACTGACCTGGCAAATTAATAATTTATATGTTCCTGTTAAGAGAAACAGATAACTATTTAGATACTCTTAACATTGAAATAGTTATTATACATTTAATTTTAGGTGCTGAAATTAATTTTTGGATCAGTGCCAGCACTTGAGTTGATTCTAAAAGGACCTAATGCACATAAGTCGCACTCCAGAGCCTTGAGTACAGAATCTAGGCTGACACTTCAGTGCAGTACTGAAGAAGTGCTGTAAAGTCTGAGGTGGTGTCTTTTAGAAGAGACGCTAAACTGAGGTCCTGTCTGCCCTATCCGATGGAAGTAAAATATTCCCATGGCACTATTCGAAGAAGAGCAGGGGAGTTCTCTTCGCTGTACTGGCCAATATTTATCACAGAACCAACAGCTAAAACAGAAGTTCTGGTCATTTATCTCATTGCTATTAGTGGGACCATGCTGTACACAAATTGGCTGCCGTGTTTGCTACATTACTTCAGTGCCTGCACTTCAAAAGTATGTCATTGACTGCACTTTGGGATGTCCTGAGGTCATGAAAGGCACTATATAAATTTAAGATTTTTTTCCTTTTTAGTAACAAGGTATTAATGTCACTTGGAAGCATTGAGAATTTCTATGTGCTTGAAGGAGCAATTAACTAATAACTAATAAGCAATAACTAAGAACCTGATAAAATAACGTGTCAATAACAAATTACTTTGATGTGAAAAGGTTGTTAAAAAGTCAACAAAAGTCAATTTAAATTACATTTTTTGAAGTCTATCATCTTTATAACAGTGATGATGGGTAAATTCGGAAATATGAAACAAGAAGCAATGTAGGAAATATAGCATAGTTGTTGAAGCATAGTGGTTATGTTACTGGACTAGTTATCTAAGAGGCCTGGAGTAATAATCTGAAGACATCAGTTCATATACCACCACAGCACCTGGGGGATTTAAATTCAGTTACTCTTTTAAAAATCTGGATTTGAAAAACTAGTATCAGTAATGGTAACCAGGAAACTACCAGATTGTCGTAAAAACCAAATTTGTTCACCTAATGTCCTTTAGAGAAGGAAATCTGTCGCCCTTACCCGGTCTGGCCTATATGTGATTCCAGACCCACAGCAATGTGGTTGACTCTTAACTGCCCTCTGAAATGGCCCAGCAAGCCACTCAGTTGTAACAAACCGCTGCAACAAAGTCAGCACTGTGGGAGTACCTTCACCACATGGACTGCAGCGGATCAAGAAGGCGGCTCACCACCACCTTCTCGAGGGCAATTAGGAATGGGCAATAAATGCTGGCTTTGCCAGCAACGTCCACATCCTGTAAAAGAATAAATAAGTATTGACTCAAATTACAAGGAGTTTTTCAGTGGGGCTATGTGAGTCATGACAGATCGTAAAAGATCTGATTGAGCAAGAAAAAAAAAGAAAAAAACAATGGAAATGCCAATATAAGCACCCTGTTGTCACTCATAAGTTAAGGAACATTAAAAAGCAAGGAAAAGCTGTAACAGCCCATCAAGTTCATTCCTTTCACTGATCACATACAGACCACTTGATTTCCCAATCTACTTCATTCCCACAGTTTTCTATTTCTCCAAATGTATATCAAACAAAACTCCATAACAGATACTTAAACTTCCAACCTACTTTATAACACCCCTCCCCAGTACCATACTTGATATAATGCTCTAAGGTGTCAGTGGGTCAGGAACCATCTTGTTCCATACAACATTGGCTCATAAATTGCTCGCAAAATAATGGTGAATTAACGGCAACCACCATTAATAATTTGTAAAACATCAATCAGTTTGTGGCAAAGAAGAGATACGCCGTGAGTTACTATTCTCCACAAATTGTTGGACGATTCACGTCGCTCCGCCGTTAGCTTCTACAAAATTTCAATGTCGCCGTGAGTCCCCCCATTCATATTAATTACATGCTGTGAAATTGCTAGATTTATGCCATTAATGCAAATTAATCTCTCCATTTAGGGCTGGTAATTCATGTCATAAGGAGTCAGTTAATGGGGTCATTTATAGTCCTAACATGCCTTTCAACCGTGGAGACTCTGAAAGGGAACAATTAAACTATGGAGTTTCACTCCCGCAGGTAGTAAATTGTTCCTAGAGGTTTTTAAAAAAACGTTTAATCTATTTTAGCAATATTTCTATGCCAGTCTTGCTATCCACACTCTTGTTAGTGTCAGAAGGCAATAATTTTCAGTATGCAAAGCTGTTTTCACTCTCAGAAATGTAAATTAGATAAATTTATTTCAGAAAATTACATCTTTGGCTACAGTACATGAGTAATTTAAGACATGACATGGTAAATGTAGCATGCTTGGGAGGAAAAAAGGTGACATTGGACCTACAATTCTCTAAGCTCTCCACCACTAGAATTTTCCTCGTCTCATGTCTCGGTCTATTGTAAAGTAATTGAAAGACATTGATCGCTATGATTAGTATTGTATTCTGCGACTTATCATCATCATAGGTAGTCCCTCGAAATCGAGGAAGACTTGCTTCCACTCTAAAAGTGAGTTCTCGGGTGGCTGTACAGTCCAATGCAGGAATTACACTCTCTGTAATAGGTGGGGCAGACAGTGGTTGAAGGAAGGGGTGGGTGGGGAGTCTGGTTTGCCGTATGCTCCTTCCGCTGCCTGCGCTTGACTTCTGCATGCTCTCGGCGATGAGACTCGAGGTGCTCAGCGCCCTCCTGGATGCCTTAATTTTAAAATTCTCATCCTTATTTTTAAATCCCTCCATGGCCTCGCCCTCTCCCTATCGTTGTCATCCCCTCCAACTCTACAACTGCCCCAAATCTCTGCGCTCTTCCAATTCTGGCCTCTTACGCATCCACAATTTCCTTCGCTCCTCCACTGGTGGCCGTGCTTTAGCTGCCAAGCCCTAAGCTCTGGAATTCCCTTTCTAACTCTCGTTGCCTCTCTACCCCTCCTCCTTTTAAGACATTCCATAAAACCTACCTCTTTGATGAAGCTTTTAGTCACCTGTCCTAATATCTCTATGTGGCTCGGCATCAATCGCTCCTGTGATGTGTTTTCGGATGCTGTATAAATGCAAGTTGTTGTTCTTCATCTCTCAATTCCACTATGTTACTGACCATGATGAATATGTTGGTTCAATACTTAAGACTTCAAGAATGTTTGTACATTTTGCACAAATACCCTGCCAATCATTCCTAACTTCTCGAGGACCAACACAACAATTCACGAACACAACTAGGTTACAAAGCCCTCCTCTTCTGTTCGTTCTTAATTTTTTTCTTCCTTTTTCTTTCTGTCTCTCTCTCGCTCAATCAATTCTCTTTCTTTCCCTCTCTTTACTTTGCTTTTCTTCTCTTTTTTGATGCTAATTTATTTCTACCCTAGTAGAATCTGAAGGGTAAGTTTAAAAAGTCCAGTTCATCGTGTCACTTGCCACGAGATGCCACAATCGAGAAATCTCTTGACCATTATCTCCAGTTATCCTTAGAAATTTTAATCTGACTTCTAAGTAGAGATTCAACCAGTGCGCTTTCAAAAGTGTTGATTCACACAGCATTAATTGCTTTAGTAATCATAGAATCATATCAGAGAAACTGACAGCACAGAAGGAGGTCAATCGTGCCTGTGCTGCTTCTTTGAAAGAGCAGCCATGGTAAGTCGCACATCACTGCAGTTTGTCTGTAACCCTGTAAGTTCCTCATCCTCATCCAGCTCCCTTTTAAGATTATATATGGAATCAGCTTCCACCACCTGTTCAGGTAGAGTGTTCCAGATCTCGAAAACTCTAAGTGAAAAAAATTCTCCTCATCTTCTTGCTAGATCTTTTGCCAGTGATTTTGAATCTATAACCTGTAGTTATTGAACCACTCGCCAGAGGGAATCTTGTTTACTCTATCAAAACCTCTCATCATCTTGAAAACTTCTATTAGGTCATCTCTTAACCTCCTTTGTTCCAAGGAGAACAACCCTAACTTGTCCAACCTCTCCTCACATGTGACTTGGACAGGTTAGGTGAGTGGACAAATGCATAGCAGATGCAGTATAATGTAGATAAATGTGAGGTTATCCACTTTGGTGGCAAAAACAGGAAGGCAGAATATTATCTGAATGGTGACAGATTAGGAAAAGGGGAGGTGCAACGAGATCTGGGTGTCATGGTACCTCAGTCATTGAAAGTTGGCATGCAGGTACAGCAGGTGGTGAAGAAGGCAAATGGCATGTTTGCCTTCATAGTGAGAGGATTTGAGTATAGGAGCAGGGAGGTCTTACTGCAGTTGTACAGGGCCTTGGTGAGGTCACACCTTGAATATTGTGTACAGTTTTGGTCTCTAATCTGAGGAAGGACATTCTTGCTATTGAGGGAGTGCAGCGAAGGTTCACCAGACGAATTCCCGGGATGGCTGGACTGACATATGAAGAAAGACTGGATCGACTAGGCTTATATTCACTGGAATTTAGAAGAATGAGAGGGGATCTCATAGAAACATATAAAAACTGACGGGATTGGACAGGTTAGATGCAGGAAGAATGTTCCCGATGTTGGGGAAGTCCAGAACCAGGGGTCACAGTCTAAGGATAAGGGTAAGTCATTTAGGACCGAGATGAGGAGAAACTTCTTCATTCAGTGAATTGTGAACCTGTGGAATTCTCTACCACAGAAAGTTGTTGAGGCCAGTTCGTTAGATATATTCAAAAGAGAGTTAGATGTGGCCCTTATGGCTAAAGGGATCAAGGGGTATGGAGAGAAAGCAGGAATGGGGTACTGAAGTTGCATGATCAGCCATGATCATATTGAATGGTGGTGCAGGCTCGGAGGGTCGACTGTCCTACTCCTGCACCTATTTTCTATGTTTCTATAACTGAAGTCCCTCATCACTGGTAACGTCCTGGTAAACGTGAGCGGAACAAGATGGTTTAAAACAGCCGGGAATGGGGGCACCGCGGCCCCGGAGTAAGGCAGCGAGCAGCAGCCTCCTTACAGCAGCGCAGCGCTTTGGGAGCGTGTCCGCAGATGGGCTCAGGACCGGCATTGAGTCCAGGGGAAGTTCAGGGGGAGTCAGGGGCTGTGTGTAAGGGGCAGAGTGGACCAAGAACAAGTCTCAGTGCGTGGTGTGGGTGGGGGAAGGGAGAGGCCATTCTCGGGCTGTGTGTGGACAGCGTGTGTCCAGGGTAAGGGAGACAGAATGGGCAGAATCTGCTATTTACAATCTGCTGCTTTCTCTCTCCAAACCAGTAGTGAACGTTCTTGGTTTAGTTCCGTCGGGGTCTGTGTGCAAGAGGCAGAGTGAAGCAGGAACTAGTTCCGGAACATGGTGTGAGTGGGGGAAGGGAGAGGCCATTCTCGGGCTTTGTGTGGACAGTGTAAGGTAACAGAGAAAGTAAATCACCTCGCTCTTTCAAATCATTGCTGCCTTCTTTCCTCAAATCAGCAGTGAATGTTCCTGATTCAGTTCCAATCTCACCGTGTCTGTTGTTCTTGGACAGTGAGCAGTGGAAACTCCGCCTGACAATGAGGATGTGGGGAGTTTCACAAAGTGCATCTATTGCAGGCACCAGGAGAGGAGTGAGGGTGAAGATATTTTTATGACTGGTTATATTGTTTCGGCGTGTTGACTGCTGGTGGTCGAGAGATACATTGTCGCTCCCTCAGATACGTCATATTCTCCCCCGCATCCATACCTTAGAACTAATAATGTTCTCGTATTATTATTCTCCGAGCAACTTCTTCAACCAGCAGAACAAATGTGATCTTTCCTCCTCCACGCAGAACACAAGGAACCATGCAGGCAGCTCCTTCTCACACACAGTAAGTAGATTATCACTCAGAGCGCAGAGACTGACCTCAATCCTATTGTCACAGGCAGCAGAAGCTGTCAGTCCCACAGTGATCTGAAGTGGCAGAGTTACATTGTGAATCTTACAGCCACATGGAGCAGTAGAATATTCAAAAATGAGTTAGATGTAGTCCTTACTACTAGGGGGATCAAGGGGTATGGTGAGAAAGCAGGAATGGGGTACTGAGGTTGCATGTTCAGCCATGAACTCATTGAATGGCGGTGCAGGCTCGAAGGGCCGAATGGCTTACTCCTGCACCTATTTTCTATGTTTCTATGTTTCTAAACCTCCTCTGTACCCTTTCGAAGGCATAACATCTTTCCTGAAGCATGATGCCCAGAATTGTCCACAATATTCCAGCTGAGGCCTAACCAGTGATTTATAAAGTTCTCTATTTACAAACCCAAGTAAGCCCTATGCCTTTTGAACCGCCTTATCAAGTTGCCCTGCCACCTTTAAGGATCTGTGTGTATTGTCACCAATTCGCTCTGCTTATTCAGGGGTGCTACAATTGGCTTCAGCGGCACTAGCAGAATGAAACAATATGAATTACTTTTGATTGGCATTCATTGAAACTAGAAAATGTATGTGAGTGGACACTGGGTGAGGATAGGATCAGGCTTGGTTGTAACGCCCTTTACAGTCAAATTGAATTTTGATACTGTTAGATCTCTTAATTTCCAATGAAATACGAACTCCGATGGTAGTTTTAACTTTTTAATCTTTCCAGAGAGCAACAAACTTCTTGGCTTCAAGCCAGGTCTTTGTTCTTACTGAGACACATGGTCAAAATGGCTGTATTTATGCCTGGATCAATTTACAGAAAAGAACTCGCCTTCTTTGATCTTATTGGCTCACTACTCAAGGTCTGAAAATGTCAAGTTGATTGATGAGTTAATGCAACATGCTAAACTGCATGTAGCAGCCTTGACTTGGGGGTCTGTGAATTTTCACAGTCTGTCTAAATGAGCCTGTTTGAATATTCTATCAATCCCCCCTTTGATTCTTTCACAAACTGAATCATAAAACTTCAGGTATCACTGGTTAAACATTCTACAAAATAATGTTAATAGAGTTTCCTTCTAAAATTTGTTGATGTGTTTCGCCACATGTCCGGTCTAGTAGCTTCCACACAAATTTACACCAACCTGAGTTCCATCGTGGCCACAATGGAAGTCTGGTTTTAGTAGGTTAATTAACCTTATTCCAATTTAATCCAAATCAATATCTTAATTCGACCAGTAAACAACCTTTCCTTACCCCTGTGCCACGTACAGACGGTTTGCTTGGACCTGCAAGGTGTCTCACCTGCGGGACAGCAGCTACAGCCGCCTGGTCGTAACAACATTTAATCAACATAAACAAACAATATCAATAATACAGTAAATTTATACATTTTCGCAAAAAGTAATTGTCCTTATTAGATTTCAGCTTCAGTTACGGGTGCTCGTTTAACGTGTGAAGCGTGGATCCAGACTTTCTTTCCTTGGACTTTAACAGCTGCCTGGGTGGTCAATAACACTTGATAAGGTCCCTCCCACTTGGCACCCAAAGGTTCTTTATGCAACTTTTTCACATACACCCAGACTCCCGGGATGATGTTGTGTCCTCCTTCGGGTGGATTACCCAAGCTTCCGATACCTGTCGGGAAACAGAACTAATAGCATTGGTTAAGTTCTGACAGCATGATAACAAAGTATCACTCATTAAGTGAACATCAGCTTTCCGTAAATCGATAGTTCCTGGCAGCGACATGGGTCTTCCTGTTATAATTTCAAATGGGCTTAGACCTGTAGTTCTGTTTGGGGTTGCCCTAATGCTACATAGCACTATTGGTAGTGCCTGGGGCCATGGTGTTCCTTCTTGGTGATATTTGGCAAGCCGTTGTTTCAGAGTTCGATTCATTCGTTCTACTTGTCCTGATGATTGTGGATGATAAGGACAGTGTAAATCCCACATAATGTTCAGTAACCTACAGACTTCTTGGCAGACAGCATCTGTGAAGTGTGTTTCCTGATCTGAGTCAATGCTACTCGGAACTCCCCATCGGAGAATGTAATCCTTACACAAGACCTTTGCAGTGTGATTGGCTGTGGCTCTTTTAGTTGGGACAGCTTCTACCCATCGAGAGAATCTGTCGACCATGACAAGAATGTTAGTGTATCCTTGGCATGAAGGAAGAGATATATAATCAACCTGCAGATGCTGGAATGGTCCGACAGGGGCAGGGGGCCTCAGTTGGGGCATTACCATGATGGGTCCAGAATTAATTTTCTGGCAGACCACACAGCGGTCTGTTACCAACTGGGCATGTTTTTTAAATCCCCGACCCCACCAGCTTTTCTGGAACCGTGCCGTCATCTATTGTGAGGCCAAGTGTCCCCACGAGTGGATCTGTTGGGCTAAAAAAGGCATAAGCGCTTGTGGCGCGACTGGCTTGTCGGTAACTCTTTGTCTCCAGACACCATCTTCGCATAGCTTAATTCCTGCATCGATCCATGTCCATTTTTCCTCTCGGGAGCATTCGCCTTGCATTGTTTGAAGGTCTCGTGTCAGAGTCCTGAGTGCTTTCAATCTGCACATCTGTGTTGGTTCTTCTGGAGGAACGCCCTGTGAGGCGGCATCTTTAGCTGCCTGGTCGGCTAGGGCATTTCCCTGTGCTTCTGTGGTATTTTCCTTGGTATGGGCCTTACACTTCAGGATGGACACTTCCTGAGGTAATTGTATGGCCTCCAGTAAGTCTCGGACTTCTTTTCCATTTCGGATAGGTGTACCAGCAGCAGTGAGGAATCCTCTTTTCCGCCATAACATACCAAAGTCGTGAGCGACTCCAAAAGCATAACGCGAATCTGTGTAGACATTAGCTGTCTGTCCTTCTGCTATTCGACATGCTTCTGACAGGGCCCGTAACTCGGCCTGTTATGCTGACGTTCCTGAGGGTAAACATCCTTTTGCCACTACCTCATATAAGGTTGTAACAGCCCATCCTGCTTTTCTGGTACCATTGTCAACAAAGGAGGAACCATCTGTAAACAGGATGAGGTCTGGGTTGTGCAGAGGCTCCTCTGCTGCTAAGGCTGCTTCTTCTGTTTCTTTTAAAATCTCCACGCAGTCATGCTCTTCACATTCTCCCCCTTCTTGCTCCCTCGATTCTGACATCGGGAGCAGTTGTGGGATTAACCGGGCTGGCCCGGGCGATATGGAGATTAGGAGCTTCCAAAACTGCTGTCCAGCGGGTCCATCTTGCTGCTGTCACCTGAGACATTCTATTCATAGATAGCAAAGCGTGTACGGTGTGGGGACACTTGACAATCAGCTTTTGGTCGAGGACTAGACCCGCAGTGATCATTACCGCTCGACATGTAGCTTCCATGGCCCTTAGGCAACTTTCCCATCCGAGGGCTACCGCATCCAGTTTTGCCGAATAATAGCCAATAGGTCTTTGCCGATCCCCATGTTCTTGTGTCAGTATAGCTGTCATATATCCGTCTTTCTCATGAACAAACAGGGTAAATGGCTTACCACTGTCGGGGATTCCCAGAGCCGGTGCCGAATACAAAGCCTTTTTCAAACTCAGGAAGGCCTCTTGCTGTTCTTTAGTGAGGGTGATGGCTTCTTTAGAGGCACGTTTCCCCTTTAAAATATCATTCAATGGCTGAGCAAGCTATGTGAAGGAGTCAATCCAATTTCTGTTAAAGTTACACAATCCCAAAAAAGACCTTAGTTCCTGAATAGTGGTGGGTTTTTTAGCAGCCTGAATGGCTGCAGTTCTATCCTGGGTAAGTTCTCTCTTTCCTTGTGAAATCTTTTGTCCCAGGTATACAACCTCTTCTTGGGATATTTGTGCTTTGCCGATGCTGGCTTTATGTCCTTTCAGCCAAAGGTGGTCCAGCAAAGCTCGTAAATCTTGTTCATGCTGTTCCGTGTTTGAAGCTAGCAGGATATCGTCTACATATTGGATGACTGTGGATGACAAGGGAGGTAATTCTCGCAAATGGCTTTGTAAAGCCATGTGGAATACCGTAGGGCTGTTGTGGAAACCCTGCGGTAACCAGGTCCAAGTATACTGTTGTCCTTGGACCGTGAAAGCAAACCACTGTTGAACCTCCGGTGCCAGAGGCACCGACCAAAATCCGTTGGCCATATCTATAACCGAGAAATATTTATGTTCCGGTTTGAGGGCATTAAAAATGGTGGAGGGATCTGCGACCAAAGGAGCTTTTTGATCAATACACTGGTTAGCTTTCCTATTATCGACAGTCAAACGCCAAGTCTCATTAGATTTCTGTACCGGCCACACGGGGCTATTGGAGGAGCTATGCGTTTTAATAAGCACCACTTGTTTCTCCAATTGCTGAATAACTGGTAAGATTCCTGCGATGGCAGTTGGACTGATGGGATACTGTTTAGTGCATGGAGGCTTGGTCCCTGTAAATGATGCAGGCTCCATCTGGAGTAGGCCACAATCGTTCTTATCTTTAGCTCATATTGGGTGTTCCTTCAATACTTCTTTCTTCAAAGTTCTAATTGACCACGTCACCCGACCATCCTCGAAATGCAACGATGAATCTATTTGGATTAGAATGTCCATTCCCAAAAGGGGTTGATCTACTGGGCCTATCCAGACCGGCGTGGTTAGTTCATGTGGACCCAGCCCTATAAGTACCGGTGTTGTCCTTTTAATTTCCATTTTATGGCCCCCAACTCCATAGGCTGTACGTGCCCTACCATCCAACGACAAAAAGTCTCCATATTGTAGGGGTAAGCATGTTAATTCCGCCCCTGTGTCCAAAAGACAGTCCACATCCTTATCGCCCACCCTCATAGTTATATGTAGCCCATCTCCTCTCTGTTGTATTAGTGCGAGGAGGGGGGCCAGGGTGGGCTCTAACCGTTTTTTGCTATCCCAAGTAACTCCTTCTGTTGTTGTATTGTCAGTCGCTTAAATGCTTCTATGAGGTCGTTATCTTGTGACATACCTGGTTTGTTGGCTGAATTGTATCCCTGGCTGCGTCCTCTTCCCCAGTCATGACCTTTCTGTTTTGCCCTGCACGTCTTGGCCCAGTGACCTTCTTTCCCACAATAATGACATTTTCCAGGTAATTTTCCTAATAACTGTTTATCGGAATCCTGGGATTTCCATCCCATAGCCTGTACAGCTCGGACTTTAGCTCCCATATCCCGATCTAATTGGTTACATCGATCCACCAATGCTGCAAAGGTAGTTCCTCTCCCTTCCCAGTCCGGTAACACTACCTTAAGCATTTTGGACAGTTCTGGCTTTAGACCTGCCACAAAAGCTGCTTTCAGGGGTCCAAACGCTTGTTCATCCATTTCCTCATCCGTATTATTCATACCCAAATGTTCTAGCCACGTGCATCTAAACCGCTTGTCATATTCCAGAACCTCCTCTGTTCCTTTCTGTTGGCAGGCTGCAATTTTTCCCCAGTCTATCTTAGCTGGACTGAAGGCTTGCAGCCAGTGTTTAATCGCCTCCCATCCTGCATCTAATTCTTGCTCATTCTGCCCCAAAGCTTCATCTACCTTGTCGTGTAATTTTCTTCCCTGTGTTTTTGGCACCATTATGGTCAAAATTTGCACTCCGTCCCAGGGATGAAGTTGATATATATTTCTTAAGCGGTCCAATTGGTCCCACGTTTTTACTCCCCCTTTCTTTGGATTGGGCAATTCTTTGGACCATTTATCAATTTTCTCTGGGTCTGCCGGATCATGAACTAAGTATTCTTTGTACACCCTTCTCTTTGTTTTTTTGGTTCCGCCCTCATCCGCAGTCTCTTCTGATTTGACTACAACTCGTCTTTTATTAAACGGGGCAAAGCGCACCCCTAATTCTTCATCATCCTCCGACACTGTATTGTCGGAGGATTCAGAAACCGTATCTATTCCTCAGTCGTGTCTTCGGGTTTGCGCTTTTAATTTATCCAAACATGGGTACCCTGGGAATTGATCAATACATTTTCCTTTTCCTATTACTGTCTCTTGACCTAATGATTTTTTCCATTCTTTAATTTCACCTTTAAGATCTTTAACTTCCGCTTCCAGCTTTTCAAGTTCAAGCTTTTTCTGTCGCAGCTGTGCACAAACAGCTTGCAATTGATCCTTTGTACTGGTCAGTTCTCGATCATGTTGGGAACGAATTATAATTTCATTCCGGTTTCGGATCTGGCCCATAACCGCTAGGGACCATCTAGTTCGCTCTTTATTTTTCATACGGGTCGTTTTTCCCCAGACCCTTTTAATCTCGTCCAAGGACCATTGTCCTTTGGAGGTTCCGTACTTTTGTTCGATCTTAATACAGGTTTTAGATAAGTTGAATTGGTGCTCTATGTATTCTTTCAACTGTTCGAGAATTAAATCTAGCGAAACTTGAGATGGTGCCTGCTCACCTTTAACAGTTGTAGGCAATTCTTTGCCCTTATCTCCTGCCGCCATTTCTTTACTGAGTTCTTTACTGGGGTCTCGAGTCGTAGGCTTGCTAGCCGATCAATAGGTTAATGATTAATTAACTAACACACTGCCGAAGTTTAGACGTCTATGGGACCTCGAGCCGACTACCAACCGGAGGGTTCGCAAACCGGAGGCTTTCGGAATCATGTAGAAGGAGAGGCGAATTTAGACTTTTGACCGAGGACTTTTTTTAAAAAGAGGAGTCCTTACCTCAATATATAGGTCCAATGTCCAAAATTCAGTTTCTTTCCTCAGCGACCCAGCTCGCAGTGCCAAAATTGTTAGATCTCTTAATTTCCAATGAAATACGAACTCCGATGGTAGTTTTAACTTTTTAATCTTTCCAGAGAGCAACAAACTTCTTGGCTTCAAGCCAGGTCTTTGTTCTTACTGAGACACATGGTCAAAATGGCTGTATTTATGCCTGGATCAATTTACAGAAAAGAACTCACCTTCTTTGACCTTATTGGCTCACTACCCAAGGTCCGAAAATGTCAAGTTGATTGATGAGTTAATGCAACATGCCAAACTACATGTAGCAGCCTTGACTTGGGGGTCTGTGAATTTTCACAGTCTGTCTAAATGAGCCTGTTTGAATATTCTATCAGATACATACTGCCGAATTGAAGTATGGTCATTTGGGCAAGGCATTGAAGGACAGTAATTAACTCCGTGCCATTAGACTCAGTATCCACCCCCTGCATCAGTTGTGCATTATGGCAGCAATATGTACCATTTGGAGGATTCAATGCAGCCATTCGCCAACTTTTCTTTAATCGCACCTTCCTCCCCTGTGACCTCTCCTGTTGACAAGAACAGCAATCTCATGGGAACACCATCACCTCCAAGTTCTGCTCCAAGTCACACACCAACCTGATTTTGACATATATCACTGTTCCTTGGTCATTGCATAATCACCATTTCCTCATCGTTGTTGGGTCAGTATTTGGAAATTCCCTAACTGATACCGTTGGGGAAGCATCATCCAGACAAGGGCTGCAGTGGCCCATCACCATCTTTGCAGGACAACAAAGAATCGGAAATAAATACGACCTTGTCTACATACGATCAATTCAAAAATTAGATAGAGCCTTATTTCAGTAAAACATCTGTGGCTTCAGTAGGTGAGGAAGGAAAAGGGAGGAAACTTGGGTTGGTGAGAGAGAAGTGAAAGCTGAATGAATGCTGCGTTGAAATCTAGTTCTTTCAAAGCTGGGAAGAAGCCAGGATCTTGCTTTGGAACATTGGATTACTTGGTATTCTACACCATTTGCTGCATGACTTTGCTTGTGAAATCTCAGATTAATTGTCTGTTCCCTTAGCTGTTATCAAATCTGTTTCTGTACTAATCAGGTATCTGTGATCACTCAGCGAGCAAGTTCTTCAAGAGCGATTAAAATTTTCCATTACCAGTTGAACTGCCAAGTCACTTTCAATTACCTACTGTAGTTTCACATTGTATCATGAAATGCCATTTAAACTCTATATTTTCTGCTTCACATCTACTAGAAATGGAAGTAAAAAAAAAAGACTTGCATTTATATAGCACCTTTCACGACCTCGGGACGCAACAAAGCTCTTTACAGAAGTATTTTTGACGTGCAGTCACTGTTGTAATGTTGGAAACACAGCAGCCAATATATGCACAGCAAGGTCGTACAAACAGGAATGGATAATGACCAGATAATGGACCTGAAATTGCAGTCAGAGGCTTCCCGCTAGGAAGGTATGGAGACTCGCTCTCCCGGCTACCCGCGGGTAAGGCCCACATATCCCAGTGGCACATGCAGTTTGCATGCACCCCTGGGATCACGTGGGCCAATTGAAAGAAGGGGGAATCCTATTCATATTATGGGTATTCCGTATCTGACACAGTTAATTCAGAAACTAGGGTCATGAACTTAAGGAAAGGTAACTTCGACGGTATGAGGCATGAATTGGCTAGAATAGACTGGCAAAGGATACTTAAAGGGTTGACGGTGGATAAGCAATGGCAAACATTTAAAGATCACATGGATGAACTTCAGCAATTGTACATCTCTGTCTGGAGTAAAAATAAAACGGGGGAGGTGGCTCAACCGTGGCTAACAAGGGAAATTAAGGATAGTGTTAAAACCAAGGAAGAGGCATATAAATTGGCTAGAAAAAGTAATAAACCTGAGGACTGGGAGAAATTTAGAATTCAACAGAGGAGGGCTAAGGGTTTAATTAAGAGGGGGGAAATAGAGTACGAGAGGAAACTTGCAGGGAACATAAAATCTGACTGCAAAAGCTTCTATAAATATGTGAAGAGAATAAGATTAGTGAAGACAAATGTAGGTCCCTTGCAGTCGGATTCAGGTGAATTTATAATGGGGAACAAAGAAACGGCAGACCAATTGAACAAATACTTCGGTTCTGTCTTCATGAAGGACTTCCAAATGTACTAGGGGACAGTTGGTCTAGTGAGAAGGAGGAACTGAAGGATATCCTCATTAGGCAGGAAATTGTGTTCGGGAAATTGATGGGATTGAAGCCGATAAATCCCCGGGGCCTAATAGTCTGTATCCCAGAGTTCTTAAGGAAGTGGCCCTAGAAATAGTGGATGCATTGGTGATCATTTTCCAACAGTCTATCAACTCTGGATCAGTTCCTATGGACTGGAGGGTAGCTAATGTAACATCACTTTTTTAAAAAGGAGGGAAAGAGAAAACAGGTAATTATAGACCGGTTAGCCTGACATCAGTAGTGGGGAAAATGTTGGAATCAATCATTAAGGATGAAATAGCAGCGCATTTGGAAAGCAGTGATAGGATCGGTCCAAGTCAGCATGGATTTATGAAAGGGAAACCATGCTTGACAAATCGTCAGGAATTTTTTGAGGATGTAATTAGCAGAGTGGACAAGGGAGAACCAGTGGATGTGGTGTATTTGGACTTTCAAAAGGCTTTTGACAAGGTCCCGCACAAGAGATTCATGTGCATGGTATTGGGGGTAATGTATTGACGTGGATAGAGAACTGGTTGGCAGACAGTAAGCAGAGATTCGGGATAAAAGGGTCCTTTTCATAATGGCAGGCAGTGACTAGTGGAGTGCTGCAGGGCTCAGGGCTGGGACCCCAGCTCTTTACAATATACATTAACGATTTGGATGAAGGAATTGAGTGTAATATCTCCAAGTTTGCAGATGACACTAAACTGGGTAGCAGTGTGAGCTGTGAGGGGGATGCTAAGAGGCTGCAGGGTGACTTGGACAGGTTAGGTGAGTGGGCAAATGCATGGCAGATGCAGAATAATGTGGATAAATGTGAGGTTATTTATTTTGGGGGAAAAAACACGAAGGCAGAATATTATCTGAATGGCGGCAGATTAGGAAAAGGGGAGGTGCAACGAGACCTGGGTGTCATGGTTCATTAGTCACTGAAGGTTGGCATGCAGGTACAGCAGGCGGTGAAGAAGGCAAATGGCATGCTGGCCTTCATAGCTCGGGGATTTGAGTATAGGAGCAGGGAGGTCTTACTGCAGTTGTACAGGGCCTTAGTGAGGCCTCACCTGGAATATTGTGTTCAGTTTTGGTCTCCGAACCTGAGGAAGGATGTTCTTGCTATTGAGGGAGTGCAGCGAAGGTTCACCAGACTAATTCCAGGGATGGCTGGACTGTCATAAGAGGAGAGACTGGATCAACTGAGCCTTGATTCACTGTAGTTTAGAAGGATGAGAGGGGATCTCATAGAAACATATAAGATTCTGATGGGACTGGGTATGTTAGATGTGGGTAGAATGTTCCCGATGTTGGGGAAGTCCAGAACCAGGGGACATAGTCTTAGGATAAGGGATAGGGCATTTAAGACTGAGATGAGGAGAAACTTCTTCACTCAGAGAGTTGTTAACCTGTGGAATTCCCTGCCGTAGAGAGTTGTTGATGCCAGTTCATTGAATATATTCAAGAGGGAGTTAAATATGGCCCTTACGGCTAAGGGGATCAAAGGGTATGGAGAGAAAGCAGGAAAGGGGTACTGAGAGAATGATCAGCCATGATCTTATTGAATAGCAGTGCAGGCTCGAAGGGCCGAATGACCTACTACTGCACCTATTTTTTCTGTTTCTATGTTTCTATGTATGTACGGAATTGCCTAAGTATGAATGGGAATACCCTTCAAAACACACATGCACTTAAAATAAATTTAAAAACAAAAATCACATATTTAAAATTAATCAATATGGCATTTAATTAAATATTTAAAACAAAAATTTACGTTTCTGAAAAATAAATGTTCCTATTTTAAAGGGTCTAAAAATAAACTTGTCTTATTTCACAGGTTTTTAAATGTATTGAAAAAAAATGTATTTTTCTGTCCTCAAAGTCTTATGCTGGACTTACCTGCTTTTACCCCATGCGTAAAAATTTCACGGGCATTTGCTGGGCAAAAGTTGGCTAAATAGCCTAACTCTCTGCCTACGGAGGCCCTTTTCCCAGGAATGCGTGCGATCTGTCAAGAAGATTCTTGACCAATTGCAAGTTCTGAGTTTTAGCACATGTGCTTCGCATGCCAAACCCGCGTGCGCACATTGTACGCACCCGTAGTGGTCGCAAATTTTAGCCCAATCTGTTTTTTCGGTGTTGTTTAAAATGGTGTGTTCAAATGGTTATTTCTGACTTTCCATTATAGACACATACATTCTGCCAGCTAACAATGTGGCTCTTTTCTGTAGCAGTCACTCACTCACAGCTTCATCCTTCAAGATGGTAATTACAGTGTCAACTGGCATTAAAGCAGGTCACAATGGACATTAGCCTCTGACTGTGAACTCAAGTGCTTTTTGTTTTTTTTACAGTGATAGATAAATGTGATTTGTCTGATAAATAAATTAGCGATAAAGATATTATAAGAAAATTGTCCTTTTAATTCATTAACAAAACCAAATTAAAGGTATTGCAGACTTTTAATTTAAAATCTGCATAATAAAAATATTATAGGAAGTCCAAAACATTTGCAGAAACTATTCCACTCTATTCTGCTTGGGTTCACTCTCAATGAATAGGCCTGTAAGTGGACCTTGCAACGTTTGATTGTACCTGCCTAATATCTGGAAAATGCAATTATGCTCAGGAGACATTGTACTCCGGCTTACTGGATGATCTTACATGAGAAATTAATTTAACATCAAACGGGTAAATGAATAGTATTCAGTACAAACATTCGATTTGTAGTAATTGCAAAACATATGAAATGTCAAAACAACTAAGATGCTTCTCTTGTGATAACCTTTAATATTAATGCGATGTTTGAAACATGTCCACAAATACCTTACATGACAATACACTACCACAGAGCCCTCTGTTTATCTCAAATGCTGGCTTCAAACTGACTGCTCCTTCATTGCAATGCAGCCAAGCTCCTTCTTTAATATACCAACAACAACTGGCATTTATATAGCAGCATTAACATAGTAAAACGTCCCAAGGTGCGTCATCGGAGCATTGTCAAACAAAATTTGACACCAAGGAGATATGTCACCATCTATAATTAGTAAAAGCAGGTTATGACATTTCAGGTGTGCCTCTTTTATCAGAGTATCAATGCCGTTAAAGTCGCCTTTACTATCCCAAACTATAATATATATTCTCTGCTACTTGAAAAATAAACTAACTGTACTTGTCAGTAGCGTGACCAGCGAGAAAAGAATCAAATAAATAATCCACCCTCGAAGAAAAACTTAAGTTTTGTCATATCTTGGCTCTTGTCAACCTGTGCCTAAGCTCTCTGCACTTAGGTAAGTGGGGTGTGTACTTTTTGGAGAAAATGTGCCCTCCATATTGGGCAAATAGAAGTTTTTCCTGTGTGAATTGGTTTGGAGATTCATGAACACGGTGATTGGAATTTATGTATCATACATCAGGCTAATCCTAAAAACACGATTGCTGAGTCAGTTTGATTCACTGAAGCTTGTAGATGTGTTTGATTTATTTCCATCTGTCAACCCTCTTAAGAGCTCCAGAATTGAAGGATGAAATCATCTAGATCTCATGGATGAAAATAAGTTATCCTGCATCATGAAGATCTTATAACAAAGCTAATAGATGGATGTGCATCATTGTGCCTCAACAACAATGAGGAAATAGTCCCACGATTATCTTATCACAGGTTAGTACATACAAAGACAAAGATAGACCAGGAGTAAAAGTTCTCAATTGGGGAAAGGCCAATTTTACTAAGCTGAGATGTGATTTCGCAAAAGTGAACTAGAAATAGCTGCTTGAAGGTAAATCAGTGTCAGAGCAGTGGGAGGCATTCAAGGAGGAGATAGTGAGGGTACAGAGCAAGTATGCTCCCACAAAGGAAAAGGGTGGAACTCCCAAATCTAGAGCCCCTGGATGTCAAAGGGCATACAGAGTTGGACAAGGCAACAAAGGGAAGTTTATGTCAGATTCCAAGAGTTAAATACTGCAGAAAGCCTGGAGGAGTATAAAAAGTGCAGGAGTGAAATTAAAAAGGAAATTAGGAAAGTAAAGAGAGGGCATGAAAAAATATTGGGAAGTAAAATCAAAGAAAACCCAAAGATATTTTATAAATACATAAAGAGGTAAAGGGTAACGAAGGAAAGAGTAGGGCCTATTAGAGACTAGAAAGGTAATCTGTGTGTGGAGGTGGACAATGTGGGCATGGTTCTTACTCAATACTTTGCATCCGTCTTCATGGAAGAGAGGGACAATACAGGCATTGTAGTTAAGGAGGAGGAGTGTCAAATATTAGATGAGATAAACATAGTGTGAGAGGAAATATTAAGGGCTTTAGCATCTTTAAAATGAGATGAATCACCAGGCCAGGATGAAATGTATCCCATGCTGTTAAGAGAAGCAAGGGAGGAAATAGCGGAGGCTCTGGCCATCATTTTCCAATCCTCTCTGGCTACAGGTGTGGTGCCGGAGTACTGCTAACATGTGCTGTTTCTTAAAAAGGGAGAAAGGGAAAACCCGAGTAATTACAGGCCAGTCAGCCTAACCTCAATGGTGGGCAAATTATTTGAAAAAATTCTGAGGGACAGTATTACTCGTCATTTAAAAAGGCACGGATTAATCAAGGACAGTCAACATGGATTTGTGAAAGGAAGGTCGTGTCTGATGAACTTGATTGCATTTTTTGAGGGGGTAACAAGGAGGGTCAACGACAGTAGTGCATTTGATGTAGTCTATATGAATTTAAACAAGGCTTTTGACAAGGTAACACGTGGCAGACTGTTCAGAAAAGAAAAACCCATGGGATCTAAGGGAAAGTGGCAAGTTGGATCCAAAATTGGCTCAGTGGCAGGAAGCAAAGGGTAATGGTCAATGGGTGCTTTTGTGACTGGAAGTTGTCTCCAGTGGGGTTCCACAGGGCTCAGTACTCGGTCCCTTGCATTTTGTGGTGGATATCAATAATTTAAACTTCAAAGTAGGGGGCATGATAATTTTGTAGATGATACAAAAATTGGCCGTGTAGTTGATAGCGAGGAAGAATGCTGTAGACTGCAGGAAAACATCAATGGACTGGTCAGGCAAAAATGGAATTCAATCCGGATAAGTGTGAGGTAATGCATTTGTCGAGGGCTAACAAGGCAAGGGAATACACAATAAATGATAGGATAATGAGAAATGTAGAGGAACTGTGGGACCTTGGAGTGCATGTTCACAGATCCCTGAAGGAAGCAGGACAGGTAGGTTAAGAAGGTATACAGGATACTTGCCTTTATTAGCCAAGGCATAGAATATAAGAGCAGGGAGTTTATACTTGAACAGTATAAACACTAGTTAGGCCACAGCTAGAGTACTGCATACAATTTTGGCCACCATATTACAGGAATTATGTGATTGGACTAGAAAGGGTACATAGGAGGTTTACGAGGATGTTGTCAAGACCAGAGAATTTTAGCTATGAGGAAAGATTGGATAGGCTGGAGTTGTTTTCTCTGGATCAGAGGAGGCTGAGGGGCCTTGATAGAATGGATCGGAAGGACTATTTTCCTTAACAGAGAGGTCAATAACCAGATTTAAAATAATTAGTAGAAGGATTAGAGGGATTTGAGGAGAACTTATTTCACATAGAGGGTTGTGGAGGTCTGAACTCACTGCCTGAAAAGGTGGTAGAGACAGAAGTCGTCCTCATATTTAAAAAGCAGTTGAATGTGCACTTGAAGTGCTGTAACCTGCAAGGCTACGGACCAAGAACCGAAAGTGGGTTAGGCTGGGTAACACTGTTTTTGGCTGACACAGATACGGGCCAAATGGTCTCCTTCTGTGCTGTAAATTTCTATGATTCTATGATTAATGTTTCAGTGAGCCATGTTCACTAAATAGCTCTAAAACCACTCATTAAAATAATTTAAGTCACAAGTTGGAGAATACCTTAGTACGTGGTGCTTGCTCGAGATGGAGAAGTCTCTTTTCCTACTTGTCTTTCCTCTCATCTCCCAAAGGTGCTGGTGCCTGCTGGGCTAGGCACTCCCATGACTTTGCCCCAGTGACTATTCTTTACCTAGGAACCTATATAGTGATTGTCAGCAAGTTACTCTACTGTAAAAGATGTCATAGCTAAGCCTGATCCCGTTATCAGCTGATTCCACCTATGTGCCCAATTCCAGATATAGTGATCAGCAGTGGATCTGTAGCACAGATGCAGCAGACCAACTGTTCTGGCTCAAATCAGCTAACTAATCACAGATTGTCAAACTAAGACTTGCCAGTCAGTATGGCTTCATACTATATTGAGCAGTGCCTTTATCTATTAAATGCTAAGGGGACAGATAAAGGATGAGAGAGTTAAAGTGAAAATTCTAATCTTTCAAATATGTAATTGTATATATTTCAAATCTCAGAATATTCAAATGTTTCAACTAATTTAATGAAGAATTTTAAACTTTCCAATTCAGGGCATTGAACTCCTCTGATACTGACCTGAATTAAAACGGCAGACTTTTGGTTTCAGCCGAGACTGCCTTCTTGAAAGTGTTTGCCAAGTTAAAAAAAAACACTTATTACAAATACACAGGGCTATAATGCAAATCGCATCCTGTGTCACTTGTGTGTGACATTTCATTGTGATTAGAATCACCGACTGCTGTTGTCTCTTCTTCCTTGCCAAACAAAAGTTGGCAAGCCACCTATTCATGAAGACAGTGCATCTTTGAGTGAAAATGAGTGGCTGAGTTTAAAGCATTATTGTTCAGGGCATTCCATCGCACTTGACCTACAGTGTAACACTGTTCATTAACGATCTTCTATGGGTCTGTGCCTCGTGGCAAATGTGTATTTGATGAGGTTAACTAATTCTTATTGCATATCAATAATTGCGATTAGATTATGATTGCAGTGTTGAATGTGGTGCTTTTCTCTGATCCTCAAAATTTTTCCTTCTGGAGATTTCATTTTATCCAACTTTAAATTATGACCCCCCCACCCCTCCCCCCCACCATTCCTCCCTGCCCCCCCACCCCTCCCCCCCACCATCCCTCCCTGCCCCCACTCCTCCCCCCAAGACTACTTATGAAGCAAATTTACCCTGATCTTTTGTTGTAAGCTACATTTTCAGACAGGGCTATTTTTTGATGGCTAGTTGCTCAAGCAATGTTTTTACTGTGAGCTCCATGGACTTTCCCCTATTTATTTCAGTGAGACTAATTACAGTTATTCTCCATCACGCTTATTGGACAGTACAAAACCAAACCAAAATCACTGCACTTCAGGTTATTGCATGCAAGGCTATATTTATGCCATGAAGAAGTTAGAATTTGTATTTCTTTTATTGATTTCAATTTATCTTCAGAATGACTTTGCCTAGTTTGACACACAGCGTAGGTACTTAAAATGACAGGCAGTGCCATTCACATTTATGAAAAGGCATTTCAATACATGGAAGTGTTTGAGACTAGGGTACCAATGCTCCCACTAAATGCATGCTTTACCATGGAGCAGAGCATCTCATCAACAATCTGAAATTCCTCTGGTACGTATGGCCTGAATTAAAACAGACACATTTGTAGAACAACTGTAATACTTCACTTTGTGGGGAAATGTTAGTAAAATGGACAGCAGTGCAAAAGTGAGAAGAATGGAATGCAAAAAGAAAGCCATTCGCTTATCGGGACCATTCATTTTGGCAGATCAAATCCAATATACAATGGATATTAAACCTGACATTTCTACAGTCCCACCAGGACTGGAACCATAGCATGCCATAAAGCATGTGATCCATTGCCACTCGACTTAACTCTGTAATGCACCAGAAGATGAACATTTATAATTAACCTACATCCTCCTTTGGTTAGGGAGAAGGAAATAAATAGTCAGAGGTCTTGCGCTTGATCGTTATCCAGTGATCACTGCGAGGAAATGCATATTTATGGATATTAGGTGAGGACAGGATTGGGACTTGGAAGTGCTGCCTCTCATAGAAATAATTTACCAATAACTTGTTGTCTGGGCTCATACATCAAGAATGGCCATCTGATAAGAATGCAGAGTGACTGCCTATCTCTGTGGAACTGCAAGACAAAAGCAAGACGAAGTTACTTCTATCCCATTTACTTCCAGATATAGACGACTGCAATTAAATCTTACTGCACCAAGCCAGGCTGCAGTATGGACATATATTCATCAAGTCATTGCTTCCCTTCAATGGAACCACAGACTGAAGATCTTGAGACAGTAGGGGACAGATTAGATATCACCTTTCATAGGACTTCCACAACCTGGGAAGCGGGATGCAGGCTGCCATCTCTCGGGGCTTGGAGCAGGTGATAGCTGCCATTCGACAGCCATCCTGCTGATCAGTGGCAACAGATCCAGGACCTTGTGGAATGGTGACAGCTGGAGGTGACTTGCATAAGGCTGCTGTTTCTCAAGGCAGCAGCGCATAACAGGCCTCTGGCCCTCCCTCTCAGAGCACCATGTTGGAGGTGACACCACGCTGTCCAGAAAAAAGCTCCAGTCATGCAGCCAACAGCAGCTCCCTTCCAAGAGCAAGCTGCCGAGAGAGACATTGCACCTCAGTCCCATGAGCCTTTTGTTGTACAGGAGCAGCCAATCACATTGCATGATACTGAGCTGTCCGAGTAGAGGATCTTGGCCATAGGTCCTGCAAGTACAGCTTGTTATAAAAATCCAACTATTTGCTAATGTTCTTCAGGAATAAACCTGCCATTAGTATCTGTAGGACACCGTGGTTGACTCTTAATGCCCTGAGGACAAATGGGATGGGTAATAAATACTGGCCTGGTATTCGCTGCAATGGAGATCTTGACGATGAATGGCATAAATAAGATCGCTATGCGCCTTGATCCTCCAGTGACGAATTTATACCAAAATCTGCTGGAGAACTGATTACAATATGCCACAGCAAGCATAGCGGAAAATTTAAACCAATTGATACTGCCACTTATATTCCTATTAATGGAGCCGTGAAATACAGTCATATCCCTCTATATTGTACATCAAATTTAAATGTTAAACAGGGCACACTAAGCATTGCATTGTAGAAAAGTAGAACTATTTAGGTAATGGCATTGGTGTGGCATTGGTGATATTGATGACTCTTAGCATTATTTAAACTATACTTTTATTAATTGAAATATTTCTAGAAAATGCTAAGGTTTTAACATGCTGTACATAGTGCTTTCTGTCCATAGAATAAACATCCCCTTCCATTAAAGGGGAGGGCATGCTGCGAGCTCTGCAGTAGGGCAAGGGGTCTCCACTAGGTCACCGGGGATGCGGAGTACCGTGGCTGCTGCCAAGTACAGAAGTGGCGTGCCGGGCTACACCATCGCGGCACGGACCCTGTGAAAATAATAACAAAGGTTGGGCCGACAGGACAAAATGGTGTCACGCATCTTCACTTTAAATTTTGCCCTGCGAGTGGGGGGGAGGCCCGGTTCACTACCTGCGAGGCTGACGTTGACATTGCCCGCTGCTCAATTTCCACTGCGAGGTGAAAAAGGGATGTTGTACGCAGTGATTATGTCATCGCTGTGGGCGTAACGGCCCGGGGCGCTACTTGTAAGAGTGGGGCGCTACTGGATTTGCGTCTCCGCTAACTCCCGCGTAATTTTGTGTGGGCCGGTAGCACCCCCCCCCAACACAAATGGCAGACTGGTCACGAAAGTAAAAGCCCATGGGATCCAGAGCAAAGTGGCAAGTTGGATCCAAAATTAGCTCAGAGACAGGAAGCAAAGGGTAATGGTTGATGGGTGTTTTTGTGACTGGAAGGATGTTTCCAGTGGGGTTCCGCAGGGCTCAGTGCTGGGTCCCTTGCTTTTTATGATATAAATCAATGATCTAGACTTGAATATAGCGGGTATGATTAAGAAGTTTGCAGATGATACTAAAATCGGCTGTGTGGTTGATATTGAAGAAGAAAGCTGCGGACTGCAGGAAGATATCAATCAACTTGTCAGGTGGGCAGAACAGTGGTAAATGGAACTTAATCTGGAGAAGTGTGAGGTAATGCATTTGGGGAGGGCTAACAAGGAGAGAGAATACACATTATATGCTGGGACACTGAGAAGTAGAGGGACAAAGTGACCTTGGAGTGCATGTCCACAGATTCCTGAAGGTAGCAGGCTAGGTAGATAAGGTGGTTAAGAAGGCATACGGAATGCTTGCCTTTATTAGCTAAGGCATAGAATACAAGAGCAGGGTGGTGTTATGCTTGAACTGTATAAAACACTGGTTAGGCCACAGCTAGAGTACTGCATGCAGTTCTGGTCACTGCATTACAGGAAGGACATGATTGCACTGGAGAGGGTACAGAGGAGATTTATGAGGATGTTGCCGGGAGTGGAGAATCTTAGCTATGAGGATGGATTGGATAAGCTGGGTTTGTTTTCCTTGGAACAGATGAGGCTGAAGGGAGACCTCATTGAGGTGTATAAAATTATGAGGGGCCTAGATATAGTGGATAGCAAGGGCCTATTTCCCTTAGCAGAGGGGTCAACAAGCAGGGGGCATAAATTTAAAGTAATTGGTAAAATGTTTAGAGGGGATTTGAGGGGAAATTTCTTCATGCAGAGGGTTGTGGGGGTCTGGAAAGGTGATAGAGGCAGAAACCCTCATCACATTTAAAAAATACTTGGATGTGCACTTGAAGTGCCGTAACCTGCAGGGTTACAGACCTCGAGCTGGAGAGTGGGATTAGGCTGGATAGCCTCTTGTTGGCCTGCACGGACACGATGAGCCGAAATGGCCTCCTTCCGTGCTGTAAACTTCTATGATTCTATGACATCCCCCGGGCGAAAAATAATTCAAGTCGCAAACCATGCACATTTCTCTCCCTAAGTGTCTGGGTAATGTGTTTGCATTGTTTAAAATTCTTCCTGAAATTGGATCAAAATCATGTACTTGTGCTTCTGAACCTGGCCGTAAATTTGTTGAGTGCACCACAAAATGAAGGAAGAGGAATTGCAAAGTCCTTGGTCAAATGGGGCTGATGCCCTGCTTTGAATCCGCTTCAATCTCAAGACATAAATTTACAGGTTTCTGTATGGAAAGTAATAAGACAGATTTTTTGAAGCCTTTGTGTGAGAGAGACTGACTTTGAAATCAGTCCTGCACTTTCCAACATCTCACTGTTAGCATTCAGAACGCAAAGTGCTCTCTTGGAAGGTAGAAAAAGCCATGAATCATGCCTGCCGTCTGGTCTCACATAATCACAAGCAGCATTAAAATCAGTATTGGTGGAAAGGTATCAAGCAATCAGGACTTAAAGTGCTTAAAACCCCTTTTAAAAGAGTGAAGACGTTTTAATGGGGCAGTGCGACAAAATGTTTCGCACTTCAGCTGTAGACCAATGATCTCACTGAAGGTAGTGACTGAAAATTAATGCCCCATCCCAATATCCCAAAACTATTTATTTCTAATACTTTTTCTATTTTCAGAGGATCTTTGTTGGATGAGTACCTCAATTACTGATTAACAAACAATTATTTACTAGTACAGACGTTAAATTTTAGATATCTTCGTCTGCACGCTGAGTCATGTAACAAATCGGACTCTTCAAATGTAGGGTTTTAAGGTTCTGCTGTCTGTGACTTAGCTTGGTTTCATGAAGTCAGAAGGGGTAGCTATATCTCGCAGAGGAGCAAGCTGAATCCAAAGCCTTGTATTGATTAAGAGAGAGATCGGGATTGCTAATTTTGTTTCCCAATTATGTTCATTACATGCTGATTTGAATCAATAGGCAAGAGTTGGTCTGTGGCCTATGCCAAACTCTGCAAAACTCCAAACCCTGGGAAATAAGAACATAAGAACATAAGAAATAGGAACAGGAGTAGGCCATATGGCCCCTCGAGCCTGCTCCGCCATTCAATAAGATCATGGCTGATCTGATCATGGACTCAGCTCCATTTCCCTGCCCGCTCCCTATAACCTCTTATCCCTATATCACTCAAGGAACTATTTCTGTCTTAAATTTATTCAATGTCCCAGCTTCCACAGCTCTCCGAGGCAGCAAATCTCACAGATTTACAACCCTCTGAGAGAAGAAATTCCTAAGAGAATAAACGTACTTGCGGAGGAGTGGGAGTAGCTCAAGTGCTCTTGCAGAGAGTGGCAGGAGCTCGACGGGTTGAATGGCCTCCTGCTGTGCTGTAACCATTCTATGATTCTACTTCCTTAAATACCAGTCCAAAAATCATGCCGCTGCCAGGTCTCCAATGCCATTGTGTGGAAAATTCCAGCCTCGCCAGGTCGGTACGAAGAACGCATGGACCCGGCAAGGCCTTGCAAAAGCCTGTTTTCAGGGCGAGATGCATATGCGCCGAAAATTGGCTTTTCCGATCTGTCCTCATATTATACGTATACTTGCTGAACATAATTCCTAGAACTTGATGCTGTACTGCTCCTTCAATGTTGGGATTAGAATATTTTGATTGTGATGCTGGCCATGATCGCCTCAGTCCCCTGAGCAAGGGCCACATTTCGAATCTGGTGATCTTCAGGGGGCTAGACTGCTTCTCTGGCCGAGACCCCACCACTTGAGCCCGGTACTACAACACCAGGTTCTGATTTAGGATCAGGAGTGCAAACCTCTGGATTAGTGAGTCCCTGCTCCTGGTATTGCCCCCTGCCTAGATCTGCCTTGTAAGGGGCAGATTGAAATTCTGTCTATTGGGGAATTTTTCTGAAATGACGGCAGCATGGTTAAGCCTCCCATTTTCCTGGAGGTTCTGCTGGTCTAGAAACATAGAAACATAGAAACATAGAAAATAGGTGCAGGAGTAGGCCATTCGGCCCTTCTAGCCTGCACCGCCATTCAATGAGTTCATGGCTGATCATGCAACTTCAGTACCCCATTCCTGCTTTCTCGCCATACCCCTTGATCCCCCTAGTAGTAAAGACTTCATCTAACTCCCTTTTGAATATATTTAGTGAATTGGCCTCAACTACTTTCTGTGGTAGAGAATTCCACAGGTTCACCACTCTCTGGGTGAAGAAGTTTCTCCTCATCTCGGTCCTAAATGGCTTACCCCTTATCCTTAGACTGTGACCCCTGGTTCTGGACTTCCCCAACATTGGGAACATTCTTCCTGCATCCAACCTGTCTAAACCCGTCAGAATTTTAAACGTTTCTATGAGGTCCCCTCTCATTCTTCTGAACTCCAGTGAATACAAGCCCAGTTGATCAAGTCTTTCTTGATAGGTCAGTCCCACCATCCCGGGAATCAGTCTGGTGAATCTTCGCTGCACTCCCTCAATAGCAAGAATGTCCTTCCTCAGGTTAAGAGACCAAAACTGCACACAATACTCCAGGTGTGGCCTCACCAAGGCCCTGTACAACTGTAGCAACACCTCCCTGCTCCTGTACTCAAAACCCCTCGCTATGAAGGCCAACATGCCATTTGCTTTCTTAACCGCCTGCTGTACCTGCATGCCAACCTTCAATGACTGATGTACCATGACACCCAGGTCTCGTTGCACCTCTCCTTTTCCTAATCTGTCACCATTCAGATAATAGTCTGTCTCTCTGTTTTTACCACCAAAGTGGATAACCTCACATTTATCCACATTATACTGCATCTGCCATGCATTTGCCCACTCACCTAACCTATCGAAGTCACTCTGCAGCCTCATAGCATCCTCCTCGCAGCTCACACTGCCACCCAACTTAGTGTAATCCGCAAATTTGGAGATACTACATTTAATCCCCTCGTCTAAATCATTAATGTACAGTGTAAACAGCTGAGGCCCCAGCACAGAACCCTGCGGTACCCCACTAGTCACTGCCTGCCATTCTGAAAAGTACCCATTTACTCCTACTCTTTGCTTCCTGTCTGACAACCAGTTCTCAATCCATGTCAGCACACTACCCCCAATCCCATGTGCTTTAACTTTGTACATTCGGTGCACATTCTCCAGGTGCAGTTGCAATGAGTAACTGACAAAATCCCCCTGGAATTTCAGGGGCAATGTTCCTTCATCTTCAATCTTAGATTTCCAAGACCAATTATCAGTCTAATCTCGCAGTGCCAATTCGTGATGATTGATGGGCAGTTGCCTGCTATGCTCATTATATAATTCTGATTCTTTGCATCTATTATTCATACAATATGTTTGGCCTAGAATGTTTATATTTTAAGATAGAAATCATGCTGGGCTACAGTTCTACATGAACTGTGAACCTACTGGGATCTCACTCAAGTAGCCATTCGTCATGCATAAGCTGGGCAGGAAGAATTCAGACTATTTGAATGCGGGGAATCACAAGAGGCCAATTCTATTTGCATATGTGCTTTCCATCAGAGAAGATGTTTCCACTTTGTGGGGGAGACCAAAACTAGAGGGTCATAAATAATTGATAGTCACTAGTAAATCCAATAGAGAATTGAAGAGGAACTTCTTTACTCAGAGAGATAGAATGTGGAACCCGTCACCACGAGGCAGAGTCGAGGCAAATAGCATAAATGCCTCCAAGGGGAAGCTGGATAAGTACATGAGGGAGAAAGTAATGGAAGGATATGCAGATAGGGCGAGATCAAGTAGGCCCTTGTAGTGCATAAACACCCGCATAGACCAGTTGGGCTGAATGGCCTGTTTCTGTGCTGTAGATTCAATGTAATGTGGTTAGTTTTCAGGTTCCATTTCCTGGAAGGATTTAATTTTGTTATTACCATTTTATTTTTGTAGTGTCACATTTGCCATGCTGCTAAACAGGCTAGCAATCTAATTTGACTTCCTTGAATACTCATACTCCAACCTTTCTGCAAGCAATTACATTTAATCTTGCGGTTGACTAGTGAGTGTGACAAAATCTCCTGATAGGACAATCGCATTTGTGCAAGGTTACTGAGCTGTGCAGGGAAGGTGAAAGCAGTAATATCTTCTATATCAGATAAATGATGGCAACCGTGCGGCACATGCATTCAAAATGATAACAAATAGGAGATGTAAACAACTGTTTACAAACAGTGCTTAAAAACAAGAAACCACGTACTATGACCCATTTAACACTCTGCGGCCTACTTAATTGCATCAATGTCTAAAGACTTGATTAAAAAAAAAAAATCCCCTGACATTTGATGCAGATATTACCCAATCATTAAATATATTTTTTATGCAATTTATTGATGTGCAGGAGATTTTAATCTTCAGATTGCTTCCAGTCCCTTGTTGCCTCGTCTTTCCACTCCTTTCATCCCCCCCCAGTTTTGGCCTGCCTCTCGAAGTATTTAATCATCCTGGATTAGGGGAAACTGGCCATCTTGGGGTACCTCAGCCATGTGGCAGTTCTTCACGTGTAAGCCTAGATATCAAGCACTGAAGACTATTCCACCATGAGAGAATATGCAGCTGTTGTTTAAACTGTCACATTTTCCAGCTAAAGATCACTAAACAACAATCATGGGTGGGACTTTTGGTTGTTTTTCTTCCCCACTTCTTATCCCAAGGGATCAAAGCCGATGGTATTGTCTAACCAAGGCCCCCGTTAATATTATCTTACTAAGCACAAACTGAGAATTGCACCTGGGATCCTCCTGAGCAGTACTACTCAGTTACACACTGAGTCGTCCAGTGTTCGGAGTGTGGGAAATAAACTGTGGAGATGCGAAGCAATTCATTTAAGAAAAAATCTAGAATTAAGAGCATTTAACAGAAACCAGGTCAAGGATGGAAAATAAACAAATTGGGATATAATATGTTAAAAATTGGTGATCGCCCATTTTCGACTGGCACGAGTCAGTGCCTCCCAAACTGGGAGTCTGAAGCCATCCCAAAATTGGATTTCAGGCTTCATTTACACGAATAAAAGAAAGAAAGAATTGCATTTATATAGCGCCTTTCACAACCTCAGGACATCCTAAAGCACTTTACAGACAACAAATTAATTTTGAAATGAAGTCAGTGTTGTAATACAAGAAATGCAGCAGCCAATTTGCACACAGAGCAAGGTCCCACAGACAGCAATGTGATAATGAGCAGATAATCTGTTTTCGTGAGGGATGAATATTGGCCAGGACACCAGGGAGAACTCCCCAGCTCTCTTTCAAAATAATGCCATGTGATCTGTAATTTCTACCTAAGCGGCCAAATGGGGCCTTTGGTTTAATGTCTCATCCCAATGGCAATGGCAGACATTTAAAGATCACATGGATGAGCTACAACAATTGTACATCCCTGTCTGGCTTAAAAATAAAATGGCTCAACTGTGGCTAACAAGGAAAATTAGGGAGAGTGTTAAATCCAAGGAAGAGCCATATAAATTGGCCAGAAAAAGCAACAAACCTGAGGACTGGGAGAAATTTAGAATTCAGCAGGGGAGGACAAAGGGTTTAATTAAGAGGGGGAAAATAGAGTACGAGTGGAAGCTTGCAGGGAACATAAAAACTGGCTGCAAAAGGTATGCGAAGAGAAAACGATTAGTGAAGACAAAGGTCCCTTGCAGTCAGAATCAGGTATAATGGGGAACAAAGAAATGGCAGACCAATTGAACAAATACTTTGGTTCTGCCTTCACTAAGGAAGACACAAATAACCTTCCGGAAACACGAGGGGACCGAGAGTCTAGCGAGAAGGAGGAACTGAAGGAAATCTTTATTAGTCAGGAAATTGTGTTAGGCAAATTGATGGGATTGAAGGCCCATAAATCCCCAGGGCCTGATAGTCTGCACCCCAGAGTACTTAAGGAAGTGGCCCTAGAAATAGTGGCTGCATTGGTTGTCATTTTCCAACATTCCAGAGGCTCTGGATCAGTTCCATTGGATTGGAGGGTAGCTAATGTAACCCCACTTTTTAAAAAAGGATGTAGAGAGAAAACAGGGAATTATAGACCGGTTAGCCTGACATCAGCAGTGGGGAAAATCTTGGAATCGATTGTTAAAGATGTAATAGCAGCGCATTTGGAAAGCAGTGACAGGATCGGTCCAAGTCAGCATGGATTTATGAAAGGGAAATCATGCTTGGCAAATCTTCTAGAATTTTTTGAGGAAGTAACTAGTAGAGTGGACAAGGGAGAACCAGTGGATGTGGTGTATTTCGA
Source organism: Pristiophorus japonicus (assembly GCF_044704955.1). Lineage (NCBI taxonomy): Eukaryota > Metazoa > Chordata > Chondrichthyes > Pristiophoridae > Pristiophorus > Pristiophorus japonicus. The sequence goes on along the minus strand of NC_091977.1, from coordinate 505,901,018 downwards.
CTTTCAAAAGGCTTTTGACAAGGTTCCACACGAGAAATTAGAGTGCAAAATTAAAGCACATGGTATTGGGGGTAATGTATTGACATGGATAGAGAACTGTTTGGCAGACAGGAAGCCAAAAGTAGGAATAAACGGGTCCTTTTTCAGAATGGCAGGCAGTGACTAGTGGGGTACCACAAGGTTCAGTGCTGGGCCCCCAGCTATTTACAATATACATTAATGATTTGGACAAAGGAATTGAATGTAATATCTCCAAGTTTGCTGATGACACTAAGCTGGGTGGCGGTGTGAGCTGTGAGGAGGACGCGAAGAGGCTGCAGGGTGACTTGGACAGGTTAGGTGAGTGGGAAAATGCATGGCAGATGCAGTATAATGTGGATAAATGTGAGGTTATTCACTTGGGTGGCAAAAACAGAGAGGCAGGATATTATCTGAATGGTGACAGATTAGGAAAAGGGGGAGGTGCAATGAGAGCTGGGTGTCATGGTACATCAGTCATTGAAAGTTGGCATGCAGGTTCAGCAGGCGGTGAAGAAGGCAAATGGCATGTTGGCCTTCTTAGCGAGAGGATTTGAGTATAGGAGCAGGGAGGTGTTATTGCAGTTGTACAGGGCCTTGGTGAGGCCACACATTAAATATTGTGTACAGTTTTGATCTCCTAATCTGAGGAAGAACATTCTTGCTATTGAGGGAGTGCAGCGAAGGTTCACCAGGCTGATTCCTGGGATGGCAGGATTGACATATGAAGAAAGACTGGATCGACTAGGCTTATATTCACTGGAATTTAGAAGAATGAGAGGGGATCTCATAGAAACATGTAAAATTCTGACAGGATCGGACAGGTTAGATGCAGGAAGAATGTTCCCGATGTTGGGGAAGTCCAGAACCAGGGGTCATAGTCTAAGGATAAGGGGTAAGCCATTTAGGACCGAGATGAGGAGAAACTTCTTCACTCAGAGAATTGTGAACCTGTGGAATTCTCTATCACAGAAAGTTGTTGAGGCCAGTTCGTCAGATATATTCAAAAGGGAGTTAGATGTGGCTCTTACGGTTAAAGTGATTAAAGGGTATGGAGAGAAAGCAGGAATGGGTTACTGAAGTTGCATGATCAGCCATGAACTCATTGAATGGTGGTGCAGGTTCGAAGGGCCGAATGGCCTTCTCCTGCATCTATTTTCTATGTTTCTATATTTCTATCCGAAAGACAATATCTCCGACAGTGCAGCGCTCCCTCAGTACTACATTGGACTGTTACCAAGAATTTGTACTCAAATTGATGGAGTAAGACTTGAACCCACAACCTTCTAACTCTGAGACAAGAGTGCTACCACTGAGCCATGGCTAAAAAGCATTTAATCAACTTTTAAACCAAATTATTTAAGCGAGCTGCCATCAAGCCATGGGAATAGTCCAAGGCAGTGGTGGGGTTGGAGGGTGATCGGGGGGAGGTCGGGGAACCACAGAGAAAAGGTTAGGGAGGGAGACCCAAGATTTCCTTGTGGGTTCCGTAGGAGTACTCCTGCTCCTGGCCCACAAGGAAATCTTTTTTTTTTAATGTACCTGCCTGGGCCTCTTCTGGTCCGCAACCACCCCCTTCCTGTTGGTTCGACCTGACAGGGAAACCGTTGCTGCTTCTCCGCTCAGGCCTCGGACTAAAATTGCAATCGGATCATGATGATTTCAAATCAGTAGATTAATATTGTTACCCAACGGGAAAGACAGCACAGAGGGTAAATTGCTGCACTCCGCCTGATTTCCAGCAGATGTGGGGGGAGTTAAAATCGGGGCCAACTATTTTACAAGTATATCAGGAAAAAATAATTATTGTAAGAAACGGGACTCCTGAGAGGAGAGGCATTTCAATATGTCAATATACGAACACAAAATGGTGGAGGTATTTAATAAATACTTTGCTAAAAAGAAGGATATTAGAGAAAAGATGAGTTCTGAACTGGATGAGAGCAAAATTAACAATACTATGATGGACAGAAGGAATATTTCAGATAAGCTAGTTAAGCTAAAATAAAAAAAACAAAGCACCAGGCCCTGTCGAGATGCATTTAAGAATCCTGAGGGAGATGAAGTAGAAAATTGCAGAGGCCCTAGAAATTCTGTTTCAGGGCTCTACTGAGTGCAGATATATGCCAGAAGATGGGAGTGGGACCAATATCGAGCTAATCTGTGTAACATCTTTGCTGGGGAAGATTTTAGAGCCTTTAAAGATGAAATTGCCACACATCCAGATGAAGAGAAAAAAAAAAGTAGCCAGCGTGGACTTCAAAAGGGACAATTGTGCTTGACAAACCGCAGTATTTCTGAGGAGGTACTAGATGTGCTAGATGGGGGAAATACTGTGGACATAGTGTACATAGACATTGTGAAAGCCTGTGAAAGGCTACCACCATTGGTGATCACTGGAGAATATAAAGGGGTATAGAATTAGGAGGAGGAAAGAAAACAAGATTTTAAATGATTCAAAGGGAGAAAACAGCAAGTAGAAGTTAAGGGCAGTTTTTCCGAATAGTGAAAGTCCCACACGGTTCAATCCTCGGGCCACATCTATTCACTGTGTGTATCAGTGACTTGGAAATAAGCCTAGAGGGAGTGGTGTTGTAAATTGAAGATGTTAAAATGTTGAGAATATCAAAGTGTGAGAGGGCTACATGAGCTCAAATACTGACTGTACAACACTCCTCTATCTGATGAAACTGGAGAGGATGAAGTGAGACTGACATGCTCCTACATACCTTCTGCTCCTATTTCCCTTCGCCCTTCTAAGTCTAACCGTCTTGGTATCAATCCTGCAGACATGAAGATCATGATGAGCATATTGATTCCCTCAGAGAAACCATTCTAGGACTGCTCTCAGTTCTTAAGGATGGCCTAAAATGCCTACATTAGCACAGATCTAACTGCTAACAGTGGGAAGATGTGGCCTTCTACTGTGGTGAACCCCCAGACCTTTCCATTATAAACTTGCGCATAATACTAGTTAAAGTGGTGATGTCGGCCCTCTGCCTAGAACTAGGAAAACACTCCGTATCCTCTCCCTGAGTCCCATCAAAGTGATCTTTGAACATTACTGAGACCAAATCATCTTTTTAAACATTGTTACAATTGACACTTCCTTTATCGCCATTAAATTGTTTCAGATAGATTGAATGCTTGTAATGAAAATTTGGAGAATAGGAGATACTTTAATAAACTGTAGTTCATTTTCTCACTGCTCGATTCTAATTCTCCACCCTGTGAAGACTTCAATAAATTGCCAGCATGATTGGTATGAATTTATATTTAGGTTTATCATTATTGCGTCGAGTCAATAAAGCTTCATAGGAGTGTCAACATAAGCAACAAATGCAACAGATAATATTCCATTTAAACATCACTGAAAAGGAGCATTTAACAAAAGCAAGATCTTTTTGTGTTTGTGCTGATTTGACAATCTATTTATTTTCTGTAGTTAATCTCCTCGACCCTCACCACCCAGCCCCTCAGCCCCGCATGATCCCTTCCCTAGAGTGGCTAGCAGGAATATAAACCAAGTGATTCTCAATTGGGGATTGATTGTATGTTATGAAAACAGTTGCAAATCATCTGTAGCTATTACAGAATTTGTTTAAAACTAAGATTACTCAGCAGGAAAGCATTGGGAAAGTAACTGGCAGTTAATGGAATTGATGGAAGCAACCATTGAAAATATACTCAAAGAAATGTATGTTTGCTTCAGTAGTGGTGCAGTTGTACATTTGGGGAAAAAAAGCAGAGAATTCCGATCCGGAACCTGGATAGAGAACACATGGCTCACTCGTTGGCAGCTGGAATTATGGAGTGGAACCCGTTTCCAGTGGGAATCAACTCCGTTTTTTACTGATCACCAGTTTCCAGTAAAGAAAGGGGGAGTGCGATTCCTGTATACGCTTCCCATGTCAAAGGGAGCGTGTCTGGTGGAGTTCATCGGTAACCCCAGGAATTCCACCCACTATGACTTTATAAGGGCACAGCAGAATAGACATGGGTTTTGCTGAGGCCCCAGCGAAGGCCTCACAACTTGAGCATGGCATCCGAGGACCACAGATTGGTTGACTGTGGGCTGCTTTGCTTTACAAGGGTCGATGGGGGTGGGCATCAATGGGGTGGTGCTCTGTTAGATGCTGATGGTTTGCCCAGACTATGGTAATGACCCCACTCTGAAATTTGAAATGGGGCCCATGTTCTTGTAATTTAGAGAATGGGCATTCCGCTCCTCTGCGCTTACATTGGTTGAGCAGGACCCAAGGAATTTCAGGTCCACAGTATTTATTGGAGCATACATATTTAATAATATACATGGACTGAGATTTCCTTGCCCTGGATGGAACAGTAGAAAGAGCTGGAAACCTCTAGCTTGTGCTAATCTAATTTGAACTATTTTTAGGGAAGTTTAGGGAAGTCAAGGTTATGCATCGATATCAACCAGTTTTGGTGTACATCATTCCCAGACTTAGATAGTCTCAAGACACTTTAGTTCCACGCTGAGTGAAATGTAACTGCAGTATTGTGCAAACGAAAGTTTAAAAAGTTACTACCTGAAATTCTTGTGGGATGGAAGGGTGAAAGTAAAGCGTTTCACCTCAGTGGGTGGGGAGGTCTGAAATTTGGGATGGATCCTGGATGTGCTGGTTTTCTGCCCTATTTATGCTTAAATTCCTGGGGGACTCCTCAGCCCATTCTTCTTCCAACTGAGTTTCCTGCCCAACGTGTTACAGTGATCTGGGATGGGTTCAATGCCTTCTGTTGCAGGTGGCTGAGAATCCCACTCCAACACACGTCTGGCAACGGAGCAGGGACCCTGAAATTTCAGTTTCATAAAGTTCAGTGTCTCGCCAGAAATATTACCCTTTTTGAGCATATTAAGCCCGTATTAAACTGTCCTCAGGAATGGACTGCTGGAGATTTTAAATCCAAGACTCGCAGTCTATTTTACCTCGGGAGAACACATTCGCAGCAAACATAATAATGTCTGAAGGCAGAGGTTTTCAATTCAATTCTGGTAAATCCTGTTCGCATGGTAATTTTCAGGATGTACAATTACCGACACTGCCATGCGCGCATAAAGAGCATTACACAATTTTGTTTGAGCAGGGGATCCAGGCTATTCATAAGGAAGGGGCTATGGTCATGGAGCTAGTCATTGAAAGAGATTCCAATGTCACCCATCTTATAATTGAATATAAACAATATTGTGTGACTGAAGGCTTGGGAAGTCTCTAAAGGTTTGCTCCAGCTGCTATATGTTCCCATACCTTCAGTTAGTCCAGATGTCCCACAGTAGGGGGAGCTGGGCTGGGGCCATTGAAATGGAAGGAAGATGAACATTTGTCTTCAAGCTATAGCAGCAACTTCTACAATTGTCTGATTGTTTCTTAGGAAGATATTTATACAAGTAATATTGGTTTGAGACCAATTACCAGGTTATTGAACTGACAGACCTGAGTTATACTGTTAGTCTCGCATTGCTCTCTCGTTAGGAAACTCGAAGCTCCATGACTGCCTTTCTGCACACAGGAGCAGAATTCTATCATTGAAACCAAGTGCTAGTTAAACTTCAATGTCAGTAACAAGTCATTTAGCCCCCTGTTAACATTCAAGAAGTTAGATGGCCAGGGAATATTTTATGCTTCACTTTTGCACTTGCAATTATACAAAAATAATAAGCAGGTAACACCAGCTAGCCAATTTAGCTTACCCTACACTTGTGATATCTGGAATATCATCCTGCTCTGCCCCTTCCCCTGCAGTCATGCAATCTTGTCAGACTGCAGCTGATGAGACAAGACCACCTTGCAACGATGAACACTGCGCAGGGTATCTGGCCTTTAAACAAATACTTGTCACATAGGCAATTTATTCACCAATTCCAATTGCAAATGTGAATGACAAATAATATTTACACAATGACAATCACTGAGGACAGGCTATACAAAGCAATAAATGTCATACATTGTACATTCAACCAGCAATGATTATATCATTTTCTTAGCTTAGGAAAGATGTGTTTAGAGTGAGAAATCTATCTCTAAAATTAATAATGCTTTATGTTGTGTGTACAAATGGTTTTGCTACTTTCATTTTTGGAAGCTTTGAATAGCAATCATTCTGAATGATAGAAATCCAGATGAGGAACACAACATAATTGAATCCTTCAGTGTGAATAGTTTTGTGGTGTGGACTAAACCGCAATCTAATGGAGGCTGTTCAAAATTGTTTTGCTGAGAATACTTATGAGGTCATTAATTAGGAAATCTTTGAGCAGGCCTGATTCTTGGAACAGCTGGCTATGAAATCACCTGCTGTGATACCTTGACATCAGTTCTTGGGTAAAGTACACACTACAGGGGCCACTCTGCGTGCTGCAGGTTGAACATGTGCTCTTTCTTTTCTATTTTTAATGTATTTTTTTCTCAATTAAAGCTAAGATTAAGAAGATTCTCACACCCAGCAGAGAGAGGAGACATTTAGAACCAAAGAATCTATGCTGGGTTTGAATTCAGGTGTCAGAGCTGAATACTCGGTTGAAAAATCAAATACAAATCATTAGGGGTAAGAATTCCTCTGGAGACTGTGTGCAGCAGCATCATAAATGAAAGGGAGAAAAAGAGAGTCTTGTATTTGTACAGCACCGTTCACAACCTCAGGACGTCCCATAGCACTTTACAGCCAATAAAGTACTTTTGAAGTCACTGGCATAATGCAGGAATTGCGGCAGCCAATTTGTGCACAGCCAAGGTCCACAATAACAATGAGTCCAGAAAATCTGTTTTGGTGTTGATTGAGGGATAAATATTGGCCAGGACACTGCATTCTTTCAAAAAGTGTTCAAAAGTCCACTAGAAATGCCAAACAAAGATCGTCATGAATACATTTATGATGTTGCCATCTTCTTCGGCAGTCCCCCGGAGTCGAGGATGACTTGCTTCCACACTAAAATGAGTTCTAAGGTGTCTGATGAGACCAGTGCAAGATCTACAGTCTCTGTCACACGTGGGGAAGATGGGTGGGTGAGGTGCTTGCTTTGTCATACTGTGGTAATGCAGCCATTGCCGTTTACAAGAATAAAGCATCAGGTGACAGGTCACCTGACAAGTTCCTGAGTTAATAGCCATCTTGTAAAAGTGTGTGTTGTGATGTCGTAAAGAATATATCACATTGGCGATGAAGGATAGGATTACTGGATACCCTAGCTGAAATTTTTGTTGGTGGATGATTCCAGCCAAACAACAGAGAGACTAGCAAGGTCCTTTGTTTGCAAAACAGCTAAAAATCCAAGGTAAACAACAAGCAAACTTGGCTGAACTGCCAGAGTCCAGATGGCTGTGCCTATGGGAATAATTCAGCGCTTGAGTGAATTCCATCATGACCGTGAAACTTTCAGAGCGTATGTGGAGTGGCTAGAAATGTTTTTCACTGCAAATAGTATCATCGAAGTCCCCGATGATGAAAACTGTAACCGAGTGGTGTTGGAAAGAAAATGAGCTATTTACCTGACTGAAGCAGGCCCAGAGGTGTTTGAAAACCTGAAAAATGCGCTTGTTCCCATCAAGCCAAAGGACACATTACTTAGGGAGATTCTAAACAAGTTAGAGCAGCACTACAGTCCTGAGCCCCTGGAAATTGCTGAAAGTTATCATTTTGGTATACAAAATCAATTACCTGATGAGTAAATCAGTGAGTACATTGTAACATTAAAGAAGCTATCTAGTCACTGACATTTCGGAAACTTTCAGAACCGCTTTGTTTGTGGGATGAAAAATTAAGCAATCAGAAGAAAGTTATTAACAACCCCTAACTTGACTTTTGATTTAGCTTCTTAGACAGCTATGTCAATGGACATGGCTGCCCAATATTCCCGAGAATTTCATACCATTTCCAGTCATCAGACAACCGAGGTGAATCGCCTGCAGGTTAAAAGTAAAAGGCAGTTGTGCCCCAAGGCCTCAGAAACTGGCAATGGTAACAGAGCATTGAAGACCTGCTATTAGTGGCTGGGACAATACATTGCTCAAAGTTGTCCATATGTGAAGGCAGACTGTTTCTTCTGCAGGAAAACTGGGCATCTTGCGCAGGTAGACCGACTGAATAATAAACCAACTTTCAAAGCTCTAAGTAGAAATCCCCAGAGATTACATAGCATGGAAGAAAAGCAACAGGACGAAGAGATACACGTCATCAGGAGCACAAGGGTATCTAACAGCGATTCTAAAAGTATTATCATCCACATAGATGTTGCAGGAACCAAGATACCCATGGAAATCGACACTGGTGCATCCGTGAGCATAGTACCAGTATCGCGGTATCTCGACAAATTGCGTGATTTCCCATTGGAGAAATCCAAGATAAAGCTGCGAGGCTACTCGGGAGAGAACATTCCTCTGGTAGGTCGTATCACCGTATTGGTGAAATACAGGGATCAATTTCAGAGCTTGCCTCTCTTAGTAGTAGCAGGAGATAAGCCTGCCTTACTACGAAGAAATTAGTTGGGATCACTGAAGCTGGATTTGAATGAGAATTTTCGTATTGAAATGAGATTTGCATCGAAGGATGATGTTATCAAGAAGAATCTGAAGATGTTCTGCAAAACAGGCAGTCCGATCCAAGGCTTCAAGGTGAGTGTCAGGGTCCAGAAGGATGCTAGACCAGTTATGCACTCAAGGAGAAGATTGAGCAAGAACTGAAAAGACTAGAGACTGAGAACATTATCTCTAAGATAGATCTATGTAATTGGGCTACACCCATTGTTGTACCTAAGTTCAATGGTAAGGTAAGGTTATGTGGTGATTATAAAGTGACCATAAACCAGGTTCTAGAGGGTAATCTCCCCAATACTTTGTCAAATGTAGAAGATTTGTTCACAAGGCTGACAGGTCTTAGGGCCTAAGTTTCGGGCCGCGCCTAGAACGGCGCAGCCCTGACTTGGACGCCCGTTTTTCGCGCCACAAAATGTGCCAAAAAAAAACTTCCAGATTCTCCGGCTCCCTACAGGTCTTCTGCAGCTGGGCGCAGCGCAGCACGAGCTGTGGGGGGCGGAGCTAGTGCAGGGACCTCTGCACATGCGCGCTACAGTGGGCGCGCATGTGCAGTAGCTCCAGGCACCCAAAACTGTGTGGGAGGGGCACGAAGCATGCAGCCCCTAGCCCTGGCCGAATGGCCTCACTGGGGCTGCGTGCATAAGGCTGCCTCCCACGCCGAGCTCCTGCTTCCTCCTGACCCGACTGGACTCCCGCTTCCCCCCTCCCCTGGACCGGACCCGACCCCGACACCGACCCCCGCTTCCACCCCACACCCCGCCCCTGGACCCGACCCGATCCCCCGGACTGGACCTGACCCCGGCCCCCCCCCCCGACCCGAACCGAACCGACTTCCCTGACCCGACCTGCGCTCCCGACACCCCCCTTCCCCACCCGGACCCGACCAGACCCAACCTGACCTCCCTCCCCCCGCCCCCGACACGAACCGACCCGACCCGACCCGCGCTCCCTCCCTCCCCCCTACCCGAACCAACCCAACCTCCCTCCTCCCCGCGCCCCCCCGACCCATGTTCCCGACCGCCGCCCCCCCCCCCCAAGACCGGACCCGACCCGCGCTCCCGACCCCGACCCGAGCTCCCCCCGACCAGACCCCGGACCCCGGACCCGACCCGACCCGACCCAACCCAATGCCACCTATCTGTAAAGCTGGTGCTGGGGACGGGCCCTGCCCGAAGTCTTGGACCCGGCTGGGCCCGGCCCGTTCAGACTTCCTCCTCCTTCTCCTTTCCCCCCTCCCCCTTCTCCTTTCCCCCCTTCTCCTTTCCCCACTTCTCCTTCCCCCCCTTCTCCTTTCCCCCTTCTCCTTTTCCCCGCCCTTCTCCTTCCCCTCTTCTCCTCTCCCTCCTTTCCCCTGCTCCTCTGTCCCCTTTCCCCTTCTCCTCTCCCCCGCTTCTCTCCCCTTCCCTCCCCCTCCCCCCCATCCCTTCCCTCCCTCCCCTTCTGCCTCCCTCCCTCTCTCCCTGCCCCCCCTCTCTCCCTCTACCCCCCCCTCTCTTTCCCTCTACCCCCCTCCTCCCCCTCCCCTCGCTGGCAGAAACACAGACACTGACAGACAGAGAGTGAGAGACACTGACAGAGACACACTGGGGGGGGAGGGGGGCATCCCAGCATGCTGTTGGAGGGCTCCCGGTGCTGCAGTCGGTAAGTAGAAAATGTTTTATTTATTGATTTTTAAAAAATTATTTCTCATTAATTTTTTTGGATTTTATCGATTGATTTATTGATGTTTTTATCATTTATTATTGATGATGGCTCTTTATTTGTAAAACTGAAGTGTTTAATGTTTGTAAACTTCCCTTTAAACCCCCCCCCCCTATTCCTTATGCCTGATTTGTAACCTACGCCTGATTTTCTCAAGTGTAGACAAGGTTTTTTCGAGGGTACAAAAATCTTCACTTACTCCATTCTAAGTTAGTTTGGAGTAAGTTTTCACTGCCGAAACTTTGAAAACAGGCGTAAGTGGCCGGACATGCCCCCTTTTGAAAAAAAAATTCTGTTCCAAAGTGAAACTGTTCTAACTGACTAGAACTGGAACAAACAAAATGCCGAGAATTTGAATTTCTAAGATACTCCGTTCTACACCAGTTGCTCCAAAAAATCAGGAGCAACTGAGGCCGAAACTTGGGCCCTTAAAGTTAGATCTCACAAATTCCTACTTACAACTTGAACTAGATGAGGAGTCCAAGTCATGCTTGACTATAAATACTCATGTAAGCCTATATCAATTTAATAGGCTACCATTTGGAGTGTCTTCCACCCCCGCCATATTCCAAGGGGTGATGAACCAGATGTTGCAAGGCATTGAAGGGGTAGTATGTTATTTAGATGGCATACTAATTTCAGCAACAAATAATAATATATTGAATGAAGTGCTGAAATGGCTAGAGAAGCACAGAGTACCAGTGACTGTTCACAAGTGTGAGTTATTTCAAAACTCAGTGGAGTACTTAGGGCACAGAGTAGACAAAGATGGTTTACATCCAACCAAGGGAAAGCTGGATGCAATTAGAAATGCACCCACTCCCAAGAATGTCACTGAACTTCGGTCATTTTTGGGTCTTTTGAACTATTATGGGAGATTCTTACTAAATTTGGCTACAGTATTACATCCATTGAATGAGCTGTTGAAAAAACAGGTCCAGTGGAAGTGGTCAGAAGAATGCAACGCAGCATTCAAGGAGTGTAGAAGCCAATTGGTAGCGAGCACCATGTTAGTTCACTATGACGTATCTTAAAGAGAATCATGATAGAGGTAGAGTAAGAGAGAGAAGTGTGAAATTAAATCAGAGGATTAGAGTGAAGAACCATCACCATAAATGGTTAAAGTGGTTACCAGGAAGAGTAGGTCCTCGCACATATTTGTCAAGATGTTTGATCATGGACAGGTTAGGTTTGTTCACATTGATCATATTTTACCTACAGATACAGAAGGAGTTGAAAGTTGGAATGATTTGATTATTTCTGACTCATCAGATAATCTTATTACAAGTACCGTACCAGTAGGATATCCTATATCAGATGTACTAGAAACAAGTCCAAAAGAAAGTCAGAATTTAAGTCTGAGTCCGAGTCAGGCAGACAAACAGTATGACGTTGGAGAGAGTTCAAATGTAGATCAAGGGTATCCCTTGGAGAAAAACTTTCCTCAGCATCAGCCGAGAATGAGTCTAAGTTCGACACCACGTTTGGAAGGTTCTGTTCGAGAGCGAAGATATCCTCTTCGAAACAGAAAACAAGTGGTTAAGTTTGATTTGTGGATATGGCAAAATAAGTCCATATCTTTCGTTATGTATAACCATGCAAGTTATGTATGAGGATTGTTTGTTACAATTACTTCTTCATTAAGGAGGGAGAAGTGTAATACAGTTCCACCTAATGGACTACTGCTCCACCTAGTGGACAACTGTGGTAATGCAGCCACTGCTGTTTACAAGAATAAAGCATCAGGTGACAGGTCACCTGACAAGTTCCTGAGTTAATAGCCATCTTGTAAAAGTGTGTGTTGTGATGTCGTAAAGAATATATCACAGAACCTGGCTTCCACATGCTCCGGTGAAGAGACTCGAAGTGTTCGACGCCTTCTCAGATGCATCTCCTCGACTTTGAGCGGTTTTGGATTAGGGATTCCCAAGAGTCAGTGGGGCTTACATTTTTTCAAGGAGGCTTTGAGGGTGTCCTTGAAGCATTTTTTCTGCCCTCCTGGGACTTGCTTGCTGTGACAGAGCTCAGAGTAGAGTGCTTGTTTCTGGAGTCTAGTATCGGGCATGCAGACAATGTGGCCCATCCATCGGAGCTGATCGAGCATGGTCAATGCTTGGTGTTGCCATACATAGCAACTGAAAGGATTCTTGTCCACTAGATTTTAGTGTGGGTACTATGGATTACATAGGATTACATAGGATATACGGCACAGAAACAGGTCATGCCCGTGTTTATCCCGTCTTTCCTCATCTAAATCTATCAGCATAACCCTCTATTCCCTTCTCTTTCATGCTTGTCTCGCCTCCCCTTAAATGAATCTATACTATTCGCTTCAACCACTCCATGTGGTAGCGAGTTCCACATTCCCACCACACTTTTGGTAAAGAACTTTCTTCTGAAATCAATGATTAGGCATTCATTGAATCAATCTAGCACAGAAAGAGTTGAGTTGGCCCGGCGTGCCGGTTCAAGACAGAAGTTATCTTCTCCAACCCTATTTACTGTTCTTTCCTCATTCATTTGTCTTCTTCAAGTGTTTATTTGGCTCCCTCTTTGTTGTGATTGACTCAGGTTAAGAAGTCACTTATGGCAATTCATTTCATAGTCTATTAAACTCTAAAATGTCTTCAAAGTTCGTGGGCACACAGTTCTCAGGGGAAAAAAACAGTAAATGCTGCCCTCTGCACCAACATGAACCTTCTGTTCTTTTCCAATTTTTAGATCAGGAGCAGAAATGGAAAGCACCTCACAATTATTTTATTATATTCAGCAGAATCTAATTAAAAAATTTAATTAACAATGGGAGAAATTTGCGCTTTTCTTTATGCAGTTTCTTAATGATTATATTTGAATTACTGCTGTCTCGTGTTTTATGGGCCATGATGTGCAGATCTAATCATTTTAGAATTGGGAAGCCAAGGCACAATATCTTTTTTGTCACGTATCTTAAGAAGCTTAACTTGTACTAATCCATGTGCTTTGTAATAGATGTCATGCTGTTACGGGTTTAAATTGAAAATGGATTTTAGGATTTACTAAGCTAGAAATTACTGTCGGCGATTGTTATCGTACAAGCATATTTAATGTGGTTGTAGCAAATTCTCTCCATTATTTTTAAGAGGCATTATCGCCTTTATTTTAATCAGGTTAATCTTTCCATTAAAATATTGGAGAGGAGTTTGAAATGAGCATGTTAAGCATTCGTACGATAACCATAGTGACAGTAATTTCCAGACTGTTGATTCTCATCTCTAATTTATGATTTTATTTTCCTTTAATAAAAAAAGCATTTAAATTATGACATACACTTGAGACGACAGTGTGAAGAAATAGAATAGCCTTAATGTTCAGAAAGGTAAACATGTCCTCTCATAAGGTACAGTATAAGGAGAATAAAACACTCTGGGGTTAGCGGGGGACGTTTTTTGTGTTTACTACCTGGGTGTAAAGCATTGCCTGGGTGGAAGGCAGAGAGCAAAATCAGGTGGGGAGGAACACATACCCCTAATGGATATGCTGCCTGATTTTCCAATTTAACAGACGGAGAATCTTGCAGCCCCTGCTATGGCTGTTTGTTCTTTCCTGCCCAATTTCCTCGATGTATTCTGCCCAGGCAATGCTTCACACCTAGGTGATAGAGACAAAAACTTACCGTGCTGTTTATAAGTTTATTGTTTATATACATATAGTATTATGTGATGGCTGGAAAATAAAGTATTGTTAGACTGACGAGAACCTATAGAGATTCAGGGTCACTGTCATTCAGCGGGGATAGACTCGTGTAGAGCATTAATACCGGCACAGACTAATTGGGCCGAAAGGCCTGTTTCTGTGCTTTGAACTTTATGTAATTCTACTTAAAGATGGTAAACCAACCTTTCAAGGAAAGAAGCATGCAGAGACATGATATGTCTTGCTGCAGTTTCAACAAGTTGACCATTTCTTTGCTGGTACAATTTCTCTTTTAGATTCATTCTGGGAAAAAATACATTCCAAAAGTTATTGCTGCCATGTAGGATATGTACACCATGAGCTGACCCTTGTGACTAATATTGTACACTATCAGCAGAACCTTTGCAATAGGCGATTCAGATACACTGCTACCTTATAGCGATGTCTCTTAAAAAGGGATGTAATATTCTCTATCTCAAATATTCTAATTACTACCTCCAAAAAGTCATAACTAAAGCAAGCTTGCGACAAATGGAGCGAGAATATATTGTTCACAATTTGGATCTGCCCACATAGCAGAATTACCATTATAAAGCATAACCTTCAGGGTCAAAAGTCTCAGGTTATCTGCATGGCATTGATTGTGCTGAGCTGACAGAAGATGCTTGTCTTAATGTCAATTGTTGCTGATTTGTTTCATGAAACATAATCACATCTGATTGCAGCGCTGTGTACAACCCATGAGAAACTATCGTCCTACCTTCAGCTGAAGGTGATCTATCAGCTTCTTTGCTGCAGAACAATTAACTAGTCGGTCTTCACTGCCTCTCGTTAACATTCATTTGTCTTGTCATCACATTTTTGTGCTTCTCTGGAAACAGTTTCACAAATGCAGAGTAACTATTGTATCCTGAAAAAGTCAAACCTGGCATAAGAGAGTGGAAGAAACTGAAAATGTACAGTAGGTAGAGAACCAGAGAATATAGATTTAAGGTGATTGGCAAAAGAACCAAAGGCGACATAAGAAAAAACTTTTGACACAGCGAGTGGTGAGGATCTGGAATGCATTGCCTGAAAGGATGGTGATGGCAGACTCAATCATGGCTTTCAAAAGGATTGGATAAATACCCGAAGGAAAATAATTTGCAGGGCTACGGGGAAAAGGCGGGAGAGTGGGACTAGCTGAGGTCTTCTTCTTTGCTGTAACCATTCTATGATTTTACGATCATCATGTGAAAGAAAAAGTTCAATTACTTTAACTAAGGTGGCAACCCTTCATTATAATTCAGTTACATCAACAACATTTTTTCCAAAGTTCTGGTAACTGAATCCAACCAAACTATTAACCTCTTTTTAAGGCACTGATTTGATATGCTGTACATTTCCAGTAGTTTTGTTTTATTTCAGATGTCCTGCACTTGCGGTTTTCAATTTTATCTTTGGAAATCTTAACATTGCCCAGATTATTCTGTTCATACCTCGTGCTGGTTGATCATA
This sequence comes from Pristiophorus japonicus, assembly GCF_044704955.1. Classification (NCBI taxonomy): domain Eukaryota; kingdom Metazoa; phylum Chordata; class Chondrichthyes; family Pristiophoridae; genus Pristiophorus; species Pristiophorus japonicus. Next base: position 505,885,581 of record NC_091977.1, on the reverse strand, counting down.
GGATGATGGCGAGAGGGAAGGTCATCTGTCGACAATAAGCCGGAACCCATCTCCCACGACTCTTGTGGTGCGACTCAAGTGATGATGTAATGTGCAGCACTTGTGTGCCACTCGAGCATAATGACAATTCATGACAATTGACAATACAATACATTTAGAAAATCCAAAATAAATTCAACAAAGTCTTCTTTAACAGCCTGAAGGATACATACAAAAACATTATTATCATGAAAGCTATGACAAGTTCCTTGAATGAGACAGAATATCCTGAATGTTGGCAGAACCGAGGCCATTCTCTTCAACTCCTGTCAAGATTTCTGTGCCTCTGATCTTTATTCCACCAGTCTCTCTAGCTGCCATCTCAAAATGAGTCAGGAGGTGTAGATTCTTGACATCCTATAGACTTCGAGATCACCGCCATTTGCTCTATTATCAAATGTGCTTTCTTCTGCCTCCACAACATGCCTGCTCCTTATCCATTGCTCCCTTTAATGCTGTGAATTCTAGTTCATGGGTGTATTATCAAGGCTTGGCCTCGCTAAAACCTTCCTAACTGACACTCATGCCTCAACCCTCCACAAGCTTTAACACAACATGCCAGCCCACATCCTCACCTTCACCAAGTCCCACACTCCCAATACCCTCATCTTCTGCAAGCTGCACTAGTGTAATTATAGAAGTTTATGGTGCAGAAGGAGGCCATTCATTCCACTGTGCCTGTACTGAGCTATCCCATTACCCCTCCCCCTTTTTCCAAACCCGTTCAAATTAGTGAATTGCAATGTTTTTTTATTCATTCAAGGGATGTGGGCATTGCTGGCAGGGCCAGCATTTATTGGCCATCCCCAATTGCCCTTGAGAAGGTGGTGGTGAGCCGCCATCTTAAACTGCTGCAGTACTTGTGGTGAAGGTAATCCTACAGTGCTGTTTGGGAGGAAGTTCCAAGATTTTGACCCAGTGACCATGAAAGAACAGCGATATATTTGAAAGTCACGATGGTATGTGATTGGAAGGGAACTTGCAGGTGATGCTGTTCACATGCGCCTGCTGCCCTTGTCCTTCTCGGTGGTCGAGTGTGGTCAATGCTTCGATGCTGGGGATGTTGGTCTGATTGAGAACACTGACGTTGGTGCGTCTATCCTCCCAGGGGATTTGCAGGATGTTGCGGAGATAGCATTGGTGGTATTTCTCCAGTGATTTGAGGTGTCTACTGTGTATGGTCCACGCCTCTGAGCCATATCGGAGGGCGGATATCACCACAGATCTGTAGACCATAAGCTTGGTGCCAGATTTGAAGTCCTGGTCTTCGAACACTCTCTTCCTCAGGTGACTGAAGGCTGCACTGGCGCACTGGAGGCGGTGTTGGATCGCGTCGTCGATGTCTGCCCTTGCTGATAGTTGGGTGGGCTACATTGTCCGCATGCCCGACACGAGACATCCAAAGCAAGTGCTCTACTCGGAACTCCTTCACGGCAGAGGAAACATTATAAGGACAGCCTCAAAGCCTCCCTGATAAAGTGCAACATCCCCACTGACACCTCGGAGTCCTTAGCCAAAGACCGCCCTAAGTGGAGGAAGAGCATCCAGGAGGGCGCTGAGCACCTCGAGTCTTTTTGCCGAGATCATGCAGAAAACAAGCGCAGGCAGCGGAAAGAGCGTGCGGCAAAGCAGACTCCTTCAACGACTGTCTGTCACACCTGTGACAGAAACTGTAATTCCCGTATTGGACTGGACAGTCACCTGAGAACTCACTTTTAGAGTGGAAACAAGTCTTCCTCGATTTTGAGGGACTGCCGATGATGATGATGATCTAGATGGTAGAGGTCGCGTGTTTGCGAGGTGCTGTCGAAGAGGCCTTGGTGAGTTGCTGCAGTGCATCTTGTAGATGGTGCACACTGCAGCCACGGTGCACCTAACATTCTCTGAATAAAAGAAAATTAACCGAATCACTCTCTTTTTGTAATTTTATTTTAATCTCTTCAGGACCTTGGCCCTCCAATCTCTGTAATCTCTGCAGTCCCACAACCCACCCGAACATTTCATTCCTCCAACTCCAGTATCTTGTGCACCCCCACCCTCACTCCACCATGATGGCTGTGCCTTCTGCTGTCTCAGCCTAACATTCTAGAATTTCCTCCACTTCCCTACCTCCCTCTTCATCTTTAAAAGCCACCATTTTGACCAACCCCGCTTAATATCTCTTTTGGCTCAGTATTTTTTTCTGATTATGCCTCTGTAAAGTGTCGTGGAATGTTTTGCGATGCTAAAGGCACTAAAGGTGATGCCCTGTAATTACTGGCTCACCGTACAGTGGAAATAGTTTTTCCGGATTTACTTCATCAAAACTGAATACCTCCATTGGATTATCTCTTGCCCTTCTTCATTCTAATGAAAGATCCCCAGTTTCTCTAGTCTAATAACGAATTCCCTTCATTCCTATTATCATCTCAGTAAATCTCTTCTGCATTATCTGCATGACCTTGGTACAATTCCTCAAGTAAGGATGCAATATTCTAGCTGTGGCCTAACCAAAGATTTAAAGAAGATTAGATTTACCTCTTCGCTTTGATAAGCCAAGCATTGAAATTGATTGCAGAAGGGAGAATGTGGGAGGTAAGGAATTTCCAAATCTTAAGGTCCTGGCACAAAGGAGGTATACAAGAAGATAGTGTGATGAGTCTTGATTTCAATGCAGGGCGAAGGAGGAGCAGGTAAGACGGTGTTTAAAAAAATATATATTTGAGAACTGACAGGGAAAAGTGACAGTAATATTTGTACACTGAAGTACCATAACACACCACCTTCTTCACATTTTAGAAGAGCAGGGTGTTCTCACATTCCAAGGGTTTTGTTACATTTCTATGGGCCAATAACGAGTGATTAATGGAGCAGACTACAACTGAAAACAGCGCACGGTGACCTTCAATCAGTGAGGCATGCGGCAGCTGAAAATTTCAAAGAAAATTATGGCGAAAGCGACCGCTTGTGTTCGCCCAAAACTCAGCAACTTTTTCAAGAAAGGAAGGGGAAAAAGCCATACGCATAGGCAACAATTTCTTCTCAGTTTCTGATCTGCACGGTGAATGGGCTTTGGCGTGAACATCCATTTTTCTGGCAAGAGCTTTTAGATTTGAATCATGGATTTTTACAGCAGAGAAGGAGACCACTTGGGCCATTGAAAGAGCTATTCATTTAGTCCCATCCCACTGTCATTTTTCCATACCTTCTTAAATTTTCCTTTTCAAATACTCATATTCACGCAATTTTTAAAGCTGTGACGGATCCTGTTTCCATCACTATTTCTGGTAAGGTATTGACTGTCTTAAGAACTCTCCCAAAAATTAAATTTAATTAAAAGTGATATCTTGAATTTATGCTCTCAAGTTACTGATTCACTGCCCAGTGGAAATAATGTATCCCTATTTACCTTATCAAAACTCCTCATAATTTTGAACATCTCTAGGATCTCTTTACCTTCTCTCTACTTTACTGAAATGAGTTCCAGTTTCTCTAGTGTCTCATCAACAAGTTTCTCATCCTGTTTTGTTTCCCCTATCCCTATATATTTCTCAGTTCTTTAGGTCCACGTGACTGACTGTAAACCACCACAAGGAGGCAGCAGGTAACATTCAGGATCCTTTAGTTTGCTTCCGTTCTGCAGAGAGATGCTGCAGCCTTCACGTGGCATTTTAAAAATATAGATGTTTTGGTATTGTGCTACATATTATGCTCCACGTTGAACCTTTTAAGAGGAATGTATGTGATCTCTGCATGCTGGGTACCTCCTGCAAAGCAGAGGGTTGGTGACCTGCTCCTGAGGGAGATACGAGAAATCTGACTGGGGAATGAAACACTTTTTTCCATTTTTATCCTCAAGCATATCCTTGAGCACTTCATCCCAAAATCATAGTAGGATTAAATGCAGAGTTAAACTTTCATCCACCCTGTCCCAACAATGTCCGATAGATCTAGCCTCAAAAGAAGTCCCTTTGTCTTCCTACTCCACCAGTGTGACATTTCAGCTCTTCTATCGGTCATCCCTACACCCTGTCTTAATATGATGGTGAATTCAATATTGAAACAGCAGCCAGATTAGTGCTGTAGACCTACATCCACCACAAATTAAGTTGATGCCGCCACAGAATTTCATGTTGGTTGCTTATGGCTAGCAGAGGAAAAGGGGAATGCTTTCAACCCATCAGTCTGGGCTGGATTTGAACCCAGATAGACAAGGTGAAAGGACAGCATTCTTTCAAAAAGTCCAGTCCCTCATGTTCAAATCTCCTTACTTAAACATTGGGGGCAATTTTGACTTTAGACATAAAACTCGCAATATCAGCTCGTTGAAGTCAATGGATACAAAAATCAGAAGAAGTTTTTAACGGGTAGCTGGGCCGATATTGCCCATTTTACTTTATTATCTACAGTCAACATTACTCCCACTAGGTGATGACATTGAGCATATATAGCATATATAGAAGTTAAAATTTGTGAGCATAGTCTCAGGTTCCTTTTAATATCATTTCCTATTAGATACATGCATTTGGCTCTGCAAGGAGCTATCATCTTGTTTAATTTTAAGATTATCTAGGGGAAAATAATATTTATGTTAAAATTACTTGTGTGAGGAAAACCATTTTTTATTTAGAACATTTACCCCAGGTAATTTTTGAAATTATTTCCTTCTAACGCTGTCTTAGCGGTATAACAATAACAATATTTACAATACCAATCAATTTTGATTATGCCTTTGGATGAAGGTCTAATTTCTTCACCTTGGGTTATGCCTTGTTCCAATATTAGTATAGCCCATTATTTCTTCAAACAAAAATCTTTTCAGCTTTCTCCCCTTCTTTGTTCTTAGTGGTGATTTATCCATGGGTACAGTTCAACAGGTGCCTTGTCCAAACAGTTCTTCTTCAAGTCCCACCCTGGACAGTTAGGTGCAGATATTCCAGTTCCTGAAGCTGGGGCGATTGGATTATCCGGACACACTGAATATAGAAAAATTGGTTTGGGAATAGCACATGCCTATGAGGGAGCCTGCGTGATTTTTCATCCATTTAACTTAATGGACGAAAAAGGTGTCAGGTTCTGTTGGGCTGTATGCTCATCCCCACCTGATTTTCCATATTCACTGCACCTAATCTCCAGGTACAGGAACAGGAAAATCCTATCAACAATCTCGATAGTCGATCTTACCATGGGGAACATCAAAGTCGAGTATGATTCTATCCTTACCTGAGATCCAGTCACTGGACAACAATCAAGAGTGGGAACTCGGGATAATTTTTCTCCTTCCTATCCCAGGAATGCTAGGAAAGAAAGATAGACTTGCATTTATATAGTGATTTTCATGACCTTCAGAATGTTGCAATAAAGTACTTTTGAAGTGTAGGAAACATGACAGCCAATTTGCACACAGCAAGATCACACAGACAGTGACGAGATAATGATCAGATAATCTGTTTTAATGATATTGGTTAATGGATATTCAGTAGGATACCAGGGACAACACCTCTGCTCTTTTATTAGTGCCATGGGATCATTTACATCCACCTGAGAGGGCAGCTAGGGTCCCGGTTGTAATATCTCATCTGAAAGACAGCACCTCTGATAATGTAGCACTCCCTCAGTACTGCATTGGAGTGTCTGTCTAAATTATGTGCTCAATTTGCTGAAGTGGGACTTGAACCCACAACCTTCTGTCTGAGAGGCAAGATTACTGACACTGAGCCAAGGCCAAATGGTGAAGCTCCTAGCACCCCCTGTCAGAGACCATTACAGCATTACAAAAAGCAAGAGGATCTGTGAGCTATCACTTTACCTATTCACTGAGAATTCTCTGTTCCATTCCCTCCTTCCCAACCCAGTCTCAGCATTGTATTGTTAGCTGCATTAAAGTAATGTCAATCCTCTATTTTAACTGAATGAACTGCTCCCAATGGACTTCTGAATGTCAAGGCTGTTCTACAGATTAGCTCATTCAATATATTATACCACTGGGAACTCATTTGTTGTAATCCGTACCTTCTTTGCGTGACTGCAAAACTAATCTCTAATGGGGAAAAAGATTTAGATACTTCACTGACAGTGTGCCACGCGATAAATTCTCTGTTGCCTCAGAATTTAATTTTTCTTAGGCGGATACTGGGAAAAATCCAAACTTCAAATGCTGGCTGAGTTGGAAGCGCTCTGCTCTGTGAATCAGAAGGTTGTGGAATTGGGCCCGACTCAATTATTTGAGCACATAATTGGAATTCACACTGCAATACAGAACTGAGGGAAATCTGCATTGTTGGTCCTTCACATGAAGCGTCAAACCAAGGACTCACCTTCCTGGCCCTTATGGCTAAAGGGATCAAGGGGTATGGAGAGAAAGCAGGAAAGGGGTACTAGGTGAATGATCAGCCATGATCTTATTGAATGGCGGTGCAGGCTCGAAGGGCCGAATGGCCTACTCCTGCACCTATTTTCTGTGTTTCTATGTTTCCTGTTTTATGGCATGGTTTCCTACATTGAGAAAGAGTCACCGCATTCACAGTAATTTTTTATAATTCATTCTTGGAATATGGGTGTTGCTAGCTAGGCCAGCATTTATTACCCATCCCTAGTTGCCCTTGAGAAGGTGATGGTGGGCAGTCTACTTGTCCACATGGTGCAGGTAGTTTGACAATGTTGTTAGGTAGGGATTTCTCGGATTTTGACCCAACGACGATGAAGGAATGACGACGTGTTCAAGTTGGTATGGTGAGGAAGTGACAAACTAAGTAGACTGTGGGAAACCCTATGACATGATGAGCCAAGATTTCCAAAAGGCATTTGACAAATTTCCTCATCAAGGTTATCAATGAACAACAAAAACAACTTATATTTATATAGCGCCTTTAGCATAGTAAAATGTCCTAAGACGCTTCACAGGAGCATGATAAAACAAATTGGGCACTGAGCCACATAAGGAGATATTAGGACAGATTAAGGAGTGTCTTAAAGGAGGAAAGGGAGGTAGAGAGGCGGAGAGGTTTAGGAATGGAATTCCAGAGCTTAAGGCCTTGGCAGTTGAAGGCAAGTTTATCAATGGTGGAGCGTTTAAAATCGGGGATGCTCAAGAGGCCACAATTGGAGGAGCGCAGATATCTCATAGGGTTGTGGGACTGGAGGATTTTACAGAAATCGGGGGGAGTGAGGCAATGGAGAGAATTGAAAACAAATTTAAACTTAAAGATACAAGAATTCAGAGTTAACCTTGGAGCGGGTGAGCAGAAAACAACAGGTGCTTGTTCGGGAAGTTTGTTATCGTAAGGATGGTGAAAGTTCTGAGTGAGACCTAAGGTTCAGTGTTGGGACCACTACTGTTTATAATTTACATCATGACTTGTATTCTGAAATTCAGTACGAATTAAACATAACACCAAACAAGGAAGGGCAGCAGAATTGAAGGCGGCAGTTCAGAAATTGCACAAGGAATTGGACAAAATCACCACAATCCTGACTGTTACGTCAGATAACATCAGCCCGTGCCTGTAGCATGGATTTCACTGGGCTTTGTGGTGTCAGTGTGAGGGCATCTCATTTGCATGGGCTTGTAGGCACCCGTGCTACTATAGGCATATCTCCAGTGGTTGTCTGGCCTAAGCTGTATCAGCTGTGACTCATTGGGTAGCACACTCGTCTCTGAGTTCAGAAGGTTGTGGGTTTAAGTCCCACTCCAGGGACGAGAGCTCATAAATCTAGGCTTACACTCCAGTGCAGTGCTGAGGGAGTGCTGCACTGTCAGAAGTGCCGTCTTTTGGATGAGACGTTAAACCGAGGCCCCATCGGCACTCTCAGGTGGACGTAAAAGATCCCATAGCATTATTTCCAAGAAGAGCAGGGAAGTTAGCCCCGGTGTCCTGGCCAATATTTCTCCCTCAATGAACATAAGAAAAAAACAAGTTATCTGGTCATTATCACATTGCTGTTTGTGGAAGCTTTCTGTGCGCAAATTGTCAGCCGTGTTTCCCACATTACAACAGTGACTACACTCCAAAAAGTACTTAATTGGCTCTAAAGCTCTTTGAGAGGTCCGGTGGTCGTAAAAGGCACTACATAAATGCAAGTCATTCTTTTCTTTAAGCTGCCAAAAAATCTGGTGCCAGCCTGCCAGTGCCTGGAAAGTACTTTGGGATGTCCGGGAGACTGGAACTAGGGGGCACAGCCTCGGGGGAGCCAATTTAAAACAGAGTTGAGAAGGAATTTCTTCTCCCAAATGGTTGTGAATCTGTGGAATTCTCTGCCCAGGGAAGCAGTTGAGGCTAGCTCATTGAATGTATTCAAATCACAGATAGATAGATATTTAACCAATAAGGGAATTAAGGGTTATGGAGAGCGGGCGGGTAAGTGGAGTTGAGTTCACGGCCAGATCAGCCATGATCTTGTTGAGTGGCGGAGCAGGCTAGAGGGGCTAGATGGCCTACTCATTTCCTAATTCTTATGTTCTTATGTCTTGACAATGTGAAAGGTGCTCTATAAATGCAACTTCTTTCAATTTTTTAAATCTTGTGGCAGATTTGTATGTAACTTTGCTTTGGCTTGCATGAAAGCAATGGTATTAGCCCTTATATTATGCACACAAAATCTTTAAGGAATTTTCAATGTGTTTTAACAAAACATTTATCAGAAGATTTATCAGTACGTATAAACATTATGGTGTATAGTGAAATGTTCATTTGTGTTACAAAGCCACCTTTATTAATAAAATATTACATTGCTATAAATAGGGAAAGTATGTTTCTTTAAAGGTCAAATGCAGAAAATTGAGCATCATTTTTAACATTGCTTTGTCTTTTTATTTTTATTCGTTCATGGGATGTGGGCGTCGCTTGCAAGTCCATTATTTATTGCCCATCCCTAATTGCCTTTGAGAAGATGGTGGTGAGCCGCCTTCTTGAACCGCTGCAGTCTGTGTGGTGAAGGTGCTCCCACAGTGCTGTTAGGGAGGGAGGATTTTGACCCAGTGTGGATGAAGGCACGGAAATAAACTTCCAAGTTAGGATGTCGTGTGACTTGGACGGGAATGTGGAGATGGTGGTGTTCCCATGTGCCTGTTGCCCTTGTCCTTCTAGGTCAGGGGTGGGCAATTATTTGGGCTGGAGGGCCACTTAACAAGTTTTGGTGAGCTGTTGAGGGCCGCCCAACAATGTTCCCCCTAAGGCGCGTGTCTGCATGGTCGCGCAACAATGGCACGTCCCGCGCAGGCCGCTGGAAGAGATACTGCGCGTGCGTGACTGCATAGTGGTCAACTGCGTGGCAAATTTGAAGGAACCATGCGCAAGAAAAAATTAGAGGGAACATTGTAAAAACGTAAAAATTGCATAAACATAAATTCAGATAGTAGTCAGGTGCTATCTCACATACACAACATCTATTCAATACTGCTTCGAAATGAATCAAAGATAAAAGTTGAAAATATTGTTGTAACTTCTGGTCTCTGTAAATCAGTGCTGTGAAATAGAACTGTACCCTCTTTAGAGCCTGTGACAGCATCAATTTCAACATCAGTCATTCCTTATGTCCCTCTGCAAAGATTATTAATACTGTCTGAATTGGTGCCAGATGAGAACTCCCCTGCCATCGTACTCTGGATACCGGGAGAGCAAAGATGCAGCGCCGGTCACTTTCTTCGGTAAAATCTTTGTGGAAATGAGCAGCCATGACTCCACTCTAAAATGGATAGGGCATATTCTAGTGTGCAGTGCATTCTGCGTATGGACATCCGCCATTGAGGCTCAGAATCACGGAACAGATCCTTTTAAGATCGGGCCAGGGAGAAGTGCTTTTGCAAATTATTAATTTGAATGAAGTATTACTGTGTTTTTTCCTTGGCTGCAATTCGGGTCTGTCTCTGACCCATGAATGTGCAGATCGAGCTCCGGCTCGCGTTCGATTTCTGTCCCATCCAGCGGGCCGGATAGAATGATTTGGCGGGCCGGATATGGCCCGCGAGCTGTATTTTACCCACCATTGTTCTAAGTGGTAGAGCTCGTGTGTTTGGGAGGTGCTGCCAAAGATGCCTTGGCGAGTTGCTGCACTGCATCTTGTAGATTCACACACTGCAGCCACGCTACGCCTGTGGTGGAGGGAATGCATGTTTAAGGTGGTGGATGGGGTGCAAATCAAGCAGGCTGCTTTGTCCTGGATGGTGTCGAGCTTCTTGAGTGTTGTTGGAGCTGCACTCATCCAGGCAAGTGTAGAGTATTCTATCACACTCCTGACTTGTGCCTTGTAGATGGTGGAAAGGCTTTGGGGAGTCAGGAAGTCAGAAGTCAGCAGGCCTCTGACCTGCTCTTGTTGCCTCAGTATCTATCTGCCTGAAGTTAAGTTAAGTTTCTTGTCAATGTTGACGTCTAGGATGTTGATGGTAGGGGATTCGGCGATGTAAAGCTGTTGAATATCAAGGGGCGGTGATTAGACTCTCACTTGTTGGAGATAATCATTGCCTGGCACTTGTTTCACGTGAATGTTATTTACCACATCAGCCCAAGCATGAATGTCGTCCAGGTCAATGGCAATTCAATGCATTCTGGGAAGAATCATGCCATTATGACCAACTTAACAAAGTTGTCCATAATGATCTGATTCTTATTTCTTTTTTTATAACTAACAGTTTCTGCAGCTGTGCTGCAAAGCATTCTAGAGAATATTATACCATGAACATTGTTCAGCGATATACTTGAAGACATAATGAGGCTATTGTTCCCAAAATGCATTGCATCAAAGAAAACTAATGGCCTTCGAATGGTGTGAAAAATGCTCCAAGTTTGGATTTCTCTGCAACATGACACCACGTATTCTGCACACTTGTCTCTTGATTTTGTTTTCCTTAATAAACAGTTGATTTAAGAAAAAAAAGTGTATGGCAGAGTTCCATCTTAGGCTTTTACAGCGAGTCTGTTTATTCAGATCCAATCTCCATTCGCAGCTTATTCAGATAAGAGAACATAATGTGAATAGGATACATTTGGTAACATTCATGAGGCAGGTGCTACATTTCAGATTGGATTTAAAGATGAGAAGAGGTCATTCAGTTCCTCCAACCAGCACTGTCAATGAAGGTCCTCTCTTAGAACCTGAATTGTTTACTTCTCATTTCCTTTTTTGTCCTGTGCCAAGCCAATACCCTCTACAAATGCATTGAGTGAATCCTTCACATCGCTCTTCACAAAAGAAGACTGTGGGACAAGTTTTGGATCCAACTATTTTGGCTCTGGAATCCGTCACATATGTAGAGGTCAATAAAACATCTGTTATGAAGAAAGTGAAAGAATTAAGGGCTAGACATTCATGGCCTTAGCGCAATTCTGTAGCGCCATTAAATAGCATTAAAACGGTGGCGGCTGCTCTTTCGCCAGCTGCTGGCGGTTCCCCACGGCGGCTGCCATTTTGTTTCTTACCTTTGCGCTGCCGGTAATTGGCAGCCCCATGCTGGACAAAATGGCAGCATTGTGATGTTAAATTGGCGTGCAACACCGACTCTACATCACAAGCACGAACTTCGACCCTAGCGCTGAATTCAGCACTGGGGCCTCAAGGAATCAACTCCTCACACATATACATTCTCTGCCTGTGACTGTCTTGAGTGTGCCTTTGCCGATGCTGCTCTGTCACGCAGTGTTACCCCAGTGGCTGCAGCATGGCTGGTGGGCGGCTGCTGACTTTCAGTGGGGGAAACTTGCTGGTTGAATTTGGGGAGCTGGTGGCTGGGAGTGTCAAATCAATCATCTTCTGTTCTTGTTCTTCTTCACTCTCCTCTCCCTCTTCTTGACCCATTGACTAGACAGGCTGTATTTCTTGGGTGTGTGCAATGAGGAAGGCACAAGGGTGGAGTTGTGCTGACGGGAGGGCAGAGAAGCAAGTACTGCATGCCAGAAGGAGGATAACTTACGAGGATACCAGCATCTTGTATCCTTTCAGCCCCGCCACAGTCTGAGGGCTCAGCCCTGCCAAGAATGGCCAGCACCATCTCCTCCAAGGGAGTGAAGTGAGGCTCGGAATGGGAGATGTGCTTCGTGATTGGTACAGATTGTTGATAGGTGAGTGATTGGAGGTGTGGTGGGGAGGAGGTCGTGCATTGAACAGTGTGTAAAGATACTTTCACTGACCTTTGACCAGTGGCCTGAGGTCATAGAAACATACATAGAAACATAGAAAATAGGTGAAGGAGCAGGCCATTCGGCCCTTCAAGCCTGCACCGCCATTCAACATGATCATTCAACCTCAGTACCCCACCCCTGCCTTCTCTCCGTACCCCGATCCCATTAGCCGTAAGGGCCCCATCTAACTCCCTTTTGAATATGTCCAATGAACTGGAATCAACAACTTTCTGTGGCAGAGAATTCTACAGGTTCACAACACTCTGGGTGAAAAAGTTTCTCCTCATCTCGGTCCGTTATGGCTTACCCCTTATCCTTAGACTGTGTCCCCTGGTTTTGGTCTTCCCCAACATCGGGAACATTCTTCCTCCATCTAACCTGTCCAGTCCCGTCATAATTTTATATGTTTCTCTGAGATCCCCTCTCATTCTTCTAAATTCCAGTGAGTATAAGCCTAGCCGATCCAGTCTTTCTTCATATGTCAGTCCTGTCATACCGGGAGTCAGTCTGGTGAACCTTCACTGCACTCCCTCAATAGCAAGCACGTCCTTCCTCAGATTAGGAGACCAAAACTGCACACAATACTCAAGGTGTGGTCTCACCATGAAGCTTCTTTGGGCTCTGTAGCCAGATGATGGGGCAACACTGCTGGCTGTTTCAACCTCGGTGATGTACTCCCACATCCTTCTTTCTGGAGGGCCTCCTGGCCCTTGTGGGTAGAGGGCCTGTGTTACAGTGTTGACCCCCTGCACAAAGCTGGAGTGCTGCGTGCGAGCTCCTTGGTGCCCCTTCCCTGGCTTGCTGAGCCATTTGTTAGTGCTGAAACAGTTTTTCCATTTGTTGAGGTTAAGAGGGAAATTGAGCTTTAAGAGCTGCATATTCACAATTTGATCTTTTAAATGTTGAATATCTTTTAAAAGGCAAAAAGGACTGATCAATGTAGTGATTAACTTCATTTTATTTTGTAATGCTTCAGTGTGCAAAGCTCCTTTAATTCTCAGACCTCTTTGTTTCCCACAATTCTTTGCGAGCTCTGCAGCTTTGCTCCCAGAGGCTGTGGGAAGCTCCAATGCCTCACCAGGACAGAAACTTTGTCCCAGATCTCTCGAACAATACTACCTGGACGGCGTTGCATGGAAGGTGAGCGCTGCGCTACCTATCTCCATGCCCCCCCCCCACCCCCCCAGACTAATTTGACTCGCTTAGCGTTGCGGCCATTAATTGCAGTTGCCGGTAACACCACCAACTTTGCTGGCGAACACAAACTTTACCCCCTAATTTCTTTGTTAGGAGGACATCTGGACAAAGCCTGAATTCTTATGCTTCATAGAGCATTAGTACCACTTTGGTAGCGTTGGTAGAGCTTATTTTCTGTTGACGTTGCACAATCCAAGATTTTTTTGTTCATGTAACCATTGGTATACAACAACAACTTGGATTAATACAGTTCCTTTCTATACCACAGATAGCATCTGAAGACATTTTAGAGAAGTGGGAGAAAAAATATTACTGGAGAACAGAACAGATGCCAACCTTTGGAGAGAGAAATTAGGAAGGGCAACTGATGGCTTAATTGAAAAGATTTCTCAATGGGCAGAGGCTCTGAGGGCTCGGCCACCATTGGTGAAGTGAGATGAAGGGACAGGAAATGCTCAAAAGACCAGAGTTGGAGGACCGAAGGGTATAGGGTAGGACACAAGGCTGGAGAAGGTTGCAGAGACATTATGGGTCAAGGCCATGAAGGGATTTGAAGCTAAGGAAGAGGAGTTTAAATTTAATACTCTGCTAAGGTACCTCAATTGTTGCCTTGGAGATGATGCCATTAAAATGCCATTGTAATATTTCTAATTCATTCTTTTTAACCACTTATAAGAACATATGGAATAAGAAATTACCATCCAGCTATGCAAGCCTGCTCCTTCCATGCAGCATCTACCTTGTGATGGACTCTACCTCAGCTATTTAAAGTCCTGAAGGCAAGTTCTGAATAAATACTAACTGATCCCCAAGGATAATCAAGCAAAACTGCAGAATAAAAAGTCCACCCTGTCACACTTATTAAACCTTGGCCTGATGCCCTGCACAGACATGTTTCTGTCTGAGCAGATTGCTGAATGAATGTCACTGAAGACTTGAATCTGAGTAAGTACAGTTTTTGTTGTATCCAAATGATAAGACGAGCACTGATCAATAAAGCACTGATGTGCAAGATCGCTGGCTCCAGACACTTCACAGCGAAAACAATATTGCCACTGATACTAGAGAATCTACAGGTGTAGAATGCCACCGCAGATTTTGTATCTAAATGTTGCTGAGATAACAGCAATCCTTTGCATATTGAATTTGCTTTGCTACTTTTAAATGCCCTTGTGTTTTAATGTTTAATGGTCTCTATGAAGAATGCAAAGTTCACTATCACAGGGCATTCAGTCCAATAACTTCTGAATAAATCTTTTTTCTTATCCATTTTGTTTGCTGCTTTTTCCACCCATTTCCCTAGGTGCTCCATTGCAATGTATCATTCTCCTGACTGAAGAGATGGTTGTGCCAAATTAGATCAATCCTGAGGATGTGCCCGATATTAGTAGATGTCAACTTTCTTTTTCTTCCTTTTTTTCTTCCTTTTTTCAATCTCCATCTGTGGGAAATAGGTTCAATGAAATTGGAGATAAACCAATTAATTTATAAGATCACTGTCTTTAATCTTATTCAGATCACGTTTTCAGCAGCACATGTTGACATTCTACGTTGGGAGTGTCTAAGCATTTGGAGAGGTGGTCTGAATCTGCATGGCATGACCATTGAGTGAGCGACATATTATTAAAACACTTCTGAGCCAAGAATAATCATGATTAAACATGAGCATTTGCAATAAGCATCTTCAAAATCCGAGCCCCATATACTAAAAATTCACACTCCCTCATGTAATGAAAATCCAAGCCACCAAACAACCAATGCATCCTTACACTAAAAATCTCTTCCATCACAAACTAAAAAATTCCATCACCTCATGCATTGAAAATCTAAGCACACCTAAACATTAAGGGGAAGAAATTGAGGTCATCCCATTAGTGCCCCTGGGGATCCTGTGCCTCCTGCGCTCGGAGATCCTGATGTCAACGCCGCGTGTATCGCCCGTTAGCAACCCAGCACCTAAATTGGGTTTCGCCCCTTGAAGCTTCGCCGGGCGATTATAGCTACAGCTTCAGGGCGTACCCGGCGACTGGCCGCTACCGGGGCGAAATATAAAGGGAAGGTGGCCGGCTGCTCCTGAAAAAAACTCCTATTTCTTTTTGCACTCCGGTGCCCCTTTTGACGTGGGGTCGGTGCCGCGATCACTCAGCGTGGCACTCTCCTCCCCGGTGGTCCAGGTAGGTGGGTTCCCAAAATGCAGAATATGCAGCTTGGGGCCTTCCCTTTAATTCAGGGAAGAGCTCCTCGTATGCGGCAGTGCGTAGTGCTGCTGAGCCGTGTGCCCCACTCCCACCGGGGCGGGAACCCCAATTTATCGCAAGAGGTGAGAATTCTAGGCCTGGCGCAAAGACTCGCGCCTCATGAGTGATGGGACGGTACCCAATTTTTAAGCCTAAACATCTACCTCCCCCACAACAACAACATCTACCGACCTAACAAACACTAAAAAGCAAGGTCTAGAGATTGAGCATGCTGATGCCATTGTGAGCAGCATTAACGGCCGTCCAAATTCATAGCATAGGCAGCATTGGTATTTTGGTGCTGCCTCCTAATTTAAATTAGCGCAGCATTAAACTTACCTACAGCAGGAAGCCCAATGTAGCGTGGTCATAGCATTCCTGGAGCAACACCAGCATTATCTTAAATCTGTAATTTTGGAAAGCAGCATTGGTCCCTTAAAGGGGGAACTGCCTTCTAAAATGAAAAAAATTTAAATCGTTTAAAAATTGTAGTTTTCAGCCCTTGCAACTCAATTGAGCCCTGAGCCAGCAGCGGAGCATTCAATGCTAGTATCCTCATACATTATCCTTCTTCTCACATCCCACTTCCCCCTCATCGCACAATGTCTTCTGATTTATAAAAGTGCACATGGTATAAGCATGCACCTCTTGCTTTCCCATCCTCCCCTCACAACAACTCTATCCTTGTGCTTTCCTCATTTCACACACCCAAGAAATCCAGCCTGACCAGCCAGAGGTTGACCAAGAAGAAGAAGAGAGTGGAGGAGAAGAAACACCGTCACTCAGTTTCATACTCCCAGCCCCCAGCTCTTCGAGGTCGTCTTGCAAGGCCATCTGCAGTCTCCCCCACTGAAAGTCAGCAGGTTTTCACCAGCCATACTGCAGCCACTGGGGAGCCACTGCCTCACATCATGTGGATAGGCAATGCCACATTCGAGACAGTCATTAAGTGAATGCACAAGGATGATCAGTTGATTTCTTGATGTCATATTTGATGGATTGATGTATAAAGTTGGATTGGAAAGTTTGCTTTGTGGTAGCCTTTATTTCAGCATTGTGGCCAAGAGGACGCTATGATGATCAGTAATAAAGGGGAAGGTAAGGTGTGGGACAAGTCTTGAAAGGCAAATTAGGGTTGTGGTCACTGGTACCACAGGCAAATAATTGCATCCCGGATATCCCAGCCAGTAAGGGGCTGTCTGGGTTGCATCCTTCCTTCCGTTTCCTCTTGTGTTTCCTCCTCTTCTGCTTCCTCCCTTTCTGCATCTTCCTCTTCTCTCTGCAATTGGATGCTGTAAATCTGAAATAAAAGCAGAAAATCCTGGAAATACTCAGCAGGTCAAGCAGCATCTCGACCCGAGACGTGAACTCTGTTTTTCTCTGCATGGATATTGCCTGATCTGCTGAATATTTCCAAGATTTTCTGTCATCTCTGAGGCCTTCCTTTAGCATCTGAAGCCTTGCAAGCATCTAGCAGCACTCCCTGCATTCAAAAACTTTTAACATCTTTTGCACTACTTCAATAAAATATAAAAAATAATTCCAAAACCTTAAATGCAAATTTGCCTGAAAGGTGTGTGTGTCCCTCCAAGTAGCACTGACAGTGTCTGCTGCATGCATGCTTTCTGAGTGTAGCTTTGGACCCAGCATTGCAGTCAGTGAAGAGGAAGAATGTTGCAGATATAGTGCCAAGTCAGCTTTGCACCCCAACTGATGTCATGCTCTGTCGATTTGCATTTCTAGGGCAGCGCTGCTAATGGCAGCACTATGGTCCTCATCTAAATGCTGGCCACCGATTGTCACACCAGAGGCGGACAGAAGTGAGACAGCCGGCATTTTGTTTTCAGAAACGGACCTTAACGGAGAGCGATAAGTCCACGAATTTCTAGGTCCAAGTCTCTTAAAGCCCAAGAGGTCCAATTTTAACAGGGTGTGAGGTGCGAGAATGGTACCGGTGCAGTAAGCTCAGGCTTGTCCTGGGTCTCCGATGTGAGGCCTGAGTCATTTTAACTGCCAGGACTTGTTTACATAAACCAAGTCCGACTCCAACCCAAACTCGGCATCAATCACGTCCGTGTCGGCAGGCAGGAGTTGGATGTGTGTGGCAGGAGCCTGCAGCCGGGGACCTGTGGGAACAACCCCCAGCGGTCAGATATGTGGCAATGGGGAGTGCGGTGGTAAATGATCATTGAGTCCGGAGGAACACTTTTCCATCCTCTTCTGGTCATGCTGTAACTTCGTGTCCGATGCTTCCAGTGAATGAATCTTGTAAGGATCTTATCCCCCCCCATACGTCTCATTTTCTTTGTGTGTGGGGGACTAAAATTGGGGCTAAAGATGCTATGCTTCATTTACTTGTTGCTCTTCAATTCCTGGGCTAGACTGCGTCCCTTCCCTCTCCTGTCCTGTGCTAGCACTTAGACTGATCCACTGACGCTTACTTTGCTGCTATCTCTGATGCCATCACTGTTTCTACTGCCATGGTGACGCTCCCACTATAATCACCATTCTTTACGCTTGTGATGCACCTGCCAGTGACATGTCCTCCTTGTCCACTGCTATCTGGGAGGAGTGTCATGAAGTGCACAATATTAGCTGGGAGCTTTGCTAAGAAAGACCTTGCATTTATTATCCTTTACACAATGTGAAAGCTTCGACTTCTTAAATCTTCGAGAAAGACTGGAAAAGGCGGCTTCCCAATTGGATACAATAAAAACTGTTCCATCTTTGGTATACTGCACTGATCAGGAAGCAGCCTTCTTGAATCCTGAAGGCATGAAGGAGATTTGAGCAGCTCAGGCTGATAGTCTTCCCTGCACACAACCCTGCAAAGAAGAACAGAACAAGAAACCAGGTGAAAAGAGTTCACAGACTTAATCCAGCCCATGCACTGAATATTGGACAGGACCACTCCTGATACATTGGGGTGAAAATTCGGATGGAGGCTAATATGGGCACTAATGGTAGCGGACGGTAAAGCCGGGAAATGGTTTGCGTCTGCAGCCACAAAATTCATCAGTTGGGCCCTGAGTGTAGAGCAGAGCGCTAAGGGAGGGGTTCCTCACCTTTCTTAGGGCGCTAGGTCGGCTGAGCAAGTGAAAATCCCGAGCTAAAGACCCGGCCTCAGAGTGCCCGAAGAGAGGCTTCCCTGTAAAAAAAAATAAACCGGCAAAAAAAACATCAAAAACATTCCCAATACCTGGCTCACCCCACATATACATAAATCGCAACCCCCCTCCCCCGCTCAAAAAAAACAATCACACTTACCTCAGGTATTCATTCCTTCCCTCACCACAGCTCGGACCGCTCGCTTTCCCAGGCAGTCCCACTTCGAGGCACTACGGGTCCCCCAGAAAACAAATTTCAGAATAGTGTCGCAACCGGTAATAGTATTGGACACCGGCTCGCCTCACCCAGACGGTACTGCTCCGCGCCCCCGCAAAACCAGCACCAAATGTCCCGGCAGAGCGCTGAAAGTTGACTGCCCGCCTGGAAATCATTGCCACCACCATGAAGGTCCCTCCAGAGCACAGGCAGAGGTGGCCACAGACCAAATTTTCATCCCTTTGTTTTCTTTAGAACAGGGGAGGCTGAGGGGCGATTTAATTGAGATGTATACAATTATGAGGGCCGAGATAGAGTGGATAGGAAGGACCTGGTTCCCTTAGCAGAGAGGTCAATAACCAGGGGACATATATTTAAAGTAGTTGGTAGAAGGTTTAGAGGGGATTTTGGGGGAAATTTCTTCACCCAGAGGATAGTGGGGGTCTGGAGCTCACTGCCTGAAAGGATGGTAGAGGCAGAAACTCTCATCACATTTAAAAAGTACTTGGATGTGCACTTAAAGAGCCGTGACCTACAGTGCTACGGACCTAGTGCTGGAAGGTGGGACTAGGCTGGATAACTCTTTGTTGGCCATCGCTAAAATGATGGGCCGAATGGCATCCTTCTGTGTGATAATTTATCTATGATTTTATTCTATGATACTTGTCAAGGTAACCAAATAAATAGCAGCATTTCTTCTGGGAAATAATCCTCCTACTAAATATGTATGTAATTATGAAATATGAAGACATATTTTACAAATCTGACCTCCCACCGTGGTGCTTCACGCACCAGAACCCTTTGAGAGAACCACGTTGACCTTTATTCCTGTTCTGCTCAGTCATTTTAACTTGATTCTGCAAATTCCAGTCAGGAGCTAGAGAAATGAATAACAGCATCACCTTCAGGAAACGAACCTTCCATTGCATTCAGATGTAATTATATAATATACAGTCTTAAACACTACAGGTCTACCTCGTGTTATTTGTTTTTTTTTATAGATTAGATTTTCAGCAAAAAAGACTGTCATCAATGAGTCAATAAGATTTCTGAACATTTTAAGCAGATATGTTATTTTAGCAATTAGCATGCTCCCTTCTTTAGTGCTGATTGTATCTAAAGCATATCAATTTTGAGTTATCCTACTTGATTCCAAAGTTCAAATTTATTCAACTGCTCATTGTGCATTGGAAGTGACTGCACGGCTCAGTAATGAGCTTGTCATCTCAGGCACGGTTACTGAATGACTTTAGTAGTACGGAACCTGACATCAGTCGTAGAGAACATGCTCGAATCTATTATTAAGGACATGGTAACAGGGCACTTAGAAAAGAATAATAGGATTAGGCAGACTCAACACAGATCTATGAAAGGGATATCATGTTTGACAAATCTGTTCGAATTTTTTGAGGTTGTAACGAGCAGAATAGATAAGGGGGAACCAGTGGATGTGGTGTATTTGGATTTTCAGAAGGCATTCGATAAGGTGCCACACAAGAGGTTATTAAACAAAATTAGGGCTCATGAGATTGGGGGTAATATATTAGCACAGATTGAGGATTGGTTGGCAGGCTGTGACTAGTGGGGTGCCGCAAGGATCGGTGCCTGGGCCTCAGCTGTTCGCAATACATATCAATGATTTGGATGAGGGGACGATGAGGGGACCAAATGTAATGGGCTGAAAATTTTGGCCTCGCCGGGTCTGTACGAAGTGTGCACAGACCCTGCGAGGTCTCGTAAAAGTCAGTATTCAGGGCGCAATGCGCATGCGCCGAAAAATAGTTTTTCTGATCTGTCAAAATTTCTTTTGACTACGATGTGTGCGGGAAGTGTGTCCAGCTACAGCTCCTGACAGACCACATGATGGCACTGGAGCTGCGGATGGACTCACTCTGGAGCATGTGCGATGCTGAGAATGTTGTGGATAGCACATTTAGTGAGTTGGTCACACCGCAAGTAAAGGTTAGGACAGATAGTGAATGGGTGACCAAGAGACAAGGAAAGAGCAGGAAGGTAGTGCAGGAGTCCCCTGCGGTCATCTCCCTCCAAAACAGATATACCGTTTTGGATACTGTTGGGGGAGATGACTTACCAGGGGAAGGCACCAACAGCCAGGTTCATGGCACCATGGATGGCTCTGCTGCACAGAAGGACGGGAAAAAGAGTGGGAGAGCTATAGTGAAAGGGGACTCTATTGTAAGGGGAATAGATAGGCATTTCTGAGGCCGCAACCGAGACTCCAGAATGGTATTTTGCCTTCCTGGTGCAAGGGTCAAGGATGTCTCGGAGCGGCTGCAGAGCATTCTAGAGAGGGAGGGTGAACAGCCAGTTGTCGTGGTACATGTAGGTACCAACGATATAGGTAAGAAGCGGGAAGAGGTCCTACAAGCTGAATTTAGGGAAATGGAGTTAAATTAAAAAGTAGGACCTCAAAGGTAGTAATCTTTGGATTGCTACCAGTGCCACGTGCAAATCAGAGTAGAGGGAGCAGGATAGTTAGAATAAATATGTGGCTTGAGCAGTGGTACAAGACAGAGGGATTCAAATTACTGGGACATTGGAACCAGTTCTGGGGGAAGAGGGACCTGTACAAAAGGGGAAGGCACCAAACAGTAGTAGTGATGTTGGGGAGGGCATCAAACAGGAAATTAGGGGTGCATGCAATAAAGGTGCAGCAGTTATCATGGGTGACTTCAATATGCATATAGATTGGGTTAACCAAACTGGAAGCAATACGGTGGAGGAGGATTTCCTAGAGTGCATAAGGGATGGTTTTCTAGACCAATATGTCGAGGAACCAACTGGGGGGAGGCCATCTTAGACTGGGTGTTGTGTAATGAGAGAGGATTAATTAGCAATCTCGTTGTGCGAGGCCCCTTGGGGAAGAGTGACCATAATATGGTGGAATTCTATATTAGGATGGAGAGTGAAACAGTTAATTCAGAGACCATGGTCCAGAACTTAAAGAAGGGTAACTTTGAAGGTATGAGGCGTGAATTGGCTAGGATAGATTGGCGAATGATACTTAAGGGGTTGACAGTAGATGGGCAATGGCAGACATTTAGAGACCGCATGGATGAACTACAACAATTGTACATCCCTGTCTGGCGTAAAAATAAAAAAGGGAAGGTGGCTCAACCGTGGCTATCTCGGGAAATCAGGGATAGTATTAAAGCCAAGGAAGTGGCATACAAATTGGCCAGAAATAGCAGCGAACCCGGGGACTGGGAGAAATTTAGAACTCAGCAGAGGAGGACAAAGGGTTTGATTAGGGCAGGGAAAATAAAGTACGAGAGGAAGCTTGCAGGGAACATTAAGACGGACTTCAAAAGCTTCCATAGATATGTAAAGAGAAAAAGGTTAGTAAAGACAAACGTAGGTCCCCTGCAGTCAGAATCAGGGTAAGTCATAACGGGGAACAAAGAAATGGCAGACCAATTGAACAAGTACTTTGGTTCAGTATTCACTAAGGAGGACACAAACAACCTCCCGGATATGAAAGGGGTCAGAGGGTCTAGTAAGAAGGAGGAACTGAGGGAAATCCTTATTAGTCGGGAAATTATGTTGGGGAAATTGATAGGATTGAAGGCCAATAAATCCTCAGGGCCTGATGGACTTCATCCCAGAGTACTTAAGGAGGTGGCCTTGGAAATAGCAGATACATTGACAGTCATTTTCCAACATTCCACAGCCTCTGGATCAGTTCCTATGGAGTGGAGGGTAGCCAATGTAACCTCACTTTTTAAAAAAGGAGGGAGAGAGAAAACAGGGAATCATAGACTGGTCAGCCAGATATTGGTAGTGGGTAAAATGATTGAATCAATTATTAAGGATGTCATAGGGGAGGTGTAACGAGACCTGGGTGTCATGGTACATCAGTCATTGAAGGTTGGCATGCAGGTATAGCAGGCGGTTAAGAAAGCAAATGACATGTTGGCCTTCATAGCGAGGGGATTTGAGTACAGGGGCAGGGAGGTGTTACTACAGCTGTACAGGCCCTTGGTGAGGCCACACCTGGAATATTATGTACAGTTTTGGTCTCCTAATTTGAGGAAGGACATTCTTGCTATTGAGGGAGTGCAGCGAAGGTTCACCAGACTGACTCCCGGGATGGCGGGACTGATATATCAAGAAAGACTGGATCAACTAGGCTTGTATTCACTTTGTTCAGAAGAATGAGAGGGAATCTCATAGAAATGTTTAAAATTCTGACGGGTTTAGACAGGTTAGATGCAGAAAGAATGTTTCCAATGTTGGGGAAGTCCAGAACCAGGGGTCACAGTCTAAGGATAATGGCTAAGCCATTTAGGACCGAGATGAGGAGAAACTTCTTCACCCAGAGAGTGGTGAACCTGTGGAATTCTCTACCAAGGGAAGTTGTTGAGGCCAATTCACTTAATATATTCAAAAAGGAGTTAGATGTAGTCCTTACTACTAGGGGGATCAAGAGGTATGGCGAGATAGCAGGAATGGGGTACTGAAGTTGCATGTTCAGCCATGAACTCATTGAATGGCAGTGCAGGCTCGAAGGGCCGAATGGCCTACTCCTGCACCTATTTTCTAAGTTTCTATGTTTCTATCAAATGCATCCCCACAGGAAGGACTTCCACTCGGAAGAAATTGGGCTATTTGCCCAACTCATGCCTAGTGAATGTCCTTCAAACTTTTACGCCTGGTAAAAGCAAGCGCAATGCTTACTTTTACCAGCATAACACTTTTAAAACATATAAAAATCATATTTAAACATTCTCTTTTATATTAAAAACCCTGTCCATTAAGGTAAGTTTATTTTTAATCCTATTCCAAAAAATGAACCTTTTTTTTCGAAAACATTTAATTTCAATTAATTTTAAATATGTGAGGTGTTTTATTTTATTCATTATGCTGTGTTTCGGTGTTTTAGGTTTTTTTTTCATTGATAGTAATGGGAGTCCGTACAAACAGAGCTCCCATTTTTATCAATGAGAATACTGCATAGTGATTGGTGGTCCAGGCCCACGTGACTCCAGTTTGCACATACGTACATATGTGAAAGACATCTTCCCATGCGCTGCGCAGCGAATTTAGGCCTCCGACCGGAATTGTAAGTTCCTCCAGGACCACCAGGTACTTTCGTAGATTTTTTTCGGGTTGGAGGCGTTCGTAGGAAGGAAGCCTCCGACCGCAATCTTCCCCCCAATCTCTCTTCTTCTCTTATATATTCAAGTTTGCTGATGATACAAAGCTTGGTGGGAATGTATGTTGTGAGGAAGATGCAAAGAGACTTCAAAGGGAGTGGGCAAGAAGAATGGAATATAATGTGGAGAAATGTGAAGGAAAATTCGAAGAGCAAAGTATTTTTTTAATGGTGAGAGATTGGGAAATGTTGGTGTTGAGAGTGACCTGGGTGTCCTTGTACACAAATCATTAAACGTTAACAGCAAGTAATTATGAAAGCAAATGGCCTTTATTACAAAAGGATTTGAGTACAAGAGTAAAACCACTTTACTGCAATTATATAGGGCCCTGCTGAGACCACACCTGGAGTATTGTGTACAGTTTTTGTTGTGTCCTTACACTCTACAGCAAATCAACATAAGGCACATACTGGAGACAAGGTCACTCTGTGACCTGTACCTTTATTCACAGGACCCTCCGTGGATGACCAGGTGAGGATTGTCTCCCACAAGTTCACCCTCTGTGGTCAAGGTGTGCATTTCTTAGGTGTATACAGTGTACAGTGTTGTTACATGAAGGTTACATACATGACATCACCTTCCCCCCAACGTCTTTGGGTCAAAGATTGAGTCTTTCAGGCGGTCGACGCTCTCCCGTGGAGCGCCGCAGTTGGGGCTCTGGTTGTTGAGCCTTTGCATGCGTCTTTGTCACCTGTGGTGATTCCGGCTCGTCCGGGCTGGCCGCAGGGGCTGTGCATGCTGCTGAAGGTTTTTGTTGTTCGTTCACTGGCAGTGGTGTGGGCAACATCTCATGATCTTCCTCAGGTTCCTCAGTGTCCATGCTGAACCTTTTTTTTAACTTGGTCCAGATGCTTGCGGCATATCTGCCCATTTTTAAGTCTGACCATTTTGACCCTATTCCCCTCTTTGCCAATTACAGTACCCTCAAACCACTTGGGCCCCAAAGCATGATTAAGACCAAATACAGGGTCATCGATTTCTATACATCTCCCCTTTGAGTTATGGTCATGGCACTCATTTTGGGACTGGCGCTTGCCCTCAACAATGTCTGACAGGACTGGATGAATGAGAGACAGCCGAGTTTTAAGTGTACGTTTCATGAGTAGTTCCGCTGGCGGGACTCACGTGAGCAAATGCGGTCGGGACCTATAGGCCAGCAGGAGGCGCGATAGGCGGCATTGAAGGGCGGGTCCTTGAATCCCCAACATGCCTTGTTTTATGATTTGGACTGCACATTCCGCCTGGCCATTGGAAGCCGGCTTGAACGGTGCTGTCCTGACATGTTTGATGCCATTACACGACATGAACTCCCAGAATTCATAGCTAGTGAAGCATGGGCCGTTGTCGCTAACCAGGATGTCTGGCAAGCCGTGGGTCGCAAAGACCACACGCAGACTCTCCACTGTGGTGGATGTCGTGCACAAATTCAATATGATGCACTCGATCCATTTCGAGTACGCATCAACAACAATGAGGAACATTTTCCCCATGAACGGGCCCGCATAATATACATGAATACGTGACCATGACTTGGTGGGCCAGGGCCAAGGGCTGAGTGGGACCTCCCTGGGGGCATTGCCCAGCTCGGCACATGTTGTGCACCTGCGAACACAGTGTTCCAGGTCTGCATCAATTCCCGGCCACCATACATGTGAGCGGGCAATGGACTTCATTAGCACAATGCCTGGGTGCTCGTTGTGGAGTTCCCTGATGAATGTTTCCTTCCCTTCTGGGGCATGACTACCCGGCTGCCCCATGGTAGGCAGTCGGCTTTAATGGAGAGTTCATCCATCCGTCTGTGAAATGGTCTGACCTCTTCAGGGCATGCTCCGTGTGTGGGTGCCCAATCCCCAGTAAGGACACATTTCTTAATCAAGGATAGGAGGGGATCTCTATTTGTCCAGGTTTTGATCTGGTGGGCTGTGATGGGGGAGCCTGCGCTGTCGAAAGCATCGACAGCCATGACCATCTCAGCGCTTTGTTCCGCTGCCCCCTCAGTGGTGGCCAGTGGAAGCCTGCTGAACGCATCAGCGCAATTTTCGGTGCCTGGCCGGTGCCGTATGGTGTAGTCATACGCAGCCAGCATGAGAGCCCATCGCTGTATGCGAGCTGACACATTGGCATTGACAGCTTTGCAGTCGGACAACAGGGATGTTAATGGCTTGTGGTTCGTTTCTAACTCGAACCTTCTTCCTAAAAGGTACTGGTGCATCTTTTTCACCCTGTAGACACATCCGAGTGTTTCCCTTTCAACCATCCCATATCCCCTTTCTGCTTGGGAGAGTGACCTGGAAGCATAAGCTACAGCTTGGAGTTGGCCCTCATCATTACTCTGCTGCAATACGCACCCAACCCCATAGGATGATGCATCACATGTCAAAACCAATTTCTTACAAGGGGTTGTACAGAGTCAACAGCTTGTTAGAACAAAGCAGGTTCCATACCCGATTGAAAGCCCGTTCCTGACAGTCCCCCCAAAACCAATTGCAACCCTTACGCAGGAGCACGTGTAGCGGCTCCAACAATGTGCTTAAGTTCGGCAGAAAGTTCCTGAAATAGTTCAATAGTCCCAGAAATGAACGTAACTCCGATGTGTTGCCGGGCCTGGGCGCGCGACGGATCGCCTCCGTTTTGGATTCGGTAGGCCGGATCCCGTCTGCAGCAACCCCCCTGCCCAAAAACTCGACCTCAGGGACCAAAAACACACACTTAGACTTATTTAGTCGCAGGCCTACCCGGTCCAGTTGGCGTAGCACCTCCTCCAGGTTGTGGAGGTGTTCCTCGGTGTCTCCACCCGTGATAAGGATGTTGTCCTGAAATACGATTGTTCCAGGGATGGATTTGAGCAGGCTTTCCATGTTCCTTTAAAAGATAGCGGCCACTGATCGAATGCCAAACGGACATCTGTTGTCGACAAATAGCCCCTTGTGCGTGGTGATGGTGGTCAGTAGCTTGGATTCTTCGGCCAGTTCCTGGGTCATGTAGGCCGAGGTGAGGTCCAACTTGGTGAACAGCTTGCCACCTGCCCGCGTGGCAAAAAGATCCTCCACTCTCGGAAGCGGGTATTGGTCTTGTAGTGACAGTCGGTTGATGATGGCCTTGTAATCACCACAAATCCTGACTGAACCATCTGTTTTTAGGACAGGGACGATGGGGCTTGCCCAGTTGCTGAATTCAACGGGCAAAATTATGCCCTCTCTTAGCAACCTTTCCAACTCACTCTCAATTTTCTCCCGCATGACATACGGCACAGCTCTGGCTTTGTGGTGCACTGGTGTGGCATCCGGGGTGATGCGTATCACTACTTTGGTACCTTTGAAAGTACCGACACCAGGTTGAAATAGTGACTCAAACTTTTGTAGGATCTGTGAGCATAAACTTCGCTCCACAGATGAAATGGCGTGCACATCCCCCCCATTTCCAGTTCATCTCGGCTAGCCAGCTCCTCCCCAAAAGCGCGGTACCATTTCCCGTGACAATCCAGAGTGGCAGACGGATCTCTGATCCATTATGTGTGACCACCAACATTGCACTGCCTAGCACTGCGATGA
Organism: Pristiophorus japonicus; assembly: GCF_044704955.1. Taxonomy (NCBI): domain Eukaryota; kingdom Metazoa; phylum Chordata; class Chondrichthyes; family Pristiophoridae; genus Pristiophorus; species Pristiophorus japonicus. Next base: position 505,857,964 of record NC_091977.1, on the reverse strand, counting down.
TCTCTTTGGTGTACATCCATAATTGCGTGTCAATGCGTTCTAGTTTGGGTCTGCTAGCTCTGAGTGGCCATAGTTTCTCGAATTGTTGGACACTCATAAGTGACTGGCTGGCTCCTGTGTCCAGCTCCATGCGTACCGCGATGCCGTTTAACAGTACTCTCATCATCATAGATGGCGTCTTTGTGTATGAGCTGTGGATGTTTGCCACCTGAACCTGCTGAACTTCAGCGCCATTGCTGTGTCCCAAGCATAGCCCTGCCTTGCAGACCCCTCTTGTGGTTCATCCACTTCATAAACCAGCCTCGTTGCAGGCTTCCTGCACATTCTGGCCAAATGTCCACTGAGGTTACAATTTCTGCAGATAAATTGTTGAAACCGTCAGGTTTTCGCAGCATGTCTGCCCCCGCACCTCCAGCATGAGCTGAGATTGAGAGAGCTGTTACCAGGCATTCCTCTCTGATTGTCCCTTTGATTACTCTTGAGCACTCTGTTAGTGGGTGTCAATGGCCCCATCCCGGGACGTATTGTCCCTTGTGATGGTGTAATTGTCCGTTCGACCTGCCATTGTCTCTGTTGAGGACCCACCCTCGAGTCTGTTATTGTCTGGTTGGTGTCGAATTTCCCTTGCCTGCCTGCGGGGTTCTGAGTCGCATTTACCATGTTAACTCCCTGCTCCATCACCCCATTGGGAGCAGAGTTGCGCGCGTATATGATCTTGGTTTCCTCCTCCCCTGCCATGAAGGTTTGAGCCATCAATGCCGCTGCTTCCATGGTCAAGTCCTTGGTCTCAATTAGCTTCCTAGAAAACCCGGCATGACCAATGCCCTCAATGAAGAAATCCTGCAACATCTCCCCCCTGCAGGCATCTGTGAACTTACAGAGGCTGGCCAAGCGCCGAAGGTCCGCAACAAAGTCCGGTATGCTCTGCCCTGCCCGACGTCGGTGCGTATAGAAACGGTGTCGGGCCATGTATATACTGCTCGCTGGTTTGAGGTGCTCACCGATCAGTTTGCTGAGCTCCTCAAAGGTCTTGTCCGCCGGCTTCTCTGGTGCGAGCCGGTCTTTCATCAGCGCATACGTCTTAGGTCCACAGCTGGTCAGTAGATGCGCCCGTCGCTTGTCAGCCGCTGCCGCTCCCAGCCAGTCCTTCATGACAAAGCTCTGCTGGAACCTCTCAACAAAATCGTCCCAGTCCTCACCAACACAGTACCGTTCCTCTGTGCTACCGGTGGCCATTCTCATGAGTCGTTGATTCCCGTTTCTCGTTGCCAAATGTTAAGTTCTTAAACTCTACTGCAAATCAACACGAGGCACATACTGGAGACAAGGTCACTCTGTGACCTGTACCTTTATTCACAGGACCAAGGAGTGCTGACCCCATGTGGGACCTCCCTTTATATACCTGGATGACCAGGTAAGGAGTGTATCCCACAAGTTCACCCCCTGTGGTCAATGTGTGCATTTCTTGGGTGTATACAGTGTACAGTGTTGTTACATGAAGGTGACAGTTACATGAAGGTTACATACATGACAGTTTTCATCTCCTTACCTCAGGAAGGATATACTTGTCATTGAGGGAGTGCAACAAAGGTTCACCAGACTGATTCCTGGGATGGGGGGGATTGTCCTATGAGGAGAGATTCACTCGACTAGACCTATATTCTCTAGAGTTTAGAAGAATGAGCAGTAATCTTAGTGAAACGTACAAAATTCCTACAGGACTTGACAGGATAGATGCAGGGAGGATGTTTCCCCTAGCTGGGGAGTCTAGAGCCAGGGGTCACAGTCTCAGATTAAGGGGTCACCCATTTAGGACGGAGATGAGGAGAAATTTCTTCACTCAGAGTTTTGTGAAGCTTAGGAATTCTCTACCCCAGAGGGCTGTGGAGCTCAGTCGTTGAATATATTCAAGACAGAGATCGACAGATTTTTGGACATTAAGGGAATCAAGGGATATGGGAATAGTGTAGGAAAGTGGAGTTGAGGTAGAAGATCAGCCATGATCTAATTGAATGGCACAGCAGACTTGAGGGATCAAATGGACTACTCCTACTCCTATTTCTTATCTTCATATGACCATGCTGTAGGTAGATATGATTGACATGTGCTGTACCTTTTCTGGGGCCACCCAACCCTAACCCTAAATGCACCGCAGGTCGGGAAGATAAAAGAGCGAGCATGGGCCCTGAACAACATGGGCATACCACTACAACTTCCAGCGTGAGTCGTTTCAAGTGTACGATGACTTCAAGGTGGGCAACTGGCACATCGGAGGAGCGGGAAGGTCGGGGCAGATGAGCGGCAAGAGATCGTGGCGGAGGTGCGGTGAATGACTGAGGCGGAGGAGTGGTGAGAGATCGTGGCTGAGATATGACAAGAGATGAGCGGCGAGAGATCATGGCAGAGGTGCGGTGAATGTTTGGTGTGGAGGAGCGGCGAGAGATCGTGGCAGAGGAGTGGTGAGACATCAGCGGCAAGAGATCGTGGCGGAGCAGCGGTGAGAGATGGTGGCGAAAGTGCGGCAAATATTTGTGGCGGAGGAGCGATGAGAGATCGTGGCGGAGGTGCGGCAAATGAGGGTGTGGGGCCCAGAAGAACTGAGGGCCCAGGGTCATGATGGGCCAGCCCACACTGTGATATGTATGTGTACTACGTCTGTGCCGCAGAGCAGATCTACAGTCGTCCTGGTTTACCCTTGTCACTGGATAAAGGTTTGGCTCTATCAAGCCTGTGTGGTGGCTGATGTGCAACGCTCACCACACGTTAAAAAAATACATGCACAGGCATCTTCCAACCTTCGAGTTCAGGACTGGAATATCGGGTCCTCCATTGAAATATCTGTGAACTCATCCCTTTTGGTGTGGAAGCAAGTCATCCTTGTTCGAGGGACTGCCTATAATGATGACCTTTTCTGATGTAAAATGACTGTTAAGCTCTGCTTAATTATCCAAAAGTGTACTATAGGTATATAAATAGTTAAAGAATTGTAAGAGGAGGGATATGGCCGATTAGGGACCAAAAAGGAGAGCTATGAATGGAGGCAGAGGATATAGCTGAAGTACTAAATAAGTACTTTGCATCTGTTTTCACCAAGGAAGAGGATGCTGCCATAGGCATGGTGAAGGAGGAGGTAGTGGAGACACTTGATTGGATAAAAATTGATAAAGAAGAGCTATTAGAAAGGCTGGCTGTACTTAAAAAATTGAAGCCCATGAAATAAAAGGGACAGTGACAGCCTGGGTACTAAATTAGCTAAGTGACAGGAAACAGAGAGCTGTGGTGAATGGTGTTTTTTCAGACTGGAGGAAGGTATACCGTGGTGTTCCCCAGGGGTCGGTTCTCGGACCGCTTTCCCGTCTTGATATATACTAATGACTTGCACATTGGTGTACGGGGCACAATTAAAACATTTACAGATGACACAAAATGTGGACGTATAGTTAAAAGTGAGGAGGTGTAAGATAGACTTCAGGAAGACATAGACAGGCTGGTGAAATGGGTGAACACATGGCAGATGAAGTATAATGCATAATAGTGATGCATTTTGTAGAAAGAATGAGGAGAGGACATATAAGCTTAAATGGTACAATCCTAAAGGGGGTGCACGAACAGAGAGACCTGGGGGTATATGCATACATAAATCATTGAAGGTGGTAGTGCAGGTTGAGAGAGCTGTTACAAAAGGTTACAAGATCCTGGCCTTCATAAATAGAGGTATTGAGTACAAAAGTGGGGAAATTATGATGAAACTGTATAAAACGCTGGTTTGGCCCCAACTGGAGTATTGTGTCTAATTCTGGGCACCACACTTTAGGAAGGATATAAAGGTCTTCGAGAAGCTGCAGAAAAGATTGATGAGAATAATTGCAGGAATGAGGGTCTTCAGTTACATTGATAGACTGGATAAGCTGTGGTTGTTCTCCTTGGAGCAGAGGAAGATTGACAGGAGATTTGATAGAGCTTTTCAAAATCATGGGGGGCTTGGACAGGATAGATAGAGAGAAACTGTTCCCATTAGCAGAAGAGTCGCGAACCAGAGGACACAGATTTAAGGTGATTGGCAAAAGAGTCAAAGGCAACGTAAGAAAATACTTTTTTGCGCAGTGAGTGGGTAAGATCTGGAATTCACTGCCTGAAAGGGTGGTGGAGACCAACTCAATATTATCTTTCAATTATCTGAAAGATAAAAAAAATTGCAGGGCTATGGGGAAAGGGCAGGGGAGTGGGACTAGCTGAGAGTCGGCACGGGTTTGAAGGGCCGAATGGCCTTCTTCAGTGCTGTAACCATGCTACGATTCTAATTAAATGAAATATTCATTCGGTTTAATTATCTGCTTACTTGTGAAATAAGTATATATTTTGTGTGTGATGGGTGTTTTATTTTATAGATGTTCTATATATATATATATATATAAAAATATAAAATATGTTTTTAAAAGAAAATTGTAATCTTCTGGCAGAATTCAAAGTGAAAAACACAAAAATAATTGAGGTAAAATTTAATACACAGTTGCACCAGGCCATCTTGTATATTTGTTCTTCTGCACTTTCCCTATTTCCAGTAGATATCCATATTGGACAATTGTGTTTTTCACTTTGCATTTTGCCAGAAGATTACAATTTTCTTTAAAAACATACATATATGGAACATATATAAAATAAAACACCCATCACACACAAAATATATACTTATTTCACAAGTAAGCAGATAATTAAAAAGACTAGAAATGCTTTATTAATACCTTAACTCCCGTGCGGAAACATGGTGCGTGTCATTGCCAACATCAGCAGGATGTCTTGGCCCATTTTAATGAGCTTCATGGGTTTCATGAGAATGTTGCTTGACACCTGTCCAACCAATAGGGCTGAGAAGTTGGTGTGAACCAGCTGCCTGATAAAATTGGGCGGTAGGTGGCTGTCTCCGCGGACCCGTGTGAAGGGTTCCTGGCACAAGTCGAGTGTTCCAGCAGTTGAATCTCAGTCATGGAAGGGTGGAGAAGCCCAGTCCTGGAGTGCTCCAAGGATTCCTTGTGGGCTCCAGAGAAGCTTTGCTCATTTTGGGCCGCAAGGGAACTTAAAATAAAATGTAATCTTATCTAGCTGTGCCACATCCAGCCCAGGCTCCTGCGTCTGCCAGATTTGGCCTGGGCAAAGAAGCCATCACTGCTTCTATGCTCAGGCCTCTGGTTAAAATAGGTCGGGCCTCGATAACACCATCTGAGGTCGATCTGCATATTTAAGTAGGTCCCCATCAGTTTCGGGCAAGGGCCCTTGCCACCTGCAATTTAATATTGCAGTCGGCCAGCTTGGGTGGGAAAGGAGTGAGGACCCCGTTCCATTTTAACTAACTTCCCGCATGGTTCCAGCAGGTTGCAGGAGTTAAAATTAACCTCGACAAACTTACTCCTGGCATCTTCACAATTACACATGTATAGATGGCCAAAATGGCCTCATGAACTCCTCTTGCTCTGTGATGTATGTGAACTAAAGATGATCAAAAAAGATGCCCATGGGAGGTTTATTCCCCAAGTCTATTCCCAAGAGTAAAATGTCAAAGACCGCTCAAGCAGTGCAGGATCACCTACACCATAGCTAATTGGTAAGCATGTCAACTGAGCTAAATTCCCTGGCTACTTAACAATCTTTGAAATCATGGCTTCAGAACGCCCTTGTTAGATTTGTTTTTCAGCCACTGTTTTCAGCATCTCTGCCGCTCAAAGAAAGAGTTGAGGTGCGGAAGCTAAAGTGGAATCTTAGTGGTTTTTCAATTTGTCTTTACTTCTGTCCATTGCCAACAAAATGCTTCTGATCAAAGAAAAATCATTTAGTAAAATAGACTTTTCATTGACTAGCCGGACTCTTTCACATGAAGAAGTTAATTCCATTCACCTCATGTAACCTTGACAATGATGGACGACCTTAATGATCGGCTTTAAGAATAGATTTAATAGGGTTCTGTATACTTTTTCAGGCTATGCCAAAAGGTAGTCATCATTTTTATAGATTGTCTTTGACTAGAATCTATATCCTAGGTAAATACTTATTGCAAACCCACTGGGTTTTTCAGTCAGCACAGCTGGTTAACATGTTTGGTTGATGAAGGCGATTTATAAGACTGATTCTTGAACAAAATTAACCTAAATTAGAACAAGAATCAAATTTGTTTTGAGATATGCTGTCACCATATTTACAGAAAGATTTCGGCTAGTAGAAAGGAAACAGAAGAGCAACTAAGGTGATTTCTTGAGGCTCAGTTAAGTATTGATATGGGGAGGGAATAAGGAGAGACATCATCCAGGTTTGAAAAATAATTATGGGAATTGGTAAATTGAATGTAATGAGGTAAATGTACAAAAGCTTGACATCAGAATCAGAGGATGTATTTATTTAAAACTTCATTAATAGGGATGTGGGCATTGTTCATAAGGTCAGCATTTATTGCCCATCCCTAGTTCCCCTTGAGAAGAAGGTGTTGGGACTTCCTCTTGAACCGTTGCAGTCCATGTGGTGAAGGTACTTCCACAGTGCTGTTTAGTAGGTCGTTCCAGGATTTTGACCCAGCAACTATGAAGGAATGTTGATATATGTTCAGGTCAGTGTGGTGTGTGACTTAGAGGAGAACTTGGTGGTGATGCTGTTCACATACAACGGTTGCCCTCGATCTTCTAGGTGGCAGAGGTCAAGGGTTTGGGAAGTGCTGTTGATGCTAAGGAAGACTCAAGCTCCATTTAATTCATGGAATATTTAATAAGCATGCTTTGTAATGTTCACTTGCAAACATACTGCCACCTAGTGGAGTGGATGCTGGTTCAGCTGAATCATTGAAAAGGGAATTAGAGATCAATTCAATGAAGAATGCAGCAATATGAGTTTGGAGTCGGACAAAATTAAAGGATGGTTTGTTTGCATTTGGATATGGAATTCTACACGATAGCCAGCCGGAGAGGCTAAATCGCTCTTTCCTATTAAGCTTCCAGTTTCACTGTTTCGTCAAGCACTTATTTCCCTCAAAGGACTCTGATTGACTCCTTTAACCAGTCGGAATGTCCAGGGTTGTATATTTTGTGATTGCTCATGGTTGTGGCAGGGATAGGCCCGATTTTGGTCAATACAAATTTCTATCGCAATCACCAAAGGTCCGCCACTTTTGTGGAGCGATTAGGGCACCATAAATCTTTAGGCCCATTTGGCCGCACCCCAGCCTCTCCTCGATGGTGGCGCAGCATGGCAACTTGATTCGGGAGCGGAGCCAGGTCCCGGCGCTGAAAACAGTGCCGGGACCTCTGCACATGCGCGCTAGAGTGTGCGCGCATGTGCAGTAGCTCCTCGCAGCCCGACGCTGTGTGGGAGGGGCCGAATCACGTCATCCCTGTCCCGGGCCGAGTGGCCAGCCACACACTCTTATATCGAAGGATCGCAGACCGGTGCGAGCATTGACTTGGTGCAGAGCCAGGATGGCAAGGAGAATTCACAGGACACCGAAGAGGAGATCATTGACAGCCAAAAGTGCTCAGTGTGCGAGGTCGTCTTCCAGCTCAATTCGGAGGACTTTGATTTCGAGCAGCACGTTGTGAAGCACTTTGTTTACGAGTGTCCAGTGTGACAAAGGACCTTTCCAGAGTTCAGACAAGTTGCCGATGAAGACCATGTGCAGTCCCATTTTATGGAGGTTAACTGAGGGACAAACAACAAACCAGTTTGAGCTCTACTTTACAAAGATGCCGCCAAGCCCAGCCTTTCCTCTCCCTCCCCTACTCCAGACCAGGCCCGCTGCCTTCCCCGGCCGATTTCAACTAAAGGTAGGATTTCATACAATTTTTTAATTGTTCAATTGTTTACCCTATTTTTATGCAGTTATTTGAACTTTTATATTGAATGTTTGCTGCTTGGTACTTGGTGCAGGTCCTACCTGTGCCGATTTGTTAACTGCCCGCAAGGTTTTTCAGAGCTGGCCACATACGCTGACCTAAGTGGATTTGGAGTAACTTTTAGCTGACCAAAATGGCATAAATGGCCAAAACTGGCGTAAGTGTGTGGGAACGCCCCCTTTTGGAAAAAAAAACTGAACTAAAAAAAAATCATACCTAACTGACTTACTCTGGAGCAAATTTTGGGGGGAAAATGGCATTTTTTAAACTTACACCAGAAAAAAATTGATGCAAGTCATGGCCAAAATTGGGCCCATTCATCTTTCCCTCCTGCGCCCGCCCCTCCCCCCCTCCATGAAGTATTCCACTTCTGTAAAGTGGAGACCTAGCTGAGAAATAACTAAACTGACCCCAGCCACAGCAGTTTGATTGAGTGAAGGACAACTGGGCTCAACGCTGTGCTGACCTGCTGGGGTAACCAGTGATATAAATACCAGACACCTTTTATGGTGCTGCTTGTGCTCATTTCTAGCATTTATCTGCAAGTGCGCTTGTTCTCGTGGTTCCCACGCTGTGAGGGTAGATGATTGCAGACTATGAGTTTCCTCATTGATCAATGATCCTCCATAACTGGACAGCTGGAGTTCCAATGTAAAGAAAGACTGACATTTATATGGCACCTTTTCACGACCACCGGATGTCTCAAAGCACTTTACAGCCAATGAAGTACGGTTTGTATTTGTGGGGAGGGGAGGGGGCGGATAGTGTAGTCACTATTGTAATGTGGGAAACGTGGCAGCCAACTTGCGCACAGCAAGCTCCCACAAAGATAATCAGGTTTTTTGTTATGTAAATGAGGGATAAGTCTTGGCCAGGACATCGGGGATAACTGCCCTGCTCCTCTTTGAAATAGTGCCGTGATCTTTTACGGCCACCTGAGAGGGTAGACGGGGCCTTGGTTTAATGTCTCATCCGAAAGACAGCGCCTCCGACAGTGCAGCACTGCCTTGACACCTGACAGAAGTCAACAGGGTCTTTCTTTAAATATGCTGATCGGGCTCCAATTGGGGTCTGACTGCAATTTTAACCTGGGCCTGTACAAGGAAGCCATCGTGGCTTTTTCACCAGGCCAACCTAGCAGCAAGTGAAGTTGGGGTCAGAAGCAGCTCAGATGGGGAAGTTACTTTTATTTATTTTTATGACCCTTGTGGGCCAGCAGGAGTAGATACGCTGCACTGGGGCACTATAGGAAACCATGCACCTCCCCTGCCCTGAACTTCCCTCTCCCTCCCTTGATCATAAGCCTTCCCGACCCCACTCTCAACCACCGAATGCCAAGGATTGTATCTTTTGGATGCCTTGTGGTAACCTCCTTCTGCCCGAAATCCTGTTCCTGCCTGCTACCGCTTCCTGTCAGGTTTGGGCAGACACTCGCGGGATGATTGCAGATGAATTGCGAGTGTTATAATCTACCAGGCCTAAAGCTGCAGAGTACCAGACGGTTTGCTGTCTGCTTTGGCCCAGTTCACACGAATCGCTCTGGCAGATAAATTGACCCTCTGGTGACAGAGTCAGATACAGGCCATACTGGTAAAGAATAGAAGTTTCCTTTCCCTGAAGGACATTCAGGACAATTGAGTTTTCATTTTTTTAAAACAGCTTTTGTTAACGTTTATTTCTTCATATCAGCGCATACGTTACCTTATTTTATAAAATTCATTTTCACAACTTGCTAGGGTGTGATCTAAACTCACAACCTCTGGATTGCTAGTGAAGTACCATAACTGCTGCACTGCCACACCATGGCCCCTATTTTCGCTATCATTGGGCGACGATTTTTTGGCACCCAGTGATTTTTTTGGCGTAGGTGGTCAGTTTTAATTTTCCCCAAAGTTTTGGCGCCGATGCCGTCTATCAGCGCCAGAGTTTTTGGTGCCAGATATTTTGGCACTGGTATACGTAAAAAAGTGATTCTGCGCCATTTCTGGCCATTAAGGCCATTTTTCCCATCACCGATTTTTTTTTTTAAAACAGCGCACAGAGACATAGAGCCCGTTTGGAAAAAGCCTACCTTAACTTAATGAAATCGCCGCTGGCTCGCTTCTATCCCTGGCCAAATGTCCTCCACGCTTATCTGAGCAAATAACTGCAGGTAAAAATAAACCAGGTGAAATAAAACTTACAGATGAATCTTATCCATGGATGAGCAAACTGCAGGCAAATTTCAAAAAAATCTTCCAGAGAGTGTTTATCATTTGCAGCACATGTGCAGTGAGTGTTTTTTTTAAAGCACATGCGCAGTGAATTTCATCACACAATATAAGCTGCACTCCCCCGATATTGGACTCGGGTAGTGCAGCGCTAAAAATAGCTTTAAGTTCAGGGAAACTGCCTGGTTTTTTTGGGGCACTGACGGTGGAGAAAAAAAACGTACGTTAAGGTAAGTGGACACCAGAAATCTTTATTGTGGAAAATAGGGGCCCATATCCTGTCATTTTACTGCTTGAGCTGCTGGATCTTAAAGGGGAAGTTCCACCTCTAGCTCAGTTGGTAAAGGCAGCATGTAACTGAGCCACACTGAGCAGCAAATCTAAGGTTTTATTTTTGGTAGACATAACTGCTCTCGGCCAGTGTTGCAATTGGGAAAGTGCCATTGGCCAGTGTCTCAAGTGCTCCATTTCTCTGATTCTAACTTTCTATTTATCCATTTTCCACAGGATTGGTGGAAGAGATTTCAGTTGCATTGTTCCTTCCTTCTGGAACATTCTCCTGAAAGCTTTCTACCTCTTTTAAAAAAGATTGTTTTGGAATGTGGGCATCGCTGGCAAGGCCAGCATTTATTGCCTATCCCTAATTGCCCTTGAGAAGGTGGTAGTGAGCTGTCTTCTTGAACCGCTGCAGACCATGTGGTGAAGGTACTCCCACGGTGCTATGAGGGAGGGAGTTCCAGGATTTTGACCCAGAAACAATGAAGGAATGCTGATTTGCCCCTGTTAAAATTCCTTATTACCCAACATTTCAGCCAGGTTCTCTGCCTTATCTTTTAATCTCCTCTTCCTGGCTTAGCATCCATTTCCAACGTCCATCTGTAAAGCAGCTTGGGATGTTTTCTGGGTGAAAGGTGTTATACAAATTCACATTGGTAATGCTGGCGAGAAGCAGTAGGATTCCTGCTCCTCTGAAGTATACATGGGGCATCAGATGGAGTTAAGGGCCAGGCATGGGAATGATGGTCTTCCAACACTTACTGTCAAAACTCAACACATTTGGCCGAGGTCCCAGAGAGTGGCCAGTATTTGTGGAACCTCACCCCAGTATGGGTTAATACTTTTCGGAGCGAGGAAGAGAAAATAAGAGAAAAGGCTGGGCCCTGCAAAGGAAGAAGAACAAATGCATTTTTCACTTTTAGGTGGTGACATCATGCATACCTAATTAAACTTTTGAACATTGCAATTTGTGTTGTTGCAGGCAGCGTTTAGAAAAAGAAAATGCAAAGCAGTTGTCAATGAAGATCTCGCCCATTTAAGAAATTGTGCATTGTTAGCAGTTCAACTGATTAAATTAATTTCTGGCCTTCATACTATTCAGTAGCATAATGTGTTCGGAGATGGTATAAAATATTCATCAAATTAAATAGTTTCAATTTAAATATCCAATCAAAGGGAGCTAAAACTCTTAACTGCCGTATTTGATAATTTGAGTCAAGAATGGAGGTTGTCTATTGTCAAGTTAAGGTGTTACAGATTATAATGCATATTCCTTATGAACATGTTTCATTGAAAATATGAACAAGGAAAGGTTTAACGTTTTTGGATTCATTTAAATTTTTTTTTACAAGGTACACTATTGTCAGATATTGAGTTCAATTAAGTACAACATTTAAAGAAAGCTTTAAAGTTTACAATTATTTCAATTTTTACTCAGTGAACTATCATAAGACAATGACAACCTTTATATGCTTTATTGAAAATAAAATCAAACTGAAGTCATTTTGAGCTTTTATGAAGCTTTTATGAATAATTTACCATTGGGCTGTTATTTTTTGTTTCTTTTGAAATGCATTTTATCTGGCAGCCAAGTATTGTTTGGTTCAAGGCTTGCAGTTTACTGTGAAGGCGTTGACAAAGAAGGATTGTACAGGGGAATGTTGTGGGGAGTCCATTTTGTTCAGTGTGTGAAACTCAACTGGATCTTTATCTTTTTTATCTTGGACTTGAGCCTGTGCAGACATTTGTTTCTTCATAAGTTCTCTTGCTAAGAAGGATTTTTGAGAGAGAGATAGAGAGATTGTGAGGTAACTGGGTGGTTGGTTTAAATTGCTGATACACACCAGATATCCTTGTTTTTCTTTATTAATGGCATCAATTTTAGCAGAACCCTGGAAATTCCCGACTCGGTTTTCCTCACTCCTAAACTGTCCCTGTCACGTCAGTTATGGTGTGTATCCTGTAGTGGGACTATGGCAAAAAAAGCGGGATGGGCGACTCCAGACTGGCCTGAGGGCGGCTCCCGGTTTGGCCGATTCCAGGAGCTCCACTGCACACTGGGAATGCAAGTTTTGCGCTTGTGGCCTGAATTACTGGGGTTGAGCAGCCTTCTGGCTAACATAAAGTCAAGCCCTGTACTCCCTGCTCTGATTTCACACCTTGAGCCTAAAGTAATCCAGAATTCATACACGTGCCCTTTCTAGCAAGTGTGACTATCTTTTTGAATGCCCAAAAGCACAGCATATCCATTTCCTGTCTAAGTTAGTAAAAGTACAGCAAGTCTGGGCTTTGGGAAAAGCTCTTTCGGTGATCTGTAAATAAATGGCTGAGGAATACAAAGAATTAAGTACTGTACTTTGAAACTAGCCCCTTCTACATTTAATGTCTTTCAAGGCGGTGACTCAGTAGTGCAGCGCCGCTGTGGTGGGACACTGGGCTTATTCCTAGACTTCCCTACACAGAGAATCCCTGAGCTAGGCCATGCTGTGATGGGTAGGAGTTGAATGGATGAAAGGGAAAGTCACATGGAGTTTCTACCTGAGGTCGATTTTGCATGGCTCACGTAGAAGCCACTTTGGTTGAAGCTCAGAATCAGGTCAGTAGACTGTCTTCTCAGCTGTGGTGGCTGTACGTGGCTTGTGGAGAAAATAGCTTTGACGATTGAAATGTACAATTAACATTTACAGATAGTAAATTCAATTACATTTTGAATCCATTACAATGTTAATATATGGTGGAAATTACAAGATACAATTAATAGAGCAATAAGCAATTATTTCCACAGGGATGGCTCATTTCTTTAAATAAATATGCTAAATATGTGTTCGTGACCCAAAGAAGGAGCTACAAAAGATTAATTATTTTTGTCACTAAATATTGCTCATCATTTTTGTATATTGGAAATGTTTAGTATTTCAGTCTTATGTTAGGGTCTGAAGTTCCACACTTAAGGAAGTCTGGGAACGTTTGTGCATTTCTCTATTTTAAATGATCCACCACTGATATTACACGTTTGAAACATGCAACTTCTGATTTAATTAGTGTGATTTAATGAGTAGATCAGTCCCCACTAAAGCCAAGAGGGAATTCAGGAGAAACTACTTTATCCAGAGAGTGGTTAGAATGTGGAACTCGCTACCACAAGGAGCAGTTGAGGCGAGCAGCATAGATGCATCTAAAGGGAAGCTATATAAGTGCATGAAGGAGAAAGGAATAGAACGGTATTTCTATTCTATAATAGAAATTTCTATAACCCTATTCTATAATAGGGTTAGATGAACAGGGGTGGGAGAAGGCATGTGTGGAATATAAATGCTGGAGTAGACCTGTTGGGCCAAATGGCCTGTTTCGGTGCTGTAGATTCCATGTAATCAACCTCCTGTGTTTAATGATTAAAAAGCGTAATTTCAGACCCGTAAGACACTGACAGACATATTCTGAATAAAATCACTATCCAAGGACTCCATGGCCAGGAGGAATGTTTCTGGGCTGAAGAATTGCAGGCAATTGTAATTCATCACTTCTTGATTAATGTAAAGCTTAGACCAGGCAGCAGGGGGGGCTCACAACCCATTAGGTGAGCATGAAATTGTTGCTAATGCATGCGGGGTTTTTAGATTATCTGCAGCAGTAAGATCTTTCCAGATTGTTACTTACCTTTCTTGCCATCGCAATCAAAGTATGCTGCTTGGCTGCATCCATTTTGCAGCTTGCATTTCCACCCCTCCCTGCACCAGGACCATGTTCTACCAAATATCGCCCCAGTTCTGTACGTTGTGACTGAAAATGTCCATCGGGTGCTTTCATTGGTTGGCATGTTGTTAGCATTCATTTGCAGGCCACAGTGATTTGTATGTGTGAAGAATTCATAATTTAGTAATATATTCAAAAGTGATAGGGGGAAAAAAAAAGTCCAGTCTGTGGCTTTGCTGATACTGTGAGTGACATAATCCCCTGATTAGCTGGCACTGTTGCCTTTTACTGATGTCAAGTCTTCTTTTACTGTCTCCAAGCCACAGCTCAGGCGCTTTTTAAAAGGGAGAGAAAAAAATGTTTAATCTTGCAAGTTTTAAACAAATCCTGCAAGTCCTGGAAATGCACAGCAAGTCACTCAGTGTTTAAAATGTTACCTTGTCTTTCCCTTTCCAATGGCCGATGATTATTGTGCTTCTTAAAATTCCTCCATCTGTTATAGAATAGAAATACCCTTCTATTCACAAGGACATAAGAATTAGGAGCAGGTGTCGCCATTCGGCCCCTTGAGCCTACTCCGCCATTCAAAGAAACATAGAAAGTAGGTACAGGAGTAGGCCATTCGGCCCTTCGAGACTGCACCACCATTCAATATGATCATGGCTGATCATGCAACTTCAGTACCCCATTCCTGCTTTCTCTCCATACCCCTTGATCCCTTTAGCCATAAGGGCCACATCTAACTCCCTTTTGAATATATCTAAGGAACTGGCCTCAACAACTTTGTGGTACAGAATTCCACAGGTTCACAATTCACTGAGTGAAGAAGTTTCTCCTCATAAGAACATAACAACATAAGAATTAGGAACAGGAGTAGGCCATCTAGCCCCTCGAGCCTGCTCCGCCATTCAATAAGATCATGGCTGATCTGGCCGTGGACTCAGCTCCACTTACCCGCGCGCCCCCGGTAACCCTTAATTCCCTTATTGGTTAAAAATCTGTAGATCTATCTATCTATATTCAAAGAGCTAGCCTCAACTGCTTCCTTGGGCAGAGAATTCCACAGATTCACAACCCTCTGGGAGAAAAAATTCCTTCTCAACTCGGTTTTAAATTGGCTCCCCCGTATTTTGAGGCTGTGCCCCCTAGTTCTAGTCTCCCCGACCAGTGGAAACAACCTCTCTGCCTCTATCTTGGGGTACGCCATTGAGCTCATCTCAGAGCTAAATGGCGTACCTCTTATCCTTAGACTGTGACCCCTGGTTCTGGACTTCCCCAACATCGGGAACATTCTTCCTGAATCTAACCTGTCCAATCCTGTCAGAATTTTATATGTTTCTATGTGATCCCCTCTCATTCTTCTAAATTCCATAGAGTATAAGCCTAGTCGATCCAATCTTTCTTCATATGTCAGTCCTGCCATCCCGGGAATCACTCTGGTGAACCTTCGCTGCATTCCCTCTATATCAAGAATGTCCTTCCTCAGATTAGGAGACCAAAACTGCACACAATACTCAAGGTGTGGTCTTACCAAGGCTCTGTACAACTGCAGTAAGACCTCCCTGCTCCTGTACTCAAATCCACTCGCTATGAAGGCCAGCATGCCATTTGCCTTCTTAACTGCCTGCTGTACCTGCATGCCTACCTTCAATGATTGATGTACCATGACACCCAGGTCTCGTTGCACCTCCCCTTTTATTAATCTGTCACCATTCAGATAATAATCTGCCGTCCTGTTTTTGCCACCAAAATGGATAACCTCACACTTATCCACATTATACTTCATCGGCCATGCATTTGCCCATTCTCCTAACCTATCCAAATGCCCCTGCAGCATCCTAGCATCCTCCTCCCAGCTCACACTGCCACCCAGCTTAGTGTCATCTGCAAACTTGGAGATATTACATTCAATTCCTTCGTCTAAATCATTAATGTATATTGTAAATAGCTGGGGTCCCAGCACTGAACCCTGCACTACCCCACTAGTCACTGCCTGCCATTCTGAAAAGGACCCGGTTATTCCCACTCTTTGCTTCCTGTCTGCCAACCAGTTCTCTATCCACGTCCATGGTATTACCCCCAATACCATGTGCCTTAATTTTGCACACTAATCTCTTGTGTGGGACCTTGTCAAAAGCCTTTTGAAAGTCCAAATACACCACATACACTGGTTCTCCCTTATCCACTCTACTAGTTACATCCTCAAAAAATTCTAGAAGATTTGACAAGCATGATTTCCCTTTCATAAATCCATGCTGACTTGGACTGATTCTGTCACTGCTTTCCAAATGCACTGCTATTACATCTTTAATAATTGATTCCAGCATTTCCCCACTACCGATGTCAAGCTTGTCATGTATGTAACCTTCATGTAACTGTAACCTTCATAACAACACTGCATACTGTATACACCAAAGAAATGCACACCTTGACCACAGGGGGTCAACTTGTGGGAGACACTCCTCACCGGGTCATCCAGGTATATAAAGGGAGGTCCCACGCAGGCTCATCACTTCTTGGTCCTGTAAATAAAGGTTCAGGTCACAGAGTGACCTTATCTGCAGAATGTGCCTCGTGTGAATTTATAGTAGTGTGTAAGGACATTACATTTGGCGACGAGAAACGGGAATCAACGACTCACGAGAATGGCCGGTAGCACAGAGGAACAGTACTGTATTGGTGAGGACTGGAACGCTTTCGTTGAGAGGCTCCAGCAGAGCTTTGTCACGAAGGATTTGCTGGGAGATGCAGTGGCTGACAAGCAAAGGGCACATCTACTGACCAGCTGTGGACCTAAGACGTATGCGCTGATGAAAGACCTGCTCGCACCGGAGAAGCTGGTGGACAAAACCTTTGAAGAGCTCAGCAAACTGATCGGTGAGCACCTCAAACCGGCGAGCAGTATACACATGGCCTGACACCGATTCTATACACACTGTCATCGGGAAGGACAGAACATACCGGACTTCGTTGCGGACCTTCGGTGCTTGGCCAGCCTCTGTAAGTTCACAGACACCTGCAGGGGGGAGATGTTGCGGGATTTCATCATTGAGGGCATTGGTCATGCTGGGATTTTTAGGAAGCTAATTGAGACCAAGGACTTGACCTTGGAAGCAGCAGCGTTGATGGCTCAGACCTTCATGGCAGGGGAGGAGGAAACCAAGATAATATACGCGCGCAACTCTGCTTCCAACGTGGCGATGGATCAGGGGGTTAACATTGTAAACGCGACTCAGAACCCCTCAGGCAGGCAAGGGCAATTCGACACCACCCAGGCAGCAAAGACTCGAGAGTGGGTCCTCAACAGAGACAATGGCAGGTTGAATGGACATTTACGCATTACGGTGGACAATGCGTCCCGGGATGGGGCCATTGACACCCATTAACAGAATGCTCAAGAGTAATCCAAGAGACAATCAGAGGAATGCCTGATAACAGCCCTTTTGTTCACAACGATCTCAGCTCATGCTGGAGGTGCGGGGGCAGACATGCGGCAACAACATGCAGGTTTCAACAATTTATCTGTAGAAATTGTAACTTCAGTGGACTGTTAGGCAGAATGTGCAGGAAGCCCACAGTGAGGCTAATTTACGAGGCAGATGAACCAGACGAGGGGTCTGCAAGGCAGGGTGATGCTTGGGACAAAGCAATGAATGCTGAAGTTCAGCGGGTTCATGTGGCAAACATTCACAGCTCATATACCAAAACACCACCTATGATGATGAGAGTACTGTTAAACAGCATCCCGGTATGCATGGAGCTGGACACAGGGGCCAGCCAGTCACTTATAAGTGTCCAACAATTCGAGAAACTATGGCCACTCAGAGCAACAGACCCAAACTAGAACGCATTGACACGCAATTATGGACGTACACCAAAGAGATCATCCCAGTGCTAGGCATTGCAATGTTGGTGGTCACACATGATGGATCAGAGAACCGGCTGCCACTCTGGATTGTCCTGGGAAATGCTCCCGCGCTTTTGGGGAGGAGCTGACTAGCCGAGATGAACTGGAAATGGGGGGATGTGCACGCCATTTCATCTGTGGAGTGAAGTTCATGCTCATAGGTCCTACAGAAATTTGAGTCACTATTTCAACCTGGTGTCGGGACTTTCAAAAGGTACCAAAGTAATGATACGCATCACCCGGACGCCAGACCAGTGCACCACAAAGCCAGAGCTGTGCCGTATGTGACGCGTGAGAGAATTGAGAGTGAGTTGGACAGGCTGCTAAGAGACGGCATAATTTCGCCTGTTGAACTCAGTGACTGGGCAAGCCCCATCATTCCTGTCCTTAAAACGGATGGCTCCATCAGGATTTGTGGCGACTACAAGGCCACCATCAACCGAGTGTCACTACAGGACCAATACCCGCTTCCGAGAGCGGAGGATTATTTTGCCATGCTGGCAGGCGGCAAGCTGGTCACCAAGTTGGACCTCACTTCGGCCTACATGACCCAGGAACTAGCCGAAGAATCCAAGCTACTGACCACCATCACCACGCACAAGGGGCTGTTTGTCTACAACAGATGTCCGTTTGGCATTCGATCAGTGGCCGCTATCTTTCAAAGGAACATGGAAAGCCTGCTCAAATCCATCCCTGGAACAATCGTATTTCAGGACGACATCCTTATCACGTGTCGAGACACCGAGGAACACCTACACAACCTGGAGGAGGTGCTACACCAATTGGACCAAGTAGGCCTGTGACTAAAGAAGTCCAAGTGTGTGTTTTTGGCCCCAGATGGCAAGTTTTTGGGCAGGAGGGTTGCCGCAGATGGAATCTGGCCTACCGAATCCAAAATGGAGGCGATTCGTCGTGCGCCCAGGCCCAGCAACACGTCGGAGTTGTGTTCATTTCTGGGACTATTGAACTATTTTGGGAACTTTCTGCCGAACTTAAGCACATTGTTGGAGCCGCTACACGTGCTCCTGCGTTAGGATTGCGATTGGTTTTGTGGGGATTGACAGGAACGGGCTTTCAATCGGGCGTGGAACCTGCTTTGTTCTAATAAGCTGTTGACTCTGTACACCCCCTGTAAGAAATTGGTTTTGACATGCGATGCATCATCCTATGGGGTTGGGTGCGTGTTGCAGCAGAGTAATGATGAGGGCCAACTCCAACCTGTGACTTATACCTCCAGGTCGCTCTCCAATCAGAACGGGGATATGGGATGGTTGAAAAGGAAGCACTCGCATGTGTCTACGGGGTGAAAAAGATGCACCGGTACCTTTTTGGAAGAAGGTTCGAGTTAGAAACGGACCACAAGCCGTTAACATCCCTGTTGTCCGACAGCAAAGCTGTCAATGCCAATGCGTCAGCTCGCATACAGCGATGGGCTCTCACGCTGGCTGCGTATGACTACACCATACGGCATCGGCCAGGCACCGAAAATTGGGCTGATGCACTCAGCAGGCTTCCAGTGGCCACCACTGAGGGGGCAGCAGAGCAAAGCGCTGAGATAGTCATGGCCGTTGAAGCCTTTGACAGCGCAAGCTCCCCCATCACAGCCCGCCAGATCAAAATCTGGACCAACAGAGATCCCCTCCTATCCTTGATTAAGAAATGTGTCCTGACTGGAGATTGGGCACCTGCACATGGAGCATGTCCCGAGGAGGTCAGACCATTTCACAGACGGATGGATGAGCTCTCCATGCAAGCTGACTGCCTACTATGGGGCAGCCGGGTAGTCATGCCCCAGAAGGGAAGGGAAACATTCATCAGGGAACTCCACAACGAGCACCCAGGCATCGCGCTAATGAAGGCCATTGCCCGGTCACATGTATGGTGGCTGGGAATTGACTCAGACCTGGAACACTGTGTTCGCAGGTGCACGACGTGTGCCCAGCTGGGCAATGCCCCCAGGGAGGCCCCACTCAGCCCGTGGCCCTGGCCCACCAGGCCATGGTCACGTATTCATGGAGACTACATGGGTCCGTTCATGGGAAAAATGTTCCTCATTGTTGTTGATGCGTACTCGAAATGGATCGAGTGCATCATATTGAATTCATGCACGACATCCACCACTGTGGAGAGTCTGCATGCGGTCTTTGCGACCCACGGCTTGCCGGACATCCTGGTTAGCGACAACGGCCCGTGTTTCACTAGCTATGAATTCCGGGAGTTCATGTCGGGTAATGGCACCAAACATGTCAGGACGGCACCATTCAAGCCGGCTTCCAATGGCCAGGCGGAACGTGCGGTCCAAATCATAAAACAGGGCATGCTCCGGATTCAAGGACCCTCCCTTCAATGCCGCCTGTCGCACCTCCTGCTGGCTTATATTCGCTCACGGGAGTCCCGCCGCGGAACTACTCATGAAACGTACACTTAAAACTCGACTGTTCCTCATTCATCCAGTCCTGTCGGATATTGTTGAGGGCAAGCGTCAGTCCCAAAATGAGTGCCATGACCGTAACTCAAAGGGGAGATGTATAGAAATCGATGCCCCTGTATTTGTTCTTAATCACGCTTTGGGGCCCAAGTGGCTTGAGGCTACTGTAATTGGAATAGGTTCATAGTGGTCAGACTTAACAATGGACAGATATGCCACAAGCATCTGGACCAAGTAAAAAAAGGTTCAGCATGGACACTGATGGAACCTGAGGAAGATCATGAGATGTTGCCCACACCACTGTCAGTGAACGAGCAACAAGAACATTCAGTAGCATACACAGTCCCTGCGGCCAGCCTGGACAAGCCGGAATCACCACAGTTGACAGAGACGCATGCCAAGGCTCAACAACCAGAGCCCCAACTGCGCCGCTCCATGAGAGAGCGTCGACCGCCTGAAAGACTTAATCTTTGACCCCATAAGATATTGGGGGAGAGGTGATGTCATGTATGTAACCTTCATGTAACTGTAATCTTCATAACAACACTGCATACTGTATACACCTAAGAAATGCACACCTTGACCACAGGAGGTGAACTTGTGAGTGACACTCCTCACCTCGTCATCCAGGTATATAAAGGGAGGCCCCACGCACGGTCATCGCTTCTTGGTCCTGTAAATAAAGGTTCAGGTCACGGAGTGACCCTGTCTGCAGAATGTGCCTCACGTGAATTTTTAGAAGTGTGTAAGGACATTACAAGGCTAACCGGTCTATAATTTCCTATTTTCTCTATCCCTCCTTTTTTAAAAATTGGGGTTACATTAGCTACCCTCCGATTCATAGGAACTGAACAAAATCTATAGAATGTTGGAAAATGACTACCAATGCATCCATTGTTTCTAGGGCCACTTCCTTAAGTACTCTGGGATGCAGACTATCAGGCCCTGGGGCTTTATCAGCCTTCAGTCCCTTCAATTTCCCTAATACCATTTCCTGACTAATAAGGATTTCCCTCAGTTCCCTTCTCGCTAGACTCTTGGTCCCCTAGTATTTTCGGGAGGTTATGCGTGACTTCCTTAGTCAAGACAGAACCAAAGTATTTGTTCAATTGGTCTGCCATTTCCTTGTTCCCCATTATGAATTCACCTGATTCTGACTGCAAGGGACCTACATTAGTCTTCACTAATCTTTTTCTCTTCTATCTATAGAAGCTTTTGCAGTCAGTTTTTATGTTCCCTGCAAGCTCACTCTCATACTCTAATTTCCCCCTCCTAATTAAATCCTTAGTCCTCCTCTGTTGAATTCTAAATTTCTCCCAGTTCTCAGGTTTGCTGCTTTTTCTGGCCAATTTATATGCCTCTTCCTTGGATTTAACACTTTTCCTAATTTCCCTTGTTAGCCACAGTTGAGCCACCTTCCCTTTTTTTATTCTTACGCCACACATTGAGATCATGGCTGATCTTCTACCTCAACTCCACTTTCATGCACTATCCCCATATCTCTTGATTCCCTTAATTCCCTGGGTAGAGAATTCCAGAGATTCACCACCTCCTGAGTGAAGAAGTTTCTCCTCATCTTAGTCCTAAATGGCCGAACCCTTCTTCTGAGACTGTGAACCCCTGGTTCTCGACTCCCCAGCCAGGAGAAACATCCTCCCTGCTTCTACCCTGTCAAGCCCTGTAAGATTTTTGTATGTTTTAATGAGATCATCTATCATTTTTTTTAAACTCTCGAGAATGTCGACCTTGTCTACTCAATTGCTTCTCATAGGCAATCCCCCATCCCAGGAATCAGTCTGGTGAACCTTTGTTGCACTTCCTGAGGTAAGGAGACCAGAACTGTCCACAATACTTCAGGTGCGGTCTCACCAGGGCCCTAGATAATTACAGTCAGACTTCTTTACTCTTAAATCCTCCTGTAATAAAGGCCAATATACCATTTACTTTGTTAATTGCTTGCTGTACCTGCATGTTAACTTTGTGATGTGTGTACAAAGACACCCAGGTCCCTCTGAACACCAACATTTCCCAATCTCTCACCATTTAAAAAATACTCTGCTTTTCTATTATTCCCACCACATTCTATTTGCCATGTTCTTACCCACTCGCTTAGCCTGTCTATATCCTCTTGAAGTCTCTTTGCATCCTCCTCACAACTTATATTCCCACCTACCTTTGTATTATCAGCAAACTTAGATGTACAGGTTGAGCGTCCGGAATCCGGAAAATCTTCTGGAATCTTGATACCCTACCAAACCGACTACCGTCGCAAGCCAGGCCCAGGGAAAAATCTAAAAAACAAAAACTCACAGCACACTCCAACCCACCTCTTCTTGCAGGTCTTCACACCCATAGTCACCGCTGCTCCTGGGTCAGCAATGCAGGTTCCCCTTGGGCGTCTTCCTTCAGCCAGAACACGGGCGCGCCAAAACTGCAAAGCACAGTGACCACGGCATCCCCAGCTTTGCACGCCGGAACGATGTTCCGAAATCCGGAAATACCCGAACCTTGGCTCGGGCATTTCTGGATTCGGAACATCAGAAAGACTTGAATTGAGTGGGAGCCTGATGAAGTAGGCTGAGGTGGGGGGAGAGGGGTGGTAGTTCAAGCAATTTTCATGGTTGGACCTTATTTGAAGGAATCTGCTGAGCCACTAGCGCTCCTAATAGGCACCTCACTGATCTGGGGCTGAGAAATCCGGTGAGCATTTGATTTTGACAGGACTGTAGCAGCATCTTAGAAACATAGAAACATAGAAAATAGGTGCAGGTGTAGGCCATTCGGCCCTTCTAGCCTGCACCGCCATTCAATGAGTTCATGGCTGAACATGCAACTTCAGTACCCCATTCCTGCTTTCTAACCATACCCCTTGATTCCCCTAGTAGTAAGGACTTCATAAAACTCCTTTTTGAATATATTTAGTGAATTGGCCTCAACAACTTTCTGTGGTAGAGAATTCCACAGGTTCACCACTCTCTGGGTGAAGAAATTCCTCCTCATCTCAGTCCTAAATGGCTTCCCCCTTATCCTTAGACTGTGTCCCCTGGTTCTGGACTTCCCCAACATTGGGAACATTCTTCCTGCATCTAACCTGTCTAACCCCGTCAGAATTTTAAACGTTTCTATGAGGTCCCCTCTCATTCTTCTGAACTCCAGTGAATACAAGCCCAGTTGATCCAGTCTTTCTTGATAGGTCAGTCCCGCCATCCCGGGAATCAGTCTGGTGAACCTTCGCTGCACTCCCTCAATAGCAAGAATGTCCTTCCTCAAGTTAGGAGACCAAAACTGTACAGAATACTCCAGGTGTGGCCTCACCAAGGCCCTGTACAACTGTAGCAACACCTCCCTGCCCCTGTACTCAAATCCCCTCGCTATGAAGGCCAACATGCCATTTGCTTTCTTAACCGCCTGCTGTACCTGCATGCCAACCTTCAATGACTGATGTACCATGACACCCAGCTCTCTTTGCACCTCCCCTTTTCCTAATCTGTCACCATTCAGATAATAGTCTGTCTCCCTGTTTTTACCACCAAAGTGGATAACCTCACATTTATCCACATTATACTTCATCTGCCATGCATTTGCCCACTCACCTAACCTATCCAAGTCGCTCTGCAGCCTCATAGCATCCTCCTCGCAGCTCACACTGCCACCCAACTTAGTGTCATCCGCAAATTTGGAGATACTACATTTAATCCCCTCGTCTAAATCATTAATGTACAGTGTAAACAGCTGGGGCCCCAGCACAGAACCTTGCGGTACCCCACTAGTCACTGTCTGCCATTCTGAAAAGTCCCCATTTACTCCTACTCTTTGCTTCCTGTCTGACAACCAGTTCTCAATCCATGTCAGCACACTACCCCCAATCCCATGTGCTTTAACTTTGCACATTAATCTCTTGTGTGGGACCTTGTCGAAAGCCTTCTGAAAGTCCAAATATACCACATCAACTGGTTCTCCCTTGTCCACTCTACTGGAAACATCCTCAAAAAATTCCAGAAGATTTGTCAAGCATGATTTCCCTATCACAAATCCATGCTGACTTGGACCTATCATATTACCTCTTTCCAAATGCACTGCTATGACATCCTTAATAATTGATTCCATCATTTTACCCACTACCGATGTCAGGCTGACCAGTCTATAATTCCCTGTTTTCTCTCTCCCTCCTTTTTTAAAAAGTGGGGTTACATTGGCTACCCTCCACTCCATAGGAACTGATCCAGAGTCAATGGAATGTTGGAAAATGACTGTCAATGCATCCACTATTTCCAAGGCCACCTCCTTAAGTACTCTGGGATGCAGTCCATCAGGCCCTGGGGATTTATCGGCCTTCAGTCCCATCAATTTCCCCAACACAATTTCCCGACTAATAAGGATTTCCCTCAGTTCCTCCTCCTTACTAGACCCTCCGACCCCTTTTATATCCGGAAGGTTAAAGGGGAGGGGTGGAAGCTTCAGGAGTCAAAAGCAGCAGCAGTTATAGCAGCAGGGACATTTTATTCAGCCCCTACAGCTGCAAAGAAATGAAAGATTGGAAGCCTTTCAGGCTCAAAACACACAAGCAACTGCTGTAAACTGAGTGCCAAATCTGCTTCCAGCACTTCCTCACTGTCTAAGGATTTAAAAAAAAAATTCATTCATGGGATGTGGGCGTCGCTGGCAAGGCCAGCATTTATTGCCAATCACTGATCACTCTTGAGAAGATGGAAGATGGTGGTGATCCGCCTTCTTGAACTGCTGCAGTCCGTGAGGTGAAGGTGCTCTCACAGTGCTGTTCGGGAAGGAGTTCCAGGATTTTGATTGTATTTAATGTGTGCTCAAAATAGCCGCTTCCCAACTTCTAACACCCATATTTGTTGTGCAAGAGTTGGAACTGGCAGTTGCAAAATGGACAGAGATAGAAATGGTGTCAGGGTTTATAAGTTTGCAGATGACACTAAGCTGGGTGGCAGTGTGAGCTGTGAGGTTGATGCTAAGAAGCTGCAGAGTGACTTGGACAGGTTAGGTGAGTGGGCAAATGCATGGCAGATGCAGTATAATGTGGATAAATGTGAGGTTATCCACTTTGGGGGCAAAAACACAAAGGCTGAATATTATCTGAATGGCGGCAGATTAGGAAAAGGGGAGGTGCAACGAAACCTGGGTGTCATGGTACATCAGTCATTGAAAGTTGGCATGCAGGTACAGCAGGCAGTGATGAAAGCAAATGGTAAGTTGGCCTTCATAGCTAGGGGATTTGAGTCTCGGAGCCGGGAGGTCTTACTGTAGTTGTACAGGGCCTTGGTGAGGCCTCACCTGGAATATTGTGTTCAGTTTTGGTCTCCTAATCTGAGGAAGGACGTTGTTGCTATTGAGGCAGTGCAGCGAAGGTTCACCAGACTGATTCCCGGGATGGCAGGACTGTCATATGAAGAGAGATTGGATCGACTGGGCCTGTATTCACTGGAGTTTAGAAAGATGAGAGGGGTTCTCATAGAAACATATAAAATTCTGACGGGACTGGACAGGTTAGATGCAGGAAGAATGTTCCCGATGTTGGGGAAGTCCAGAACCAGGGGACACAGTCTAAGGATAAGGGGTAAGCCATTTAGGACTGAGATGAGGAGAAACTTCTTCAATCAGCGAGTTGTTAACCTGTGGAATTCCCTATCGCAGAGAGTTGTTGATGCCAGTTCATTGGATATATTCAAGAGGGAGTTAGATATGGCCGTTATGGCTAAAGGGGTCAAGGGGTATGGAGAGAAAGCAGTAAAGGGGTACTGAGGTGAATGATCAGCCATGATCTTATTGAATGGTGGTGCTGGCTCGAAGGGCCAAATGGCCTACTCCTGCACCTATTTTCTCTGTTTCTATGTAACTATCAGCTTACCTGGAATGGCATTTATCATTGCGGCATCAGCAAGAGTTCTGGCTGTTGGATCAAGGCGGTCTGAAAATTGGATCGGGTGGGCAACAATATTTCAACTCTTCAGTTTCCCACGCAATTTTGATTTCACTACCATCCTGTTTTTAGGTACAAATGAGAACTATAGGGACCTTAATATTATCTCTTGGTCTCTAGGGGTCAGCTACAGCCCAAATTTACCAATTGAGCAAGTAGTTCTTTGCATTTTCTGTTTTTAATTTGGATAGATGGGACCAACAAGATTACTGCAACGTTGATCGGGGTTTGCGAGAGATTAACGTAAATGTGAGCAGCTGGTGGAATCTTAGGGGGCAATTTTAACCTATCCTGCTGGCAGGAAATTGATGGAATCGAATTAATAGGAAGTAAAATCGTGTGGGGTGTGAAACAGGCAGCTGATCCGATCCTGTCAGTTTCCTGCTGGGTGGGTTTGATTAAAATTACCCCCTTTTATGTCAGTGATCAATGCGCTTTTATGCACAAGCTGGTAAAAGCTGAAATAGTGCCAGTGTGGTATTATTTTGTAGCCATTCAGTCTTAGACTGGACAATTTGTTTTTTGAGTAGGCTATCTGGATATTTCTACAATATAAATAGACAGCTCAAAATTGATATTTAATAAATACATTTATTGTTCAATGTACTTCTTTGTCTTATGATGTTGAGGTTAATAATGTAAGATTGTCAATGAGATTTCATCATTATCAAAGAAAACCTCCTTTCTTGCCTCCAGTTTTGTTTTGGACTTGGCAGAATATAATGATCCTAGACGTTTTTTTAATTCATTCATGGGATATGGGTTTCACTGGCAAGGCCAGCAATTATTGCCCATCCCTAATTGTCCTCGAGAAGGTGGGTGGTGAGCCGCCTTCCTGAACCATTGCAGTCCGTGTGGTGTTTTTCCTAGTGGTTTGGTACAACTGAGTGTAGTTAAGAGTCAACTACATTGCTGTGGGTCTGGAGTCACATATAGGCCAGCTCGGGTAAGGAATGCACATTTCCATTTCTAAAGGACATTAGTGATGAAAATAGGTTTTTAAGACAATCCGATAGTTTCATGGTCACCATTACTGATACTAGCTGGGGTTGAAATCGATCTTCAGTGAAAAAGTGAAGCTGGCAATAGTGAACCACGCCTCGTTTTCTTTTCTGTGCCCATTTTGCACTTTAGTCAAAGTCCAATTTCACCCCTATCTGTCTTAAACCTGAATTAAAAAGTGAATCCTGAACTTAAAATATTTAAATGATGTGCATGCGTACTTTCACCGTGTAATAAATGAAAATCACAGCTTATGATTAATTCTTTGCCTGGCATGTTTGCCGTGAGGCAGAGCTAAGATGTGATCAATGTATACCTTTCAGCCCGATATTGGCAGTAATCTATACGTTTGTGAGATTTTTCTAGGTTTGTGTGACTAATTTTTGAAAATCAAAAGCTACATTTGTGCTGCCTCCAATACATTGTATTTCCAATGGTTTCTATGTTGCCCATCACTGATAGAATGGCGACCTATATATCATGGGCTAGACTTTCGGCACATCATCGTCCATTTATTGCCCAAATAAGAGCTGAGATAGAAACTATTGCCCATATTTGCTGAAAAGTGGAAACTAATGCCTGATTATCAATGAGCTGCCTCGTCCAGCCTATTTTTTTAAAAAATTGCGTCAACCTCATGCAAGGCCGAGAATAGTGCTCATAATGGAAACTTGCACCGGATTATGGCCCAGATTATTGCCGAGCACTACTTTCGGCATTTTGCCCACAATTTACCCAAATGATCACTGGCCCAAAAATAGGCTGAAGAAAAGCTGCATTAACTCGGCACGACTCAGCACTGTGGGGAGGCTGTCAGGAAAATCAATTTGTGAGTGATTTTAAGGGCCTTTTTGACTCTTGCCAATCATCTAATCACTGTATTTGTTGAGGACAAATTAAGGGCATTTATAGTGATGGGGGGGCTGTAATTTCTCAACCAGTATTGATCATTAATAACATGCTGCAGAATAGAGATGGGAGAATAAAATGAGAAAAGTTACATACAAGTACATTGCTGTAATGTCAGGGTTAATATTAATCATGGATTTTTTTCCCCCCTCTGGTCCACAGTACAAGTAGAAGCAGAACTAGGGTATATCATCCCATGAGGAAGGAAATGGAATTCACGTCAGTTGACTGATAGATTTTATTTTATAAAGCAACAGGGGCTAGAATAAAAGAAAGGTTCTATAATGTTATTGATGGGACCAGGTCCCCTGTTCTCTCTGTCAACCCCCGTGGGAAAAGTTATTTGCTTGAAAAAAAAACGTGCATGCGCAGAATGGCCGTTGCTATGGACGTCAGCCTTGCATGACTGAATACATTGCTAAGGCCCATTTCACATCACTAAAGCTATCGCCCAAATTAAAAGGGCGATACTAGTGGTTTTTAAAATAGGCGATATTCCAGCGATCCTGAAAAATAAAAAAAGCACTAAGGCTGGAAATATTGCCCATTTTTGGGTGATAGCGACCATAGTGGAAAGTCTAGCCCATTGTGTTGGCACCTTGATATCCTATTTTCACAGTGTGTTTACAGCATTAATTTCTAATTTGTTGCTTCGTGCATTCAAGTACTGTCTATGTTAAAGCAAGTGATAAATGACATGCCATCCAACCTGTGGAACAATATCCGAGTAATGTGTCGGCAACTATGAGGGCAGCCTGCAAATGCTGGCGTTCTGTAAGGATCTGGTTTATTTTTGTGCATATCATTTTAAATATATATTGTTGCATGTTTAAGATCATTAGAATCCTAATAAAAGAAAGTGTTTTCATTATTGCTTTTCCCCCTTTACCTGTCCTTAATCTTAATCACTATTCTTAATCTCTGTCCTTCCCCACATGTCTGTTTTACCAATCGCATTATACCTGCTTGCCTCCTTTCTTGTAGCGATTTCAGCCATACGTATTGCTCTACCAATTTCCCTGAGCAGACTTGAGATTTCATTCTTTTGCTCACCCTTTCGTTTGCTGATATTGATGTCTTACTCTTGTGCTCGCACCTCATTCCCTTACTGGTATCAATCTTTTCCACATTTTGCTGATTCTTTTAGTGCTGTTGAAGTTTGCTACCTCTTGCACCCTCTTTTACAGCTCTTGATTACTTCTCCGACCTGGTTCTCTGACCCTTTGCACTCTCAACCTGGCCTTTTCTCTTGCTCTCTCTGCTTCACTTATCCAACTCTTCTATTTGTCTAAAGTCGTGTCCTTTACCTGTCCTCTCTTTCTCTCGCAGCTCTTAAATTCTTATTCTAGCCTTTCCTCTACTCTGTCTCTTCAATGCTCTTCCCTTTTTTTGGTTTGTTCTCTGACGCCTATTCCTTTGAACTTGGGGCCTCCAGCCTCCTCTCGCCCTTTATCTGCCTCTCTTCCTCCTGCCCTCTTTCTTGAGGTAAAACTGTTTGAGAATGGAGATGCACTTTCTTTCATCGAAGTTACAGTATTTATTGGTGCCTCTGCAATCGAGCATTTGATTGAAATTAGATAAACCATTTATCACTGAATACATTTTATTTCCAAACTGAGCTGAAAAAATCTGGCTCATTTTGTGACAAATATCTGACAGCAGTGAGTTGCTAAAAGAGAATCCAACTTCTTAGTGGCAGACTGCACAACCCCAATTGCTTTTCTATGGCATCTGCAATCTAACATCACTCTGCACTTTTTGCTCTTTGAGTAATCTCCCTGTAATTCATTATGTCAATTTTCTTGGTTTTAACCATTACTCTAATACAAAGCAATGATGAAACTGGGCTCGATTGTTAATTTAATGTGTGTTTACACAGTTGTCAGCCAATCAGAACTTTTCTTTATAAAAGACCATTGATGCAAGCAATAATGGATGCAGATGTGCACTGTCTTAACAAGTTGATGATTGGCTGAGCAATCAAATGACCAAATCAGAAGATGAGCCAATCATTATTCTTTTTACATATCTTTAGGCTGCAAAGACAGTACACAAAAAATTCATTACTGCCTTCAAATTACAGTGTAAAGATTTATTTTTTACATTTCCATATTTAATTTTTTTCAATTTTTTCATTACTTTTTATGGTTTTCCCCTTTCTCCCAACCTCAGTCAAATATGGCATCACAGTATCTTCCAGATGTCCTCAATTGAGCTCAACTATTTCCATTCAACAACTGAGGGTAATTTATCTCAGCTGTTGCCGTTCCAAGGATGATTGAACGATTAGAGACCGTAGCATGCTATCTCTTCATATTGATGCCAAAGTCTGGTTTCAAGCACAGAAAACTGATAGTCCTCCAAAGTGCTACAAAGACATCCTTTTCTGTTTTGTGCCTTGATCTCAGCCAGCAGGTCCTCCTCTACAGGAATACCACTGACTGCAGGCTAATGAGCAGAGGGAAGGGAAAAGGGAAGGGGCCTGGAAGCAGTGTACTTCACTGGCCCAGCTGGTAAAGCTCATTGCATGATGCATTCATTTGTTCTTATGGGCTTGACTGTAGTTAGCGAATGTAGTTTAGAAGCGCCGGGAAATTAAAGAAAAAATAGTCCTGTATCTCATACTGCTCTGGTTCTTGACTAGGTGGCTGGAATGCCTGGTCGTCTTGGGTTGACTGTACCAAGTCGTGTGGGGGTGGATTGCAGACCCGAAGCAGGACCTGCCATTCCCAGTTAGAGGAAGGGTTTGTTTGTCAAGGAGTTTCAGAAGAAGGAAGATTATGCAATAAGCAGCCTTGTAATAGTAAGTTTCAATTCTTTTATAGGAAAATAAACACTGTATAGTTTCGCCTCTTGATTTAGCTGTTCTCCCAGATTCTCCCTCTATTCTCCTTTCCAACCTCTACTTTCTACCTGCGCACTTTCACACATCCCCCTTGTCACTCCTGTGACAAGACCAAATCTCAATTTTCCTTTCCTGTTTTCACATCAATGCATGTTGTACAGTCTATCAAGCCCAAAAACTAACTGTCCTCCCAATTCAGCTCAATACAGTACAATCCAGTATTTTTCCAATCAAAATCCAGCACCTTCTCCTGACTTTAGTCTGCCTCTGTTTCTAAGCTACTCAATGGAACAGACCTACAGCTGACCCAGAAGTCGTTCCTTGGAAAATTGCCACCTTCCAATAGGCTGCCTGAGAACTCATTCCCAGAAACCCCATTAATAACTCAGAGAACAGTTCTAGTTGACCTTATGTTAGCCTTCCTCGAAGCTGCGTGATGGTCACCTGTAGGATCGTTCCACTAGGGTGCAAGTTCAGTTCTGGCTTGGTTTGTCCGGACTGACCACTGTCCAGATCTGACCTCGAGGGATGGAACCATCCTCATTCTAACATCGTCTTCCTTTTTGTGTTGAGATTTGTCACCTTTTCTCATTTTGTTCTTCACACTCATAGCTCACTCCCTTTACTCCACTCTTAAACTCATCCCATATTTGACTCATTCTTCTAAACATTACTGTTCTCATCTTACTTTTCTTGTAGCCTAATAGAGAAAAGATATGTGCAATAAAATATGTACAGTAATTGCAATGTGTGTTGTATTGCCAACTGATTTCTGTGATGTTTCAAATATGCTTAACATTGTTGATTTTAAAGCAGAGTCCTACCATCAATATCCCTGCCAGTAATAATCTGTCAAAGAATTATGTTTAATTTGGTGCAAATATTTCACAGTAACTGAATAATAGTCTTATCCTGGACTGTTCCTTTTTAAAATTGCTGATTTTCTTTTCTCGCTATTTCGTTCATACTATTTATCGATAAATTGAAATTTTCAATAGTTTCATGAGTTTATCCATTCAGTAGCTGATCCATACAGTTGAGGATGGTCCGAGGTTCGATCCCCTTTGTATGGTGAGATACCTAGACTCGGCTGAGATGATTGCTTCACCCCTTGGTCAGCGAGCGTTAATCAAGCGGTATCCAGTTACCCCTCTCGGAAATAGATGTTGGATGAGGACAGGATCACCATTGGCTATGCTGCCTCCTCCATAAAGTAGCCTTATGACACAATGCCAAGGCTCACACATGAACAGTTGCCACTTGCCGATCCACCGGAGGGTGGCAAATGTTTGTGGAGCCATTCCTAGCAAGGAATCAATGCCGTCGGAAGTGGAAAGGACAGGAGGGGGCAAGGGGAGAATATTGGCCGAGAAAAGTTATGAGGGAAAAAAATGAATTTCTTGCGACTTTCCCCCACTTTTGCAGAACTGTGAATACAATCACAATTTGATCTTACTGCCTGGCCCAACCATCCCTTGCTGTCCCTTGTATGCAGTGAAGCTTTCTTTGCTCACTTAGTGATGCTTAATTTCTGATAAGTCTCCCAAGTTGAAAAATATATTTTAAAAACCTCGTCTGATGGGTAAGGAAATTCACTCCATATCTTTTTTTATAAATCAATTTCCAGTGAGGGAAGACAATTTGGAGAGAAAAAAATCATTCCGGGCTGCTTTTATGAACATCTTCGTCAACTGCATTTAAAGTAATATTGCCAGCGATTGGGTTTTGCTTCTTTCAATCAGGCTAGAGGATGGCCAGTGAAAGAAAGGAGAAAGTGCAATAAAAAAGATGGAATCTCATTCATGACTGCATCAATAAATGTAATTTTACAGTTAAGCCCATTTAAAAACGGATGGATCTCATGATGTTTCCCAGTTGAGTGGAATTGGTGAGAAGATTATTGGGAGGCCAGCTGTGAATGATTTACATTTTTAAATGTAAAATTTGATATATAAAATAATGGGAGAGATTTGAGGAATATTCTATGATGAGTTTAATCATTCGTTAAACTTATTTTTTCTTCTGCTTGTTGAATTTTGAAATACATTTATTTTAATGATGTGTTTATGACATCTTCATCCAACTGTCTGTATAGATTGTGTGGGTATAACAGAGTATGAAGCTAAATTAACATAAGTAGATACAGTCATACATTCAACATGCTTGAAAGATTGTGGTGTGTTCAGGAATCCATCTCCCTCACAAAATCAGATACACAATCTTTAAATGGGAAGTATCTTCTGTTAAATTGTCTTATTACAACACCTACTCGGGGATCATTTAGGGAAGCAAGAATCATAGAATGGTTACAGCACAGAAGGGGGTCATTCGGCCTGACGAGCCTGTGCCAGCTCTCTGGAAGAGCACTTCAGCTAGTCCCACCCCACCGCCAGTGAACATAAGAAATAGGTACAAGAATAGGCCATTCGGCCCCTCGAGCCTGCTCCGCCATTCAATAAGATCGTGGCTGATCTTCTACCTCAACTCTACTTTCCTGCAGTGTCCCATATCCCTTGATTCCCTTAGTAAGTACAGGCTCACTGTCTCCTATCTTCACCAAAAATGTCCATCTCTTTACTCATGTGTTATTTTCATCATTGGGACGATCAATGAATAACTGTCAAGAGAAAAAGTTCTATGGGGTTACTTGCCAATCTCTATGCCAAAGATTACCAGTGACCTTCAGTTACAAATGTTCAGCTCCTTGATTGTGTTTTAACGTGCTTCCAGCCACAAGTGAGAGCCAATTGTAAGATGCATTTTCCCTTGTAACAATCGTGTCACCCTGACATCATGAGCACAAAACAATTTCCTAAATCAACTGAAAGACAGAAAAAAAACTTTAAACTAACCAAACTGCTTTGTAACTGACTGATGTTTGTTTTAAACAAGGGATCTTGATGGTGAGACCGTTTGAGTTGAAGTCACCCTATGCAATATTAGTATTGGATGTATAAGCGCATTCGTATGAAATTCTTTTATCTGCTATTGTAATAAAAGTGTTCACCTGGTTAAACAAATTAATACCTCCATTAAAATAGCAGTCTGCAGAATATTGTACAAGGGTTTTCGGTTTATCACACAGCATGATTTCAGTTCCGTCTTGTGTTCACCCAGTAAATGTTTTGTGCAACAGTTATGGGCAGGGGGGGCGGTGGAGGGGCAGGAGGAGGTGTGATTGTAGAGCAGGGAGCTTTATAAAAACACAATAAGGGAAAGAATATGTTTTGTAACATTTATGATTTTAATGCGTGACAAAATTGTGCCAATCAACTGAGTGAATTGTTTTCCCCCAGGTCAATAAAGTCCTGTCTGAACACACATCACAGGAGAAAGAAAGATTCCTATCCCACCCTAGAAAATCTTTTACACATTTATAGTAGGAGGAAATAACGTAATTCTTATGTTCGTGATAACAAAAGTGAGCATGCTTCACGACAAATTTATCCCCATTTGCATCTCTGCATCACGATCTATTTTTAATTGCAATATAATTTTTTACTTGAGAAGGAATGCATGCAGCTGTCTCTTTCATCATCCCTCCCCAACAAGGTGCCTCAAGAAGTCGTTCCTCTGTTCTCTGATTTCATTGATAAAAGCAGGCCCCATGGCTTGCTGTGCCCCTCTTCCATCTCGAATAGCTATTTGAATAACAAACTCCATCAAAGCCAAGAGTATTTCACACTTACCTGGGCACAGACCGAACAGCCTGTTTTCAGGGTAAATTACCTGGAAGGGCTTTTTTAGCCCTCTATTCTACCCAAATCTTGCTGGCTCAGCCACTCTCTTGAGTCTAATCAATCGCCAGCATCCAGGGAAGAGGGAAGCATTCAATTTTGTGCCATGGCAGGTGCAAATCCTGTATTTCCATTGGCTGAGAGTAATGTGCAAGGAAGGAGAGAATTGAGCACTAAATTGCTGTGTGACTTGTGCAGACTGTCAAGAGCTTTTCTCCTCTGGTTTACACTTCCTTAGATTCCTGGGGAAAACACTTCAAAATGTGAGCACAATTTTAGATATTTATTTTAGTTGAGTAGAACTTTGTGCTCCTTTCCTTTTGAGCTAACAAAACTACATTCTGATCTTTAAGACCTTACTATTTCATTTTCTGCAGGCAAAGCCTTAAGAAATATAACTGTAGCAGCATTAACACATACGAGTTATCAAACAATATTCCTTATACTGTATTGATTATAAAAAAGGATAATTTCAATACTTAAAATGTTTTTAAAGACCCTTATAATTCAATTATACTGGGCTACTTAAAATCCTTAGTCTGCTTCAGAGCTGCTAAATAATTGTGTTCTCTACCCTTCCTAAAAACCATGTGACTATAGCCTAAACATTACTGTTGGCAATAATACTAGATGAATACTTGATGTTACATATGACATTGTCTTCGCCAATTGAATGCAGGTGTTAGCCTTTAACTGTCATACAAACAAGCTTAATGTTTGTGTACTGAGTGTCAGCCTTGGCTGAGTGGCAGCACTCTCACCTCTAAATTGGAAGGTTGTGGGTTCAAGCCCCATTTCGGACACTTGACTAAATAATCAGGGCTGACATGTGGTACAGTACTGAGGGAGTGCTGCACTGTTGCAGGTGCTAGCTTATCAATGAGGCGTTAAATCAAAATCCTGTCTGCCCTCCCAGGTGGATGTAAAAGATTGCATAGCCCTATTCAAAGATGAGCAGAGGAATTTTCTCGATTTCCTGATTCAACATTAATCCTTCGGCCAATATGACTAAAGCTCCCCTTACTCTACCCCCCAAACAGTGTGCCGGAGCTCTGGTATGTGAGAGTTTGTGGACAGTGCGACCGTCCCGGATTGTCACATCTACAGAAAATATCTCCATCTTGAAACACTTCAGCTCCGAGTCCGACATGTATAGGCAGGGGAAGAATTTCTGGATAGTTTTCTCCAGGATACAGATGTAGTGCAGAGGGAAGTGCAGGTGCTGGAAGAGGAGAGTGTGACTGTTAGTCAGGACAGTAGGGGGAACCGAGGGGAGATAGAGGTGGTGCTCCCACAGTCACTAGTCCTATCCAATAGATACAATGTACTTGCAAGCTAACTTTATTGGGATGAGACAGAGATTAATGACAGCAAACTGGTCAAAATTGTTATTGGGTAAAACTACAAATGAACAGTGGGAGGTGTTCAAAAAATAATTTAGTTTAATAAAGGACCAGGATATAACCCTAGGGGACAAGAGCTTTACTTGCCAAATAAAACAGCAATGCTTGACAAACGAGGTGAGAGATAATATAAAACTGAAGTAAAGAGCATACAAAAGTGCAAAGAATAGTGCAGATCCAGAGGACTGGGATAGATATAAAGAACAGCAAAGGAAGACAAAAAAGAAAGAACTACAAAAAGAAATATGAAAAGAATCTTGCGAGGGATAGCAAAATTAACACACAAGGTTTTTACAATTTTATATTAGAAGAAAAAGGGTAGTCAGGGTAGTCCAGGGTAATGTAAGTTCTTTAAAAACAGATGGAGGTAATATTGCAAATGAAACTAAGGAAATGGCAGACTTGTTGAATTATTACTTTGTCTGTAGAGGAAGAGGATAATATACCTGGCATTCCAAGGAAACTAAAAATGAATCAAGGATCGGAACTTACTAAAGTCAATGTAAGCAAGAAAACAGTATTAGAAAAAATAATGGCACTAAAGAGGGCAAATTCCCAATACCTGATGGTTTCTACCCCAGGGTTTTGAAGGAAGTAGGTGAGGAAATTGCAGATGCTTCAGCCATAATCGTCCAGAATCATAGTTTACAGCACGGAAGAAAGCCATTTCGGCCCATCGTATCTGCGCCAGCCAACAAGAGGCTATCCAGCCTAATCCCACTTTCCAGCTCTAGTTCCATAACCCTGCAGGTCACAGCACTTCATGTGCACATCCAAGTACTTTTTAAATGTGGTGAGGGTTTCTGCCTCTACCACCCTTTCATGCAGTGAGTTCCAAACCCCGACAACCCTCTGCGTGAAGAAATTGCCCCTCAAATCCCCTCTAAACCTTCAGCCAATTACTTTAAATTTATGGCTCCTGGTTGTTGACCTCTCTGCTAAAGGAAATATGCCCTTTCTATCCACTCTATAGTCCCCTCATAATTTTATACACCTCAATGAGGTCTCCCCTTAGCCTCCTCTGTTCCAAGGAACAAACCCAGCCTATCTAATCTGTCCTCATAGCTAAGATTCTCCACTCCCAGCAACATCCTCATAAATCTCCTCTGTACCATCTCCAGTGCAATAACGTTCTTCCTGTAATACGGTGACCAGAACTGCATGCAGTACTCCAGCTGTGGCCTAACCAGTGTTTTATACAGTTCAAGCATACCCCACCTGCTCTTATATTCTATGCCTTGGCAAGCATTGTGTATGCCTTCTTAACCACCTTATCCACCTGGCCTGCTACCTTCAGGGATCTAAAGCGATCTCGATTCAGGAATTGTCCCTCTAGATTGGAACTTGCAAATATAAGTCTATTATTTAAGGAACATGAGAGATAGAGAAACCAGGAAATTATGGACCTGTTAGTCTAACATCTGTTGTGGGAAAGTTATTGGAATCTATAACTAAGGACAGTGTGACTGAGCACTTAGAGAAATTTGAGCTCTTTAGACAGAGCCAACATGGATTTGTAAAGTGTAGGTCATGTCTAACAAACGTAATTCATTTTTTTGCGGAAGTAACTAAAATAGTAGACAGGGGAATGGCTATGGATGTAGTTTGTATGGACTTCCAGAAGGCATTCGATAAGGTTTCACATAAGAGACTGGTAGCTAAAATTCAAGCTCATTGAATTGAAGGCAAATGATAGGCCTGTTTAGGAGATTGATTAGGTGGTAGAAGACAGAAAGTAGGGATAATGGGTATCTACTCGAATTGGAAGGAAGTGACTCATGTCCCAAAAGGATTTGTGCTGGGGCCTCAACTATTGACTATATTATTAAGGACTTGGAAATCACAACAGAGAGACGTTTTTCCAAATTTGATGACGACAAAAATTGGTGGCATAGTAAGTAGTTTAGATGGGAGCAAAAAATACAAAAAGACATTGATAGATAAAATGACAGATGTCAGGTTGCTGTAGGCTATATATAGAAAGGTCAAAGAAGTGAAAAGGAAAATAAAGAGGGGCAAAGAGAGGGTATCAGAATAGAATGGCAGCCAACATAAAAGGTAATCTAACAGTTTTCTACAGGCATACAAATAGTAAAAGGGTAGTAAGAGGAGGGGTGGGGCTGATTAGGGACCTATGTGTGGAGGCTGAGGTACTAAATAAGTACTTTGCATCTGCCTTCACCAAGGAAGAGGATGCTGCCATAGACATAGTGAAGGAAGAGATAGCGGGGGCACTTGATAGGATAAAAATTGATAAAGAAGAGGTATTGGAGAAGCTGGCTGTACAGCAGATGGGATGCAATCTAGGATGCTCAGGTAATTCAGGACGGAAATCACGGAGGTACTGGCCATAATATTCCAATCTTCCGCAGATACAAGGGTGGTTGGTACCAGAGGACTGGAGAATTGCAAATGTTATCCCATTGTTCAAAAAAAGGAGTAAAGATAAATCCAGCAACTACAAGCCAGTCAGTTTAATCTCGGTAGAGGGGAAGCTTTTAGAAATAATCATCAGGGACAAAATTAACAGTCACTTGGATAGGGATGAATTAATTAAGGAAAGTCAGCACAGATTTGTTAAAGGCAAATTGTGTTTAACCAACTTGATCGAGTTTTTTGATGAGGTAACAGAGAGGGTTGTTGGGGGTAATGCGGTTGACGTAGTGTAGATGGATTTCCAAAAGGCGTTCGACAAAGTACCACATAATAGGCTTGCCAGCAAAATTGAATCCCATGGAATAAAAGAGACAGTGGCAGCCTGGATACGAAATTGTCTAAGTGACAGGAAACAGAGTATTGGTGAGTGGTTATTTTGTAGACTGGAGGAAGGCACAAAGTGCTGTTCCCCAGGGGTCCGTTCTAAGACCACTGCTTTTCATCATATATTTATTAATGATTTGGACATGGGTGTCCAGGGCACAATTTCAAAATTTGCAGATGACATAAAACTTGGAAGTATAGTGACCAGTGAGGTGGACAGTAATAGACTTCAGGAAGACATAGAAAGGCTGGTGAAATGGGCGAACACATGGCAGATAAAGTTTAATGCAGAAAAGTGTGAAGGTCAAAAGAATGAGGAGAGGACATATAAACTAAATGGCACGAACAGAGAAACCTGGGGGTATATGTGCATAAATCGTTGAAGGGGGCAGGGCAGGTTGAGAAAGCAGTTAAAAAGGCTTACGGGATCCTGGGCTTCATAAATAGAGGAATAGAGTACAAAAGTGTGGAAATAATGATGAACCTGCATAAAACACTGGTTCGGCCCCAACTGGAGTATTGTGTTCAATTCTGGGCACCACACTTTAGGAAGGATTGGAAGGCCTTAGTGAAGGTGCAGAAAACATTTCCGAGAATGATGCCAGGAATGAGGGACTTCAGTTATGTTGATAGACTGGAGAAGCTGGGATTGTTCTCTTTGGAGCAGAGAAGATTAAGAGGAGATTTAATAGAGGTGTTCAAAATCTTGAGGGGTCTGGAGAGGGTAGATAGAGAGAAACTGTTCCCATTGGCAGAAGGGTCGAGAACCAGAGGACACAGATTTAAGGTGATTGGCAAATGAAACAAAGGCAACGTAAGAAAATACTTTTTTACGCAGCGATGGTTAGGATCTGAAATGCACTGCCTGAGAGGTGGTGGAGGCAGACTCAATTTTATCTTTCAATAGGGAGTTGTATAAGTATCTGAAGGAGAAGAATTTGCAGGGCTACGGGGAAAGGACAGGGGAGTGAAACTCGCTGAGAGTTGGCACGGGCTTGACGGGCTTTCTTCCATACTATAACCATGCTATGATTCTATGAAAATCAGTAGGCAAAACTGTGGCAGGTGAATTTCAACATGGGCAAGTGTGAAGTCATCCATTTTGGACCAACAGAGTATTTGTTAAATGGTGAAAAGCTAGGAACAGTGCAGGTCTACCGAGGTTTAGGGGTCCATGTGCACAGTTCTCTAAAATGTAGTAGTCGGGTATGAAAAATAATCAAAAAGGTTAATAATGTTAGCCTTTATAACTAGAGGGATAGAATATAAAGGGAAAGACGTTTTGCTACAGCTATACAAAGCCCTAGTTGGACCACATCTGGAGTACTGTGTACGGTTCTGGGCATCACACCTTAGAAAGGATATATTGGCCGTGGATGGAGTGCAGAGCAGATTCACCAGAATGTTGCCAGGCCACCAAGGGTTAGATTATGAGGAGAGATTACATAAACTAGGCTTGTATTCCCTGGAATATGGAAGGTTAAAGGATGATTTGATTGAAGTTTTAGGACTTTGAAAGGAATCGATAGGGTAGATATAAACCTTTCACACTGGTGGGGAGTTAAGGATAAGGGACATAACCTTAAAATCAGAGCCAGGCCATTCAGGAGAGAAGTTGGGAAACACATCTTCACGCAACGGGTGGTAGAAGTCTGGAGCTCTCACCCACAAAAAGTAGTTGATGCTAGCTCCATTAATAATTTTAAATCTGAGATTGGTAGATTTTTATTAGCCAAGGGTAAGGAATATGGAGCCAAGTTGGGTGGATGGAGTTAAGATACAAATAAGCCATGATCTCATTGAATGGCAGAACAGGCTTGAGGGATTGAATGATTGACTTCTGGTCCTGTGTTCTTAATTACTCCGTTCCCGATTTTAGAGGGCACTGCCCATCACTCCCCAGTATAGTGCTTCATTTTGCAACACCAGCCATCTTAATGACTTCTCTGAGTGACATTATCAGCTTAGTTCCAGCTCGTGCTAAATTTGGGGTAATTTCCTGCTGAAATCTTGTTTCTATGTATTGGATTGAAGTTACTTAAACTGATTCTGTATGGCACCCGCTGAAGCAATTCGATATAGGAAACTAACCGATGATGACACCCAGCTTCTTGTATTACAAGCTTAAAAGCTTGTTTCACACCAAAGTGTTCAGATCATAATCGTGTTATGTTCAGATAATAATCAGTTAGTAATAGTGATGAGAAGTTTGACTTCAAGGTTGATAAAATAAATCATGAAGTAGGTAACACCAAGCTTAGTTTTAAAAGCTTGAAGGTTGTAGGAGGAAAGAAAAAGAGGCAAAGATTCTCATAGGATAGAGATCCTGTGAAAGAATAAGTAGAGTTGGAGCTTGTGCATCAATTCAGGTTTCACCCACCCTTTTCTTGATGTTGGAAGCCCACAACAAAACACGCCACATTTTGTTGACCTAATTAAGTTCTATTTGCTTGCCGCAATGAAATCGGGGTTTGTTAAGGATAATGAACCACCATTTTATTTTGCTGAGAACCTGAGGTGAAGAGGTAAGATTCATAGTGCAGGATAATACTAAGCTTAAAAGGAGAAAAAGAAAAGTCAAACTAAATCAGGAAGCCGTGAATAGGTAATCTCAAACTAGGGTTTTAAAGTGCTGAAGGCTACATGGGAGGGGGTTCAAAGGCTCTGTTTTGAGGTTCTGGGATTAAAATGTTAGGGTAGGATAGTGTGCAGTCCTTTTCTTTCAAAGCAGTGTGGAGTAGGCAGGAAAATATATAGGGTGGCGTATGTTGACCTTAGAAGAGCCTAGGAACAGGAGAAGGCCATTCAGACTGTCCAGCCTGTTCCATCATTCAATAAGCTGATCTGTATCTAGCTCCATATACCCGCCTTTGCCCCACATTCTTTAATACCTTTGGTTAACAAAAATCTATCAATCTCAGATTTAAAATTAACAATTGATCTCGCATCAATTGCCATTTGCGGAAGAGCGTTCAAAATTTTCACCACTCTTTGCATGTAGAAGTGATTCCTAATTTCACTCCTGAAAGGTCTAGCGGTAATTTTTAAACTATGCCCCCTG
The DNA here is from genome assembly GCF_044704955.1 of Pristiophorus japonicus. Classification (NCBI taxonomy): domain Eukaryota; kingdom Metazoa; phylum Chordata; class Chondrichthyes; family Pristiophoridae; genus Pristiophorus; species Pristiophorus japonicus. The sequence continues at coordinate 505,815,921 of NC_091977.1, read as the reverse complement.
GTCCTAGACTCCCCAACCGGCGGAAATAGTTTCTCTCTGTCTACCCTATCTGTAGTCTTTAATATCCTGAGAACTTCGATCAGATCATCCCTTAACCTTCTAAATTCTAGGGAATGCAACCCTAATTTGTGTAATCTCTCCTCGTAACTTAGTCCTTGAAGTCCAGGTCATTCTGGTAAACCTACACTGCACTCCTCCAAGGCTAATATATCCTTGGAGGAGTGGTATGGTGGCCAAAACTGCTCACAGTACTCCAGGTATAGTCTGATCAAGGTTTTGTATAGCTACAGCATAACTTCTACCTCCTTGTACTCCAGTCCTCTAGATATAAAGAAAGTTAGGAGAATCATATTGGTAAAATAGATAAGAAAAATTGCAACAGAAAGAGACAGGGTTTGGAGGCCAGAGACATCAGAAGGATCACCCATAAAAGAGGCATTTTCTTCTATTTTGTCCAGCATATGTGATCTGTGAAACAGCTAGCACATAGTCTTAACAGAACACATCCTCTTCTTCTGCATCTCCCAGCAGTTTCCACCGGGCACCAATTCTCAAGTTAAAAAGCAAAATACTCCAGATCCTGGGAGCCTGAACTAGGCCTCAATGCTAGTTGCCCCACAATCTGAAAAATTGGCTCAAACCAGAATTGGGCTTGACACGGTTGTGATCAATTCTGCTCTTCTCAGACACGCAAGCCTTCAGTCGCCAATAATCTTGCCATAAAGACAAGAATCCAATTGTCCGTAGTAAAGAAGATTTTTTTTTTCAATTTAAGGAAATGCAGAGCAGCTTCAGATTTATTTTTTGGAGATGATTTCGAAATCGGTGTTAGCCAGGGTGAAATGCTGTGGCCTTAAATTGGGGAAGAGGCCTGCCCTAGTCCAACAATTCTTCTGCTTTAAGTGATTTGCATTGTAAAATTGTAATCCTTAATATGCTTAAAATGAAAGCAAAGGTTATTTACACAAGCCATTGCCTTGCCATAGCATATGGACGCTATAATTCCAGAAGCCAATCACTGAGGTCAATAGACTACAGGAAACACCAAGATGTTGACGGTTTCTATCGCTATGGATACTCCTTATCTCAGACAGGTAAGTGGAGAAATGCAAAGTTCTTATTCGATACTAACCCTTTCTCCAGCCCATTGTGTGTCTGCCAAAGCTTTCACTACGAAACTGTGTTCCGGTTTTCATAAAATTATGTTTCTCTCTCGCCTCTAAACCTGCATGCCTTTTTTTTGTTTTCCATTCCCTCAAAGAATCTTGGTTGCAGTAAGTGTGGTACCGTTTATCCAGCCTGATTTCTAAGTAGATTTTTAAAAAAAATCTCACATACTTTCAGTTTAAGACACAATATTCATATTTCAGTGCAGGACTCCTTTTCAACCAGCAATTGCCTTAATGATCTCCTGGGGATATCATTGAGTTGGGCTTTAATCGAAAATGGATTTTTATTCATAATTTGCATTGGTAAATTATAAATGGTTAGCTAGAAAGTCAGTGTTGGTCCTACTTCAAATAAATTTTGATTAGAATTTCACCCCATGTTAAGAAAAAAATCTCATGTACATACTGCACATAATGTCAGCAGATTAACAACTAAATTACTATACTAAATACACATGGAAGGGCTTAATACTTTTGAGTCCTACAGAAATGTACTATAACTATGAAGTTAAACTGTAAAATATTTTGGATATTTTTGATGTCTTATCCAATCCAAATTTCAGAATCCATTTATATAGCACCATTGTCCCAAGTATCAACCATGGCTCAGTGGCAGCACACTCGCCTCCGAGTCAGAAGATTGTAGATTCAAGTCCCACTCGAGAGGCATAAGCACAACATCTAGGCTGGCACTCTAATACAGTGCTGAGGGAGAGCTGCACTCCGAGGTATCATCTGTTGAATGAGATGTTTAATCAAGGCTCCGGCCACCTTCTCAGGTGGATGTAAAAGAACCCATGGCATTTCTTTATAAAAGAATATTAACAATGAAGCCCATGGGATTGATGGGGCAGGGGCAGCATGGATACAAAATTGGCTGAGACAAAGTAGAGAGTAGTGGTGAACAGTTGTTTTTCAGACTGGTGGGTGGCATACAGTGCATTCCCCCAGTAGTCTGTATTATGACCACTGCTGCTTTTGATATATACGAATGACCTGGTCTTGAGTCTATAGGGCATAATTTCCAGGCTTGTAGGTGACACGAAACTTTGTTGTAAACAGTGAGGAGGATAGTAACAGGCTTCAGGAGGATGTAGACAGACTGGTTAAATGGGCAGACACGTGGCAGATGTAGTTTAGTGAAAAGTCGTCCAAAGTGATGCATTTGGTAGAAAGAATGACGAGAGGCGAGGTAAACGAAATGGTACACTTTTAAAGGGAATGCAGGATCAAACAGACCAGGGATGTACGTACACAAATCTTTGAAGGTGGCAGGACAAGTTGAGAAGGCTGTTACAAAAGCATATGGCACCCTTGGCTTTATAAACAGAGGCACACCGGGTCATCCCACAGTGGGCGAGAGAGGGTCGGGGAGGGGATAAATTGGAAAATATGTGAAAACCAACTCCAACCCACTGCAACTGTGCCTACATCCGGTTTAACCCCGGCGAGTGTGGGGACTCCCAAGTAACTCGTTCTGGAGAGGCAGGTCCATAATTATAATATTAAAATGAGGCTCCGCTCCTCACATTTTGGGAGCCATTTGAATTCAACGGCCGTGTGCCGGGTTTCCCAGGGCTCAGGAAACCTGGCAGCTAAAAGGAGGTGGGAGCTGCCAGATCATAGGATATATGGCACAGAGGCAGGCCAATCGGCCCAACCAGTCCATGCTGATAAGGTAAGTGCTTTTTCGAGCAATGCTTGTGGGTCAGGAGGAGGTTAAACCGGATGTCGGCACAGTTGCAGTGGGTTGGAGTTGGTTTTCACATATTTTCCAATTTATCCCCTCCCCGACCCTCTCCCGCCCGCTGTGGGATGACCCGGTGTGCCTCTGTTTATAAAGCCAAGGGTGCCATATGCTTTTGTAACAGCCTTCTCAACTTGTCCTGCCACCTTCAAAGATTTGTGTACGTACATCCCTGGTCTGTTTGATCCTGCATTCCCTTTAAAAGTGTACCATTTCGTTTCTCCAGGCCTTTTAATCAAACCTGCTGCCGTGACCTCACACCCTCCCCAAAAATCTTCGGACTCCATCACGATCAAAGCCCCGATCTTTCCCTCCCTCCTTCCCTCCCTCTTTCCTTCCTCGCTGCTGAAATCCGAGCCCCCCACTCCCCCTATGCCCCAATTGTTTCCAATTGCCAGGGACCATTCTCAATCTGGCTGGCTGCTTGGTGGGAAAGGGGATTAAAAACAATGCTAATGAGGTCCTGCCTTTAATTCCGTGTTCCCAGCATTTCTGGGTTTCCTGGCAGCAAGCCTGCACCTCTGCTCCCCACCTCCCTGTAAATATTTGGGCCTTAGAGTACAAAAGCAAGGAAGTTATGCATATCCTTTATAAATCACTGGCTAGGCCCCAGCTCGAGTATTTTGTCCAATTCTGGGCACCATACTTTAGGAAGGACATCAAGGCTTGAGAGAGGATGCAGAGGAGAATTAATACAATGTTACTAGAGATGCGGGGCTTCAGAGACATGGAGAGAGCAGTGAAGCTGCAGTTGTTCTCCTTAGAGCAGAGGAAGTTAAGGGAAGATTTGATAGAGGTGTTCAAAATCATGAAGGATAATGTAGTACCTTTGTTGAAGAAAGGAGAAAGGGACAGACCAAGTAATTACAGGCCAGTCAGCCGAACCTCAGTGGTGGGAAAATTATTGGAAAAAATTCTGAAGGACAGGATAAATCTTCATTCAGAAAGGCATGGATTAATCAAGGACAGTCAGCACTGATTTGTTAAGGGAAGGTCGTGTCTGACAAACTTGATTGAATTTTGAGAGGAGGTAACCAGGAGGGTGGATGAGGGAAAATCATATGATGTAGTGTATATAGATTTTAGCAAAGCTTTTGATAAGGTCGCACATGGCAGACTGATCATGAAAGTAAAAGCTCAAGTGATCCAGGGCAAAGTGGCAAATTTGGTCCAAAATTGGCTCAAGGGCAGGAAGCAAAGTGTAATGGTTGATGATGGGTGTTTTTGTGAATGGAAGGATGTTTCCAGTGTGGTTCCGCAGGGCTCAGTACTCGGTCCCTTGCTTTTTGTGATGTACATCAATGATCTAGACTTGAATATAAAGGGGTATAGAAACATAGGGCCCAAGTTTGGGCCTTGCCTAGAACGGCGCAGTCCCGACCTGGACGCCCGTTTTTCGAGCCCGAAAGTGCGCCAAAAAATACCTGCAGAATCTCCGGCTCACTGCAGGTCCTTTGCAGCCCGGCGCAACGCAGCACGAGCTGTGGGGGACGGAGCCAGGTCCCTCCGCTGAAATCAGTGCCGGGAACTCTGCACAGGCGCACTACAGTGGGCGCGCCTGTGCAATAGATCCAGGCGCCAAAACTGTGTGGGAAGGGCCCGAAGCACGCAGCCCCTGGCCCTAGCCGAATGGCCTCACTGGGGCTGCGAGGATCAGGCTGCACCTCCCTCGTCCAGCTCCTGCTCCAGTTCCAGCTGGCTCTCTCAACCCCCCCCGCCCCCAGCTCCCGCTCCAACCCCTCCCCCCCCAGCTCCCGCTCCGCTCCCCCCCCGCCCCCCAGCTTCCATTCCGCCTCCCCCGCCCCCCAGCTCCCGTTACGACACCCCCCCACCCCCCAGCTCCCGTTCCAACCCCCCCCTCTCCCCCAGCTCCCGCTCCGCTCCCCCCTACCATCTCCCGCTCCGCTCCTCCCCGGATCCCCCCCCAAGCTCCCGCTCCGCTCCCCCCCCGGACCCCCCAGCTCCTGCTCCGACGACCCCCCCAGCTTCCGCTCCGCTCCCCCCTGCCCCCCAACTCCCGACACCCCCCCAGCTCCCGCTCCGACCCCAATTTCTAAGATACTCCATTCTAAACCAGTTGCTCCAAAAAAACAGGAGCAACTCAGGCAGAAACTTGGACCCTTAGAAACATAGAAAATAGGTGCAGGAATAGGCCATTCGGCCCTTCGAGCCTGCACTGCCATTCAATAAGATCATGGCTGATCATTCCCTCAGTACCCCTTTACTGCTTTCTCTCCATACCCAGTGATCCCCTTAGCCATAAGGGCCATATCCAACTCCCTCTTGAATATATCCAATGAACTGGCATCAACAACTCTCTGCGGCAGAGAATTCCACAGGTTAATAACTCTCTGAGTGAAGAAGTTTCTCCTCATCTCAGTCCTAAATGGCCTACCCCTTATCCTAAGACTATGTCCCCTGGTTCTGGACTTCCCCAACATCGGGAACATTCTTCCTGCATCTAACCTGTCCAGTCCCATCAGAATCTTATATGTTTCTCTGAGATCCCCTCTCATCCTTCTAAACTCCAGTGAATAAAGGCCAAGTTGATCCAGTCTCTCCTCATATGACAGTCCAGCCACCCCTGGAATCAGTCTGGTGAACCTTCACTGCACTCCCTCAATAGCAAGAACGTCCTTCCTCAGATTAGGAGACCAAAACTGAACACAATATTCCAGGTGAGGCCTCACTAAGGCCCTGCACAACTGCTGTAAGACCTCACTGCTCCTATATTCAAATACCCTAGCTATGAAGGCCAACATGCCATTTGCCTTCTTCACCGCCTGCTTTCCTGCATGCCAACCTTCAATGAATGATGAACCATGACACCCAGGTCTCATTGCACCTCCCCTTTTCCTAATCTGCCGCCATTCAGATAATATTCTGCCTTTGTGTTTTTGCCCCCAAAGTGGATAACCTCACATTTATCCACATTATACTGCATCTGCCATGCATTTGCCCACTCACCTAACCTGTCCAAGTCACCCTGCAGCCTCTTAGCATCCCCCTCACAGCTCACACTGCCACCCAGTTTAGTGTCATCTGCAAACTTGGAGATATTACACTCAATTTCTTCATCCAAATCGTTAACGTATATTGTAAAGAACTGGGGTCCCAGCACTGAGCCCTGCGGCACTCCACTAGTCACTGCTTGCCATTCTGAAAAGGACTCGTTTATCCCGACTCTCTGCTTCCTGTCTGCCAACCAGTTCTCTATCCATGTCAGTACGTTACCCCCAATAGCATGCGCTTTGATTTTGCACACCAATCTCTTGTGCGGGACCTTGTCAAAAGCCTTTTGAAAGTCCAAATACACCACATCCACTGGTTCGCCCTTGTCCACTCTGCTAGTTACATCCTCAAAAAATTCAGGAAGATTAGTCAAGCATGATTTCCCTTTCATAAATCCATGCTGACTTGGACTGATCCTGTCACTGCTTTCCAAATGTGATGCTATTTCATCCTTAATGATTGATTCCAACATTTTCCCCACTACTGATGTCAGGCTAACTGGTCTATAATTACCCGCTTTCTCTCCCTCCTTTTTTAAAAAGTGGTGTTATAATGATTAAGGAGTTTGCAGATGATACTAAAATTGGCTGTGTGGTTGATAATGAAGAAAAAAGGTGTGGACTGCAAGAAGATATCAATCAATTAGTCAGGTGAGCAGAACAGTGACAAATGGAATTTAATCCAGAGAAGTGTGAGGTAATGCATTTGGGGAGGGCTAACAAGGAAAGGGAATACACATTAAATGGTAGGACACTGAGAAGTGTAGAGGAACAAAGGGAGCTTTGGAGTGCGTGTTCACAGATCCCTGAAAGTAGCAGGCCAGATAGATAAGGTGGTTAAGAAGGCATACAGAATGCTTGCCTTTATTAGCCGAGGCATAGAATACAAGAGCAGGGGGATTATGCTTGAACTGTATAAAACACTGGTTCGGCCAGAGCTAGAGTACTGCGTGCAGTTCTGGTCACTGCATTGCAGGAAAGATGTGATTGTACTGGAGAGGGTACACAGGAGATTTACGAGGAGTAGATTTGCCAGGAGTGGAGAATCTTAGCTATGAGGACAGATTAGATAGGCTGGATTGGTTTTCCTTGGAACAGAGGAGGCTGAGGGATTCCTCATTGAGGTGTATAAAATTATGAGGGGCCAAGATATATTGGATAGAAAGGGCCTATTTCCTTTAGCAGAGGGGTCAACAACCAGTGGGTATAAATTTAAAGTAATTGGTAGAAGGCTTAGAGGGGATTTAAGGGGACATTTCTTCATGCAGAGAGTTATGGGGGTTTGGAACTCACTGCTTGAAAGGGTGGCAGAGGCAGAAACCCTCACCACATTTAAAAAGTACTTGGATGTGCACCTGAAGTGCTGTAACCTGCAGAGCTACAGACCTGGAGCTGGAAAGTGGAATTAAGCTGCATAGCCTCTTGTTGGCTGGCATGATGGGACGAATCTGCCTCCTTCCGTGCTGTAAACTTCTATGATTCAATGATTTTGCTGGAGTACATAAGGAGAAACTGTTTGCAGTGGCAGAAAGGTCAGTAACCAGAGAGCAATTTTAATGTAATCTGCAAGAAAACCGAGGCGAGATGAGGAGAATTTTCTTTATGCACTGTTGTTATGACCTGGAATGCACTACCTGAAAGGTGGTGGAAGTAGATTCAATAGTAACTTTCGAAAGGGAATTGGATAGATACTTGATGAGGAAAAATTTGTAAGTCTTATGCGGAAAGGACAGGGGAATGGGACTAATTGGATAGCTCTTTCACAGGGCCACCTCAGGCACGGTTGGCTGAATGGCCGCCTCCTGTGCTATGTGATTCTGTAATTCCATGTGTCCTGGCCAATAATTATTCCTCAACAAACAGCACTGAAACAGATTAAATTGTCATTATTACATTTCTGTTTGTGGGAGCTTGCTGTGTGCAATTTGGCTGTTGCGTCTCCTAAATTACAAGTGACTGCACTTCAAAAGTACTTCATTGGCTGTAAGTGACATTGGGATGTCCTGAGGTTGTGAAAAGTGCTTTATAAATGCAAATCTTTTTTCTCCTTGCAAGACACCAAATTTATTTCAACATTAAACCAAATCTTCCAGCTCTTGCATCTTGAGTTTTGTGACACAATTTAAATATTTTCATCTCTAATAGTCACTCCAATGTTTTAGTCCAACATATCTACTGTCCAACCTCTCCTAATATTCAGATAGTGGTTTCCCTTACTGTACTCAAAGTAAAATGGACTAAATTAAATGGACTGAATTGCCTAATCCATATCTCCTTGTGCGTGTCAGTGCACCCTGACAAACCTGTACTGTTCCAGTGAAAATGCACTCGCAAGCAGCAAACTTCAATGCTTCTTAATCTGAACATATGAGATCTCTTTTTACAGGCGTTGCAGTTCTATGTCCTGCAGCTTGCTTGCTTATTGTTAAACCTTGCTCTCCCCTCCCCACCATGCTGCCTTATTTAGCTTAATTTTTCCAGAGTTCTTTCTGCAGATCTCACAACTCACTGCTTCATGGAATAGATTGTATCCGTCCCTGAATGTACCTTGATAGAACTGCACAATTCCTGTATGAGCACCCCATTCTGGTCTCCCTCAATGAAAGTGAAAATCAGGAGAGATATAGAGCCATTTTATACTATTGCCCAAAGTCAAAATTACCCCACTGTATTTTAATCCAATGAATACTGATGCAGCTTTTTCCTTTAGCTTATACTTTACTTATACTTTAGCTGCATAAGAAAAAATTATCACAACATCTCCGAAAGTGAAAGTAGATCAATATAGCCCTTTACTTTCAGCAATCTGTCAAATCAACTTATTGGCCTAGAAATCCCGCTTTCTCCTTCCCGCGGGCGTTCGACGAGATTTTAGAGAGAAAATGCGCACCTACCTGAAGCTGCTGTGCCCGCTCGAGATCCTGGTCCACAGGCCTCCTCTCCCTGCACATCGCAGCCCGTGCTTGTAGGGACATCCGTAAGTTGGAGCTGGAGTTACATGCTCTGGGCAGCTAATCAAGGTACAGTATTTTCTCATTCATAATAATGGGAACTCCGTAAGTTGGAGTTCCCATTATTATGAATGAGAAACCCTCCCAAAACACCAATAAAAAATAGAAAATATTTAAGATTCATTTAAATTAAAGTTAATAATGTCTTATGTAAAAAACATATTTTCGCGATTTTTGAAGAAGTTTTATTAATTATGCCTTAAAATAAACTTACCATAGTGCGGAGGGTTTTTAACAATAAAATATGTTTTCATAATTTTATTTTAATATGTTTTTGTGTGCTAATCCGAGACTTTACTGGATCAAGGATTAGTTTTGGTGGTGAATTGTTCAGAAACAATCCTCTTTATAATACAGAAAATATAAATCAGATCCATTACTGTGGTCTCCACCTGTGAGGCTGTAATCTTGGATGAGTGGGTTATGGACAAGTGGAGTTACTGCAGTATCATGCTGCAGGCCATTTCATTTATAACACTAGTAGTAGACTTACAAATAAAATAAAATTTGAATGAGTATTCTTGTCGTTTTTGAGGCATTGTCATTATCACTTGTTGCAGCATGCTTTGATGGGCATTTACACAGTTTGGGTTGTTGGATTTAATGCAGCCTGGTTTGTTGGTTTTTATGTAGCTTGGACTGGTAGCTTTTGTGTGGCTGGCTATCATGGTTTTCATGCAGAGGAAACTCTTGCCACCCATCTCCCCTCATAGCATCAACTAACTTGCTGCTCCATTATCTTTGGGCCTGCTAGGTTGGGGAATGTCATTCGAGCCATTCATGTATGTATAAAACCATGGAACTAAAAATAGTAGGGAGGACTGGTTGGGCCTCTGTTCAAGGAAGAAGCGGAGCACCCTCAGGCCATTCTGGTGGGGGATGTAGAGGGAGTAGTTGTCCATAGTGAAAAGGAGATGGTTGGGGCAAGGAAACTGGAAACTGTTAAAATGGCAGAGGGCATTGGAACAGTCATGGATGTAGGTGGGAAGAGACTGGACAAATATAGAAAAAAAAGTCAAGATATGAAGAAATCAGTTCTCTGGGCAAGAACAGGCTGAAACAATGGGTCAACCAGGGCAGTCCTGTTTGTGGATCTTGGGAAGGAGGTAGAAGCGGGCTGTGTGGGGTTGGGGGACTATGAGGTTGGCGGCTGTGGAGGGAAGATCTCGAGAGGTGATGAGGTCAGTGACCGTATTGAAACAATGGCTTGATGTTCGGGAGTGGGGTCATGGATCAGGGGGAGGTAGAAGAAGGTGTCAGAGAGTAGGCGTTCAACCTCCAAGGTAGAGGTCGGTTGCCAAACAAACAACAACGCCACCCTTGTTAGCAAGTTTAATGACAATGTTGGGGTTGGATCTGAGAGAAAGGAGTGCTGCATTAAATGCAAGGGAAGAAGAAGAAATAGTTTAAGAGTCACCCCATTCAAAAATAAGTACAAATTCAGATTGAAGGGGTGAAAATGAAAACAAAACCAGTTTAAAAAGCAAGTATTTAAATGAACTTACAAATGGCGTAAAGCATGTATGTTAGAATTTTGCCCTGCATCAGTAACTGAGATATATTTTGATCGCACTATTGCTCAATCATCTGATACAAGGATAGGAGCCTGCCATCTATCCTGTGTGCAACGCTACTCTTGCAGATGAGAGGGCGGGGGAAATTTTAGTGGACGTAAAATGTTTAAATAAAACAAAATCAGACTATGTACTTATTTTTCTCATACCTCTGTAAAGTGCCGAGGGATGATCTGTTTGAGAGGCGCTATATAGATGCAAGGTTTGCATATCCAATAATATACATATCCCAAAGTATGTTTGAAGCTGGCACCATAATTTAGGGTTGAGAAATGTTGAGTCTGCATGAAGGCTTTCTGATCGATGAACTGTTGCTTGCAGCTGATACCGAGCCACACAGACTAGGAAGATCTCTAGTTATTTGGTCTCACATTGAATAACAATGAGGGTGTGGGTGGGGGGTAACAACAATGGCCTCAGGCCTTGGGTCAAGAGGAGGGATAAATTGAACTTGGTCACCATCTAGTAACTCCTCCTGGAAGACCCTGTTGTTTCGTTGTTGGGGGAAGGACAGGATCGAGCTTATCTATGATATATTCTTTGTCTCTTATAGTCAAGTAGCTTGTTGCCACTAGCTGCCTAGACTCTCTGGGGGTATTTTGACTTTGGGCAATAGTGTAAGTAGGGTGATGTCGGAGCAGACACCCATTGTACACCTCCCATGATTTTCAGGAGAAATGTACAATGGACAGCTGGTGCGATGACACTCATTTTTCACTGTCACCCAAAGTCAAAAACCCATGATGACTCGGCACCAGAGAGGCATTACCAGTACCCATGGAACCATTCCCCAGCATCAGTTATCAGCCTCAGGAGACAGGAGCAAGATTGAGCAAAAGTGTTATCAAATCAAACACTATTTAGGGTTTGCAGTTAGTGTCAGCATGAAGCCGTTCCAGATTCGGAGAGTAAAGTTTTATCTGCTCTGTTCCAACAATGTGCCTTTAAACCTTTCTTCTGAAGTCTCACAAAATAATTGGCCTTTCGTGCATCAGTATGGCATTTCCCTTTTACACACCAGCCATTCTTATGGCTTCTCCGAGTGGTATTGTCAACTTACGGCTGAATTATGGGTGAGTTTCTGCTGCAGATTCAAGATAATTAGACTGGATTACTTGCCTTGTATCTGCCCTTCATTTCCTCAGTCTAGATTGGATGAGAAGGCAAGTATATTCACATAGTGCAGGCTCTGTTTACTAAAACAAAAAACTCCAGTTGCCATGACTATTTGAAATGGAGGGAGCATGCTCTGAGTTAAATGGCCTATTGCTACTTGTATATAAGAGTGCACATCCAGGTTGGATAGGAAACCATCACGAAGCACGTTGGTTCTAGAAAATAAAGCATTGAGTCGTGCAGACTGAATAATTCAGGAGCACTAAGTATGAGGATCTATGCTGGTTGAGTCATGGGTTGTTCCTTTTAAGTCTCTAGCTCAACAAACAACTTCTCTGTAATTTATGTTGCATTTCGAGTTTTTTTTAAAGATTACTTTGAGCACTTGCATTTATTCAGAGCTTGCAGAGTATGACTGAAGCAAGTCATATCTCTACGTGCAAATATCCGTGGCATAACTAACACCACCTACTTCCACCTCCGTAACATTGCTAGTCTCCACCACTGCCTCAGATCATCTGCCTGTGAAACCCTCATCCATGACTGTGTTACCTCTAGTCTTGACTACTCCATCATAATAGGCAGTCCCTCGGAATCGAGGAAGACTTGCTTCCACTCTTATCATGAGTTCTTAGATGGCTGTACAGTCTAATACGAGAACCACAGTCTCTGTTACAGGTGGGACAGACAGTGGTTGAAGGAAAGGATGGGCAAAGAGTCTGGTTTGCCGCATGCTCCTTCCGTTGCCCGAGCTTGATTTCTGCATACTCTCAGCGACGAGACTCGAGGAGCTCAGCGCCCTCCCCGATGCACTTCCTCCACTTAGGGCGGTCTTTGGCCAGGGACTCCCAGGTGTCAGTGGGGATGTCGCACTTTATCAGGGAGGCTTTGAGGGTGTCCTTGTAAGGTTTCCGCTCCCCACCTTTGGCTCGTTTACCGTGGACGAGTTCCAAGTAAAGCGCTTGCCTTGGGAGTCTCGTGTCTGGCATGCGAACTATGTGGTCTGCCCAGCAGAGTTGATCAAGTGTGGTCTTGACTACTCCAACGCACTCCTGGCTAGCCTCCCACATTTTACCCTATGTAAACTTGCAGTCATCCAAAATTCGGCAGCCCATGTCCTAACTCGCACCAAGTCCCGCTCACCCATCACCCCTGTGCTCGCCGACCTACATTGGATCCCGGTTAAGCAAGGCTTCGATTTCAAAATTCTCATCCTTGTTTTCAAATCCCTCCATGGCCTCACCCTTCCCTATCTCTGTAATCTCCTCCAGCCCCACAACCCTCCTCCGAGATGTCTGCACTCCTCTAATTCTGCCCTCCTGAGCATCTCTGATTGTAATCGCTTTGCCATTGGTGGCCGTGCCTTCTATTATCTCGGCCCCAAGCTCTGGAACTCCCTGCAGAAACCTCTCCACCTCTCTTTCCTCCTTCAAGATGCTCCTTAAAATATACCTCTTTGACCAAGCTTTTAGTCACCTGCCCTATTTATGCGGCTCGCTGTCAGATTTTTTTAATCGCATAATGCTCCTGTGAAGCGCCTTGGGACGTTTCACTACGTTAAAGGTGCTATATAAATATAAGTTGTTGTTGGCCGGGAGTGTGCAGGGGCCACGCAAAGTGTCAATGTGGGACCCATGGGATTCTTTGGGCCGACTCTCAATTATCCTGCGGTAGGTAAGCTGGTGATGAAGAAAGGCACTACCAATAGACAGCGTGGGTGGTGCGGTCACTTGCCAACGTTTGTTCACCGGGATCAGAAAGAAGCAATACTGTGGAATAAGCAGGCAAGAAGCTGCAGCAGCAACTTATGCTTTCAAATCTATTAAGATGGAAAACCCACAAGCAACTGCCAGACAATGTCTCCTAAAGCACCATCCAGCTTGCATTGTGTGTGTGAAAGAGCTCTGCTTCATATTACACCTGCGTTTGGCTGACAAGTAGAAGACTTGAGGAAAAGAGGCAGCAACTGCAATATATTATATTTTTATGAGTCTTCGACCCTTTACCTCAGCAAGTGTGTAGTGTTTCCTCGAAGTAACTAATTTATTTTCCAATTAAAATGGCGTTTGACTGAGATGTTTTGATGGCAAGGATTTTCTGTTGTGTTTAGCTCAATCATCTGAAACAAGTACTAGACTGGGACAAGCTGCTTTGTGTCAAAATGCAGTGTGAAATAAACTGAGCGAGTTGGATATAGGCCAATTTAAAAGTTGGAAGACTGAAATGTTTCAAAACTTCTTTTTTTAAATAAAAACCTATGGAACAATGTAGTTCCCACCTGGCGAGAGGCCACTACCAAATGGTATAAATACTGGGACCAATCATGTATGTTTTACCAGATTTTCAGGCCTAGAAACTCGATGGCACCATGCTTGTTTTTCAGGCACTAAGCTTCCAATATGGCTGGCAGGAAGCACACACTCATTACGAGCCAGAGGTACATTGCCCACCATATTGGTATAGGCAAAAAAATAGGTGTCCAGAACACAGTCCTAAAGCAAGCGTTAGGTACTTTGCAAATGCAATTGGAGGACTTGATGCCTGTTTGAGTCCCCCTCTGCAATATTGGTTTGCTCTGAGGCAGTTGGTGCCAGCTCGGCCAACATGCAGTCTACATTAAAGGGACCGCATCAGGCTGCCACCAAAAAGGTAAGTTTATTAAAAATATTTAGTTGAATGGGGAGATGGGAGGAGCTGGACTGCTCCTCCCAACGCACGTTAAAACTGTGGGCCACTGCCGGCCACTGCACACACGCACTCCGATCACAACCTTGACTTCCCCATCCCTTCCCTCCGATTGCAGCCACCAGTACCCTCCTCTAAGCCGGCTCGCACCACCCTGTCTCCCGATCAACTCCTCTCCTGGTCCTCTGTAAGGATTTACCTGAGAGTCTGTGCTGGCAATGCAGTGGCCTGATCAACCAAATATAAAAAGATATGTATGCTGTACATTTATAAGAGGCAGACAACCTTGGCTCAGCGATGGCACTCTTAATTCTGAGTTGGAAGATCGTGGATTCAAGCCCCACTTGAGAGATTTGAGCCCATTATCTATGCTAATACTTCAGTGCAGTACTGAGGGAGTGTTGCACCATTGGAGGTGCTGCCTTTAAGATGAGCTGATAAACTGAGTCCCCATCTGCCTTTTCATGTCAACGTTAAAGATCCCATGGCACTATTCAAAGCTTTGTGGGGCAGGTCTGTCAATGACTGGGCTAACATTTATTCCTCAAACAACACAAAAAGCAGATGATCGGGTCATTCAGTTCATTTGTGTTTGTGGGACTATGCTGTGCGCAAATGGTCAGCTGCGTTTCCTATATTACGATGATAGTTACAGTTTTAAAAAGTACTTAATTTGCTATCATGTTTTGGGAAACTCCAGTGTCATGAAAGACACTATATAAATATAAATTCTTTCTTTTCCTTTTTTAAAACCATGTACAGACAATATCCACCTCTTATAAATGTACAGCCTACATATCTTGCTCAATTTCTGATTGCTTTACTTAAAAACTGTGTTAAAAATAGCATAGAGCAATTTCTGTTTACGTCGGTGCTGTGCTATCGTTTTGAGGTATCTACTGTACATGGTCCATGTCTCTGAGCCATACAAGAGGGCGGGTATTACTACAGCCCTGTAGACCATGAGCTTGGTGGCAGTTATGAGGGCCTGGTCTTCAAACACTCTTTTCCTCAGGCGGCCGAAGGCTGCACTGGCGCACTGGAGGTGGTGTTGGATCTTGTCGTCAATGCCTGTTCTTGTTGATAGGAGGCTCCCGAGATATGGGAAGTGGTCCATGGTGTTCAGGGCCGCGCCGTGGATCTTGATGACTGGGGGAGGCAGTGCTGTGTGGTGAGGTCAGGCTGGTGGAGGACCTTTGTCTTATGGATGTTTAGAGTAAGGTCCATGCTTTCGTACGTTTCAGTAAATACGTCAACTATGTCCTGGAGTGCAGCCTCTGTAGCTGCGCAGACTACTGTAGCTCGACGAGGTTGGAGTGTTCTTGGATCTGGCCTGGAGACGGTGCAGGTTGAACAGGTTCCCACTGGTTCTGTAGTTTAGTTCCACTCCAGGGGGGAGCTTGTTGACTGTGAGGTGGAGCATGGCGGCGAGAAAGATTGAGAAGAGGGTTGGAACGATGACGCCACCCTGTTTGACCCCGGTCCGGACGTGGATTGGGTCTGTGATGAATCCGTTGGTAACGATCACGGCCTGCATATACAGTAGACACTTCAAGTTGCTGGAGAAATATCACCAACGATGTCTCTGCAAGATCCTAAAAATCCCCTGGGAGGACAGGCGCACCAACATCAGCGTCCTCATTCAGGCGAACATTCCCAACATTGAAGCACTGACCACACTCAAATCAGCTCCACTGGGCAGGCCACACAGTCCACATGCCAGACACGAGACTCCCAAAGCAAGTGCTCTACTCTGAGCTCATTCACGGCAAACAAGACAAAGGTGGGCAGCGGAAACGCTACATGGACACCCTCAAAGCCTCCCTGATAAAGTGCGACATCACCACTGACACCTGGGGTCCCCGGCCCAAGACTGCCATAAGTGGAGGAAGTGCATCTGAGAGGGCGCTGAGCACCTCGAGTTATGCCAAGAGCATGCAGAAATCAAGCGGAAAGAGCGTGTGGCAAACCAATCCCGCCCACCCCTTCCCTCAGCGACTATCTGTCCCACCTGTGACAGAGTCTGTGGCTCTCGTATTGGACTGTTCAGCCACCAAAGAACTCACTTCAGGAGTGGAAGCAAGTTTTCCTCAATTCCGAGGGACTGCCTATGATGATGATGATGCTATCATTTTGGGTAAGCTGAGGACTGTGCTCCTTCAGCAATGTATATTAGACTTAGAGGTTCAATCTGTAAAAGGTGCATCCACACACCAGGTTTAGCATCCTGGAGAGGCAATTCCTACTGCATGGCACCACTGAGGCCAGCATTCTCAGAGTAAATATTGCTAGATCTGCCAAGTGAAGCCATACTGCAGATCCTATCCTGCAGTGTAAACATGGTCATCTTCATTTCAGTTCCAGATGTGCAGAGTAGAGTGATGGCACAGCTGGATCTTCACCAACAATGCAGGATCAAAATGGAAATTAAAAGAAAAAACTGTTTTGAATTGTTTTTCTTTCTGCAATAATGCAAGAAATCTTTCTAATTGCTCAGACCAAACAATTGCCTTTAAAGAAAAAGGCTGGGAGAAATAATTCTAGAGCCCCCTGGATGTCTCAGGACTTACAGCAGAGAATTAAGAAAAAAGGGACGCTTATGTCATATACCAACGGCTAAATACTATAGAATCTTTAGAGGAATATAGAAAGTTAAGAGGCAATATTAAAAAGGATATTAGGAATGCTAAGAGAGAGCACACAAAATTCTTGGCCAGTAAAATTAAGGAAAACCGCAAGATGTTCTATAAATATATTAAGAGTAAGAGGGTAACTAAAGAAAGGGTAAGGCCTATTAGAGACCGTGAGGGTAATTTTTGTGTGGAGGCAGAAGATGTTGCTCGGGTTCTGAACGAATACTTTGTATCCGTTTTCACAAAGGAAAGGGGCAATACAGATACTGCTATCAAGGAGGAGTGTGATATTCTGGATGAAATAAATATAGTGAGAGAGAAAGTATTAAGGGGTTTAGCAGCTTTGAAAGTAGATAAGTCCCCAGGCCCGGACAAAATGCATCCCAGGCTGTTGAGCAAAGTAAAAGAGGAAACAGCAGAGGCCTTGACCATCATTTTCCAGTCCTCTTTGGATCTGGGCGTGGTGCCAGAGAATTGGAGGACTGCTAATGTAGTACCTTTGTTTAAGAAGGGAGAAAGGGATAGGCTGAGTAATTACAGGCCTGTCAGCCGAACCTCAGTGGTGGAAAAATTATTGGAAAAAATCCTGAAAGACAGGATAAATCTACATTTGGAAAGGCAAGGATTAATTAGGGACAGTCAGCACAAAGTTATTAAGGGAAGATCGTGTTTGACGAACTGGGTTGAATTTTTCGAGGAGGTAACCAAGACGGTCGACGAGGGCAGTGCGTACGATGTAGTATATATGGACTTTAGCAAGGCTTTTAATAAGGTCCCACATGGTAGACTGGCCTTGAAGGTTAAAGCCCAAGGCAAAATGGCAAGTTGGATCTAAAATTGGCTTGGAGGTAGGAAGCAAAGTGTAATGATTGGTGGATGTTTTTGTGACTGGAAGGATGTTTCCAGTGGGGTTCCGCAGGGCTCAGTACTAGGTCCCTTGCTTTTTGTGGTATTTATCAACGATTTAGATTTGAATATAGGGAGTATGATTAAGAAGTTTGCAGATGACACTAAAATTGGCTGTGTGGTTGATAATGAAGAGGAAAGTCATGGGCTGCAGGAGGATATCAATCTACTGGTCAGGTGGAGCAATGGCAATTGGAATTTCATTCAGAGAAGTGTGAGATGATGCATTTTGGGAGGGCTAATAAGGAAAGGGTATACACATTAAGCGGTCGGCCACTTAATAGTGTAGATGAATAAAGGGACCTTGGAGTGCTTGTCCACAGATCCCTGAAAGTAGCAGGCCAGGTGGATAAGGTAGTTAAGTCATACGGAATGTTTGCCTTTATTGGCTGAGGCATAGAATATAAGAGCAGGGACGTTATGCTTAAATTGTATAAGACTTTGGAGCTGGAGTACTGCGTGCCATTCTGGTCACCGTATTATAGGAAGGATGTGATTGCAGTAGAGTGGGTGCAGAGAAGATTTACTAGGATGCTGCCTGGAATGGAGAAACTTAGTTATGAGGACAGATAGGCTGGGTTTGCTCCCACTGGAACAGAGGAGGTTGAGAGGAGACCTCATTGAGGTGTACAAAATAATGAGGGTCCTGGACATAGTGGATAGTAAGGGCCTACTTCTATTGGTGAAGGGGTCTATAATGAGGGGGCATAGTTTTAAGGTGGTTGGTGGAAGGTTTAGAGGGGATTTGAGAAGGGGGGGCTTCTTTATGCAGAGGTTGTGGGGATCTGGAACTCGTTGCCTGGAAGAGTGGTGGATGCAGAAACCCTCACCACTTTTAAGAGATGGTTGGATGGGCACTTAAAGTGCAGTAACCTGCAGGGTTAGAGACCTAGAGCTGATAATTGGGATTAGACCAGATGATCTTTTGTTGGACGGCACAGATATAATGGTAAGTACTACAGGGAATAGAATACGGCCAGCGTGATCTCCTGGACTAGTTTCGATTGCCTGGATGGGTCGGAGAGGAATTTTCCCAGATTTTTTTCTCCCTAAATTGTCCTGGGTTTTTATCTGGTTTTTGCCTCTCCCAGGAGATCACATGGCTCTTGTTGGGGTGGAGTGTACAATGTTTCAGTATAAGGGGTGTCGCAGTTGTGTGAGGTGGAATGGTTGGGTTGAATGCTCTTTGTCTTTCCATAGGTGTGCATAGGTTTATTATATAACCTTTAGGGCTGCTGACCGAGGGCCGTGCGGCTCTTTTTCAGCCGGTGTGGACACGCTAGGCCGAAATGGCCTCCTTCTGCGCTGTAAATTTCTATGTTTCTGTGCTCTACGTTTTTATGACCTTTCCTGTGCGCATAGGTTGTTAGATCAGTTCACATCTGTGCATTGAAGCAATAATGTTGGCAATCTCCACCGCCATTTCCACTAGGAAGTAAGATAGAGTTTTAAAGAGCCAGAATGAATTGGCTCTCCAAGTGCGAAGTGAACACTGGCGTGGAAATCCCGGCCTCCCCGGGTCCGTACGGAGTTTCTATGGTTCCCGGGAAGGCACCGGAAAAGCTGGTTTTCAGCGCACAATGTTTTTCCGATCTGGCAAGTTTCTGGCTTGACAGATCTCCCACATATTGGGAGCAAGGACATTCCCACGGCAGAGATTGGGCTATTTGCCCATCTCTTGCCCTGCGAATTTCCTAAAAACTCTTGCGCCCGGTGAAAGCAGGCGCATAGCCTACTTTTCCAGCGTAAGAGTTCAAAAACATATCAAAAACATATTAAAATAACATTTAAAAATACATATTTATGTTAGAAACCCTGCCCACTACCGTCATTTTATTTTAAACCATAATTAAAACTTTTTTTAAAAATCGGCAAATTTTCTTTTCAAAAACATTACTATCAACTTTAATTTCTATAGTGTATTTATGTGAGGTGTTTGGGGGTGTTTCTCATTCATAGTAATAGGAGTTTTGGACTTATGAAACTCCTATTACTATGAATGAGAATTATACTATACCTGATTGGCTGTCCATGTGACTCCAGCTCCAGGCCTGCACACGTCCTGACGTACACGCACGGTGACGCGCAGTCACGAGAGGCCTTCGGACCGGGATCTCGTGTGGCTGCAGCAGCTTCAGGTAGCTGCACATCTTTTTTCTATAATCCATTCAAATGCCCGAGGGAAGGAAAATTTGGCTACAAATGCAATAATCGGAACAGGAGGAGGCCATTTGGATCCTCGAGCCTGTTCTGCCATTCAATTATATCATGGTTGATCTGTATCTTAACTACATTTGCCCACCTTGGTTTCATATCCTATAATAGACTTACTTAACAAACATCGGTCTTAAAATTTTCAATTCACCTCGACTCAATGGGAGCGAAATTGGACCATGTAGCGCCCATTTTTGGGGGCGCTACGCAGCCACAAAAGTATCGAGGATGGGGTCCGAGATGCTTGCGCACACTTCTGACCGGAATTGCGCAGGACGCCATCGTGGTAAAGGACAAACGAGGCGTCCTTTACTCATGTCTGAAGCAGGTGTTAGCGTATTTGCACATGCAAATGTGGGGCCTAATGCCTGCTTCTGGCCCCTGCTGCAACTTTGGTTTGCCTTGAGGCAGCCAGCACCTGTGCTGGTTGTCTCCAGGAAAGCCAACGCTAATCACCATGTAAGTTTAAAAAAAAGTAAATACCATATTCACCGGCGCTTCCGGTCTCTCCCTCCTGACTCTGACCTCCAGTCTTCCCCCAATCTCCCCGCTGGCACCGAGCTCCTAGCTCCCCTTGATAGTATTCCCAAACACCCGTCCCCACTCTTTTCTCCCGCACCCCCACAAACAGTACAAACAGTAGTCCTGAGGCCTGCGATCTCCGAACCAGATCCCCCACCGAACCACGATCACTGACTCCAAAGTCCACCCGTTCCTCCTCCAGACCCCCCGCTATCCAACCCGCTCACTACCTGGAAATTGGAAATTGGAGCATTAACGAGTGCGGGCTCCTACCGCAGTGCCATCTACATTATGATGAGGTCCAAGGCCCAAAGTCCGGGGCTCCTCGGGCCTCACCATTTGAACGCGGGCTATTAACACTTTGTGGGTGAGACGCGCAAAAATAGATGCTCCCGAATTTTAACCTAATAATAGCTTTTTGGGGCAGAGAGTTCCAGATTTCCACTACCTTTTGTGTGAAGAAGAGCTTCCTGACATTACCCCTGAATGGTCAAGCTCTAATGTTAAGATTATGCCTTCTTGTTCTGGCCTCCCTCACCAGAGGAAATAATATCTGTTTATCTGCCCTATCACATTCTTGTTTCATTATCTTAAACACTTCAATTAGATCCCCCCTTAATCTTCTGGACTCGGGAATACGAGCCTAGTTTATGCAACCTATCCTCATAAGTTAACTCTTTTAGCGATGGTATAATTCTGGTGAATCTGCACTGCATCCCCTCCATGGCCAATATATCCTTCCTGAGGTGCCCAGAACTGAATGCAGTTTTCCATAGGCTGTCTAGCCAGAGCTTTATACAACTGTAGCATAACTTCGACCTCATTGTATTCCAGCGCCCTTGAGATAAAGACTAACATTTCATTGTTTTTTATTTATTTATTGTATTTGTGATTTCTGTACTTGGACTCTGAAATCTCTCTCTGCTCCTCCACATTTTCTAGCTTCTCACCATTTAGTAATTATGCTGATCTATCTTTCTTGGGTCCAAAGTGGATGACCTCACACTTCCCCTACACTCAACTCCAGCTGTCACTATTTTGCCCACGTACTTAATCTATCAATGTCCATTTTGAAACTTTTTGCTCCCATCTACACTATTTACTATGCCACCAAACTTGGTGTCATCATCAGTTTGGATTTATAGCTTTTTAATTTTCCATCCAAGTCATTAATAAATATAGTGGAAAAACAGTTTCCTGTGGACACCTACTAATTGGAGTACATGCCTACATGCCCATTATTCCTGCTCTCTGTCTCCTACCTCCTAACCAATTCTCTACCCATGTCAATAATTTGCCTCCAATTCCATGTGCTGTAATTTTTGCCAACAGTATATGGAAACTTATTGGATGCCTTCTGGAAGTCCAGATAAATAACCTCCATATACACGCTCTTACCTACCACATTAGTGACCTGCTCAAAACATTCAACTAAGTTAGATAGACATGACTTACACCTTACAAATCCATGCTGGCTCTCTCTGATCGGTTCATAGTTGCTAAGTCACTCTGTCACTAATAACAGATTCTAGTAACTTGTAATCAAATCCAGAGTAATCCTATTTGATTCTATATATTGGCATTGCTGCATGGGATTTCACTCGCTTGGTTCCATTCTTATCTATCCAGCCATAGCCAGAGAATCGCCTGCAATGGCTTCTCCTCCCACTCCCAAACTGTTACTTCCAGTGTCCACCAAGGATCTATCCTTGGCCCCACTCATTTCTCATCTACATGCTGCCCCTCGGCGACATCATCCAAAAACACAATGTCACGTTCCATCGGCATGCTGAAGACACCCTGGTCTACCTCACCACCTCCTCTCCCGACTCCTCCACTGTCTGTAAATTGCCACTTTGCTTGTCCAACGATGAGCAGAAATTTCCTGCTGAAACCACCATCCATGATATTTTTACCTCTAGACTTGACTATTCCAATGCATTCCTGGCTAGCCTCTCATCTTCCATTCTCCATCACCTTAAGGCCATCCAAATCTCTGCTGCTTGTATGCTAACTTGCACCAAGTTCCATTCACCATCACCCCGCTGTTGGCTGACCTACATTGGCTCCCGGTTAAGCAAGGCTTCGATTTAAAAATACTCATCCTTGTTTTCAAATTCCTCTATGGCCTCGCTCTGGCTAATCTTTATAACTTCCTCCAGCCCTACAACCCTCCTAGATATCTGCGCTCCTCTAATTCTGGCTTCTTGCATATCCCCGATTTTAATCGCTGCATCAGTGCCGGCCGTGCCTTCGGCTGACGAGGCTCTAAGCTCTGGACTTCACTCCCTAAACCTCTCCGTCTCTGTACCTCTCTTTCCTCCTTTAAGAAGCTCCTTCAAACCAGCCTCTTTGGCCAAGTTTCTGGTCATCTGCCCTAATATCTCCTTATTTGACTCAGTGTCAAATGCTCCTGTGAAGTGCCTCAGGATGTTTTACTATGTTAAAGGTGCTGTATAAATGCAAGTTGTTTTGTTTTTGAACCAAGTCTGAACTTAGAACCAACATTGAAAATAAGTAAGATGATAAAAATACTGATGATTGGGTTAGAAGAAAATTAAGAATTGAGCATGGTGAACATTGTGTATCTGTGGTTAATTGTCTCATGGAAAGAAATGGACCATGTAAAATTGGATTGAAATCTGGGCTTATATGGCTGTGCATAATAGTTTTAACATCCAATCATACTTAATGTACTGATTAGGCACTGGAGGGACATTGGCCTCGAATTTTATTATCGCCTTTTCTCGGATGCATAAGCATTGGTTACAGGCAGACAGCACCCACCCCAACTCGGAGGCCGTCGGAAAACTGTGTCTCAAGCCTCATTTAAACATTGGAAGTACCACAGCATATCAAGTGCATTTCTTATAGAGGACCCCACAGTACAACCTGAAGGATCAAATCTTCCTCGCAAACAGTGGACAACCATTGACCACCTCTGAACTGGTCATGGTCGATGCTGCCACCTTCTCCATCGATGGAAGATTAAAGTATCCCCATCATGCAACTGTGGAGCTCCTAATCGGACCCTGGAGCACATCATTGAACACTTGCCTCAGAGAAAATTCACAGGCAGCCTACAAGATATCCACGCTGTTGCACAGGAAGCTTTAGCCTGGATATCTGACTTAGATATTGACATTTCATTTGATTTGCTACTATCTTTCAATGCAAATTTCATTTCCACACAAAAAATCTTATTCCAATCCAATTTCTACC
The DNA here is from genome assembly GCF_044704955.1 of Pristiophorus japonicus. Classification (NCBI taxonomy): domain Eukaryota; kingdom Metazoa; phylum Chordata; class Chondrichthyes; family Pristiophoridae; genus Pristiophorus; species Pristiophorus japonicus. The sequence goes on along the minus strand of NC_091977.1, from coordinate 505,792,111 downwards.
TATTAAGGCAGGCTTGTCTCCTGCCATTACTAAGAGAAGCAAGCTCTGAAATGGATCTTTGTACTTCCCCAGTACTGTGATACGTCCTACCACAGGGATTTGCTCTCTTGAGTAGCCTCGCAACTCTATCTTCGACTTTTCCAGTGAAAAATTACTCAACTTGTCGAGATTATAACGATTCAGATACTATGTTCACTGATGCACCAGTATCGATTTCCATGGGTATCCTGGTTCCTGCAATGTCTACTTGGATGACGAAACTTCATGAATCGCTGTTGGATACCCTCACATTCCTGATGACGTGTACCTCCAGAACCGCCTTGTCCTGTTGCTTCTCTTCAATGCTATGTCGTGTCTAGCATTGAAAGTTGCTTTACTCTTCAGTTGGCATGCCTTCACAAGATGCCCAGTTTTTTTGCAGAAGAAACACTGCTCAAAACTGTCCATATGTGAAGGCAATGTGTTGTCTCAGTTACTGATAACACGACTTCAATGTAATGTTACCTTGGTCAGTCACTGAGGCCTTGGGACCCACATGTGACCTTATCATATGACCCTTTTATTATACATCAGGACTTGCATTACCACAGTAGTCCGCTATTTGGACGAACCGACATTTGTTACACCTGCACAAATAGTTCACACCTTTTATATTGTTGAATATCAGGCCACTTGCCACACCACCAGAAGGTAAAGTATCTGGAAGGGAAGGCAGAATGGGGTGGGTTCAGAATGGCAACAGGCATGGGCTTGAGCACAATATTGTGGAATTGGAGGGTGAGCCTGTTCCTCCAGGCTCCACAGCAACATTTTGTGTTTTTAAAATTTTACTGTTTACTGATGGTCGCAGCTTAGGCTGCTTGACCGCTTAAGAATCCCAAGCTGAGCAGGTCCAGCCTCTGTAATAGCCAGTTTAGCAGAGGATGCCCAAAGCATACATTTTAGGCCCCTCATTTACATATGTAAGGCACATAACGTCTGATTTAAGAGATGCCTGGAAAATAACCCAACCCAATATTGATTCGAACATCTTTCAGGCATTCTTTTGGTGCAGGATAGTGGTCTTCCAAATTGGACCTCATTGTGCCCGTTTAATGCCTGTAAAATGGGTGCAAGACGGTCCAATTTCTACCTAGTTGCTCTAGTCAAGTAGTGGAATGTAATAGCCATATGCTTTGTAAAAGTACACAAACTAGTTTCAATCGGCTTGGAGAGGTATTGATTCAAAGTTAAGGAAATTACTGTGATTTGCTTCTTTCCGTGCTTCTCGTCTCCTCAAGCACCTATTAACATTATTGTTGGGAGACTGGAAAAGAGGATCTGTAATTATGGGTTGAGGTGATTTTTTGATCCAGTTTATAATGGGATCATAAAGCTGTGACCTTTGCAGGCAGCAGAAGTGTAACCTGTTAGAGATAAATTGGCAATGTGTACGTGAAAAAGCACTTTGCATTTGAGCAGGTCAAATTCAAAGAGCCTGACACTAATTCAGTATTTGCGTTCATGTCCTGTGGCACTCTAATTATTTCTGAAAATGTAATTTCAATTTCCCTTGGCGTTGCACAGAGGAGTCGAGACCAAATGCAGTAATCGGAACAAGCAGGATTAGAAGGTAGGCGGATATCTGAACCAAGGTAGTGAGGTGGGGCGTGGGGGGGGGGGAAGGGGTGGGGGGAGAGAAAAGACAGAGGAAGGAAAGCAGGGGTGGGAAGAGCTGGGAGAACAAGGATGGGAAAAAGGGTCGAGGGAGAGATAGGGGTGGGAGAGGAGGGGGTAGAAGTTGAAGGAGAAGATGGAGGGAAGGTGAAGACTGGAAGGGGAGGGGTGAGGGGGGCAAAGGGGAAAAGTAAGTGAGGAAAGGTATGGAGGAGGGGTGCAGTAGAAGGGGAGAGGAATGGAAAAAATCTATCGAAGGGGAAGTCTGGAACCTGAAAAGTCTGTCGGCGGGTGAGCTGTCGGATGCAAGCTCGAAAAGTCAGTGAAGGTTGGTTCAAAAAGTCTTCAGCAAAAAGGGGATAACAAAGGAAGACCTTCAGTGCAGTTGAGTGAAAAGTCTTTCAATGGGAAGGGGGGGATTCATAGCCCCCAAATGTTCCTCAGGCCCCATCAGTGGTTCAGCACTGAGTCCAAGTTGGCATCAATGAATAGTTCTTCAATGGGGGTAGAAGGGTTTGAAGCTGTAAATAGCCCTGTGGGGTGGGGCCACAACTGTGCTTCTGTGTCGGGGAAGCTTTGGGCAATGGTATGCATGAGTCATGGTGTCGAGAGCACGGTGGAACAGGCTGAATGTGATGGAGGCATCAGGCCTGAACTAAAGCACCAAAAAGACTGTCAGCAAGTGGTGCCAGCCTTTTAAAACGTCTGCCAAGATTGGAGAGCATCCAGAATGGGATGCGAATGTTGTGGCAGACTATGCCAGGAAAAGTGGCTCCTATTAGAACAGGATCATTGGATGGTAGGTAGTAGAGGTGCCAGTGAGTGCTCCCAGCAAGGAACGTGAATGAGAAAAAGGAAACAAAGTTGAAAATTCCTCTGAGCCTCCGTACTAACTGAAACAAGAGTAGGAATATCTCTGTAATGCATTTGTACTTTAGAAGCATCCAGTAGCGTGAAGCATGCGAAATGGAATACATTGTGGGGAAATGTGAAGTTATCCACTTTAGTAGGAAAAACAAAAAAACGGAACATTTTTTGAATGGTGAGAGACTGGGAAATGTTTGCACTCAGAGGGACCTGGGTGTCCTTGTACATGAATCACAGAAAGTTAACATGCAGGTACAGCAAGCAATTAGAAAAGTAAATGGTAAGTTATCTTTTGATATAAAGGGATTGGTGTGCAAGAGTAAAGAAGTCTTACTACAATTATACAGGGTATGGTGAGGCCACACCTGGAGTATTATGTACTGTTCTGGTCTCCTCACCTAAGGAAAGACATACTTGTCTGAGAGAGAAGATGCAGCGAAGGTTCACTAGACTGGTTCATGGGATGAGGGGATTACCCTATGAAGAGAGATTGAGTAGACCAGAGATATATTCTCCAATTTTCTCCAATTGAATATTGGGAAGACCGAAGCTATTGTTTTCGGTCCCCGCCACAAACTCCGTTCCCTAGCCAGTGACTCCACCCCTCTCCCCAACTTCTATCTGAGACTGAACCAGACTGTTTGCAACCTTGGTGTCATATTTAACCCTGAAATGAGCTTTCGACCACATATCTGCAGCATAACTAAGTCCACCCATTTCCACCTCCGTAACATCGCCCGTCTCCGCCCTTGCCTCAGCTCATCCGTTGCTGAAGCTCTCACTCATGCATGCCTTTTTTACCTCAAGACTTGACTATTCCAACATACTCCTGGCTGGCCTACCACATTCCACCCTACATAAACTAGAGGTAATCCAAAACTTGGCTGCCCATGTCCTAACTCGCATCTACATTGGCTCCCAGTTAAGCAACGCCTCGATTTCAAAATTCTCATCCTTGTTTTCAAATCCCTCCAAGGTCATGCCCCTCCCTATCTCTGTAATCTCCTCCAGCTCCACAAACCCCCCCCCCCCCCCCCCCACCAAGATGTCTGCATTCCTCTAATTCTGCCCTTTGAGCATCCCTGATTTGAGCAGCCCTAAACACTGGAATTCCCTGCCTAAACCTCTCTGCATCTCTTTCCTCCTTCAAGACACTCCTTGAAACCTACCTCTTTGACCAAGATGCCCCAATTTCTCCTTATGGGCTCGGTGTCAAATTTTTATCTCATAATATTCCTGTGAAGTGCCTTGGGACCTTTCACGATGTTAAAGGCACTATATAAATAAAAGTTGTTGTTTTATTCCTTGCCGTTGAGAAGAATGAGAGGTGATCTAATCAAAACATATAACAATGTTAAGGGGCTTGACAGGGTTAATGCTGGGAAAATGTTTCTCCTGGATGGGGAATTTGGAACACGGGCTCACAATCTCCGAACAAGGGGTCGGCCATTTAGGACTGAGATGAGGAGAAATTTCTTCACTCAGAGGGTGGTGAAACTTTGGAATTCTCTACCCCAGAGAGCTGTAGATGCTCAGTCGTTGAGTATATTCAAGACGGCAGTCGATAAATTTATGGGAACAAAGTGAATTAAGGGATATGGGGATAGTATGGGAAGGTGGAGTTGAGGTAGAAGATCAGCCATGATCTTGTTAAATGGTGGAGCAGGTTCGAAGTGCCAAATGGCCTACTCCAGCTCCTATTTCTTATGTTCTTGTGCTCTACAGTTAATCATTGGGGTTTGCTATTTTAGTGGGAAGGAGGTTTAGAGCTAAATTTAGGCTTTAGGTATATGGTTCGACCAAGAGCTTAAGGGACAGCTGACTCCTTCTATTTCAGAATACTGGGACATGACTCCGTTGCCGATGCCATGCAGAGAGACTTCTCTTATGTGCTGTGCACTGACATCCAATACATTTGCTGACTTTATGGCCAAAAATAGAGTTCCATCTTTGGGTTTGGAGTTAACATTACATCACAGGTCTTTTGTTATTATCAGTGCCAATCCCAGCATTGTCTATGGGAGCAATAGGTACTGCAGGTACCTATTGATACTTTTTAAATTGTGTTTTCCCAATGACAAAGCCAGGCATGGAGTTTTTTTAGTGCAATTTGAAGCAGAAGTTGTGACTCACTCAGCATTCTTGATATATAATAGGAATAGATTTTCCACCCTGTTTATTGCTAGTAATATTAGCGGAATCGACCGAATCAACCCAGCCCTAACTCCCAACCCTGGTCGAAGGCTCTTCAAATTACTTTTGTTTATTAGGCACATAGGCACTAGTAGACATGTTTTGAAAGCTTTTTCATGTCAAAAGAATTTCATTTACTAAGGAACTGACTAGTGTATACCAATGAAGCTATTAAATTGATCAGTTTAGTTTTAAAGTCTTTTCAAATCAGGGTTACTCACCCTTATTAAAAATGTTTGTTTTTGCTGATAAACCCATTTTCAGCTGTATTAAGAAAACTGCACCAAAGGTTAGCACTCAAATGCATCAAGGAATACTTTCTAATGGAAGAACAGTGAAATGATTATGTTCTATTACATTGCCTGAGTGAGCTGGTTCATGGAAGATTTTATGTTTGTGATTGTTCTGATGAATTTTAGCGGAAACTTGAACTGTAACCCAACAAGCATAATTTCAGGCGGATTTTGGAATCAATTTCCTGATTGCACCCAAAGCGGAAACTCTACCCCCTAGATGTTTTAGTCCATCAGTTTGATCAGGCAGTAGTTGACAATCATCGCATGAGTTCTTGAAGTAAAATACGAGGCTATAGATGGACAGGAGGTGTGAAAAATTTAAAGACATTTTTAAAGAAAGCTGAATCGATTGGCGAAAACAGAAGCCACATTACATCTTTTCCACAGAAGGACACAGTAAAATCATTGGCCTAGCCAGAGATGTGGATGTGGGTTGGCAGGTGACACAGTGGATTGATACACGTTGGCATGGAATATTTGGATGCAGCCTGCACTTCATTCTCCATGCAAGTTTTCAATTTCAAGCACACCGTCAGGGCAAAGTCCCAATAAGTGTGGTGCAATGAGGAAAAATTGATGGGCAAGTTAAACATTCATGGGATGTGGCTGGGAAAGAGTGTTTTCTTTTCTTGTATCTGTTATTGGAGAGCAGAACTGCTCGCACTACATTCCTGTATTTTTATGCAAGCGTTAACTCAATGTGTAAACGTAGCACACGCAGGAATGTGGACTGAGCATGTTAATAGTCTGCACGTGAACACCTGCCTTCATATGTCATTTGTATTTGTTTTGCGTGTTGAGCCCTGTACATGTATGTTGTATTGCCATAGTATACAACAGGTGTTATGTGAAAATAACACAAAGTTTTGTTATTGATGGAGGAGCTGTTCTACATTTTTCTTGTCATTTGGTATAATAGTTACATAAGCCATATAAATAGCATGGTCTCCATCCATGGATTGTCTATGTGCCTCCTGTGATAAAGAATATTCGGTGTTGGCTTTCAGCTCCTACACAAACTCCACGTAAGAATTTGCCCACAAAGCACATGGGAGCACGAATGGAGATTCTGTTTTTATTCTGTTCTCCATAGAAACTGCTAGGAGCCTAAATTGTCCCTTTTTATAGCCCAGTTAGTGCATCCTCATGGCGCAATTCCCCAGCAGTACCACGCCCTACAATTAGTGCACCAGTCTGATGCACAACCAGCGATGACCTCATCACCGTGCGCGCCAAACACTCACCCCACTCCATGGAGGAAATTGCCCCGCAGGGCACGAGGCTGGCACGGGCAGATGTTTACGCTTGTCATGATGCTGGTGGACATCTGCCGCTGGAGCTCCCCTGGCCGCTACTTTTATTTGTTGGCCTGACACTGGTGACCCTCGCGTCAAACAGGCCACCATTGTGCAGCCCGACACTCCGTTGTGGGTGACCGGCTGCTGGCCTGGTCAATCACCTCCTTGGTGGCCCAATGGCAGCCACCGAAGGGCCTGCAGAGCGTGCAGTGACCCTCCCTTTTAATTGAAGGGGGAGGGCGTTGTAATGCATCAGCGCTACATGGACCGCTTCCTTTGAGGGGCGCATGGCCCCATTCTGCGTCGCGGGATGGACAGGCAGTCCCGGCCTGGATGGTTCCCAGCCCCAATCAGGGCGCAGGGCAATTTCCAGCCACTAATCTTCTTAAATTGCAGTTCATAAAGGTGGGAAGGGTGATTGAGGGTCATGCTTGATGGGAGTCATTTCCTTTGAATCACATGCTCAGCTTGAAAGATGTCCAACAGGGACATTGGGGCCGAACTTGGTGGACACAGCGCCCGCTGCCGCCGAGTGAGTTTGGTGGTGGCCTCCCGCCGGCAAGGAGGGAAGACAACAGCGCACTGCCCACTGACGAGCAATGTGTCCTCCCGCTCGCCGAGCAGCCAGTTTGGCCCAGGCAGGAGTCCGCTGCAGCGGAGGAAAGGTCTGCCATGTGGAGGCAGGTCTAACCTCAATGGTAAGTATGAAGACCTACAAAAAAGGTGAGTAAACTTCTCCTCTTTTTTTTCCCAGCGATTCAGGTGGATGGGTCTCCTGAAGGTTTTCTAGTGTTTTTTTTTCTTAATTTTTGGAAATGTTTATTTTTATCTGTGCCCGCCCTCCCCCAGGGCTCGACTCGATCCTCGGCGGTACTTTGCCGAGGATTGCATTTGCCGCTGAGATTGGGATCTCTCGCCTGCTGCCGCCTTGATTCGTGGCGTAAGTCCTTTTTTTGTCGTCGGCTGGTCTTTCCAGGACTTTTTCATGAAAGTTCTACCCAAAATACTTTTGTCAGGATCTCAGTGCTCCAATGGGCGGCACTTGAGCAGAACTTAGCTTTCACCAAGTTCGGGGCCTTTTTCTCTGTGTTCATTGTGTGGGTTGCACAACATCTGCAGCATCAAACTTGTGACTGAAAGAACTGAGTGGGTTTATAGGGGATCTTTGAGAAGGCCAGTTGAGCATAGATGTAGGATCTAGGAAGAATAGTTCCATTAGCCTCCAGGACCTTCATCAAGGGGAGGCAGGAAAGGACCGGAATGTGAGCAGTGCAAAGTTTGATCCCAGTTCTGCCAGCAGTCATCTGCCAGAGTCGAATGGAATTTATTAAGAGTAGTGAACTGCACTGCAGTTAGACCTTAATAGATAAAGGACGAGTTATCTGGTTGGCAATCAAACCATTGGCGGCATTGATGAGATAACTCATCCAGTTAGTATGCTTCTGCAGTGGAGATGGAAAAATCACACCAGAGGTTCAAAATGACAAAATTCTTCAGAATTTTAGAACTTTGACACCCTGGCACAGATTTTTCTCTTCACTGGTAATCCTGTTAGAACTAACTTTGTGCCCACTCATGGTTTCTGGTGCTGATCCCAGTGTATTTTTCTGGGTCAACTTGGGTTCCCAGCAGGATTTGCAGTGCCACCCAAGAGCTTAACTCTTGCGGAGAGAGGAACGTCACTGCTGCAAGCCTTGGCACCTGTTGCAGCAAGATCTCCATCCATGGATTTTATGTGCACCTCCTGGGATAAAGTGTGCTCAGTGCTGCTTTCAGCTCCGACACAAACTTTACAAAAGAATATGCCCACAAAGCACACATAAACACGCACGGCAACTGTTTTTATTCTGCTCTCCATAGAAACTGGTGGTATCCTTAAATTGCAGTTCATCAAGGTGGAGTCTCTGTTTTTATGAGATCAGCAAGTTGTCCGATGTCTCCAGGACAACGAAGTGCGCAAAACTTCAACAATTTCACTTGGGTTGTGGGCCATTAAAAATCTAAACATCCCTCCCACTCCCACATCTGTCTCCAAAACACAACGTCTGATGGCGTACTTTCGCCAACATGCAATTTTATATACACCTGTCCAAATTTGGTTGGATGTGTTTAGTTTCTGCCGGACACTGCAAGTTCTGGAAGTGGTAGTGACTGAGAGGTCAGCGGAATGTCTCATCAGCCAATTTCCCTTCCTTGCTTACGTCAGCACCACCTGAAAATAGGCAGTAAAGGCAAAAAAAGTCGAACCTTGACCAGTTCTTGAGGCTGACTTTCAGCCAATCAGATTTTGTTTTAATATGTAACTTACACGTCCAAGATGGTTGGTGAGACACAGGACACACAAGAAAACTGAAAAAGTGCCTTAAAGTTGTATTTTTTTTGAGGAAATTGGGAATGATATATCAAATAGTTTAGATTAGGTATGAATTAAGTTGGAACAATGAAAGTAGAAGAGAGGGAATAAGAAAGATAGAACAGAAAAAATAGAAGGCAGGATAAGGTGAAGTAAAGTTTAAACTTGGTCTTTACATTTATTCTTGGAATTGTTTCGTTGTGGAAGGCTAATATTACAGCTGTAGAATTGCTCCTCGCGTCGGAATACCTTATTATTGAAATGCTATGCAATGTTTCAACATCCCTTAATATGAACTGAAAATTTTATTAAAAATGGCTGAGCCAGGGAGACTGGAATTTCCCGGGAGTGCTGATAGGCTAAGGTTCAGTGATACACGACAAACAGGTCTCCTGTGATTGAATGAGTACAATACGTGAACTTGTATTTTTTTAAACACGAGTCGTGTCCTTTACAGTTTGTCTTTCAGCACGTGACTGTATCTTATGTTTGTTACCAGGTTAGGAGGCATGCTCGATTTCTAATTTGTGCATCTATTGTACACCAGCCTGGATAACCTTGTAGTACCAAAGGAAAGAACAATGAGATGAAAAACTGACAACTTGATTGCTTTGCATTAAAATAGCTTTGAAACATAAATTGTGTGGATAGGGAGGGGAAAAGGAACAGACAGTCCTTTAAAGCCCGAGGTATGCTAGTTTCGTCTCATTAAAATATTTATAACTGCCAAACTTTGAAGTGTTTCTTTGAAAAAGCGGAAGGACATTCAGCACTCCAAGGACTATAAGGGAGCTCAGCCACAATGAAAGTCTAAGGGTTAGCAGAAGTGAACTGCTGCAATGGTGTGTCTCTGTTTGCACCAAGCTGTGAGGTGGCCGCTGGTACCTGCAACTACGCACAGACGTTTCCTTCAAAGGTCTCCGCACCAATATCAACTATTTATAGTGCCGAGTACTGGCACTATTATAGTAATGGCTGTGTTTTCTCTCCTGGGGCATTTTTCTGTCTTTTTGCAAGTAAGTGGTTAGATGACTTTCTATTGTGGAAATAAAAAAATTGCAGGTTTACACCATTGGCTCTCAAAGTAAGAAATAAAAAGAAACTGGTCAGTTAGAACTTGCCAATAGCAATGTTGAATTCACACATCCCAAGCACATAAATTGGATAGAGGCTGACATACATAGAGAACAATTTGTATATTGCACAATGATTAGTTGAAATATCCTCACAGAAGATTTTGTAATTGTGATTAGAGGCAGGACAATCCTGTTGGATTGAGTAACTGAATTGCATGGTGAATTGGTTGGTTGATCTGATCAACAAAAGTCCACAAGGCAACAAACATCCACAAAACATCCATAATACTGGTGCATTTAGGGCAGCCCTAACCTGACTTAACTACCGCTGGTGGCCTCAACCTCGTCCACAGCAGTGGCATCGCCAACTTGACTGCTCCAATTCGATCAAATTCCAGTTGGCAGCTCCAAACTGACCAGACGTATACAGACGTATACTGCCAATGCCAACCTGATCCATCTCCCAATGGCAGCTCACCATTTTAATATGGAGAGGAAGAATATGACCGACCAGGTGATGAAAGTGTTCACAGGCAGTGTAATAAATGTAAAAGGAAACAGTAGCTCTGTGAGTGTTAACGGAGGTACTAGCTAACAATGAGTATTGTTGCATGGGTAATGCTTCTCCTTCGATGTGTCTTACAGTTGTTGCCTCAGCAAAGTTTTAAAAGAATCATTTGTTCAGAACTGCTCAGTCCTTATTCTGCTCAGTAAAATGTCCTCCGATGGCATCGTGGAACCCTTCTCTCATTGGTGGTGATTCGTTTGATTACAAGCATTAATTTTTGTCTTCAAATGAAAATAAAGAGGATTAAGAAGAATTGACCCGACTTTGGTCTGGTTTGGTTCTGCTGGTTACCTTGTCCCTCATGTTAGTACAACAGCGTCTGCACTGAAATAAGTAGAAGAGAATGGGTTTGTAGTTCCTGTCTTGAAGGGCTGTGCACAAAGCCATAGAGCTAGAATTTCCTATCAGACCGCCAGTGCCCGATCGCCGCCCAAAAGACTGGAAAGATTATCGCTGGGGAAAACTTCAGCCCCCAAAATGTTAAATCTGCCGAGTGAAAAACATGAACCTTGTACCCCCATTCTGGGTGAAAAAGTGCAATTTAGGGTCAATTGGGCTGTTCGTAAACAAAATGGATGAAAAATAAAATAAAATCAATAAAAATTTACCCCGAGGCTGCGGATTGGGCCTAACATCAGAAAAACAATAAAAATAACTTTTCAAAAAACATCACCTAAAAGAAAATCAAAAAAACAATCCCAAGACACTTTAAAACTAAATAACCACAATGCATTTTTAAAATAATTAGTAAAAAAACAATTACTGACCTTTTTCTTGAAGAGCTACTCACCTATCGCCCAGCTCTGCTGATCCTCGTGGGCGTTTTATTTTAAACTTACCTACGGGTCACCGCTGACCCAAATATTGAACCAGGGCAATCTCAGGGCGGTGTACGCTGGCGGTCCGCTCCCCAGCGGTATCTCGAAACCGGTGGCATAACTCAGGTAAGGAAATTTTCGCTCACCTGATTACTGCCCACAATGGCCAATACTGCCCAGAAACCGGGCGGTAAGCCATTGGAAATTCCAGCCCAAAGACTGTGATCCTGTGCATTTTGATAATTCTATTGAAGAATAGAAGTTGCACACAATTATCTATTTGCAAGCCATCATGTGATGGTTACATAAAAGACATTTAGTACTACAGACTCTTCTGTTCCATCTGTTGGCAAAACCAGCATATCCTAGCTCCCTTCAGGACTGCCACTGTCTGCATGCTAATGAGGGTGCCTGGGGGCAGTAGTCTCTCAGGCTCTGTTGGTAATAGTTCATTAAGTGTAATCTCAACAGGCATACACTGCAGGATTCCTTCCTTCCAAGGAGGCTCCCATCTGCTCTGTTGATTCTATCTATTTCAGAAATCTGAACGGGTTGAGCTTTTAGAATTAGACTCAATAAGACTTTTCTACCGATTTGTTTTCCTTTTTAAAAAAAACTCCAGCATTACATCAGCTATTTCCATTTTCTTTTCATACGCCATAGTGCAGTTGTTTATTTGTCACCTACTCATTTAATTGGCAAGTATTTTGTTTTGATTTTCTGTTAACTTTTTATTGTTATTTTCCAATTTCCTCCTCTTGATCACTGATTCCTGTTGGGTGCGGCTGCAGATTTTGTTTTTGTACCTTGTTATTTTGTAGCCATTCTTGAATTTAGGCATTGTGTGTTAACAGGCTATTGGGTGGGTGACAGTGGCCAAGCCCAGCCCAGTACAATCCTATCCCCCATGTGAGATCCACACATATTACAGTTCATGCTTTCCTCATATACGTGGCTCGACAATATTTACTTTCTATTTAAGCAGAGTGAGTCTCCTGTGTACTGAAATGTATTCTCTCTGGCGTTATTGGTCTCCAATCTAGAAATGAGCATTGATTCCCCCATAAATTGTTTAGTGAAGAATAGGGAGGACTCCCACTGCATCTGTGCCAATATCACACCTTGAAGGCAATTTTATTCAGAGTCTGTATTTTAACACTCAACAATATTTTTAGGCTATTATTACCATGATGAATTTACGGAGAATAGCCCTATTAAGGATCCACAGAAACAAGCAAAGGGATATGTTTTGGGTAGCCAGTTATGGCAAGGAAACAACACTAAAAATATGTTTAGTTCAGACATACACATTGAATAGGTTGAAGAGGCAATGGTTTGATCATTTCAATTGACAGATGGCCACAATGATTGAACACCCACTGACGAACATTGCCACAGAACAGAGAGAATTTCATACTGATGTACTAATGCTATTTTTCATGTACAGTTACTCAAAATATTTAAACTCTTATAAACACAAAGAAAGAAGTTGCAATCTTTGTCATAATGTCCAGATTGCGGTAGGAGTCACTGGAAACACAACTTGCATTTATATAGCATCTTTAACATATAAAACTTCCCCAGGAAAGTGAGCAGATGTAGGAAATGAAGCTTACTCCTGCCCTTTCGGAGCTTAGAGTCACTAAGACCAATTACAGAGCTGTAGTTCTGTCCTGGCACGGATCAACACGGATCAGGAATTGAATCAGGACGTTCTGATCTTCAAGGTTTGGTGCCCCGCCACCCACTAAGGTCACCCGCTAACTCATCTGGGAGGACAAAAATCAGCACGGACAAAAATCTGCACAAATCATACATAAGTGCAAACTCAAGAGAATGTTGAGAAGAAATAGAGCTAGAATATCAACCTTAAAAACCAGCAACAGGAACAAGGCTTAAACTAAGCAAAAGTACTCCTTGTATAAAAAAAGGGAACAAGTACACTTAATTTGCCCAAATTATGTCCATGACCTCCGAATTTTCCATTCACAATCATATGGGGGCGAGATTTGGTATCGCCCCATTTGGGGGCAGTAACTGATGCAAGACGGGACATCGTCTGGAGGACTGCGAATGTTGTACCTTTGCTTAAAAAGGGAGAAAAGGATAGACCAAGTAATTACAGGCCAGTCAGCCTAACCTCAGTGGTGGGAAAATTATTGGAAAAAATCCTGTGAGACAAGAAAAATCTTCATTTGGAAAGACATGGATTAATCAAGGACTGTCGGCATGGACTTGTTAAGGGAAAGTCGTGTCTGACTAACTTGATTGGATTTTTCGAGGAGGTAACCAGGAGGGTCGATGAGGGCAGTGAGTATGATGTAGTGTATAGGGATTTTAGCAAAGCTTTTGATAAGGTCCCACATGGCAGACTGGTCACGAAAGTAAAAGCCCATGGGATCCAAGGGCAAATTGGCAAGTTGGATCCAAAATTGGCTCAGAGGCAAAAGCAAAGGGTAATGGTTAATGGGTGTTTTTGTGACTGGAAGGCTGTATCCAGTGGGATTCCGCAGGGCTCAGTGCTGGGTCCCTTACTGTTTAGTGGTATATATCAATGACTTGGACTTAAATGTCAGGGGTATGATTAAGAAGTTTGCAGATGACACTAAAATAGGCTGTATAGTTGATAATGAAGACGAAACCTGCGGACTGCAGGAAGATATCAATGTACTGGTCAGGTGGGCAGAACAGTGGCAAATGGAATTCAATCTGGATAATTGTGAGGTAATACATTTAAGGAGGTCTAACAAGACAAGGCAATACACATTAAATAGTATGACGTTGAAAAGTGTAGAGGAACAAAGTGTAGAGTGCAGATCCACAGATCCCTGAAGATAGCAGGCCAGGTAGAAAAGATGGTTAAGAAGGCATACGTAATACTTGTCTTTATTAGTCAAGGCATGGAATATAAGAGCAAGAACATTATGCTTGAACTGTATGAAACACTGGTTAGGCTGCAGCTGGAGTACTGTGTGCAGTTCTGGTCACCACATTACAGGAAAGATGTGATTGCACCAGAAAGGGTGTAGAGGAGATTTACAAGAATGTTGTCTGGACTGGAGAATTTTGGCTATGAAGAAAGATTGAACATAAGAACATAAGAATTAGGAACAGGAGTAGGCCATCTAGCCCCTCGAGCCTGCTCCGCCATTCAACAAGATCATGGCTGATCTGGCCATGGACTCAGCTCCACTTACCCGCCCGCTCCCCGTAACCCTTAATTCCCTTATTGGTTAAAAATCTATCTATCTGTGATTTGAATACATTCAATGAGCTAGCCTCAACTGCTTCCTTGGGCAGAGAATTCCACAGATTCACAACCCTCCGGGAGAAGAAATTCCTTCTCAACTCAGTTTTAAATTGGCTCCCCCGTATTTTGAGGCTGTGCCTCCTCATTCTAGTCTCCCCGACCAGTGGAAACAACCTCTCTGCCTCTATCTTGTCTATGCCTTTCATTATTTTAAATGTTTCTATAAGATCACCCCTCATCCTTCTGAACTCCAATGAGTAAAGACCCAGTCTACTCAATCTATCATCATAAGGTAACCCCCTCATCTCTGGTATCAGCCTAGTGAATCGACTCTGTACAGACTCAGTATCTGATTGAAGATACTGAGTCTGTTTTCTTTGGAACAGAGGAGGCTGAGGGAGAGACCTGATTGAGGTATAAAATTATGAGGAGCCTGAATAGAGTGGATAGGAAGGACCTATTTCCCTTGGCAGAGGGGTCAACAACCAGGGGGCATAAATTTAAGAGGGTAGTGGGGGTCTGGAACTCAGGGCCTGAAAGGGTGGTAGAGACAGGAATCCTCAGGAACATTTAAAAGATACTTGGATGTGCATTTAAAGTGCCGTAACCTACAGGGCTATGGACCAAGAGCTGGAAAGTGGGATTAGGCTGGGTAGTTCTCAGTCGGCCGGCGCGGACACAATGGGCCGAAATGGCCCTCTTCCGTGCTGTAAATTGCTCTGATTCTATGATGCTATATCCTGCAGACGTCCTGCCCCGGCCTCAAAATTAGGCTTCCCCACTCCGCCCCCCCCCCGAGAGGAAGTGGAGTGCAATGTAAGGCGTTCCACTTCCTCTCTGGGCGGGACCAGGGTGAAAAGCGCGCAAATTATCCAGTGCTATGCGGCCTCTCTACGTAGTACTGGCGCGAGTACAGAGCCCTCCTATTCTGTTAAAGGGGAGGGCACGCTATGAGCTCTGCAGTGGGGCGAGTGGCCTTTTCTACGCCACCGGGGCCTGCACTATCGCGGCCTGCACCATCGCAGCACGTACCCCGCAATATATATAATGAGAGGCCGTGTGGAAAAAATGGCGTTGCACACCTCCCCGCTGGCGGAGTGTGGCCCGGGTCACGACCCACAAGGCTGGCGCTGACATCGCCCGCGGTGGCCTCACGGGCTACTGTCCAATTTCTGCCATGGGGCGAAAACAGGTTGTTGCGCACGGCGATGATGCTGCCGGTTCGGCACCTCCCCTAACTCCAGCGCAATTTTGTGGGAGGCAGTAGTGCCCCCACCCCGCTCCCTCAGGCGAGAAATTGTCTACGCCCCGTCTGGGGGCGCTAACAGAAGGTACAAATGATGTGAATTTCTCCTATTTTTCTTCCTGACAGTTAAGGTCTGTTACAGGCGGTTTGCAATGTAAGCATATAACATGCAATCAGAGTACAAATCAACACTATAATGCTATCTCCTGCATTAATCAACATTATTTAAAACAGATTTTCTGTTCATTCATCTCATTGTTGTTTGTGGGAAGTTACTGTCTCACTTTCCTACAATTCCTACAATTTCATTGGCTGTGAAGCACTTTGGGACATCCTAAGGTTTGAAAGGTGCTATGCTGAGATGAGCTCTTTCTTTCCGACCACAAGCCTCATACAGCTGTGCAAATGCTCCTATACAAATATACCTCTTCACTTAAACTTTGCTTGAAATATCAAATAACCTGCAGTCGATCATGTGAATTAGTGATGCAGCCAGGAAAACTATTACAAAACTACAAAGTACCTGCGACTTTCTGTACCCAGAGATTTTCTTCTGTTGTGCTCCCCTGGTCCTGTCAGGTTTTCTGCTCGGCCAGAGGCCTTCTCCGAAGCTCGTTCAGCTGACTCATCATGCTCACTAGCTCTTACTTTCACCTTCATAGAGAGGTGAACAATGTTTTGATTCAATCTGCAAAGGATAAATTGGAATCAGTAAAATCCTTTCTTTTGCATCATCAAGATCATTCTACTAAAATGCAGCTCAAAATGCAAAAAAAATACCGATAAGGTAGTAATGACAGTGCACAAATTCCCCCCTTTGCTATTTTAATAGCCTTTAACCGGTTTGAAATAAATTTCTGCCCTAATTTGATTACTTCCACCCTAAAGTTGGCTATGCTTTTTTTTCCCTGTAAAATACTCACCTCGTTACTTTTGCTTTGATGTGCTTTTGTTTCATTTTTTTCAGGTAAAGTAACAATTCATAAACAGATCACCTCAAGTTTGACATTTTCTAAGCATTCTAATGCAATTTGAACTGCACACCTACCAACATTTTCCATTTACTCAGCAATTAACTGTCTATAGATGTTGCTGTAAAAGGTGACTCGAGGTGTTGCTGTAAAACGTGTCTCTAGGTGTTGCTGTAAAACGTGACTCTACGTGTTGCTGTAAAACATGTCTCTAGATGCTGCTGTAAAACGTGACTCTAGGTGTTGCTGCAAAATGTGTTTCTAGGTGCTGCTGCAAAATGTACTTCTAGGTGCTGCGGTAAAACGAGTCTCTAGGTGCTGCTGTAAAACGTGATTCTACGGGCTAGAAATTGGTCTTTTGGTGATGGTGGTTTTTTTCGGCATTTTTCGCCAAAAATACCGTTAAAAATAAGGGATAAAATTAGCAACAAAATGCTTCCGACGTAAAAATTGCCGTTGCACGAGGATTCACAATGGAAACCGCGGTCCTCTCTAACTTTAGCCCAAGGCCAATTACTGCTAAAAAGACAGGCCCTGGGAGGAGGGAAAACGCACACAAAAAAATTGCAAAAAACTAAAAATTTAAAAAATCACTAACTAGTCACAAGATACTTATCTGGCGAATCACTGAAAAAGAATTTAAAAATAAAAACTTTAATTTTTTTTGCAGGTCTTCGTACTTACCGTTTCTGAGGCAGCAACACAGGGTTTTCTCGGGCGGTTTTTTTCTTCCTAACTCTGGGTGCGCCGAACGGACAATTTTAAGTGTTCACATTTTTTTGGTGTTGCACGACGGGCGTTCTGCTTTTTTTTCAAAACCGCTGGCGCACAACTTTGGCCAATTTAGGTGAGTACCTTTTACCGTCAAAAAAGGCGAAATATCGCCAAACAAAACGGGCGCAAGGCTGGACAATTTCTAGCCCTAGGTGTTGCTGTAAAACGTGTCTCTCGATGCTGCTGTAAAACGTGTCTCTGTAGGTGCTGCTGTAAAACGTGTCTCTCGGTGCTGCTGTAAAACGTGTCTCTGTCGGTGCTGCTGTAAAACGTGTCTCTCGGTGCTGCTGTAAAACGTGACTCTGTAGGTGCTGCTGTAAAACGTATGTCTCGGTGCTGCTGTGAAATGAACAGTCGCTCAATTATAGTTGGGACCTTTAGTCAGACAAAGGAGAGCAATCTGTGACCAGCACTAATTTTGGCAGCACTTTTCAGCTTCTTTCTTATTCTCTTGCAGTCTTTTCAGTGGTGCCCTTATTATACCATCTTAAACTGTGTTCTTATCATTTAAACACTTGCATATTGGCCTTTCAATATGACTTGCCTTCTTACCACAATGCATAGGAGGTTTAAAGCTGACATCAACCTAAACTCCACAGAATGCAGTCTGTCGTCTCTCCTTAGAGTTAGTATATTTGAACACGAACTGAACCTCAGAGGACAGGTGCAATTGGCCACCCTGAACATCATGGTAGCATTCAACCCAGTATGGCACCAAAGAGCCTTGGCTGGACTGGGGTCAGGGGGAAAACGCTCCAGTAGCTGAAGTCATGCCGGGCACAAAGGAAACTAGTTCTGGTTGTCAGAAGCTAGTCATCACAACTCCAGAACATCACTACAGGAATTCCACAGGAAATGTCCTGGGTTCAACCATTTACAGCTGCTTCATTAGTAACCTTCCATCATGAGGTCAAAAGTGGGCAGATCACTGATGATTCTAGGCTGTTCGGCTCTGTTCACAACTTCTCCAAAGTATCCCAGACTACAGAAAGACCTGGACAATATCTAAGCTTGGGCTGACTAGTGCCAGCTAATATTTGGAGTATGTAAGTGTTAGGAAATAATCATCTGGAACAAGAGGAAACCCTGTTATCTTGACTTCAGCAGCACCACCATCGGTGAGTCCCTCACCATCAACATCTTGGGACTAGAAGCTAAACTGAACCAACCATTTTGCACCATGGATACAAGAGCAGAGCACAGTCTATGACAAATGGCTCATCTTCTGATCCCTAAAAGTCTCTTCACCATTGACAAGGCTCAAGTCAGAAATGTGATGGAATACATGCCATTTGTCTAGATGGGTGAAGCCATAATTAACTTCAAGAAGTTCAACACCAAATTGAACAGAGCAATGTTCTTGATTGGTGCCCTTGCCACTGGATTCAATATCTGCTCCCTTCAATACTGGAAAATGAAAGCTACAGAATGACCCGGAGCAATCCATCAAGGTTATTTTGGCAGCAACTCCCTCCCTTGCAAAGTCATTGCTGTCAATCTCCAAGACCATCCTGACCTGGGCATATATTGCTGTTTTTCATTCCTTAGTGAACATCCTGGAATTTCCAACCAGGAAGGAATGCAACCCTTTCAGATGTTGGTGTCCAGCAAGGCAGTGGTATCTGCTGTTATCCCAGCTATTTGCTGCACATCTTGAAAGAGATTGTGCAGAAGGTATTTTTTGGTGCTCTGCTGGCATCATTGGTTTCATTGCAGGAATCCTGAGATCTTCAAGTGCTAGTTCTGTAGCCAGGAGTTGACATTTTTTAAGCCTCCACTCAGCTACTTCAGGCTCCGCTTCCACACTTGCATCTTCTGCTTTGCTTGTGCTCTGTGTCTCATCATATGTCAATTCCATATCAATGCTATCTTCATTTCCTGAGTTACAGTCTCCAGACTGCTGAGTTCAACGGAGTGGGGTGAGTGAGTGGGCGCCATTGTTGTCAGTGGTAGAGGGGACTGCAATTTCTTGGCAATTGTCTACCTCCTCTTCTGTTTCCCAACTTGCAGTCTCCGGAGGAAAACATACTGACTGTTGGCATGCTAGTCATGCAGATCCAAGTTACCATAAACAGCCAAAGTGTGATTCTTAGGCAGGAACTGTTAGAAGTTTTGAAAAAATGCACAGAAATATAATATAAGAAAAGGATTATGTGTTCACAAACCCATTGACGGCATATTGCCTCTTACATCTCCATCCTCAAATGCCAGGCCAGAGCAGCTTCCAATGATTGACAATGCCTCCTCTTCATGATGATTTGCTGTGTTTCTTTCCCTCGTGTCATGCTGTTCCATGACGTTATATACTGTTTTCTCTCGGAGAGGAAATGTATTGCATTTTTTTTTTACACAGTCTCCAGATTCTGCAGTCATAATCTGTCAGGATTTATGGAATGGCTGGTAATAATAGGTGGAAGAGAACAAGAGTCTAGGATGTAAGACTGAAATATGGTAGCATGCATTACAGTATGTGAGTTAGTTGACATGACTGATGCGAGGTTACAGTCTTGTCTGAAAGAGCATTGCTTGAATATTAGGGCAATTTAGCTCTCTGTATTTCAGTAAGCTGCTCCATTGTTCAGCTGACAACTCACTTATGTTTCTTGATCCTGTGAGGTTACTAAATGTCTTCTAACACTACAAGAGGGTAAGATGTCGCTTATTGTCACAGCTGCCATCTTCTACATAACCCATGCAGCTGCATTTACTGGTTTCTTCCTAGCTATTCCAACAATACATCTCTCCTTTTGTCATATTTATGAGAACAGAGCTTCAACACCAGCCTCAGAAAAATGTTTGTCCTTTTCCTCCTGTTGCAGTTTCCCCTGCATCATCTCACCAGAGTTGCTTGCCTCTTTAAATTGACTCAATGCTACAAATCTTGCTGCTGTGTCTCTCCCTTCTAAACTTCCATTGGTGCATCAGGGAACCAAGATTTTCAGTTATTAAGTATAGAGACATTCAGGGGTTTACCATGGAATATGATGCCACACCAAATCCCCCAAGCCATACTAATCTTGTTATATATGTAAACCTTGTGTAGCCACCAGAGGGCTCATCCCCTGGAGTCCCAAGGGATCCCACAATCCCTTGGGAGCACCTGTATTTAAGGAGGCCTCACAGGCTGGAGAGGCACTCTGGATACCTGCAATAAAAGACTGTCACACTTTACTTTGTGCTCACAGTATCTAGTCAGACTCTTTATTCATACATAACAACTGGCAACGAGATACAGATGACGAGCCCAACAATGCAGAGAACAGTGGACATCCTGGAGAAATTTTCGGAGTGAGATGATTGGAAAACCTTCATGGAATGACTCGACCAATACTTCGTGGCCAACGAGCTGGAAGGAGAAGCGAACACTGCCAAACAAAGGGCGATTCTCCTCACCGTCTGCGGGGCACCAACGTATGGCCTCATGAAAAATCATCTTGCTCCAGCGAAACCCACAGAGAAATCATACGATCATTTGTGCACACTGGTCCAGGAGCATCTAAACCCGAAGGAAAGTGTTCTGATGGCGAGGTACTGGATCTACATCGACAAAAGGTCTGAAGGCCAGGAAGTGGCGAGTTATGTCACCGAGCTAAGACGCCTTGTAGGAGATTGTGAATTTGAAGGACATTTGGAGCACGTGCTCAGAGACTTCTTTGTACTTGGCATTGGCCATGAAGTGATACTTCGCAAACTTTTGACTGTAGAGACCCCAACCTTGAGTAAAGCCATAGCGATAGCCCAGGCATTCATTGCCACCAGTGACAATACTAAGCAAATCTCTCAGCACATGAGTGCTGCTACAAGTACTGTGAACAAAGTGATGTTGTTTTCAAATCGCAACGTACAGGGCAGGCCCCACATGCCTGCAGCTGCACATCCGCAGATGACTCAGAGTCCACCATCAAGGGTGATGAATGCAAGGTCATTAACACCTTATTGGAGCTGCGGGGGTGATCATCGTTTCCATTCATGCCGCTTCAAAGGGTATGTTTGCAAGGGCTGTGGAACAAAGGGACACCTCCAACGTATGTGCAGGCGAGCTGCAAACCCTGCTAATCCTGCAAACCACCATGTTGCAGAGGAGGACAGATCCACGGCGGATCAAGACGAACCTGAGCCTCAGCCTGAGGAGGCAGAGGTATATGGGGTCCACACATTTACCACAAAGTGTCCCCCGATAATGCTGAAGGTTGAATTAAATGGATTCCCGGTGTCAATGGAGCTGGACACGGGCGCGAGCCAGTCCATTATGAGCAAAAAGACTTTTGATAAATTGTGGTACAGCAAGGCCTCAAGGCCAGACCTGACTCCCATTCACACTAAAGTGAGAACTTACACAAAGGAACTGATTCCCGTAATCGGCAGTGCTACTTTAAAGGTCTCCTACGATGGAGCGGTGCACAAGCTATCACTCTGCTCAGCAGGAGCTGGCTGGGAAAGATACACTGGAACTGGGACGACGTCCAAGCGCTCTCGTCCGTTGATGACACTTTGTGTGCCCATGTCTTAAACAAGTTCCCCTCGTTGTTTGAACCAGGCATTGGGAAGTTCCAAGGAGCAAAGTGCAGATCCATTTGATTCCGGGGGTGCAACCCTTCCATCACAAGGCAAGAGCAGTACCGTACATGATGAGAGAGAGAGGGTGGAGATCGACCTGAACCGGCTGCAACGAGAGGGCACCGTCAGAATCTGTGGTGATTACAAAGTAACTATCAATCGTTTCTCCCTGCAGGATCAATACCCACTACCAAAGGCAGACAACCTTTTTGTGATGCTGGTGGGAGGAAAGACGCTCACGAAGCTGACTTGACCTTGGCCTACATGACGCAGGAGCTGGAGGAATCATTGAAGGGCCTCACCTGCATCAACACGCACAAGGGTCTCTTCATTTACAACAGATGTCCGTTTGGGATTCGATCAGCTGTGCGATATTCCAGAGAAACATGGAAAGCTTACTGAAGTCGGTCCTGCGCACGGTGGTCATAGAAACATAGAAACATAGAAAATAGGCCATTCGGCCCTTTGAGCCTGCACCACCATTCGATAAGATCATGGCTGATCATTCACCTCAGTACCCCTTTCCTGCTTTCTCTCCATACCCCTTGATCCCTTTAGCCGTAAGGGCCATATCTAATTTCCTCATGAATATATCCAATGAACTGGCATCAACAACTCTCTGCTGTAGAGAATTCCACATGTTAACAACTCTCTGAGTGAAGAAGTTTCTCCTCATTTCGGTCCTAAATGGCTTACCCCTTTTCCTTAGACTGTGTCCCCTGCTTCTGGGCTTTCCCAACATCGAGGACATTCTTCCTGCATCTATCCTGTCCAGTCCCGTCAGAATTTTATATGTTTCTATGAGACCCCCTCTCATCCTTCTAAACTCCAGTGAATACAGGCCCAGTTGATCCAGTCTCTCCTCATATATCAGTCCTGCCATCCCGGGAATCAGTCTAGTGAACCTTCGCTGCACTCCCTCAACAGCAAGAATGTCCTTCCTCAGATTAGGAGACCAAAATTGAACACAATATTCCAGGTGAGGCCTCACCAAGGCCCTGTACAACTGCTCTAAGACCTCTCTGCTCCTATACTCAAATCCCCTAGCTATGAAGGCCAACATGCCATTTGCCTTCTTCACCGCTTGCTGTATCTGCATGCCAACTTTCAATGACTGATGTACCATGACACCCAGGTCTCGTTGCACCTCCCCTTTTCCTAATCTGCCGCCATTCAGATAATATTCTGCCTTTGTGTTTTTGCTACCAAAGTGGATAACTAGGACGACATCTTGGTTACAGATCGGGACACAGTCGAGCATCTGCAGAAGCTGGAGGAGGTTCTTAGTCGACTCAACCGCGTGGTTAAAATGCTCGAAGTGCATTTTCCTGGCGCCTGAAGTGGAGTTCCTGGGGAGAAGAATCGCGGCGGACGGCATCATCGAAGACGGAGGCAATCGAGAATGCACCGAGGCCACAGAACGTGACGGAGCTGCGGTCATTTCTAGGACTCCTTTGGTAAATTCTTACCGGATTTCAGCACACTGTTAGAACACTGCACGCCTTACTGCATAAAGGAGACAAATGGGTATGGGGTAAAAGCCAAGAAAATGCCTTTGTAAAAGCTAGAAAATTGTTATGCTCAAACAAATTGCTTGTGTTGTATGATCGATGAAAGCATTTGGTATTAGCATGTGATGCATCGTCGTACGGGGTCGGGTATGTATTGCAACAAGCTAATGAATCTTGGAAATTGCAACTGGTTGTTTATGAATCCAGAAGTCTGTCGAAGGCTGAGAGAGCCTACAGCATTATTGAAAAAGAAGCGTTCATGTGTGCTTATGGGGTAAAGAAAATGCACCAATATCTGTTTGGGCTCAAATTTGAATTGGAAACTGACCATAAGTCATTGATATCCCTTTTTTCCGAATGCCTTGGCCCGCATCCAGAGATGGGCGCTCACGTTGTCCGCATACAACTACGCCATCTGCCACAGGCCAGGCACAGAAAACTGTGCCGATGCTCTCAGTAGGCTGCCATTGCCCACCATGGGGGTGGAAATGGCACAGCCTGCAGATTTAGTCAGCATAATGGAAGCATTCGAGAATGAGCAATCACCCGTCATAGCCCGACAGATTAGAACCTGGATGAGCCAAGACCCCTTACTGTCCCTAGTTAAAAATTGTGCGCTTCACGGGAGCTGGTCTAGTGTCCCATTGGAAATGCAGGAAGAGACAAAGCCATACCAGCGGCGCAAAAATGAAATGTCTATATAGGCAGACTGCCTTCTGTGGGGCAATCGGGTAGTGATCCCCAAGAAGGGCAGGGACACTTTCATCAGTGATCTCCACAGTACTCACCCAGGCATTGTAATGATGAAAGCGATAGTCAGATCCCACGTGTGGTGTCCCGGTATCGATGCGGACTTAGAGTCCTGCGTTCACAAATGTAACACATGCTCGTAGTTAAGCAATGCACCCAGGGAGGCACCACTAAGTTTATGGTCTTGGCCCTTCAAACCGTGGTCGAGAGTCCATGTCGACTATGCAGGCCCGTTTTTGGCTAAAATATTCCTAGTGGTTGTAGATGCGTACTCTAAATGGATTGAATGTGAGATAATGTCGACAAGCATGTCCGCTGCCACCACTGAAAGCCTGCGGGCCATGTTTGCCACGCACGGCCTGCCTGATGTCCTTGTGAGCGACAACGGGCCGTGCTTCACCAGTGCAGAGTTCAAAGATTTCATGACCCTCAATGGGATCAAACATGTTACATCTGCTCCGCTCAAACCAACATCCAATGGTCAGGCAGAGAGAGCAGTGCAAACAATCAAGCAGAGCTTGAAGAGGGTAACTGAAGGCTCACTGCAGACTCACCTATCCCGAGTCCTGCTTAGCTACCGCACGAGACCCCACTCGCTTACTGGGATTCCACCTGCTGAACTGCTCATGAAAAGGGCACTTCAGACAAGGCTCTCGTTAGTCCACCCTGATCTACACGAACAGGTAGAGAGTAGGCGGCTTCAACAAATTACATATCATGATAGTGCAAATATGTCACGCGAAATTGAAATCAATGATACTGTATTTGTGTTGAACTATGGACAAGGTCCCAAGTAGCTTCCCGGCACTGTTGTGGCCAAAGAGGGGAGTAGAGTGTTTTGGGTCAAACTTTCAAATGGACTCATTCACTGGAAACACTTGGACCAAATCAAACTCAGATTCATGGATTATCCAGAGCAACCCACATTGGACTCTACCTTCTTTGACCCCCCAACATACACACTAGTGGCAACCGACACCGCGGTTGACCACGAAGCAGAACCCATCACCCGCAGCAGCCCAGCAGGACTCACCACATCAGGCAGCCCAGCAAGGCCAGCTGCACAGCAGCCCAGTGAGGGCCTAACAAATGATTCACTAAAACCAGTATTTGCACTGAGACAATCAACCAGGGAAAGAAAGGCCCCAGATCGACTCACCTTGTAAATAGTTACACTATTGACTTTGTCGGGGAGTGTTGTTATATATGTAAACCTGTAAAAATCTTGTGTAGCCACCAGAGGGCTCATCCCCTGGAGTCCCAAGGGATCCCATAATCCCTTAGGAGCAGCTGTACTTAAGGAGACCTCACAGGCTGGAGAGGCACTCTGGAGACCTACAATAAAAGACTAAGTTCACACTTTACTTTGAGCTCACAGTATCTAGTCAGACTCTTTATTCATACATAACAAATCTAATGCATGAGATTTCAGGTTCATTTCCAATACTATTTACTCACCAAGATTCTTTACCTGGATCATTTTGACGGGTCAGTGACACTGTACATTTATAACTAAACTACCACTTGCAATCATTCAACATTGAGCAGTAATTATTGCTACTCTGCATTCTTTGTGATTTATTTAAGCAAGTTATTTTTGGAATACTACAGATGGTCTAAAGTACCAATTAAAGCAATTGGTAGCAGTCAGATCAGACTAAAGTAAGCAAGAAATAACTTTGATCTCCATGTACAGTATTTAGTCAGAACTGAAATAGTATGAGCTACTACTTTCTAGGCATTAAATCAATACATTTACTATATTTGTGAGTTCAAATGTCCTAAGTTATCAGCAATTTCGCCTTGCATGTTTTTTTTATTCATTCATAGGATGTGGGTATCACTGTCAATGCCAGCATTTATTGCCCATCCCTAATTGCCCTTGAGGGGCTTGCTCGGCCATTTCAGAGGGCAGTTAAGTCAACTACTTTGATGTGGGTCTGAGGTCACATGTAGGCCAGGCCAGGGAAAGGATGGCAGATTTCCTTCCCTAAAGATATTAGTAAACCAGATGGGTTTTTATGACACTCTGTTAGTTTCATGGTCATCATTACTAATGCAAGCCTTTTATTCCAGAATTATTTACTTAACTGAATTAAATTCCCCAGCTGCCGTGGTGGAATTTGAATTCTTGTCTACTGAATTATTAGTCCAGCCCTCTGAATTACTAGTCCTGTAACCACTACGCCACCGTTCTCATAAATGTTAATGATGTGGACCATAAATACGATTAAGAATGGAAAAGAAGTGCCTTACTAAGGACCATTATTTTCCTTTTAAGCACTGCACTGGTTTAAGATACATAGAGATGTTTTCAATGATGAGCTGCTTGCTCAGGGAGTCCCCATTCCAAAATGTGATTGCACTAGAAGTGTGTGTGTGTGCATGTGTGTGTACACGTGTGTATACTTTATGGTCACAGACGTCTTCCATTTGCTGTGATGGTCAAAAATATTTACTTACACTGGGGAGATGACCACCACTTTTTCGTTTCTGAAAGGGAGATAATTCACTTTACTAAATCGAGGGATCCAATTTTGAACCCATTAATAGTTCTTCGGCATTGTAGGCTTGTTTGTTGAGAGGTGGAACACACCCACTTTGAAGTATGAATACCTCAGCGCAGTTCCGCAGCCGACATCAATCGTGAAGGATAACAATGTCACAATATGGAGGTTTTAGATGTCAAACATGAAATCCTGCAGATGATTCTAAGTTTTCCATACATAGGTCACAATACCTTCATTCTAATATAACTAAGACATTTTTTTTTTAAATGCATGAGTGGATTGCTCCTGGCATACATTGGTTGCAGCCTGGAGAATTGGCTTATCACATCCTGTACTAGCCTCACCAAAACAAAAACGCAGGTATAATGAAACATGTAAGGTTACTTGAAAAATCTAAAACTAATGCACATCATTTAAAAATAAATATTCCAAATTTGAAATTGATCTGGCAGTACTATCCAGTATGTATCTAATAAGAGAGACTTCTCTTGAAAAAAGAAGGCGAATGGGGTGACCAAATAGAGATCTTTAAAATTATGAAAGGTTTTGATAGAATGGATATGGAGAGAATGTTTACACTTGAGGGGAAGAGCATAACTGGGAGGCCATCAATACAAAATAGTCACCAAGATATCCAATAGGGAATTTAGAAGAAACTTCTACCCAAAGAGTGGTGAGAATGTGGAACTCGCTAGAGAGTAGTTGAAGCGACTAGTATCGATGCATTTAAGGGGAGGCTGGACAAGCATATGAGGGAGAAGGGAATAGAGGGTTCTGCTGATAGATTTAGATGAGGAAAGATGGGAAGAGGCTCGAATGGAGCATAAACACCAGCATGGACTGGTTGGACCGAATGCTGTATATCCTATATAATTCTATGTAATTTATATATTGCCGTATCATATTTCAGCAATGTTTCAATGCACTTTCCAAACAATATTATTTTGAAGTGCAGTGACTGTTTACATATAATCTAACATCAGAATATACAAACAACAATCAATATGAAGGTTAATTGGTGTTTTTAAGGCTCTGATGGTGAATAGCCCCATCATGTTTGGAGATCACATTGAATTATTTCAGTAGTCTCATCCCATACCTCGGGACGTGCCATTGGGTTGGGGTAAGTGATACTTGTGTGACAAGTAGGATTAGCTTCCTGCTGAGTTGCTAAGATCTGCCTCTTCATGTCATCCAGCTTTCATTTGCCTTCTCTGATATCATGGCATTCTCCATGGTCATGGAATACCAGTATCGCTGCATGGTAACCCAGAGGTCAAGAACTGCCTTATTATACAAAGCACAATTTATGCAAATAAACGTTTGTGGAATAATGGGATGAATGGGTTTATTTGAGAAGCAGCAAAATATTAGTGGGTCGAAATAATGCAGGGCGACCCCGATCGCCATCAGTGCGATGGTTTTGCCGATCTTCTGCCAACTTTATGGCGGGGGAACCCCCATAGAAATGACTGTTGTGAGTGGCTTTGAGGGTGTATTTTCATGGGCATTCTGACCGATCATTAGTCAAAGTTTCAGCGGAAGAGCTGTGGAAAGTCTGGGGAAATGGCATGAACACTTTCTGGGGGACCTCCGGGCTCTTCTGCTAAAGTTACAGCAGGAGAGTGGAAAGCCTCTGCCACAGTTCAGCCCTTTTGACTCAGTAACGTACAGAATGAGAGTTTGGCAATAATATCCTTTCAACTCATCAATTACTTCCCTGAAATTCCTGTACATAATGTCCAAGGAGCAATTTATAATACAGTTGTTTAAGAAACACACCAGCGGTATTGCACAGGGAGCTGCCGCAGGTCAGTCAGCAATTTACCAACTTATATTTTTCTAACTCCCAGTTTGGAAAATATAAGCTACAAAGCAGGGATTAAAAAGCCATTATGTTTTTGTTTTTAAAACCCTTTGGGAGTATATTCGGTCTTAATTCAGGGAGGTGTTATATTTCTAAAACCTTTAGAGAGTTTTCCTTCAGGCATAGCTGCAGCAACACCTGAGAATTGACTCTCTGTCACTGTATTGACTGTTTGAGGATATTTGTGCTGCGGCAACTGCATTTTCTGACACTTCTGGCATTTATGAGAGTGAATCACAAATGGTTTATAAATGTTACTTCAGGCCCAGACATTGTGACTCAGTACATTTATTATTTTTCTAATGGGAAGAATTATTTTATGTGTAAAACACTGAAATATCCGATGATTTACTTGAGCATTGAGGGTTTCTCAATGATTTCTGTGAAAGTACAATTTTGTGATTAACGTTTATATTAAAAAAAAAGCTGGATGATATCTACTTAACAAGAAGGTTGACAGTTACAAGGATGTAATGCTTCCTGAGGACTATGTCAGGGAAGGCAGTTGGCCCAAGTATGTAAAATGCATGATCTAAGCTGCAATAGGTATTCTGGTGTTTGGTTTGTTTTATATTTGCAGGCATGACAGGAGGAGACTTTGCAGATGCTTTCGTCAGGAGATGAAATGGTCTGGCTAGTGCTTGCAAAATAGTTGATCTAGAGAGAATGGTCTATATGTGTGAAAGACTTTATCTTGTTTCATACTCTATTAATGTCAGCAAGTATTTATCAAGATTTGTTTTCTGCTCAGGGAAATTAGTTAATTTATTACATTTTCTGCTACCTAGCTATTTGTCTAGCTGTCTGTTAAATGACTTGAAAATGGCATGACTACAGTTACAATATAGAATAAGTATCCTGGTAAAAATAATGATATGCTTCAGTGAAACTGCTTTTCTTTCTCCATGCTTTTTAATTGTCTTGTGAATTCTTTTCTTCCTTTCATATTGACTTGAAGTAACATGGCAAACCTTTGTGGATATAATGACTTTGGTTGCAGAAGCAAAAAGGAGATTGATTGGCTGTGCTAATACGATGTATGAACTCAAGAAGGCATGCTCACTAACTGGGAAAATAGTGAAAGATCCCACATGCAATTCCATTGAAACTTCTGCTCACATGGGACAGAGCTTCAAGTGATAACAGTGTCTAAGAAAGCGTTCCATCCGCAGAAGTTATACTTGACGCTTTGTTGCTTATATTTTCTGTGGAATTTCATGGAGCAGTACAGACTTTACGAGGGTGGAGCAGCATTTGGGTCTGGCATAAAAACAGAGGTGTGGATTAAGTCCCAGGAACTCTCGTTCTCAAGATCATAATTTAGGTACAGTTAGGGAAGGCCATTTGGCCTGAGTTAGCAGTGTGCGAGATTGGATTGTTGCACGGTACAGCTCAGGGCCTGTTTTTGCTATTGTGATGTAGATGCTTTTGGAGAGACTGATGCAGTTGTTGACTGCATTGTCCCAGGTCACATCACAACAATTGCCAGAAAGAGGAAAATATTCCATTCTTCATTCCCTTCATTCCTCGGCACACAATGGTGTCTACAAACCAAGCCAATTCTTCACTTACCCAGACAAGTGATGTCTTCTCTGGTTCCTACAGTCAACCCCAGAATGTCAGACTGTGTTTGTTAACACTTAATGAATTGAGAAAAGTGTATGGATTCCAGTGTCTGGTGAGCACAGCACACAAATTAATCCCTAGACTTCACTTTATATAGGTGTTGGTTTGTATTTAATAACTACAATATCCACTGCATAATTTCACATCTTTGCAGTGAACTATGATTTGTCATATGAAGAATAACTGCATTTTTCTTTCTTTTGAAGTGAATTTGAGTTCCATTTTCCTTAGTAAGCCTTAGTTTAACATATCTGTTTTCACTAGAATGTATGTTCTTTTGTGCCAAAGCCTGTTTCTGTTAAGGAAAAATTCAAAGTCTGATGAAAAGATGAGGAAGAAGTTATCCTAGGGCAACCACTTTTTCAAAAACTTTTGAGCAAAATTATTCAATGCAGGAGATCAAAGGACCATGAAGCAACTTAAAGGAGCAAACCAAATTTGGGTTCCTCAGGCCTAAATGTGAACAGTTTCTACAGCAACAGCACAATACTGTGGATGCTGGAAATCTGATATAAAAACAGAAAATATTGGAAATGCTCAGCGGGTCTGGCCGCATCTGTGGAGAGAGCTCTTGTTTATGATGCAGTTGGAACATTCAGAACTATCAAATTTCCCTCAGTGTGGAGCAGAGGTGGGTGAGAGCAACAATCCACAAAACAAAAGTTTAAAAAACACATTCAAGAAAGAAATTAAACTGCAAATGATCAATTGACCCTTGCTTTTTATCACTCCAGTTTAAACCAAAGCCATTTATTATCACTGAATTCTCAAAACGACATAAAGTGGAGCCATTTCTTGTTCTTTCTACAGAATCAATAATCCTTTTCTAAGCTAAAAATAGATCCTCTTTTCAAATCACATGATTTATATGTCAAGACAAGCATTTCACATAAGCCACAAGTTAGCTCAGTATAAAGGAGAATCTGTTCGATGCACTGTGTGTTAAATCACGTAATTCAATAGTTTACTCACAAGCAGGATGCTGTATCCAGTTTTCTGACCTATGTGCTATTGTGCCCAAATTCAACTTTGACATTTGCAATTTTTCTTCACATGCCAGGTGGCATTTTGCCATCTTGCTGAATGTCTGAAGACTTCCTTGTACCCAGGTTGCCCAGTGCATAAGATCCAAGTTCCATCCCCTATCTTGAGTAGTGGACCCAAAAATACTGATTTCCCCTTCATAGATTAACGGACAATAATTTACATCTAAGTTGAGCTGTCAGAATCAGGATCTAACTCAATGCAGCATTGAATGGATGGCTGACATTCTGGTTGGACTTGAACAGAATGGATCTGAGCTGTCTAGTTTGGACAGCCTGCCATTGTGATAATAGCCAGATACAAATTAGGGCACTATTGACATTCTGCCACCTGCTGTTACTTGTCCATCAAGACATCTAAAGAACAGAACATCACCACTGCACAAATTCATTTTCTCTACTTTGGAATATTAGGGTTCTTGCAAAGTGGCCATGGAAATGTGGCTGGAGTGTTTTAACACCCGAGGTATAAGAGTTATGGCAGTACAACACAGATTTTGTACAGCATGATAGCATAGCACACAGTTCAAAGGATTTTTGTTTTGAGTAAACTATTGATTATTTTTAACTTGAATTCCCCATTGACATGAAAAATTGTCCAAACTTTTTCACATTTAGCTTGGGTATACCGAACCTTGTGAACACCCTTACTAGCATGTGACCAATGATGCATTTCCAGTTAATTTTTTTTTATCCCTTTCTTACCTGTTTGTAACGATTCTGCAGTTTACACATTTTTTTGTTTTCCCTCATTCTAGCACATCTCCCTTTAATCCTCATCTGCTTTGTCTTTTCATTGTGTGTACAGTTCTCTTAAAACTATTTAATTGACCTACTTTATGTCATAATCTATTTAATATCATTCAGCGTGACTGACAAAATGATAATAAAAAGGCTCCACAGCAACAAAGCCACAACTGAGTAACAATCAAATGAATCTTCTTTTTCAGGCGACCCTGCAGCAGAGGAATGGTCCCCCTGGACTGTCTGTTCTTCGACTTGTGGGCAGGGTACACAGACCCGGATGAGATCCTGTGTATCATCTCCATATGGCACCTCGTGTAGTGGACCTCTGCGAGAAATGAGACTATGCAACAATTCAGCAGTGTGTCCAGGTTTGCTTGAACTAATGGAAACACTTGTTGCTGCCGTGCATTGCCTTCACTTAATTACCCCAGCTCTCTCTCTCCTTAATTTCGATCTGTGCTTGTGAGTTGTCAAGGTATTTGACCTTGACAGCACTGGGAAATTGCCAGTGACTGCATCAAAGTTCCAAAGTCAAAAATGACTTTGGTCTGATGCAATGCTGATGCACTTTATGATTGCCCCAACAGTCTGCTCCAACCTCGATCAACACCAAAGACACCAATGTGACATTTCCATCCCTCGCACTTTCGTTTCCTCTGGACATTTATGCAAATGGAGGTTTCTCGATTAGTGTTCAGTTTTAAGAACTGTGTTGAGACTTCTATCGTGGATACAGGATTAAAACTTGACTGACATGCTTTGCTTAGGACTCTTAGCAGATGTCAGAAAAAGGAGACCTTCATCCTCCCTAGTCTGGCTTTAATCTTGGTCCTAGAGTTCAAAGAATAGTGTTCTCATAAATTCCTCCAACTTCAACTTATTCAGCGTAGTCATAATTGCTGAACTTTTGCATTCATTGCATCATTTTTACTTTGCTGTAATGCAATATCATCTAATATTTGGAAAGTAACTTCCTTACTTCTGTATGTGCTTTTCTAGAAAGGTAATATGATTTTTTTTTTAGTCAACCCAGATTATATGATAGTTTGAAATGATCATAAAGGGTAAATACTTTATTGAAAAATTTTATAAACTTTGGTTAGAAATATCTACTTTTTTTTAACCTTAATTAATGCTACAGATTGACAGTTGCCAACTAAAAACAGCATGAGGTTTCTGTCAAATTATGGGCAAGAATGGTGGTCTGCATAATGTTCTGCCTGGACATGTTGTATTGCCTTTAGAGGTTATAAGTCATCAAAATGGCTTATCTATGACACAAGCACCATTTACAGAATATTCTTTTACTGATTTGCTGAAATGTTAGCTTTTGTGGTTTTCTTTTGAGTAATACGTTTTGAAATATTCTACAAATTAGTATGGAAATACCACATGAGAGATTGATTTTTTTTAAAGTGGACAGTGGATAAGTGATTGATCCCTACAATTCATATATTTTTGAAACTATCAATGATTCTCACATGCAGAAAAGATTTAAATTACACCTGACTTGTGGGCTATAACTTTATTTCGCTATGTAAGTTGTCATTGGTGGATTTTGAGGGGTGTCATGGGAAAGGCAGAGCCTTTCAAGGTTGCGATAAGAACTGAGGGCTGCTTGTGGGGCTGCTGAGGTAAGCACAGCTTGTGGGGGTTAGGTGAGGGGGGCTCTTAATGGGCGGGCAGTTGAAGATGGATAATGGGGTTGAGATCAGAGTTACTAGCAGGGGTGAAGTTACCTGATGGATAATGCTGATCCTGCACAATAAACCTGGATCTATGAGAATGCCCTATGATTATGTTTTCCTTGCATCCAGGTGAGTAAACTGCTCGATTTACAACATTTTCACACTTCTCAACTAGCTAAAATCTTATTAGTTGCTTGAGCAGTATGAATCTGATTATAAGTGTAAGTAGGCCCTTATTGGCTGCATTCTCATGAATAACGTTATCAAATTTGTAAACTATGAATGTGGAGGAACTCAAGACACAATCACTTTGTTGAGTATTGGATGAAGCTTGTGAACAGAATTAGATGAGTTTAAATAATTATTTCTAAATTGGGAAAATATAGGCCATGGTGACTAAACAGATTAGAAATTGAATTAAAATATAGCTCCTGCCCTTTCACTTGAGCACAGATTTAATAGAAGTAAATGATCCCCATTTTAATTTGTAGTGAATAAATTTGCATCTGTGCAACATAGCTAACATTTAAAGTAAAATTGTGCTTGAGTCGCATGACTTGTACTTCTGACATTCACATTTTTTGTACTCTAGTTTGAGGCAGAAATGTGGGAAAATCAGGAAAAACGTACAGTGACTTTCATTTCCATGCTTGTACTTTCCATTTATAGTCCATGGAGAAAAAAAACTAGCCGAGGTACAATAGTGTAGTGAACATGATCCTGGACTAATAATCCAGAGAACATGAATTCAAATCCCACCATGGCAGTTTGAGAATAGTGTTTCAAAATTCTGGAGATAAAATGTTGGTATCAGCAAAAGAACATAAGAACATAAGAAATAGGAGCAGGAGTAGGCCATTCAGCCCCTCGAGCCTGCTACGTCATTCAATAAGATCTTGCCTGGTCTTCAACTTCAACTCCACTTTCCAGCACTATCTCCATATCCCTTGATTCCATTAATATTCAAAAAGCATGAATATATTCAATTACTGGAGTAGAGAATTCCAAAGTTTCACAACCCTCTGATTGAAGAAATTTCTCCTCATCTCAGTCCTAAAAACCTTATTCTCAGACTGTGACCCCTGATTCTAGACTCCCCAGCCAGAGGAAACATCCTCCCTGCATCTACCCTGTCAAGCCCTGTAAGAATTTTGTATGTTTCAATGAGATCACCTCTCATTCTTCTAAACTCTAGACAATATAGGTCTAGTCAAGTCAACCTCACCTCATAGGACAATCTCCTCATCCTAGGAATCAGTCTGGTGAACCTTTGTTCACCTATGCTAAGTATATCCATTTGCTTTCTTAACTGCTTGCTGGACCTATATGTTAACTTTCTGTGATTCATGTACAAGGAAACTCAGGTCCCTCTGAACACCAACATTTTCCAATCCCTCACCAGTTAAAAAACACACTGCTTTTCTATTTTTCCTACCAAAGTAGATAACTTCACATTTCTCCACATTATATTCCATTTGCCGTGTTCTTGCTCAATTAGTCTGTCTATATCCCCTTCAAGCCATTTTGCATCCTCCTCACAACATACATTCCCATCTAGCTTTGTATCATCAGCAAACTTGAATATATTACATTTGGTTCCCTCATCCAAATCATTGATATAGATTGTAAACATCAATCTTTGCGGTACCCCACGAGTTACAACCTGCCAACCAAAAAAAACAACCCATTAATTCCTACTCTCTGTTTTCTGTCTGTTAACCAATCTCAATCCATGCGAGTATATTACCCCCAATCCCATGAGCCCTAATTTTCTTTACTAATCTATTGTGTGGCACCTTATTGAATGGTTTCTGAAAATCCAAATACACCACATCCATTGGATCCCCCTTATCGATTCTACGAGTTACTGTTGTGTATCTGCAAAGCATGCACTCCCATGTTCCGCCACCAGGGAGCTCATCCCCTGAAGTCCCAAGGGATCCCAGCATCCCTTGGGAGCACTGTATACAAGCCGGCCCCTAAGGCCTGTCCTCACTCTGGAGTATCTTATTAAAGACTGAGGTCACTGTTACTTTAACCTCCCTGTCTGCAGCCTCATCTGTGTTACGAACACAATACCTGGCAACGAGAATACGAATCCAACGCAAAGATGCAGTAAACTGTGGGCATCTGGAGAAGTTCTCGGAGGGTGAGAACTGGTAAGCCTATGTCGAATGGCTAGACCAGTACTTTGTAGCTAACGAGCTGGACGGAGAAGGAAGCGCTGCAAAAAGGAGAGCGGTCCTCCTCACAATCTGTGGGGCACCGAACGACAGCCTCATGAAGAATCTTCTGGCTCCGGTGAAACCCACAGATAAGTCGTATGAGGAGCTGTGTACACTGGTTCGGGAGCATCTTTACCCGAGGGAGAGCGTGCTGATGGCGAGGTATCGGTTCTACACGTGCCAGCGATCTGAAGGTCAGGAAGTGGCGAGCTATGTTGCCGAGCTAAGGCAACTTGCAGGACAATGTGAGTTTGATGGCTACCTGGAGCAAGTGCTCAGAGACTTTTTTGTACTGGGCATTGGCCACGAGACCATCTTACGAAAACTTTTGACTGTAGAGACACTGACCCTCAGTAAGGCCATTGCGATAGCACAGGCATTTATGTCCACCAGTGATAACACCAAACAAATCTCTCAGCACACAAGTGCTAGCAACTTTCATAAATTAACTGGAACTGTGTTTGCGAGCAGAAATGTACAGGGCAGAACCCACAAGTCTGCAACTGCCAGCAGGCCTCAGGTGACCTAGATGAATGAGTCCCAAACAAAGGATGAATGCAAGGCAATTCACACCTTGTTGGCTTTGTGGAGGCTTCCATTCAGCCTATTGATGCCGCTTCAAAGGGTATGTTTGCAAGAGCTGTGGAGCAAAGGGGCACCTCCAACGAGCTTAAAAAACGAGCTGCAAGCTCTGCAAAACCTGCTAACCACCACGTGGCAGAGGAAAATCGGTCCATGGTGGATCAAAGCAATTTCGAGCCTCAGAGAGAGGAGGCAGATGCTGAAGTACACGGGGTGCACACATTTTCGATGAAATGTCCACCTATAATGCTAAATGTAAAATTGAATGGCTTACCCGTAGCCATGGAACTGGACACTGGTGCTAGCCAACCCATCATGAGTAAAAAGATGTTTGTGAGACTGTGGTGCAACAAGGCATTCAGACCTGCCCTGAGCCCCATCCACACGAAACTGAGAATGTACACCAAAGAGCTTATCACTGTCCTGGGCAGCGCCATGGTCAATGTCACCTCCGAGGGCACGGTGCATGAACTGCCACTCTGCATTGTCCCGGGCGATGGCCCACACTGCTTGAAAGGAGCTGGCTGGGCAAAATCCGCTGGAACTGGGATGGCATCCAAGCGCTATCACATGTCGATGAGGCCTCATGTACCCAGGTTCTGAACAAATTTCCTTCCCTTTTTGAGCCAGGCATTGGAAACTTTTCCGGGCGAAGGTGCGGATCCACTTGGTCCCAGAGGCACGACCCATTCACCACAAGTCGCGAGTGGTACCTCACATGATGAGGGAGAGAATGGAAATCGAGCTGGACAGGCTGCAACGCAAGGGCATCATCTCCCCAGTGGAATTCAGCGAGTGGGCCAGCCCGATTGTTGCAGTACTCAAAAGTGATGGCACGGTCAGGATTTGCGGCGATTATAAAGTAACTATTAATCGTTTCTCGCTACAGGACCAATACCCGCTACCGAAGGCAGACGACCTATTTGCGACGCTGGCAGGAGGCAAGATGTTCACCAAGCTCGATCTGACTTCGGCCTACATGATGCAGGAGCTGGAGGAGTCTTCGAAGGGCTTCACCTGCATCAACACGCACAAGGGACTGTTCATCTACAACAGATGCCCTTTTGGAACTCGGTCGGCTGCAGAGATCTTCTAGGGAAACATGGAGAGCCTACTCAAGTCGGTACCACACATGGTGGTCTTTCAGGATGACATATTGGTCACGGGTCAGAACACCGCCGAGCACCTACAAAACCTGGAGGAGGTCCTCCAGTGACTGGATCGCATAGGACTGCGGCTGAAGAGGCCGAAATGCGTCTTCATGGCAACAGAAGTGGAGTTTTTGGGGAGAAAGATCGCGGCGGACGGCATTAGGCCCACAGACGCCAAGACAGAGGCTATCAGGAATGCACCCAGGCCACAGAACGTCACGGAGCTGCGGTCGTTCCTGGGATTCCTCAACTATTTCGGTAACTTCCTACCGGGGTTAAGTACCCTTTTAGAGCCCCTACATGTGTTATTCAGCAAAGGTGAGAACTGAGTATGGGGAAAAAAAACCAAGTAATTGTTTTTGAGAAAGCCAGAAATATTTTATGCTCCAACAAGCTGCTTGAATTGTATAACCCATGTAAAAGACTTGTGCTAGCATGTGACGCATTGTCATACGGAGTCGGGTGTGTATTACAACAAGCTAACGTTGCAGGGAAGTTGCAACCTGTCGCCTATGCTTCCAGGAGCTTGTCTAAGGCCGAGAGGGCCTACAGTATGATTGAGAAAGATGTATTAATGTGTGTGTTCGGGGTAAAGAAAATGCATCAGTACCTGTTTGGCCTCAAATTTGAGCTGGAAACCAATCATAAGCCCCTCACATCCCTGTTCGCTGAAAACAAGGGGATAAATACTAATGCCTCAGCCCGCATACAAAGGTGGGCACTCGCACTATTAGCGTATAACTATACCATCCGCCACAGGCCAGGCACCGAGAACTGTGCGGATGCTCTGTGGGCTACCATTGCCCACCACGGGGTTGGAAATGCGCAGCCTGCAAACTTGTTGATGGTGGTGCAGCCCGCAGTCTTGTTGATCGTCATGGAAGCATTTGAAAATGATAAATCACCTGTCACAGCCCGTCAGATTAGGACTTGGATCAGCCAAGATCCTCTGCTGTCCCTTGTAAAAAACTGTGTACTGCATGGGAGCTGGGCCAGCATCCCTGTTGAAATGCAAGAGCCAATCAAGCCGTTCCAGCGGCGAAAGGATGAGCTGTCCATTCAGGCAGACTGCCTGTTGTGGGGTAACCGTGTAGTGCTACCAAAAAAGGGCAGGAAGACGTTCATCTCGGATCTCCACAGCACACACCCGGGTATAGTAATGATGAAAGCGCGAGCCAGATCCCATGTGTGGTGGCCCGGTATCGACTCTGACTTAGAGTCCTGTGTACGGCAATGCAACAACGTATGTGCTCAGTTGAGCAACGCGCCCAGAGATGCACCACTAAGTTTGTGGTCCTAGCCCTCCAGCCCATGGTCGAGGATCCATGTCGACTATGTGGGCCTGTTTCCCGGTAAAATGTTCCTGGTTTTGGTGGATGCTCTTTCAAAATGGATTGAATGTGAAATAATCTCCGGAAGCACCGCCACCGCCACCGCCACTATTGAAAGCCTGAGGGCCATGTTTTCCACCCACGGCCTGCCTGACATACTGGTCGGTAAACGCGGCCATGTTTCACCAGTGCTGAATTTAAAGAATTCCTGACCCGCAATAGGCTCAAACATTTCACCTCGGCCCCGTTTAAACCAACCTCCAATGGGCAGGCAGAGCGGGCAGTACAAATCATCAAACAGAGCCATAAATGAGTCACAGAAGGCTCACTCCAAACCCGCCTGTCCCGAGTACTGCTCAGCTGCCGCACGAGACCCCACTCGCTCACGGGTGCCCCTGACTGAGCTACTCATGAAAAGGACACTTAAAACCAGACTCTCGCTGGTTCACCCCAACCTGCATAATCTGGTAGAGAGCAGGCGGCAGCAACAAAATGTAAACAATGGTCATGCCACTGTGTGACGGGAAATTGATCTGAATGACCCTGTGTATGTGCTCAACTATGGACATGATCCCAAGTGATCGCAGGCACGGTGATAGCTAAAGAAAGGAGTAGGGTGTTTGTAGTCAAACTAGAAAATGGACAAATTTGCAGAAAGCACCTGGACCAAACGAGGCTGCGGTTTACAGACTGCCCTGAACAACCCACAGCAGATACCACCTTTTTCGAGCCCACAACACACACCCAAAGGATCAACGACACCACAACGGACCAGGAAATCGAACCCATCACGCCCAACAGCCCAGCAAGGCCAGGCTCACCTAGCAGCCCTGCAGGGCCATCAACACGCCAGGACAGTGAGGGCACAGCCAACACACCAGAACAGACATTTGCACCGAGGCGGTCCACCAGGGAAAGAAAGGCTTCCGACCGCCTCACCTTGTAAATAGTTTTCACTTTGACTTTGGCGGGGGAGTGATGTTGTGTATCTGTAAAGCATGCACTCCCATGTTCCGCCACCAGAGAACTCATCCCCTGAAGTCCCAAGGGATCCCAGCATCCCTTGGGAGCACTGTATATAAGCCGGCCCCTAAGGCCTGTTCCTCACTCTGGAGTGTCTTATTAAAGACTGAGGTCACTGTTATTTTAACCTCCCTGTGTGCAGCCTCATCTGTGTTAGGAACACAATCGTTACAACCTCAAAAAACTCTTAACAGATTTGTCAAACATGATTTTCCTTTCATAAATCCATGTTGACTCTGTCCAATCCTATTATCAATTTCTAAGTGCCCTATTACCATGTCCTTCATAATAGATTCTAGCATTTATCCCACTACTGATGTCAGGCTAACTGGTCTATAGTTCCCCATTTTCTCTCTTCCTCCTTTCTTGAACAGTGGGGTTACATTTGCTACCTTTGAATCTGCAGGAACCGTTCTAAAATCTGTGGAATTTTGGAAGATGACAACCAATGCATTTACTATTTTTATAACTCGTAAGTGCCCTCTCAAACCAGTATCAGCAACTCAGGAAGGTGACTCACCATCATCTTCAATGGGCAACTAGGCATGGACAAAATATGCGGGTCTTGCCAGCGAAGCCTAAATCTCAAGAATCAATAATAAAACAAAAGCTTTACCTGAGAAATAAATGCTGAAAAATGGATATATTAAATGGATTAAAATATAGTAATCTCATCTGATCATTATTTACAATTGGTATGTTACAAAAGCATTTTAATCATTGCAGCAGATCTAGTCTATATGGTATCTCTATATAGAATGTCATGCTTCACACATTAGTTTCAGTTAGTTTTGAGATTAATTTGTGTAATGAATTATCACTCTGCTTGGTTCTTGGTCCTGAACTATTTTAAAGAGGCTTCAGGAAAGATTCTAGTATGTTGGACTCTAAATTAGGAGGGGAATGGTACCAGGGATGAGGGACTTCAGTTATGTGGAGTGACTAGAGAAGCTGGGATTGTTCTCCTTCGAGCAGAGAAGGTTAAGGGGAGATTTGATAGAGGTGTTCAAAATTATGAGGAGTTTTGATAGAGTAAATAAGGAAAAACAGTTTCCACTGAGGATGCAATTTTAAGGTATTGGCAAAGAAAACAGAGGGGAGATGAGGAGAATGTTTTTTAGACAGCGAGTTGTTATGATCTGGAATTCACTGCCTGAAAGAGTAGTGGAAGCAGATTCAATAGTAACTTTCAAAAGGGAATTGGATATATATTTGAAATGGAAAAATTTGCAGAGCTAGTGGTGAGTGCGACTAATTGGACAGCTCGTTGAAAGATGGACCGAATGGCCTCCTTCTGTGGTGTAAGATTCCATGTAGCTATAAACAGATTGCTTAACATCGGCTGTGAGCAAAGAGCTAAAGGACACAGGTTCAGAATTTACAAACATCAGGCGAGATTGGTGATTGAAAGAAATGTACTTTCTCTTACATAGTGTTGTAAAAACAATCGAATTGGGAAGCAGGTCCATTCGTAAGAAAGATTCAGCATTATCTGAATTTCTACTGGCCTGCTAAAGGCTGCACTTCCTATCGCCATCTGGTACTACTCGAGGACTGTCATTCCCAATTGGCATGCTAAAATGAAGAAGATGCTGAACACCACTTTGCTGTGCGTGGACGTGCTCATTGATGTGATAGTGTGAGCACAAATTGAGACTGAAAAATTATCTCTTTTGGAAGAAGATTGATGGTTACGTGAATTAGCACAGACTGAGATGAGCACAATGGGACAGGAAGGTTCCTTTGTTGTTGCTGGAGGAAGAGGAAATGTGTCCAGGGAGAGCAGCAAAACTCACGTTGAATAGTAAAGATGTGTTGATAGATAGTCAGGCGTTTTGTTTGATTACCTTTGGGGATCAGAGTATATTAATGCAAAACCTTCTTTCATGGTAGTGCAGTCAGATTAAATAGCACATAGGTTGTGACAGGAGCAGGCTTGGCAGGCTGAATAGCCTTTAAACATTTTATGCTTTTTTTGCGTTCTTGTGCATCCACTAATAAAAACCCTGTGCAGCGCAGTAATTTATTAAAGAAAGACTCTTCTGTGGAATGAAGCACGATCAAAGTAAAATACTCAGTCTCTTATGCCTCCAGAATCAAAGGAATAATTCCATTCTGAATGTAGCTCTGCAGCAGGCTGAAGACTTGGGATATGTCTTTGAGTAACAAAGGTTCATTACCAGCTTAATTTCGACATGCCTGGCTTCATATCATAATCTAATATTAGTCAGGACATTGCGAACTACAGTTCCCAATTGGCACGCTGAAATGAAAGAAATGCTGAGCGTGGTCTGGTCTGCATGGGCATGTTCTTTAATTTGATAATGTCAGAACAGTGATGGTGGCAGCAGTCCAGTGGTGGCCACACAGCAGCCGTTTGGCATGGGAATGGCAGAAGAAACCTTCTCCTTTGATAATCCCACAGGAAACGACTGAATTTTTAAAGGACCAACCATGCATAAATAGAGGGCAAATGGAGAGGTGACTGGGCAGCACAGTCAGCTTTCCTTTGAGTTTGGTTCAGTCACGTCATTGTACTTGGCAAACCCTGACTTTATTTGTTAAATTAGCCCCTAACCATATTGTGTTCTTGTGCTGCAGGACATAAAGTTCCCACTTCCTGTATAGAATAAAAATGAAGTAAGAACCAGTAAATTGTTATTTGTAGCAATCGAACAAAACAGCACAGGGACTTGGCCCAAACACTTAGCCCGAGCTCATTGAACTGGGAGCCAGATTGAATAGACTGAAATCACACAGTCAGATCACTAGTGCAATTAAGGATCTCCCTTATCCTCCAAGTTTATTTGCCTGGTCTTGGTTTCTTGTACAGTGCACAGTCTGTTTTACACAAAAAGAGTCTAAACAAGCAGAGTTGATTGGACTGAAGCCATCAGATTTGGATTAACTTAAATTTCTTGGATGTGTGTGTGTTTTCTGTAACTGTGTCCTTCAAAATGAAAGAATCACCAGTGAAACAGCTTCCCACTCATGCTCCCCAAAGGCACAGACCAGACAAAGAAGGTTTATCCACTTTTTATGTTTACATTTCAGTGTTAAGTCACTCGGGTAGTTGAGTCACAAGCAGAGTTCACCTGTAGTGCAATTGTA
The DNA here is from genome assembly GCF_044704955.1 of Pristiophorus japonicus. Classification (NCBI taxonomy): domain Eukaryota; kingdom Metazoa; phylum Chordata; class Chondrichthyes; family Pristiophoridae; genus Pristiophorus; species Pristiophorus japonicus. Next base: position 505,749,023 of record NC_091977.1, on the reverse strand, counting down.
ATTTCCTATCGTCAGCTCATTATCATTGTTCTTTATTTATGTCCAGCTTCCACCTGTTGTATGGAATAAAAACAGAAAATGCTGGAAATACTCAGCAGGTCAGGCAGCATCTGTGGAGAGAGAAACAGAGTTAATGTTTCAGGTCGATGACCTTTCGTCAGAACTGGAAAAAGTTAGAGATGTAACCGATTTTGAGCAAGTGCAGAGGTAGGAAAAGGGAGGGGAGGAAAAACAAAAGGAAAGGTCAGTGATAGGGCAGGAGAGAGTAACTGATACTTGTATGGGGTTAGCCTAATAGGCGTGACTGGCAAATTATGAAATTCAGATGAACTTTACAAGGAAGTGAACCCTTAACAGGTAAGTGGGAATTCTTGGGAGCTTTTGAGAAAGCTTAAAGACCTTTGCCCAATCTGATGGGGTAGAGGAGAAACAAGTGCCAACAAACAATGAAGTGCAAAGAAACCCAATGTTCAGACATGCAACAGAGTCTGCAGGCATAACTCAGCATTTGATCCCTTGTTTGATGGCCGATCAAGTAGAGGTGGTTGCACGGAGGGTGGTCTAGTTTGCCACTCCAGGGCACACCTACAGATCAATATTGCAGCATGCTAGGAAGAACGTGGAGGCAGAGATGAGGCCACAGCTGAATGTCGCTGACTATGCAATCTCTTTGATGCAGTTTAGCTGCTGGTGTCCTTGTAGCAGATGGCATAACTTTGCATTGGGCTCCCTGCAGTCTTGAAACCTGTGCAGACAGTTCTCTGTGTTCCTTGCCAATTAGGTGGGCAAGTATGGTTGGTAGTATCTTGCCGGCTTCACATAATCACAGCTATGCTGGCTGATGATCATGCCTTCTTTCATGCAGTACCACTTAAAACATGACATACTGTGATTGGAGTGCTTCCAAAGATCCATCCTGCATTAAGATTAGTCAGCCTTTGTAGATGGTAGTTATGCCATTGGGTCTGTTGTTGCAGCCTACCTGGGGAATTGGAGCCTCCACATGCACTAACCTCCTGGCCAAATAGGTGTGTCTGTTAATGCAGGTGGGCACTGGACATCTCTGGTGCAGCCTAACATCAATATCTATGTGCATCAGCAATCCAATTGGAATCCATACACAATTTTGTTCAATCTGTTAATAGAAGGAATTTGATGACTGAGTGACAAATGGTTTCCAGTACTTGTATAGTTGCAATTTGTTAATTAAGTATTGATATGTAAGCACATGCCAACTACATAAAGTAAATTGTAACTCACTCAGAGCAATCTACCATTCTGTTTCCACAACAGGTTAAAGCTTTTTTTTCAGTGCTTTCCATCTTGTCCTCAAACTATTAACTCTTGATAGAAACTAAGGATGCCTAAAAATGTATAAAACTGTTATGAATGTATAAAACAGATATGAGCGCTGTGTTTAAATCATTGTTTTGGACTGGAGATGAGGTGTCTGCTGAGAATGATAGAGAAATGCTTAGAAAAGCTCATTACCTGTGGTTTTCAAGTGAAAGCTTCAGTTTGTTTACGTATCTTAAGACAATTTGTATGGAAAGGCTTAGAATCAAAGGATGTTTGTAGCAATTAGTGTAAACACAGGCATTTTGCTATGTCATAAAGATTGGTTGAGGTGACAAAGCTCTGGGTTGTGCCTCATAGTTCAAAGGACTAGGCTTTGTATTGAGGGAATAGGGACAAGATAGATGCAGCATTTTCCACAGGAAGAAACCCTGGATTAGTATAAACAGAGAGAGAGGAAAAGAATTCTACAGAAAAGCAACTTCGATAGGTTATAAACGATAACATGTGACCAAAATTGCAAGCCATCTTTCAGGTGCAATCTTGAAACAAGAAATGAGACAAAGAACTAGAAGTCTTATTGGATATCAAGTTCTTAGGGGAACCTCTATAGGTCAAAAGGTCTTGTCAATATTCCAATTCAAGCCCACCCCTAAAAATAGGTTAAAAATGACCTCCTGAAAGCTTGTAGTCACAGAAGAAGACAGAGAGAGAAGGAGGCACACAGATGGAAGAAACGGAGAAAGAAAAGGATGCTCACAGATGGAAGGAGAGAAAGAAAGAGAGAGAGAGTGAAGGAAGCCTGTATAACTAAGGTGCACTCTCTACGGCTGTCTCTGGTCACTTTAAATAATCGAGTTCGAGTGCAAACCAATATGGTGAATAATTGTGTTTAATCAGAGTTTAAGGCGGAATATATCACCTTAGTTATACAGTAAAAATATATGACCGTAACAATAGTTGGAATCGATCTGATTGGACAGACGGTTGACACACATGAGTAATTCTGATTTTCCTCTCGTCTAGGGCTTGCTTCACACTCTCCCACTCTCTCTCTCTCTCTCTCTCTCTCTCTCTCTCTCCCTCTCTCTCTCTCTCTCCTTCTCTTTCTCCGTTTCTTCCATCTGTGTGCCTCCTTCTCTCTCTGTCTTCTGTCTGTGACGAAAAGCTTCCAGGGGGTCACTTTTAACATATTTTTAGGGGTGGGCCTGAACCTGAATATTGACAAGACCTTTTTGTTGTGTATGGAGAAAGAGTCAGATTGAACACTGTGCGCTCAGAGTAAAGTGTGACCTTAGTTTTTTATTGCAGGTCTCCAGAGTCTCTCTCTGATATGTCCTTACTATACAGTATAAATGCACACGTAGCCCATACTTGAGAAAAGATCACTCTGTGACTAGTTACCTTTATTACCAAGACCTCAAGACACAGACGGTGGCTGGAGCTTCCCCTTTTATACCGGAAAGTCCAAGTTAGGAGTGTCTCCCACAAGTTCGCCCCCTGTAGTCAGTGTTCTCAAGGTATACAACTTAGGTCACCTTACACATGGGTTACAATGACAGTTGAATACATAACATCACCTCCCCTCCCAAAGTCTTATTGGGATCACAGGTTAAGTCTCTCTGGTGGTTTACGCTCCCTTGTAGAGCACCTGAGTTGGGGCTCCGGTTGTTGGACGCTGGCCTGAGTGTCTGCTGTTTGCAGTGCCTCAGGGCTGTCCAGACTGCCCACAGTGACTGGGCTCTCCTCCACTTGGTTCCGGTGTTCGGTCACCTGTGGTGGAGTAAACTCTACGCCGTGTTCTTCGTCTGCTTCTTCTATGGGGTTGCTGGACCTCCTTTTAGTTTAATCCACGTGTTTACGGCAGATTTGTCCATTGGTAAGTTTAACTACCAAAACCCTATTCCCCTCTTTGGCAATCATAGTGCCTGCAAGCCATTTGGGCCCTGCAGCGTAATTAAGGACAAAAACAGGGTCATTGACATCAATACATCCCGCCCTCGCATTCCTGTCATGGTAGTCACATTGTGACTGACGACTGCTCTCAACAATTTCTTTCATAGTAGGGTGTTATAAGGGATAACCTGGTTTTGAGCATCCTTTTAATTAGCAGCTCTGCAGATGGAACCCCTGTGAGTGAGTGTGGTCGGGATCTATTGGCCAACGGCTTTGATCAGCGGCTTTGTAGGGAACCCCCTTGGATTCTGAGCATCCCCTATTTGATTATCTGCATTGCTCGTTCCACCTGGCTGGTTGATTCCATTGCCTGCCATGAAGTCCTGGAATTCAGTGCTTGTGAAGCACGGGCCATTGTCGCTGACCAAGACATCCAGTAGACCATGGGTGGCGAACATTGCCCATAGACTTTCTACCGTGGCAGAGGATGTGCTTGAATTTAAAATGGCACACACAATCCATTTGGAGTAGGCATCTACTACAACCAAAAACATTTTTCCCATGAAAGGACCTGCGTAGTCCACATGGATGCGTGACCATGGCTTGGCGAGCCAGGACCAGGGGCTAAGGGGGGCTTCCCTGGGTGCGTTGCCCAGCTGAGCACACGTGTTGCACCTGCGAACACAAAGTTCCAGGTCTGCATCTATCCCTGGGCACCAAATGTGACCTGGCAATTGCCTTCATCATGACAATGCTCATTGTGAAGTTCTCTGATAAACACCTCTTTGTCCTTCTGGAGCATGACTACTCGGTTTCCCCACAGTAGGCAATCGGCCTGAATCAAGAGTTCATCCTTGCGCCAATCAAACGGTTTAAACTCCTCAGGGCATGCCCCGTACGTGGCTGCCCAGTCCCCATTCAGGACACATTTCTTAACTAAAGACAGTAGCGGGTCTTTATTTGTCCAGACTTTAATCTGACGGGCTGTCACAGGTGTGCCTTCGCTTTCGAAAGCTTCAACAGCCATGACCATCTCAGCATCATGCTCAGCTGCCCCCTCAGTAGTGGCTAGTGGTAGCCTGCTGAGTGCATCGGCACAGTTTTCAGTGCCCGGTCTGTGCCGAATTGTGTAGTCATAGGCGGCTAATGTAAATGCCCACCTCTGTATGCGGACCGATGCATTTGCATTTATGGCCTTGTTGTCGACCAAAAGGGACGTTAGGGGTTTGTGATCTGTCTCCAGCTCAAATTTCCTGCCAAATAGGTACTGGTGCATTTTTGTTACTGCATATACACATGCTAGCGTTTCATTTCTACCATCTTTCTGCCCGGGACAGACTTCTGGAAGCATAAGCTACCGGCTGTAACTGACCATTGGCATTCACATGCTGCAACACACACCTGACCACATAGGACGACGCATCACATGTTAAAACTAGTTTCTTACACGGGTCATATAACATTAACAGCTTGTTGGAGCATAACAAATTGCGTGCTCTATCAAAAGCCCTTTCCTGGTTGTCCTCCCAGACCCAATCGCAACCTTTGCGTAGCAGCACGTGTAGTGGCTCTAACAGCGCGCTCAATTTGGGAAGAAAGTTGCCCAGTTCAGGAGCCCCAGGAACGAATGCAGCTCCATTGTGTTATGGGGTCTGGGTGCTCTCTGGATCGCTTCCGTCTTGGACGTAGTAGGGCTGATCCCGTCTGCTGCTACCCTCCTCCCCAGGAATTCTACCTCTGGAGCTAAGAAGACACACTTCGCCTTTTTCAGTCACAGCCCTACCCGGTCCAGTCTGCGTAGCACCTCCTCCAGGTTGTGGAGGTGTTCTTCAGGATCGTGACCCGTGATGAGGATGTCTTCTTGAAAAACCACCGTCCTTGGAATCGACTTGAGGAGGCTTTCCATATTTCGCTGAAAGATCGCGGCGGCCGAACGAATCCCGAACGGACATCTGTTATACTCAAACAACCCCTTGTGTGTCGTGATGGTGGTCAGCTTCTTTGACTCACTCACCAGCTCCTGGGTCATGTAAGGTGAGGTCAGGTCCAATTTTGAAAAAAGTTTGCCACCGGATAGCGTCGTAAAGAGGTCCTCCGCTCTTGGTAGTGGGTACTGATCTTGGAATGACACCCGATTGATGGTGGCCTTGTAATCGCCACATATCATGACTGACCCATCCGCCTTGAGCACCGGCACAATCGGGCTCACCCAGTCACTGAATTTGTCTGGCGAGATGATGCTTTCCCTCAGCAGGCGGTTGAATTCGCATTCTATCTTTTCCCGCATCACGTACGGCACCACTCTAGCTTTGTGGTGTACTGGCCTGGCGCCGGGTTTATGTGAATCACTACCTTGGTCCCCATGAAAGTGCAAATGCCGGGTTGAAATAATGAGTCAAATTTATCCAGGACCTGTGAGTATGATACTCGCTCCACAGAAGAAATTGCATTGACATCGCCCCATTTCCAGTTCCCAGAGTGGCAACCTGTTCTCTGAATCTTTGTGGGTCATGACTGTGGCGTTGCCTAGCACCGGAATGATCTCCTTTGTATATGTCCGTTGCAGTGCGTCAATTGGCAATAATTTTGGTCTCCTGGCCTTGGACACCCACAACCTTTCGAACTGTTTGATACTCATCAGGGACTGGCTGGCCCCCGTGTCTAGCTCCATTAATACTGGGATGCCATTGAGAAGTACTTTCATCATTATCGGTGGCGTCCTGGTATATGAACTGTATATGTGCTCCACATGAACTCGCTGAACTTCAGCTTCCAGCGATTTCCCCCAGAATTCATTTGACCTCGTTCGGCTTACATCGGGCCCGTCTTCCTCATACATGAACCTGGCTGCAGGCTTCCTGCACATACGTGCCAAGTGACTGCTGACGTTGCAGTTTCTGCAAGTATATTGCTGATACCTGCAAGATCTGGCTGGGTGTTTGCCTCCACTCCCCACTGTTGGAAACAAAAGGTCCATTACCAGTCGATCGTCTCTGACTGTCTCTGTAACTGTCCTTAAGTGCATCATTAACAGGTTTTGATGGCCTCATTACTGGCTGCATTGTCCATTGCGATGGCATGAATCGCCGTTCAGCTAGCCATTGTCTCTGTTGAATTCCCCCTTTGGGTTCGACTGCATGCTGGGGCATGTCTGATTGCCCTTGTCTGCGTAAGAACTGTGTGCCGCATTAACAATGTTGACTCCCTGGTCGTTTTTTGCATTTGAGCCAAGATTTTTGCCATAAATCATTCTGGTCTCTTCCTCCCCTGAGCTAAATGTCTGGGCCATCAAAGCCGCCATTTCCAGGGTCAAGTCTTTGGTCTCAATCAGTTTCCTGAAAATCCCATGCGTGCCCGATGCCCTCAATAAAAAAAATCTCACAGCATCTCCGCACTGCATGCATCTGGGAACTTACATAGGCTCGCCAGTCACCTGAGATCTGCCACGAAGTCTGGAACGCTTTGCCCTTCTCGCCGCTGGTGCGTGTAAAACCGGTGTCTCCCCATGTGCATGCTGGTCGCCAGTTTAAGGTGTTCCCCGATCAACTGACTGAGCTCTTTGAACATCTTGTCCGCCGGCTTCTCTGGCGCTGGAGAGTTTTTCATCAGGGCGTACATCCTGGATCCACAAACCGTCAGCAGATGAGCCCTGCGTTTGTCGGCCGAATCCTGTCTCAACCATTCCTTAGTGACAAAACTTTGCTGTAGTCTCTCAATCAAGTCGTCCCAATCATCACCAACACAGTACCTCCCTTCTGTGCTGCTAGTGGCCATATTCGCGTGGTTTAAATCCCAGTTTCTCGTCGCCAATAATATGTCCTGACTATACAGTATAAATGCACACATAAGAACATAACATCATAAGTACAAAGGAATTAGGAACAGAAGTAGGCCATCTAGCCCCTCGAGCCTGCTCCGCCATTCAACAAGATCATGGCTGATCTGGCCGTGGACTCAGCTACACTGACCCGCCCGCTCCCCGTAACCCTTAATTCCCTTATTGGTTAAAAATCTATCTATCTGTGATTTGAATACATTCAATGAGCTAGCCTCAACTGCTTCCTTGGGCAGAGAATTCCACAGATTCACAACCCTCTGGGAGAAGAAATTCCTTCTCAACTCGGTTTTAAATTGGCTCCCCCGTATTTTGAGGCTGTGCCCCCTAGTTCTAGTCTCCCCGACCAGTGGAAACAACCTCTCTGCCTCTATCTTGTCTGTCCCTTTCATTATTTTAAATGTTTCTATAAGATCACCCCTCATCCTTCTGAACTCCAACGACCCAGTCTGTTCAATCTATCAACATAAGGTAACCCTCTCATCTCCGGAATCAGCCTAGTGAATCGTCTCTGTATCCCCTCCAAAGCTAGTATATACTTCCTTAAGTAAGGTGACCAAAACTGCATGCAGTACTCCAGGTGCGACCTCACTAATACCCTATACAGTTGCAGCAGGACCTCCCTGCTTTTGTACTCCATCCCTCTCGCAATGAAGGCCAACATTCCATTCGCCTTCCTGATTACCTGCTGCACCTGCAAACTAACTTTTTGGGATTCATGCACAAGGACCCCCAGGTCCCTCTGCACCGCAGCATGTTGTAATTTCTGCCCATTCAAATAATATTCCCTTTTACTGTTTCTTTTTCCAAGGTGGATGACCTCACATTTTTCGACATTGTATTCCATCTGCCAAACCTTAGCCCATTCGCTTAACCTATCTAAATCTCTTTGCAGTCTCTCTGTGTCCTCTACACAACCCGCTTTCCCACTAATCTTTGTGTCATCTGCAAATTTTGTTACACTACACTCTGTCCCCTCTTCCAGGTCATCTATGTATATTTTAAACAGTTTTGGTCCCAGCACCGATCGCTGTGGCACACTACTAACCATCGATTTCCAACCCGAAAAGGACCCATTTATCCCGACTCTCTGCTTTCTGTTCGCCAGCCAATTCTCTATCCATGCTAATACATTTCCTCTGACTCCACGTACCTTTATCTTCTGCAGTAACCTTTTGTGTGGCACCTTATCGAATGCCTTTTGGAAATCTAAATACACCACATCCATCGGTACACCTCTATCCACCATGCTCGTTATATCCTCAAAGAATTCCAGTAAATTAGTTAAACATGATTTCCCCTTCATGAATCCACGTTGCGTCTGCTTGATTGCACTATTCCTATCTAGATGTCCCGCTATTTCTTCCTTAATGATAGCTTCAAGCATGTTCCCCACAACAGATGTTAAACTAACTGGCCTATAGTTACCTGCCTTTTGTCTGCCCCTTTTTTTAAACAGAGGCGTTACATTAGCTGCTTTCCAATCCGCTGGTACCTCCCCAGAGTCCAGAGAATTTTGGTAGATTATAACGAATGCATCTGCTATAACTTCCGCCATCTCTTTTAATACCCTGGGATGCATTTCTTCCGGACCAGGGGACTTGTCTACCTTGAGTCCCATTAGCTTATCCAGCACTACCCCCTAGTGATAGTGATTATCTCAAGGTCCTCCCTTCCCACATTCCCGTGACCAGCAATTTTTGGCATGGTTTTTGTGTCTTCCACTGTGAAGACCAAAGCAAAATAATTGTTTAAGGTCTCAGCCATTTCCACATTTCCCATTATTAAATCCTTGAGAAAAGATCACTCTGTGACCAGTTACCTTTATTACCAAGACCTCAAGAGGCAGACGGTGGGTGGAGCTTCCCTTTTTATACCGAAAAGTCCAGGTTAGGAGTATCTCCCACAAGTTTGCCCCCTGTGGTCAGTGTTCTCAAGGTATACAACTTAGGTCAGCTTATACATGGGTTACAATGAATGTTGAATGCATAACACTCTCCAACCTGTGAAACCTTCTTAAGTACCTGTGCTCCCAAAGGATTATGGGATCCCTTGGGACTCAGGGGGATGAGCCCTCTGGTGACTGTACAGAGTAAATACAAGTCCACATATATAACACTTTTGACCTATAGAGGTTCCCCTAAAAACTTGCTATCTAATAAGACTGAAAGTTCTTTGTCTCATTTCTTGTTTCAAGAACCCACCCGAAAGATGGCTTACAATTTTGGTCATGTCATCGTTTATATCTTATCGAAGTCACTTTTCTGTAGAATTCCTTTCATCTCTCTCTGTTTATACTAACCCAGGGTTTCTTCCTGTGGAAAATGCTTTGTCTATGTTGTCCCTATTCCCTCAATGCAAAGCCTAGTCCTTTGAATTATGAGGCACAAACCAGAGCTTTGTCACCTCAACCAATCTTTATGACATAGCAAAATGCCTATGTTTACACAATTGCTGCAAATATCCTTCGATTCAAAGCCTTTGCATTCAAATTGTCAAAAGATACGTAAACAAATTGAAGCGTTTACTTGAAAACCGCAGATAATTAGCTTTTCTAAGCATTTCTCTATCATTCTAAGCAGACACCTCGTCTCCAGTTCAAAACAACGATTCATATCTCATTTATACATTTGTAACAGTTTTATACATTTTTAGGCATCCTTAGTTGCTAACATGGGGTATAATCTCATGGGCATTATTAGCACTAGCCCAATAGGTCATTTCCAAAATGTATCAGCCTTGGATCAGTGATAGCACTCTTGCCACTAAGTCAGAAGCCATGCGTTCACACCCTACTCCAAGATTTGAGCATATAATCTACACTGACAGGTCAGTGCAGTATTGAGGGGGTTGTGCACTGTAAAAATTGTCGTCTTTTGGATAAGGCATTAAACCAAATCTGCCCTATCGGATGGAAGTAAATTATCCCATGGCTCTAGTTGAAGAAGATCATGTTCTCCCAGTCTCTTGGCCAACATTAATCCGTCAAACAACATCACCCAAAACAGATTGTTTGCTCATTGATCTCATTGCTGTTTGTGGGAGCTTGTTGTGTGCAAACTGATACATTTACAATACTGATTGCACTTCAAAAACAATTAATTGGCTGTGAAGCACCTTAGGATGTCCTGAGGTTGTGCAATGCGCTCTCTTAATGAACAGCTCTTTCATCCTCTTTCTATATGTGAGGCTAGTTGATGATTGTTGTTGGCCTCTTTGACCATGGGGGTCTACACATGCACCTTCCATATGGATCACCAAATGGTGATCAGGAGTTGGGGCTCTGGTTGATACTTCCACTGTCTGGCCCAGGAATACAGAGGCCAACTTTAGTGGCCATAATGCGACTCCTGTCGTCTAACTTGGTACAGACATGGATCAAACCGATAGCGACTATGTTCGGTATGGTTTAGATGGCAGAGTACTTGACAACTGTGCCATCTATAGCTCTATTTATGCTATTTCAAAGTTTATTATTGTTTCGCCAGTAGGGGAGAGCTATTGCTGTCAGTTTAGAATGCATTCATTCTTCAGGAATATGTAGTGACTGTCAAAGCAGTGCTGCTAAAGAGTTTATGTCACGCCCAATTTCCAGGTCCACCTGATTTACACTGATTAACTGTCTTTCCTCCTCCCAAATTTTCACAGATATACCTAGCCATAACATGAGATCAAGACCTTGTTATTCTGTTTACAGTCCACGGTGTCTGGGAAGAATGGTCACCATGGAGCTTGTGCTCCTCCACATGCGGAAGGGGTCACCGAGATCGCACCCGCTCCTGCATACAGCCCCAATTTGGAGGGAACCCTTGTGAAGGACCTGAGAAGCAAACCAAGTTCTGCAACATTGCGCTTTGTCCTGGTATGGTCTTTTCTTTGTTCCATTTTCATCTAACTTTGAGACTTAAGGGGTCAATTTCAACCGAACCCATTCTTTGGGAAACTGATGAGAGTGGGTGCAATGCTGGTTTTACATGATTTTACTCTCCTTTGAATTCCAACCCCGATCCTGTGAATTTGCAGTCCAGTAAGTTAGGTTAAAATTGACCCCTTAGACTTTGGATATGTTCAAATATACTTACAATCATTAACGAGTTTCAAAGCAGTTTAAGAATTGATGATTTTCAATGACACGAGGGGAAGACGTCCTCTCGACATTGTGTGTTAGTCTCATCATTAACATAGCATAAAGATTTCCCAAGTAGTCTAGGTCTGGGGAAATGCTCTAATAGAACATTTTCATCAAAAGTAATTATCAGGGTAAATCTCCCTACTATGATTACGATGTTGCTAACACTTAGCAGACAGGGATTTCCCCTTATCGTGAACAAAGTCCCTTAAACCACACGTTATGAGTAATTATCTTGAACTCACCAATGCTGTTTATTTTATCTATTTGCACAGTACTCTAACTTGTTCACTGAAATATGCTTTAAGGGGCACGGTCTCCATTCTGTTTACATTCTAGAGTTCATGTTTAGATCCCTTCATGGTCTCATTCCACCCTATCTCTGTCAGCGGTTCCATCCCTAAAACCCCTCGTCTTTCCTCCCTGAAATAGAAACATAGAAACATAGAAAATAGGTGCAGGAGTAGGCCATTCAGCCCTTCGAGCCTGCACCACCATTCAATATCATCATGGCTGATCATTCACCTCAGTACCCCTTTCCCCCTTTCTCTCCATACCCCTTGATCCCTTTAGCCGTAAGGGCCACTTCTAACTCCCTCTTGAATATATCCAATGAACTGGCATCAACACCTCTCTGCGGTAGGGAATTCCACAGGTTAACAACTCTGAGTGAGGAAGTTTCCCCTCATCTCAGTCCTAAATGGCTTACCCATTATCCTAAGACTGTGTCCTCTGGTTCTGGACTTCCCCAACATCGGGAACATTCTACCCGCATCTAACCTGTCCCGTCCCGTCAGAATCTTATACGTTTCTATGATATCCACTCTCATCCTTCTAAACTCCAATGTATAAAGGCCCAGTTGATTCAGTCTCTCCTCATATGTCAGTCCAGCCATCCCTGGAATCAATCTGGTGAACCTTCGCTGCACTCCCTCAATAGCAAGAACGTCCTTCCTCAGATTAGGAGACCAAAACTGAATACAATATTCCAGGTGAGGCCTCACCAAGGCCCTGTACAACTGCAGTAAGACCTCCCTGCTCCTATACTCAAATCCCCTAGCTATGAAGGCGAACATGCAATTTGCCTTCTTCACCGCCTGCTGTACCTGCATGCCAACTTTCAATGACTGATGAACCATGACACCCAGGTTGTACCACCCCTTTTCCTAATCTGCCGCCATTCAGATAATACGCCGCCTTTGTGTTTTTGCCACCAAAATGGATAACCTCAAATTTATCCACATTATACTGCATCTGCCATGCATTTGCCCACTCTCCTAACCTGTCCAAATCACCCTGCAGCCTCTTAGCATTCTCCTCACAGCTCACACCGTCACCCAGTTTAGTGTCATCTGCAAACTTGGAGATATTACCCTCAATTCCTTTATCTAAATCATTAATGTATATTGTGAAGAGCTGGATTCCCTGCACTGAGCCCTGCGGTACTCCACTAGTTACTGCCTCCCATTCCGAAAAGGACCCGTTTATCCCGACTCTCTGATTCCTGCCTACTCTATCCACGCCACCCCCAATACCATGTGCCTTGATCTTGTACACCAATCTCTTGTGTGGTACCTTGTCAAAGGTCTTTCAAAGGTTCTACCTTGTCCACTCTACTAGTTACATCCTCAAAAAATTCGAGAAGATTGGTCAAGCATGATTTCCCTTCATAAATCCATGCTGACTTGGACCGATCCTGTCACTGCTTTCCAAATACGCTGCTATTTCATCCTTAATAATAGATGCCAACATTTTCCCCACTACTGATGTCAGGCTAACTGGTCTATAATTCCCTGTTTTCTCTCTCCCTCCTTTTTTCCAATCTCCAATCCTCTGACTCTCATGAATTGCCGCTCCCTTCATTCCACCTTTGATGGCCATACCATCAGCCATCGAGGCCGGTCACTCTGGAATTCCCTCTCTAAACCGCATTGCTTCTCCATCCCTCTTCCTTTAAGACCCTTCTTAAAACCCACTACTTTCACCAAGCTTTTGGTCACTCTTCCTAATTTCCCATCCTTTTGCTCAGCAGCCATTCTCTAAGTTACACTGCTGGAAGCACTTTGTAATGTTTTAAATGTTGAACTTGTTATATAAATGCAACTTGTTGATAGTAATGAAGTATCATGAATCTGGATTATGTTCAGGTTAAACTGTTGTGGAGACATCCCCATGAGTTCTGTTATGTTAAATGGGTAAATACAGACATAGACCATTAAGTACTTTATTGAGCATGATGAACCTATCCCATCCATCTGATTTTTGGTTCTGATTCTTTACTTGGACACATCTAAAGCAGATGATAAGATCTCTATAAATTTGAAACCAGCACAAGACGTTTCAGGGTCTAGAAAGTTTGTGTAGAAATTTGAGTTTGATTTAGGGAATTATGAATTACAGACAAGTTTCAAGGCTTTCCGAATAGCTTAGTGGGTACATAAACCACCTGGGTACTAACTTATAATGTACCATCCTCTGTCGTCGAACTACAGTACGTGGACGACGTTTGCGTCTGCGCACATTCAGAGGCTGAACTCCATGCCATCGTCTATATCCTCACCGAGGTGTACGAAAGCATGGGCCTTACACTAAACATCCGTAAGACAAAGGTCCTCCACCAACCTGACCCCGTCACACAGCACTACCCTCCGATCATCAAAATCCATGGCGCGGCCCTGGACATCGTGGACCAAGTTCCATACCTCGAGAGCATACTATCAGCAAGGGCAGACATCGACGACGAAGTTCAACACCGCCTCCAGTGCATCAGTGCAGCCTTCGCTCACCTGAGGAAGAGGGTGTTCAAAGACCAGGCCCTCAAATCTGGCACTAAACTTACGGTCTGCAGGGCTACAGTGATACCTGTCCTCCTTTATGGCTCAGAGACGTGGACCATATACAGTAGACACCTCAAATCGCTGGAGAAATATCACCAATGATGCTTCTGCAAAATCTTGCAAATCCCCTGGGAGGATAGACGCACCAACGTCAGTGTTCTTGATCAGGCCAACATCCCCAGCATGGAAGCACTGACCACACTCGACCACATTGTCCGTATGCCCGACATGAGACTCCCAAAGCAAGTGCTCTATTCGGAACTCCTACACGGCAGGCGATCCCCAGGTGGGCAGAGGAAACGTTTCAAGGACACCCTCAAAACCTCCTTGATAAAGTGCAACACCCCCCACCGACACCTGGGAATCCCTGGCCAAAGACCACCCTAAGTGGAGGAAAAGCAATCGGGAGGGCGCTGAGCACCTTGCGTCTTGTTGCTGAGAACATGCAGAAAACAAGTGCAAACAGCGGAAGAAGCGTGCGGCAAACCAGACTCCCCACCCACCCTTTCCTTCAACCACTGTCTGTCCCATCTGTGACAGAGATTGTAATTCCCGTATTGGACTGTACAGTCACCTGAGAACTCACCTTTTAGAGTGGAAGCAAATCTTCCTCGATTTCGAGCGACTGCCTATGATGATGAATTTATCAATGAAGTAGGTGCCAATTTTGATCCCTGGACTGATTTCAGTAAGAGTGACAATGGAGCAGCACAATTGGCTTCTTTCAATGGGAGAGAGGAGATTTCCACTCCTGATTTCTATCCAGTGGCCACCACTGAAAGTACAGGTTCACTTGGTAAGTAGTTTGTTTTATTGTGCTGTGAAATTGTGACAACAACAACTTGCATTTATATAACATCTTTAACATAGTAAAATATCCCAAGCAGCTTCGCAGGAGTATAATCAGATAAAAATTGACTCTGAGCCAAAGAAAGAGACATTAGGACAGGTGACTAAAAGCTTGGTCAAAGTAGTAGCAACATATGATCCATTGTATACCAGCAAGTACAAATAATATGCTATGACAATAATAAGAATACAACATCATGATAAATTTGAAGAATAGCATAAGGCCATTAGGACTAATAAGTCCCTTTTGTTGACAGATTGAGTCCACCTACTGCCTTCTCATCATCCCCCTCAGTCCAATTTCTCTCTGGAAAGAGAACCAATTATTTCTTCAACTCACTCATACTGTGCACTTCGGTGGTCTTCTCTAGCAACTTATTTCATAACGCTTTTGGGTGAAAGAGTGCCACCTAGCTTAGTTTCCGATTCCCAACTTCATAATTTTAGCCTATGCATTCTGATAGTTGAATCTTTCAGCATAGCAAGCAATTTACCTGGAACATCTTTGCCAATTCCCATCATACTCTTAAAAATGTAATGTTTAATTTATATTTATATTCCTATGTTTTCTTTTCCAATAAGTGGATGGGAACTGGAATGATTGGTCCAGCTGGAGTCAGTGTTCTGCCACCTGCTCAAATGGGACACAACAGCGAACAAGGGAGTGCAATGGGCCTTCCTTTGGTGGAGCTGAATGCCAGGGTTACTGGTCTGAAAACAGGCCATGCTTTCCAAGACAGTGTCCAGGTAAGTTTTATTCTTTCAAAGAGTCAGTTCTGTGCTTTTTTTGTGGCTAGTTCAAGTGATGACTAACATCGTTAAAAAAATAGCTTTAGCCGGCAGGGCTGAATTTCAAGATTTCAGTCTCAGCTGGAGCAGGAACCTAAACCCAAATGTTCAATTATTTATTTTGTTAGCTTCTAATCTGGGTTCCTAATGCTACTGGGAAAGCACCCTGACCTCATTACTCCGAGGGCCTTCTTGCCCAGTGTAAGTTCTGGCGAGTGCCCACCAGGAATTTCCACCACTGACTCTGTCAGAGTATCCAGGGCCATGGGGATGTTCTCTAATTTGAATACGACTGGGAAGTTCCTTGTCATTATTCGCACATCTTGGGCTCCATCAGAGCAGGGGGGCCAGATAATGCAGTGCAGCGCAGCCTCTCTTCAGACAGGACTCCTGTACACGAGAAACTTCTGAAAGGATCTATTGGCCCCCCTTTTAATCTCTTCCAGGATCGATGTTTTCCTCAGGGGCCCAGGTCAGGAACCAGGACCACACAGATGCTGAGTGAGCTCGTGCATTTTGTTGATCCTGGCATACCGGCAGCCCAGTATAATGCAAGTTCGAGTCAAGCACAACTTAGGAATTCTCTCCCCTGGCTCTGACATAAGTGATTATGTTTGGGACAGATGGAGGTTACACTGCACACTGGCCTCAGTAGAAACACACCGATAAGACTGGGAACCGATATATCTGGGTCTTGGCCTAATTCCTGGACCTTCTGCTGTACTCTCGGCAAATTTATGATCTGCATATTTTTGGGATCCATTATCTGAGTGGGCGCTTGCCTCATTTTTGTCCATGGGGTCTACAACAGTTGCAAATCTCAAAAAATGTTGGTGAAAGAGCCATTCCTTGTCCTCTTTTTGGGACTAGAGCTAGATGTTATAAAGTTATAATTTTCTTGTTACTGATAAAGCATTGCCCAGTGGCATAATGAATCAGAGGCTTAAAACACTTATGTAAGTGGCCTGGGCCTTGCCGAATATGATGGTGTTAATAATAGAAAGCTGGTAATGTTGCATAGCAACTGTTGGCTCGTGAAATGATTTCTGCTTTGGCAGGGTTGTTCCAAGCAGTTTATTGAAGTGAGCACCCTGCACTATGTGCCATTATAATATAATTGTCTCCCTTGATTGGTAAGGGTGGATTTTCTGATTTATAGTATTGTTTTTAACAAACTGGAGATATAGTTACGTCTCAACAGTGAAGAAATATGATGTCAATCTGACAGTCAATTTCACCTTCTGTGAATAGTAAAATTGGATTAGCTGAAGGGTAACTACTGTCGAGACTTCATCCTCATTGACGATACTTTGGTGAAGTCTAAATGAAGGTCTGATATAGTAAACTCAACCACAGTCCATTTGATAACATGAACTGCAAGCCCATTCTCTCTCCGCACTGTCTCCCCCATAGATAACAAGGGCTGAATATGGACAGCATTGTAAGTGAAGTCCCTTTTTTGCCTTTTGATACATAAGGTAATGCTGGCAAGAGGTAGCAGCAAAACCAATGAAGCATAAGAACCCTTCTGCTTCCTCAGTACAAATACTGTCACTAAAGCTAAATACTGCGGATGCTGGAAATTGGAAATAAAAACAGTAAAATGCTGGAAATACTCAGCAGGTCAGGCAGCATCTGTGGAGAAAGAAACAAGAGTTAACATTTCGGGTCGATGACCTTTCATCAGGACCTACAATTACTTTTATGTACCTTTCATCAGAACTGATGTAGGATCATCGACCCGAAACGTTAACTCTGCTTCTCCCTCCACATAGCTAGCTGGCTCTGAAGCAAGCACCCTTACTGTCATGTGCTGAGTTGCTCTATGTAGTTTTATGTTAATTACAAGCATAACAGCCAATATAACAGTCAGTAGATGCTGGAATGCTGAGGATGCATGAGCTCTAAATCTCGCGCATTCCTGATTACTAAGACTTTAAATGTACCGGATGAATTGAGATCTATTAGCAACATTGATGTCTTGTGTTACAGTGGATGGAAAATGGCAAAAATGGAGCAGTTGGGAACCATGCACCAAAAGTTGTGATGGTGGCACACAGCTTCGAGTGAGGGTATGCTCCGGGCCATTTTTTGGAGGATTGCAGTGTGATGGACCTCAAGAGGAGTACAGGTTGTGCAACGACAAAAAGTGCCCAGGTAAATATTTTGGGCTGTGGCTATGTTGCAATCTAGAATTAATGAGGGTGGTGCATTGGGGAAATATCTTTGTGCCTTAACATTCTGTGCCATAAAATGATGAAGTTGCTGTTTTATGGTTACTATTCCACAAATGGTGAGCTACTGAGGGTTTGCAGCATAGATTTACCAGCATTATTATGAGGGATGAGAAATTATAGTTTTGAGAGAATTGAGATATGGGACTATTTCCTTCAAATTAGAGAATAAGAGATTTAATAGAGGTTTTTGTTAAAAAATAGAAAATAAGAGAGTGAGAAGACAGTTTAAGAGAAATATAATTATCAGGGAAGACTGAACAGCTGGGGCTTTTTATTCTACAAATGAGGAGACTGAGAGATGACCTGATAGAAGTCTTCCATAAATATAAGATTGTCATTAATAAATCCAACATGGAATTCAGAAGAAACTTCTTTACTCAGAGAATGGTGAGAATGTGGAACGAGTTGAGGTGAATAACATAGATGCATTTAAGGGGAAACTAGATAAGTACATGAGGGAGAAAGAGATAGAGGGGATGGTTAATAGGGTGAGATGAAGCAGGGTGAGGGAAGGCTCGCGTGAATCATAAATACCAGCATTGACCTGATGGGCCGAATGGCCTGTATCTGTGCCATAAATTCTCTGTAAATTTCTTTAAACAGAGTGCAGAGTTTGGAAGACTTTGTACAGGGAATAATTGAGGTATAGACCAGTGCATCAAGTGGATAATTATTTGAAGCAGAGGAAAAGACAGGGTTATGGGGTGAAAGGAGAGCAGAAGACTAGTTTTAGATGGTTTTTGCGAAGAATTGGCACAGCTGCAATAGACTGAATGGCCTGCTGTGTTGTAAATGTCCGACGGTTTTGTATGTCTATTTTACCAGAGGAAGGACAGAGGATGAAAGGAGGGAGTCAGCCTGGGTTATCCTAGCAGCTGCTTTAAAAATGTCACTGGCAGGAGCAGAGACTTGGGAGTAGTTTCCCGTAAATCCCTTTCATTTAGCCAACTTTGTGTAACGAGACAGAGTTGGAAAGAATCAAGAAGCTAAATAACTATGTAACGATAATAGATAGCTGTGAAAGGAGCACAAGCTATTAACGCATTCAGGGGACTCTGACAATGTTCAACTCATCATGTTATTATAAATTGCTGACAGTTGCTGCTGTGAGACATAATTGTCAAATGGCTCAGACTTGCACCCAAATTAACTGTATGCACTGTTACTTAGCAACCGATAGTGTCTCCATGACCACCGCTTCAAAATGGTTGTCACGTTTAAAAAAAAAATAAAACACAGAAAGTAGTGATGGGGATAATTACAATAAAAAAGCAAACAATCAGGTCAGGGAAGGAGGGATTATATTTTCAGATTAAACAAAGCAATCCATACAAGGTTAGAAGTGAAAATTAGGCCATGAGTTCCTTTGAGTGCCAATATCTCATAGTTCTGCGGTACATGAAGAACTAGACTAAATCCATTTCATAACACGAATGTTTGCACGACATCTGAAGGTCAAAGGTAAAGGAATAAAAGATGTCAACATATGAATATGATGGAACACCGTCTTAATCTGTTCAATATTTCTACACTGGCCCCACCCCCTCCCCTGAATATCCTGGCGTCCCCTGATTTGGAATGAACACTCTCCCATGTCCCTTCAGTGACCTGAAATCGGCAGTAAATGCATATAAGACTGTGCAGAGTCTCAACATCTCCCTAAATATAAAGAAGAAAGGCCAAGAACAATTTGCATTTTCACAGCACTTTCAGTTTTTAAAAAATTCATTCTTGGGATGTAAACATTGCTGGGAAGGCTGGCATTTACTGCCCACCCCCTGGTTGCCCTGAGATCATGGTGGCAGGCCTTCTTCTTCAATCACTGCAGCCGATGAGGTAAATATGCTCCTACAATGCTGTTAGCTAGGGGGTTCCTGGAATTTTGATCCAACTACCATGAAGGACTGCCAAATGTGTCCAGATCCGGATGGTGTATGACTTGGAGGGGAACTTGGAGGTGATGGTATTCCCATGTGGCTGTTGCCCTTGTCCTTCTGTGTGGTGGAGATGGTGGGTTTGGTAGGTGCTGCCGAAAAAGACTTGGCGAGTTGCTAAGTGCATCTGTACATGGTCCCCACTGCAGCTACAGTATGCTGTTGATGGTAGGGCTGGATCTTTAGGCTAGTGGATGGAGTGTCAATCAAGCAGACTGCTTTGTCCTGGGTGGTGTCAAGCTTCTTGAGTGTTGTTGCAGCTGCACCCATCCAGGAAGTTTCCATCACATTCCTGACTTATGTCTTGTGGGTGGTGGAGAGGCTCTTGGGAGTCAGGAGGTGAGCCACACACTGCAGAATACGCAGTCTCTGACCTGCTCTTGTAGCAAATCATCATCATAGGCAGTCCCTCGGAATCAAGGAAGACTTGCTTCCACTCTAAAAATGAGTTCTTAGGTGACGGAACAGTCCAATATGAGAGCCACAGTCCCTGTCACAGGTGGGACAGACAGTCGTTGAGGGAAAAGGTGGGTGGGACTGGTTTGCCGCATGCTCTTTCTGTTGCCTGCGCTTGGTTTTTGCATGCTCTCTGCGATGAGACTCGAGGTGTTCAGTGCCCTCTGGGATGCACTTCCTCCACTTAGGACAATCTTTGGCCAGGGTCTCCCAGGTGTCGGTGGGGATGCTGCACTTTATCAAGGAGGCTTTGAGGGTGTCCTTGAAATGTTTCCTCTGCCCATTTATGTAGATCGTCCAGTTGAGTTTCTAGTCAATGGTGAGGCCCAAAATGTTGATAGTGGGGGACTCAAAAATGGTAATGCCATGAATGCCAAGGGGAGGTGGTTTTGTTCTCCCTTCTTGGAGATGGTCATTGAATGGCAATTATGTGGAGCAGATTTGCCATGCTCCTTCTGCTAGCCTGATTAGGCATGTTCAGTGGCATTGCACTGGGATCGGGCCCTAATTCGGGCATGATCCAGTTGCTCAGCCTTTAACTTTCCATAGTGGATAGTAAGGTCCTATTTCCATTGGTGGAGGGGTCCATTACGAGGGTGTATAGTTTTAAGGTGGCTGGTGGAAGGTTTAGAGGAGATTTGAGGGGGGGGCCTCTTTACGCAGAGGGTTGTGCGGATCTGGAACTCGCTGCCTGGAAGTGTGGTGGATGCAGAAACCCTCGTCACTTTTAAGAGACGGTTGGATGGGCATTTAAAGTGCCGTAACATGCGGGATTATGGACCTAGAGCTGGTAATTGGGATTAGACTGGATGAACTTTTGTTGGACAGCGCAGATATAATGGCGCTACTCAGCGCCGAGCTTGCGGCCATCATCTCACCGTAGGCAATTAGGCTCATACAGCAGTGCCTGGTCTCCAGTAGTCTTGGACCCCTTGCCACTGGACCAAGACCTTGCTCAGCTAAGCCCGTGCGGTTGCCGGTGTGCAGCGACCACCCCACGTTAAAAGAACTCACACACAGGCATCTTCCACTTCACATATATGAAGTTCAGGACCTGGAACATCAGGACCCTCCTGGACAATTCCACCAGCAACAGACCGGAACGCCGCATCGCCATAGTTGCCCAGGAACTTAGATGTTTTGACATTGACATCACCACCCTAAGCGAGACCCGGCGGGCAGGGGAAGGCCAGCTGAAGGAACATGGTGGAGGTTACATCTTTTTCTGGAAAGGAAAACCAGAGGAATAACGGCGCCTTCATGGAGTCGGCTTTGCCATCAAAAATGAACTAGTCGACCGCTTCAAAGACTCCCCCTGCAGGGTTAACGAACGCCTCATGACTCTTCGCCTTATCTTATCCCGGAACCAATGCTCCACAGTCATCAGTGCGTAAGCCCCAACACTCGATGCAACAGATGAGGCTAAAGAGGGTTTTTATTTCAACCTCGAGACATCCCTGTCCTGCATCCCCATGGGCAACAAATTGATCCTCCTAAATGACTTTAATGCCAGGGTCAGCAAAGACAGCCCTCTGGGAACGCGTGATTGGCAGAGAGTGGGTAGGGAAAGCCAACTCCAGTTGTACCCTCCTCCTGACAAAATGTCTAGAACATGAACTCCTCATCACCAACAACCTGTTCTGCCAGAGGGACAAATACAAGGCATAGTGGCAACACCCTTGCTCCAAACACTGGCATCTGCTCAACTACGTCATCGTCCGAGCCAGGGATCGCAAGGTTGTGCGCATTACCCACGCCATGATAGGAGCTGACGACTGCTGGATGGATCATCGCCTAATCCGATCCATTATCAATATAAACATAGCTCCAAAGCAGAGGGGACAGCAGAAGCAGTGCCGCAAAAAAGTTAATGCCGGGGCACTTAAAGACGCAGCTTAGAGAGCCCTCTACAGCCAGCGCCTCACAGCTAATCTGGCGTGCCTTGATGACCCTGAGACCCTCTGAAGAGACACTTGGTTACTCAACCAGAAAACACCAGGACTGGTTTGATGAAAATGATCAGGAGATCCAAGAACTAAAAGATCATAAGCGTAGAGTTTTTCTGAGCCTCAAGCAACAACCCAACTCGGAAGCTGCAAAGCAACATTACAGACGGCTCATGGCTGAGGTCCAACAAAAAACCCGGGACCTAAAGAACAGGTGGTGGATAGCGAAAGCACAGGAGATACAACAACTGGCCGACAGCCACGATATGCGAGGATTCTTCATTGAAGTCAAGGCCACCTACGGTCCAAACTCTCAAGGCCACACTCCACTCCTGGCCAAGAATGGGGAAATACTTATCAAGGACACCGAGGCTGTCAGGGCCCACTGGAAGGAGAACTTTGAAGATCTCCTCAATCGAGACTCTGCCTTTGACTCGAGTGTTCTCAACTCCATCCCGCAGCATGCGACCTGCCACCACCTCAGTGAAACCCCAATGCTAACGAGGTAGGCAAAGCCATAAAACAGCTCAAGAATAGCAAGTCTATGGGTGCGGATGGAATTCCTGTTGAGGCGCAAAAGTATGACGGAGAGGCATAGTTGGCATGGATACCTGACCTCATCTCTCTCATTTGGAGGGAGGAGAGCATGCCGGGAGATCTACGAGATGCAGTGACCGTGACAATCTTTAAAAAGGGGGACAAGTCCGACTGTGGCAACTACAAGGGAATCTCCATGCTATCAGCCACTGAGAAGGTTGTCGTTAGAGTTCTCCTCAATCGTCTTCTCCCTGTGGCCGAGGAGCTCCTTCCGGAATCACAGTGCGGATTTCATCCCCTACAGGGCATAGAAACATAGAAAATAGGTGCAGGAGTAGGCCATTCAGCATTTCGAGCCTGCACCACCATTCAATAAGATCATGGCTGATCATTCACCTCAGTACCCCTTTCCTGATTTCTCTCCATACCTCTTGATCCCTTTAGCCGTAAGGGCCACATCTAACTCCCTCTTGAATATATCCAATGAACTGGCATCAACAACTCTCTGCGGTAGGGAATTCCACAGGTTAACAACTCTCTGAGTGAAGAAGTTTCTCCTCATCTCAGTCCTAAATGGCTTACCCCTTATCCTTAGACTGTGTCCCCTGGGTCTGGACTTCCCCAACATCGGGAACATTCTTCCTGCATCTACCCAGTTCAGTCCCGTCAGAATTTTATATGTTTCTATGAGATCCCCTCTCATCCTTCTCAACTCCAGTGACTACAGGCCCAGTCGATCCAATCTCTCCTCATATGTCAGTCCTGCCATCCCGGGAATCAGTCTGGTGAACCTTCGCTGCACTTCCTCAATTGCAAGAATGTCCTTCCTCAGATTAGGAGACCAAAACTGAACACAACGGACGTGATCTTTGCAGCCCGACATCAGCAGGAAAAATGCAGGGAGCAGCGCCAGCCCTGATACATGGCTTTTTTCGATTTTACAAATGCCTTTGACACTGTCAACTGTGAGGGCTTATGGAGCGTCCTCCTCCATTTTGGATGACCCCAAAAGTTCATCAACATCCTTCGCCTGCTCCATGACGACATACAGGCTGTGATCCTTACCAGTGGTTCCCTTACAGACCCAATCCACATCCAGATCGGGGTCAAATAGGGCTGCATTATCACTCCAACCCTCTTCTCAATCTTCCTCGCTGCCATGCTCCACCTCACTGTCAACAAGCTCCCTGCTGGAGTGGAACTACACTACAGAACCAGTGGGAAGCTGTTTAACCTACACCGCCTCCAGGCCAGGTCCAAGATCATCCCAACCTCTGTCGTTGAGCTGCAGTACACGGACGACGCCTGCGTCTGCGCACATTCTGAGGCTGAACTCCAGGATATAGTCGATGTATTCAGCGAGGCATATGACAGCATGAACCTTACGCTTAACATCCGTAAGACAAAGGTCCTCCACCAGCCTGTCCTCGCTGCACAGCACTGCCCCCCAGTCCTCAAGATTCACGGCACGGCCTTCGACAAAGTGGACCATTTCGCATACCTCGGGAGCCTTTTATCAACAAAGGCAGACATTGATGCGGAGATTCAACATCGCCTCCAGTGCGCCAATGCAGCCTTTGGCCACCTGAGGAAAAGAGTGTTCGAAGACCAGGCCCTCAAATCTACCACCAAGCTCATGGTCTACAGGGCTGTAATAATACCCGCCCTCCTGTCGATGTCTCCGCAAGATCCTGCAAATCCCCTGGGAGGACTGATGCACCAACATCAGTGTTCTCGCCCAGGCTAACATCCCCAGCATTGAAGCACTGACCACACTCAATCAGCATCGTTGGGCAGGCCACATAGTTTGCATGCCAGACACAAGGCTCCCTAAGCAATTGCTCTATGTGGAGCTCCTTCACGGCAAACGAGCCAAAGATGGGCAGCGGAAACGTTAAAAGCTCACCCTCAAGGCCTCCCTGGTAATGTGCGACATCACCACTGATAGCTGGGAGTCCCAGGTCGAAGACCGCCCTAGGTGGAGAAAGTGCATCCGGGAGGACGTTGAGTTCTTCCAATCTCAATGCCGCGAGTGTGAAGAGGTCAGGCGCAGGCAGCGGAAGGAGCATGCGGCAAATCAGTCCTACCCCCACCTTCCCCTGACGAAAGTCTGTCCCACCTGTGACAGGGTCTGTGGCTCTCACATTGAACTGTTCAGCCACCAAAGGACTCACTTTAGGAGTGGAAGCAAGTCTTCTTCGATTCCGAGGGACTGCCTATGATGATGATGATGAATGGTAAGTACTGCAGGGAATCGAATACAGCCAGGGTGATCTCCTGAACGAGTTTCGTTCGCCTGGATGGGTTGGAGAGGAATTTTCCCAGATTTTTTTCTCCCTAAGTTAGCCTGGGTTTTTATCTAGTTTTTGCCTCTCCCAGGAGATCACATGGCTCCGGTTGGGGTGGAGTGTAGAATGTTTCAGTATAAGGGGTGTTGCAGTTGTGTGAGGCGGACTGGTTGGGCTGGGTGCTCTTTGCCTTTCCGTCATTGTTCATAGGTTTATATGTAACCTTCAGGGCTGCTGACCAAGGGCCGTGCGGCTCTTTGTTGGCTGGCACGGACACGATGGGCCAAAATGGCCTCCTTCTGAGCTGTAAATTTCTATGTTTCTATTCTGAGTTTGGCTAATTTCAGTGGATACTCTGCATTGTCTTTCTATACATGTAGCTTTCCTTCTTCCATGGCCCCTCTCTCTCTCTCTCTCTCTCTCTCTCTATACCTCAGTTAGGCATGGGACTTGGCCGACTCTAGTTATAAACAACTTTCCTTGATCACTAAAGTGATGTTATCAAGCCAGTCACACTACAATTGGCAAATAAACAGACTGTTAGAAAATAGGCATTTTCTAAACAAATCAAAATCATGAAATAATCTACTTTACAATTCCTGCCATGAAAACTGCATGGTTAAAAGTTCAAAATATGAAGTCCTGCTCGTAATTAATGCAAATTATAGTACATTCACAGAGAGACATTGAACCAGATTTTATCTATACAAAGCCTTTAATCAGGCGAGAGAGTGGGGTTTCATTGTGAGAAATAACCAAAACAAAAATATATGATTCTAATTTTCATTAAACATCTGTGATAATGTTTGTTTTTAACAAAGAATCTTGTTTATATACCAGGGCCACGAGTTTCCATTTGATTTTCTCCCAGAGAGCAGCTTAATCTGGGCGGAATCAAGTCAAATAGCGCAATAGCGGAGGTAACGAACAGGGTGCATAAAGGGTAACACAAGGTGCCACATAAAAGGTTACTGCACAAGATAAAAGTTCACAGGTTTCGGGGGTAATATATTAGCATGGCTAGAGGATTGGCTAACTAACAGAGATCAGAGAGTCAGGATAAATGGTTTATTCTCTGGTTGGCAACCAGTAACTAGTGTGGTGCCGCAGGGATCAGTCCTGGGACCCCAACTATTTACAATCTATATTAACGACTTGGAAGAAGAGACTGAGTGTAACGTAGCCAAGTTTGTTGACGATACAGAGATGGGAGAAAAAGCAATGTGTGAGGATGACACAAAAAAATCTGCAAAAGGAATAGACAGGCTAAGTGAGTGGGTAAAAATTTGGCAGATGGAGTATAATGTTGGAAAGTGTGAGGTCATGCACTTTGGCAGAAAAAATCAAAGAGCAAGTTATTATTTAAACAGAGAAAGATTGCAAAGTGCCGCAGTACAGCGGGACCTGGGGGTGCTTGTGCATGAAACACAAAAGGATAGTATGCAGGTACAGCAAGTGATCAGGAAGGCCAATGGTGTCTTGGTCTTTATTGCAAAGGGGATGGAGTATAAAAACAGGGAAGTCTTGCTACATTGGTGAGGTCACACTGGAATACTGCGTGCAATTTTGGTTTCCATATTTACGAAAGGATATACTTGCTTTGGAGGCAGTTCAGAGAAGGTTCACTAGGTTGATTCCTAGGTTGAAGACGAGAACTAGAGGGCATGATCTTAGAATAAGGGCCCGCTCATTTAAAACAGAGATGAGGAGGAAATTCTTCTCTGAGGGTAGTGAATCTGTGGAATTCATTGCCTCAGAGACCGAAGGAAGCTAGGACATTAAGAAACTGTCTATTTCTGTATTAAATTTAGTCAAACGATAAGGAGATAAGGGGTTATGGGGTTCGGACAGGGAAGTGGAGCTGAATCCATGATCAGCTCAGCCATGATCTTATTGAATGGTGGCACAGGCTCGAGGGTCCATATGGCCTACTCCTATTCCTATTTCTTATGTTCTTAAAAGATCATGTAATTTTAAGAGTAAATGAGTTACGGCCGTAACTGCAATATGCTCAAGTATTTGCGATCTTTTAAATCCAACCATCGAACCCTTCACCCCATATCAGACCCCGCCCACAAAACGGGCCACGCGCCCAGTAACAAAGCCCATGTTTCCTCCAATTGCGCATGGTCGGGAGGGGTGTGGGGGGGGGGGGGGGCGGAGGGGAGTGCATTACATTGCGTTCAGATTTTCAGGCGCACAGACACCCGTGCTCATATGAATCCAGCGCAAAACAGCTGACCAGCAGTGAGTTGATGCCTCAGCCCTGCCCTGCTGCTGCAGAAATCATACATCTTTTATTGAACTTGATGGACGGCTCATTTTCTGACTATTCCTCTGCAGGGAGGGAAAAGTTAAGAATACTTCGGACTCTGTACAGGTCAATTTAAATTAATGACAGTAAAAGTTTGCAGGACAGAGAGATAAGTGCTGCTTACCTTGTCATCTTCAGTCTGATGGGAATTTCTTTTTCTTTTTCCTACGTTTCTTTCTTCCTACATTACAACAGTGATGGCACTTCAAAAAATGCTTTGTTGGCTGTACTTTGAGATGTGCGGTGGTCGTGAAAGGCGCTATATAAATCCAAATCTTTATTCTTTCTTTCACCTTTTATACTACCCCACCCTGAGGCTCTAAGGGCTCAGTTCCAGTTACTCTCGATTACGTGGTTGTTTGCGCTGATTCGTGGGAGATATGACATTGGGGTTTATGCTAATTAGTTTGCGCAGAAACTTGGGCGCAATTTCACCACGGCTAGATGGGGCGCAGTGTCGGGCGTATTTTGGACACAATTCGCTGATAGCGCCCTTGGAGGGAACTCGGGGCCCATGTTTATGTTTAAAAACCATGTTTATACCATGGCTATATTCTAGTCCTCTCCTCAAATAGTGGGAGAGTGGTCTTAGTGTTCTCTCACAACTATGCACATACATAGAGATTCCATCACCCTTTATCACACAGAACATATTACAAAGTTAACATGCAGATAATGTGCAAATGCATTGCTTTTGGGAACTACTCAAAGTCACTTACAATATTGGTCAAAGTATTGCCAACCTGTACTTGCTATGAATATCAACGTGTTGTCTACTACTTTTCTAGCCATTGCAGAATATTTGTCATGAAAGAATGTGTGTGGTCACTGAGTTCAGTAGTTATGGACTCTGTACTATGTTAGGGAATTCAGCATTGGTAGATAGATCTAATGTTCGAGACTTCAATTGCAGTTCTTCCTGTGTTAATCCCAATCCTCTTAATGAGTTACAGTTTGAGTCCATCATTGCTGTCAATCAGAGTCTCAGTTAAAGTTCAAGCTTTGTTTCCTTGGCTAGAAGCATTAAACAGTGACAGATAATTCTCCATGATATGCCGAAAGGGGTTGATGAATTGACATTTTGTGAGACGAACATAAGAAAATAAGAAATAGGAACAGGGGCAGGAGCAGGCCATACCACCCCTCGAGCCTGCTCAATAAGATCATGGCTGAACTTCTATATCAACTCTACTTTCCAGCCCTATCCCCCTATCACTTAATTCTCTTAGTGCCCAAAATCTATCAATCTCAGCTTTGAAAATACCCAACAACTGAGCATCCACAGCCCTCTGGGGTAGAAAATTTCAAAGATTCACAATCGTCTCAGCGAAGAAATTTCTCCGCATCTCAGTCCTAAATGGCCGACCCCTTATCCTGAGACTATGACCCCTAGTTCTAGACGCTCCCAAGCAGGGGAAACAGCCTCTCAGCATCTACTCTGTCAAACCATCTAAGAATTTTATATGTTTCACTGAGATCACCTTCTAAACTTCAGAGAATATAGACCTATTCTACTCAATCTCTCCTCATAGGACAGCCCAGGAATCAGTCGAGTGAACCTCTGTTGCACCCCCTCCATGGCAATTATATCCTTCCTTGGATAAGGAGACCAAAGCTGTATATAGTACTCCAGGTGTGGTCGCATTAAATCGCTATACTGATTCTGCATCCTGATTTTCTGGGCTAAGATCATTTCTCCCTATTGCTTTTATCTCATCCTTTATTATCAGGGCTACCTCACCTCCTTTTCAATTTTGCCTGTCTTTTGTAAAAGTCATATACCCTGGAATATTTAATCTTTTGGCTGAGCTTTGTGAGCACATCTTCAACAATACCTTAATCAAATATAAATATGCAGCATTTCAGGGGCAAGGCAGAGTATATTCAGAGATTGCAGTTG
Organism: Pristiophorus japonicus; assembly: GCF_044704955.1. Lineage (NCBI taxonomy): Eukaryota > Metazoa > Chordata > Chondrichthyes > Pristiophoridae > Pristiophorus > Pristiophorus japonicus. The sequence goes on along the minus strand of NC_091977.1, from coordinate 505,719,780 downwards.
AATCCTCCTATTTTTCTTTTTCATTACCTGGATGGTATATAGGACTGAAAGAAGTGTTGGGGTTTGAACAATTTATCCATGTTAACCAAGGCATAATTTCTGCTTCAGAACCTCATGAATACTGTCAGGAAGAAAATTACAACTCCGTAGTGTGGACGAAGACACCAGCTGGCGAGTCCGCAATGGTGAGCTGCCCGCCAAGTGCTGCAGGTAATTATTGCTGGCGGAGAGTTGCTGGGAGGAAGCCCCATTGTCTCTTTTGATGGGGAGATCTAGGAGATCTAATCTCCATTTGAAAATTGGAAGATCTGAACAAGTATGCTGTTGAAGTGGGGAGGGAAGTTAATGAAGGTTTTACAGTAGCGGGTTGCATGGCATCCGTGTGTCCCGTCTTGAAGAGGCGGGAAACTTCATTATCATAATTAAATGAGGCTCCCACAGTGCAATTGGGAAACTGATTTTAAGTTAATACCAGACGGCTGGGTTTCCCAGTGCTCGGGAAACCGAGCAGCGAAATGGAGGCGAGAGCTTCTGGCTCCAGCAAGTTAGTACTTTTTTATAGCACTCCTTGTGGGCCAGGAGGAGCAGGAGTGGTCCCCCCGGCCTCTCAAGGACAGCTTCGCTTCTGTCGATTGTGTCCTCTCCTCGCTACCGCGATCAGTGACTTCTCCCCAAAGCCCCGATCTCTCTGTCGCCATTGCCAGCTTCCCACCTCCCCCCCCCACCCACCGCCCCCCCAATCCCTCCCCTTCACCACCCCACAAAGCCCTGAACTTTCCCTCATTCATTGCCGGGCTCTCCTGCCCTCACCAAGCCCCAATCCTTCTCTCCCGATTTAAATCCCCAAAGGTCCCCGGGTGTGGCCTTCTGCCGTTGGTTCTCCCACCCATCAGCCTGTCAATCTGGCCAACTTCCAGGCGAGAAACGGAAGAAGAAAATGATAATGAGATTCTGCCATTAAATTTAGGAGGACTTCCATATCTCCGACCTCTCCGGGTTCCCCCCCCCATTGGCTTTGTTGAGAGTAGCAGTTGCAATTTAAATGGATTTGTTTTCCACTTTTGCCACTTGGGTATTTTGGTGTCACATAACATCCAATGCAAGTTTTATATATGATTAGTCTAGTTGAATATTGAGAGGGGATAAAAAGCTTAATCTTACTCATGGAAAAGCATATTGATCATGAACAGTCATCGCTGTCACATGGCTGTGTGGTCTTCGGAAATCAGAAAGAGCATAAAAATGGTGGGAGGGAATTGTTACTAATTTTCCAAGCAGAAAACCAATATACCTTTAATATACCTTTGGTCATCATCAAAACTGAGTACTTGAGGTAGAAGAAACTGTGGGAGCAGCAAACATTGCTGCCTGAATTATGGACCACCAAGGGACCACCAAGAGATAACATATTCTGAAAAAGAAGCGGTGAAGGGTACGAGAAAAGGTTGGAGTACAAGACTCTGGGACAGTTGGTTGTGAGTAGAAAGGGAAAGGTGCAGACCCTCAACCAGGATATACAAGTACCAAAGGAAAACACTGCGGATGCTGGAATCTGAAATAGAAAATTTTGGAAATACTCAGCAGGACAGGCAGCACCTGTGGAGAGAGAAACAGAGTTAACGTTTCAGGTCGACAACCCTTCGTCAGAACTGGAAAAAGTTAGAGATGTAACAGGTAAACGGAGATGGTAATAGGGCAAGTTTAGAAACAAAAGATGAGTCTCAATTGTGTGCAAATGGAAAAATCATCACCAGCTGTCATGGGCAAGGGACCCTAACCAATGCCCCAATGTTTTTTCTGTTTTTTTCTCTCTTTCCCACGGCTGCTGTTGATGATTCTTCCATTTACACCCTATCTAGACTCATCTTTTGTTTCTTAACTTGTCCCATTATCATCTCCTTTTGCCTTGCACCATCATCCCTTTTGTCTCTAATCTCTTCTGCCTTCCATCCTATCACAGACCTTCCCTTTTGTTCTTTCCTCCCCTCCCCCTTTCTCTGCCCTACACTTGCTTAAAAACCTGTTACATCTCCAACCTTTTCCAGTTCTGATGAAGGGTCATCGATCTGAAACGTTAACTCTGTTTCTCTCTCTGCAGATGCTGCCTGACCTGCTGAGTATTTCCCACATTTTCTGTTTTTATTTCAGAATACGCAAGTCATGGGACCTTCAGAGTTCATCATGTTAGAATCATGCACTCTAACATGATTGTTTTGTACAGTGGGTCAAATTGCTTCACAACTAAGGGATCCTGCTATCTATTTCAGCTTAATGAGATGAATTCCCCTTAAGTTGTTGCCATGGAAGAACAGTTCTGGGCCTCAGATCAGTAATTACGAGTATATTATTTTGACTTTATAAGGTAGAAATAATGAACTACACTGTTCTTGTACAAACATTTAATATGTTCTTGGCAAATTCCATCTGTGCTATTTAAATGCAGGCTCAACCCACAAATAAATGGATTAACACCTGCATTAAAATGGAGCGGAGAGGAATTTTGTATGTGCGTGTTAAGCATTTGTACGAGAATAACACCAATTGTAATTTCTCCGTATAATGTCATTCAAGAATGCCACAACTAAATATTTTGATGTTCTCAGGAATAATCCTGAGAAATTGTGTCCTAGATGATGAGGGAATCGCTTTTTGGGAGCCTCCGAGTTTTACCAAATGTGTTTCCAATGACTACCAGATGTTGCAGTTAGAGGTAAGTGTATCACTTGATATTCTGTGCAGAAGGTATATTGTGATCTAGGCTTTAGTTATGACCAGTAAGAGGAGACTTTCTCCGACGACTCTCATTCATGATGCCTATTACTCACTTCTTCCTTTTCACTGGTCCACCATATATGGGAAAATGCACCATTTGTGCAATAATTGGATGTTTTTTTTGGCATTTTTCTCTCCATTCTGCTGATTTTAAAAAATCTCCTCCTACATTAATAAAATCTCCTGGTGATAGACCGGTAGGGGGCCAAGGCAGTTGTCAATTTAAGAGGCTTAGATGTTATGCAACGTCATTGAATCTTAACTGCCTTCTGAAGTGGCCCAGCAAGTCACTTGGTTGCATCAAACCGCTACCAGCGGTTTAAGAAGGCCCACTATCATCTACTCAGGGCAACTAAGGATGGGCTAGCCAACAACGTCCACATCCCAAAAATGAAGAAAGAAAAAAAGTAAGGACACCAGAGATTCTGTAAGGGTTTTGTATTTACAGTGAATTTTTATGTTGTAAAATTGACATTTGAGTTCATGTTTCAGTGAATTACAAAATTAGAATCTTTACTGGGTAGATTTAATTATATAACATTAGTGAATTTGAAATATAAGCTCTCACACCTGTTCCTATCCTCGGCCTTTTACACTGTTCCAATGAAGCTCAGCAGAAGCTCGAGGAACAGCACCTCATCTGTCAATTCGACAATTTACAGCCTTCTGGACGTAACATAGCAGTGTAGCTGTGGCTCAGTGAGTAGCACACTTGCCTCTGAGTCAGAAGGTTGTGTGTTCCAATCCCACTCTAGGAACTTGAGCATAAATCTAGACTGACACTCCAGTGCTGTGTTGAGGGAGTGCTGCACTTTTGGAGGTGCCAGCTTTTCAGATGAGATGTTAAACCAAGCTGCCAAGCCCTGTCTGCTCTCTCAGGCGGATGTAAAAGATCCTATGGCACTATTTTGGAGAAGAGCAGGGGAGTTATCCCTGGTGTCTTGGCCAATATTTATCCCTCAACCATCATAACAAAAAAAAATGATTATCTGGTCATTATCACATTGCTGATTGTGGGAGATTGCTGTGCGCAAATTGGCTGCCACATTCCTACATTAGAACAGTGACTACACTCCAAAAAAGTACTTCATTGGCTATAAAGCGCTTTGGGACGTCCGGTGGTCTTGAAAGGTGCTATATAAATCCAAGTATTTCTTTCTTTCTTAACATTAAGTTCAACAATTTCAGATCATAAATACTGCTCCCATTTTTTCGGACAGCAGCTGGGATATTCCTGTTACACTTTTACACATAATTAGGCACTCCCTACTACATCTGTACTCAAAACAGGATTATATTGTCAGTTACAGATCCTCTAGACACATCTTTTGTTATTTCACTTGTTCCATTACCACTCCCTTTTGCCTTACCCCATTATGCTTTTTGTCATTTAATCACTTCTGCCTTTCACTCTATCACAGACTTTCCTATTTGTCCTTTCCTCCTTTCCCCGCTTTCCCTGCAAATTTTGTTTGACTAATTTGATTGAGTTCTTCAGTGAAGAGACAGAGAGGATTAATTATCGTAGTGCAGTTGATGTTGTGTATGTGAACTTTCAAAATACGTTTGATAAAGTACCACATATCAGTACCATCGGAGCAGGCCGGCGAGCGGAAGGAGCAGCATGGCGGCCTGACCCAGCTGGCTGAGCGGCCTCCGGCCTGCAAGCACCGTCGGAGCAGGCCGGGGAGTGGAAGGAGCAGCATGGCGGCCTGACCCAGCTGGCTGAGCGGCCTCCGGCCTGCAAGCACCGTCGGAGCAGGCCGGGGAGTGGAAGGAGCAGCGTGGGGGCATACCACTCCAGGGAGCAGCACGTGCTGGAGCAGGAGAGCAACGGCAGTGAAGAGGGACGTCACCAAGATTCAGGTCAGTAATTGGAGCGTGGGCAGGTACAGCAGGAGCGGCGAGGTCAGGGCGAAGGAGCGGCGAGAGAATGTAGAGGGACGTGATTGGGGCCCAGGAGAGGCGCGTGTTCTGGGCACAGAAGAGGTGAGGGCCCAGGCGATATGTGTATGCACTAGATCCGTACAGCAGAGCTAGTCTCCAGTCGTCTTGGTTAATCCTTGCCACTTGACCAAGATCTAGCTCTGTCAAGCCTGATGGCCGAATGGCCACCACACATTAAAAAAAATCCACGCACAGGCATCTTCCATCCTTCAAGATTTAGTTCAGGACCTGGAATTTTAGATCCTTCATTGAAACACCTGTGAGCTTTTTGACATGGAAGCAAGTCATCCTTGATCCGAGGGACTGCCTATGATGATGATGACATAATAGAAGCCCATGGGATTAAAAAGATAGTGGCTGCAGGGTGAGTGGTTGTTTTTCTGAATGGAGGGAAGTGTTAAGTGGTGAATTCAAGGGTTAGTGGTGGGACCATTGCTCTTTTTGATATATGTTAATGACCAGGACTTGGGTAGACAGGGTATCATTTCAAAGTTTGCAGATGACACAAAACTCATAAATGTAATAAACATTGAGTAAGGTGGTGGCAGACTCCAGGAAAGCGTAGACAGGCTGATAAAATGAGCAGACACCTGGCTGATGAAATGTAATGCAGAGAAGTGAAAAGTGATTTATTTTGAGTCAGCCATTGCTCAGTTGGCAGCAGTCTCACCTCGGAGTCAGAAGGTAGAGGGTTCAGGTCCTACTCCAGAGACTTGAGCACAAACATCTAGTCTGACACTCCATTACAGTACTGAGGGATTTATATTCAGTCTCAGCACATTTGACTATATTTCTGAACTAGATAGTGTGAAGGTACAGTTCTAGCTGGTTCATTTGTGATATCAGGTCATAACCTTCAAGAAAATGAGTTAATATTACTGCAATGCACTGATTGAAATAGCCAATAGAAGTAGACTATGATACCTTCCAGATTTATCTTTTTAAAAAATGGACCGCCGAATTCAGTTGATAATGGCAAAGCTTGTTGGATTCTACTTGTCGTAGAAATTTTGCAAATGTTTGTTGGGATCACAAAACACCCTAATAATTTTTAAATGATTTGTACACTGACTACCATTATGTTTTTTTTTTAAATGAGCAACTTCTTAGTTTTTTTTTGTAAACACCACAGTCAACATACTCTGAAAATTCATTTCACATCACTTAAAATTCATCTATTTTAGAAATACTGGATTAAATTGGGATACTCCTGGTATGCTTTTACACATGATTAGACACTTCCTGCTACATCTGTACTCAAAACAGGTTATTGGAAGATAGTAGAGGGGCCCCTGAAAATGGAGCAGGTATCTTGATGCCCGTTGGATGTAATACAGACAGGATGCCATCTTCATGCTTCATGCTCATTTACATGATTTCTGCATGCAGCCAGTGCTAAACGCGCTGTGCATTGGCTGCACACATCGGCAGGTGGCCCAAAATCGATACTTGCTAGCAGTACTTAAAGCTAGCCTGCACTGCTTAAAGCTAGCCTGTACCTCTTAAAGGGGGAGGTGCATTGTGGCTGAAGCAGGTGCTGCACGTCCTTTGTGAGCTGAATTTGACCGTGGAAAGAGAGAAGAATGGTTGAACATGGGAGGGAGTGGACACCCAGGTTGTCCGACGCTGCATTGGAGGTCTTGGTGTTGGAGGTGGAAAGGAAGAGAGAAGTCCTGTATCCACAGGGGCCAGAAAGCCCTCCAGACACAGAGTGAAAAGGCAGTGGGAGCAGATAGCCATGGTGCTCAATGTGATGAATCAAACCCCACGGACTTGGATGCAGTGCCGCAAGAAGTTTATTGACCTCAAGGTCAGTGAATGCATCTTCAAATGCCATATCCTACCACCTACACCACTAGCCTCAGCCACTGCTCAAATCACCACACCCCATCACTCATCTACTAGCAATCTCTATCAATCAAGGCTCATACTGAACATGTATATGCTTCACCTCATCCTCACACATTTAGCACTGTTGTAAGCCTCATACCCACATCTCACAGCTTGCACATACTGACAGCTATTCAACCATGACAGGCACATCACCTAAACATATTGCACAACACTCGCTGACACACTCGCCTCTCTCTTGCAGGAGAAGGTAGTGCACAACAGAAGGCAGCAGGAACTAACCAGAGGGGGAGAGGCACGCCTGCATGCTCTCACCCCCATGAAGGAGGTGGTGCTGACCATCATCAGAATGGCTATTGCTGAGGCTGTGGCCAGTGAAGGAGCTGAAACCAGTGAAGATGACGGTATGCTCATCCTCCTTCTCACATCCCACTTCCTCCTCATCCCACAATATCTTTTGACTTGCAAGCTGCAGATGGTGTAAGCATGCACCTCTTATTCCCCCCCACCCCCCACCCCCCCCATCCTCCCGTCCCCTCACCACAACCTTACCTTGTGCCTTTTTCCTTACAGATACCCAGGCAGTGGAGGAAGACCAAGAAGAGAGTGATGATGAAGACACACAGGCATTTGAATTTCCCACTCACAGCCACCGGCTCAGATGCTGACACTGTGTGTATCTTAGAGGATAGCATAGAGGCGGGGTCTGCACATGGTGAGAGACTGGCACTGCAGCCAGGACAGGGGGGCAAGGATAGTACCGGTGGCAGATCACTGCAGGGTGAGGTCGCACATAAAGTCAGCAGCCTTCCACCAGCTAAGCTGCAGCCACTAGGGTAGCACTGCATAGGAGCACTGGGACAGGCTCAGAGAAGCACAAGGGTGATTAGTTTAAGTTTGTTTGCAATATAGCATGATTTAATTTATAAATTTGGTGTTGAATGATTATTTTGTGGTGGCTCTTATTTTTGCATTGTGCCAAAAGATGGTCATTGTCAAAGGGAAGTTAGGAGGCATGGGACTGTTGATGAATGGGGAACTGGGTTGAGGTTACTGGTATCACACTTGAATGAGTTCTTCACGAAGAGCCTGGGCAGAAAGAGGCTGTCTAGGTTTTTGCCTCCCTTCCTCTTCCATCTCCTCCTCCTCCTCCTCCTCCTCGTGCTCCTGCTCCTCAGCTTTTCGCCTGATGGTTGGTGGCAAGACCTGCCCTCTCATGATGGCAAGATTGTGCAGCATGCAGCATGCCACTACGAATCTTGAGACCCACTCAGCAGAGTACTCCAGAGTGGTACAGGCACTGGAAACGTTGTGGACTGCCGCAGAATAAAAGCATTATGACTGCTGCCAGAATACCGGGCATTGACCTGCATGATGTGCTGCCTATGATCACACACCAGCTGGATATTGAGGGAGTGGAATCGCTTTTGGTTCCGGTATACAGAGTTGACATGCGGTGCCCACAAAGCAATGTGCGTGCAGTCAATGGCACCCTGCGCCATGAGGAAGCCTGCAATCCTTGCCAATCCTCATGCTCGCTCCGCCTGCTCGTCTCGGGCAAGACAGAATGAAATGAAGTTAGCTCTGTTTGAATAAAGAGTCTCCCTTATCCAACAGTGGACGCCAAACTGCGAGAAGTTGCTAATATCTCCAGCTTCAGACTGGAAGGAGCCAGATGTATAAAACTTCATAGCCACTGGCAATATGGTCCTTGCCCTGCTCTGAGACTCCAGTTGTGGCTACAGCAACAGACAGAATTCAGTGAGGTCCTCCTTCGTGAAGAGCAGATGTCTCACACGCTGTTTTCTTGCTGAGGTTCAGGTAGGAGAACTGCTTCCTGGGCAGGTATGGCCTCGTGCTGAGAGCCCTTCTCCCCCTCCTCCTCCTCCCTCTTCTAGCTGCTTGTCTTGCTCTGTGTGGCCTCTGTTCATTCTCCCAGTCATGTTCTATTCCAAGAGGAAAGCCAGTGACCATGTCTGGGAACAACTGGTTTATGCACAAGTTTTGAAGTCAGCTAAAAGTCCTTCAGCACCTGCTGCAGCACTCCCTGTAGAATTTTGAAACTTGGAACAACATGGGAAGCACCAACAACATATAGAATTGTAGCAATAGCCAGAAGAAATCAACCAGCAACTAACCTATAAGTAGTTGATGATCCCTTTAAATAGCACTGGTGGCAGGTCCTTCCTGTTCAGCTAAATGAGCTTAAGATAGGATATTGGCTGAAGCGTTGAGCTCCAAAATGACGCGTGTCATCATCTGCCTACTCTGCATATATTCGCCGCACATTCACTGCGCACGCGCTAACGCCTGTACCAAGATGGCATCAGTTGTGTAGTATTAAAAATATAACAGTCGACACGGAAAGGTCTATATATAGAGAAAAGAATTGTTTATTAAAACCTGATTAATCAAGGGAGAGCCGGTTGCAACAGTGCGTTCACTGGTTGCGCTGCTCCCGGTCTCACAGGACAAGCTGTGCAATTACAGTATATAGAGTCAAAATACAGAAACCAGGCGGGGAAGTGTTCCATTGGTTATTTGCCACCAGTCTCTGCCCACTAATACGTTGGTTAATACAGTTTTCAGCAATGTCATTGGTTGCTACAGTTACATTAATTTTATTGGTTACAGTCATTTCTAATGATTCTATTGGTACATTCAGTTCTGACGGCTATTGCTAAGGAACATCCCCTGCAGGTTATGTGCTACTTTTCTGGGAATGTCTTCCCAGGCTAACTCTGTCCTTGGCAGATGTCTGGTTACCCTCTGCTTTAAAAGAGGCTTTGTTCCTGTTATCTCATGTGGCTGGAACATTGTGGCCTCCTCTCATTATTTCTGTGAGCTGTCTACATAAATCTTGTGGGTGTTCTTATCTCCTAAGAGAATTTCTCTGACCTTCTATGTTTCACTCTAATTGCTGGAATGTGGGATTCAGCTATTCTACATGAAAGCATTTAAACCTTTCTCTCATCCTTTCTTGCTTTATACTTTAACTACACCAAATTACTTACCCCTAATTAAGGTTTTTCGCTCTTACAGCATCCGACGCGCTTCGCATCTCAAGCGTGCGCCCGTGGCGCGGCTGCCATTTTGCAGTTCTAAGGGCACTCATAGCACCCAAAAAAACATGCGCTACCTTGCCCAATTCCTCAGCCGAGGTGTTTAATTCCTTCAATGATCAGTATTCAGTAATTAATGCATTTGCATTTGTATAAATATGGTATTGTTAAAAGGGCTGAGACAGTAGTTTAATGTGTAATGTGTTAACCAGTCCACTAAAAAGGAAATTAAACCACAGGGTCTGATTTTAAATATAACAGCTGTTGCATAATACCCTGTAATACTTCCCCAGTCAATAACGTTACTGCAAACTAATTTAAATTAGTTTTAGAAATTAGAATTGTGTGTTTCCTTTTTGAAAGCCAACGATTTTGGCATCCAATTGGTGCATTGCAAGTGGCGAGAGATGAAAAATATTAATTGAGCACCTAAGTACATAATTTTGGGCTGGATTTTCGCCAACTTTGCGACTGGGCTTTCGCCGTGATTTCACCCTCCGCGGCAAAAACCCGGTCGGCGGGTTCCTTGGGCACCTTTTTGCGGCGGTGCTTCCACGTACCGCCGGGGAGAGGAGCGCCAACGTGCAATGATGCAAATTGCATTTGCGTCGTACTTTCGGCTCTCTCGGAACCTGTATTCTGCAGCCAGAATACCGACAGGGTCAAACCTGTCGGTGCAGTCCTGCCAGCTGCGGTAAATATGAAGCCCTGCAAATAAAGTAAGTTAAATTTTTTATTTTTTAATTCTTTTAAATGTGAGGTTATCCACTTTGGTGGCAAAAACACGAAGGCAGAATATTATCTGAATGGCGGCAGATTAGGAAAAGGGGAGGTGCAACTTGACCTGGGTGTCATGGTACATCAGTGATTGAAAGTTGGCATGCAGGTACAGCAGGCGGTGAAGAAGGCAAATGGTATGTTGGCCTTCATAGCGAGGGGATTTGAGTATAGGAGCAGGGAGGTCTTACTACAGTTGTACAGGGCCTTGGTGAGGGCTCACCTAGAATATTGTGTTCAGTTTTGGTCTCCTAATCTGAGGAAGGACGTTCTTGCTATTGAGGGAGTGCAGCGAAGGTTCGCCAGACTGATTCCCGGGATAGCAGGACTGACATATGAGGAGAGACTGGATTGTCTGGGCCTGTATTCACTGGAGTTTAGAAGGCTGAGAGGGGATCTTGTGGAAACATATAAAATTCTGATGGGACTGGACAGGTTAGATGCAAGAAGAATGTTCCCGATGTTGGTGAAGTCCAGAACCAGGGAACACAGTCCAAGAATAAGGGGTAAGCCATTTAGGACTGAGATGAAGAGAAACCTCTTTACTCAGAAAGTTGTTAACCTGTGAAATTCTCGACCGCAGAGCGTTGTTGATGCCAGTTCATTGAATATATTCAAGAGGGTGTTAGATATGGCCCTTACGGCTAAAGGGATCAAGGGGTATGAAGAGAAAGCAGGAAAGGGGTACTATGAATGATCAGCCATGATCTTATTAAATGGTGGTGCAGGCTTGAAGGGCCGAATGGCCTACTCCTGCACCTATTTTCTATGTTTCTACGTTTCTGCGATTTAGTAGGTAAGGGTTTTTTGAATGTGTTTTGCAATTTTTTTTGTTTTTGTTTTTCCCCCTCCCAAGGCCTCTCTTGCAGCACTACCTGCCCCGGACTAAAGTTGCCGAAGCTCTCAGTTTGCGCTGCGAATCCTCGTGCAATGCCGATTTTACCGATGCGCCCAAGTAAAGGCCGAAGGTGCTGCCTAAAAACGGTAGTGCAACGAAAATGGTCATTTTGACGTAAAACTACCATTTTCGACGAAAACCAAAAATCCTGCCTTGGATCACCTGAATAAGTGCTGTTCCATGTTGTTTATGTCAAAAAATAAAATATGCATTTTGCAACAGTTCCTGCTGCTACTGCTAGCAATCATTGTATGGACTTTAGTTTTGATTTTTGGTTTGAGAGAAAAGTCACAGGATATGTGTGACTTTGACTGTTTGTCATCTCTGTCTGTCTCCCGAATCTCCCACTCGCTTCCCAAATCTCTGCTTTTCTGCCCCTTTCACTCTGTCCCTTGATTTAGCTGCACACCTTTCCTCCTCTCTGATATTGCTTTCTCCTTTTATTGTGCTCTTTCTTTGCCCTGATCGCTCTCCACTATTTCTGTCTTTCTGAAATCTCTTCTGTCTATCTGTGTTTCCTCAATCTGTTAATTCCATCTTTCACTTTCCCCTGCTCTTATTCTCTTTCATATCCCTATTACAGAAGAATATAAGAAATAGGAGCAGGAGTAGGCCATACGGCCTCTCGAGCCTGCTCCGCCATTTAATATGACCATGGCTGATCCGATCATGGACTCAGGTCCATTTCCCTGCTTGCTCTCCATAACCCCTTATTCCCTTATTATTTAAGAAACTGTCTATTTCTGTCTTAAATTTATTCAATGTCCACAGCTCTCTGAGGCAGTGAATTCCACAGATCCACAACCCTCTGAGAGAAGAAATTTCTCCTCATCTCAGTTTTAAATGGGCGGCTCCTTATTCTAAGATTATGCCCTCTAGTTCTAGTCTCCCCCATCAGTAGAAACACCCTCTCTGTATCCACCTTGCCAAGCCCTCTCATAATCTTATACGTTTCGAAAAGATCACCTCTCATTCATCTGAATTCCAATGAGTAGAGGCCCAACCTACTCAACTTGTCCTCATAAGTCAACCCCTTCATCTCTGGAATCAACCTTGTGAACCTTCTCTGAACTGCCTCCAAAACAAGTATATCCTTTCGTAAATATGGAAACCAAAACTGCACGCAATATTCCAGGTGTGGCCTAACCAATACCCTGAACACTGTAGCAAGACTTCCCTGCTTTTATATTCCATCCCCTTTGCAATAAAGGCCAAGATTCCATTGGCCTTCCTGATCACTTGCTGTACCTGCATACTATCCTTTTGTGTTTCATGCACAAGTATCCCCAGATCCTGCTATACTGCAGCACTTTGCAATCTTTCTCCATTTAAATAATAACTTGCTCTTTGTTTTTTTCTGCCAAAGTGCATGACCTCACACTTTCCAACATTTTACTCCATCTGCCAAATTTTTGCCCACTCACTTAGCCTATCTATGTCCTTTTGCAGATTTTTTGTGTCCTCCTCACACATTGCTTTTCCTCCCATCTTTATATCGTCAGCAAACTTGGTTACGTTACACTCAGTCCCTTCATCCAAGTTGTTAATATAGATTGTAAATAGTTGGGGCCCCAGCACTGATCCCTGCGGCACCCCACTGGTGACTGATTGCCAACCCGAGAAGCTCTTTGCTCCTTGTCGTTATTCTAATCCCGCTTTATTCTTTCCCCATTTCTCCTCTATTTCTCTTATGCTCATGTTGCTCTCACTGGATCTGTTACATCCATCTTTCCCCTTCTCTCTCCCCACAGTGTATCGGTTGCCATTTCTCCCTCGGTTTCTTTTTCTCCTATGACTCCCCTCAATCTCTTCCACTCTTCCGCATCCCAACCTTTCACCCCCCTGGACTTTCTATTGCCCTGAGGTGGACAGGTCAAAGCAGACAAAATATAAATTAAATCTCTTTAGATGCCAGGACATGACAGACTGGGATGACCGAGGTGATAGTGGGACTATATTTTAAATGGCCAATAAGACCAAAGAAAGAGGAAGGCCCGGAGCCAGGTACAGACCGAGGGGGAGCAACGAGAGCTGGGGAGAATGTGGAGCAAGGTCAAGGTGGCCTAGTAAGTAGTCTAAATTATATGATTGGTTGGGAAGCAAAGGAATAGGGCAGGGAGAAGGGAGTTGGGAATAACAGGTATTTTCAAGTTTTGCAGTGGGGTCAGCAGCAAGAGAGAAAAGCTATCAATGAAGAGCAAGAAATAATGCAGAGAGGGGCATTAATGGCCTAATATGGTTTTTATTTAGATGGGAGCTCGGAAAAGGAAGCTGAGCAGTGGTGCTTTTCAAATGTTACAATGGAGCCAGAAGCAAAGACATGGGATAGAGCAAGTAATGGGCCTGGGCAGGAGCAGGTCAGAGTGAGCAAAGTGACCCAAATGGGCCACTAAGTTATTTTTAAATAGGCGGAGGACTAGCAGTGTCAAACATACCAGGATTAACTTGGAGCGTGTTAGAGCCAAAGAAAGATGCAGTGAGGTTGGGGCCACTGTCGGGGGGCCGGGTCAGCTGTGAGATGGAGAAAAGAGGTACAGTTGCCCCAGTTATCTTTGGGAAGCCTGTCCTGCAAGTTAAATAATCATTTTAAAGTTTGAAATAGAAGGTAGTTACTGATTCATTTTACCCCAGGTGATATCGCGGGTGTTATGTATGTGAACCTCATCTATGTGTAAGACTTGCCACAAGGGGGCACACCTGTGGGAGACCTATGGGTCACCAGGGTATCCTGGAGCAAGCAGGTATAAAAGGCAGTCCACCATGCTGCTGCCTCACTCTGGAGTTATAGTAGAGACCAAGGTCACAATGGTTTGAGCTTACAACATAGTTTTTTGGAGTTATTCTGAACTTAACAACTGGCGACGAGTTACAGATCACGAACTTTCATGCGGAAATGGCTGCCGTTGGTATTCTTGAGAGATTTGTTGAGGGTGATGATTGGGAAGCCTTCGTTGAGTGTCTCGACCAGTACTTTGTGGCCAACGAGCTGGACACGGCTGAGACGGCAATCAAGTGCAGGGCGATTATCCTCACCGTATGTAGGTCTTCGATATATGGCCTCCTCAAAAATTTTCTGGCACCGGACAAACCAATGGCCAAGACTTACACTGAGCTGTGTGCGCTGACTCGGGAACACCTCCAGCCGAAGGAGAGCACTTTAATGGCCAGGTATCGCTTTTACACGCACCGTCGTTCCGAGGGCCAGAACGTGGCGAGCTTTGTTGCCGACCTAAGACGCCTCGTGGGACAGTGCAAATTTGCAGGATATTTGGGGGAAATGTTGCGAGACTTTTTCGTGCTGGGAATCGGCCACGAGGCCATTCTTTGCAAACTGCTGTCTGCCGAATCGCTAGATCTGAGCAAGGCCATCATAATAGCCCAGGCCTTCATAATCCACGAGCGACAACACGAAACATAGAAACATAGAAAATAGGTGCAGGAGCAGGCCATTCAGCCCTTCTAGCCTGCACCGCCATTCAATGAGTTCATGGCTGAACATGCAACTTCAGTACCCCCTTCCTGCTTTCACACCATACCCATTGATCCCCCGAGTAGTAAGGACTTCATCTAACTCCCTTTTGAATATATTTAGTGAATTGGCCTCAACTACTTTCTGTGGTAGAGAATTCCACAGGTTCACCACTCTCTGGGTGAAGAAGTTTCTCCTCATCTCAGTCCTAAATGGCTTACCCCTTATCCTTAGACTGTGACCTCTGGTTCTGGACTTCCCCAAAATTGGGAACATTCTTCCTGCATCCAACCTGTCCAAACCCGTCAGAATTTTAAACGTTTCTATGAGGTCCCCTCTCACTCTTCTGAACTCCAGTGAATACAAGCCCAGTTGATCCAGTCTTTCTTGATAGGTCAGTCCCACCATCCTGGGAATCAGTCTGGTGAATCTTCGCTGCACTCCCTCAATAGCAAGAATGTCCTTCCTCAAGTTAGGAGACCAAAACTGTACACAATACTCCAGGTGTGGCCTCACCAAGGCCCTGTACAACTGTAGCAACACCTCCCTGCCCCTGTACTCAAATCCCCTCGCTATGAAGGCCAACATGCCATTTGCTTTCTTAACCGCCTGCTGTACCTGCATGCCAACCTTCAAGGACTGATGTACCATGACACCCAGGTCTCGTTGCACCTTCCCTTTTCCTAATCTGTCACCATTCAGATAATAGTCTGTCTCTCTGTTTTTACCACCAAAGTGGATAACCTCACATTTATCCACATTATACTTCATCTGCCACGCATTTGCCCACTCACCTAACCTATCCAAGTCACTCTGCAGCCTCATAGCATCCTCCTCGCAGCTCACACTGCCACCCAACTTAGTGTCATCCGCAAATTTGGAGATACTACATTTAATCCCCTCGTCTAAATCATTAATGTACAATGTAAACAACTGGGGCCCCAGCACAGAACCCTGCGGTACCCCACTAGTCACTGCCTGCCATTCCGAAAAGTACCTATTTACTCCTACTCTTTGCTTCCTGTCTGACAACCAGTTCTCAATCCACGTCAGCACACTACCCCCAATCCCATGTGCTTTAACTTTGCACATTAATCTCCTGTGTGGGACCTTGTCGAAAGCCTTCTGAAAGTCCAAATATACCACATCAACTGGTACTCCTTTGTCCACTTTATTGGAAACATCCTCAAAAAATTGCAGAAGATTTGTCAAGCATGATCTCCCTTTCACAAATCCATGCTGACTTGGACCTATCATGTCACCATTTTCCAAATGCGCTGCTATGACATCCTTAATAATTGATTCCATCATTTTACCCACTACTGAGGTCAGGCTGACCGGTCTATAATTCCCTGCTTTCTCTCTCCCTCCTTTTTTAAAAAGTGGGGTTACATTGGCTACCCTCCACTCGATAGGAACTGATCCAGAGTCAATGGAATGTTGGAAAATGACTGTCAATGCATCCGCTATTTCCAAGGCCACCTCCTTAAGTACTCTGGGATGCAGTCCATCAGGCCCTGGGGATTTATCGGCCTTCAATCCCATCAATTTCCCCAACACAATTTCCCGACTAATAAAGATTTCCCTCAGTTCCTCCTCCTTACTAGACCCTCTGACCACTTTTATATCCGGAAGGTTGTTTGTGTCCTCCTTAGTAAATACTGAACCAAAGTACTTGTTCAATTGGTCTGCCATTTCTTTGTTCCCCGTTATGACTTCCCCTGATTCTGACTGCAGGGGACCTATGTTTGTCTTTACTAACCTTTTTCTCTTTACATACCGATAGAAACTTTTGCAATCCGCCTTAATGTTCCCTGCAAGCTTCTTCTCGTACTCCATTTTCCCTGCCCTAATCAAACCCTTTGTCCTCCTCTGCTGAGTTCTAAATTTCTCCCAGTCCCCAGGTTCGCTGCTATTTCTGGCCAATTTGTATGCCATTTCCTTGGCTTTAATACTATCCCTGATTTCCCTAGATAGCCACGGTTGAGCCACCTTCCCTTTTTTATTTTTACGCCAGACAGGAATGTACAATTGTTGTAATTCATCCATGCGGTCTCTAAATGTCTGCCATTGCCCATCCACAGTCAACCCCTTAAGTATCATTAGCCAATCTATCTTAGCCAATTCATGCCTCATACCTTCAAAGTTACCCTTCTTTAAGTTCTGGACCATGGTCTCTGAATTAACTGTTTCATTCTCCATCCTAATGCAGAATTCCACCATATTATGGTCACTCTTCCCCAAGGGGCCTCGCACAATGAGATTGCTAATTAATCCTCTCTCATTACACAACACCCAGTCTAAGATGGCCTCCCCCCTAGTTGGTTCCTCGACATATTGGTCTAGAAAACCATCCCTTATGCACTCCAGGAAATCCTCCTCCATCGTATTGCTTCCAGTTTGGCTGGCCCAATCTATGTGCATATTAAAGTCACCCATTATAACTGCTGCACCTTAATTGCATGCACTCCTAATTTCCTGTTTGATGCCCTCCCCAACATCACTACTACTGTTTGGAGGTCTGTACACAACTCCCACTAACGATTTTTGCCCTTTAGTGTTCTGCAGCTCTACCCATATAGATTCCACATCATCCAAGCTAATGTCTTTCCTAACTATTGCATTAATCTCCTCTTTAACCAGCAATGCTACCCCACCTCCTTTTCCTTTTATTCTATCCTTCCTGAATGTTGAATACCCCTGGATGTTGAGTTCCCAGCCCTGATCATCCTGGAGCCACGTCTCCGTAATCCCAATCACATCATATTTGTTAACATCTATTTGCACAGTTAATTCATCCACCTTATTGTGGATACTCCTTGCATTAAGACACAAAGCCTTCAGGCTTGCTTTTTTAACACCCTTTGTCCTTTTAGAATTTTGCTGTACAGTGACCCTTTTTGTTCTTTGCCTTGGGTTTCTCTGCCCTCCACTTTTCCTCATCTCCTTTCTGTCTTTTGCTTTTGCCTCATTTTTGTCTCCCTCCGTCTCCCTGCATAGGTTCCCATCCCCCTGCAATATTAGTTTAACTCCTCCCCAACAGCACTAGCAAACACTCCCCCTAGGACATTGGTTCCGGTCCTGCCCAGGTGCGGACCGTCTGGTTTGTATTGGTCCCACCTCCCCCAGAACCGGTTCCAATGCCCCAAGAATTTGAATCCCTCCCTGCTGCACCACTGCTCTAGCCATATATTCATCTGCGCTATCCTGCGATTCCTACTCTGACTAGCACGTGGCACTGGTAGCAATCCCGAGATTACTACTTTTGAGGTCCTACTTTTTAATTTAGCTCCTAGCTCCTTAAATTCTTTTCGTAGGACCTCATCCCTTTTTTTACCTATGTCGTTGGTACCAATGTGCACCACGACAACTGGCTGTTCTCCCTCCCATTTCAGAATGTCCTGCACCCGCTCCGAGACATCCTTGACCCTTGCACCAGGGAGGCAACATACCATCCTGGAGTCTCGGTTGCGTCCGCAGAAACGCCTATCTATTCCCCTCACCATCGAATCCCCTATCACTATCGCGCTCCCAATCTTTTTCCTGCCCTCCTTTGCAGCAGAGCCACCTACGGTGCCATGAACTTGGCTGCTGCTGCCCTCCCCTGATGAGTCATCCTCCCCAACAGTACTCAAAGCAGTGTATCTGTTTTGCAGGGGGATGACCACAGGGGACCCCTGCACTATCTTTCTTGCACTGCTCTTCCTGCTGGTCTTCCATTCCCTATCTGGCTGTGGACCCTTCTCCTGTGGTAAGACCAACTCACTACACGTGATACTCACGTCATTCTCAGCATCGTGGATGCTCCAGAGTGAATCCACCCTCAGCTCCAATTCCGCAACGCGGATCCGCTCGAGGCGGATACACTTCCCACACACGTAGCGCCCAGGGACACCGGAAGTGTCCCCGAGTTCCCACATGGTACAGGAGGAGCATATCACATGGCCGAGCTCTCCTGCCATGTCTTAACCTTAGATACCCTTAAATTGGTAATAACAATGTTACAGTTCACTTACTGATATAAAAAATAAAAGAAAAGCTACTCACCAATCACCAGCCAATCACTTACCCCATTGGCTGTGACGTCACTTTTTGATTACTTTCTACTTCTATTTTGCTTTCTCTCCCGCTGTAGCTGCACCGGTACGCTGGCTCTCCATCTCCCGCTGTAGCTGCCTTTTGATAGGCTGCTCCCGCGTCTCACCAACTGCCGCTGGCTCTCGATCTCCCGCTGGGCCTTTTATAGGCTGCTCCCGTGTCTCACCAACTGCCGCTGGCTCTCGATCCCCCGCTGGGCCTTTTATAGGTCGCTCCCCTCTCACCAACTGCCGCTGGCTCTCGATCTCCCGCTGGGCCTTTTATAGGCTGCTCCCCTCTCACCAACTGCCGCTGGCTCTCGATCTCCCGCTGGGCTTTTGATAGGTCGCTCCCGCCTCTCACAAACTGCCGCTGGCTCTCGATCTCCCACTGTAGCTGCCTTTTGATAGGCTGCTCCCGCGTCTCACCAACTGCCGCTGGCTCTCGATCTCCCGCTGGGCTTTTATAGGCTGCTCCCCTCTCACCAACAGATACCTTCACAGCATCGTAGCTCACTGGCAAGTATTGTACATAAAATAATGTCTTCAGCAGGCAGAACTGTACATAGTAAGGCCCACACGACCGCAGAGGCCAGGCCTAGCGTGTCTCAGAGGCCGCTGTGGAGTGCTAATGCGAATCCATTAACACCATGCTGGCGCTGCGGGAGCAGTCATAGAGCCCATCAATGTCGATTCAAGCACTATTTGTGCAAGGGCTGTGGAACAATGGGGCACCTCCAGCGAATGTGCAAGCGACCTCTAACTCACTACGTGGCAGAGTCAGCAGAAGCTGACCGATCCAGCGATCACACTGAACGAGCAGGAGAGGCAACTCAACCTGAGGATGAAGAGGACGTGTATGGGGTACACACCTTCACCACCAAAAGCCCTCCGATAATGTTAAAAGTCAAACTTAACGGCATTCCAGCCTCCATGGAATTGGACACGGGGGCGAGTCAATGAGCCAGAAGGCTTTTGAGAAACTGTGCAGCAACAAGGCACAGAGGCCAAAACTGAGCCTGATTCACACAACGCTGCGCTCTTACACAAAGAATTCATGCCTGTTATCGGCAATGTGGCAGTGAAAGTATCGTACGACAGAATGGTGAATGATTTACCACTATGGATTGTATCAGGCGATGGCCCAATGCTGTTTGGCAGAAGCTGGCTAGGCAAGATCCGATGGAACCGGGACGACATCAAAGCACTGTCTTCGGTGGATGACGCCCCATGCGCCCAGGTGCTAAAGAAATTCCCAGCATTATTCAAGCTAGGCATCGGCAGTTTCACAGGTGCCAAGGTGCAAATCCATCTTGTTCCTGGGGCACGGCACATTCATCACAAGGCCCCAGCAATCCTATATATGATGTGAGAGAAAATCGAGATTCGAACTGGACAGACTTCAACGAGAAGGAATCATATCACCAGTCGAGTTCAATGAGTGGGCCAGTACAATTGTACCAGTGCTAAAGAGCGATGGGACGGTCAGAATCTGCGGGGTCTACAAGGTGACGATCAACCGAGTCTCGTTACAGGACCAGTACCCACTACCCAAAGCAGAGAACTTATTCGCAATGCTAGCAGGGGGAAAGTCATTCACCAAGCTCGACTTAACCTCTGCTTACATAACACAGGAGCTGGCTGAACCATCAAAGAAGTTGACGTGCATCAACACGCACTATTCGTGTATTACAGATGCCCCTTTGGGATTCACTCGGCTTCGGCTATCTTACAGAGGAATCTGGAGAGTCTGCTGAAATCAGTTCCATGCACCGTGGTGTTCTAAGACGACATCTTGATCACTGGTCGCAACACCACCGAACACTTGCACAACTTGGAAGAGGTTCTAAAGTGACTGGACAGAGTGGGACTCAGGCTGAAACGTTCCAAATGTGTTTTCCTGGCGCCAGTGGTCGAATTTCTGGGGAGACAGATTGCGGCAGACGGCATCAGACTCACTAACCCCAAGATGGAGACCATCAAGAATGCACCCAGACCACAGAATGTGACGGAGCTGCGTTCGTTCCTGGGACTCCTCAACTATTTTGGTAACTTTCTACCCAGGTTGAGCACTTTGCTGGAACCTTTGAATTTATTGCTACGCAAGGGTGATGATTGGGTTTGGTGTAAATCTTGAGAGACATCCTTTAATAAGGCCAGAAACCTGCTATGCTCTAACAAGTTACTTGTATTGTATGACCCATGTAAACATTTAGTACTAGCTTGTGATGCGTCATCGTACGGGGTCGGTTGTGTGTTACGGCAAGCAAATGTGTCAGACAAACTGCAACCGGTTGCATATGCGTCCAGAAGTTTATCCAAGGCTGAAAGAGCCTACAGTATGGTTGAGAAAGAAGTGTTGGCATGTGTATACGGGGTTAAGAGAATGCACCAATATCTATTTGGTCTCCAGTTCGAGCTCGAAACCGACCACAAACCGCTTACTTCACTGCTCTCAAAGCAAAGATATCAACACCAATGCTTCGTCCCGCATCCAAAGGTGGGCACTAACATTGTCTGCATATGTAATCTCCCACAGACCAGACACTGAGAATTGCGCTGATGCCCTCAGTCGGCTGCCATTGCCCACCACCGGGGTGGAAATGGCGCAACCCGCAGACCTGCTTCTGGTAATGGATGCTTTTGAGAGCGAGGGGTCACCCGTCATGGCTCGCCAGATCAGGACCTGGACTAGCCAAGACCCTGTGCTATCACTAGTAAAAAACGGCATCCTCAATGGAAGCTGGTCAGCAATTCCCTGGGAAATGCAAGATGAAATTAAGCCATTTCACCAACGTAAGGACGAATTGTCCATCCAATTGGATTGTCTCCTATCGGGGAATTGTGTGGTTTTGCCAAAAAAAAGGCAGGGAAACGTTTATACGTGACCTACATCGTACCCACCCAGGCATAGTCATGATGAAGGCTATCGCCAGGTCGCACGTTTGGTGGCCCGACATTGACTCCGAATTGGAGTCATGCGTACACCAATGTAACATTTCCTCACAGTTGAGCAATACACCCAGGGAGGCCCCCTGAGCCTGAGGTCATGGTCCTCTAAACCGTGGTCCAGGGTCCACGTAGATTTTGCTGGCTCTTTTCTAGG
This sequence comes from Pristiophorus japonicus, assembly GCF_044704955.1. Classification (NCBI taxonomy): domain Eukaryota; kingdom Metazoa; phylum Chordata; class Chondrichthyes; family Pristiophoridae; genus Pristiophorus; species Pristiophorus japonicus. Next base: position 505,697,822 of record NC_091977.1, on the reverse strand, counting down.
GAAGATGTTTCTAGTAGCAGTGGACACTTATTCAAAATGGATTGAGTGTATAATAATGTTATCATGTATGTCCATTGCCACCATTGAAAGCCTTAGGGCCATGTTCGCAAACCATGATTTGCCCGACATCCTTGTCAGTGACAATGGACATGTTTCATCAGCTCGGAATTCAACGAGTTCATGACCCGCAATGGCATTAAGCATGTCAGGTCTGCTCCATTTAAGCCCGCAGCCAATGGCCAAGCAGAACGGGCAGTCCAAACCATCAAGCAGAGCTTGAAATGCGTAACGGACGGCTCCTTGCATACCCGGTTATCTCGGGTCCTGCTCAGTTACCGGACGTGCCCCCACTCGCTCCCCTGCAGAATTGTTATTGAAGAAAGCATTCAAAACCAGGCTCTCCTTAGTCCACCCGGATCTCAATGATCACGTAGAAACCCGGCAGCACCGGCATAACGTGTACCACGATCGTGCGGCAGTATCGCATGACATTGAGGTTAATGATCTGGTGTTTGTTCTAAATTATGGTCATGGTCCCAAGTGGACTGCTGGCACTGTTTTAGCCAAGGAGGGGAATAGAGTGTTTGTTGGGAAATTGTTGAATGGGCAAATGTGCAGAAAGCACTTGGGTCAGACCAAACTGCGATTCACGGACAACCAAGAACAGTTTGAAGAAGACCTTACCATCTATGATCCACCAACACACACCCAACCAGCAATTGACCTCGCTGTCAACCATGAGGATGAACCCACCTTGCCCAACAGTCCGATCAGACCAGCCGCGCTGCCGTGCAGCAATGATCCGATCAACTCACCCATGCCAGGACTTCAACTCAGGCGATCGACCCGGGGGCACAGAGTGCCAGATCGCCTCAACCTGTAAATAACTTGTACTCAAGACGTTGGAGGGAAGTGATGTTATGTATATGAACCTCACCTAAGTGATCCATAGGTCACGAGGGGGCACACCTATGGGAGACCTATGGATCACCTGTGTGCCCGGGAGCAAGCAGATGTAAAAGGCAGTCCACCATGCTGCTATATCACTTTGGAGTTATATCAAAGAGACAAAGGTCACAATGGCTTGAGCTTACAAAACAGTCTCGTGGCGTTATTCTGAACTTAACAGCGGGCATTGCCAACTATCACACAGGTGTGACACAGGAAGTACAAGTGATTGTAAGACTTTTAACAGAGAGATAGTTAGATAGAGATATATTCTCCACTTTTCTTCTTGTCTCCTGATTCATGCTGGCCAATGGACCTTTGTTTACCCATCTACACTACCTAAGAGGCCACAAATGCAAGCCTTTATACGGTACAACATCTCAAATCCACTGCAAATCGGACATTTTTGAGAAAATCCCATTTGATATTCAGTAAAATAAAATCTGGAATTATCGTCCAAAAACCAGCAGGCCAGACTAGTTATTGGCTTTGCCCCTATGCTTTAAATGGCATGCGATCAGTCCGAGCCTTGCCGAATGACCCTCGACCCGACCCGACCCGACCTGACTCACGCCACCATTAGTACTTTGTCTGTCTCGGTAGCATACGGTACGCTCTTCGGACGCTGTGGTGTTTATCGTGATTTATTGTGAATTTGTGTTGTTTGCCATTGCAACCGTGTCAGAAAGGCCAACAGATACCCCAATGGGTAATAGTGCAAATTTGTTGTCAATTGCCAAGAAAGTGGAGTTACTGCAAAAATTCGATAGAGGTGCATCAGTGTAAAGACTGGGTATGGAGCAGGTGTTGGAACCTCCCAAGGTTACCAGATTTGAGACATTGTACCAGTAGTGAGTGTCAGCAGAGTATTTAACCGTGGAGGGAATTGTAGCCAAACTTGATGCATTTTGCAGTAGGGGGTGACTGGATACAAACCAGGAGTGGGATCACGAGCTATTCCTATCCCTGGGGCACTGAGGTAAGGTGATGATGCAATTCACACCAGCAATCATAGCTTTGGTGGAAAAAAATATATAGCTAGTTCCATATAGCAGAAATTTAGATTGTAGCAAATATCACATCGGGAGTGGTACAAACTTTGCTGATGGGATGAATTTCTCCAGTTTCTGTGTATAGTAGTATCATTAATGCATTCGAAAATAATGGGCTCACACAATAACCAAAGAAATTTACTTCCAAGGTGGCCAATATGCTGACAGGAAATGAAAAGAAAAATGTTGTAGATGCTGGAAATCTGAAGTAAGAACAGAAAATGCGGCAAAGACTCAGTAGGTCATGCTCCGATGCTGCCTGATGGCAGGAAGCCTTGAGTTTTTACAGCTATCTGCCCCAGAAACCGATCTTGTTCAAACACCCCTGGAGCCTGCTCACAACAAATTCTTTTCACAAGGTGACAGAGGACATTTTCACTAGATCCCTCCCTAAAGCTTGTCCCAGTCAAACAACAACAACTTATTGTTATGTATGTAATAACTCGATAGCCTGAATACTGTAAACTAACACAGGTACAAACCTGGCTCTGCTTTATTAGGGCCCAAAGTGATTACATACATCATGGCTTGCCTTTTATACCTGGGCCGCACACACGTGCGTACAGCCCAATGACCTCCGACAGTGGCACCGCCTGGTGGCTAGCAACCCCAAGCATAGATACATGACAATATCCCACTTTAAGATATTAGCAACAGTCTTTTTACAAATTGAGACGTTCCGGGCTTTCCATCGGTCCCGGCACACTGTTAAGTTTCACATTAATCATTATCAGTTGGCTTTTTGTTAGGAACGACAACAGTCCATATACTTCCTCCTCTGGTATCTCGGATTGCATATCTGGATCCGCGCTATACTGGTCATCATCCTCCATGTGGTGTGTCGCAGCACGCTTGCTCAGTTGCGGACACATGCGCTGGAGATGCCCCAGTCTCGAACAGCCTTTACAAATGTACTGTTTATACCAACACTGATGAGGCTGATGATTGCCCCCACAACGCCAACACCGTGAAATCGGATTCATTCCCATTGGCGGACTTTGGGTAGCCACAGGTTTCGCATACGCAGTCGAGTAGACCCTGCCATATACAGCTCTGCCAAACGACGATACAATCTTGGCTACAGTACTTGCCGACTTCCGATTTTTCGATGATATCTGCTTTAAGTTTTTGTCTGTCATCATGCATGCCTGGGGAATCGTGATGGCCTTGCTCAAATCCAGCGTCTCCGCCGCCAGTAGCTTACGCAGGATCACCTCGTGGTTGATGCCGATTACAAAGAAGTACCGCAGCATGTCTCCCAATGCGTTTTCGAACTTACACAGTCCAGCTAGACGTCTTGGGTCGGCAACGAATTCCGACAAATCCTGGCCCTCAGAACGAACGGCTTGTAGAATTGATATCGTGAAATGATGATGCCTTCTTCTGTTTGAGATAGTCACGTACCAGAGCACACAATTCCTCATAGTCCTTGTCTGTTGGACTTGTAGGCTAGAGAAGTTTCTTTGAGTCCATAGATTTTCGGACCGCAAACCGTGAGGAAGACCGCCCTGCGCCTAACTGCATCAGTGGGTTCCTCCAGTTTGTTGGCCACGAAGTACTGGTCCAGGTGAGCTACAAAATCTGACCAGTCCTCTCCCTCCATGAATCTTTCCAGAATTCCAATTGTGCTCATTTTGCATGCGAAGGTTCCTAAGTTACCTCGTCGCCAAATGTTGTGGATGTAATAACTCGATAGCCTGAATACTGTAAACTAACACAGGTACAAACCTGGCTCTGCTTTATTAGGGCCCAAAGTGATCACATTACATGATGGCTTGCCCTTTATACCTGGGCCGCACACACGTGCGTACAGCCCAATGACCTCCGACAGTGGCGCTGCCTGGTGGCTAGTAACCCCAAGCATATATACATGACACTTCCTTTTATATAGCTCCCCTCTTGTGGAGAAACTTTACAAAAGGACAGGTGATCATCCAGCAGGACATTAAGACATGTTGGGAGGGTTTTACTGAAGGTGCAGTCAGAGAAAACATTTTTCAGGAGGCTTTTGAAGACAGGGAGAGAGGTAACAAGGTGAAGTAGATTTGTGAGGGAATTCCAGAGTGTAGGAGTATAATTGAGTAGAATTAGGAACACTTTTATTTGTGCAGTGTTTTGGTGACAATTAACATTGAATGTATTTCATATTCCTATATATAAGCAATGTTCTCCTTCAAATAAAATGGCCGCATGATTAGATTAGAGTCAACAAACAATGCAAGGCTTGGCGGCTCATTGTGAGATCGTTGATGAGTGTGAGATAGATGTTTAATATCTCTATTTATCTAACAAGTACAGCCCACAAGGGGCACAGATTGAAGTAATATACATCCCACATACATTCTACTTTTATAACATGATAAAGGTAGTGTTTGTGTTTGAAGAAATGAAAAAAGATTAAATTGAGGGGAAACAATATTGCACGATTAAGTGCTTTAAAAATAAAGAGTGTCGCAAGTATGAAAAATATCTGTACTCACCTAACCACAACCATTGTTTACTGCCCCTTTGATCAGATTGTTGTGTAGTACTTCCTGATATTTTCATGGCTATTAGCTGCACACCTTATTAATTCCATGAAGAACATATGAAAAAGGACACGTGTATGAAATAAGTTTATACTCCTAAGATTTTGCATATCTTCGCCCAGTTTTGTGTATTATGCAGAATGTTTCTTTAACCTGCAGACAAGGGAACACCTGTCAAAGGCCCAGCGAGGGTTAATGGGAGAAGGAGTGTCAGCAATCATAAGAAAGCTGGCAGATACTTCCGGGGGAGGGACCAGCTACAGTGGAGACATCTTAGCCTTAATTGACATTTTGAAGAACATGACCGAAATCTTCCGCAGAACTTATTACACTCCTGTCTCTGCAGATATCCAGGTTAGTAATATGTGATAGTTGATGGAAGGGGTATGGGATAGAAGTTCCCTACTCACTCCCATTTATAGCCCCTCGAGTATACAATCCAACTCTGCACTTTAGACCTTGATTATGTGCTTTTCAACCCGTACTTGTGAGAAAGGGGTTGCACTTCTGGCATAGTTACAGAGATGGAGTGTGAGCAGGCCCAAGGAAATTCCAGGCCTGTGACTCACTTTAACTATTGTAGTCTAACAGGCCGTAGACTGAGGAGACTTTTGTGCCAAGAATTGAAATGACAATGTTCTAACTTGCTTTGTACCTAATATATAAAAAACTGTTTTGAAGTAAAATGACTTAGTTAATGATTTTGGACCTAATCCTAATTTGGTCTTTGGGAACCTTCAATTGACTGATTCACTCAGACAAACCCACAAGGATGAGTTGTGTGCGTGTGTGAAACAGAAATTGGTGCTTTAGGGACAGCTCTTGTGAGGTTGTGTTTGAAGCCCACAATTGATGCACTGAGAGAGGCATTTACCCTGCAGCTAACCTGACATTTGAATGCTGGATGCTGACATTGGGTACAAAAAAATGTTTCTCGCCCCAGCACTATTGATTATCACCTTGAAGAGAAGACTAAAGTTTCTAGCAAATATATATTTTTCCTTTGAGGTGCTCTTTTATCATTAATCTTACATTCCTCCTTTTGTGTTGCAGAATTTTGTTCAGATAGTGAGCAATTTATTATCAGAAGAAAATAGGCCAAGATGGAAAGAAGCGCAGCTGGTAAGAAATGAAAATTTTAAAGCAAAAAAGCGATGTTAAAACAATCTTCTATTGCTTCACTGAACTGACTGCATAGGATCAATCCTCTGTAGTTGTTCATGATGGCACCCATGTTGTGATTGGGCTGTTCGTATTACAGCAATGGCTCTAATGTTGAAGAACAGAAATTGTTTTCTCTGACTTAAATGTAACAACTGCACACACAAACATCGTGTAGAGGCTGAGTCAAAAATCTGACAAATGATTTTTGAAGTCTGCATTTGACTTTTCCCCAGTCAATATTTTGCCCTATCTTACTTTTGAAAACTGGTCAGTAGATGAAAAGAAGCATGGGCATTAATGAATGCAGGTTCACCGCTAGTATAGTGCAGCCAGAGAACACTTCTCCTGAATACCTCACTCTCGGGAAGGTTTTTGATGTTCACTATTTCATAGTTTGTCGACTGAAAACTGACTGCAAAATAATTCAAAAATAATTCATTGGATGTGATGTACTTTGGGATGCCCTGAGAGATGTGATAAGATGCTATTACATTCAAGGCAGTTTGTTCTTTTCTAACTTTCTTTCCTTCTTTCTGTCTGCTTCTTTCTTCCTTTAAAATCATAAATGTACTGCTGCATACATATTTGCAACTTTTCTGGAACTAGGCAATACTGGAAATTTTGCCCCTTTGAGGTATTACCTAAACATAAATACTTCGTAAAATATAATAAAGGAGCAAGAAACACGGATAACCAAGATGTGAATTTTAAAGTACGTCTGAGTTAAAATCAATCTTGGGTAGCCTGAATGCTAAAGATAAAGGGGGCAGAATTGCATTTTGTCCCGTTTAGGGGCGTAACCTTCGCGAGGCAAGACTTCCTGCACCGGGCAAGGAAGTCCCGCCCCGTGAGCTAAATTCAGGTTACCGCCCCCGAGAGGAAGGGGAGTGCAATGTTGAGGCGCTCACTGAGCGAAAGTCAGAGCGCGCTACGCAGCCTCTCCACGTAGCGCTGACGCGATCACAGGGCTCTACCCTTTCGTTAAAGGGGAGGGCACACTGCAAGCTCTACATGGCTTTGAGGGACTTCCACTAGGCCACCGGCGATGAGGGATGCCGTGGCCGCAGCCCGGCACCGAAACAGAGTGCAGGGCTGCACCATCGTGGCATGAACCCTGCAGAAAAACTCACGGAGCCTGGACCAGTAAGTCAGGCAAAAATTAAAAATGGCGGCGCGCACCTCCCCTTTAACTTTCACCCCACAAGTGGAGCGTGGCTCGGTTTGCAACCTGCGAGGCTGGTGCTGACATCACCCACGGCAGCCTCATGGTGAGCTGCCCAATTTTTGCCATGGGGCGAAAAGGGGGCGCTGTGTACAGCGATGATATCATTGCCAGAGGCTCAGCAGCCCAGGGCACTATCGGCGTGAACAGGGTGCTACCAGTTTTGTGCCTCCACTAAATCCCGCGCCATTTCTTTGGAGCTGGTAGCAACGCCCTCACCCCTCCCCCCCCACCCGCCTCGGCTCGGGCAAAAACACATTTGTGCCCCCTGGAGGCGCTAATGGGAGGCACACAGCATGCCAATTTCACCCCCAAAAGGCCCTAAATTTCCCCTGGGGCCAAGACATAATGGGAGGGTAACACTGGCACAACAAGCTTGGTGGGGGAGGAAAATCGGGTCAAACTTGAAAACAGTCAATCTCCGCCAATAGAAGAGCAGTCATGATTTTACATCTGCCGCACATGTCCCTTATGTCACAAGGAGGCGGGGCCAATGGAACAATTTTCCTCACTGATATTCCTGTGGTTCTCATCCCCTATCCATACAGTAATCTGGATGACAGAAAGAAATCAATTCCCAGGAAGTGGGGTCAAACAGGCACCTGTCGTGGCCCATGTTCAAGTCCCCTGAATTAATTCATATCAATTTTTCAGATTGGTTCTCTTATAAAGGATGCTGATAAGCGGGAGAAGTTTCAACATTTGGTGGGACTCACTGGCTACATTACCCAACAACTGTCTGGTATCCCATCAACTATCTCATTAGGCTTCCAAGGTACATCTTTATTAGCATGGATGTCCACCCAAAATTTTAAAGCGATGATCCTGGCCTGACCCCAGATACTTTGGTGGAATCTAGAGCAGAGCTAGGAGGCATCCGCACTCTGCTGCACCTGCAGAGGCACGTGGATTTTGGGGCCCAGAGGAAAACACAAAAATTTCAGCCAAGAGATTTTAAAGAGATGCTAATGATTATGCTCACTCTTTAAAACATGAGTCGAATTTAAATTCAAGTTCAAGTTCAACAAATTTATTTTTTTCGACGCAGCGGGCTTTTGACTGAAAATGGCTTGGCAATAGTTTCAGCAGAGACAAACAATGCTTTCATCTGCTTTTGTGGGAACAAAATGGTTAAAGTTCTTAGCCTTCTAGGATTGCACTTTATTGGATAAAAAGTGTCAATGGAAGAAAATTATTAACAGTTCTGATATATCTGAGTATATGCAGCCAAGTGTTCTGCTGCCATGGTTACTATCATGGATGAGGTAGCTCAAAGTGAGAATGGTTGGTAATGAGATTTTCTACTATATATGTTCTGTAATCACTGTTAAGTGTGTGTTGCCTGGTAACGAATCAAGAAAGAGCAGAGACTAACCAAGACCGCTTCATCGAAAGGAACCACTCACAAAAGTGATTGGGTTAGACGAGAACAAAAAACTGAGAGCCACAACAACCATTTTTACATGAACGCAGGATGACGCGGAACTTTTCATATTGACGTTGTGTTATTTTACTTGTTCACATTTACTGTGTAATTTAATTTCTAAATTAATTCAAACTATTTACATGTGTTTTCTTTTCACTGATTTCAGTCTTTTTTTCTTGTAGTTTTCTCCCATTGTATGTAAGTCTTGCAGCGGTATGCCTCCAAGGGTAACCCTTCAATAAATCCCGCAAGTGACCATCCTTCACTTTTGAGCCTAGACAATGTCAGTAAGCTACCCAACTCTGGGGGGCATTGCAGACAAGCCCAGTCCTATTTTGTCAGACTTCAACATACATACAAAAAAATCGTTGGCCTCAGTATCCTTGGGTTAAGTAGAGAAATATTGGCCATGGTTCTTGCTTGATTACTACCCCTTCTAGAAAGTGTATGTGTGTGTGTGTGTGTGTGTGTGTGTGAGAGATTTGGTTGTGATGCCCCTGCAGTTGAATAGTCTGCCAACATTAATTTCCAGGCTCACTCATGAAGAATGATTATTTGGGTAAGATACTGAAGAACTGATGCCCATGGAATTATACCCCAGCATAAGTTAGCATCTTCAAGTAGAGGGGGGGGGGTGGGGCGGGGGATATGGGAAGAAAATTGGAAAAAAGCTGGGCAAGAGAGGGACAGAAGGAGGTGTATGAGGTGAGGAAAATTTAATATTTGTTATTCCATCAATGTATATAGATAATGGTTGAAGCTTCAAATCTGACTTTCTATACAAGAGTACGGGCATATGGCCACCTACAAAATTCTGAAACAATTTAATTCAATGGTTCTTAAAACATTGAACTTAAAAAAAAAAAAATCAACTGCCACAAAAATATTCCCACACCCTGTAAGGATACGGATACCAGTAAGCCTTTCACCTTTGTGAATTCTTATCCTACTTTTCTGTCAGTTCTTTTTCTTTCTCTCTCTCTCTCTCTCTCGCTGCTGTGGCTCAGTTGGTAGCACACTCGCCTTTGAGTCAGAAGGTTGTGGGTTCAAGCCAAAGGAGGAGATATTAAGAGAGGTCACATAGGTGGGTTTTAAGGAAGAAAAGCGGAAGGGTTTAGGCAGGGAGATCCAGGGGGTGCGAGTTTGGTGGTTGAAGACACGGTCATTAATGCTGGTGCAAAGGGAGAGCAAAGCAAGAATGTAAATGGTCCAGAAATCCCGGTTTCTCCTTCCCGCGGGCGTTCCAGAAAAAAGAAGCGCACCTACCTGAAGCTGCTGCGCCCACGCAAGATCCCAGTCCTGAGGTCTCTCCTGACTATGCTTCGCGGCGCATGCACATCGGGACGTGCGCAGGCTTGGAGCTGGAGTCACATGGCTCTGGGCACCAATCAGGTATAGTATATTCTCATTCATAATAATGGGAACTCCGTAAGTTGGAGTTCCCATTATTATGATTGAGAAACAGCCCTCAAAACTGTAGGTGACAGCTGCCATTCTGTACTTCCAAAATGGACGCTGGTTGTCAATTAATTGAACTGTTTTTTTTAAAGAGAGTTGTCTCTTGAAATATTACATTTTGAGTATCTGACTACTATAATTCATGTAATATTTCATTTTCTCTTACAGACTGGGCCAAACACAAAGGAAGTGATGCAAACGGTTGAGAATTTTATTGATGTCATTGGCTTTCGTATGAGCGACTTCAGGGATTCCTACCTCGTTACAGAAAATCTAGGTGTGCCGAGATTTATTGGTTTTATTTCTAAAATGTCCTCGAGATATATTGCATCAAATTGATTTCAACTTTTCATTTCATGCCTCTGCTCCTCAGCACTGTTGTCTCTTGCCAGTAAGCCAATAAAGCAATCCCAGAAAGGCCTCACCAGAGCATCTATCCCTGGTGCAGTGTACCGGTGTGCCCTGTTGCTTTCTATTCATCTTTACTGTTGTTCGTGTTCTGTGCTCTTTGATTGAAGCCCAGCGTTCAACAGTCCTGCAAGAAAACTCACAAATGAGAACTAGAAAAAGCCCCAGAACTCTGCTCTTCTTGGAGTTTTCAGTTTTTTTATTTTAAACAGCTTTAAAAAAAAAGATAGAATTTGCTTTTATATAACACCTTTCACGACCTCGGGATGCCTGAAAGCTGTCACAGCCAATGACCTATTTTTGTAGTGTAGAGAATACTGTAGAGAAACTCGGCAGCCAATTTGTGCATAGGAAGGTCCCACAATGAAACGAATGACTAGATCATCTGTTTTTTGTGTTGGTTGAGGAATAAATGTTATCCAGGTCATTGGGAGAACTTCACTATTCCATCATCTTTGAATAGTGCCATGGGATATTTATGTCCACTGGAGAGAACAGACAGTTTAACACCACATCTGAAAAACGGCACCTCAAACATTGCAGGACTTCCTCAGTACTGCACTGAAGTGCCAGCCTAGGTTATGTGCTCAAGTCTCTGAGTGCGGTTTGTATGCATGATCTTCTAACTCAGAATTGAGATTACTACCACTGAGCTAAGGCTGATAGCCACATAAGAAGAACTCTTGCATAGGTCAGTGACAGGGGTACCGCAGTAGGCCTGCATTCCCCTAGGTTAGTATGGGAGGAAAGAAAATCAGCCATGGCTGAAAAGGGCTTCTGCTGAAAATTATATGTGCATGCTCTGTTGGGATAGAAAAGAGTATCTGGGAAGAGCTATTGCTATTCACGTGAAGGAGAACGTGATGATAATTCAGAGAAAATTAGATTGGGCATAGATGAAGTGGAAACACTGTAGATGTATTTATAGATTTGCAATATTAAAGGGAAAAAGAACAAACTGTTGGGATCTGTTTTTAACTACCCAGTTAAAAAGGTAAACTAAATTTGCAACTTTATACTCATAAGGAGACTACGAGAGAGGTTAAACATAATTGCTATGAATGAGTTGTGTTTATCAAGGATAATAGGTTTGCATACAATAGGAATGATTCAAATGAGATTCAAATGATTTAATTGAGAATTATAATAGGAACATTACATCGGGTACATGGGGTCAGAGGAACCTTATTGGGAAATATCACTGCACTGCAGTTAAATTATTTCTATATACTTTCGCTGCTTTATAATTGCATAATTGTTTATGCAGATTCCTGCTTTTTTCTATGATCTTTTTATTCAATAATGCTGTGCTCATTATCTATAAATGGATTGTGTTGAATAATTCAATGTGTTTATATCAGCTGGTTTTCATTACAAAGATGAAGTGTTCCAAATTTTAAAGTGTTCACCACAATAAATGGAGGATGTCTGGGGAATACAATCCAGACAAAGAAAAGGCCACATTTTCTAGCAATGCTTCTATAAGAACGTGTGCAAAATGTACATGTTCTATAATTGAGTTCTGCAAAGGATTTTTGCTTGAGGGGATTATATTTATTGATTTCTCTCACTCTTTGTGAATATCAAACACAATTTTCAAGAATAGGAAAGCTCTCACCTCAGTGTTCCTTCATTTTGCCTCTATGAATTAATTGCAAAAGTCAGAGCTGCAAGGCCACAAAAGAACTTCAGTTTTTTTTTGTTAGAAGTGGAATAAGTTATTGGTTACGGTCTTAGTTGATTTCCTGATATGTGTGATGTCTCCTTCACAAATCTCCCTGATCCTGTATGGAGTGTCACATGGCACAACTATTATTTAATGTGTGGAGCCAACATAAGGTAAAATACTTTACCTGCTCCACCTAATCCAGTGGCCTGTATCAGTGTTTAAGTACTTTATTTTTCAGAAATCTTGTTCTCTCCTTTCCTGAAGATGCTGGGATATGGTTCAGTGGAAGACCTCTTGTAACTCAGTACAGTGGTCTTGGGAACGTAGGAACAGGAGAAGGCCATTCAGCAACTTGGGCCTGTTTCACCTATCAAGTCGATCATTGCTGATGTTTACTTCAAAATTGATGAAGGGCATGTGCTGCCCAAAGGACCGCCGATGGCCCGGTACTCTGGGTGGAGTTTTTGGCAAAAAGGTCTTTCTAAGGGCGGCTGGCAGCAAAAGAAGGACTTACACCGTCAATCTGGGCAGCAGCGGGCGGGAGCTCTCATTCTCAGCGTCAAAGGTGCTTGCTGCCCAAGTACTGCCGAGGATGGAGTCGGGCCTGTCATGTATTTCACCATCTTGCAATGCCTATAAGTATGTAACTGTAACTCATGCATACTGTACCTGTACCCTTGCAATGCACACCCTGACCACAGGGAGTGAGCTCCTCACTTGGGCTTCCAGGTATAAAAGGGGAAGTCCCACCCAGGATCAACACTCTTTCTTTAGTCCTGGAAATAAAGTGAAGGTCACAGAGTGACCGTGTCTGATGTATCCATGCCTCGTGTGAGTTTGCAACAAGGTGCAGAGACACTACATCTGGCGATGAGAATCGGGAATCACCGAACCACGAGGATGGCCACCGGTGGCACAGAGGGACGCTACTGTGTGGGTGAGGACTGGGACGACTTTGTGGAAAGACTCCAGCAGAGCTTTGTCACAAAGGACTGGCTGGAAGAGGCAGCGGCTGACAAGCGGAGGGCGCATCTACTGACCAGCTGTGGTCCACAGACGTATGCGCTAATGAAAGACCTGCTCGCACCCCAAAAGCCAGTGGACAAGTCCTTCGAAGAGCTCAGCCAGCTGATCAGTGAGCATCTCAAGCCGGCAAGTAGCGTGCACATGGCCCGGCACCAGTTCTACTCTCACCGGCATCGGGAGGGTCAAAACATCTCTGACTTCGTGGCGGAACTGCAGCGTTTGGCCAGTCTCTGTAAGTTCTCTGATGCCTGCAGGGGGGAGATGTTAAGGGACTTTTTCATTGAGGGCATTAATCATGCTGGAATTTTCAGGATTTGACTTTAGAAGGGGCGGCGTTGATAGCTCAGACCTTTATGGCAGGGGAAGAAGAGACCAAGCTAATCTACACACACAGCCCTGGTTTTAAAGTTGCGTTGAACCAGGGAATCAATGTTATAAAAATGACACAGAACCCCACAGACAGGCAAGGGCAATTCGACACCGTCCAGGCAGGCAGGCAAGGGCAATTTGACACTGTCCAGGCAGCAACTAGTTCCAGTAGCTCCAGGGTGGGCCTGCAACAAGGACAATGGAAAGGGGATCGGCAATTCACGCTATCACGAGGAACAATACATCCTGTGATGGAACAATTAACACCCCCCATCAGAGTGCTTAGAAACAGCCAAAAGGGCCATCAGAGAGGAATGCCTGGGAATAGTCCTTTTATTAACAGCAATCTCAGCTCATGTTGGACATGTGGGAGCAGACACACTGCAAAAATCTGCAGGCTCCAACTTTACACCTGTAGGATTTGTAATGTCAAGGGGCACCTGGCCAGGATGTGCAAAAAGGCAGTAGCGAGGCTAGTCTGCGAGACAGATGAACCAGACGAGGAATCTGAAATGCAGGATGAGGCCTGGGGAACTACCATGGAGGCTGAAGTTCAGAGAGTTCATGTGGCCGACGTCCACAGCTCATACACCAAAACACCACCCATGATGATGAAAGTCTTACTGAATGGCATTCCGGTCGGGGCACATGGAGCTGGATACCGGAGCTAGCCAGTCCCTCATGAGCGCCCAACAATTTGAGAAACTATGGCCACACACAGCTAGCAGGCCCAAACTGGAACGCATTGAGATGCAGCTACGTATGTACACCAAAGAGATCATCCCAGTGCTGGGCAGTGCAAACTTGGTGGTAACGCATAATGGATCACAGAACCGGCTGCCACTCTGGATTGTTCCAGGAAATGGCCCCGCACTCTTGGGCAGGAGTTGGCTAGCTGAGATGAATTGGAAATGGGGGGATGTGCACGCCATTTCATCCGTGGAGCGAAGTTCATGCTCGCAGGTATTACAAAAATTCGAGTCACTCTTTCAACCCGGTGTCGGAATGTTCAACGGCACCAAAGTAGTGATACACATCACTCCGGATGCCAGACCAGTGCACCACAAAGCCAGAGCGGTGCCGTACGTGATGCGTGAGAAAATTGAAAGTGAACTGGACAGGCTGCTCAGAGAGGGCATAATTTCGCCCGTTGAATTCAGCGACTGGGCAAGTCCCACTGTTCCCGTCCTCAAAGCAGATGGCTCGGTCAGGATTTGTGGCGACTACAAAGCCACCATCAACCGAGTGCCGCTGCAAGACCAATAACCGCTCCCGAAAGCGGAGGACCTTTTTGCCACGCTGGCAGGTGATAAGCTGTTCCTGAAGCTGGACCTCACTTCGGCCTACATGACTCAGGAACTGGCTGAAGAATCCAAGTTTCTGACCACCATCACGACACACAAAGGATTATTTGTTTACAATAGGTGCCTGTTTGGCATTCGTTCGGCAGCGGCTATTTTTCAGCGAAACATGGAAAGCTTGCTCTAGTCCATCCCTGGAACGATCGTGTTCCAAGACAACATCCTTATAACGGGTCGAGACACTGAGGAACACCTCCGCAACCTGGAGGAGGTGCTACGCCGATTGGAACGGGTAAGCCTGCGGCTGAAAAAGGCCAAGTGCGTGTTTTTGGCCCCAGAGGTCGAGTTCCTGGGCAGGAGGGTTGCCGCAGACGGGATCCGGCCCACTGAATCAAAAACTGAGGCGATTCACTGGGCACCCAGGCCTGGCAACACGTTGGAGTTGCGATCTTTCCTGGGACTCTTGAACTAGTTTGGGAACTTCCTGCCGAACTTAAGCACATTGTTGGAGCCGTCACACATGCTCCTCCGTAAAGGTTGTGAATGGTCTTGGAGGGATTGTCAAGAACGGGCTTTCAATAAGGCGAGGAACCTGCTGTGTTCCAACAAACTGTTGACTTTGTATGACCCCTGTAAAAAACTGGTTTTAACATGCGATGCGTTATCCTACGGGGTTGGGTGTGTATTGCAGGAGGGTAACGATGATGGCCGACTCCAACCGGTGGCTTACGCCTCCAGGTCGCTCTCCCAGGCAGAGCGTGGATACGGCATGGTCGAGAAGGAGGCACTCGCGTGTGTGTACGGTGTGAAAAAGATGCACCAGAACCTTTTCGGTAGACGGTTCGAGCTAGAGACGGACCACAAGCCGTTAACATCCCTGTTGTCCGACAGCAAGGCTGTCAACGCCAATGCGTCAGCTTGCATACAGCGCTGGGCCCTCATGCTGGCTATGTATAACTACACCATACGGCACCGACCAGGCACCGAAAATTGCGCTGACACGCTCAGCAGGCTCCCACTGGCCACCACCGAGGGGGCGTCGGAGCAGGGCGCCGAGATGGTCATGGCCGTTGAGGCTTTTGACACTGCGGGCTCCCCCATCACAGCCCGCCAGATCAAACTCTGGACCAACAGGGACCCCCTCCTATCCATGATAAAGAAATGTGTCCTGACTGGGGACTGGGTGCCTGCACACAGGGCGTGCCCCGAGGAAGTCAGGCCATTTCAGAGATGGATGGATGAAGTCTCCGTCCAAGCCGACTGGCTGTTATGGGAGAGCCGGGTCGTCATGCCCCAGAAAGGAAGGGAAGCGTTCATCAGGGAACACCACAGCGAGCACCCTAGCATCGTGTTAATGATGGCCCTTGCCCGGTCACCCGCGTGGTGGCTGGGGATTGACTCAGACCTGGTACACTGGGTTCGCAGGTGCACGACGTGTGCTCAGCTGGGCAATGCCCCCCAGGGAGGCCCCACTCAGCCTGTGGCCCTGGCTTACCAGGCCATGGTCACGTAGTCACGTGGACGATGCAGGCCCGTTCGTGGGAAAAATGTTCCTGATCGTTGTTGATGCATACTCGAAGTGGATCGAGTGCATCATATTGAATTCGTGCACGATATCCATCACTGTGGAGAGTCTGCGTATGGTTTTCATGACCCACGGCTTGCAGGACATCCTGGTCAGCGATAATGGCCCGTATTTTACCAGCCATGATTTCCAGGAGTTTATGTCAGGCAATGGGATCAAGCACGTCTGGACAGCGCCGTTGAAGCCGGCCTCCAATGGCCAGGCAGAACAGGCAGTCCAAGTCATAAAGCAGGGCATGCTACGCATCCAGGGACCCTCCCTTCAGTACCGCCTATCGCACCTCCTGCTGGCCTACAGGTCCCGGCCGCACGCGCTCACGGAAATCCCGCCAGCGGAACTCCTCATGAAACGCACGATCAAGACGCGACTGTCCCTCATACAGCCAGCCCTGGCAGACATTGTTGAGGGCAAGCGCCAGTCCCAATCCGAGCTCCACGATCGAGGCTCAAGAGGGAGGTGTATAGAAATAGGTGACCCGGTATTTGTTCTTAACCATGCTTTGGGACCCAAATTGCTTGAGGGCACCGTAATTGGCAAAGAAGGAAACAGGATCATGGTGGTCAGACTAAACAATGGGCAGATATGCCGCAAACACTTGGACCAAGTAAAGACAAGGTTCAGTGCAGACACGGAGGAACTGGAAGAAGAGCATGATGAGATAGCACCCACACCACTGCCAGCGCACGAGCAACAAAGACAGTCCTCAGAATGCACAGTCCCTGCGGCCAGCCCGGACAGGCCGGAATCACCTCAAGTGACAGAGACGCGTGCTGAGGCTCAGCCACCAGAGTCACAATTGCAGCACTCCACGAGAGAGTGCCGACCACCTGATAGACTTAACCTCTGAAACTAAAAGACCTAAGGGGGGAGGTGATGTCATGTATTTCACCATCTTGCAATGACTATAAGTATGTAACTGTAACTCATGTATACTGTACCTGTACCCTTGTAATGCACACCCTGACCACAGGGAGTGAGCTCCTCACCTGGGCTTCCAGGTATAAAAAGGGGAGGTCCCACCAAGGACCAACACTCTTTAGTCCTGGGAATAAAGTGAAGGTCACAGAGTGACCGTGTCTGATATATCCATGCCTCGTGTGAGTTTGAAACAAGGTGCAGAGACACTACAGGGCCCACGGAGGGTCTAAGAGCTGCAAAGAAAAAGCATAGAAAAAAACACCGGAAGACCTTCAGGGGACCCCATTAAGGTAAAGAAAACCTATAAAGAAAACGCTGTAAAGAAAAAATGTCAAAATTGCTGACTAACCTTTTCTTTCAGCTTTTCATACTCACCGTCGGGGATAGACCAGCCTCCTCGCAGCAGTCCACCCCCGTTCTGGCGCCGAATCCCGCCCCCACCAATCTGGTATCTCGGTGGGCGGGAGATCAGTTGCGCCACTCGGCCGTCCGCTGACGTCAGCGGGCTGTTCCCGGCGGTTCTCCCCTCCCGCCCACTCCAGACCAAATCGAAATTGGCACTGGGTGCAACTCGAGGAGGGATGTTGGCGGCAGTGGGTGGCAGTCAGCGGTAGTGGGCGGTAAGGCCATCAGTTTCGGCCCCCATGTACCTGCCTCAGCTTTCTTGATAACCTTACCTAAAAAAAAGTCTATCAATCTCAGTCTTGAAGGCTCCAACTGATCCAGCATCCACGGCCTTTTGGGGGTCAGAATTATCGATTTCCACTACATTTATGTGAAAAAGTGCTTCCTAACTTCTGTCCTAAATGACCTAGTTCTAATTTTAAAATTATGTCTTTCGTGATTCCTCCGCCAGAGGAAATAGCTTCTCTGCATCTACATCTTGAATCGTTTCAACATTTAAACTCCTCGATCAGATGACCCCTCAATTTTCTATACCAAGAACATAAGAAACAGGAGCAGGAGTCGGCCATTAGACCCATTGAGCTTCCTCCGACATTTCATAGATCATGGCTGATCTTTTACCTCGATTCCACCTTCCCACACTATCCCTTCATTCCCTTAGTATCCAAAAATCTATCAATCTCTGCCTTGAATACACTCAACGACTGAGTATCGACAGCTCTCTAGGGTCGAGAATTTCAAAGATTCACAACCCTTTGAGTGAAGAAATTCCTCCTCACCTCAGTCCTAAATGGCTGACCCCTTATTCTGAGACTGTGACCCCGTGTTCTAGATTCCCCAGCCAGGGAAAACATCCTCCCAGTATCCATCCTGTCAAGCCCTTCAAGAATTTTATCTATTTCAACGAGATCACCTCTAAACTCTGGGGAATATAGGCCTAGTCGACTCAATCTCTCCTTATAGGACAATCTCCCCATTCCAGGAATCAGTCTGGTGAATCTTTGTTGCACTCCCTCTGAGGCAAGTATATCTTTCCTGAGGTAAAGAGACCACAAGTGTACACAGTACTACTTCTTCTTAGGCAGTCCCTCGGAGTCTCACCAAAGCCCTATATAATTGTACACTCCATGTGTGAACCTCGGCTGGTAGGATATTTGACCATGGCAACCACTACACCTGTGCTCAATCCTTTCCTCATCTGCTGCACACACTTGCTCACTTCCCAGCAGGAACACTGGAGAGTAAATCGAATCATTGCGGAGAAATAAAACATGCACAGTGGAGTTGAACTCCATTAAATAGAATTTGAGAGAGAGACCTAGTTCACAGTGAAATGTCTCAGTGGCTAGATTCACACAATACCTGCTATGCAGCAAGAACTCGTTATCATACACATAGGTGACCTGTGTTCAGTAAGGAGATGATAAATTTCTGGGTGTCCATCTGTCCATTGTGTTCTGCCCTAGGGCAGGTCCTAACACAGGTCTTGCCCATTTGGACTGCCTTTTCATAGGTGGGATGCAAACAAAGTGAAAGAGCCCCCAGGCCTTCACCTCCATTTAATAGTGGGGGGTGGGGGGAGAGGGGGGGATAAATCCACACCCATTGGACGCATATACATCCACTGGACGGCAATCCAGCTGACATTCCACACACTAGATTACGAAGGTAAACTTGCGCAAAACATAAAAACAGATAGTAAAAGCTTTTACAGATATATAAAACGGAAAAGAGTGACTAAAGTAAATGTTGGTCCCTTAGAAGATGAGAAGGGGGATTTAATAATGGGAAATGTGGAAATGGCTGAGACCTTAAACAATTATTTTGCTTCGGTCTTCACAGTGGAAGACACAAAAACCATGCCAAAAATTGCTGGTCACAGGAATGTGGGAAGGGAAGTCCTTGAGACAATCACTATCACTAGAGGGGTATGCTGGACAGGCTAATGGGACTCAAGGTAGACAAGTCCCCTGGTCCTGATGAAATGCATCCCAGGGTTTTAAAAGAGATGGCGGAAGTTATAGCAGATGCATTCGTTATAATCTACCAAAATTCTCTGGACTCTGGAGAGGTACCAGCGGATTGGAAAGCAGCTAATGTAACGCCTCTGTTTAAAAAAGGGGGCAGACAAAAGGTAGGTAACTATAGGCCGGTTAGTTTAACATCTGTCGTGAGGAAAATGCTTGAAACTATCATTAAGGAAGAAATAGCGGGACATCTAGATAGGAATAGTGCAATCAAGCAGACGCAGCATGGATTCATGAAGGGGAAAATCATGTTTAACTAATTTACTGGAATTCTTTGAGGATATAATGAGCATGGTGGATAGAGGTGTACCGATGGATGTGGTGTATTTAGATTTCCAAAAGGCATTCGATAAGGTGCCACACAAAAGGTTACTGCAGAAGATAGAGGTACGCGGAGTCAGAGGAAATGTATTAGCATGGACAGAGAATTGGCTGGCGAACAGAAAGCAGAGAGTCGGGTTAAATAGATCCTTTTCGGGTTGGAAATCGGTGGTTAGTGGTGTGCCACAGGGATCGATGCTGGGACCACAACTGTTTACAATATACATAGATGACCTGGAAGAGGGGACAAAGTGTAGTGCAACAAAATTTGCAGATGACACAAAGATTAGTGGGAAAGCGGGTTGTGTAGAGGACACAGAGAGGCTGCAAAGAGATTTGGATAGGTTAAGCAAATGGGCTAAGGTTTGGCAGATGGAATACAATGTCGGAACTTGTGAGCTCATCCACCTTGGGGAAAAAAAACAGTAAAAGGGAATATTATTTGAATGGGGAGAAATTACAACATGCTGAGGTGCAGAGGGACCTGGGGGTCCTTGTGCATGAATCCCAAAAAGTTAGTTTGCAGGTGCAGCAGGTAATCAGGAAGGCGAATGGAATGTTGGCCTTCATTGCGAGAGGGATGGAGTACAAAAGCAGGGAGGTCCTGCTGCAACTGTATAGGGTATTGGTAAGGCCGCACCTGGAGTACTGCGTGCAGTTTTGGTCACCTTACTTAAGGAAGGATATACTGGCTTTGGAGGGGGTACAGAGATGATTCACTAGGCTGATTCCAGAGATGAGGGGGTTACCTTATGATGATAGATTGAGTAGACTGGGTCTTTACTCGTTGGAGTTCAGAAGGATGAGGGGTGATCTTATAGAAACATTTAAAATAATGAAAGGGGTAGACAAGATAGAGGCAGAGAGGTTGTTTCCACTGGTAGGGGAGACTAGAACTAGGGGGCACAGCCTCAATACGGGGGAGCCAATTTAAAACCGAGTTGAGAAAGAATTTCTTCTCCCAGAGGGTTGTGAATCTGTGGAATTCTCTGTCCAAGGAAGCAGTTGAGGCTGGCTCATTGAATGTATTCAAGTCACAGATAGATAGATTTTTAACCAATAAGGGAATTAAGGGTTACGGGGAGCGGGCGGGTAAGTAGAGCTGAGTCCACGGCCAGATCAGCCATGATCTTATTGAATGGCGGAGCAGGCTCGAGGGGCTAGATGGCCCACTCCTGTTCCTAATTCTTATGTTCTTATGTTCTTATGTTCTTATATTCTCCTTTCTGGGGCTGTTGGAAGTGGTGCCTGAACCAAACCTCTCTGGCTCAGAGGAGGGAATACTATCTCTAAGGTAATAGTCACTCTGTCTAGACAAGAGTATCTCACTGGATGTCAATTCAGTATTTCCAGACAGTATTCTGATCTCTACTGGCGGGGCTGTCTGGAGCAAGAAACAAACTCTTCATCTTCTATTTAAAGAGGCTGGAGTGCTACCAGTAAGCTAAAGGCTTGCTCCAAAGTATGCGTATACATTTACAAAGAGTGCATGAAATGGCGGCACATCATATTGCTTCCCCAGTCCACCATGCTGCAATGTGATGGGGTGAGATTTGTGCCCCTGAGGTTAGTTCCTGATTTGGGCTGTGAAGGGAAAGGCATTGAGCGGATCGCGGACACTTTCACTCAGGAATGGAAGGAAAATCAGATTGTGGGTCACCTTGGGATATTCTCAGTCATAGAATCATAAAATCATAGAATGGTTACAGCATAGAAGAAGGCCATTTAGCCTGTCGAGCCCGTGCCGGCTCTCTGCAAGAGCACCTCAACTCGTCCCACTCCCCCGCCCTTTCCCTGGAGCCTTGCAATTGTTTTTCTTTCAGGTACTTATCCAACTCCCTTTTGAAAACCATGATTGAGTCTGCCTCCACTACCCTTTCAGGCAGTGCATTCCAGATTCTAACCATTCACTGTGTAAAAAGGTTTTTTCTTACGTCACCTTTGGTTCTTCTGCCAATCACCTTAAATCTGTGTCCACTGGATCTCGACACTTCCGCCAATGGGAGCAGTTTCTCTCTATTTACTCTATCCAGACCTCTCATGATTTTGAACACCTCTATCAAATCTCCTCTCAACCTTCTCTGCTCTAAGGAGAACTACCCTAACTTCTCCAGTCTATCCACGTAACTGAAGTCCCTCAACCCTGGAATAATTCTCACAGATCTTTCCAGCACCCTTTTTAAGGCCTTCACATCCTTCCTAAAGCCTGGTGCCCAGAATTGGACTCTCTATGCCAGTTGAGGCCGAACCAGTGTTTTATAAAGGTTCATCATAATTTCCACGCTTTTGCACTTGATGCCTCTATTCATGAAATCCAAAGTCCTGTGCCTTTTATCACTGCTTTCTCAACCTGCCTTGCCACCTTCAACGATTTATGCACATATACCCCTAGGTCTCTCTGTTTGTGCAACCCCTTTAGGATTGTACCCTTTAGTTGATATTTCCTCTCCTCATTCTTTCTACCAAAATGTATCACTTTGTACTTTTCTGCATCATCTGGTTGTAGAAGTATGATGGAATTCTCCACCACAGAAAGTTGTTGAGTCCAGTTCGTTAGATATATTCAAAATAGAGTTAGATGTGGCCCTTACGGCTAAAGGGATCAAGGGGTATGGAGAGAAAGCAGGAATGGGGTACTGAAGTTGCATGATCAGCCATGATCATATTGAATGGTGGTGCAGGCTTGAAGGGCCAAATGGCCTGCTCCTGCACCTATTTTCTATGTTTCTATGTCTATGTTTCTATACCAAAGGATTGAGTGCAGCAATAAAAGAGATATAAAATCCAAAATAAATGTAAAATTGGAAGGACCTAATTTTCATCCCCCTTTTTGAGCAGGGGTAGGGTGGGTGTAAGCTCAAAATCAGAGTACAGAACTTTCTATTTCATTCCTGCTATCATTCTGCCCGTTGCCATTTTGACGGGGGACATCAGATAGGAGGCAAGGGCTCCTGCTGGAAATGAGCTGGAGCCTCATTATACAATGCAAACATAGATAGTACCTCAATGCAGTTTTCAAGTACCAATGGATGGAGTGCACACTGTGCAGGCTTCATCCACTGATGCAGAATGGCATAAAAAGAAAGAAAAGAAAGACTTAGCGCCTTTCATGACCATCTCAAAGTGTTAACAATGGAAGAACGCCACAAGACTGAGTACTGTGAGCTAAAACTGATGTGACCTTCGTCTCTTTAATACAACTCCAGACTGCCTAAGCAGCATGGCAGACAACCTTTTATACTCCCTTGCACGAGGTTTGCAGGTGACTCTTGGGCCTCCAACAGTTGCGCCCTCTGCTGGCACGTCTTACACAGTTACAATGTTTACATACATAACAGCACTCCCTCCCCCCCCCCAACCCCCCCAAAGTCTTTGATACAAATTATTTACAAGTTGAGACGATCCAGGGCCCTACGCTCCCCGGTTGATTGTCTGAGTTCAAACTCTGGCATGGATGATTTGGTCGCACCATTGCTGCACTGCGGTGTGGCTGGTCTGACAAGACTGTTGGAAATAGTGGGTTCATCCTCTTGAGGTCGATTGCTGGTTGGGTGTGTGTTGGTGGATCGATGATGATGATGTTTTCTTCAGGTTGTTCCTGGTTGTTGGTGAACCGCAGTTTGGTCTGATCCAAATGCTTTCTGCACGTTTGTCCATTCAATAGTTTGACTATAAACACTCTATTCCCTTCCTTGGCCAAGACAGTGCCAGTGATCCATTTAGGACCATGACCATAATTAAGGACAAACACAGGGTCGTTAACATCAATGTCACGCGATACAGCTGCGTGATTGTGGTACATGTTTTGGCGGTGACGCCGGGTTCCTACATGATCATTTAGATCCGGGTGGATGAGGGAGAGCCTGGTTTTGAGTGCTCTCTTCATTAACAATTCTGCGAGTGGGGTTGTGTCCGGTAGCTGAGCAGAACCCGAGATAAGCGGCTCTGCAAGAAGCCTTCCGTCACGCGTTTCAAGCTCTGCTTGATAGTTTGGACTGTCTGTTCCGCTTGACCGTTGGATGCAGGCTTAAATTGGGCAGACCTGAAATGCTTGATGTCATTGCGGGTCATAAACTCGTTGAATTTCGAGCTGGTGAAACACGGTACATTGTCACTGACAAGGACGTCGGGCAAGCCATGGGTCCGGGCTTTCAATGGTGGCATTGGATGTGCTGGATGACATGATTATGCATTCAATCTATTTAGAGTAAGCGTCCACTACAACTAAAAACATCTTTCCAAGAAAGGGGCCAGCAAAATCTACGTGGATCCTGGACCATGGTTTGAAGGGCCATGACCACAGACTCAATGGAGCCTCCCTTGGTGCATTGCTCAATTGTGAGCATGTGTTGCACTGGTGTACGCATGACTCTAAGTACGAGTCAATGCCGGGCCACCAAACATGCGACCTAGCTATAGCCTTCATCATGACTATGCCTGGGTGGGTATTGTGTAGGTCACGTACAAATGTTTCCCTGCCTTTTTTTGGCAAAACCACACGATTACCCCATTTCCCCTCCCTTCCCCCATTTCCCCTCCTTCCCTTCCCCCATTTCCCCTCCCTCCCTCCCCCCATTTCCTCTCCCTCCCTTCTTGCCCCCCAGTTCTCCTCCCTTCCTCCTCCCAT
This sequence comes from Pristiophorus japonicus, assembly GCF_044704955.1. NCBI lineage: Eukaryota > Metazoa > Chordata > Chondrichthyes > Pristiophoridae > Pristiophorus > Pristiophorus japonicus. The sequence continues at coordinate 505,673,368 of NC_091977.1, read as the reverse complement.
TTCCCCTCCCTCCCTCCCTCCAATTCCCCTCCCTTTCTCCCCCCATTTCCCCTCCCTCCCTTCCCCAATTTCCCTTCCCTCCCTCCCTCCCTCATTTCCCCTCCCCCTCCATTTCCCCTCCCCCCTCCATTTCCCCTCCCTTCCTCCCCCCCATTTGCCCTCCTTCCCTCCCCCCATTTCCCCTCCCTTCCTACCCCCCATTTCTCCTCCCTTCCTCCTCCCATTTCCCCTCCCTCCCTCCCTAAGACGGCCAATACTGAGATTGAAGCACTCTCTTTGTTTTTTAAGGGAAGACCAGAGCGTGTGAGCCTGTGGTGTGAGGTGTTGGTTATCCCCCTGGGCCCAGTTATTGGCATCCACCGGCCTTCCGCACCTTGACATGTTGTCACCGGCGAGACCGTCAATCTTTAGAGCTCGGCTCAATCGATCGGAGGCGAGCTTCAAAGATGTGCGTCTCACCTCCAAATTGGAGATTTGAACCCAAGAAACAAAAGAAAGTTCGGGTCAAGGAAATTGCGTTAAATAGAACCTTTAGAATAAGGGTGCGTTAGTTACGGGATTAGATTTTAAAATAGGATTGAAGTAGAGAAGGGGGAAGTGGAGGGAATAGGGAAGAAAGATGAGCACGTAGACATATTAATTTAAACATTTGTTTTAATGGTTGAGGATATATAATAAGGTGATCTGATGCGGGAGTGGATTTATTAGTTTGTTGCAGCCTCGCAATACGAAAACTGAATTTTTTAATAATAAATGTCCCAGCCCTGACTGTGTGTGTGTGTGTGTGTGTCTAACAGGACTGAGTGTCCCAGGACACTGGGGATAACTCTCTATAAATATAGGTTTTGCGACATGAATCTCCACTGGGACTGCCAGCATTCAACGTTCAAGCAACTTCCCATTAAGGTTTGCCCTCAACAGTCGTCGTCCCTAGCCTTACTGATGGTCCGCAAAGCTGCCCCCCCCACCCCCCCCGGCAAGGTGTTTTGCTGTCTCCAATCCTCCCCTATTTCCGTACAGGGGGAGGGTGGGGGTGGAGAGGACCAGTTGGAAGGCAGGAAACTGCCATTTCCGGCAGTCGCTGGTGTATCTCCAAGGCAGTGGGACAAGAGAATACAGGGTCAGGGCCGCGAGGAGCAAGTTTTGGGATGGTCATCGGGAAGGTTCAGAGAGGATTTGAGGGTGGGGCTTCTTCATGCAGAAGGTTCTGGGGATCTGGAACTCGCTGCCTGGAAGATTGGTGGATGCAGAAACCCTCACCACTTTTAAGAGATGGTTGGATGGGCACTTAGAGTGCTGAAACCTGCAGGGTTACGGACCTAAAGCTGGTAATTGGGGTTAGACTGGATAACCTCTTGTTGGCCGGCACAGATATAATTGTAAGTACTGCAGGGAATCGAATACGGTCAGGGTGATCTCCTCGACTAGTTTCGATCACCTGGATGGGTCGAAGAAGAATTTTCCCAGATCTTTTCCCCCTAAATTGGCCTGGGTTTTTATCTGGTTTTTGCCTCTCCCAGAAGATCACATGGCTCTGGTTGGGATGGTGTGTAGAATGTTTCAGTGTCAGGGGTATCGCAGTTGTGTGAGGTGGACTGGTTGGGTTGGGTGCTCTTTACCTTTCCGTCATTGTTCATTGTTCATCGGTTTATATGTAACCTTCAGGGCTGCTGACCGAGGTCCATGCGACTTTTTGTCGGCTGGCGTGGACACGATGGGCCGAAATGGCCTCCTTCTGCGCTGTAAATTTGTATGTTTCTAAGAGACAATCCGACTGGATAGACATTTCATCTTTGTGTCGGTAAAACAGCTTAATTTCATCTTGCATTTCCCTTGGAACGGCTAACCAGCTCCCATTGAGGACGCAACTTTTTACAAGTGATAGCACAGGATCCTGGCTGGGCCAGGTCCTGATCTGGCGAGCAGTGACGGGGGACCCCTCGCTCTCAAAAGCATCCATGACCAGAAGCAAGTCTGCGGGTTGCGCCATTTCCATCCCGGTAGTGGACAATGGTAGCCGACTGAGGGCATCAGCACAGTTCTTCGTGCCTGGTCTTTGGCAGATAACATAGTCATGAGCGGACAATGTTAGTGCCCATCTTTGGATGCGGGACGAAGCATTGGTGTTTATACCTTTGCTTTTTGAAAACAGCGAAATGAGCGTTTTGTGGTCGGTTTCAAGCTCAAACCCAAGTCCAAATAGGTATTGGTGCATTTTCTTAACCTCATATACGCATGCTAACGCCTCTTTCTCGATCATACTGTAGGCTCTTTCAGCCTTAGACAGACTTCTAGACACATATGCAACCGGTTGAAGTCTGCCCGATACATTGGTTTGCTGTAACACACAGCCGACCCTGTACGAAGATGCATCACAAACTAGCACTAATCGTTTACACGGGTCATACGGTACAAGTAACTTATTAGAACAAAGTAGGTTCCTGACCTTCTCAAAGGCTGTCTCTTGAGATTTACCCCAAACCCGGTTGTCACCCTTATGCAGCAACATGTGCAATGGTTCCAGCAAAGTGCTTAACCCGGGTAGAAAGTTATCAAAATAGTTGAGGAGTCCCAGGAACGAACACAGCTCCATCACATTCTGTGGTCTGGGTGCATTCTTGATGGTCTCTGTCTTTGAATCCATGGGTCTGATGCCATTTGCCGCAAGCTTTCTCCCCCAAAATTCAACCTCTGGCGCCAGGAAAACACACTTGGAGCATTTCAGCCTGAGTCCCACTCTGTCTAGTCGACTTAGAACCTCTTCCAGATTGTGCAGCTGTTTGGTGGTATCACGACCGGTGATCAGGATGTCGTTTTGAAACACAATGGTGCACGGAACTGATTTCAGCAGACTCTCTATGTTCATCTGGAAGATGGCAACAGCCGAGTGAAGCCCAAAAGAGCATCTGTGGTATATAAACAGTCCTTTGTGTGTGTTGATGCACGTCAATCTTTTCGAAGATTCAGCCAGCTACTGTGTCATGTAGGCGGAGGTTAGGTCCAAATTGGTGAACGACTTTCTGCCCCCGCTAACATTGCGAACAGGTCATCCACCTTGGGTAGCGGGTACTGGTCTTGTAACGAGACTTGGTTGATCGTTACCTTGTAGTCTCCGCAGATTCTGACCGTGCCATCGCTTTTCAACACCGGAACAATCAGACTGGCCCACTCATTGAACTCGACTGGCGATATGATTCCCTCTCGTTGAAGTCTGTCCAGTTCGATCTCCACTTTCTCCTTCATCATATTTGGAACCGCTCGAGCCTTGTGATGAATGGGCCTTGCATCGGGGACGAGATGGATCTGCACCTTGGCACCTGTGAAGTTACTGATGCCTGGTTCAAATACCGCCGGAAACTTGCTCACCACTTGGGTGCACGAGGCATCATCCACTGAAGATAGTGCTTTGATGTCGTCCCAGTTCCATCGAATCTTTCCCAGCCAGCTTCTGCCGAATAGCGTTGGGCCATCACCTGGTACAATCCACAGTGATAAATCATGCACAGCTCCATCGTACGATACCTTAATGATACGATACGCTGCCAATGACTGGTATGAGCTCTTTGGTATAGGTGCATAGCTTTGTCTGAATTGGGCTCAGTTTGGGCCTTTGTGCATTGTTGTCCCGCAGTTTCTCAAAAGCCTTCTGGCTCATAATTGACTGACTCGCCTCTATGTCCAACTCCATTGATACCGGAATACCATTCAATTTGACTTTCAGCATGATAGGAAGGCTCTTGGTGGTGAAGATGTGTACTCCATATACTTCTTCCTTGGGTTGAGTTGCTTCTTTTGTATGTTCTGCGTGATTTGCGCCAGATCGATCATTCTCTGCCGACTGCCACATGGTGAGTTGCAGCACTCCTGCACATTCGCTAGAGGTGCCCCATTGTCTCGCAGCCTTTGCACATGTAGTGCTTGAATCAACATTCTTGGGCTCTATGATTACCCCCGCAGTGCCAACATGGTGCTAATGGATTTGCATTCACACCCGATGGCGGACTCTGAGTCATCCTAGGTCTTGCAGCTGCAGACGTGTAGGCCCTGTCATATGCAGTTCTGCCTGCTAGTGACGTTATTTTATGCACAGTACTTGCCGGTGAGCTTCGATGCTGGGAAGATACCTGTCTGGGATTATCGCTCGTGGATATGAATGCTTGGGCTATTGTGATGGCCTTGCTCAGGTCTAGCGATTCGACGGACAGCAGCTTGCAAAGAATGACCTCGTGGCCAATGCCAAGCACAAAAAAGTCCCGCAGCATTTCCTCCAAAAATCCAGCAAATTCGCACGTTCCCGCACGGCGTCTCAGGTCGGCGACATAACTCACCACGTCCTGACCCTCGGAGCGGTGTTGCACATAGAAGCGATACCTGGCCATTAAGACGCTCTCCTTCAGATTGAGATGGTTCCAAACCAGCATACACAACTCTGTATATATCGTCTCCGCTTGTTTCTCCGGTGGTAGCAGATTCTTGATGTGGCCGTATATTGTGGACCCACACACGGTGAGGAGAATCACCCTGCGCTTGATCGCTTTATCATCCCCATCCAGCTCGTTGGCCATGAAGTACTAGTCAAGACGCTCAACGAAGACTTCCCAAACATTACCCTCTACAAATCTCTCTAAAATACCAATGGCAGCCATGACCGCGTGAAAGTTAGTAATCTGTTACTCATCGCCAATTGTTAAGTATGGAAGAACTCCACAAGACTGAGTACTGTGAGTTAAAATGGATGTGACCTTAGTCTCTTTAATACAACTGCAGAGTGCCTAAGCAGCATGGCAGACAACCTTTTATACTCCCTTGCACAAGGTGTGCAGGTGACCCTTGGGCCTCCAACAGTTGCGCCCTCTGGTGGCAAGTCTTACATAGTTACAATGTTTACATACATAACACAAAGCGCTTTACAGCCAATGAAGTACTTTTGGAGTGTAGTAACCGTTGTAATGTGGGAAACGATGAAGCCAATTTGCGCACAGCAATCTCCCACAAACAGCAATGTGATAATGAACAGATTATGTTTTTGTTATATTGGTTGAAGGATAAATGATGGCCAGGACACTGGGGACACCTCCCCTGCTCATCTTCGAAATAGTGCCATGGGATCTGAGGGAGCAGACGGGGCACTCAGTACTGCACTGGAGTGTCAGCCTAGATTTGTGCGCTCAAGTCCCTGGAATGGGATCTGAACCCACAACCTTCTGACTCCGAGGCAAGTGTGCCCCCACTGAGCCACAACTGACACTAACTAACCTGCGGTCCTTAAAAAGATAGCTAGAAGTGGCTCCAAAAATAGGAAAGTAGGTATTATTCAGAGATTTTGTGGGGCCAGGAGAAGCATTAATCAACAAGTCTTTCTCCCATGATTGATCTCATTGAAGGTGGCAGGGCAGGTTGAGAAAGCAGATAAAAAGTTGGTCAATGAGGAAAGAAAATGGGTGGGAATCGAAAAAATAATTGCAAAAGAAAAGACTGTCCATCAACAATTCATACAAAAACTTTACAAAGTACCATTCATCCATCTATCTGTCCTGAACAATGTTCTTCTCCCTTCCCTACTCCATTAATCCTAGCTGTGGCACTGGCACTAATGAACAGTCCCGAACTAAGAATCTTTTAATCTCCTTAATTGCTGGAAGCCAGCACAAGCTTCACAGTGTCACATTGTTTAAATTGAGAAATCTAACTGAAAGGCCAAGGTCCATAATGCAGGATAACACTAAAGAAAATTGGGCAAATCCAAGAAGCGATGATTTGGTGATGCCAGACTTATGTTCCAAAAGCCTGTAGATTGTCAGAAGAAGGATAGACTGAGGGAGGTGAGGCGTTCCACAGTTTTGGCAAAAAAAAGAGTTTGCACCGAAGATAGTTTGACTCATGATCTCATCACAGTGAAAATTCAGAAAGGAGAAAGATTATGTTGGATGACATAATGGAGGTTTGGAGGAACAGGAGAGCGAAGTTCAGAGGTGTGTTGATATTTTATTTCTTGTCTCCTGTAAAGAATGTGAGATGATGTTGGACTGACTCAATTTACTGGTGAGTTAGTAAATGGTCAGAATTTACCAGCATCCCTAACAACATATCGTCAATGTTTCACCAACGTATGAGGTTCCATCTACTGAAAACCTTATTTTTTGATTTTTTTCAGTGATATGTATTTATAAACGCCCAGCCAATGGGGCCACAGACATCAACTTCCCAATGAAAGGCTGGAGAGGAATGGTTGACTGGGCAAGGAATTCCGAAGATAAAGTTACTGTTTCAAAAAGCATCTTTTCAACAGGTAAGATGGTGGTGTGCTCATTACCTTTCATCATTGGAGCTTCAGTCATTGCAATGCAAACTTCGGCTCATATTTGAAAATAAAACAACTGGCATCTCGGGCTGATCACAATTTTATTGAAAGGCAATGACTTCATATTTGCAGAGCCACACATAATTTACTGGGCTGAATTATTGTATTTGCCTACACACCAACAGCTACCGCACTTCAAAGGCAATTCACTGCATTAAATAAATTGAGACGTTTCAATAATATAAGGCATTGTCATAGAATCTCAGAAATTTACAGCATGGAAGGAGGCCATTTCAGCCCATCGTGTCCATGCCGGCTGACCAAGAGCTATCCAGCCTAATCCCACCTTCCAGCACTAGGTCCCTAGCCCTGTAGGTTACAGCACTTCAAGTTCAAGTATTTCTATGCCCCCTGGTTGTTGACCCCTCTGCCAAGGGAAACAGGTCCTTCCTATCCACTCTATCCAGGCCCCTCATAATTTTATACACCTCAATCAGGTCTCCCCTCAGTCTCCTCTGTTCTAAAGAAAACAGACCCAGCATCTCCAATCTTTCCTCATAGCCAAAATTCTCCAGTCCAGCATTCGTGTAAATCTCCTCTGCACCCTTTCCAGTGCAATCACTGGAAAGGATACAGAGGCATGCATTATATAAATGCATGTATTATTATAGCTTTACTGGTAAATCTGCCATGGTGCTGACAACACTGGCTTCGCCTGGAGTCAAAGGGGCGGTAACAGCCTCAAAATGGGATCAGTAGCCTTTTAGCCTCATTAACACCGGTGAAGCGTCTGGCTCCATTTTGAAAGGGCCCGACTGCCTGGAGTCTAAATGTCCATCTGCCTCAAGTCTTTAGGCCCCTTTTAATATGGAAATCCTATGATGTAAATAGGACCCAGATTATCTTTTTTTTAGGTTGGAATTCTTTATAGCCTGTGCTGTGCACACTCCAACCTGTTTCACGGGCGATTGGAACCAAAGATGCCCACCAAAAGTAAATGGGGAATTATTGGAGCCTGGTGCTGACTTGTACTGTTTGACAGTGGAGCCTGGGGAATTTCAGATTGACACCAGGGCATAGGGCCAGTATAAGTGTAAAAGCAGGCAGGGACATAGAAATATAGAAACATAGAAAATAGGTGCAGGAGCAGGCAATTCGGCCCTTTGAGCCTTCACCATCATTCAATATGATCATGGCTGATCATGCAACCTCGGTACCCCACCCCTGCCTTTTCTCCATACCCCCTGATCCCTTTAGCCGTAAGGGCTACATCTAACTCCCTTTTGAATATGCCCAATGAACTGGACTCAACAACTTTCTGTGGCAGAGAATTCCACAGGTTCACAACTCTCTGGTGAAAAAGTTTCTCCTCATCTCTGTCCTATATGGCTTACCCCTTATCTTCAGACTGTGACCCCTGGTTCTGGACTTCCCCAATATCAGGAACATTCTACCTGCATCTAACCTGTCCAGTCCCGTCAGAATTTTATAGGTTTCTATGAGATCCTCTCTCATTCTTCTAAATTCCAGTGAGTGTAAGCCCAGCCGATCCAAACTTTCCTCATATGTCAGTCCTGCCATCTCGGGAATCAGTCTGGTGAACCTTCGCTGCACTCCCTCAATAGCAAGCATGTCCTTCCTCAGATTAGGAGACCAAAACTGCACACAATACTCAAGTTGTGGTCTCACCAAGGCCCTGTACAACTGCAGTAAGACCTCCCTGCTCCTATACTCAAAACCTCTTGCTATGAAGGCCAGCATGCCATTTGCTTTCTTTACTGCCTGCTGTACCTGCATGCCTACCTTCAATGACATTCTGCATATTTTTTTCCATGATGTAGGGGATATATAAAAACAGTTCCTATTTAAAGTAGTTAATGTTGGAGCACTTTTTTTTTTTAAGCGCTGGTTAAATTAAATATATATAAATATAAATTGTAATCAAAGACTGGCAGGCAAAACTGTAATTGAATAATGGGATGCCTTTAAAGAGGAAATGATTCAGGTACAGTTGAAATATATTCCCAAGAGGGAAAAGCTAGGGCATCCAAAGCCAGAGCAGAGCCCCCTGGATGACAAAAGAAATAGAGGGTGAGATAAAGCAGAAAAGGGGGGCGTAGGATGGATGTCAGGTTGAGAATACAAGTGAGAACCAGGCTGAATATAGAATGTTCAGAGGGGAGGGAAAAAGGAAATAAGAGGGGCAAAGAGAGAGTATGAGAATAGATTGGTAGCTAACGTAAAAGGGAATCCAAAAGTTTTCTATAGGCATATAAATAGTAAACGGGTAGTAAGAGGAAAAGTGTGGCTGATTAGGGACCAAAAAGGAGACCTACGCATGGAGGCACAAGGCATGGCTGAGGTACTAAGGGGGAGAAATTTGGGGCATTTGCGCCTCCCGTTCGTGCCCGGGCACGGTGCTGCTACTGACTCTGTAAGCAGTTTTGATCCTAGCCCAATTGCTAGATGAACAGTTCCAATCGCCCCTGCCTTACGAAAATTCTATACCCGGGGATTATTATTCAGAGTATAAATGTAATAAGTCACGGACTGCAATGCTTCGGTGAAAAATCGTACTTATATTTATTTAGTCGAACACTGGCTAAAACATGCACTACTAAACGAAAATCACTGTCTCTGTGGAGAGTAAGATCCAGGTTACAAACAACATACATACAGTACAAAACTGAGGACCGATAACATGCAGTAATTCCCTTGTTGCTATGGTGGATTCTAACTCCACCCCGACCAATGAATTACCCTATCGCAGCCCCTTTGCCTGGCTAAACCAAACAAAGCTTCCTCCCCAGAATAGCCCCGAAAAGCTTCACTTATGAGAAAACTCTGAGCCCTTACACCTCACCCAGCTCGCCTGGGATATCTGGTTACCGGCTTGGGACACTCGCGACCATGCTCACCACCACACACAGTCGGTCTCGATCGCTCAGCTCAGCTGTGGGAAGTCACTGCCTGGAGGCCGTACCCTGTGAGGGGTATGCGGTTCTCTATCTCAGCGGCTTCTTCTGCAGAGCTGCGGCTTCCTCCTCTGGTACTTCTTGTTACGTCGAGAGCGAGAGGGAGAAGGCGGCTGGGAGTGGGGGGGTGGGGGGAGGAGGTGGCGCCGGGGTGTAATGAAATGGTGGAAAAGAGTCTATCTTTATAGGAGTCTTGCTACCCCTATCTTTGCCGTCAATCATTAAAACCCTTTTGCCTCTAAGCACTCCGGTGCTTAGTCAGTGATGGGCCATTAGACCCATGTGTATTGAACTAATGGCCCTGAGTCTGGGACATATCTCGGTCTTTGTGTTAGGAAAAAAAAGCTGGCTCCTCTTTGGCTGGCCAGGCTAGTGGGATCATTGTTCTGCTTCACTTCTGAGATGGAGGTGAGAAATGCTTTTGCATATGGCCCCCTTCCTTTAGCTAGGACTGGCGGGCGAACCCGTACATTCTGGATGACTGACAGTTCTTTTGTCACAGCCAACTGCCATGCGGTCTCTCTGCACAGGGTGATCCCATCACAGGGAAAAATACCCTCAGAAAAATCCCATAAAGTACATGAAATATTCTCGACTGAGTCCATTCTTTAAACAGAGACTTTGCAATCTCTTCAGTCCCCAATTTGATGCTTTTTCTTTCAATAAAAGATCACTTGACGAGGGAGCAAAGGCCAAAGTCTCCCACAAGTGAAGCTGTTCCCCTGATTTTTCATTTTAAAACCCTGGAACTGTCCCCCTTCGACAGAGTCAAGACATCAGCGAAAACGGCCTCTTAACATTCAAACGGTTGGGTTCCATTTCACAAGAAGTTACCAAAAAATAGGTCACCGCGCACATCACACAGTACAGCATTGACAGGTGGAAACACATTACAAAAATCACAATAGCGCACATCGCGCAATATAGAGTGTAAAACTCTAACCAGAATATAATACACTTGCTTACAGAACTTTGGTACATTACAAATTTTAGCAGGGAGAAACCATCATCAACATAAATCAATTACACCTCTCTGGGTCGATCTAACACCCCTTGCCACCGCGCTCGGAGCATCTGGCTCCGTCGCCTGCAGCTGATGTAAAACAAGTAGGCTACAAGCAACAATTGTATGATAACCAATGCATGGGAACAGACGCAGATCCAGGGAGGAATCTCTACACTCAGATCGATGTCCCACCACGGTGGCGAGATAATCCCCTTGATCTCGTCCCCCACTTCTACTATCTTTTGCTCTAAAGTGCAAAAATGTTTCTGGGAGAGCTTCACGGTCTTTATTATCTCAGTGAGGTGTTCCGGCAGAAAAGGAATCGGGTACCCGAAATGCTCCACATAGTCCTGGCGATGCGTGAAGCTGTTGTTCACAGTGAGGTGAATGGTCGAGGGTTCGGGGATGGGGGTAACTCGCTCTTGTGCCACTTGAACCTCAGCCTTGGGTTTGAAACAAAAACTTCTGTCGCTCACCGGACACCACATGTCCTGGCTGTACTGGTAGTGGAGTGCACTTGTGGTGAAACAGTATGTCCCACTCCCAACACATGCTACCTGTGGAGGTATGTGATCTGGTGCCATCACTTCCATGGTGAAATTGATAGGTTCCGCACCTGCAGAAGCAAACCCATATTCTGATCGAGCAAAAGCAGTCAAGTGCTGGGGACACAGTATTACGTGTGCACCCCGGCTCTGGCATCCGGAGAGGTCAGTGCCTGTCATAGCATGCTCCCACTTTATGACATACGGCGGGACCGCTTTTAAACGAACGTGCACTCATCCACGAATTACCATAATATTCTAAACCCTGTATACCGGTGCTGGCTGGGATGACCCGCTCATACTGGAATCCTCACTACAATTCCCATCACTGTATGGTTGGACCGCCCGCAATCTACAGGGACAGGGTAGGCTTCAGAGGCCAAATGAAGCTGGCACGGGCTCAACGAATTGCTATACCGGTGCAGTGCGGCGAGATGCTTGTTGCTTAACCCTGAAGGAACGCGACCTTGCCTCAGGTCCTCCAGGTTACTGTGGCCCTCGCCCAGCAACCATGCTCCATACAACACACACACCTCATTCCGTGCAGCCTGCTCCGAGGCGTTCCTGTCCTCCCGTATCAAATCATTAACAGTTTTAGCATGCCTCTCCAGCTCTGCAATGACCTCCTTTTAAATGAACGGTCATTGCCTGATCCTCATAAAGCTCTGAACCCATCACTGTATTCTCTTCCCCTAGAATCTTACGCAGTTGGTTCTTTAATCCAGTGATCTGCATCTGGAGTTGTAATCATCCATTCTATTAACAATACCCGTTCCTGTACTGAACGCTGTGGCTACATCGTTCCAAGTTCCTCTGCTCTGCCTGCCGGACCCCACACTATTCCCAACATTCAGATCATAAAGCCGTCTTTATCTACATTTCCATAGTCCAGTTCATAAAATTCCTGAAAGATCACTTTTAACAGAGCTTCATAAAGCTTCTTTATCTTTGGGCACCACACAGGCAGGTGGACTTCAGTCAGGTTCAGGATCATGGATGCCATAGAGTAGTGCACATTCTAAAACAAAACTTTGTCAGTAGGCATTAACACCAACCCATTCCTTGGACCCCTGGTGGTGGTGGGACACCTATTTACAGTCGTCTGTGCCGTCAGGGCTCTGAGCGGGGGCTTCCTGGTATATGAGATGACCTCTGTGGCATTGATGGTGTTCAGGGGTTTTGGGATCACACAGGAGTCCACATTCCGATCCCAACCAATCCCACCCCTGGCGTCTGCCATCGCCTGCTAAACGCGATCGACACACCCATTGGGCAGATCTTTTCCGACCCCCACATACACACACAAAATCCCGTCCTTGGATTCCCACCACTTATCCCAACACACATTCACTCCTCCCTGAGAACCCGTGGTCGTCCGGTACATGTTGTTACTTAGTCTTTCCCAGTCAGCTCTCCGGTCCCGTGTGTCTGTGCTCAGTTTCCTGAGCCACCACCACCTTCCCAGTGGAATGTGTCCCTACAGCTAAAGCACACCCGTTTACCCTCCGTTACCCTAACCTGGGAGATGGTAACCCCTATTCTCGGGCATGAAATGGACGTTTCACCATAGGTGAACTTATCATGGCTGGAATACTGGGTGGAATTCGACCCCAGCCATCCCGGCCATCTTCCCTCATGGAGAGAGATGCTCGCCCCATCCTTCGAGCCACCTCCGGTGGTCACGGTCGGTCCATCTCCGCCGGTACAGCCGAAGACAACCGATTCCTCCGTGTCGCCCCTGCGACTCGTGCTGGCTTCAATCATGGTGATCAGGATTCATATGGCTGACTTCATCCTGTTCTTAGGCATTCCCTGAAAAACACACAAAATGCAACGTTGTCCTTGGGGTGATGCCTCACCTTTCCAGACGCAACTACACATGATTACCTTTGGAAACCGGAATATATTTAAATCACAAACTATATAGACAAGCTAAGGCAACAGATAGGAAAGAAAGAAGTTATGTACAGCGCCACCCGTCTCCGGGCAGCCACACTAGGTCTCCTCAGTCCTGGGCCTCTTATGACCCCGGTTTCCTTCGTTCACCGGTGTGTAAGGAGGCGTCCACAGCATCCTGGACCGTGGGATCCTGGCACTCCTTCTCACTCCTGCCCCCACAGGTGGAATGGCTGGTCCCTCTGTGGGCTCCTCACAGTCCCAGATTATGGGCTGGAGACCCACACCTGCAGTGCAGCTCACCACTCCCGGCTGTTTCCTCCTCGTGTCGGCTCTTTCCCCAGGGTTGAAAAGCTGGCACTGATTGATATGGAACCACTTAGTGCGTCAGGGCATTTTGACCGCATATACCATCGGACTTGCCTTATCCACGCTACTGTACGGTCCCATGTATAGCGGTTCAAAAGTCCCTACCCTAGTGAAGTTTCTGACCATTACTTGATCTCCAACTTTCCACTCGTGGTGCTTCTAAGGCTCAAGCAATAAATGATTTCTACAATGTTGCTTCCCCATGTTACTGGCAGCCTGCCAATGGATCTGTTTGAGATGCTCAAACAGATTCTTAACGAACCTTTCCCGGTTCACCTCTCTCAACTGACCTTCTGTGAGAACCGGTGCCAGTACATGGCTGGGCGTTCTCATGACCCTGCCAGTCACGAGCTCATGTGGGGAATAACCTGTGCTTCTAGACGGGCTGGCTTGGACCCCCATTAGAACTAACGGCACGACCTCCACCCATTTTCTAGGCGAGTCTTCCGTCTCCTTCCGTAATCTTTCCTTGATGGTCCTATTCATCCGCTCCACAATCCCCAATGACTGCGGGTTTTGAGCGACGTGTCATTTACCCTCTACACCTAGCATCTTCAGAGTTGCCTGCATGGCTGCCACTGTGAAGTGACTCCCCTGATCGAACTCCACATACTGTGGTAGCCCCCACCTAGAGAACACTTCTCTCACTAGAATCCTTGCGGTCCCCAAAGCTGTGGCTTTGCAGCATGGGAAGGCTTCCACCCATTTAGAGAATACATCGACCAGAACCAGGCAGTACTTGTAACCCCCCTGCGCAGTGGGCAGCAGTCCGATATAAATCGACCTGTATGGACTGCCATGGTCCCTCCACTCTACTAGTGTGTCCCATGGATACCTTTCTTTTCTGGGGGTCAGGGTTGTTTGCAGCACACACCAAGCAATCCGCGTAGATGTCGCGGACGTCCTCCCTCAGTTGCAGCCACCACCCTGCCTGTTCCACCAGTTGCCAGGTGGTCTCCGGCCCGGGGTGCCCCGCTCCTGGACCCTCGTGGGCCAACTGAAGGAATTCTCTCTGGTGCTGCTGAGGAATTACCCACTGTTCCCCTCTGAAAACCATCCCTTCCTTTACCGTAATGCCTGCCACTCCATATGGACCCTCTACCTTAACTCCCTTAGCCAGCGTCTCCAGAACAGTCTTTAGGACGGGATCCTGTGCCTGGACCATCTTTAGGTCTGGGGCCAATGCTACCCCTGCACTCCCTTGTGTCCCACCTCTGTCTCTGATCGTTGCTGCTGGACTCGACCCATATGGATCCCAAAACTTGCCAGTTCGAGCACCTTCTTTGCCCAGTACGTCAGCCTGCTGATTGCCTTCCCCACGGGGTTCTGTCTTAGAATGGGCCTTGACTTTGTCGATATAGAAATCCCTCTGGGTTCCTATCGATGTTATGATCTGTCGCAACAATGCTAGGGGTTTCCCGTCTGCAGATTTGAATCCGCGAGACCAAATAGCTAAATATTCTGCACACGAATTGCAAGTGAACATGCTGTCCGAGCAAATCGTGTAGGGAACTCTTCGGGGTGGGTAACCACAAACACCACCGCCGACAGTTCAGCATGCTGGGCGCTCATGGTGCTCTGGAGTTTAATGGCCTTGACAATGCCGACCTTTGGGTCAAAAATCCCGCATCCAGTGAGTCGCTCCCCTGCCACCACTGTACTGGACCCGTCCACAGATCTCGCGGCCCATGGGATGGATTCCAGCCCGAAACCCTATGTCCACATCCCATACTTCTTCAACAGAACATGTGTGTGAGTCACCCCTGGGTAGATCAAATTTGCGGCAAGCTTCGACTCACAGAGATCTTTCACACACACATTCGTCTGAAAGAGCAATAAAGTCAAGCGTGCATTGCTCACCGTGCCATCCTTTATCCTCCCATCCAGAAGCATCTGAGTCGGCGTATGATGGGTTAAGAGAGTTATTGGGACGCCCCCGTGAAGATTTGTGATCTCTTCACGGCCCAATGTGTGGCAAGCAGGTGCCTCTCACAATTGGAGTACCCCCTCTCTACATCTGTGAGGATTCCTGATGAGTATACCACAGGCTTCAGCTTACCATGCCGCTTCTGGAGCAGAACTGTGCTCAAACTGTCCCCTGTGGCAGCTACCTCCAAAAAGAACTCCTCTCCCCCATCAATCGCTCCGAAAGCCAGTGCGGTCTGCAGACCTCTCTTCAGACGACTAAAAGATGCCATGCAGTCCTCATCCCACTCCCTTGTGGAGGAGCCGGAGTAGATGGGCTGCCGTAGCAGCATAGTCCTCGATGAAATCCCTGCAGTACATTGTGAGTCCCAGGAAGAATCTTACCCCCGTTACCATGGTCAGGGCGGGTAGCTCCTGTACTTCTGGCAGTGGTCGAGTGTCCCCCTCTGCCTCACAGTCCTCCTTATCTACCCAGGCAATTCCCGGAGCTACCAAGCAGACCATCCCTTTGGCCTTAGATAGACCATCGGTCAAATTCCAGATCTGCTCCTGGCAAGGACCATGATTACCGTATCAAACCCTCTAGTGCTGGCGAATCTGCATGCCACTTGAATATACTTCAACTGCTCTTCCAGCACCTTTACCTCACTCAACAAGTGAGTGTTCTCCCTCAGTTACCTGGAATTGAAGGAACTCCTTATGGTTATGGAATGTTTTCTCCTGGCTTATTCTTCCCAGCTTCTCATCCCTTAGCTCCGTGCATAACCTGCTCCCTACTACTGCCTCTGCATCTGACTGTGCCTTGGACTCCCTGAGCTCTGCCTCTTAACTTACCAACCTGCTCATCGAGCAGTTGGACTTGTCTTTGTCGACAGACGAGCCATATCACCTTTTCAGTGCTGCGCCTATGCTCCTTGCCCTCCGTCCATTCTGCCGCTGCGTCCACTGGACGCTCAGCACGCAACAAGCCTAGCACCCATTTCTTAGTGATGTTAACCTTCTTAAATATATATGAAGAAATCCCTTCCTCCATTTGGGATCTTTCGCCAGCAGCGTTGTCCATGACTGATTCACACTCCTTTAACCCAGGTCCCTTTGTGGTCGCCAAGAGATGCAAGTGGTTTTGATCCTAGCCCAATGGCTAGATGGACAGTTCCAATCGCCCCTGCCTTACGAAAATTCTATACCCGGGGATTATTATTCAGAGTGTAAATGGAATAAGTCACGGACTGCAATGCTTCGGTGAAAAATCGTACTTGTATTTATTTAGTCGAACACACACTGGCTAAAACATGCACTACTAAACGAAAATCACTGTCTCTGTGGAGAGTAAGATCCAGGTTACAAACAACAGACATACAGTACAAAACTGAGGACCGGTAACATGCAGTAATTCCCTTGTTGCTATGGTAGATTCTAACTCCACCCCTACCAACGAATTACCCAGTTGCAGCCCCTTCGCCTGGCTAAACCAAACAAAGCTTCCTCCCCCGAATAGCCCTGAAAAGCTTCACTTCTGAGAAAACCCTGAGCCCTTACACCTCACCCAGCTCGCCTGGGATATCTGGTTACTGGCTTGGGACACTCGCGACCATGCTCACCACCACAAACAGTCGGTCTCAAGTGCTCAGCTCAGCTGTGGGAAGTCACTGCCTGGAGGCCGTACCCTGTGAGGGGTATGCGGTTCTCTATCTCAGCGGCTTCTTCTGCACAACTGCGGCTTCCTCCTCTGTTACCTCTTGTTACGTCGAGAGCGAGAGGGAGAAGGTGGCTGGGGGTGGGGGGTGGGGTGGGGGGGAGGTGGGGCCGGGGTGTAGCGAAATGGTGGAAAAGAGTCTATCTTTATAGGAGTCTTGCTACCCCTATCTTTGCCGCCAATCATTAAAACCCTTTTGTTTCTAAGCACTCCGATGCTTAGTCAGTGATGGGCCATTAGACCCATGTGTATTGAACTAATGGCCCTGAGTCTGGGACATATCTCGGTCTTTGTGTTGGGGGAAAAAAAACTGGCTCCTCTTTGGCTGGCCAGGCCAGTGGGATCATTGTTCTGCTTCTCTTCTGAGATGGAGGTGAGAAATGCTTTTGCATATGGCCCCCTTCCTTTAGCTAGGACTGGCGGGCGAACCCATACATTCTGGATGACTGACAGTTCTTTTGTCACAGCCAACTGCCATGCGGTCTCTCTGCACAGGGTGATGCCATCACAGGGAAAAATACCCTCAGAAAAATCCCATAAAGTACATGAAATATTCTCGACTGAGTCCATTCTTTAAACAGAGACTTTGCAATATCTTCTACTAATATGGGAGTTTAGCAGCGATGATAACCAGTAGTGCCCCACTCCTACCGGTAGCGCTGCGCTTCTGCTGACGATGACAATGTCATCACCGTGTGCAGTGATTTGTTTTTGCCTTGGAGCGAAAATTCAGTAGTGTCCCCTGAAGCAGCTGCGGGTGATGCCCACGACAACTTCACAGGGAGCGTTCCGGGTTGTAGGCCGCTCGCGGGCTGATAATTAAAGGGGAGGCGTGGAAGGAAAAAACATTGGCCGAATTATCGACTTATCCTCTTGGATCTTGCAGCCCAGCATTCTGCTTGTGTGCCGGGCTACTGCCATGGCATCTCGCTCCCTCTCTCTCGATCTACATTATCACATACCCATCTCACCAGCCATCCTTCACACTCGGCCTCATCCATGTCCAATCATACCAACTAACAACACACAAGGGCAGGCACTTGGTTCTTTTAGCTAATGTTCATGTACAGTTTCTGTTAATGTGTTGTCAATCATTGTGTCATGTCTGTACTTTTGGAATCACGAGCCACTAGATGGTGTCTCTGTTGGAGGCCATTGGGCTGCATGCACGTGTGTGCAGCCCAAGTATAAAAGGCCAGCCATTTTGTATATTAGTCAATTTAGGCCTTAATAAAGCAGAACCAAGGTTATACCTCTTGGAGTTAGACAGTACTCAGTCGAACAGTTATTGCATACATAACACATTAAAATCTTTATTTTCAAGACTTTGCCTTGGACAAATTTGTGTGCTTTGGAAGTAGCTTAGTGAGTTGCAGTGAAGGGTGAGACATAACGGTAACTCCACAATGGTGATGGGTATGAAAGGAATGCCTTGGGTATTGCAGGGATGCTTTATGGAGCTGGTATGGGGTGGTGCCAACCTGGCGCATCATGTGGCAGCCAGGGTGTCCAGCGTGAAGTGAAGTAAATGTGGCCATGGCGACACCATCCCTGGCCTCCTGAGCAGCAATGTTGTCGGGTGCTGATGTCCTGTGCAGCATCAGGTGATTGCGGAGGAAGCTGGTGTTGTTAGTGGTGATGCTGGTGTGCCTGGTGATGCTGGTGTTGGGGCTGATCGTGGTGGGATTCTGAGGACCAAGTTGAGATTCATTTTAAGGGCAGCAACGCTGCTGGAATAGATGGCAGCTGAAGTTGAGATGACAGAAGTGATCTGTCAGTAGTGAGAGAGGTTGCCTGAAGGAGGTGACTGGATAAGAGAGTTCCTGTGGTGTATGTAGCACACAAATCACTGACTCCACACGGTCTGATGTTAATCTAACTGCTGTGACCTTCGTCCTTTATTGTTCAGCTCCAGAGTGCCTCTCAGGTGTGGTGGTCAGCCTTTTATATTGCCTGTTGCGAGTACTTCCAGGTTGTACCATTATGCTTATATTACATTTAAGGTACCAGAACGATACACACATCAATACATAACATCACACTTCACCCCCCACCAGGACGCAGGACGACGATATACACATCAATACATAACATCACACTTGTCCAACGGAAGGCAGGTAGGCATAGACATGCGTTAGTATGGTACATGTTATCTGGTACATTAATTAGTTATTGACTGGTAACGGATTCCTGATTTCCTTGTTAGCTCTTATCATTAATTGTACTTCATATCCATTATTTTACACAAATACAGTGGCCATTCAGCATTAGAATATTAATTCTTATTATAAATTCGCCATCTCACATTAACATAGCTCATTTTAGACTCGCTCTGCCTTACAGAAGTCCTTTCTGGGGACCACCACATGGTAAGGCCCTTTTAAGACTCCTGGGTGCATTTCCTTTTTAAGGCGCCATCTTTGATGCAGGAGGATTCCATGAGGCTTCTCCTTGGGCGCCACCATCTTTGATGCTCTGCTGCTCTGGACCGAGGCCGCCGCCATGATGCTCTCCGCTGCCACAGCCTCCGCTCCCCTCCGCTGCCACCTGACTTGCCGCCTCTCCTGCGGCCGTCGTCGTCGCTTCTCTGGCGGCTAACGTAGCCGCCTCCCCTGCGGCCGTCGTGGCCTCTCCAGCGGCCGCACTTGCCGCCTCCCCCGTGGCCTCCGTAGCGACCTCCCACGTGGCCGCCGTGGCCGCCGACCTCCAGCTGCTGCCGCCGGTCTGATGTTAATCTAACTGCTGTGACCTTCGTCCTTTATTGTTCAGCTCCAGAGTGCCTCTCAGGTGAGGTGGTCAGCCTTTTATATTGCCTGTTGCAGGTACTTCCAGGTTTCCCACCACAGCGCCCTCTGTGGTGTACCATTGTGCTTATATTACATTTAAGGTACTAGGACGATACACACATCAATACATAACACTTCCAACCTGAATAAAGCTGAAACCTGTATGCCAAATCCTGAAGGCTCCAGCTTCTAAGATTGGAAAGTGAACAGCTGTGAAATGGTAGCTTTTATACCACTTTTGCAACTGTCAACTGTTCAGAGGAATGAAGAGTCATTGAAAACCCAGCCTACTTACCTGACGTGATCCCTGAGACTGGGAACCTTGTGAAAAAGCTAGAAAAGTGGTAAGTAATTGTTAAATGCTGTTGAAGTACCTTTTAACAAGCTCTTAACGATGTCAATTGGCTGCCCCGCAGCTTGGAGTCGGGTCTGTAAAGCGCAGACAGATCCGCTACTTGGGAAACTGACATCGAGGCGGTTTAACAGTGGGCTGTCGACTTGCTGTCAATCATTTATATTTTGACAGCGGATCTGCCTCCGAACCTGCCCTCTGAACACCGGCAAAATCCCGGCCAAAGTGTTCAATTTTGGGCACCGCATTTCAGGAAGAATATGAAGGTCTTCGAGAGTGTGCAGAAAAGATTAACAAGAATAATTCCAGGGATGAGGGACTTCAGTTACGTGGATAGACTGGAGAGGCTGGGGTTGTTCTCCTTAGAGCAGAGAAGGTTGGGAGGAGATTTGATAGAGGTGTTCAAAATCATGAGGGGTCTGGATAGAATAGATAGAGAGAAACTGTTCCCATTGGCAGAAGGGTCACGAACTAGACGACACAGATTTAAAGTGATTGGCAGAAGAAGCAAAGGCGACATTTTTTACGAGTGGTTAGGGTCTGGAATGTACTGCCTGAAAGAGTGGTGGAGGCAGATTCAAACATGGCTTTCAAAAGGGAGTTGGATAAGTAAACGAAGAAAAAGATTTGCAGGGCTACGGGGATAGGATGGTGGAGTGGGACTAGCTGAAGTGCTCTTGCAGAGAGCCGGCACGGGCACAATGGACCGAATGTCCTCCTTCCATGCTGTAACCATTCTATGATTCTATGATAAATAAAAATAAATTATAGACTCAATATCATTGGAAAAAGATTGAGAGGAGAGATGAGAATTTTTTCACACCGAGCGTTTTTGGGATCTGGATCGCTCTACCGGAAAAGATAGCGGGAACTGATTCCATAAATCATTTTAAAACAGAGTTGGACAGGTACTCCAGGATGAGAAAGTTACAGAGTTACGGACAAAAGGCAGGGATGTGGGACTAAGTACGACCGCTCTTTCAAAGAGTCAACACAAACAAAATGAGCTAAATGGTCTCCTTCTGTGCTTAAATTTAAGTGACTGTATGATTCTATAAATATCAGTTATCAGGAGAAGTACAGTCAAGATCCTCTATGGGAAATGACGGTCCCTGGGCTATGGAGATGACATTGTCAAGCAAGGTCAATGATGAATATGGGTTGTAAAATTAATTAGATATTCTGAAGTTTTTGGAAAGATGCAGCAAAGACAAATTTATATAGACTCTTTCCTCAGGAAATGAAACAGATTGGGTGCAGACCATGATAGTTGATTGTACATATGAATATACCAAAAATGACAGACAGGAAAGATACTGCTCCACATCCGCATCCCATGAGCGAATAAAAAAAAAATCCAGCCTGTCCCATATATTTGTGCATCATAATACATACAAACATGGAAAAACACACTTGGCAGGCTGTATGCTTCTATACCTTCTCATTTTCTTCAATGTAAACATATAAAGAATGGAATAAGAAAAAAATATTTGGTCCAGCAAACCAGCGCCTTACACAGAGTATTATCAAAATACCATATTATGGGCTGTACCTCGCTAATTTGATTAATCTTCAGACATAATCAAGAGGAAACTCCAGGATACTTAATCATTCCCATACTTGGACAATTCAATCTGACCTGTTGCCTTCCATTGTCAACCCCAGCTCCATCAACACAAGAATTGCTGTGTACACTGCTGAGATTCCCAAGGTTGAAATCTCTACACACATGCTTTGACAGTAAATAAGCCTGTTGTAAAAAGCTGTTCTGCTTTTTAAGACCTGTAACGTTGTTATGATTTGTCCCTTGCGGATCGCTAGTACAGAACTTGCACCATTATATAGGACACAGGTAGGCACTTCAGAAAAACAGAAAACAATGGAGGAATAAAAATACTATCCCCAAAAGGAACACTACTGCCAAAAATATAATACAATTTCATGGTGGTTCTCTGTGTAATGCATTGATCAGTCTCTGGTGTTTCCCTGTGGAATGGATTGCTCAGTAGAGTTTGAAGTCGAGATGTGCCGTTGGAGTTTTTCTATTCTAGATTAAGATTCATAGCACTCGTGGTTAGGATGGCATGAATTTCAACGTGATTTAAAAAAAAACAAGTCATGAGAAGTACCAGAGCTTTTTGTAGTTTAATGCCTCAATGTAGCCAACAGTCCTCAATTTCTCCCTGAGTTTACTCTGCAATATGCCTTTGAAGATCTGACTAGCATACAATTTCCTGGCCTCAACTTGGCGGGCGCACCAATTCCAACCCTGTATAAATAGCAACATATTTAACACAGCTGTAAAAAAATACAACCAGTTCGGTCAAGATGAAGTCAGGCACTTGTGTGAAGCCTGACTCGCACTGGAGCAAGTTTTGGTGAAGGATATATGGGCTGGATTTTCAGCTTTGCCGTTTTTGTGGCGAAAGCGGAGGAGGGGGTGGGAAATTTACCGCCCGATTAACCTTTGCGCTCTGTGGAGTAATTTTTGGCGTTTGGGCCCTGTGCCAGGAGACGTTGTACGACTTTCGTGGCGCAAAAACGGGAACCTCACCAACTTTATTGCGGGGCCAGGAGTGCTCCGAGAGAGGCCTTGGGAGGGGAAATTTCCCCCGCATCCCCCCAAAATTCACAAAAACATTCAAAAAAACATTGCCAACACCCTTACAACAAAGATTGCTGCAAAAAAATAAAAGAATAAAAACTGGAACTTACCTTTTCTGCAGTTTATCTACCTCACCGCCTCCGGCAGGGCTGGATCGCTGTGTTTTCCCTGGCAGTCATCGCGGGGCACGTTTCGGGGCGTACGGGTCGGGTGTGAGTTGAAACTTCTGTCGGCGTCGCAAGGAGAGCCATTGTACACCCGGCGCAGCTCTCCCCGGTGTTGCTCCTAAGTGCCGCCACAAAACCTGACCCGAGGATCGTGCCCGGATGCAAAAGAGCTCACCGCTCCATTTTTCGCCATGGAGGGTCAAAACCTGTCAAAACCCGGGTCACAAATGACCCGAAAATGTCTGAAATGTTAACCTTTTATTTCTCCAAAAATCTGAAGACGGAGCACCGTATTATTGTAATGGAAATGTCTGTAGCTGATGGTTGAGAGTTCTTGTGCTAGTTTTTAAATTAAAGTGCACGCGAAACAAATGTAAAGTGGCAATCATGCTGTGTATTCCAGCATTTCCTTTGTTGGTTAGGTATTACTGAATACTGCTTGTCAAAAAAGCTGACCATGATTGAAAGCTGTCATTTTTCTCAGGACTCTTTTATTAAATCTTCCTGTTTCCTTTTACCCCATCGCCTGCAGGAATGGGGCTCTGTGCAGCGACATATGGGCTTGTCAAGCCTCCTATTATCAAGTCCTGGCTGCCTTATCTTATGTATTTCACATCTTATGATCTGGGGACAAAAGCCTTCTGCAGCTGTATCAGTTTCTTTTATCAAATTTGCTTTAAAGGCTCTTATCTGATGCCGCCCTGAGTTGAATATTTCCTGAAGCAGAAATATAGAGCGATGTCGCAAACACTTTCAATTACAGCCAATATGGCCCTTTTGTGAGGAGACATTTAAGATCTACACATGTACCCTGATCTGTCAGGGTCTAGATCCCTTTGTAGTGAGGTTTCTGTGAAAATGGCCGCCTTTTTTCATTTTAATTCATTATTGGGTGAGCTTGACGTCTTTTTGCTTAAGTTTGACGGAAGCTCGCACGAAGGGAATTGAACACTTTTCCATTTCAGACTCTCGAGCCCCAATTTTAACCTAAGCCGTCTGGCGAGAATCAGGCGGGTTCAAGTCAGACACCCATTCCCCCCGCCTGATTATACTCGCCATTGAAGTCAATGGAGCGTAAACCTGGGCGTGGTGTAAAACAGGCGACCGACCCAAAGCCACCCCATTCCCATCGGGCAGGTTAGGTTAAAATTGAGGCTCGAGTGAACAGTATCAAGCACTATTAGGGCAGTCATCTGTCAAGCAACACTCCCTCTACTTAGCCCTAATCTTGGAAGAGTAGTCTTCACTACCTCAGTGAACCATTCCATTCCTCATCTTTGTGAGATTGTAAAGCCAGATTTTAAGGCCAGATTATACCAAATTAGGTTGGGTTTGTGATGCAAACTAATATTATACGGAATCTAGCTTCACATTTTATGAATACATATATTATAGAATCCTGAGTATCCCAGTTCTGACAAAAGGTCATCGACCTGAAACATTAACTCTGTTTCTCTCTCCACAGATGCTGCCTGACCTGCTGAGTATCTCCAGCATTTTCTGTTTTTATTTCAGATTTCCAGAATTTGCAGTATTTTGCTTTTGTACAGGTATTATACAATCCTTCCAGCTATTGTAATGAATAGACTTTCATTCCATCAGTTTGGTTTAGATTTGAACCCTGGGAATAAAAGGCAGTTCGGTATACTGATTTCCGTTAACCTATTTTGGTTTTTAATTTCTCCATTGAATTTTCGGTGCAGAGAAGGGAGGGCGATGATTTAAACTGGTGACCATAAACACTACAGAGCAACAATCAACAAAGCAATGGAATATAAACAGCAGCGCAAGTCAGAGGTTGTCGTCTGGTCAGGCAGCACCTTGAGTAGTGTTTGGGCCACTTACACAACAAGGGATATTCAGATCCTGCAGCTGGAGCCGAAATGCATTTGCAGAGGACTAAATTATGAGGAAAGACTGGAAATACTTAGGCTATTCAGCTTGGAAGAATGTGACTGAGAGGGATCTTCACAGAACCATCTAAAACCGTAAATGTCACAGGAAATATAGATCCAGAGGACTATTTCAAATTCAACTGTGACATTAGGAAAAGAGGGCCCCGAGTTCAAAGTAGTAAAAAATGAACTTAGGACCAATGTCAGGAAATTGTTCATCAGAGAAAGAGTGACGTGCCTGTGGAATGGGGCATGGTAACATAGAGGTTATGTCACTGGGCTAGTAATCTAGAGGCCTGGACTAATGATGCAGAGACGCACGTCGCCCTGTGAGCACCTTTACAGGAGCCAGAGGTTTACCGAAACTGAAAGGGATTCCACTCCTTGAACGAACAAATAGTCTGCGACTATACGCAGCGGATCATGGCAGTTAATGCCCAGTTTCCAGGGAGCATCCATGATGCTTTCATCTTGCGTGAGAGAACTGTCTCATACCTGTTTCAACGTCAGCCACAAGGCCGCAGCCGGATGCTGGGGGACAAAGTTTATGGCCTCGCCACCTGGCTCATGACCCCCCCTCTGGAACCCTCAGACAGACACCGAGCATCGCTACAATAACAGCCTATAAAGCCACACGCAATATCATCGAAAAGACAATTGGAGTGCTCAAGCAGCACTTCCAGTGCCTGGACCACTCTGGAGGTAGCCTGCAATACTCCCCGCAGCAGGTCTCCAAGTTCATTGTGGTGTGCTGCATGCTATACAACTTAACCATCATGAGGGGACAGGAATTGCCACTGGGGACTGCAGGACCACAAGAGGAGAGAGGGAGGAGGAGAAGGAGGACGAGAGCCTGGCGATGAATCCATGCCATCATCCGCACCACCACCACAGCTCGTGAAGCTTTCGTCACTGCAGCTCATAAATCAACGCTTTAGAAACATAGAAACATAGAAAATAGGTGCAGGAGTAGGCCATTTGGCCCTTCGAGCCTGCACCACCATTCAATAAGATCATGGCTGATCATTCACCTCAGTACCCCTTTCCTGCATTCTCTCCATACCCCTTGATCCCTTTAGCCGTAAGGGCCATATCTAACTGGCATCAACAATTCTCTGCGTTCGGGAATTCCACAAGTTAACAACTCTGAGTGAAAAAGTTACACCTCTTCTCAGTCTTAAATGGCTTACGTCTTATCCTTAGACTGTGTTCCCATGGTTCTGAACTTCCTCAACATCGGGAACATTCTTCCAGCATCTAACCTGTCCAGTCTCGTCAGAATTTTATAAGTTTCTATGAGATCCCCTCTCATCCTTCTAAACTCCAGTGAATACAGGCCCAGTCGACCCAGTCTCTCCTCATATGTCAGTCCTGCCATTCCTGGAATCAGTCTGGTGAACCTTCGCTGCACTCCCTCAATAGCAACAACGTCCTTCCTCAGATTAGGAGACCAAAACTGAACACAATATTCCAGGTGAGGCTTCACCAAGGCCCTGTACAACTGCAGTAAGACCTCCCTGCTCCTATACTCAAATCTCCTAGCTATGAAGGCCAATATACCATTTGCCTTCTTCACCGCCTGCTGCATCTCCATGCCAACTTTCAATGACTGATGTACCATGACACCCAGGTCTTGTTGCACCTCCCCTTTTCCTAATCTGCCGCCATTCAGATAATATTCTGCCTTCGTGTTTTTGCCATCAAAGTGGATAACCTCACATTTATCCACATTATATTGCATCTGCCATGCATTTGCCCACTCACCTAATCTGTCCAAGTCACCCTGCAGCCTCTTAGCGTCCTCCTCACAGCTCACACTGCCACCCAGCTTAGTGTCAGCTGTTTGAACAGTGAAAGTTGCGTTTCACTATTGCCTGCCCACTCTATCCCACCATGTTGACTATTACCCCTCTCATTCTACAAATGAGACACTGCACAAGAATGGTTAAGTTGAACAATAGAATTTATAAAACATTGTAAATTTTTGAAACATTTGTACATTGTTGAAAACTTGGTAAATTTTGAAAGTTAAATACATTTTCTACTTCAAATAATTTTTAACACTTTTATGAAATAACCAAAGCAAACAGCAACAAAACAACAACAACCACCCCCCCCCCCGCCCCCCGCACCAAACCTCTATTTAACTGCGGCCACCTCTCCCCACACCCCCCCCGCCTGATCTTAACCCCTCCCCCCACTTGCTTCCTCCCGCTACCCCTACCCGTGTTGGGACCAGGATGTTGTTCAGCAAGGCATGCCGAGCACTGCTGTTGTCAGGGCAAAGACAATGGAGACTCCATGTGTGGATTCCCTGGAGAATCTCGGGGTATGGAAGGCCCGGCTTCTGAGTCGGAAGGCTCTTGTTCTGCCTCCCAACTCACAGGTGCTGTTGGTCTGGGTGGTATGACACTGGGGACTGCGGTGCCAAAGGTCGAGACAATCAATTGCTGCAGGGCATTGACAGCCTCGGTGTTCCCCCGGATTGCAGCAACCATCTGTGACATGTCCGCAGATTGTGTCGCAGATTGTGCGGCGATGTTGCCGAAAGTGCCTGGAGGAGTTCTCGATCCAGTTCGATGCTCTCCCTTGACAGTCCCACCATGTCCAGGTTAGCGTCTGCCTGTCTTTCAGCAGACCGGCTTTGCCGACTCAACCTCCGCAGAGACAGCATGTGGGGTTCAACCATGGGGGTGCGGCTGCCTCAGAAGCGATGAAACCTGGAAATGTGGCTTCCTCCGAGGAAGTTGTGGCTGCAGCTAAAACATGTGCCGACTCCTCCCCCAACACCTCCCCCCCCCCCCCCCCCCGCCAACAACAGCTTGAGGATGTTGTTCCTCCCATGGGTCCTCAGTACACCCCTCACCTTCCTCTTCCTCTTGGACCCACACACACTGGGCTGAGGTGGAGCCTTGCATGTGGTGATGAGGCATATGCAACTCTTCATCTGCAAATTAGAAAACAACGGACGAGTGGTTGGCAGCAGGGGAGGGGGCAGGGTGACATGAGTACGGTCACATAGCGCAGGCTTATTTGAAGGACCACCACTACTGCATTATATGTCGTCGAGAGACACTGCATGACATTACCTGAACCTGAGTCCACAGACTCACATGACTCCAACCCAGCCCGGGGATTTGGCAGGACTTACCCTCAGTTCCAACCATGAGATCAGCACCCGCATGGGTAGTTGATCTGCCATGGGCACCAATTAAGGCGTTCCTCCAGATCAGTCAGAGGATAATTATTGGGTGGACCACCAAGCGATTGGGTGGTCCATCGCTGTTCGCTCCGATTGTGTGCCAGCTTTTTCTGCAAAATGACAATGGCAATGGTCACCAGTGTTATGCTCAGAATAACTCCACAAGACTGTATGTTGTACGCTCAAAGTGATGTGACCTTAGTCTCTTTAATCAAACTCCAGAGTGAAGAAGCAGCATGGCAGACAACCTTTTATACTTGCTTGCACGAGGTGTGCAGGTGACCCTTGGATCTCCAATAGGTGCGCCCCCTGGTAGCATGTCTTACACTATGAAAAGTTTACATACAAACATCACTCCCCCTCCACCCCCCCTCAAAGTCTTAGATACAAGTTATTTACAAGTTGAGGCAATCAGGGGCTCTTTGTTCCCGGGTTGATTGCCTGAGTTGAAGTCCTGGCATGGGTGAGTTGGTCGGATCATTGCTGCACTGCAGCCCGGCTGGTCTGATTGGACTGTCGGGCATGGTGGGTTCATCCTCATGATTAACAGTGAGATCAATTGCTGCTTGGGTGTGTGTTGGTGGATCAATGATGGTAATGTCCTCTTCAAACTGTTCTTGGTTGTCGGTTAATCGTAGTTTGGTCTGATCCAAATGCTTTCTGCACGTTTGTCCATTCAGAAGTTTAACAACAAATACTCTCTTCCTCTCATTGGCTAAAACAGTGCCAGCAACCCATTTGGGACCATGACCGTAGTTAACAACAAATACAGGGTCATTAACCTCAATGTCACGCGATGCAGCTGCGTGACGGTGATACATGTTATGCCGGTAACGCCGGGTTTCTACATGATCATTGAGATCCGGGTGGACTAAGGAGAGCCTGGTTTTGAGTGCTCTCTTCATTAGCAATTCTGCAGGGGGAACCCCGGTGAGCGAGTGTGTCGCGTCCAGTAGCTGAGCCGAACCCGAGATAACCGGGTCTGCAGGGAACCATCCGTCACCCGTTTCAAGCTCTGCTTGATAGTTTGGACTGCCCGTTCCGCTTGACCATTGGATGCGGTCTTAAACACAGCAGACCTGATATGTTTGATGCCATTGCGGGTCATGAACTCATTGAATTCCGAGCTGGTGAAACATAGTCCATTGTCAGTAACAAGAACGTCGGGCAAACCATGGGTGGCGAACTTGGCCCGGAGGCTTTCAGTGGGGCAGTGGAGTTACATGATGACATTATTGCACATTCAATCCATTTAGAGTAAGCATCCACTGCTACTAGGAACATCTTTTCTAGAAAGGGGCCAGTGAAATCTTGGTGAACCCTTGACCACGGTTTGGAGGGCCATGACCACAGACTCAGTGGGGCCTCCCTTGGTGCATTGCTCAACTGTGAGCAAATGTTACATTGGTGTACGCATGACTCCAATTCCGAGTCAATGCTGGGCCACCAAACGTGTGACCTGGCGATAGCCTTCATCATGGCTATGCCTGGGTGGGTACTGTGTAGGTCGCGTATAAACGTTTCCCTACCTTTTTTTGGCAAAACCACATGACTCCCCCATAGGAGACAATCCGATTGAATGGACATTTCATCCTTGCGTTGGTGAAACGGCTTAATTTCGTCTTGCATTTCCCGGGAACAGCCAACCGGCTCCCATTAAGGATGCAGTTTTTTACTAGTGATAGCACAGGGTCCTGGCTAGTCCAGGTCCTGATCTGGCAAGCCATGACAGGTGACCCCTCACTCTCAAAAACATCCATTACAAGAAGCAAGTCTGCGGGTTGCGCCATTTCCACCCCGGTGGTGGGCAATGGTAACACAGTTTTCAGAGCCTGGTCTGTGGTGGATTACATAGTCATATGCAGATAATGTTAGTGCCCATCTTTGGATGTGGGCCGAAGCATTGGTGTTAATACCTTTGCTTTCTGAAAACAGCGAAAAGAGCGGTTTGTGGTCGGTTTCGAGCTCGAACCGCAGTCCAAATAGGTATTGGTTCATTTTCTTAACCCCATATACGCATGCCAATGCTTCTTTCTCAACCATACTATAGGCTCTTTCAGCCTTAGATAAACTTCTGGATGCATATGCAACTGGTTGCAGTTTGCCTGACACATTGGCTTGCCGTAACACATAACCAACCCCGTACGAAGATGCATCACAAGCTACAAGTAACTTGTTAGAACATAACAGGTTTCTGGCCTTAACGAAGGCTGTCCCTTGAGATTTACCCCAAACTCAGTTGTCACCCTTATGTAGCAATAAATGCAAAGGTTCCAGCAAAGTGCTCAACCCGGGTAGAAAGTTACCAAAATAGTTGAGTCCCAGGAACGAACTCTGTGGTCTGGGTGCATTCTTGACGGCCTCCGTCTTCGAGTCCATGGGTCTGATGCCATCTGTCGCAATCTTTCTCCCCCAAAATTCGACCACTGGCGCCAGGAAAACACACTTGGAGTGTTTCAGCCTGAGTCCCACTCTGTCCAGTCGCTTTAGAGTCTCTTCCAGATTGTGCAGGTGTTCGGTGGTGTCACGACCAGTGATCAGGATGTCGTCTTGAAACACAACGGTGCACGGAACAGATTTCAGCAGACTCTCTATGTTCCTCCGGAAGATGGCAGCAGCCGAGCGAATCCCAAAAGGGCATCTGTGGTATATGAACAGTCCTTTGTGCGTGTTGATGCACACCAATCTTTTCGAAGATTCAGCCAGCTCCTGTGTCATGTAAGTCGAGGTTAGATCCAGCTTGGTGAACGACTTCACTCCTGCTAACGTTGCAAACAGGTCCTCCGCTTTGGGTAGCGGGTACTGGTCCTGTAACGAGACTCGGTTGATCGTTACTTTGTAGTCTCCGCAGATTCTGACCGTGCCATCGCTTTTCAACACCGGAGCAATTGGATTGGCCCACTCAAACTCGACTGGCGATATAATTCCCTCTCGTTGAAGTCTGTCCAGTTCGATCTCGACTTTCTCCCACATCACATATGGAATCGCTCTGGCCTTGTGATGACTGGGCCGTGCATCAGGGACTTGATGAATCTGCACTTTGGCGCCTGTGAAGTTGCCGATGCCTGGCTCAAATAGCAATGGAAATTTGTTTAGCACTTGAGCGCACGAGGCGTCATCCACCGAAGACAGTGCTTTGATGTCGTCCCAGTTCCATTGGATCTTTCCTAGCCAGCTTCTGCCGAACAGCGTTGGGCCATCGCCTGGCACAATCCATAGTTATAAATCATGCACAGCTACATCGTACGATACCCTCACTGCCGCACTGCCAATGACTGGTATGAGCTCTTTGGTGTAAGTGCGCAGCTTTGTTTGAATCAGGCTTAGTTTTGGCCTTTGTGCCTTGTTGCCCCACAGTTTCTCAAAAGCCTTCTGACTCATAATTGACTGACTTGCCCCTGTGTCCAATTCCATGGAAACTGGAGTGCCATTTAATTTAACTTTCAACATTAACGGAGGGCTTTTGGTGGTGAAGGTGTGTACCCCATACATTTCCTCTTCAACCTTGGGTTGAGTTGCCTCTCTTACTCGTTCAGCGTGATCCATGCCGGATCGGACATCTTTTGCTGACTCTGCCACGTGGTGAGTCGCAGCACGTTTACACATTCGCTGGAGGTGCCCCATTGTTCCGCAGCATTTGCACACGTAGTGCTTGAATCGACATTGATGGGCTCTATGATTACCCCTGCAGCGGCAACATGGTATTAATGGATTCACATTCACGCCCCATGACGGACTCTCAGGCATCCTAGGTCTGGCCTCTGCAAGCGTCTAGGTCCTGCCATGTACAGTTCTGCCTGCTAAAGGTGTTATTTTATGCACAGTACTTGCCGATGAGCTTCGACGCTGAGAACATATCTGCTTAGGACATGAAAGCCTGGGCTATTGTGATGGCCTTGCTCAGATCTAGGGATACGGCAGACAGCAATTTGCGAAGAATGACCTCGTGGCTGATTCCAAGCACGATAAAGTCCTGCAACATTTCCCCCAAAAATCCAGCAAATTCGCATGGTCCTGCAAGGCATCTTAGGTCGGCAATATAACTCGCTACGTCCTGGCCCTCGGAGCAATGGTGCGTATAAAAGCGATACCTGGCCATTAAGATGCTCTCCTTTGGCTTGAGGTGTCCCCGAACCAGCGTACACAACTCTGCATATGTCTTATCCATTGGTTTTGTCGGTGCTAGCAGATTTTTAATGAGGCCATATATCGTAGACCCACAACGGTGAGGAGAATCGTCCTGCGCTTGACCGCGTTACTGTCTGTATCCAGCTCATTGGCCACGAAGTACTGGTCAAGATGCTCAATGAAGGCTTCCCAATTGTCACCCTCAACAAATCTCTCAAGAATACCAACGCAGCCATAACCGCGTGAAAGTTCGTGATCTGTTACTCGTCACCAATTGTTATGTTCAGAATAACTCCACAAGACTATATGTTGTACGCTCAAACTGATGTGACCTTAGTCTCTTTAATCAAACTCCAAAGTGAAGAAGCAGCATGGCAGACAACCTTTTATACTTGCTTGCACAAGGTGTGCAGATGACCCTTGGGTCTCCAACAGGTGTGCCCCTTGGTGGCAAGTCTTACACTATTATAAAGTTTACATACAAAACAACCAGAGCCCCCTTCTGCTCTTGTGGCACACAGATAGCCATCAAAGCACTTATACCATACTGTGTGCATTTAATACAGTCCTCTGTAAAATGGCCCTGGAAGCTATACGTGTTTATGATGCAGACATCGAAGTGCAGAAACATCTCAGAAAGCCATCTTAATAATGTGTAAAGATTATTCATGAAAAATAAGGTGCAACTCTAAGGGCTAGACTTTCTTATCCTTTTCAGTGGGTTCTCGGCGATTTTCTCGGCAGTACAGCTGTTTTCCGCCCAGCGAAAGTTTCCTCCTTAGATTTTTAGTAGTATCGCCCAAATCTGAACACGCCCGCCGGGACCAAACCGCCGACGTGCAACGCCGAGAAAATCGCCAGGGCGTAAGTTTGTCTACAACGGAAGCCCGTCCAGATTGCCGAGGGAACCACCCTGCAAAAGCCGCTTAAACAGAGCGGTAGGTAAGTACTCTGCAAAGAAAGGTAAGTTAAAGGTTCTTTTTTTCTTAAATTTTAAAATGGCGATTAGGTGTAAAAGTGTCTTGGGAATGCATTTTATGTTTTTTTTTAAGTTTCCTTCTTCCCATGCCCAACCGCAGCCTTGGACTAAATTTTAAATACTTACTGTCTATTCTGGTAAGAACCGCCCGTTTTACTTAGTTTCCCCTTAACTACCAAAAATAAAGGTGCAATGCCCATTTTCTCACCAGGCG
This sequence comes from Pristiophorus japonicus, assembly GCF_044704955.1. Taxonomy (NCBI): domain Eukaryota; kingdom Metazoa; phylum Chordata; class Chondrichthyes; family Pristiophoridae; genus Pristiophorus; species Pristiophorus japonicus. Next base: position 505,640,326 of record NC_091977.1, on the reverse strand, counting down.
ATTAGTTTTAATTAGTTTGAACATAAAAATGGAAATTCTCGCCAGCGTTACTTACCAAACATTAGCGGTTTTTCTGAGTGGGCAAACGGGCGTTTGAGGGGCTCATGGGAAAGTCTAGCTCTAAGCCTACCTACAGCAACATGTGTCAGATTTGCAGTATAAGTAATCAAGGAGTGCATGAATAAAAATATTACTTACTCTCACGAACCCATAATGGTCATTCCACCTCTTCCTCCATTGTTGGAGGTCCCTGGGGATATCATCTGCTGAGGACATCTCCTCAGCAACAGCAGTCCATAATCTCTTTACAACGGCTGAGGGAGGGCGGGGGTGGGGGTTAATCGATTCCTCCTGATAAACTCCCCCCCCCTACTCTCAATGGCAACTACAAGTGCCTCATTAGCATCAAGACTAAATTTCCTGGATCTCTGCCTGGTTAGATCAAGGTGCTGCATCTTCTCCTTTCTTTGAAAAATCGATGACTGAGAGTTGGGTGTATTGTGCATGCGCGGGCGCACCCTGACCCTGACACCTGACCAGAATCACGGGGGGGAGAAAAAAAAAATCAGGAAAAAAGAAAGTCGATCAAAAAGAATTTGCGTACGTGCAGAAGGTCCGGTTTTTTTCATCACCGATAAACCCTTCGTGCAAGGTCGATTTTACCACGACCACCGGTCACCGTTTCACCAATTTAACGGCCTTCCGTCATAGAGGTATTTCGGCAGTAAACCAAAACGATATCCTCAAATATCGCTGAAAAACCGGTGATCGCGGTATTTTACGAATCTCCAGCCCATTGTCTTCTGAATGGAGCAGAGGAGGCAAAAATCCTGGAATCATTTCATAAACAGCTGTGAACTGTAACAAAGTGGTGGAAACTGTAAGGTCTTACTGGAGGAATTAGGTCAAGTGGATCATTTGGCCTGCTTTATGCTTACCTAGCCTGAGAAAAACCCATTCATAAAATTGTTGGCAGGAATGATTCATAGATCTTATCAAAGGATCTCAGTTCCTATATTCTGGGTCTTGAATTCAAGAAATAACTCTCATTTATACAGTGCCTTTCCCAACATCAGGACATCCCAAAGTGCCTTACAGCCAATGAAGTGCTTTTGAACTATAAAAACTGTTATAATGTAGGAAATGTGGCAGCCAAGTTGCGCACAGTAAGGTCCCACAGCAACATGGGAACATAGGACCAGGAGTAGGCCATTTAGCCCCTCGAGCCTGTTCAGCCATTTAATGAGATCATAGCTGTTCTGCGACCTAACTCCCTATATCTGCCTTTGCCCCATATCCCTTAATACCTTTTGGTTAACAAAAATCTATGAATCGCCGATTTAAGATTAACAATTGATCTAGCATCAATTGCCAGATAATCTGATTTAATGCTGTTAGTTCAGGGATAACTATTGGCCAGGTGACCAGGAGAACTCACCTGCTCTTCCTCGAATAGTGTCAAGGAATTTTTTACATCCATCTGAGGGAAGACGGGGCCTTGTTTAAAAGTCTCATCCAAAAGGTCTGACAGTGCAGTGCTTAGTATTATTATGTGCTCAAGTGTCTGGAGTGGGATTTGAACTCCCAAACTACTGACTCAGAGACAAGGGTGCTATTACTGAGCCATAGCTGACATCTTGTTTTTTTTAAGCTACCTATGATATGTTAAAAACTCTAAATCAGAAGTTATTGCTGTTGTTCAATTCTACTGCCCTCTAATGAGGGCTTTTATATTTTCTCATGCAACAAATACAAATAAAATTGACATCATATGCTATGGGCAGTGATGCAAAAGAAATGGCGTATAGAAGGAGGTGGTTACATTTCTTCCAATCCAAGTGTTTCATTCCAGTCAAATATTTTGCAATCATTAAGACACTTTGCTTGGACTAGCCACATCATTGGACAGTTATGAGGTGGCGAGGGGGGGTAACCTGGGAAATGAACAGTCTCCAAGCTTCATTAAGCTATCCAAAATCATAATGAAAAAGCTTGACTAAAGCTGAAAATTGTCAGAGAAGACAAGGTGAATCAAAAAGTGCTGATTAGGTGACTGTTGAGGGTCACAGATGAGGGGGAGATGCTGCAGCAGTCTGCTTCATAATTTACCTGCTAAATGTATTCTACTATAGCCACAGTAAGCCTTCAATTTTTTTTTTTTGGGGGGGGGGGGAAGTATGTGTTTAATCACTTGATAATCGCTTTATAAGCTCTTTGTTTAGAACTTGTCAACACTTTCCAATGATTCTACATAAGTGAGTGATAAATCTGTACTTACTTGTATTTCCAGATCCAGATGATACTTCAGTTTACGTGATAGGAACTGTCCTCTATAGAAACCTGGGGGCATTTCTGGATCTTCAAAGGTACGTTTGATTCAGTTCATGGCTGAGCTTAGTTTAAAAAGATAAAACTCACATCTTCTATCGTGATGCTCAAGAGAGTCAAAAAGTTCTGATGTAGAACATGGAAACTCTTGGGGTCAAGTTTTGCGAATGTTAAGTATTTGTCCCTTATTTACCCTGTATATTTTTTTCTTGAAATTATGATGAGCAGTTTACATATTGAAAAACTTTGTTTGTGGAAATCTATAATTTGCTCATTGCACAAATATTTGGGTGACATCCACATTAAGAGAGTCCCCTCAGACTGCAAATGTTATCCACCATTGATTAATGTTCCTTGTTTTTGGAATGATCAGGAGATCCTATCCAGGATCTTTTTTATTTTTTACCGTTTTTACCCGGAAAAAAAATCAGTTGAGACTAAAGTTTTAAAAAAGTCAGATTTAAAATTAAGAATCGGTATATAATTTGTGTGTAAATATTATATCCAAAATGGTCACTTTGAATTATAGCAATAACTAATAACAAAGTGCAACAGACACTGAGAATTTCCTCAGAGATTGTCTCAATTGGCCGCCTTAACTTTGACGCGAATCCTATTTATGCAGTTTATCCGGGTTTCTACAGAAATTGAGGCAGCCGATCGGGAGAACCCCAAGGAAAATCCTGCTGAGAGAGATTTTATTTTAGATCGTACGTTCCCCATCCACTTATTCACCTCTTCTCCTAAAGCACTGACCTCTTAGTGAGGTACAGCACCACAGGAATCTGCGGGGTTCCAGTACCGTGCCAGAGTTGCCATTCTTCATATGGGAGCCTATTCATCGCAGCTGTGCCTGATCCTCCCCTCGCCTGACACTCACATGTGAGCACATTCCAGCCGGGTGTCACCGGGTGGTGATCCTGAGCAGGCACCATGGCTGACTTTTTAACCCTTTTCTCTTGTTCATGGGTGCTGAGGCCAATTGAGATCAGGCAACTCAGCACAGATTGGGGGGATCTGAGAGCTTCCCAGTTGGTCAGTACCACACCACATCATGCAATCATTTATTAAAACATTAGGACAACAATTATTTTTAAATAAAACAAATTACATGGAGAAATTTAGGGATAATTACCCTTTGTTCCGTTAAGTTCCTGTTCCGCATAGCTACCCCTGAAGTGACCTTCTCTTCTAAACCTTTCAAAGGCTGTCACTTGTATGGTTGGCTATAATGCGTATATTCAGCAAAGCGGTAACAGTAGAAAAGGAAGCCTGGCTGTCACTACTGCTGTTAACTGAGATGCATGAACATTGTACCTGCTCTATTATGTGGCCGTCGCCATGGAGAAGCAGCCTTATTGCAGTATTCTACCGTCAGCAAACAAAACAACTTAGAAGCAATGGATTTTAAGGTGACAAAAGGACAATTAGTGAAATAAAGCAATTGATTTAAAGAGCTCACTTTGGATCTGTAGCCGTAGGGTATTTTCTTTATACACTGATTTTCAGACCCTGAAGTAATCTATCCTCAAAGGTCACCTAGTTTTAGGTTTTTCATTAATCTAGTAATTTCTGTTGAATCATTTGTATGCAGAGCTTTCTTTGTTGCAGTGAAATGGTTGTTCAGTTTGAGTTCAAGCATACATTTATTGATCAAATGGCAGGTTGGAAGGATTTATATCGGGAATTAGTAGACTCGAGTGCATTAAAGGACAATGGGACAATTCAAGAATACTGATATCATGCACTCTGAGAGCAAGATTATTTTACTTTTGGTAGTTTGCACGGTGTACGGTGGCTGGGTTATTTTCAATAATTATATATGGTTGCCATGCTGTCAAGGTTAAAAAGCCACAAAGCATGCCATTGACTACTGAGATCTGTTATGTTTGTTGAATGCACCATTACTGATTGTATGAGACAAAGTCATGCACCAGGATGAGGGGATACTATATGTTGAAACCCTTGAGGTAACCAGATGGCCCATTGCTGCAAAACTATTTCTGTCGCACCGCTTTAATCCCTGTGAATAGGTTCTCAAAATGGACAAACTCTTCAAAAGACAGGTGAAAAAACATCTTTACATAAAAGAATGGTACATTATAACCTATAGCCCATATAATTAAAATGCAGTTTTGGTACGGTTATAAATAAAATATCCACATTTTCTTCAGCTTCTACATTGTACAGCACTAATAGTGTAAACAGACTACTCATTAGTAAGTTGCTGAATTACACAACTCAAATCACAACTGCATGATTTCTCCCTCCCTTGCTGATGCATTCCATGTTCAATAGCACATCACTGAGCATCATCATGACACAAGAAATTTGAGGAACAGGAAAAAGCCATTATGCTGGACAAATACCCCATTTGATAGATCAACTCCATCCATCCAACTTCTCTACATAGAGTAAGTTTAGTGAGGTTACCTTTCCTCAACAGAGCCTCGCAAGATGGAAGGACAGATTGGAAGATTGAGGCAGCAGTGTTCTATCTACAGTACCATTCATCCAGCAAGGCCACCAGAGTGCAACGATTGCTCCTCAATTGCTTCACTCTCCAGAAGTGCATAATTGCCTGTTGGGTCTATTTATAATGTCTGGTTCAATGATCTTGACAGGCAGTTAATTCCACAATTACTCTTGCAATAAAAACAAGTTCCATCTGACTTCCCTCTTACTTCCTACTTCTTAATGTTTAACTTCTGTCATGGCAAACCATTTCCTTGGGAGAGAACAATGATACAGCCACATAAGTCAGCACTGAAATTGTTAACATTTGAAAGGCCAACAGCAGTCTTCCCACAATTCCCTGCAGCAGCTGCCAATAGCTCCCAGCAGTTGGTCATCTTTACTCAATTTCAGAAATACTGATTTGCAGAAAGGTTGCCCTTGGTTGCAAAGTGTGGATTGCTACTTTTGATTGATGATGCCTTGCCGATAATATAATGGTGATGTGATACTGCACTGCATTTATCCACAAACAGCCAGGGGAGAGATGTAGAAACACAGGGATTGGGTGGAAAATAAATAAGCTTTCAGGAAGAATTGAATAGGAATAATGGATTTTTTTGTGCATGTTCTTGCCAAACTAATGATAGGCCATTATTTGTGCCAAATAAATACTTACAAGCTATTTTAGAATCTAGGGTGACCATATATATCTGTTTTCCGGGGACAGTTCTCGGATGAGGGACTGAGTCCCCAGAAGAGTCCCCAGTTCAGGAGACTTGTTCCCTAATACGCGGAGATTCAAATCAGGAACCACGTGACCCCGAACTGCCCTGCGGTCGGTCAATAAAGTGGGCGGGGCTGTGCGGCAGTGCGGGTTCCGATTGGCGGCAGGGATGTCAATCTTCTGTTTTCAACCAGTAGAAGGGATGGACTCCTGAGGGAATTTAATTTATGCCGAGATCGCACTCTGTGGCCGCAATATGTTCTGATGCGCCCCCTCCCTTCAACACCACACCCTCCCCATCCCCTCACCGACTCCCCAGATAGTCCTGTGAAATTCGGTAGAAGTGAAATTGGCCCAAGAGCCAAAATGTCCAAGTAACGGGGGACGCTGGTCACCAGACTAATGTGCGGCGGCTGGAGCCAGGCCATGTGCATGTCCCGGGAGCCAGATCATAGCTGCTTTTTAACGATTCCATTTGTATCAAAATAACAAAAATTGTTGCCTCGTTTCGCTGCCTAAGCTACATTTTCCATCGTGAATACTTTGTTTGTCCTCAGATTCAATTTTAAAAATATGGTCACCCTATTAGAGATGTATAATAAAAAAGCACAAAAATATATAAAGGATTATGAAACAATAATGGGCGTACGAAGTCGTCAGGGCAGCGCAAGTTCCGGGTTTTTGCGCACAATGCGATTGCACGAGAACCCAGAACTTACTTTCTGAGAATCTCCTGGGCAGATGCAACGCATCGCTGGGAAAAGGACATCTTGCTGGCAGAGAGTTGAGCTATTTGCCCAACTTCTGCCCAGCGAATACCCGTGAAATTCTTACGCCTGGTAAAAGCAGTCATAAGGCCTGCTTTTATCAGTGTAAGAGTTAAAAAAACAACAGAAAAATAAAATATTATCAATCATTTATACATTAAAAACAATATGCAATAAGGTAAGGTTATTTTTGGCCCCTTTAAAGCATGTAAATTTATTTTTCAAAAAATTAAATTTTTGTTTTAAATATTTAATTAAATGCCATTTTAATTAATTTGAAATATGTAATGTTTTTTTATTTATTTGAGGTGTAGATGTATTTTTGGGGGTATTTCCATTCATACCCCTGGGGATTCCATGCGTGCGGAATTCCCATAAGCATGAATGGGGATCTCCCTTCTTCTATTGGTTGGGCCGGCCCACGTGATCCCAGAGGCGCTCACTAACTGCCTGCGCCTGTGGAGTACGTGGGCCTCTACCTGCAGGTACGTGGAGAGGCCCAGGACCGCGACTCTCCGTACCTCCCGGACCACCAGGTAGGCAGGCATTTTATTTGCGGATTGGAGGCATTTTCTTGCAGGACGCCTCCGACCGCAAATTCAGGGCCAATTTTTTTACGAGTGCAAAAATGTGTTCTACATAATATGCAGGAATATAAGACATTGTTTTCTGTGCACTGCAAAATTATTTCTCAGTAAAACACATCTTTCCTGTCAGCTGATCCAATTTTACCTGTATATCTTCACAATGATATAAACACCTCTTTGTCCTTGCACATGACACAGAATTGCTGGTATTTTGTCTGTATGGTATTTAAAAAAACCTGTATTATAATATAATAATTAGGATTTGTTTATAAAGCGTTAACTCCCAAAGCCGACTGAAATGAAAATCAGATGGTTGCCATGGTAATTGGGAATGTTAATTAGGAATCAGTGGGAATCTTTGAGTGCCATCCTTAACATTTCATGGCATGATGACAGATTGATTTCTGTATTAAGATTGCAAAACTTTAACATTATCACAAAAGAGTTGAAGTGGAAGCTTGAAAATAATCTTACACAGAAAATGGTTTGAATGTTGAAATCTCTGCCATGAACCATTATTGAAGCCAATGAAGCATACATTATTTTAAATGAGAATTATATAGGTATTTGAAAAAGAGACATTTTAAGAGCATGGAGGACAATAAGGAGAATGTGATTAGACTAGGTGGCTTACGAGGAGAAAACCAGCAGCAGAGACTTGGTGGGCCAGAGGTTTTTTGTGCTGTAATATTCAAAGATTCCAGTCATTTTCTCTTTGAACAATGAAACTGATTCCCTAGTAACTCTGAACCTGCATCTTGTGAGATCTACAGTATCTTTGCAAAGCACCACTAGCATTGGACCACATTCCTTGAGTGTGCTGAGTATCTCCCTCCCTCTTTGGAAGAGAGAAGCCGTTCAGAATCTTCTCTGGAGACACCTCTCACATGATCTCCCACGTCGGATTGTGTTCTTGTGTTTTGGCTCCTCTCAACATTTATCTCAGGGAAGCGTGTGAAGAAAGTACAATGCAGATTCACTAGGATACTGTCTGATACAAGGAAATACAAATACGAAGGACGACTTGGAAAAGTGGGTCTTTTTCATCAGAACAATGCAGATTATGGGGTGATGAAATAGAAGTGTTTAAAATTATGAAAAGATGGGACAGGGTAGAAAGAAGCAGACTGTCTCCAGCAGCAAAAGTGAATGAGGGGCCAAAGGTAGAAGATTAAATTTACGAGATTTAGAACTGAGGGCAGAAGAAGCCACTTCATACAGAGTTGGGAGGTTGTGGAATTCAGTCCTATGATTAGTGATTGATGCAGAAACTATGTTAACATTCAAGATTAGATTGGATAGGTGGATGAAGGTGTTGTGTATGCAATAACTCAATAGACTGAATACTGTAAACTCCGAACAGGTACAAACCTGGCTCTACTTTATTAGGACCCAAAGTGATTACATTACAAGATGGCTGACCTTTTATACCTGGGCCGCACACACATGCGCACAGCCCAATGAACTCCGACAGTGGCGCCACCTGGTGGCTAGTAAATCCAAGCATACATACATGACAATATCCCCCTTTAAGATATTAGTAACAGTCTTTTTACAAATTGTGATGGTCCGAGGCTTTCTGCTCCTGAGTTGAATGTCTCAGTTCAACTCCAGCCTTGGGCAAGCATTCTGAATCTGTTATGACTGGGGGCTGGGTAGCCGATCTGATGGGAGTGGCAATGACCACATCAGGGATTGAAAGTCCAGATTCATTGACCATGTCAGTGATTGAAAGTCCAGATTCATTGATGACAGTGGCGTCCTCTGATGACTGAGGGTAGGTTGGTTGGTCACTGTGTCCTCCTCAGACTGTTCCGGTTCATCCGTGTGCCGCAGCTTTATCTGATCGACATGTTTCTTGCATGTCTGCCCATTCTTGAGCTTAACGATAAACACTCTTTTACTTTCCTTGGCCATAACAGTGCCGGCGATCCATTTGGGACCTTGACCATAATTCAGTACATACACAGGATCATTGATAGAAATATCGCGTGACACAGTAGCGCGATCATGATACCCTTGCTGACTTTGATGTCTGTATTCGACATGATTATTCAAATCAGGGTGGACAAGAGAGAGCCTGGTCTTGAGACCTCTCCATCAATAGTTCAGCAGGGGAGACTCCGGTAAGCGTATGGGGTCTTGTCCTGTAACTAAGCAATATGCATGACAAGCGAGTTTGCAGTGAACCTTGAGTTACACGTTTCATACTCTGCTTGATGGTTTGGACTGCACTGCATGTCCATTGGATACGGGTTTGAATGGTGCTGACCTCACATGTTTGATACCATTGAGTTTCAAGAACTCTTGAAACTCCATCCTGGTGAAGCAAGATCCATTGTCGCTTACGATGATGTCAGGCAGACCATGCATAGCAAACATGACATGAAGGCTCTCACTGGTAGCTGTGGATATGCTGGATGACATGATTGTACACTCTAGCCACTTGGAATAAGCATCCACCACAACAAAGAACATCTTTCCCAGGAAGGGACCTGCAAAGTCAATGTGGATCCTGGACCATGGTTTAGAATGCCATGACCACAGACTCAGTGGCGATTCCACTGGTGCATTACTAAGCTGCATGCAAGTGTTGCACTGATGCACACATGATTCCAGATCAGAGTCAATTCCAAGCCACCATACATGAGACCTGGCAAAAGCTTTCATCATGACAATACCAGGATGCGTGCAATGTAGATCATGCACAAATTTCTCTCTGTCTTTCTTAGACATAACAACACAATTACCCCACAGTATACAATGACTGAATGGATAGTTCGTCTTTGCAACGGATGTAAGGTTTGGTCTCCTCACACATTTGCTTGGGTATGGCAGACCAATCACCACTAAGGATACAACATTTCACAACCAATAATATCGGGTCCTGGCTGATCCAGGTCTTAACTTGTTGGGCCATAACTAGGGTTCCTTCACTTTCAAAAGCATCCATGACTAACAGTAGGTCTGCCGGTTATGGCATTTCCACCTCCAGTGTGAGCAGCGGCAGACGGCTCAATGCATTGGCACAATTGTCAGTGCCATGTCTATGATGAGTGACATAATATGATGAGTGATATTGTCAGCGCGCACCTCTGGATATGGGTTGATGCATTGGTTTTGATATCTTTGTTTTCCGAAAACAGTGAAATGAGTGGCTTGTGATCTGTTTCCAGTTCAAACCGAAGACCAAACAGGTACTGATGCATCTTTTTAACCCCATACACACAGGCTAGTGCTTCTTTCTCTACCATGCTGTAGCTTCTTTCTGCCTTTGACAAACTTTTTGAAGCATATGCAACAGGTTGTAATTTGCCCGAATCATTAGCTTGTTGGAGCACTCCATATGATGAAGCATCACAGGCCAATACTAGACGCTTACACGAATCATAATGTACCAGCAGCAAAGCAGATTAGTAACTTTCTCAAAAGCTCTATTTTGAGATGCACCTCAAACCCAGTTGTCGCCTTTTCTTAACAGCATGTGCAGTGGCTCTAATAAGGTGCTCAATCTAGGTAAGAAATTACCGAAGTAGTTGAGTAGACCGAGGAAGGAAAGCAGCTCTGTCATATTTTGAGGCTTGGGTGCATTTTTGATAGCTTTGGTTTTCGAGTCCATCGGCCTGATACCGTTAGCAGCAATTTTACTGCCCAGGAATTCGACTTCAGGTGCCATGAAGATGCACTTTGAGCGTTTCAGTCTGAGTCCCACTTTGTCCAGACGATGTAGAAACTCTTCCAGGTTGTTCAGATGTTCAGCAGAATCACGACTGGTGACCAGTTTCTTGGAACACGACGGTTCTGGGGACGGACTTCGATATCTTGAGATGATGATGCCTTCATCTGGTTTGAGATGGTCACGTACCAGAGCACACAATGTTTCATAGTCCTTGTCTGTTGGACTTAAGAGTGAGAGGAAATTCTTTGAGTCCATAGATTTTCGTACCACAAACCGTGAGGAGGACCGCCCAGCGCCAAACTGTGTCTGCCTCTTTCTCCATTTTGTTGGCCACGAAGTACTGATTCAAGCGGGCTACAAAGTCTGCCCAATCTTCTCCCTCCACTAATCACTCCAGAATTCCAATTGTGCTCATTTTTGCATGCAAAGATTCTTGTTACCTCATCGCTAAATGTTGTGTATGCAATAACTCAATAGACTGAATACTGTAAACTCTGAACAGGTACAAACCTGGCTCTACTTTATTAGGGCTCAAAGTGATTACATTACAAGATGGCTGGCCTTTTATACCTAGGCCGCACACACGTGCGCACAGCCCAGTGACCTCCGACAGTGGCGCCACCTGGTGGCTAGTAAACCCAAGCATACATACACGACAGAAGGAAAAGTATTTTAAGCGATTGGAACAGAGTGGGTAAACGCCAACACAGGCTGCTTCTGTTTTGTAACTCATATGTATATCTATCTTTATTATAGAGGTGGGATTAATCCCAGCTCGGACAGTAGTAGTGAAATCGTTCTATTCAAATTTTAACTCTATCTGCTCAGCTTAGTGATTGAAAATAACATGGCTGGGTTGCTGTTCAGCATTAGCAGCTCCGTCAACCAGTTGTCCTACTGTGACTGGTTGAGTCTTAATTTGCGCACATCAATTTGCGCACATCAAGTTCCTACAAACAGCAATGTGATAATGACCAGATAATCTGTTTTTGTTATGTTGATTGAGGGATAAATATTGGTCAGGACATGGGAGATAACTCCCCTGATCTTCTTCGAAATAGTGCCATGCGATCTTTTACGTCCACCTGAAAGAGCAGACGGGGCCTTGTTTGAATGTCTGAAAGATGGCACCTCCAACAGTGCAACACTTGCTCAGTACTGCACTGGAGTGTTAGCTTATATTTTTTTTGTGCTCAAGTCCATGGAGTGGGACTTGAATACATAACCTTCTGACACAGAGGTGAGCATGCTACCCACTGAGGAAGAGCTGACTCAGCTATATATTAAGAAAATAACCTATCTATATTGTCGCACACAGTCGTCAAAGCCACAATGTTACAGTAAGATTCTCTGCCCTGCTCATGATGGGTAACCAGCAACACTAACCTAATTAATTTGTCAGCAACTGACACAGGCTGGCAATAACACAGTCATAGTAGCAAGACCCAGTGACATAAAACAATTAGTACTGCATATATTTTAAATCATTAACATGTTGCTTGTCTTTTGATTCAATTTCAGAAATGCCACAGTGCTGAATTCCAAGATAATCTCTGTTATTGTGAAGCCTTCTCCAAAATCTTTATCCAGCCCTTTGGAAATTGAATTTTCTCATCTATATAATGTAAGTTAATGTATTCAAATGATCTACAGTGAAACAGTATGGTTTTATCCACAACACTTTGAATTAGTTTTATTTGGAACTGTTCCCTACCTGCACATTTTATTCACAATTGGAAAGCTGTGCCGATATGAAAATTATTTTGTCAGTGAAATAATTCTTGAAAAACAGCCCTTGGTTATGAAGAGCTTGAGTAGGTATCGACCGTGTATTCTATGGAGAAATAGTTACAAGTTATTTCGGTCTTGCCAAGGAAACTCTGGAAACAGCAATAGCCAGTGCAGTAAAACGCAATGCATTTCATTAATTCGTGTGCAGTGTTGTTTCCTGCACCCTATCTCACTGGGGTGGAATGTGCATGTGAGAACTGAGAAGTCACATAGTGATCCCTTTAACTAGATTATTACAGCACAGTGAAACCTTCTGGACATCCGTTTAATATGCGAGACTTTGTTTAAATATTAACTGTACTCTAAATCATGTAACTATCTCAATGCGATGCCCCCATTAGTTTAGCTTGTGATCTCGTGAATTCTAGAGTGAGTATTTAATGCTAACATCATGTATGAAGAGCTCTTAAAGAGCTTGTTGACTCATTTTTTAATTTCCATTTTTCAGTGCCTTGTTACTATTTTGTTCTGTTTCTTTAGCCCCGGGAGCTCAGGGTCGTATTGTTATTGACATTAAAACATGTAGCGAGTGTTTCTGTAAAGGCAAGCGGGTACGGTAGTGTAGTACTTATGTTATTGAACTAGTAGTTCCGGAGCCTGAGATCCCAACATTTTAGTTTGTGAATTTTAATTCTGTTTTTAAAAAAATGACTAAAAATAAATGTGGAATAAAAAGCAGGTATCAATACAAGTGACCATGAAGCTTTCAGGTTGTCGTAAAAATTCAACTGGTTCACCAATGTCCTTCACGGAATGGAAACCTGCTATCCTTACCTGGTCTGGCTTGCACGTGACTCCAGTCTCACACGAACATGGTTAACTCTTAACTGGCCTCTGAAATGGCCAAGCAAGCCACTCAATTGTATCAAACTGCTCAAAAACCACGTCTGGAAATAGTTTATGGCTTTATCCCCTTACAGTCACACTTTCAGGGAATGGCATCTTTTCATCCCTCTGTCTTTCAGATCCTTCAGCGTTTTGAGAGCGTCTTTGTTGGCAGGAGATCCACTGAGGTCAATGCACCTGATCTGGGAGCTCCTCATTTCTTGGTGATTAATGTGAATGATGGGAATATCTCATCATGCTGACTGACCTCTGCCTCCAATTCTCCCATTTGTATTCCTGTCAAGCAAAGCATTTCCACCTCGCAAAATTTACCCTGATGATACATATAGTCTGCATTGAGAAGGGACTGAATTAGTAACTCACAAAGGATTAGTAGGATTTTAGGCATGTGTGAGATTTATTGGATAGAATCATTTGTATTTTTAAAAAGTGTGCATTTTCTTTAACAGGGCACTACAAACCAGTCGTGCATCGCATGGGATGAAACAGACACGTAAGTTTAAAAAAAAATGTAAAATTCAGTCTATGAACTAAAAATGGCCTCAAAGAACACTGCATTATGTCCAGTTGGAAGTTTAAGTAGGAAGTTCACTCATATTGCAAAAAGAGTCGTTTTGATTCAGTGTCGGCGAGATTTTATTGACAGTTTTATTAAATACATTCATTTTGTTTTATTCAGCCAGATTTTCCTTTGTTTCTTGTCATTTGCTGCCCTCCTTGTCTTCAGGCACTGATTGATGTGTTGGGACTGTTCCCGCACTCCTCTGGTATCTCATCCAAGTAGCCATTCTTCCCGTGTGAGTCTAGACAGTCAGGTGGCAATTCATCAGGAGGGGCAACAAAGCCAAACTCAATCCAATCTTCAATTAGTGGAGATATATGCATTTTCCAGTGGGAACGTGAGCTGATTTCTTCCCTTTGCAAGCCTCGAATGTTGTGGCCAGATCCAGCCCGAGCTGCTTCCTAGTGAGATCCGTGCCGTCAGCACAGATCAGCAATCGAACTTGAGTCACTTCTGGTCTGGATGGCTCAGTACCATATGGTAGGGTAGTGCATTTGTTCACAAGTCCATCGGGACACTTTGCTCACTCCAACTGGTGCTTTTTGTTAATGAACAATTCTTCTCTTTTGTCGTATTGCATCTTGATGGGTGTTATTTTATATGACTGCAAGTCATTCTCAAAGCAAAGAGAATTAACCTTGATGGAAATTTTGAGTCCTAAATGTGCATCGTGAGTTTTCACTGAAGTGGTTGCTCATTTGGCATGTGTACTGATGGTTTACCAGTCAATATTATCAACATCAGTTGTGGATTCCATTACTTATACATAATATTTGGATGAAGAAGCACAGATGCCATGGGACTCATGTCAAGGCTCATCAACCTCTATTGCTCGCTCAATGCAGCCTCTGTCATCTTTTCTGTTAATGGGTGAAGTGGCCTGAGTTCAGCAGTTTGACTCAGTTGATGGCTTTATCTACCCGAGGGATTCAAATACATAGACCCTGAATTTGTGACCCCTACGGGCGAGTACGAGGTGTATGCAAAGCACATGTGCCTAAATCCGGAACTTACGATCTGTCAAGACCCCTCTTGATAGATCTCACGCATCCGGAAGTAAAGGGCCTCTGTGGGTGGAGAGTTGGATTATTTGCCCAACTTCTGCCCAGTGAATGCCCTTGAAATTCGTATGACTGATAAAAGCATATGTCAGGCCTGTAAATTTCTTTTTAAACAAATTGAATTTTTGTTTTAAACTAATTAAATTCCATTTTGATTAATTTTAAATATGTGATTTTTTAAAAAAGTATTTTAAGTGTTTGTGTGTTCTTCGAGGTTATTCCCATTCATACTTATGGTGATCACCATAAATATGAATGGGAATACCCCTACTTGGATTGGTTGGGCCGGCCCATGTGATCCCAGGGATATGTACGAAGCGCCTAAGTCCTTGGGAGACCTTCGTGTAGAGACCCAGGACCAGAAGCCTCCAAACCTCCTGGACCACCAGCTAGATTTGTTGAAATCTTTCAGGTCAGAGGCATCCGCCCACGGGAATCCTCCGACCGCAGATTCTGGGCCATTATTCTCTGAAAGTGTGAATATAGGGAGATAAAGCCATAAAGTTGAGATCAAAGTGACAAGTCTATCACGTTCAGGAGAATGACTTGAACCTTAACTGACTTTGCCTTGCCTAATACATTGCGAAAAATGAAAGACTAGATTACATCTAGATTACGCTAACGTGTCTGGTTTAATGAACTCTGAAGTCCTATCAGTAAATATTTAATTCACACTCAAATCCAATGCATATAATGAAGCAGAAAGGCCACTGCTTTCTTGACCACTGTACACATTATACTTGAGCAATTTTTTCCTGATTATTTTTCCTCACATTTATTTTATTCTTTCTAATTTTTCTCTTTTCTTCTGCTGAAGACACGACATGTTGAGGTTTGGTTCGATGAGGTGCCAGCAGCCCTGTGGTACCTCACTGTAGTGGTCATTCTTCATGTATGAGCTGTTAGTGTGTTATTTGACCCTGAAAGGTACAGTTCTGTACTGACCCAAAATCCAAATGCACTGTTCACAAGAGAAATCAGCAAACTGCATTTTATTCTAGATGACGTCAGCTGGTCCTAAACAGCTGCAACGCTATTTAAGAGGTAAACTGTTGTGAAGGAAGAAGAGATGTTAGGAGCAACAAGAGGCAGTCATTACCATTCTTACCCTACCCGCTGACTTATGAAACTGCCTCCAGTATAAATAGATGAGGGACAGTAGCATACAACTCTTAAAAAAATATATACAATTGACCTTGCTAAAGGGGACACAATCACCAGAACCCACAAATTAACAAAAAAAACCCTTAAAGGGAACCTTAACAAATCACATAAAAATGTTGTTCCCTATTGTAATGATGCACTCCAGTCCCTCCCATGCCCATTGGTTGCGGAAGCCTCGAGCGTACCAGTAGACACCGCGTGCTCTGTCTCCAAGGACACTCGGGCGCGAACGTAGCCGCAGAAGAGAGGCAGTCAGTCGGGCCGAACGATCCCCTCGACCGCCCACTGCCTGGACCTGTTAATGGCCAACTTGGTCAAGCCCGGGAGCAGTCCTACGAGGAGGCCCTCTGACCTGCCCACACCGCCCCGCCCCCCCAACCCCCGCACCGGGTGCCCAAAGATCAGGTGCGTGGGACTGAAGTGCAGCCAGAAATCGAGGAGCAGCCCCTTCAAATAATGGAAGAGGGGCTGCAACCTCATGCACCATAAAAACATGAAACATGGACTCCTGCAGGCAGCAGAAAATGCAGGCGGCCTGGGAGAACAGTAGCATATAGCATATAAGGTGCCTACTACAACAAAGTATCACTTAATCTTTACCATCGGCTATATATCATGTATCAAACCAATAAAATGTCTCTTCCACTTCCAACAGCTTTGTTAACAATGTAATGAGTCCATCCCTCCTCCTTTTGCTGATCATATCTCCGACCTGTTGACCTCACCTCCTGAAATCACTCAAATCACCCTACTAAACTTGGCAATCACCATTACTTTCTAATGGGATGCAGCAGCATCTCAATCAAAGATGCAGCCACATTTTAAATTCAATAAAACAAGAGAAATCCAACCAAATTTTAATTTGATCATTTAAGTTTAAAGTTTAATTTGTTTAATTTGCCAGTTTTAATGACCCCCCTCCCTTTTAGCCAGGAGGAACGTGTATAATTTCTGTTTTTAGTGCCCTAAAACCGTCCCCCGCCCCCCACCCAAAAAAAAGGGCACTGGAAAATAAATTATTTTGGAGTGTGAACTCCCTTGCAGGTGGCATTTCTTTAAAGTGCACAACTAAAATAGTTGAACTGGTAATGTGTAGTGTGATTGTTAAACCTTTGCGAATAAACCAACTCATTCTGAATTTAAAAAAACAAGAGGAATCCGATTTTATTTTCCATCTTTAAGCGTTTTGAGGCCTCAAAGATAATATCTAGCTCTGGTCTGGTTCAGTTATATGGTCTATGCATTGATGTACTCTTGCCAAAACCTGTTATTAACTGTGGCTTCTGTAGTTCCAATGTTCTTTGTATTTACTGTGTTAAATTCATAGTTCTCCTGTCCCCACCAACAATGCAGTGATTAGCAGACACTTTGATATTGAATTTCTGAAACTGACTTAAAATTGGCAGAGCCAATTGTAAAAGGCATAAACTGCACCCCATTGGTGACACTTGTTTAATATTACATCTCGGTTGTAAAGTTTTATTTGATTTCTGCTTTTTTTAATTATGCTGGTAATGATTTTACAATTTCGTTGGGATGTTTATTGAATTGTCTCTGCATGAAGGGCTTATCTGAATGATAGAAACAAGCAAAGATTCAGCAGGTGCTCTCAGAGCTGCACTTGTTGTGTGACCATCAATGCTTACTTTTTAATTTCCACAGTTAATTATTAATTATATTTTCTGACTTCAATGGACATAAAAACCAGGAGAGATGTAAAACGGGCTGCTGATTCTGCTCTCACCCTCTTAACACCATTGCACCCCAGAGAGTGGTGCTGCAGCTGCTACTCCAAATAGATGAATCAAATAAATAGTTGGAGTCTTGTCCCAGTGCAGAGCTATTTGCTCTGCTCTCAGTTGAATTGATAGTGATAGTTTAGAACACCACTGGGCTAAAGGGTGGGGAGAATTGGCCAGGGTTCCAACTCCTGAATGCCTTCGAGTGACCTGTTGGGAGGCGATGTCAGGCGAGTGCCTCATTATTTTGAGTCTTTCTTCATATTTGTATTCCCTCATACCAGGCAGCTTATTGAAACTGTGCTTTAATGTGCCTTGCCTCAACATACTTTCTATAATGTGGAGCCCAAAACTGCGCACTCTGTGCTCTTGCTGAGGTTTTATATAGTATTACGTTTATGTTAATCAAGTGGATTTTCACAATTTGGGCATCCCAGCTGTAGGATTCTGTATTTTTGGTTGCTGTAGATTGTATGCTAGTCTCAGGCTCATGGAATAGAATTACAAAGTATTTACAGCATCGAAGCTTTCCATTCGATCCATGGTCTATGCCATTGTTTATCCTCCACACAAGCCTCCTCCCTCCCTGCTTCATCTAAGCCTATCACCATATCCTTCCATTCCTTTCTCCCTTGTGTGCTTATCCAGCTTGCCCTTAAATCCATCTATGTTCGCCTCAATTATTCCATGGGGTAGCAAGTTCCACGTTCTAATCACTCTCTGGGTAAAGAAGCTTCTCCTGAATTCCTTATTGGATTTATTAGTTACAATCTTCTATTTATGGCCCCTAATTTTGGACTTTCCCCACAGGTGGAAACATCTCTACGTCTGCTCCATCGGACCAGTTCATAATTTTAAAGAGTCAGCAGAGTATCAGGTGGCCCAGACACTGATCCGGTCAACAAACAATTAGGTCTCGGGGGGCGGGGGAATGATCATGCTTGGGAGGGTGGCATGGAGGGTGGATGCCTGGGGCAGCGGTGGCACGCATTATTCTTGTGGAACCCAGAGGAGCATTTCTGCTCCTTACAGCCCCACAAATAATTTTAGACTTGCCCTTCTGGGGTCACTTTCTCTTGCCCATCAGGTTTTACTGAGCGGAGCGTGCATGATGCATGTTCTCTCCATTTGGCCCTCTAAATTGTATTGGGGTCTGCAGTACATTAGAGAACTCTGATTTGTATAAATTAACGAGGCTGCCACTTGATTCAGGCGGAGGCCTGGGCTTGAGTTCCAGCAGGGCAGAAACAGGCCAGTGAGTCGACCACCTCGATTTTAACTCTGCTACTGACCCATTTCAGCCTGGTCAAGGGAGTTAAAATGGTCTTTTACTACTTACTATTATCGAGCCTTCTCTTAAACAAAAGTTTTATGTGAGAGTGATCTGGTGCTGCATCATAATATTGCACTGATGCACTTTCATGGCGCAGTAGAAGGTGGCTTCTTCTCTACCAATTTCTGAACCATGAGTTTGGAAAAAGGAGCAGGAGAGTCAAAAGTTGAGTCAACCCATTCAGTTATCATGCACCTCCCAGCCAACTGTTCAATGTAGGATTGCCATGAATCGAACATCGGTCTTCTTTAGTTCAAACATTGGTTTGTGCCACAAGGGCCCATAATGCTTTTGTAGTGCAGCCAGGTCTATCAGGCCTCCTGACAATTCATTCTTTTGTTAATTCGTTTTTTTAAAATTTGGGATGTGGGCATGGCTGGCAAGACCGATATTTTTTGCCCAAACTGAGTTGTCCTGGATACAACTGAGTGAATTGCTATGATACTTCAGAGGGCAGAGTCATCCACGTTAGTGTGGGACTGGAGTCACATATAGGCCAGACCGGGGAAAGACAGCAGATTTCCTTCCCTGACGGACATTAGTGAATCAGTTGGGTTTTTATGAGAATGTGACAGCTTCATGGTCATATTTACTAATATACCAGCTTTTTGTTATATATTTTTTTAAACCAAATTCAAATTCTCAAATTGTCGTGGTGGGATTTGAATTTGCGTTCCCTTGGTTATCAGTTCGGCCTCTGGATTACTAGTCCAGTAACATAATCACTGCCCTATCTAACCCGTTACTGAGCTAAAGGTCAGAGGCAAATGTTTGTAACAAATTACCTTTCTAATTTGTTGAATTTAAGTATTATTCACTGTTGCTTTAAAAAAAATGTGGGATGTTAAAATGAGTGTGCTAAAAATATTATTGTTGGAACTTGTTATTTGACACCTGCTGCAAAATTGAAAAGCTGTAGGTTTAAACATCATTGAAAAGCAACATAATTATTTACACGTTAAAGTGAATTTAATTATCACAGATGAACTGCAAATTATTCTAGGAAATAAAAGTCCTTGAGATTCTATGCTCACCTGACAACCAACTGTTGAGCCTTTGTAATCTCGCTTGTATTAAGTAGCCTTGGTAGCTTTCAACAATATTGCCAATTCTGAATTATAACAGCTGATTATATTCTCCTGGCCGGTCATTATGCTATCCATATTGTTTATAGCTGACACAGTTCTGTCTCGCTTATTCTTTTCTGTGGAAGTTCATTGTGACATGAGGATTGTGCATGAATACTGAAATCTCAAGGCAGTCCATGTCAGCCAACCCTTCTACTTTGAAACATTCCTCCATTCCTTTCAATTACCATATTACTAATCCTTTAGTCCATTAACCAGAGTATTGAATTTGGAGAAATATTTTGCACTGCTAACAGTCTGTAGCAAATTGCCATAGGAAGCTATGGTTTGCTAATACATTCAAAAATGATACTGCTATTTTCTTTTGATTTTAAAAAGAAAGTTCTCCATAGCCAAGCAAGGATGGTGCAAGGTATAAACACAACATCTTGGATTTATAGACGCACATTTAACATTCCAAAATCTATCAAGGTGCTTCACAGCACTGTTAACAGAAATAATTTAATAACGAGCCACATAAGGAGGTATCCAAAAGCTTGGTCAAAGAGGTAGGTTTTAAGGAGCATCTTAAAACACGAGACAGAGAGGAGGAGGTTTAGGGAGGAATTCCAGAGTTTTGGGCTTAGATAACTGAAGGCACAGCTGCCAATAGTGAAACGAAGGAAATTGGGAATGCACACAAGATGAGAATTGCAGCGTTCTCGGAGGATTATAGCTCTGAAGGAAACAAAAATAGGGAAGGGAGAGGCCATGGAGCAATTTGAATACAAGGATGATCATTTTAAATTTGAGGCATTGCTGGACCGAGAGCTAATGTAGGTCAGCGAGCACAGGGATTAAGGGCAATGTCTCCTTTAAGCTGAGCAGTCGCACAGTGCTCTAGAGCTCCCGTGCAGCTGGCTCACCGGCTTTTACATGGAAATAAACGCACATGTGCAGTATTTTGATTGGGCCTGCGCAGCCCCTTAAAAGGTCATGCACCCCCCACAAAATTAAAGGGAACATTGGTGATGGGCGATTGGTACTTGGTTTGAGTTAGGATACAGGCAACAGAGTTTTTGATGATCTGAAGTTTACTGAGTGTGGAAGATGGGGGGCCAGGAGTGCATTGAGATAGGCGAGTCTGGAGGTAATTAAAGCAGCAGATGGGCTGAGGCAGGGATGGAGATGGGTGAAAATACGGTGGTGGAATTAGACAAGCTTGGTGATGAAGAGGATCGGTCAGGGTCTGATGGGACACCGAGGCTGTCTGGTTCAGCCTCTGAGCAGGCAGGCGAAAGGATTGGAGTTTGTGGCAGGGGCTGAAGATAATGGCTTTGGTCTTCATATTATTTAATTGAAGGAAATTTCTGCTCATCCAATACTGTGACAATGCAGTAAGGACCACGGGCACAAAAAGCTCTGCTCATGTTGCGCTGCCAAACTGACTAACCCTAATATCAGTACAATTTATATTCATAAATTATTACATTTAACAAGTTATATTTCTATTTCCAATTTAATCCATCTCATGGCATATTATTACATTAAAGGCGCTATATAAATATAATTCGTTGTTTCAATGAGAGTGTTGAATCTCAGTCCTGCTCTTCTGATATGACTGGATTGCAAATACATGCCAAAGTTGTTTTCAGTTCCTATCCATTAGAATCATAGAATGATACAGTACAATGGACGAGGCCATTTCGCCCATCGTGCCTGTGCTGGCACAATTATGGCTTTGTTACTTTTTGAGATAAATATAACACTGGTGATATTTGAGCTGAGAGCAGCATAAATACAGAGTACTATTTGTGTTGTTTATCCAGAATTTATGTGAAGTTTTGGGTTGTGGAATTTTGTTTCTGTCCATTTTTTGACATGAGCATTTGAGCATGGCTTTCAAAGTGATTTTCATGGAGACCTTCTAGATGTTATACTTGAAACAGAATGGAAGATCAGACACAGACAGACACAGTGAACATTAACAGAATGTTTAATGTACGCAAGCAGAATAGAATGAGTACCGTTGATTTAGGTGTCATTACACCAGAATCCTTGCAAAAAGAAATGGTAACATATTTCCAATTACTATAGGCAGAAATATATTTTCAGTCTCAATCTAAAATGGGGTTACTTTTGGGCATTATCTGTGAGCTTGGGAGTTACATAAGTTACACCTTATAATGCAGAGGGCACAGCATAGCTCCTGATAAATTATAAGATAATGATCTAATCAAGGGTTTGAATGAGATCCTGAACTGAGAGAGTTGTGCTGCTGTGTGATGAAGAGCCTCACAAGCTGCGAATCTCACAGCATTCAATTTTACCTTTTGAGCAGGGAACTGCACAAAACTGTAATTCTTTACACCTCCTTTGAGTTGCTCTTGGCTCATTGACGTACATATATGAATCTGATATTTGGTTTTGCGCTACATTCATGCCTTTGTTACCTCTAGACTTGACTATTCCAATGCTCTCCTGGCCGACCTCCCATCTTCCATCCTACACAAACTAGTGCTCATCCATAACTTTTACTTAACTCGCACCAAGTCCCGTCACCCATCGCCTCTGTGCTTGCTGACTTGCACTGGCTCCCGGTCCGACAACGCCTCTATTTAAAAAAAAATCTCATCCTTGTTTTCAAATCCCTCCATGGCCTCTCCTGTCCTTATCTCTGTAACCTCCTCCAGCCCTATAAGCCTTTGAGGTCTCTACGCTCCTCCAATTCTGGCAGCTTGCAATCACCGATTTTAATCATTGCACAATTGGCGGCCATGTTTTCAGCTGTCTTGGCCCCAAGTTCTTGGATTCCCTTCCTAAACCTCTCAGTTTCTCTGCCTCTATTTCCTACTTTAAGATGCTCCTAAAACCCTACATCTTTGACCAAGCTTTTGGTCATCTGTCCTAATATCTCCATCTGTGACTTGGTGTCAAGATTTTTTCTTAATAATATTCCTATTAAGTGGCTTGGGACATTTGCGTCTTTAAATGCACTATATAAATGCAAGATGCTGATCAAGAATATGAGGGGGGCGAAATTGGCTCAGTACCACCTATTTTTGGGTGCTAAGAGTGTCCTTAGGGTTCCAAATTGGTATCCACAGGATGTGAAGCGCGCTAGACGCCATCTTGGTAAAAGGGTTACCACGCACTTAATGTTTGCCAGAAGTATGCAGAACAGGCAGATCATGATGTCCATCAGCGTGCAATGCTAATTTGACATCAGTGTAGCTATTTATGAGCACCACGTTCCAGCCGACGCCGTCTCTTAACTTTGCACAGCTGAACACGTGTTAAGCAACATGAAGGACCCGCCACCAGCTCTGTTTAAAGGGATCATCAACTACTTACAGGTTAGTTGCTGGATGATTTCTTCTGACTGTTGCTACAATACTATAAGTTTTTATTGTTTTCCACAGTTATCTAAAGTTTCAAAAGTGTACAGGGAGTGGTGTGGCCGGTACTGCAGTATTTTTTGCTGACTTCAAAGCTTCTGCACATACCAGTTGCTCCCAAACATGGATGCACTATTGGGGTTTTGCTCTTGGAATCAAGCATGACTGAGAGAATAAGCAGAGACCAGGCAGAGCAGGACAAGCTGCTAGGAGGACGGGGAGTGGGGGGTGGTGAGGTGGGAAGAAGGGCTCTCAGCAGGAGGCCATATCCACCTCGGATCAAAATTCTCCTACCTGAACTTCAGCGACAACCAAGGTTTGAGATGTTTGCATTTCAGTGAGGAGGCTGTCACCAAAATCTGCCAACTGCTGCAGCCACAACTCCAACCTCAGAGCATGTCTAGGACCGCATTGCCTGTGGCTGTGAAGGTGACCACAGCGGTGAACTTTTATGCATCTGGCTCCTTCCAGGCTGGTGCTGGAGATATTAGCAGCAGTGTGCAGTGCACTGTTGCATAAGGGAGGTCACTGAGGTTCTTTATTCAAAGAGAATTCCCGTGTTCATTTTCGGGTTCTATCCGATTTAGCCCCTGAGTTTCAAATGAACAGCACTGCTGACAGGATAGCTGCAGTTTGATTTTGAAAAAAGCCATATAATATAACGACATCAATGGACAGCAAGGTAACACAGTGTTTCAGTCTTATGATTCAGATCACTAACAAATTATTCAAGCCTCATCCTTGTGGTTTACATAAGAACATAAGAAATAGGAGCAAGAGTAGACCACATGGCACCTCGAGACTGCTCCGCCATTTAATACAATCATGGCTGATCCGATCATGGACTCAGGTCCACTTCCCTGCCCGCTCCCCATAACCCCTTATTCCCTTATCGGTTAACAAACTGTCTATCTCTGTCTTAAATTTATTCAATGACCCAGCTTCCACAGCTCTCTGAGGCAGCGAATTCCACAGATTTACAACCCTCTGAGAGAAGAAATTCCTCCTCATCTCAGTTTTAAATGGGTGGCCCTTTATTCTAAGATTATGCCCCCTAGTTCTAGTCTCCCCTATCAGTGGAAACATCCTCTCTGCAGCCACCTTGTCAAGCCCGCTCATAATCTTATACGTTTCAATAAGATCACCTCTCATTCTTCTGAATTCCACTGAGTAGAGGCCCAACCTACTCAACCTTTCCTCATAAGTCAACCCCCTCATCTCCGGAATCAACCTAGTGAACCTTCTCTGAACTGCCTGTTGAACACTGTTGAAACCCATTGATTGGATTGCTTTCCTGCAATGCACTGCTACCCATCCAAGAATTTTCTACTTAGCAGATTTCTTAGATATGCCACTTGGAAGAGACTTTTCTAAGTGGAAAAAATGAAAAACTCGGTTAACTATTACATTTGCTCTTAAAAGGTTAGCACTTACACACGTGAATCAGGCAGATATAACCATTATAATTATACCACAGACTCGGAACTGAAAAAGCCAATGATAATGTCTGTTTTCTGTATTCAGCATCTTAATTATTACTTGAAAATTCTGCTGCCATTCATTTGCACTTAGATAGATATTTAAGCAAGATGGACTAGTGTTTAATAATATCAATGTTTCAGGTCACTACTAATGCCAAGAGGTTGCCATAAAGGGTTAGTTTCAGTAAACTGCACAGCAGAGTGTCAAGTGGCCTGAAAGGGGATTTAAACTTAACAGTAAACTGGTCAATTAACTATGATCTGAAGAAACATTGTCATGTTTTATCAAACCATTCTGGATTTTAAAGATTAGGAGATTGTAGTCATGTAATGCGCAGCCACAGTTACTGAGATTAAAGATTTTTAAGCACAATTTTTCATCCTCAAGATAGGCATAATTTAATTTCAAGACGAATGAATTCAACATTTCTGCATTCCCAACAATGAGCTGTGCTTGATGGAAGTGTCAGTGAGAGAATTGGTGCTACAATGTTGGACCCTATCTCTAACCCCAGCTCTGTTTGTGTGTTGCTTCCACTGGGAGTGCAGAATCACTGAATTTACCCTAAAGATTAAAGTGTGCTACACAGTCATCTATGTGAAGCTGCACATTTTTTTTAGAAATACCACATTATTTCTATTTTTTTTAAACCGTGATTGCAAAAATAACAGTGAATATTTGGAGAATTAAAATTTGGCACCTTGGTCTCTTCAAATGAACTGAAGGACCATGGGCAATTTTATACCACTTGTAGAAAGGACCCTGCGGAGCACAAAAGATACTAAAAGTGACCAATAAAACTTTACACAACGCAATAGAGCCTATGCACATCTAAAGCAGAAGCTAGTGGGCTAGACTTTCCCTAAAGACCCCCAGTGCCCGATTGCCGTCCAGAAAGACTGCTAAGGTTCTGCAAATAACGCTGGTGAAAATTTCCATGAAAACAATTGTTAAAAATTACTGCCCGGCGAGAAAATGGATCTTACACTAAGATTCTCAGCAGGTTTCTTGGCAGTTAAAGGCGAAACTCGATAAAATGGACAGTTCTTACCAGAATGGATGTTATGTACTTAAAATTTAGTCCGAGGCTGCAGTTGGGCAGGGGGAAAACTCAAAAAAATAATTTTTCAGTTAAACAGAAAATAAAAAGTTATAAAACATTCTCAAGACACTTTTTAATGTAATCGCCATTATAAAATTTTTTAAATAATTATAAGAAACCTTTAACTTACCTTTCTTTGCTGGGTACTCACCTACTGCCCTGTTTCCGGCAGCTTTTCGTGGGCGGTTTCCTCGGTGGGACCCCGTTGAGGCAAATCTTAGATTGTGGCTGTTTTCTCGGCGCTGCACGCAACTGCACATGGGCGGTTTGCTCCACAGCGGTATTTTCAAAATGTTGGCGGAACTCATTAAAAAAAAGAGGAAATTTTCACCAGGCGGTTTTTCACCAAAAAAACAGCTGTACTGCCAAGAAAACCACCGAAAATGAAGATGATAGTCTTACCAGTAGTTTTCAACAAACTGAACAATGTACATTGTAGTTTCTGGAATCAACCTGTTGAATAGCTGTACACACATACTGTAAATGGTCTTGCTGTTAAACAATGGGTTTAGTTAAGGCTAAATAGCCCTTTAATATTCTTCATCGATCTTAATTTCTGAAAATATATGGTGGATTCAAAAAAGTGAGCAGGGAGAGTCATGCTTTGCAGACATGTTTTCAGAGGAATCTAAAAGACCTAGGGGGAGAAATTTGGGTCATTTGCGCCTCCCATTAGTGGGGGCGCTATCAGGGTGCAAACGACTTTTCTCCCGGGAGCAGCATCACTAACGACTCCCGCTAAATTACTTGGGAGCGGTGGCGGTATCTGGTAGCGACCCGCTCTGCTGCACCATGCACAGCAACCCGCTTTCGCCCTGGAACAAAAATTTGGTATCATCCCCTGAAGCTGTGCGGGCGATGCGTACATGGCTGCCGGCCACTCGTCGGCGCTAGTTAAAGGGGAGGTGGCGTGTGCGTGAATAAAAGAACCAGTCAACTTAGTTGTACCGGCTCGTTGCCACCTTGAATTCGGGACATGTGCCGCAATCTGGCAGCCCGGCACTCTGCTTGAGTGCTGGGCTGATGGCATACCACCCCGCTCCCTGGTGGGCCAGATAGGGCCACACAGAGTCTGAAACTTGGCCCTCCCCTTTAATGAAGGGGAGGGCCCCTCCTAGGCGGCAGCGCTACGCAGCCCAGTGCATAGCGCTGTGCCCCACTTACGTTGCTCCCGCCCCATTAGCGCCCCAGACAGGAAGTGTGGTGCATTATTTTGCGCACCACTTCCTCTCGGGGACAGTAACCCCAATTTCATGATTGGGGCGGGACTTCCGTGCCTGCCGCAGGAAGATCCACCTCGCTGAGGTTACCACCCCCAAATGGGGCACTATGGAACTTCGGGTCCTAATGCAGGATCCTGATCCTGTACACTATTGTCTGACTATAAATCTGTGAAGTGCTTTCTATGTTAAAGGTGCTACATAAATCCAATTGTTGTTGTTGTTCTTGAGAAAACAGACATTACTACAGTTGCACAATTGTTTTTGTGACTACCAGGATGGTAGAAGGTGAACCATATGGACTGTGGTCTTTTTTCCTCTCGCAATTCCTATGTCCCTATGTTTATCTGAACAGAACTGTGTGAGAGGAGCAAGGAGTAATTAAGGACAAGAGGCTTGTTTGAAGTTTGAAGAGATCTCCGGTCTGTCCTTCAGTCAAACTTCAGTTCTTAATTACACTCCACTCTACTCAAAGCTAATTACGGTAATGTGATTAGATTTACATAAAGATATGATTTGTAGGTTGCCCCATGCAAAGTTTTGCTTGTCATTTCTTGGCTTTGGTTGGCTCTGAGATAAGTCAACAGCCTTTGACGGAGTAGTGCAAATCAATAAATTTTTAATGGATCTGCCTGTGGTACTTGTTATACTTTGGGGTTCTTTTCCAGCCTTCTTACCTTGGATTGTTCTGACTCTCATATCTTAGATCACTCTTGTGGGTGAGTCCTACCTCCCCATACCTTCAAAAGTATCTGTCCTTGCCTTCAGATTTAGGTAAGTTTTCAGTAACGTGCACACGAAACAAGCAGCAAACCCGATCTGGCAATTGCTTTTCGCTACTTAACTTATCTTATGCCTCGCTTCTGTCTTGAAAATTGGTAGAGAATCAAATCAGACCATAATTTAAGTTTGAAATATCAAGCCAATTTATTCTACAAAAAGTGAACATGCAAATTAATAACAGTCATATAATACAGTTACATATTTATCCTCCACCACACTTATTGGCCCCAAGTTTCCACATGATTTGCTCCTGATTTTTAGGAGCAACTGGTGTAGAACGGAGTATCTTAGAAATCGGAATTCTCCACATTTAGTTTTCTGCAGTTCTAGTCAGGCAGAACAGTTTCACTTTGGAACAGAATTTTCTTTTCAAAAGGGGGCGTGTCCGGCCACTGACGCCTGATTTGAAAGTTTCCACAGTGAAAACGTACTCCAAACTAACTTAGAATGGAGCAAGTGAAGATTTTTGTACACTTGAAAAAACCTTGTCTACACTTTAAAAAATCAGGCGCAGGTTACAAATTAGGCGTAGGGAACGAGGTGGGGGGGGGAGGGGGGGGGGAAGGGAAGTCATTAAACTCTACAATCAATCCTTAGTTATACTTATACAAATATTATACAAATAAATCCAACCTGAATAAAAATTTATAAGCAAAGAAAAGATTAAATAAACCATGTTCCTACCTGTGTGAAAGTGCTTCAGGCAGGCCTTTCAGGCAGCGGTGTAGTGTCAGTGTTTCGACGGCAGCGGCAGCAAGCAGCCTTCGAGCTGAGCTGCGGTGCTTGAGGCAGGCCTTCATTCCCCGCAAAGATGGAGCACCCGGACGGACTTGAGGTCATTCGACCATGGGATTGCAGCGGCGTCAGTGGCTGGCCGGGAGCCGAAGAATGAACACAGGACACACGCAGCTCATTAAGGTTCTTGAGGCCATTCGGCCACGCTTTAGGGGCGGTGTCAGTGGCTGGCCAGCAGCCAAAGATACAGCAGCAGCCTTCGAGCTGTGAGGGGGACTGAGGCCATTTGGACAGGGAGAGGCAACTACATAGACAGTTTTATATTTAAATTTGCAGAATGGGTGCTGCATTGTCAACACCACTTACAAAACAGTTTCATTGTGAAAAATCTTACACTCTGAAGAACACTTAAACTTCAGGATCACTTTTTAGGTGCAAAATTAAATCAGATACAAAAAAATGTGAGAGCATTTACGCTATAAGATCAGCAGGTGATTTATTCAGCAGTGCTGCTAAAAGCACTCCCTCACACACAGAAATATCAAGAAAATTAAAATACAAGCCTTTGCAGGGGTCCAAGAAACAAATCTTCACATTTTCTGCAGCACTTTTAAAAATGGCCGAGTGCCAATGTTTACTTCAGACTGCGCGTGCGCGAACGCTCCAACGCGCACGCGCAGGGTTGCCGGCACCAAGCAGCCTCATTTCAATTGTACCCGCCCCCTCCTACTTAGAAAATCGACGCGAGTGGTAGGCTCTGCCCCCTGTGCGCCGCGCCAAGCAGACATCGAGCTCCAAGGAGCTCGAGAATACCGCACTTTTTTTCCAGCGCCGTTTTAGGCGCGAAAAACAGGCGCCCAGCTCTGAGGTGCGCCTTTTTCGCCGCGTGTGGAAACTTGGGGCCATTCAGTGGACAAAATTATTAAAAGATTGCGACGGAGATGTTGGACCCAACTGTGCTTCTTTATCCAACTTCTGTCCGAGGCTGAACCAGACTGAACCTTGTGTCATATTTGACCCTGAAATGATCTTTCGACCATAAATCCGCAGCATAACTAAGTCCGCTTATTTCCACCTCTGTAACATCGCTCGTCTCCGCCCTTGCCTCAGCTCATCTACTGCTGAAGCCCTCATCCATGTCTTTGATACCTCTAGACTTGACTATTCCAACGCACTCCTGGCTGGCCTCCCACATTCTACCCTACACAAACATAAAACTTGGTTGCCCGTATCCTAACTCACACCGCTCACCCATCACCCTGTGCTCGCTGACCTACTTCGGCTCCCGTTTAGCAATGCCTCAATTTCAAAATTCTCATCCTTGTTTTCAAATCCCTCCATGGACTCGCCCCTTCCCAATCTCTTCCAGCCCCACAACCCCCCGAGATGTCTGCATTCCTCTAATTCTTCCCTCTTGAGCATCCCTGATTATAATGGCTTATAATCCGTGCCTTCTGTTGCCTAAGCTCTGGAATTCCATGCCTAAACCTCTGTGCCTCGCTATCTCTCGTTCCTCCTTCAAGATGTATTCACTAAGGAGGACACAAACAACCTTCCGGATATAAAAGGGGTCAAAGGGTCTAGGAAGGAGGAGGAACTGAGGGAAATCCTTATTAGTCGGGAAATTGTGTTGGGGAAATTGATGGGATTGAAGGCCGATAAATTCCCAGAGCCTGATGGACTGCATCCCAGAGTACTTAAGGAGGTGGCCTTGGAAATAGCGGATGCATTGACAGTCATTTTCCAACATTCCATTGACTCTGGATCAGTTCCTATCGAGTGGAGGGTAGCCAATGTAACCCCACTTTTTAAAAAAGGAGGGAGAGAGAAAACAGGGAATTATAGACCTGTCAGCCTGACATCAGTAGTGGGTAAAATGATGGAATCAATTATTAAGGATGTCATAGCAGCGCATTTGGAAAGAGGTGACATGATAGGTCCAAGTCAGCATGGATTTGTGAAAGGGAAATCATGCTTGACAAATCTTCTGGAATTTTTTGAGGATGTTTCCAGTAGAGTGGGGGGAACCAGTTGATGTGGTATATTTGGACTTTCAGAAGGCTTTCGACAAGGGATTAATGTGCAAAGTTAAAGCACATGGGATTGGGGGTAGTGTGCTGACATGGATTGAGAACTGGTTGTCAGACAGGAAGCAAAGAGTAGGAGTAAATGGGGACTTTTCAGAATGGCAGGCAGTGACTAGTGGGGTACCGCAAGGTTCTGTGCTGGGGCCCCAGTTGTTTACATTGTACATTAATGATTTAGACGAGGGGATTAAATGTAGTATCTCCAAATTTGCGGATGACACTAAGTTGGGTGGCAGTGTGAGCTGCGAGGAGGATGCTATGAGGCTGCAGAGTGACTTGGATGGGATAGGTGAGTGGGCAAATGCATGGCAGATGAAGTATAATGTGGATAAATGTGAGGTTATCCACTTTGGTGGTAAAAACAGAGAGACAGACTATTATCTGAA
This sequence comes from Pristiophorus japonicus, assembly GCF_044704955.1. Lineage (NCBI taxonomy): Eukaryota > Metazoa > Chordata > Chondrichthyes > Pristiophoridae > Pristiophorus > Pristiophorus japonicus. The sequence continues at coordinate 505,609,028 of NC_091977.1, read as the reverse complement.
TGGTGACAGATTAGGAAAAGGGAAGGTGCAATGAGACCTGGGTGTCATGGTACATCAGTCATTGAAGGTTGGCATGCAGGTACAGCAGGCGGTTAAGAAAGCAAATGGCATGTTGGCCTTCATAGCGAGGGGATTTGAGTACAGGGGCAGGGAGGTGTTGCTACAGTTGTACGGGGCCTTGGTGAGGCCACACCTGGAGTATTGTGTACAGTTTTGGTCTCCTAACTTGAGGAAGGACATTCTTGCTATTGAGGGAGTGCAGCGAAGATTCACCAGACTGATTCCCAGGATGGCGGGACTGACCTATCAAGAAAGACTGGATCAACTGGGCTTGTATTCACTGGAGTTCAGAAGAATGAGAGGGGACCTCATAGAAACGTTTAAAATTCTGATGGGTTCAGACAGGTTAGATGCAGGAAGAATGGTCCCAATGTTGGGGAAGTCCAGAACCAGGGGTCACAGTCTAAGGATAAGTGGTAAGCCATTTAGGACCGAGATGAGGAGAAACTTCTTCACCCAGAGAGTGGTGAACCTGTGGAATTCTCCACCACAGAAAGTTGTTGAGGCCAATTCACTAAATATATTCAAGAAGGAGTTAGATGAAGTCCTTACTACTAGGGGGATCAAGGGGTATGGCGAGAAAGCAGGAATGGGGTACTGAAGTTGCATGTTCAGCCATGAACTCATTGAATGGCGGTGCAGGCTAGAAGGTCCGAATGGCCTACTCCTGCACCTATTTTCTATGTTTCATATGTTTCTATGTTTCTATGTGCCTTAAAACCTACCTCTTTGCCCAAGCTTTTGGTCACCTGTCCTAATTTCTCCTTATGCGCCTTGGTGACAAATTTTTTATCTCAAAATTCTCCTGCGAAATGCCTGGGGAAGTTTCACTACGTTAAAGGCGCTATATAAATCCAAGTTGTTGTTGTTTAACGGGAATAGATCAGGAGCAAAAAGCTTACCTGGTGCTGTCTCCTGCGCCAAGGGAGCCTGCAAATACATCCAACGTCATGTTGGTGACTGGTAGTCACAGACGTTCTGCAGGGGTGAAACCACCATAGCTTGCTGAGTCAGCTCATTTAAGAATCCATTTACAGTTCTTGAACACAAATCTCTATTAAAATAGGAATGCTACGTTGGGACTGCTCGAAATTACAGTGCAATCTTTGCAAAGCCAAATTGTGTTGCACTTTTGAGCAGCAGGCTGGGGGAGCAACAAGTAAGTAGAATGCCAAATCTCTCTCCCAGAACTGCATACCAGTGCCATCAGAAGTTCAATGACCCGACAAGGTTAAGCAAGGTAACAGACTGCAAATCTTCCTTTTCTGCCGTGAGCATCAGCATAATCTTTAGTGTCTAAAATTAAGAGCTGTACAACATAACCCTTCACACTGTACTATGATTTAGGGGGCACTAACTTCGGCTCTGATAGTAGGTGTCATCATGTCCCTCACAGTTAACTCCTTCTTCCACTTTAACAGGGTAATACCACCACATAAGAATATAAGAACATAAGAAATAAGAGCAGGAGTAGGCCACCTGGCCCCTCGAGTCTGTTCCGCCATTTAATAAGATCATGGCTGATCTGATCATGGACTCAGCTCCACTTCCCTGCCCGCTCCCCATAACCCTTTATTCCCTTAGCGCTCACAAATCTATCTATCTCCGCCTTAAATATATTCAATGGCCCAACCTCCACAGCTCTCTGGGGCAGAGAATTCCTTAGATTTACAAACCTCTGAGAGAAGAAATTCCTCCTCATCTCAGTTTTAAATGGGTGGCCCCTTATTCTGAGACTATGTCCCCTAGTTTTAGTTTCCCCTATGAATGGAAATATCCTCTCTACTTCCAACTTGTCGAGCCCCCTCATTATCTTATATGTTTCAATAAGATCACCTCTCATTCTTCTGAACTCCAATGAATATAGGCCCAACCTACTCAACTTAGCTTCATAAGTCAACCCCCTCATATCCAAAATCAACCTAGTGAACCTTCTCTGAACAGTCTCCAATGCAAATATATCCTTCCTTAAATATGCAGAACAAAACTGTATGCAGTACTCCAGGTATGGCCTCACCAATACCCTGTACAGTTGCAGCAGAATTTCTCTGCTTTTATACTCTATCCCTATTACAATAAAGGCCAGCATTCCATTTGCCTTCCTGATTACTTGCTGTACCTATATACTCACTTTTTGTGTTTCATGCACAAGGACCCCCAGGTCCCTCTGTACTGCAGCACTTTGCAATTTTTCTCCATTTAACTTATAATTTGCTTTTCTATTTTTTCTGCCAAAGTGGATAACCTCACATTATCCCACGTTATATTCCATCTGCCAAATGTTTGCCCACTCACTTAGCCTGTTTATATCCCTTTGCAGAATTTTTGTGTCCTCCTCACAATTTGCTTTCCCACCCATCTTAGTATCATCAGCAAATTTGGCTACATTACACTCGGTCTCTTCATCCAAGTCATTAATATAGATTGTAAATAGTTGAGGACCCAGCACCGATCCCTGCGGCACCCCATGAGTTACCGTTTGTCAAGCGTAAAATGACCCATTTATCCCGACTCTCTGATTTCTGTTATTTAGCCAATCCTCTATCCATGCTAATATATTACACCCAACCCCATGAACTTTTATCTTGTGCAGTAACCTTTTATGTGGCACCTTATCGAATGCCTTCTGGAAATCCAAATACAATACATCCACTGGTTCCCCCTTAACCACCCTGCTCATTACATCCACAAAGATCTCCAGCAGATTTGTCAAATATATGATTTCCCTTTCATAAAACCATGCTGGCTCTGCTTGATTGAATTTAGCTTTTCCAAATGTCCCGCTATTGCTTCCTTAATGATGGACTCCAGCATTTTTCCAGTGACAGATATGAGACAAACTGGTCTATAGTTTCCTGCTTTTTGTCTGCCTGCTTTTTTAAATAGGGGCGTTACATTTGCGATTTTCCAATCTGCTGGGATCGCCCCAGAATCCAGGGAATTTTGGTCGATTACAACCAATGGATCCATTATCTCAGCAGCCACTTCTTTTAAGACCTTAGGATGGAAGCCTTTAGTCCCATTATTTTACTGAGTACCATTTCTTTAGTGAGTGTATTAAGTTCCTCCCTCTCGATAGCTATTGATAATGTACTATTGGGATGTTTTTAATGAAGGCCGATACAAAATATTTCTTTAACCACTCTGCCAGTTCCCTATTCCCCATTATTAATTCCCCAGTCTCATCCTCTAGGGGGCCAACATTTACTTTAGCCACTCTTTTCCTTTTTATGTTCCTGTAGAAACTCTCACTATCTGTTTTTATATTCCGTGCTAGTTTACTCTCATCTATCTTCCCTCTCTTTATTATTTTTTTAGTCGTTCTTTGTTTGCTTTGAAAAGTTTCCCAATCCTCTGGTGCCACTAGTCTTGGCCACATTATATGCACTTGTTTTCAATTTGATACCATCCCTTATTTCCTTAGTTAGCCACGGATGGTTATCCCTTCTCTTACAGTCTCTCCTTGTCATTAGGATATAGTTTTGTTGCGAATTATGAAATATCTCCTTAAATGTCTGCCACTGCTCATCAACTGTCCCATACTTGAATCTATTTTCCCAATCCACTTCAGCCAACTCTGCCTTCATACCTTTATAGGCTCCTTTATTGAAGCTTTGGACACTGGCTTGAGATCTAACTTTCTCACCCTTCAACTGAATTTGAAATTCAACCATCTTATGGTCACTCATTCCTAGAGGATCCTTTAATAAGAGCTCATTTATTAATCCTGTCTCATTACACAGCATCAGATCTAAGATAGCCTGCTCCCTGATTGGTTCCGCAATGTACTGTTCAAGGAACCTATCCCGGATACACTCTGTGAACTCTTCCTCAAGGCTACCCTGGCTAATTTGCTTTGTCCAATCAGTATGAAGGTTAAAATCGCCCATGATTATTGCCATTTCTTTTTTACAAGCTTCCATTATTTCTTGATTTATACTCCAACCAACAGAGTTGCTACTATTAAGGGGCCTATAGACTACGCCCACCAGTGACTTTTTCCCCTTATTATTCCTTATCTCCACCCAAACTGATTCATCTTGAAATTAAGCTGTTTCTGTTTCTTTCGGTGCAAGGGCAAGGCACAAATCGGCACATTTTAAAAGCTTTTAAATATTGCTTTTTTTAATTGGCTAAGAAAATGACTACTGTACACCAATGTAACTAGCAAATGGTTCTGTTTAGTTTTAAGTAATTTTCAGTTATTAAAATCGGGTTACTCACAGGTGGTGGACAGAACACTGATTAAAAAGTCTTTATTTAGAAACATAGAAACATAGAAAATAAGTGCAGGAGTCGGCCATTCGGCCCCTCGAGCCTGCACCGCCATTCAACAAGATCATGGCTAATCACCCACCCCAGCACCTCCCCTCCACACCCCCCGACACCCCACCCCCCCAGCCGCAAGGACCACATCCAACTCCCTCCCGAACACATCCAATGAACTGGCATCAGCAACTCTCGGCGGCAGGGAACCCCACAGGCCAACAACTCCCCGAGTGAAGAAGTCTCTCCCAATCCCAACCCCAAACAGCCCACCCCCCATCCCAAGAGCATGCCCCTTGCCCCCGGCTCCGGACCCACCCAACACCGGGAACACTCCCCCCGCACCCAACCCGCCCCGTCCCGTCAGAATCCTTCCCAAATGCCGAACACCCCCGGATGTCGAGCCCCCAGCCCCGGCCACCCCGGAGCCACCCCCCGCGACGCCAACCACACCACATCCACCAACCGCCATCTGCGCAGTCAACCCGTCTACCCCACTCCGAACACTCCCCGCACCGAGGCACAGAGCCCCCAGGCCCACCCCTCCAACACACTTCGCCCCCCCCCCCCAGACCTCCGCTGCAATGTGGCCCCTCCTGTCCCCTGCCCTGAGTTTCTCCACCCCCCCACCTCCACCACTCTCCCCTCCATCCTCCGACCCCATCTCCCCTCATCTTCCCTCCGACTCCCCGCACAGGCTCCCATCTTGGGGGCGGTAACCTTCTGGGGCAGGGAATATTAGCCCCCAGCGTGGAAGTCCTGCTCCCGCCGCAGAATTGGCCTTACCACCCCTCAATGGAAGCGGAATGCAATTTCCCACACTCCACTTCCTTTGGGGGCAGTTACTGGGGCACGACTGGATGCTCCTGTGACAGTGTAAACTGGTGCTCTCCACTCTCCCGTCCTGTGACAGTTTGAACTGGTGCTCTCCACTCTCCCGTCCTGTGACAGTTTGAACTGATGCTCTCCACTCTCTGTCCTGTGACAGTTGGAACTTGTGTTCTCCACTCTCCCGTCCTGTGACAGTTTGAACTGGTGCTCTCCACTCTCTGTCCTGTGACAGTTGGAACTGATGCTCTCCACTCTCTGTCCTGTGACAGTTGGAACTGGTGCTCTCCACTCTCTGTCCTGTGACAGTTTGAACTGGTGCTCTCCACTCTCCCGTCCTGTGACAGTTTGAACTGGTGCTCTCCACTCTCTCTCCTGTGACAGTTTGAACTGGTGCTCTCCACTCTCCCGTCCTGTGACAGTTTGAACTGGTGCTCTCCACTCTCCCGTCCTGTGAGAGTTTGAACTGGTGCTCTCCACTCTCCCGTCCTGTGACAGTTTGAACTGATGCTCTCCACTCTCTGTCCTGTGACAGTTGGAACTGGTGCTCTCCACTCTCCCGTCCTGTGACAGTTTGAACTGGTGCTCTCCACTCTCTCTCCTGTGACAGTTGGAACTGGTGCTCTCCACTCTCCCGTCCTGTGACAGTTTGAACTGGTGCTCTCCACTCTCTGTCCTGTGACAGTTTGAACTGGTGCTCTCCACTCTCCCGTCCTGTGACAGTTTGAACTGGTGCTCTCCACTCTCTCTCCTGTGACAGTTTGAACTGGTGCTCTCCACTCTCCCGTCCTGTGACAGTTGGAACTGGTGCTCTCCACTCTCTGTCCTGTGACAGTTGGAACTGGTGCTCTCCACTCTCTGTCCTGTGACAGTTGGAACTGGTGCTCTCCACTTTCTGTCCTGTGACAGTTGGAACTGGTGCTCTCCACTCTCTGTCCTGTGACAGTTGGAACTGGTGCTCTCCACTTTCTGTCCTGTGACAGTTGGAACTGGTGCTCTCCACTCTCCCGTCCTGTGACAGTTTGAACTGGTGCTCTCCACTCTCCCGTCCTGTGACAGTTTGAACTGGTGCTCTCCACTCTCCCGTCCTGTGACAGTTTGAACTGGTGCTCTCCACTCTCCCGTCCTGTGACAGTTTGAACTGGTGCTCTCCACTCTCCCGTCCTGTGACAGTTTGAACTGGTGCTCTCCACTCTCCCGTCCTGTGACAGTTTGAACTGGTGCTCTCCACTCTCCCGTCCTGTGACAGCTGGAACTGATGCTCTCCACTCTCCCGTCCTGTGACAGTTGGAACTGATGCTCTCCACTCTCTGTCCTGTGACAGTTTGAACTGGTGCTCTCCACTCTCCCGTCCTGTGACAGCTGGAACTGATGCTCTCCACTCTCTGTCCTGTGACAGTTTGAACTGGTGCTCTCCACTCTCCCATCCTGTGACAGTGGGAACTGGTGCTCTCCACTCTCTGTCCTGTGACAGTTGGAACTGATGCTCTCCACTCTCTGTCCTGTGACAGTTGGAACTGATGCTCTCCACTCTCCCGTCCTGTGACAGTTGGAACTGGTGCTCTCCACTCTCCCATCCTGTGACAGTTCTCCACTCTCCTGTCCTTTTGTTGTGATAAACCCATTTTCAGCTGTGTTAATAAAGCTGCGCCAGGTTACTGCTCTTAAATATATCAAGGAATATTTTTAAAAGCAAAAATCATTTTTTTTTAAAAGTTACATTCTAAAACGCTGCCCATTTGCGCTGGTTCATGGCAGATTTATGTTCAACGCTATGTAAATGAGTTTGAGTGGAAACTTGAGAAAAAAAAACGTTTTAAACTTGTGCAATTTGTGCATGGTTCGTCAATTATGCCCAAAGGTGAAACTCTTGTCTTTTGATGTGCGGCAGCCTCTGGTTCATTTAGAAATGAAGAAAATTTGTGTTAATAAATGAGAAACAATTTTGCATAATATTTTCATTTAATTAAATCGACCTTTAGGACAAAATGTCAAGATATAATATTCGAGAAACTGCCAGCAATAAAATTGCCTCTTAGTCAAAATTATTACCTTAGAAGAAAGCAGTTTTCTGATAACTGACCCAAACCAAAAGAATTAGCTTTTCAAGAGGCATGTGGTGTAATGCACCACAAGATACATTACTGAGTTTATATATTGAGGGGATGGTTCAGTGAATATCCTGCAATCATTAATTATGCCTCCTACTGCAAACTCTTTGGGCTGAATTTTCGTCTGTCTAACGCCTCAATTAACAGCTAGAGGGGGTGTTAATGGGAGCGAAAGAGGTTACCAGCCGGGAGCACAGCATTTAGCGCCCCGACCGATAATTCATTAGAAGCTCAAATTAGGTGTGGCCACCTGATTTAGCGGTCGCCAAGAACAACGTCTGGAAAAACAGCTGGTACAGGCTTGTAGAGTCTTTAACTGGTGGCTACTTAAAGGGATGAGGAAGTGCTTCCCTCGGAGGTCACAGTCAGTGCAACGTTGACACACAGCACGGTGCGTGAGCCTCTGAGTTTTCAGCGGCAGACAGAAATAAGAGTTCAGCTTGAGAAAAAGTGATTTTGAAAACTTTAATGAGCGCATTACCGTGCCTTTAAGACTCGGCTTTTCCCTGGATCTGAATCGTAGTTCGGCGCATGTGCAATGACTTGGCTAAATATTACCGCTGGCATTTTCATTAGTGTCCTCCCAGCTCCGGTGTGCAACAGCTGATTTAGTGCCCCCGTCAGCTCTTCGACGAATTCTGACAAATTTCTGGGCAAGAGGCACAAACGTTTTCAAGGCGCTAAAAGTACCTCTCCACCTCGATTAATGCCACAACAGAGGCATAACCGAATCTCTCTCCCTTCATATTTGATAAAATCTATCACTAAATGACAAAAAATGAAAACTGCTTTGTAGCACATTTAGGATTTGAAATTTCTCTTTTAATATATGTTTTGGTCAGTAGGATGCCTGACATGCATGAAACCCTCCCATTTAGGACCGAGATGAGGAGAAACTTCTTCACTTAGAGAATTGTGAACCTGTGGAATTCTCTACCACAGAAAGTTGTTGAGGCTAGTTGAGGCCAGTTTGTTAGATATATTCAAAAGGGAGTTAGATGTGGCCCTTTTGGCTAAAGGGATCAAGGGGTATGGAGAGAAAGCAGGAATGGGGTACTGAAGTTGCATGATCAGCCATGATCATATTGAATGGTGGTGCAGGCTTAAAGGGCCAGATGGCCTACTCCTGCACTTATTTTCTATGTTTCTATGTTTCTATATTTACGTCTTCAAACTAAGCAACTGAGCAATCCACACAGAAGAGTTTCTGTGCATACACTGGGTCCCCACTGGGACTTCCCCAAATCCAGAGAGTTTAGGCTGAAATAAAAACAGAAAGTGCTGGAAATCTCAGCGGGTCAGGTAGCATCCGTGGAGAGAGAAACAGAGTTAATGTTTCAGGTCGCAGACCCTTCATCAGAACTGTTTAGACTGAAGTTGGCAAGAGCCAATATTGAGTGATCCTCAACTGAGGAGGTTTACCATCTGAAATGACACAGCCTAACAGAATAGAGCATAATGTAAGCTTCTCACTGCTAGTCAAGTCAGGGCTACCATAGGGAGAAGGGCATGCAGGGTTAGCTTGAGCCAAGATCTACCCTTCTGGCTTCCCTTGATGAGCCAAGTTGGCCAGTTAACCACCTATGATATCTTGACCTCATCAAAAGTATTAATGACACAACTTTCACCCTGCCGGCAACTTCATGCCAGCCACTTTGACACTTCATGCCATGCACTGCATCCACAAATTGCTTTCATTTGAGTCATAGAAACTTGGAACATAGAAACATAGAAAATAGGTGCAGGAGCAGGCCATTTGGTCCTTCGAGCCTGCACCGCCATTCAATATAATCATGGCTGATCATGCAAATTCAGTACTCCGTCCCTGCCTTCTCTCCATACCTCCTGATCCCTTTAGCTGTAAGGGCCACATCTAACTCCCTTTTGAATATGTCCAACGAACTAGACTCCACAACTTTCTGTGGCAGAGAATTCCACAGGTTCACAACTTTCTGGGTGAAAAAGTTTCTCCTCATCTCGGTCCTATATGGCTTACCACTTATCTTTAGACTGTAACCCCTGGTTATGGACTTCCCCAACATCCATGTAGAGCTTTGTGTAACAAGGTCTCGATGCTGTGAAAGTGTCTGTGCCGCACCCATCAAGCATTCAGCGTGGTGTGGGTAAGGCAATCACCAAAAGCAAATGCGAGAGGTTGTGGAATGTGATGTAGTAGCCTCAGCAACTGTCAGACTTGGATAGTTATACCGCAGTTATAGAAGCCTTGAGTACCAACGGAGGAAACTGTGATATCTGGCTTTGACACATTTGGATCAGGAATGGAGATTGCCCTGAAGCAAGAATTCCACATGAGTGCATCTTTCTGTGCTCTAGCAGACTCGTGCAAATTGAGGAGTTGCAGCGGATAGAGCTTGGGATAAGTGAGCAGTTGTCAATAATATAATATTAAACATGAATGATAAGTTATGTTTTTCGATAAATTTAGGATAAAGCTAAAAACTAGAGCTGATGAGCTATCACAAGTTTTCTACCCCTCAACACCAATTTCTATGGGCAGTGCAGTGGAAAAATTACCCTTTAATGTTAAAAAATTTAATATCGCAACAATAATTAGTTCAATGGAGAGTAAAATTGATTAAAATTACTGGATGTAAAATGGACGTCCAACTCGAAACTGCCACTCCCGGTCAGACAGGTTAGGTTAAAATTACCCTGAAAGTGAAGGCAAGAAGAAGAAACATTTTTTAATTGCTTTTACCATTTGTTTAAGATAAATTTTACAGTAACACATCTGCTGGGTCCAGGAGGTAAGTATCTTTACACACGTCCCTGCCTAATCCACCCCCACGATCAGAGACCTCCCCATGAGGCCTCCGATTCTTCCCCCCCCCCCCCAGAACTCCTATACCCGCCACGAGACATCCCTCCCCGTGCTCCTCCAGCCCCCCAATCATGTTGCTCCTGCCAGCCCCTCCCCCCCCACAATGCCCAAATCTGCTGCTGACCCCTGATCCCATGCTGAGGATTTGATAGAGGTGTTCAAAATCATGAGGGGCCTCGGCAGAGTTGATAGAGAGAAACTGTTCCCATTGGCAGAGGGTCGAGAACTAGAGGACACAGATTTAAGGTGATGGGCAGAAGAACCAAAGGCGACATGAGGAAAAATGTCTTTATGCAGCGAGTGGTTAGGATCTGCCTGAAGGGGTGGTGGAGCCAGATTCTGTTGGGCTTTCAAAAGGGAATTAAATAAGTACCTCCTGAGGGTAATATTTGCAGCGTTCCCAGCATCGCCCACCTCCTGAGAGCAAATAATAAAAAGAGTTGAAACATTGTCCTGCTGTGCAGCTTTTTATGGATTGCTACTGTCTAATTAACACAGCTCCAGTGGGATTCAGCAAAGGCGCGTACTTATAATTAGACTCATTTGATGGGGCATGACGAGGAGTCAGAGACAAGAAGTATAAGCTATGGAATGGGAAATGTTGCAAGAAGTTCACAGCAGGTGCGCATCGTGATATAACTTTCAAGCCACCGTTGCTAGACAACAAAGTAACATGTAGGTGGAAACTCTGGTGGAGAGCTGAAGGGAAGGTCGTGAGTAAAGTGGTGTTTGCTGAAAGATTAGCACTTGATTCATTTCAGGTTTCACAGTCCAAACCTACTCTTCTTCCTGTATTGTGCATAGGACACTGAAACGCAGCTGACAAGAATGTGTAGCAGCACGTGATTGATATGTTTAATTGCCCGAGGTCAAATCATGTTTGTAGCTCGGGTGGTTTGGATTTTTTAAATTCGTAAATGTGATCTAGTCGATTTTCCATGGCGTTGCACACAGGAAGTCAATGCCAAATATAGTCTTTAGAAGTCAAGACCAAGTTGAAGCAGGGTTAGAGTGTGGGGGATAATTGGATCAGAGCATGTCGACATTGTTGTGTCCTTACACACTACAGCAAATCAACACGAGGCACATTCTGCAGACAAGGTCACTCTGTGACCTGTACCTTTATTCACAGGACCAAGAAGTGATGACCCTGCGTGGGACCTCCCTTTATATACCTGGATGACCAGGTGAGGAGTGTCTCCCACAAGTTCACCCCTGTGGTCAAGGTGTTCATTTCTCAGGTGTATACATTGTGCAGTGTTGTTACATAAACGTTACAGTTATGTGAGGTTACAAACATGACAGACATAATTCAGTAACTATTTAAAGTTATACATTCCATTCTTCTTATTAAATTTCTGTTTAAAACTTCCTGTATCCACATTTATAATGGAAACTCCACATGTAAACTTAGAATCAACATTGGAAATAATGCAAACTATAGCCCCAGAGTTGATGAATTAAAGAGCAAATTAAGAATTGGTAAAGTCTCTGTCCATTTATACCCATCAGCTTCTATTGAGTGTAGGCTCCCATTACTTCTTTTCTTCCAAAAATGGATTATCTCACCCTAAATTACATCCATCATTTGTCTGCCCATTCCACCAACCTGCCCATCTCCTCCTGAAGTCTTTTCCAGTTCTCCTTCCTGTTTACCAAGCATGCTACTTTTGTGTCATCAGCAAATTTTGCAAATAGGCTCCTTCCGCCTATCCTTTAATCATCTACTAACAACAAAAGTAGGGCAGCAGGTTTCTGCACGAGTTGAAGCTTATGGAGGATGGAATTTGGGAGCCATTGGACTCATGTAGTCTGGAGGTGACAAAGGCATGGATAAATATTTCAGTGGCAGATGGTCTGACACAAGAGCGGAAGCAGGGATATTAGAGAGTTGTAAGTAGGTGGTCTATGTGATTGAAAAGATGTAAGTTCAGAAGCTCAACTCAGGGTTGAATAGGATATTGAAGCTACAGATAGTCTGCTTCAGTCTGAGACAGTGGCCATAAGGTCGATGGAAGTTCAAGACTGGATATCAGACAGACCATTTTGACAGCACAGAGACAATGAAAGGCCGGTGGAGGTGGTGGAGAGGTAGAGCTGGGTTCCGTCAGCAAATGTGTGGATGCTGATCCCATGTCTGACTAATGATGACGTCACCAAGGTAAAGCATGTAGAAGAGGAAGAGGAAGGGGATTCCCGAATTCACGATGAGGTGGTGGGAAATGACACTATTAGAAATACTCTGAATATAATCGGATATGTAAGAGTGGAAGCAAGGGAGGGCAGTCCCACCAAGCTGGACGGCAGAGGTGGATGGTCTAGTCGTCCATGTTGAAGACTGCAGAAAGGTTGAGAATGACATAAAAGGGATAATGCATCATCATCTCAGTCAGAGAGAATGTTGTTCATAACTGGTTAGGGCTGCTTGGTGTTAAGGGAGGGATGAAAACCTGATTAGAAGGTTTCAAACAGGGAAATGCAGCAAAAATGGGCGCAGATCTGGCATTTATATAAATTCAAAAACAATAGTTTTCCTAACAGCGTTCCCTGACATTATTCCGTTAACAAGCATCGATCCTGTTTTCTAGCTTTCAACCAAGTTCTTACCCATATCTGAGATTTAACTTGAATCCTCACAGCTGAGCTGAGCGAAAAATCTACCTTTGAGGAACTTTTGTCAAGTGTCTTCTGGCAAATTTTGTTTCTTAAAGATTTCCGGGCTTGCAGTCCACTTTCGATGTCATTTGCTCATGGAAGTCAAGGAGGTTGGTGAAGCAGATGCTTCCCCTTCTCCTGTTAGTGAAATGATTATTATACAGGATTTCAATTTTATAACTGATAGTTAATTTCATTATCTTATATGGGACTGAAGTTGACTGCCTCTGAATTGTCACAAATTTTGAATATGGTATCCTCCCAGTGTCCACTGACTCCCTCAGTATGATTATCAATGCTCCACAAATCTTCTCTCTAGTCTTCTTCAGCACTCTGTGGAAACTGCCTATTCCTGTGGATTTATTATTGAACTTTTCTCGGGGTTCCATCTCAATTATATTAAAATCATTACTTTTAGCTGAGGTAACTACATTTGAAGAGGGTATGTTGATCATGTTTTCCCTTGTGAATAGTTTCCATATTTACGAAAGGATATACTTGCTTTGTAGGCAATTCAGAGAAGGTTCACTAGGTTGATTTCGGAGATGAGGGGGTTGACTTGAGGAAAGGTTGGGCCTCTACTCATTGGAATTCAGAAGAATGAGAGGTGATCTTATTGAAACGTATAAGATTATGAGGGGGCTTGACAAGGTGGATGCAGAGAGGATGTTTCCATTGATAGGGGAGACTCAAATAAGGGGCCGCCCATTTAAAACTGAGATGAGGAAGAATTTCTTCTCTTAGCGGGTTGTAAATCCTTGGACTTCGCTGCCTCAGAGAGCTGTGGAAGCTGGGACATTGAATAAATTTAAGCCAGAGATAGACAGTTTCTTAACCGATAAGGGGTTATGGAGAGCGGGCAGGGAAGTGGACCTGAGTCCATGATCGGATCAGGCATGATCGTATTAAATGACGGAGCAGGCTCGAGGGGCCGTATGGCCTACTCCTGCTCCTATTTCTTATATTCTTATGTTCTTATGAATACATAGAAGAATCTTTTAAAATGTTTGATATCCTCTGTTCAAACCCGTTTGCATCTTTAATGTTCCTGCCTCACAAACTCTGATGTCATCTTATATTTTACGTGTTTAACTATGCTTTTTTCTAGCTTTCTCTTTGCTTCTTTTAACATGTCCCTTGAAGGATAAATTATTTTAGGCTTGAAATTCGACTTAACTTGGTATATTTCCCAGCATTTTTAGTGTAAAAATAAACATTTTCTTCAGGGGCACCTCAATACCCCACCCCTTTAGAATAAAAATCTCTCAATTTTTCTACTTCCATGTCAAGTATTTGTTTTATTATCTGGCTAAACAAGCTTAAGCTACAAAAGCAAAATACTGTAGATGCTGGAATCGGAAATAAAAACAGAAAATGCTGGAAATTTCAGCGGATCAGGCAGGGACTATGGAGAGAAAAACAGAGTTAACGTTTCAGACCGATGACCCTTTGTCAGAACTAAGCTTAAGATACAAGTCTGTGCAACTTGCACTTTTGCTATACTTGTTTACACATGTCATATGCCAATATTCAGGACTGTTTTTGAGGTGTTAGCTTTTTTGGAGCTACTGGTCAGCTAGACTAGCATGTGTCTCTGCTTTAATGGTTTTCCCTGGTAATTTATTCCACATAATTGTTTCTTCAATGGTGATTAACAAGAGGTTAAAGATCTTTGGGCTAGACTTTCCACTTCACATCGCCCATCTATGGCCCATCTATCGCCCAAAACTGACCTCTATCGCCCATTTTGAGCAAAAAGTGGAAACTAGGCCAGAAATATCGCCGGAAAAACAGGTGCCTAAGTTTCCACTTTGATCGCTGAAATGATCGCCCACACAAGGCCCATGCCAAGTTTCGGCATCTAGCATGCACTTCGCTGGGCCAATGCAAAGCCCAAAAGAGTGCTGAGAAATAGTTGCTTTTACTGGGCTTAAGAGAAGGAAATGGGCACAACGGACGCCATTTTGAAGATCGGAGGAAGGGTAGAGGCACAGTTGTGAGTTATTTAGAGAGTTAATTTAAAGATAATTGTACTCAGAATATTGGAACAGAGATTATGAAGAGGTATTATCAAGTTATTTTGTAAATAAGTTTCATATATTGACATTATTTTGGAAATAGCTTTTACATCGTGAAATTATTTACTGATATTGTTGGGATGTATTAAACTGACTGGCATGCAGCGTAGAGAGTGCAGAGTACAGTGACTAGAGAGTATAGAGTAGAAAGATTCTATTTATTTAGTGAAAGTAATTATTGATAGTGATATGGGGCCTATGCTTTCCCTGCTGTTAATTGCAACTGCTCACACACTGGTTACTGAAAGGATAAATCTGTGAGCTCCCTGTGCTTCTGAGCATGCGTGATGACCCTTGACCTCTCAAAATGCGGCAAAGAAAAAAAAACACCAAAAAACCCACACATGCGCACAATCGCGTTGCTAGGGAAGCTTTTTTTCCACTTCTGTTTTAGGTGGGCGATCATGAGATCGCCGAAAAATCACATCGCCCATTTGACATCGCCGGGGTAAGGCCGAGTGGAAAATTGCAAACAAAAAATGGGCGATGTGCCGCCAATCAGCAAGGACAAAACGTTCCACATCGCTGGAACATCGCCCATTTTTTGGGGCGATGGCCCCCTAGTGGAAAGTCTAGCACTTTTTTTCCAAAACGAATGGGTACTAATTCTCAGAATAAAGTGGCTGAAAGAAGGACTCAGTTACTGGATTATCTCTCTCAATCTGGTGAACCCAAATGCCTGTGAACAAGAATTGTTAGGATCTGTTTGGCTCTTAACTGCTGAATATTAATCACAGGCAGTCCCTCGGAATCGAGGAAGACTTGCTTCCACTCTAAAAATGTGTCCTTAGGTGGCTGAACAGTCCAATACGAGAACCATAGTCCCTGTCACTGGTGGGACAGATAGTCATTGAGGGAAAGGGTGGGTGGGACTGGTTTGCCGCATGCTCTATCCGCTGCCTGCGCTTGATTTCTGCATGCTCTCGGCGATGAGACTCAAGGCACTCAGCGCCCTCCCGGATGCACTTCCTCCACTTAGGGCGGTCTTTGGCCAAGGACTCCCAGGTGTTAGTGGGGATGTTGCACTTTATCAGGGAGGCTTTGAGGGTGTTCTTGTAATGTTTCCTCTGCCCACCTTTGGCTCGTTTGCCGTGAAGGAGTTCCTAGTGAAGCGCTTGCTTTGGGAGTCTCATGTCTGGCATGCGGACTATGTGGCCTGCCCAGTGGAGCTGATCAAGTGTGGTCAGTGCTTCAATGCTGGGGATGTTGGCCTGGTCGAGGACGCTAATATTGGTGCGTCTGTCCTTCCAGGGAATTTGCAGGATCTTGCGGAGACATCGTTGGTGGTATTTCTCCAACGACTTGAGGCGTCTACTATACATGGTCCATGTCTCTGAGCCATACAGGAGGGCAGGTATTACTACAGCCCTGTAGACTATGAGCTTGGTGGTGGAATTGAGGGCCTGATCTTCGAACACACTTTTTCTCAGGCGGCCGAAGGCTGCACTGGCGCACTGGAGCGGCGTTGAATCTTGTTGTCAATGTCTGTTCTTGTTGTTAAGAGGCTTCCGAGGTATGGGAAATGATCCACGTTATCCTGGGCCATGCCAATGATCTTGATGACTGGGGGGCAGTGCTATGTGGCGGGGTCAGGTTGGTGGAGGACCTTTGTCTTACGGATGTTTAGCGTAAGGCCCATGCTTTTGTATGCCCAATGAATACGTTGACTATGATTTGGAGTTCAGCCTCTGTATGTGCACAGACGCAGGCGTCGTCCGAGTGCTGTAGCTTGACGACAGAGGTTGGGGTGGTCTTGGACCTGGCCTGGAGACGACAAAGGTTGAACAGGTCCCTACTGGTTCTGTAGTTTTGTTCCACTCCAGCGGGGAGCTTGTTGACTGTGAGGTGGAGCATGGCAGTGAGGAAGATTGAGAAGAGGGTTGGGGTGATGTTGCAGCTCTGTTTGACCTCGGTCCAGATGTGGATTAGGTCTGTAATGGATCTGTTGGTAAGGATCACGGCCTGCATGTCGTCGTGGAGCAGACGGAGGATGGTGACGAACTTTTGGGGGCATCCGAAACGGAGGAGGACGCTCCATAGACCTTCGTGGTTGACTGTGTCAAGAAGGCCATGTACAAGGGCTAATGCTGTTCCCTGCATTTTTCTTGCAGCTGTCGCGCTGTAACAATCATGTCCATTGTGCCCCGTAGGGGACGAAATCCGCACTGTGACTCTGGGAGGAGCTCCTCAGCCACAGGGAGAAGATGGTTGAGGAGGACTCTAGCGACGACTTTCCCAGTGGCTGATAACAGGGAGATTCCTCCGTAGCTGCCGCAGTCGGACTTGTCCCCTTTTTTTAAGATGCTATCTCTGAGATCTCCCGGCATGCTCTCCTCCTTTCAGATGAGAGCGATGAGGTCATGCATTTTCGGCAACAGAGCCTCTCCGCCATACTTCAGTGCCTCAGTGGGAATTCCATCCGCTCCCAAAGCCTTGTTGTTCTTAAGCTGTCTTATGGCTTTTTCTACCTCGTGCAGGGCTGGGGTTTTACTGATGTGGTGGCAGGTAGCATGCTGCGGGATGGAGTTGAGGACACTCAGTCAAAGGCAGAGTCTCGATTGAGGAGATCTTCGAAGTGTTCCTTCCCTGACTGCCTCGGTGTCCTTGATGAGTGTTTCCCCGTTCTTGGCCAGCAGTGGGGTCAGGTCCTGGGTGTTCGGGCCGTAAGTAGCCTTGACTGCGGTGAAAAATTCTCGCACATCATGGCTGTCGGCCAGCTGCTGTATCTCCTGTATTTTCTCCATCCACCATCTATTCTTTAGGTCCCGTGTTTTTTGCTGGACTTCGGCCTTAAGCCATCTGTGATGCTGTCTTGCTGCTCCAGTATTGGGTTGTTGTTTAAGGCTCAGAAATGCCCTGCGCTTGCGATCTATTAGCTCTTGGATTACCTGGTCATTCTCATCAAACCAGTCCTGGTGTATCCTGGTTGAGTGACTGAGCGTCTCTTCGCAGGCACTGATTATGGAGGCCTGGAGGGCAGGCCAAGCACTGTGGGCATTCTACATCTCGGGGTCATCAAGGCACACCAGGTTAGCTGTATAGGGCTCTCTTAGCTGGGTGTTTGAGTGCCCCGGCATTGACTTTTTTTGCGGCACTACTTCTGCTGTCCCCTCCGCTTTGAGGCTATGTTGATGTCAATGATGGATCAGATTAGGCGGTGGTCCGTCCAGCAGTCATCAGTTCCTGTCATGGCGCGGGTGATGCGCATATCCTTGCCATCCCTGCCTCAGACGATGACATAGTCGAGCAGATGCCATGTTTGGAGCAAGAGTGTTGCCACGATGCCTGGTATTTGTCCCTTTGGCGGAAAAAGATATTGGTGATGACAAGGTCATGTTCTAGACATTTTGTCAGGAGTAGGGTACCACTGGAGTTGGTTTTCCCTACCCTCTCTCTGCCAATCACGCCTTCCCAGAGGGCTGTGTCCTTGCCGACCCTGGTGTTGAAGTCACTGAGGAGGATCAGTTTGTCGTCCGCAGGGACGCGGGACAGGGATTTTTCGAGGTTGGAGTAAAAACCTTCTTTGGTCTCATCTGTCGCATCGAGTGTTGGGGCGTACGCACTGATGACTGTGGCACATCGATTCTGGGATAGGGTGAGTCGGAGAATCATGAGACGTTTGTTAACCCTGCAGGGGTAGTCTTTGAGGAAGTCGACCAGCTCGTTTCCGATGGCGAAACCGACTCCGCGAAGGCAGCGTTCTTCCTCTGGTTTCGCTTTCCAGAAGAAGGTGTAACTTCCACCTTGTTTCTTGAGTTGGCCTTCGCCTGCACGCCGGGTCTTGCTTAGGGTGGTGGTGTCGACATCGAAGCGTCTAAGTTCCCGGGCAACTACGCGGTGCGGTGTTCCGGCCTGTCGATGTTGGAGTTGTCCATGAGGGTCCTGACCTTCCAGGTCCTGATCGTCAAGTTAAAGGAGTGGAAGATGCCTGTGTGTGAGTTCTTTTAATGTGGGGTGGCTGTTGCACACTGGCTACCACACGGGCTTAGCTGAGCAATGTCTTGGTCCAGTGGCAAGGGGGTCCAAGACGACTGGAGACCAAGCACTGCTGTATGAGCCTAGTTGCCTACGGCGAGATGACGGCCGCAAGCTCGCCGCTGCATAGCGCCCTTGATGGTAGGTGGTCCGAGGCTTGGTAGGGGGCAAGCAGTGGTCCAATGGAGTTCAGAATGGAAGATCAGGGTGCTCACAGCCATGGTATATTAAAGCAGTGCAGTGTCAGACTTTGAAAGACCATGGTGCAAACACAATTGGGAGAGACAGAGAATTCTGGCTTCTATTCAGGAAGATCGAATCTCAAGCCCATGTACTGGTAAAGAGATTGGACAGCAAGCCTTTTACACTAATCTAATCTTGATAGTGCAAGTACATTTTGTTAAAGAACCAGTAATTGTTTGGAATTCTGTATTCAAGAAGCTGTAATTACCTAGGTTATTTTTGGCAGTTCCAGGAGAAAGATTTTTAGCTACGCAATCTTGTAGGTGAAGCTAAGGGCATCCTTCCCCCATGATCTGCCCACACATTGAATCTACGAATACACTGCCCACACGAACAGTTCAATACATGTTCCTATATTGTAAAGGTTGCAAGATAGCATGAGCGGCTGGACATAATTGCACTAAGTACAGCTGTCACAGGGTCAAATTCACATCTGCCCTTTTTAGTTCTCAGTGGTTGCATTCTGTTGTTGTGCAACATAAAACACAAAATAAACAATTGTGCTGACTGAACTATTCTGACTTTGTAAGGAAAATCTTTTGATGGCACCGTACCTACATTGGCTATTCAAACCCTCTGTTGCTTTTTAGTTCATTTTTCTTATGTCACGTGGTTAGAATCTCTGCCATTCATTCTGTCAGTTCGGACCTTATTCAGTTTAGTTTAAGAGATAGAAATAGATTGTTATCGGAAAGGGAGGACAATATCAAATTTGTAAATTACACAGATATATGAATAAAAGCAAAATATGAAAAGAAAAGACAAAGAAAGATTTGCCTTTATTTAGTGCCTTTAGTGGCTAAAGTTAATGTTGGTCCCTTAGAGGACGAGACCAGAGAATTAGTAATGGGGAACATGGAGATGACAGAAACTCTGAACAAATATTTCGTATCAGTCTTGACGGTAGAGGACATTAACAATATCCCAACAGTGGATAGTCAAGGGGCTATAGGCGGGGAGGAACTTAACACAATCACAATCACTAAGGAGGTGGTACTCAGTAAGATAATGGGACTAAAGGCAGATAAATCCCCTGGACCTGATGGCTTGCATCCTAGGGTCTTAAGAGAAGTAACGGCAGGGATAGTGGATGCACTGGTTGTAATTTACCAAAATTCCCTGGATTCTGGGGAGGTCCCAGCAGATTGGAAAACTGCAAATGTAACGCACTTATTTAAAAAAGGAGGCAGACAAAAAGCAGGAAACTATAGACCAGTTAGCCTAACATCTGTGGTTAGGAAAATGTTGGCGGCCATTATTAAAGAAACAGTACCAGGGCATTTGGAAAAGCATAATTCGGTCAGGCAGAGTCAGTATGGATTTATGAAAGGGAAATCATGTTTGACAAATTTGCTGGAATTCTTTGAGGATGTAAAGAGGGTGGATAATGGGGAACCAGTGGATGTAGTGTATTTGGACTTCCAGAAGGCATTTGACAAGTTAAAAGTTCACGGGGTTGGGGGTATTATATTAGCACGGATAGAGAATTGGCTAACGAACAGAAAACACAGAGACGGGATAAATGGTTCATTCTCGGTTTGGCAATCAGTAACTACAGGGGTGCCGCAGGGATCAGTGCTGGGACCCCAACTATTTACAATCTATATTATTGATTTGGAAGAAGGACCGAGTGTAACATAGCCAAGTTTGCTGACGATACAAAGATGGGAGGAAAAGCAATGTGTGAGGAGGCCATAACACATCTGCAAAAGGACATAGACAGGCTAAGTGAGTGGGCAAAAATTTGGCAGATGGAGTATAATGTTGGAAAGTGTGAGGTCATGAACTTTGGCAGAAAAAAAAATCAAAGAGCAAGTTATTATTTAAATGGAGAAAGATTGCAAAGTGCTGCAGTTCAGCGGGACCTGGGGATGCTTGTGCATGAAACACAAAAGGTTAGTATGCAGGTACAGCAAGTGATCAGGAAGGCCAATGGTATCTTGCCCTTTATTGCAAAGGGGATGGAGTATAAAAGCAGGGAAATCTTGCTACAGTTATACAGGGTATTGGTGAGGCCACACCTGGAGTACTGCATGCAGTTTTGGTTTCCATATTTAAGAAAGGATATACTTGCTTTGGAGGCAGTTCAGAGAAGGTTCACTAGGTTGAATCCAGAGATGAGGGGTTGACTTATGAGGAAAGGTTGGGCCTCTACTCATTGGAATTCAGAAGATTGAGAGGTGATCTTATCGAAACGTATAAAATTATGAGGAGGCTTGACAAGGTGGATGCAGAGAGAATGTTTCCACTGATGGGGGAGACTAGAACTAGGGGGCATAATCCTAAAATAAGGTGCCGCCCATTTAAAACTGAGATGAAGAGAAATTTATTTTCTCAGAGGGTTGCAGATCTGTGGAATTTGCTGCCTCAGAGAGCTGTGGAAGCTGGGACATTGAATAAGTTTAAGACAGAGATAGACAGTTTCTTAACTGATAAGGTTATAAGGGGTTATGGGGAGCGGGCAGGAAAGTGGAGCTGAGTCCATGATCGGATCAGCCAAGATCATATTAAATGGTGGAGCAGGCTCGAGGGGCCATATGGCCTACTCCTGCTTCTACTTCTTATGTTCTTATGATCTCAGGACATCCAAAAGCAGCATACAGCCAATTAAGTACTGTTTGAAGTGTAGTCATTTTTGTAATGTAGGAAACGTGGCAACCACTTTGCGCACAGCAAACTCCTACAAACAGCAATGTGTTAATGACCAGATAATCTGTTTTTGTGATGTTGGTTGAGGGATAAGTATTGGCCAAGACACAGATACTACCTCCCCTGCTCTTCTTGGAAATAATGCCATAGTATTTTTTATGTCCACCTGCTAGAGCAGACGGGGTCTCGGTTTAACGTTTCATCCGAAAGATGGTACCTCTGACAGTGCAGCACTCCCTCAGTACTGCACTGAAGTGTCAGCCTAGATTTTTGTGCTCAAATCTAGAGTGGGACTTGAACCCCCACAGCCTTCTGACTCAGAGGTGAGATTGCTACCAACTAAGCCACAGCTGACGCCTGTGCTGGAAATACACAGCAGGTTACTCAGAATCTGTAAAGATTATTGATTTTTCAGGTGCGTGAACTTAAATCAGAACTGAGGTCTGGAATGTAACCAAGCATTTCAGTAAGGCTGGAAAAATAGAGAAAAAAAGAAGAAAGGAAAGCGATAGGAAATGAGCAGATACAGCAATCACTCAAAAGGAGTGAATGGGTTGGATGACCTACAAACTGCTTAATCGAAGATTGATAGATGATATAAAAGATTAATGAGGTGTTTCAGAGACATAAAAAGGACAGCAGAATAAGCAAATGGCAGAGGATGAAAAGACACGGGAGTGGTCTACACAGACAAAGGGATGAAAAGGTCGGGAAAACTAGAGAAAGAAGCAAAAAAGACAATGCTGCAAATGCAGAAGATATGAAATGAAAAATTAACATGAAAACATTGGGAGCAATTTAACTGACGAGATCATGAGCAATGCCAGTTTGGCACCTGGTTTATATTACTCTCCATTTAAGTCAATGGAGAATAATATTGGGCAGGGTGTAAAACTGGCTTTCAACCCATCCCGCAGGTTTACCGCCCTGCGAGTTAGGTTAAAATTATCCTCATTGGGCCCACCAATCCCGAGTGGGTTAACGTTTCAGGTCGATGACATTGCCAGCATTTTGTTTCTATTTCAGGTTTCCAGCTTCTGCAGTATTTTGCTTTTGTTTTAATGCAGCGATACACTTGGACTTCTTTCCGTCTTGGAAATGCTTTGTACTTGTTTGTTAGGTAAAGCTTACTACAGAAGACGACAAAGGGCATCTTTTCTAACTACAAAGAGAAACTACATCTAAGGAAGATAAAGGGAATCTAACACAGACAAAGAGAATCTGCCAAGATGCGTGTCAAATATCCCTGAATGTATCCTAAATTCCAAGACAAACTCTTTCGATACAATTGATCAAGCTGGGTGGCATGTGTTCGAAGCGTTCATCTCTTTTGTGTGTCAGACACTTCCAACAGTTAGCTAAAGGTTCATGAATTGAAGTTGGTAGTACTCTCGCCTCTGAGGCAGAAGGTTGTGGGTTCAAGCCCCAATCAAGAGACTTGAGCACAAAATCTAGGCTGACACTCCAGTGCAGTCCTGAGGGATTGTGCCATTAAAGGTGCCACCTTTCGGATGAGATATTAAACCAAGGCTCCATCTGCTCTCTCAAGTGGATGTTGAACATCCCATGGCTCTATTTCGAAGAAGAGAAGGGGAGTTCTCTTCAGGGTCCTGGCCAATATTTATCCCCAAAGAGACCTGGGTGTCATGGTACATCAGTCATTGAAGGTTGGCATGCAGGTACAGCAGGCGGTTAAGAAAGCAAATGGCATGTTGGCCTTCATAGCAAGGGGATTTGAGTACAGGGGCAGGGAGGTGTTGCTACAATTGTACAGGGCCTTGGTGAGGCTACACCTGGAGTATTGTGTACAGTTTTGGTCTCCTAACCTGAGGAAGGACATTCTTGCTATTGAGGGAGTGCAGCGAAGGTTCACCAGACTGATTCCCGGGATGGTGGGACTGACCTATCAAGAAAGACTGGATCAACTGGGCTTGTATTCACTGGAGTTCAGAAGAATGAGAGGGGACCTCATAGAAACGTTTAAAATTCTGATGGGGTTAGACAGGTTAGATGCAGGAAGAATGTTCCCAATGTTGGGGAAGTCCAGAACCAGGGGACACAGTCTAAGGATAAGGGGGAAGCCATTTAGGACCGAGATGAGGAGGAATTTCTTCACCCAGAGAGTGGTGAACCTGTGGAATTCTCTACCACAGAAAGTTGTTGAGGCCAATTCACTAAATATATTCAAAAAGGAGTTAGATGAAGTCCTTACTACTAGGGGAATCAAGGGTAATGGTGAGAAAGCAGGAATGGGGTACTGAAGTTGCATGTTCAGCCATGAACTCATTGAATGGCGGTGCAGGCTAGAAGGGCCGAATGGCCTACTCCTGCACCTATTTTCTATGTTTCTATGTATGTTTCTAACCAATATCACAGTAAACAGCAGATTATCTGCTCATTATCACATTGCTGTTTGTGTGACCTTGTGTGCAAATTGGCTGGAGAAGTACCACCAGTGCTGCCTCTGCAAGATCCTGCAAATCCAGTGTTCTTCAACATCAGTGTTCTCGATCAGGCCAACATCTCCAGCATCGAAGCACTGACCATGCTCAACCAGCTCCGTTGGGCGGGCCACATTGTCCGTATGCCCGACACAAGACTCCCAAAGCAAGCGCTCTACTCTGAACTCCTACACAGCAAGCGAGCCCCAGGTGGGCAGAGGAAACATTTCAAGGACACCCTCAAAGCCTCCTTGAAAAAGTGCAACATCCCCACCGGCACCTGGAAATCCTTGGCCCAAGACCGCCCTAAGTGGAGGAAGAGCATCCGGGAGGGCGCTGGGCACCTCGAGTCTCGTTGCCGAGAGCATGCAGAACTCAAGTGCAGACAGCGGAAGGAGCGTGCGGTAAACCAGGCTCCCCACCCACCCTTTCCTTCAACCACTGTCTGCCCCACCTGTGACAGAGACTAATTCCCGCATTGGACTGTGCAGCCACCTGAGAACTCACTTTTAGAGTGGAAGCAAGTCTTCCTCGATTTCGAAGGACTGCCTATGATGATACCAAGTTCTATTTTTACTTTCCCAGCTTTCAAGCTTCCTTTAACAAAAGCTCCTGCACAGGACCACCTAAGGTATGGCATATTTATATCCTACTAACAAGCTATCCCAGAGCTGCGTTCTCCATGGCAGCTGTCTTCTCACTGAAGGAAGGGCTTTTTTAAATAAACATCTTTCAGATTTTATTTAATTTCGAGTTTTGATTTCCCAGCATTCAGTTTGACTACTCGCTCCATAGCGTATGGCTATTTTTAAGCTAAGATTCTATTTTGACCACACAATTTGAGCAAATTATCGGCCATTTTCCCGAAAGCAGCCAGTTGAAAATCTACCCCAGTGAATCTTACATTATATTCACCTTTTAAAGAGGAATTACTTTCTATGGGGAAGTCATTTTTTAAATTTGTTGTTCGGATATGTATGACATTGGCAAGGCTGTATATAATAATCACCCCTTGCTTTGGAAGAAATAGATTTTAAAAGTGGTTTGCTCAGGTGTTTGGCAGGATATTAAGAGGCACCATTTGGGTTTTAAATCAGACAAGCAACTTTCATGCCAGCCCACAACTTCCCAGCTTTATCAAATGCAGTTTCATAATTTGCCCTGATGGGATTTGAACTCATGATGGTTAGGGTTGCTAGTCCAGTACAATAACCACAAGGCTATCATGCCTTTTATGCATTGTTGTATTACCATTTCTTCCATTTGATTGACCTGAAGTTTTCACATTCACTCCAGTTAAAGCATTCTATTCTGACTTACTTCGCCTTTTCAGGTGCGTGCAGTTTTGGTTTCCATATTTACGAAAGTATATACTTGCTTTGGAGGCAGGCAGTTCAGAGAAGGTTCACTAGATTGATTCCGGGGATGAGGCGGTTGACTTATGAGGAAAGGTGGAGTAGGTTGGGCCTCTACTTGTTGAAATTCAGAAGAATGAGAGGTGATCTTATTGAAACGTATAAGATTATGAGGGGGCTTGACAAGCTGGATGCAGAGACGGTGTTTCTACTGATGGGAGAAACTCGAGCTAGGGGGCATGATCTTAGAATAAGGAGCCGCCCATTTAAAACAGAGATGAGGAGAAATGTCTTCTCTCAGAAAGCTATGGAAGCTAGGACATTGAATAAATTTAAGACAGAAATAGACAGTTTCTTAAACGATAAGGGGATAAGGGGTTAGGGAGAGTGGGCGGGGAAGTGGAGCTGAGTCCATGATCAGATCAGCCATGATCTTATTGAATGGCGGAGCAGGCTCGAGGGGCCGTATGGCCTACTCCTGTTCCGATGTGTTATGTTCTTCTTTCAGTCTATGGAGTACTGATAAACTCTATAGCGGGGAACATAGTTCCTGTTCAAAACCACTTTTCCTTCCCTTCTTGATAGTTTTGTTGCATCTAAAGATAATTCATTATGGAAAGTGAGCTGACAGCAGCATTATTTCACTTGTAGTTTTCTGGAGGTTAGAATATGTTGGGGTAAATTTTAAAAAAAGACTTGAAAGAGTTGGATTTACATAGCGACTTTCCCAACCACCGTCTCAAAGCACTTTACAGCCAATGAAGTACCTTTGAAGTGTTGTCACTGTTGTAATGTTCTGGAGCAAAGTTTTGCACATTGGGCATGTTAATTGTGAAAATGTACTTCATTATGAGATGGGCTAAATAAATGGAAATCGGGTGAACAGAGAAGTCGCAACAGGTTAGAAACATTCACAGTTAATATAATAATGAGAGGCTTTAAGTGACAGTTATTTTCAGCCAACATCCTGCATTGCTGAATAACTTAAACATATGGCAAGTGGTTTTGTACAAGATCTAAAAAGATAGGTGCCAGAGTATGACAAGGGCTCAAATTGAATGAGATTTTGGCAGGTCTGGAAGAAGGGGTGTAATTCAGAGAAGTGATTTGAGTATTTATATAATAAGATATTGACTTTCTTCAACATTATGGTATTTGTGATTTGCTAGCATTTAGTACTTAAATTTTTTTTTAGTTTTTCACCTCCAAATTTCTCCCCTCCTCTGTTGAAGCTATTGATTCACACGGTATGTTTCCGTGAACACTGGCTGTTGAAGATACTGACACACACTGAGGTATGATTCCATGTATCACTTGCACGCTGGGCTATGATTTTGTATGCACTGACCATTCTCCATTATCCAAGTAGTCATTTTTAAAATATAAGGCCAGATAGTGAGTCTTGGCAGGCTGTTTTATTATGGCGAGGCATCATGGCTACATCCGATCCTAGCCTCTTACCCTAGGTTCAGCCATGCACATTTTGAGAGGAGTCACTGGATAGCAGTTCGCAGCAGGAACCCTCACTGACTTCATCAGAGCCTTACCTTGGGAAAGTTGTACCTCTCCTATGGCTGCTCCTGCTGAGATCAGCTCATCATCATCATAGGCAGTCCCTCAAAATCGAGGAAGACGTGCTTCCACTCTAAAAGTGAGTTCTCAGGTGATTGTACAGTCCAATAACGGAATCACAGTCTCTATCACAGGTGGGACACAGAGTGATTGAAGGAAATGGTGGGTGGGGAGCCTGGTTTGCCACACGCTCCTTCCGCTGCCTGCGCTTATTTTCTGCATGCTTTCGGCGACGAGACTTGAGGTGCTCGGCGCCTTCCCGGATGCTCTTCCTCCATTTTGGGCGGTCTTGGGCCAGGGATTCTCAGGTGTCGGTGGGGATGTTGCACTTTATCAAGGAGGCTTTGGGGGTGTCCTTGAAATGTTTCCTTTGCCTACCTGGGGATCGCTTGCCATATAGGAGTTCCGAGTAGAGCACTTGCTTTGGGAGTCTTGTGTCGGGCATGCGGACGATGTGGCCCGCCCAACGGAGCTGGTCAAGTGTGGTCAGTGCTTCGATGCTGGGGATGTTGGCCTGATCAAGAACACTGATGTTGGTGCGTCTATTCTCCCTCTGGATTTGCAGGATCTTGCGGAGGCATCGTTGGTGATATTTCTCCAACGATTTGAAGTGTCTACATATATGGTCCACATCTCTGAGCCATACAGGAGGGCGGGTGTCACTGCAGCCCTGTAGACCATAAGCTTGGTGCCAGATTTGAGGACCTGCTCTTCGAACACTCTCTTCCTCAGGTGACCGAAGACTGCGCTGGCACACTGGAGGCGATCGTCGATGTCTGCCCTTGCTGATGATAGGCTCCCGAGGTATGGAAAGTGGTCCACATTGTCCAGGGCCATGCCGTGGATTTTGATGACCAGGGGGCAGTGCTGTGCGGCGGGGTCAGGTTAGTGGAGGACCTTTGTCTTATGGATGTTTAGTGTAAGGCCCATGCTTTCGTATGCCTCAGTGAAGATGTTGACGATGGCTTGGAGTTCGACGACAAAGGATGGGACGGTCTTGGATCTAGTCTGTAGGTGACGAAGTTTGAACAGGTTCCCACTGGTTCTATAGTTTAGTTTCACTCCAGCGGGGAGCTTGTTGAGCGTGAGATGGAGCAGTGCAGCGAGATCATCTAACTCAGCATAGACTGCAAAATGAACCCAGGACCATCTTAGTTTACATGACTCGTCACAACAGGCAGTGCTTTGATTATATTTCAGCACAGGGGTTCTTTATTATTACTTACTGACTGCTCCCAGGTCAAAGTGATTAAATTGAAAAATAGACATGTAGCTGTTTTAAAAAAAAAATCTGGAAAATCAATTATTTTGAATTAATTGGACAATTTTCTGAGTATGTACAGGTAGTCGATATTTCACCCACTGGCAGCACACGTATTAATATTTATGGGAGTATTTCCTTCTTGGAGGCAAGGAGCCCATTGCCAACATGCACATGAACAATATGGAGTTACATAACTCTGTGTTCTTGGGATGCTAGCATGCTGGTGGTACACCTAATTCATTTATCCTGAAAGAGAAATTGATAAGAAAAGGATTTAACCAGGTCAGTGAAAAGAGATTAATTCAGATTAGAGATTTGAATGTTATCTTAAGATATTGGGCCCGAAATTCAGTACCGCTGGAAAGCAAGTCTCCCCCCACCTTTTTGTGGCCATTAGCGCCAAAACATTTTCGTGGCTTGGCCACCCCATATCCAGCTCCAAAAGTGACCAAATGGCTAATGAACCCTTCCAAAGTAGATTTTTCAGTTGTGTGGCTGTCTTAAATTGAGCATTATCACCATTGAGAAGTTCAGCATGCAGATAAGGGCATCTAATGAACCCTTTTAAAGGGAAGGGTTTGCAGCAAGGCCCTGAGGGGGGGAAGGAGTTTGGAAGGATGGCTGGTGTAAGAGGTGCAAAGAGAGCCAACAGGTTCATTGATCTGGAGCTGGAGACACTGATGGATGGTGTAGGGGACAGAAGAAGAATACTGTTTCCTGATGTGGAGTGACCTGGCAGATCACCAATACATAATGCACGGAGGGAGATTGCAGGGGAGGTGTCAGGCACCTCCACATAAGTGAGGGTACTGGCCAGTCTGCACCCGGCCCTTCCAGGGTGGCGATGGGTCGACGTCTCCTAGCTCTGGGGCGATGGGGATCCACTTCCTCCTTCTGCGCCTCCTCAGGTGGTACTGCTGGCTCGACCTCCAGCGGCTGTCCCCTCATGATGACCAGGTTGTGCAGCATTCGGCAGACCACGACGATTATGGAGACCTGTTGAGGAGAGTACTGCAAGGTGCGACCAGAGCGGTCCAGGCACCGGAATCTCTGCTTAAGGATGCCTATGCACTGCTCAACGATGAAGCTGGAGGCACATCATTGTGTGCATGCTCTGGTGCTGCCCTGGGGTTCTGCAATGGAGTGAGCAGCCAAGTGGACAGGCGATATACCTTGTTCCCAAGCAGCCAACTGCAATTCTGATTGGGGCTGGTCAAGACGGCGGGCACACTGGTCTGGCACAGAATGAATGAATCATGACTGCTGCCTCCCTTGCCCGCTGCCTGTCTGCACGGTGCTGATGGCGACGCCTTCTCCTGCGTGCCGCCCTGCTTCTGACCAGGTGTCGCCCTCCCAACACTCCTCCCATCCTCGGTGAACCCTGCCAAGCAGGTCTCTGCAGCCCATAGGCCTCCACTAAAGAGTCAGACCTGAAAGTTGTACAAAAGTACGTGCACACCTCTGAGCAGCACTCAGCAGGTTTAATGGAGCCAAAACAATTAATAAAACTACATGAAAAGCTAAATAGCACGGATGATGGAATTTGAAATAAAAACACTAAAATTAATAAAACTATTTCCTTACCAAAGGGTCGCAATCACGGCAAGGTTCCAGCGGTGTAGTGTTCGAGCACCAACCTGAATACCTTGCGGGTGCACTTTCTGAAGAAGTCCTACCTTTTTCCAGCTGAAAATCCCTGTCCTGGCCGCTTGCCAGCGGCCTGCACGCTGCTTCCCTCACCGCTAGAAATTTACCTTTACAGCGGCTTCACCCCGTGATTTCCAGCGGAAGGGAGCACGGCTCAGCTCCCCCCCTTTCCCCCTGCTCTGAGCTGAATATGGCTCGGGGAGGGAAAAGTACCCGACTGCGACGGCTGATCTATTTTTTTCAATCGGCCGCCCAAACCCCACGGTAGCCATCCCTTCGGGGTCGGTGAATTTTGGCCCCATTGGCTTTCTCCAAACTCATGGTATATGTGTCGCTATTCAGTATTTACATTTCCTTTTAGGTTTTTATCACTTTCAATGTTCTCCCATCCTTTCTTCTCTCTGTGCTCAGGTGGATTTAATGCAGAGCATAAGTATCCAATAATAGCATTTACCTTGTTAATTTTTGATTATGTACAGAGGTGTAGAGCATGCAGAGATAAAATTAGTTGGATAAAATTCACCTCGGGGATTTTTCTGGCAGTCCCCACTTCTGCCTTGCTGCTGCCGTCCGTCCTAAGTGTGTCATCAAAGGGCGCACCGCCAATCTCCCGCACCTGCATCGCGCCTCCCGCGAAATTTAGTTAGAAAAATCTTAAATCCGCCACACGGTGCCCCCAACAGCTTTTTCTGTCAGTGCACCTTGCTTTCACTCTGTGAGCCATGGCAGCGCAGCGGCCCATCAAGGGGAGGGTGCACTGCCACGGCCGCCATTTTTTTTTTGCCGGCCGACTTCCAGAGCGGCAGGCCAGATATGCTCCCGGGTTCGGCCAGGCTGCCAACAGGCTCTCTCCTTTAAGTGAAGGGGAGAGAGAGCATGGTAACGCACACGCATTGTGACATCACCTCTGCTCCACTGCTGACTGACAGTGGCAGAGACTCCATCCCGCCTCCACTTCTGCCCCTCTGCAGTACTTAACGCCCTACTTCGTCCCCCATTATGACCGACTTCCGGTCTGCCGAAAAAAAATCCACCAATGACCTGAATTTTGTAAAAGAGTCGACCTCATCCCAAGCGGCATTAAAAACACATAAGGAGTGGAAGGTGCGACCCGTTTCGGGCAAAGGTAAATTTTGGCCCCTGTGTCCCTTGTTCTAGGTTCTGCCACCGGAGAAATAGTTTCTCTGCATCTATCCTATTGAATCCCTTTATCATTGTTCCATTACCCCTTAACCTTCTAAAGTCAAGGGACTACAAGCCAAGTTTAAGCAATCTGTCTTCACAACCCTTTAAGTCAAGGAACCTTTCTTTACCTATTCCAGGTAGTGAGCTGTGATAACCAAGTCCTTAGACTAAATTGAACAATTAAATTTTATACTGTAGAAGTTTTAATTGAGATTCTAATCTTTAATAAGAGTAATTGATTAGTCAGACCATTTGGAAAAGCCTTAATTGTGACCAGTTAATTGCTTCAATGGGGAGGTTTTTACCTTAAATCATTAGAATTTTTGGAAAAATGTTAAAACTAAGTGTGAAGAAGGTGGTTTGCAACAGGGATAAAATCAAACAATTAACTTAGTATTATAAGTTAGAAGTATATAGAATATCAGTAGCAGCATAACTATATGCAAGGTGTTAGCTGCAAGTTAGGAGAAAAGAAGTCTGCTGATGAAAGTTTACAGATTACCTCACTGAGCAAACAGCTCACCGCAGATGAGGGCTGAATAGTTTCAATAAATATTAACCACAGCAGCAACAACTTACATTTATATAGCACCTTTAATGTAGAAAACATCCCAATTGCTTCACAGAATTATAAATCAGACAAAAAAAGAACACCGAGCCGAAGAAAGAGACCTGAGGAGGGCCGACCAAATGCTTGGTCAAAGAGGTGGGTTTTAAGGCTGTTCTTGTCGGAGGAGGAGGAGGAGAAGCGGAGAGGTTTAGGGAGAGATTTTCTGCATGTAGGGCAGAGAGCTGAAGGAATGCCTGCCATTGGTGGGACAAAGGGAATGCACAAGAGACCAGTATCAGAGCAACACAGAGTTCTCAGAGGGTTGTCGGGCTGGAGAAGTTTATAGAGATAGGGCAGCACAAGGCAATGAAGCGATTTCATAGCAGTTCAATTTGTATCTGATCAAAGATGTTACTCAAGGTATAAACAGGAAGCATATGATGAAACCCAGCTAAAATTATGGTACTCAAACTGATTTGTGTTATATTAAGTTGAACCCAGCTGATGCTGTGCTGTTGTAATTATAAAGCCAATTTATCATATCGCTTGTAACAATCATGTTGACAATCGATTGTACTTGACTATATGGATGTAGTAAAATTGAATGCTTGGGGCACAAAGTTCCTGTTTCAACAATAATTTTGAGAACCTTCAAAACACAAGTATGTAATACGCATTTCCAAAAAGATAGATTCATTAGTGGCAATGAAAACATATCAGCCAATCAAGATGCACCTGCAATAATAATCTTTGAACACTTCTCAAGCAACTAACAAGCCACTTGAATACATCTCTCAGTTTAATACAGCTGCAGAGAACACAAGTGTTGCATAAAATGGCTGAAAAGAAAAAAAGCATATATAAAGGATTCGAAGCTCTTGTGGAAGCTTTCATGAAATATGGCAGTGACACATTGGTGGGCGAGGAACAGTCTCAAATAAGCAGATAATGAGGCATACGTGGGAGTACATCACCCAGATGGTGTGCATAGTATCCAGGACTAAAAAGACAGAGGAGGAAGGAAGAAAATAATTTGTGCATGACTTAAAGCGAAACACCAAGATAAAGGCTACAAAATACTGTACATTAGAGCAAAGGAACATATAAGAAATAAAAACAGGAGTAGGCCATCCGGCCCCTCGAGCCTGCTCCACCATTCAATAAGATCCTGGCTGATCTGATCATGGACTCAGCTCCTCTTCCCCGCCCGCTCCCCATAACCCCTTATCCCCTTATTGTTTAAGAAACTGTTTATTTCGGTTTTAAATTTATTCAATGTCCCAGCTTCCACAGCTCTCTGAGGCAGCAAATTCCACAGATTTGCAACCCTCTGAGAGAAGAAATTTCTCCTCATCTCTGTTTTAGATGGGCGGCCCCTAATTCTAAGATCATGTCCTCTAGTTCTAGTCTCCCCCATCAGTGGAAACATCTTCTCTGCATCCAGCTTGTCAAGCCCTCTCATAATTGTTTATGTTTCAATAAGATCACCTCTCATTCTTCTGAATTCCAATGAGTAGAGGCCCAACCTACTCAACCTTTCCTCATAAGTCAACCCCCTCATCTCCGGAATCAACCTTTTGAACCTTCTCTGAACTGCCTCCAAAGCAAGTATATCCTTTCGTAAATATGGAAACCAAAACTGCACGCAGTATTCCAGGTGTAGCAAGACTTTCCTGCTTTTATACTCCATCCCCTTTGCAATAAAGGCCAAGATACTATTGGCCTTCCTGATTACTTGCTGTACCTGCATACTATCCTTATGTGTTTCATGCACAAGAACCCCAGGTCCCACTGTGCTGCAATCTTTCTCTATTTAAATAATAACTTGCTCTTTGATTTTTTTCTGCCAAGTGCATGACCTCACACTTTACACGCATTATACACCATCTGCCAAATTTTTGCCCACTCACTTAGCCTGTCTATGTCCTTTTGCAGATTTTTTGTGTCCTCCTCACACATTGCTTTTCCTCCCATCTTTGTATCGTCAGCAAACTCGGCTACATTACACTCAGTCCCTTCTTCCAAGTCGTTAATATATGTGTACTATTTACAGAAATTTGTTTGTGAAAATACAAGTTTACATATAAACAAATGCTGTACAAATATTAAGAATGTAACAATTAAAAAGTATTCAAACTAAAAATAGCAAGGCCAAACAAATGACACTTCATTATAATAGAGAGACGGTATTTCAGGAATGAATACTCCTGTCTCAATCTCCACTGGTGTTGCATTTCAAATTAAAAATGGCATATAGTAGGAGGGCACAAAGGGCAATACGAGCATTGCAGAATAAATCACTAACAGCATTCACAACACTATGGGCTCAATTTTCCCGGCTCATTTGCTCCGTGTTTTTTGGCACGCACCATTTTTCCTGCCGTAATTATTTAATTCAATGTTTCCTCCTGGAATCTGCGCCGGCATAACTGCTTTAGTTACAATTTTTCTACGTTATGTCTTTTTGACGTCATATCCCTTATGTCTGCGGCAGTTTTCAGCATTTTTCGCAGTTTGCCCCAAAAATTTTTATCCTAGGTCGGCGTTTCTGGCCACTCCCGAAAATCCTTCTGGTGAGTTAACAGAAAGCAGCGCAGATTACATTGGTTTTCATCAAAGTTTTTGGAGGGAGTCTCGAACACTTGAAATATCCATAATAAAGTTCAACTTTTTTTACATTTCAATGGAGTACATGGAAGTTTCTTGGATTTCTGAAGTTTTCATTTGTTTTTTACTCACACGCCACCACCAAACGTCTTCAAGCAGGGCTGCAGAGGGGTCGTAGAGTCGGCCGACAGAATCGGCCCCTCGCCTGGGCTCAGCTGGAAAACAAGCCGGGGAGAAGGGGGTTGGCATTGGGGAGGTGGCGATCGGAAGGCTTATGCCCTGAGCCTGTGAAGGGAGGTGGCGATCGGAGGTCTGCTGCACTGAGCCCGTGGACGGAGGTGACGATCGAAAGGCTTCTGCACTGAGCCCGGGGAGGGAGGTGGTGATCGGAAGACTACTGCACTAGGCACAAGACTGCACTGAGCCCGGGGAGGGAGGTGGTGATCGGAAGACTGCTGCACTAGGCACAAGACTGCAATGAGTTTAGGGGAGGGGGGGAGAAGGGGAGAAGTCACAAGACTGCAAGTAATTGGGGCGGGTGGGGGGGAGAGGGAGGAGAAGTCACAAGACTTGGGTGTGGTCCATCCATACAGACCTTGGGGAAAGCCTGCCTTCCTGCCATTTTGAGCTTCTTGCAAAGATAAAATTTAACTATGGAGGTAATACTGACAATGCCATACCTTGTGCGAGCCTTCTGCATGATGGTGCTACGTAGGAGACAATTGATTCGATGTCATCACATGAGGAACATCAGAGCCTGTAGGATGATGGGCAGGAGCCCTTACCCACATTGGGTATATTGAGACAGGCATTCATACCTGCATCTGAGTGATGCAGATTATGTCAGAAGGCTGCATTTCTGCAAAGAAGTTGTAACAGATCTGTGAGTTGGTGAAAGTAGACCTGCATTCTAGAAGCGTCATGAGGAGTGCTTTGTCAGTTGAAGTGAAGGTTACAGCTGCACTTTCATTCTATGCATCCGGATCATTTCAAGCTACTACTGGGGATGTGTGCGCCATATCGCAACATGCAACACATGTCTGCATTCGGCAGGTGACAGCTGCAGTATATGCATGGAGGAATGACTGCGTAAAGTTCCCCATGACTGCCCAAGAAGTGCATGACAGGGCTGTGGGCTTCTCCAGGATTGCTGGCTTCCCAAAGGTACAAGGCTGAATTGATTGTCCCCACATCGCCTTGCGAGCACCTTTGGAGGATTCCGAGATGTACAGGAACAGAAAAGGCTTCCACGCCATTAATGTACAGCTCATGTGTGACAACATGCATCGCATCATGTCAGTTGATGCAAGATACCCTGGAAGCACCCATGATGCGTTCATCCTACGTGAGAGCATTATATCTGCCATGTTTCAGCAACAGCCAGAAGGGCAGAGCTGGCTACTGCGAGACAAAGGGTATGTCCTCGCCTTCTGGCTCATGACATCCCTACGTGAAACCGGGACGGAAGCTGACCGGGAATACAACAAGTCGCTCAGTGCGATGCGCAGCATCATAGAGAGGACTATTGGCATCTTAAAACAGCGTTTCCGATGCCTGGACCATTCCGGAGGCTACTTGCTATACTCCGCTGAGATTGTTGGTCAGTTCACTGTTGTGTGCTGCATAACTTAGCCATCATGAGGCAGCAGCAGCTGGTAGGAGAAGACCCACTTGTAGTGAGAGTGGCTGATACTAATGATGAGGAAGATGCAGATAACAAGCAGGAGGACGAGGAAGCCATGCAAGTACCTGAACCCGAAGCATGATGGTGGAGGAGGGCGGGCAATTATGCCCCTTTAATGGTTGCTCGAGCCTTGCACCAGCAGCTCATCCATGAACGCTTTGCTGCCTGAAAGCTCAGCGACAACTATTCCACATGGACCATGTTTATTGTTTGGACTTGTTCCGTAATGTTGTGTTGTGTTCATGGAAAAAATGATGGAAATGATTCTTGTTTACTTGAAAAATTGTGTTAATAATTGAACAAAATAATGGAAATGATTCAGATTTAATGTAAAATATATTTTATTCAAAAGTTTAACAAACCGTTCTTTGTACTTAACTTTAATAAAATTATTCTTCCATCAAACTTTAAAGCTTTCAGTTATGATCACTTACAAACTTTAAGATCACTGACTAACTTTTAAACTTGTAAATTTACAAAACTTACAAAAATCTTTTAACTTGAGAACAACAGTAACAATAATAACAACAGCAGGAGCAAAGAAAGGCTGCACTCATCTCTCCTCCACCTTATTCGAAGACCACCCACCGCGCTTGTTCTTGCTAACTCCACCACCCCTGCCGGCAGGCAGTGGCGCAATGTTTCTGGTA
Source organism: Pristiophorus japonicus (assembly GCF_044704955.1). Lineage (NCBI taxonomy): Eukaryota > Metazoa > Chordata > Chondrichthyes > Pristiophoridae > Pristiophorus > Pristiophorus japonicus. The sequence goes on along the minus strand of NC_091977.1, from coordinate 505,572,366 downwards.
CCAAGCTTATTCTTGCTCAGATCTCAGGTAGTGTGCATCTGTTGCGGGGTGGGGTGGGGGAGGGAGGTGGCAGGCGGCAAAGTGGAGGGCCCGGCATGGGGCTCTTCAGAGGCTGGGGTGAGGATTTGAGTGGGAGTGACAGTTGATTCTGTCAATGGGCGCGGGGTTTGGGCGTGTTCCCTTATTACAGCAGCTAACTCCAACATGCCGTCCCTCATGTGCCCTGACAGTGTCTCAACGACCTGCAACATTCCCTCCCTCTTGTTGAGCAAAACTGTCTCAACTATGTGACATTCCCTCCCTCATGTTCAGTGATAGTGTTTCCATCATCTCTGACAGTCCCTCCCTGATGTTCACTGACATGGTTTCAGCTGACTGAGATATTCCCTCACTCATGCTCCCGGACATCATTCCCATTTCTCGTGAGATTGCTGTTAGTTCTCCCGACAGTCCCACTACCTCATCACCCACTGATCGCGTAAGGTCAATGCTCTCCCCATTCATTGCCATCATCTGAACCACATCTGTTAGATCCTGCACCTCAGGAGAGTGCAGTCAAGCTCTCCTTCCCCTTCTCCCCAGGGATGTGGCTCACACGCCACCACTGGAACCTGCAGCCTTGGAAAGTGGGGCCCTGGGTATGCCTTGCTGCAGCCCACAACTGGGACCCACAATCTTGGACGTTAGGAAACCATGGAATATCCCACCAAATACTCAAACCATTAGTCACCGAAGGGGCTGTCACCTGAATGGGTGGCACCTGCACCTCTACCAAAGTCAGTAAAAGAGTAGGGGCTTCATCCATCCCCTCCTCCTCACCCCCATGCTCTTGGTCTGGAGGGTGGGATTGGAAGATGTTCTCCGCTTCAGGCTCATCCTCGTCTGAATCTTCTTCGGCATCGTCAGGATTGGCCTCAAATTCTGCAAAATACAACAGAACACAGATAAATGGTTAACACCAGAGAAGGGGGCAGGGTGGGTGGCATGAGTAGGAGCAGGCTGATTTGAAGGACCACGATGAATGATACCACATTGTATCAACCGTAGCATAGCTGATGGAGACATCCCCATGAACCGAAGCATGGCTAGCCCATGCAGTACTTAACAGTTAGCAAAGCCAGACTCGGGAATTTGCAGGACTTACCCTCTCCCTGGAATGTGGGCCCAGCTTGTGCAGTGGTGGTTGCCTTTCTCCAGGCAGGACCCATCAAAGCAGCGATCCCCTCTTCCAAGGGTGTCAGTGGCGGCAGATTTTCTGGGCCTCCTCCTGTTCGAGTTCTTTCCCTTTTATTATGTGCCACCTTCCCCTGGGGAAGAGTGACCATAATATGGTAGAATTCTTTATTAAGATGGAGAGCGACAGTGTTAATTCAGAAACTAGGGTCCTGAACTTAAGGAAAGGTAACTTCGATGGTATGAGACATGAATTGGCTAGGATGGACTGGCAAATTATACTTAACGGGTTGACAGTGGATAGGCAATGGCAGACCTTTATAGATTACATGGATGAACTTCAACAATTGTACATCCCTGCCTGGAGTAAAAATAAAACGGGGAAGGTAGTTCAACCGTGGCTAACAAGGGAAATTAGGGATAGTGTTAAATCCAAGGAAGAGGTATATAAATTGGCCAGAAAAAGCAGCAAACCTGAGGACTGGGAGAAATTTCGAATTCAGCAGAGGAGGAAAAGGGTTTAATTAGGAGGGGAAAAATAGAGTATGAGAGGAAGCTTGCAGGGAACATAAAAACTAACTGCAAAAGTTTCCATAGATATGTGAAGAGAAAAAGATTAGTGAAGACCAACATAGGTCCTTTGCAGTCAGAATCAGGTGAATTTATAATGGGGAACAAAGAAATGGCAGACCAATTGAACAAATACTTTGGATCTGTCTTCACTAAGGAAGACACAAATAACCTTCCTGAAATACTAAGGGTTCGAGGGTCTAGCGAAAAGGAGGAACTGAAGGAAATCCTTATTAGTCAGAAAATTGTGTTAGGGAAATTGATGGGATTGAAGGCCGATAAATCCCCAGGGCCTGATAGGCTACATCCCAGAGTACTTAAGGAAGTGGCCCTAGAAATAGTGGATGCATTGGTGATCATTTTCCAACATTCTATCGACTCTGGATCAGTTCCTATGGACTGGAGAGTAGCTAATGTAACACCACTTTTTAAAAAAGGAGGGAGAGAGAAAACAGGGAATTATACACCGGTTAGCCTGACATCGGTGGTGGGGAAAATGTTGGAATCAATTATTAAAGATAAAATAGCATCGCATTTGGAAAGCAGTGACAGGATCGGTCCAAGTCAGCATGAATTTATGCTTGACAAATCTCCTTGAATTTTTTGAGGATGTAACTCGTAAAGTGGACAAGGGAGAACCAGTGGATGTGGTGTATTTGGACTTTCAAAAGGCTTTTGACAAAGTCCCACACAAGAGATTAGTGTGCAAAATCAAAGCAATGTACTGACGTGGATAGAGAACTGGTTGGCAGACAGGAAGCAGAGAGTCGGAATAAACGGGTCCTTTTCAGAATGGCAGACAGTGACCATTGGGGTGCGCAGGGTTCAGTGCTGGGACCCCAGCTATTTACAATATACAATGATTTAGATGAAGAATTGAATGTAATATCTCCAAGTTTGCAGATGACACGAAGCTGGGTGGTGGTGTGAGCTGTGAGGAGGACGCTAAGAGGCTGCAGGATGACTTGGACAGGTTAGGTGAGTGGGCAAATGCATGGCAGATGCAGTATAATGTGGATAAATGTGAGGTTATCCACTTTGCTGGCAAAAACAGGAAGACAGAATATTATCTGAATGGTGGCAGATTAGGAAAAGAGATTAGTGCAACGAGACCTGGGTGTCATGGTACATCAGTCATTGAAGTTTGGCATGCAGGTACGGCAGGCGGTGAAGGCAAATGACACGTTGGCCTTCATAGCTAGAGGATTTGCGTATAGGAGCAAGGAGGTATTACTGCAGTTGTACAAAGCCTTGGTGAGGCCACAACTGGAATATTGTGTTCAGTTTTGGTCCCCCAATCTGAGGAAGAACATTCTTGCTATTGAGGGAGTACAGCGAAGGTTCACCAGATTGATTCCTGGGATGGCAGGACTGACATATGAGAAGTGACTGGATCAACTGGGCTTGTATCCACTGGAGTTTAAAAGAATGAGAGGGGATCTCAAAGAAACATATAAAATTCTGACGTGATTGGACAGGTTAGAGGCAGGAAGAATGTCCCCGTTGCAGGGGAGTTCCAGAACCAGGGGTCACAGCCTAAGAATAAGGGGTAAACCATTTAGGATGGAGATGAGGAGAAACTTCTTGACTCAGTGAGTGGTTAACCTGTGGAATTCTCTACCGCAGAAAGTTGTTGAGGCCAGTTTGTTAGATATATTCAAAAGGGAGTTAGATATGGCCCTTATGGCCAAAGGGATCAAGGGGTATGGAGAGAAAGCAGGAAAGGGGTACTGAGGTTGAATGATCAGCCATGATTTTATTGAATGGCGGTGCAGGCTCGAAGGGCCGAATGGCCTAATCCTGCACCTAATTTCTATGTTTCTATGTTTCTAAAGATGAAAATACAACTTCTTAGAGAGAGTATCTTTCTGGGTGGGGCATATACAGCTGGACATATTTACAATTGCAATTCCATTGAACAAATGAAAATATTACTTACACCAACTAGTTGACCAAGGTCCTGCCACTTCTTTTTACACTGGCCTCCAGATCTCATGGTGGTTACCATTGCGCAGTAATCTTCTGAAACTTGGTTCCAGCGTTTCTTCATTTCTTTGGGTGAAACTTTTATGTGACCTCTGCTAGTGTCCAGCTCCTGCCTTCTGTTCTCAGTCCCAGTAACTAGTGTCTCCACTTTATCCTGTAGGAAATTCTTGGTCCTTGCACTGCGTTGCAACTTGTATTGCTGCAGATCTGATTTTTCCAATGCGATCACACAGCACTCCTCCTCACACACACAAAACTGGCTTTTTTAAAATGGCCAATTGCCAACCCGGAGCTGTACTGTGCTTACACGTCCATTGAAACAACGTCAAAAACGTCATTTTTTTGTCGCTCGTGCGCAGAAGGTGCAGCATCGTTTCTTCGGCGCAGGCAGCAGGCTCCACCGCCCCCCTCCCCCACCCCGAGGCAACTGGACATGCTGGGCAGCACCAAATTTGAAACTATACATCGGGGAAACTTTGGTAAAATATTTCTGTCGCATTTTTGACCTAGAAAAACGGGCGTGGGGCTGGCAATACGTCAGTAAACGGGCTTGAGCAAAATTGAGCCCTATAATTGATCAGTTCAACAGAGAGCATTTGAAAGATATGGGGTCTTTGCAGTTTGTGGGACAGTGTTGACCTCGTGGTATGTACCTAATTATGCTGATATGTACTGTCTCTCACACAACCATGTGATCGTGCACAAGCTCATTTGTATAGCATATAAAGACAATACCCACATATGGATGTCTGCTGATTAACTCCTATAGCTTGTGCTCTTTTCACAAAGCAAGATCAAAATCAACTTGCAATAGAATCAGAAGCACCACAGTCACACATTCACAGCAAGCAGTAGCACAGCTAAAAAAAAACTGCAGGAAGTATAATGCGGTGACACTAGATAACTTCGGGGATGCAGAATTCCAAGGTATTAGACTTTGGAACCAACCAGATAGACTTCATTGTCTTTTCTGATCCTGTATTTTCCTTTATTCCTAGGCTGAGAAGGAATCACAAGATTAAGCAGAGATAACTGCAACTTATAATAGGGCACCAGTGGATAGAAGGAAACACTTGCATTTATATATTGCCTTTTATGACTTCAGGGTGTCCCAAGGAGCTTTACAGCCAATTAAGTACTTTTGAAGTGTAGTCACAGTTGAGAAACGTAGGAAACGCGATTTGCAGACAGTAAGCTCCCACAAAGAGCAATGAGATAATGACCAGATAATCTGTTTTAGTGATGTTGATCGAGTGGTCAATGTGGGCCATGGGATATTTTATGTCCACCTGATAGGGCTTTGGTTTCACACCTCATCTGGAAGACGGCACCTCCGACAGTGCAGCACTCCCTCAGTACTCCACTGAAGTGTCGGCCTCGATTTTGTGCTGAAGTCTCTGGAGTGTTTCTTGAACGCACAACCTTCTTAATCAAAGGTGAGAGTGCTACCACTGAGCCACAGCTGACACCTCTATGGAAGTGGTTATGGCGAGGCCACTGTGGTAGGCTGGAGGGACCCATGGTAAGTACGCTACATGGGTTTCATAGGGATGCAGACCTCAGTGGGCAGACTTTGAAACTAAGACTGGTATCGCAGCAGGACTGTATTGAGAAAAGGGAAAAGGCACAGGCAACTATGAGGGAAGGATTCTGAAACTTCATGTTTCACGTTGAGAAAGATCATGGCATTCTGAGGAGTTTCTCCGCAGTGGTGACATGAGTTCAGTAGCAGATCACCTGCCAATTGGCATTCACGTTGGCAGCCATGCTGTGTCATTTCCGATCCCTGCACAGTGGTAGTAGGTGCTTGTGGAAGCAAATAACAGCAGCAATTCCAGCAAAGGGCACCCCTCCCACTGATATGTGTCCATCGATGTTTGTGGCAAATGCAGGTCGGTACCTCATGCAATTTGCCAGCTGTCCACACAGCCGGTCACCACTATCACTTGCTCAACCGGGGAAACATGTACTAGCAGGGCACTAGAGGAAGCAACGTACAGAAGTTCACTGAGCACACGGAAATGCTGAGCCGCAGGACACATTAAACGTGAGCAGCAGTTGCACTGGAACAGCATTAAATTAATTCTCTTTCAATGTCCCTTGCATTCTGTCCGTCTTTTATTATGCAGTAAAGGTAACGGAACAGATACAACTCTCTGCAAAAGAATACATATGTAAAACAAATAGAACGTCTGTGATCATTGAAATAAGTCCAGTGGAGTATGGGCTGGATTTTCGGTTTTCGGGGTTTTTTGGCGAAAACGGTAGCGATACGTGAAACTTAGAGTTTTCGCTACGCTACCGTTTTTAGGCTGAACCTTTGGGTTTTACGTTTGCGCCTGGGTAAGGGGGTGTTGCACGAGGAGTCGCGGCGTAAAAACACGAGTTTCGACAAATTTCCGAGGCCGGGAGCACTGCGAGGGAGGCCTTGAGAAGGGGGAAAAAAATTTTTAAAAAACATTTAAAAAATATTTACAAGACAATTATCCATCCAATTGGTGAAAAAAAAATTAAAAATATAAACTTTAACTTACCGATTTTGCAGGTTTTCATACTTACCGCTGCTGGCAGGGCTGCACCAACAGGTTTGACCTGTCGGTATTCTGGGCAGGGAGTATGGGTCGGGAGAGAGCCGAAAATCCGACGGTCACATAATCCACGTCATTGCACGACAGCGCACCTCTCCCCGGTAGTACGTCCCATCGCCGCCGCAAACAACGAGCCGAGTAACCCGACCAGGTTTTCGCCGCGGAAGATCAAATCGTGTTGAAAACACGGTCGCAAACTTCTCGAAAATCTGGCCCACTAGTGTATCCAACTGCAGAGCTCATTGGAATAAATGGGCAATGATATGCTCACACTAGCCCCCTGCTTGCAATGGCTGGTCTTCTGTTGGCGGCAGTTCGAGACCTCCTGGTCCCCCATGCCTTGCAGCTGCTTCTCAGCCAGTTCCATGGTTGTTTTCGTATCTTCCCGTTCTTCCCTTGCACGATGTGGAAAGATCCGCAGGCTGATGAACAGTCTGACATGAACGCTCCTTCCATGGCCATAACCGCCTTTATACATAAGAACATAAGAAATAGGATCAGGAGCAGGCCACATGGCCCCTCGAGCCCACACCGCTACCCAATACGATCACCGGCTGGTGGGAGCTCTTTATGGGTTCCCACAATCCATACGATGACCGGGGTGGAGTGGGGAGAGGAGGGGAGAGAGGGGAAGGTTACTCACACCAACTGGCAATGTTGCCTGTGAGCTGCGCTTTGTTCTGCGTGGCCTGTTTCTTTTACTGCACAGTCCCTTTAAATTTCTGCGCATGCGCAGTACTCACAATGGAAAAGCCGATGAGCGGCCTGCCTGGGTCCTTTCCCATTACTGCACGACTGCGCAGATGAGCGACAACATTGCCCAGCAGATACGAATATCCTGCTGGATATCAACTCAGGATTCAGAGCCGAAGTTATGGGGTTCAATTTTCGGCACCAATGCGAATCGTTTTTTTGGCGTCTGCTGATTTTTTTTTGAGCAATCTTGATTTTGCAACTTTCCTGAAAGTTTGTACATCAGCAGTAACTTTCAGCGTTGGATTTTTTGGTGCAGGTGTGGGTGAAAACTGATTTCCCTGCCATTTTTGGTCATTTAAGCGATTTTCCCCAACACCAATTTTCTTTTTAAGGATGGCGCAGAGCAGCCTTAAGTACCGATCAAAAAAACCCGACGTTAAGTTGAGGAAATCGGCGCTCAGGTCTGTATTGGAGCTGTTTCTTTGCAGTTTACTCTTGTTCATTAAAGATAGTTCATAATGATCACGTTTTAGTTTGTTCCTTGCATCTCTGTACATTAAAGACTACTTACTTGTTCTGGTATTTGGCCCCCGCTTCCGGCCCTGCTGCAATCCCAAGTCGAATGGGCCCCCCGCTCCCAGCCCTGCATCAATCCTGGGCTGATTGGCCCTCCCAGGGCCCCCACCCCCCATCCTTCCTGGTCCTGCTGAAATCCCGGGAAATCTCCTCCCACCTCCCCTCCGCCCCCCCCGGCCCCCCCCCCCCCCCCACTCCATGATCCCCTGCCGCTGTGGAACTTCAACTCGCAGGTTTGTGGAGCATCAATCCTCAGTGTGTCACTCGATACCCTGGCAACCTCAGCTTTTGCCGCATAATTGAAGCTCCACCCCAAGATTTAACTTCGGGTACCGCAGAGCCAAAATAAAATTTTACTTTGGCGAAAGTGCCAACTTTTTTTATGGCGCAATCAGGCCGTTAATCTTCCTGGGCGCCAAAAATCGGCAAAGAGGAAAATTGAGCCCCGTCTCTGTTTGCCAGAACTGCCTGGAAAGGGATTCGAACCCTATACCTGCTGACTCAGGTACGAGTGTTACTTTGACGGCAATTGCTCACTCCAATTCCAAGGTGATGTGCCTGCTCAAGCCCCAAAAATTGCACGTGAAGCAGCACACTAAATCTTTGGGGTATCTTGTAAGCAGCCTCTGTCAGCTTTCCTGTAGTAGAAGAAAAAGCTGGGGGGAGGGGCACAGAGGCCATTGGAGTGCACAACCTGAGGCAGGACTACACCAGGCAGCAGGTCTACTGCAACAGACGCAGCTATGTGGGACTGATGGAGAAGCAAAGTTAGAGGCAGTTCAGGGGCAGCTGAGATGCTATGAATGAGATGTGCTACCTGGTCCCACCTGCTGCACCAATGATGTGGGTCAGAAAACAACTCCTTACAATATATTTGTGCAACTATTGACTGGATGTCCATGTTTGTTAAGCATCAGCTGTGAAATGGCATTACATAACCATTTTTCGAAGGACCTCCTCAGCTGTGCAATTTTGTATTTGTTTCCCATCATTGGTTTTTAACAAAGTTTTAATAAGCACTAACTTTTTTTCCTATACCTCTTCCCTGATCTTCATAGCCTCGATATTGTAGGATCAGTAATTATCCGGGAAGGAAACAACATGGACAAAAAGGTCATGCAGGGCTTCCTCTTATTGTTTCATTTTTTTCTTTTACACAAATCTATTTTTTCTGATGAAGTTCTTGACATACTTTAGCTCCCTTTTTCTGGTTCTGTCTCTGATAGTCTGCAGTGAGCTAAGAGTTAAGTGGTACTGCAACCAATATTATATTGCATTCTTCACAATGGCCAAACTGTGCTGCGTTCCATCGGATGACAATTGAGTTATATTTGGTATCACAGTAAAACCCTGGACACAAATGTAAATCTTGCAATTGTTAAAAATAATTTTGATATTGTTTCTTTAAATGAATGGGGGCAAGGATGAAATCATTGATGATTGTCTTTTAAAGTACAGTCACGTGGCCTTTTTTTTGCTGCACAGCATGAAGAGGCTTTCAATTCACACGGGTCGATGATTGCTTTATAGAGCACAAAGCAGAGTTAATGTGAAATTTCTTATTAGCCAGATCAGAGGATTTCACATCAAAGATCAGCACCACACCAGAAAAGGTCAGAAAGTCATCAATTTTGCGCTCAAACAATATAGCAGCTCTAAACACATTTCAAATCAGCTTCATTTAAATTTATCACAGATGAATTATCTAGGTCATGTAACTATATTGATTTGTTTGAAGTAATGGTATGCATTGGTGATCTTTGAGGGTAATTATGTGCAATGATCTTGCTTTGTATTGTATCTATTATCTGTCAGTCACATTATAATTATATAATGTTTATAATTTGAAGTAATGTTTGGTAACCTTCATTTTGTCATCTTCCAACCTGCTATTATCATTAATATTTGCCTCTTAAATTATGATCTTTGGGAAAATATATAAGTTTTAGCCTTTTTGGGTTGCGTCAAGATTGAACATTTCCCTCCCTCTCAAAATAGCAGACAATGTTATTATTTTCAACCTCTACCTCACAGAGCTACTGCACTGGGCAATACCAGGTTGTTTATTACTATTACAATTTACCCAGTGAAATTCTATGTATTATTTTTTCTGAGTTACGTATTAACACTCAATTATATTAAGCCCCTCACTGAAATCTCTCTTGATGGCTCAGTTGGCAAAGGTCATGTGCAACTGACCCATACTGACCAGTGGGTCATGGGCTTGATTCCTGGGAAGTTAATCTCAAATGGGGCATCATTTGAGGTGTTACAATTTGAGCTAGTGGCCATTAACTTAATGAAGGGAAAATGAGCCAAAATTCCCTCTCCTGATCCCTTCTGGAAAATGTTAATGCTGGATGAGAGAACAATTGGCTATGATGCCCTCCACAGTTGACACGGTCGTATAATGGTTATGCCACTGGACGAATAGTCCAGAGCCCTGGTCTAATAATGCAGCGAATGTGAGTTCAAATCTCACCAGGCAGTTTCAGAATTTGAATTTGTTTTTTTAAAACATCAGGGCCTGGATTTTCGGCTTGTTACCGCCTCTGTTTTCGCCCTGGAGGTGACGGTAAGCATTTCTGGCGGGCAGCCAGTTTCCAGCGCCTCGCCGGGACTTTGGGTGCCGGTTTCAGTGGAGCACGGAAGAGGCGAGCCAGTGTGCAACGCCCCTGGTTGCGCCACCGGCTCAATTTGTGGTTGCCACCCAATCCGTAGCGCTGCGTAGAGCGCCTTGCTGGGGCCGCCTGTGAAAGCTGGCAGTCTGAGCTATAGCGACTGCAGTGAGGTAAGTAATGCCAACCTCAGGTAAGTGCGATTGTTTTTAATTTAATTTTTTTTTGCGATTTAAGTTGTAGTGGTGAGAGTTATTTATTGGCAATGTTTTTGGTGGGTTTTTCAGTTTTTTTTATCCCCCAGGCTTCTCTTCGAGCTCTTCGAGGCCGACTCGCTTGGGACTTTCGCTTGCTCAGCTGGCCTAGCGCACTAAGAGAGGTGTGTAACGCCTCCTTTAGCGCTCCGCCCCACACTCGGGACCCAACTGCTGAATTTTGCTGACTGAGGCCGCAAACTGTTCCCGGGCGCAAACTTTACCGCCCCGTCGCCATTACCGCCCTGAAATGAGCAGAATCGCAAATCCAGCCCATGGAAATTAAAAATAAAAGCTAGTATAAGTAAAAGTAACTATGAAGCTGTCGGATTGTTGTAAAAACCCAACTGGTTCATTTATGTCCTTCGGGGAAGGAAACCATAGGATTACATAGGATTTACGGCACAGAAACAACCCATTCGGCCCAACCAGTCCATGCCAGTGTTTATGCTTCACTTGAGCCTCTGCCCATCTTTCCTCATCAAAATCTATCAGCAAAACCCTCTATTCCCTTCTCCCTCATATGCTTGTCAAACCTCCCCTTAAATGCATCTATACTATTCGCTTCAACCACTCCCTGTGGTAGCGAGTTCCATATTCTCACCACTCTCTTGGTAAAGAATTTTCTTCTGAATTCCCTATTGGATTACTTGGTGACTACCTTATATTGATGGCCTCTAGTTATGCTCTTTCCCACAAGTGGAAATATTCTCTCTGTATACACTCTCTCAAAACCTTTCAGATTTTTAAAGACCTCTATTAGGTCACCCCTCAGCCTTCTTTTTTCAAGAGAAAAGAAACCCAGCCTGTTCACCTTTTCCTGATATGTATACCCTCGCATTTCTGGTATCATCCTTGTAAATCTTCTCTGCATCCTCACCAGTGCCTATATATCCTTTTTATAATATGGTGACCAGAACTGTATGCAGCACTCTAGGTGTGGCCTAACTAAGGTTCAATATAGGTTTAGCATAACTTGATTACTTTTCAATTCTATTCCTCTAGAAATAAACCCTAGTGCTTGGTTTGCTTTTTTTGGGCCTTGCTAACCTGAGTCGTAACATTTAGCGATTTGTGTATTTGTACTCCAAGATCCCCACCGAGACTGTCCCCTTCTAAGTAATAAGTGACCTCCCTATTCCTCCTACCAAAATGTGATATCTCACATTTATCTGTGTTGAACTTCATTTGCCAATTATATGCCCATTCTGCAAGTTTATTGTCCCCCTGTAATGTGTTGCAGTATTCCTCAGTATTGACTTGTGGTGTCATCCACAAATTTAGAAATTGTGCTTTTGATTCCAAAGTCTAAATCGTTGCTATAAATTGTGAACAACAGTGGTCCCAGCACTGATCCTTGTGGAACACCACTACCCATCTTCTGCCACTGTAAATAGCTACTTTTTACCCCTATTCTCTGCTTTTTGTCTTGAAGCCAGCTAGCTATTCATTCTTGTACTTGTCCCCACTCCGCATTCTCTGATCTGGTTCATCAGTCTATTATGGGTACATAATTGAAGGCCTTTTGAAAATCTAGATAAATGACGTCTATTGCATAATTGAAGGCCTTTTGAAAATCTAGATAAATGACGTCTATTGCATTGCCATTGTCCACTCTCTCGGTTACCTCTTCAAAAAATTCAATGAGGTTGGTCAAAATCCATGCTGACTATTCATTATTATAGTTTGGGATTATGAAGTCCTTATCCAGTCTGGGCTATATGTGACTCCAGTGCCACACCAATGTGGTTGACTCTTCACTGCCTTATGAAGTGGCCTAGCAAACCACTAATGATTCAAGAGGCAGTCCCACCACCATCTACCCAGTGGAACTGAGGATGGGCAATAAATTCTGGCCTTGCCATGGACGCCCACATCCTAAGAATTTATTTTAAGGTCAAATAGTCTGCTGATATTCACTCTCAATAAAGAATTACCATTTGGCTGAGGTACTACTGTCTGTGTTAGAATATAGTTTATATCTCTATGTATCTCTCCATATATGTATATATATATCACGATACCATAGACATGATATAAAAGTGTATGGGGAAAGGACAGGGGAATAGGACAATGTGGATAGCTCAGAGAGCCAGATTGGTATGAAGGTAGGAATGGCCTCCTTCTAAGCTGTACAATTCTACGATACAGTAAAACAGGAGTGTACACCCTCAGAAGAGGAGAAAGAGAGAAAATTGGCAGAAGGAAAACTAGCTCTAATGCCATGCAATTAGATGAAGATTTTGCATTTTGTCTTAACTCTTTGGAAGATTGACTCTGTTTTTAAACTTCTTGTGATAAAGCAGCCAAAGTGGTTTTGATTTTATATATTTATGAATTTTCATATTTGTAACTTTTGCATCATATTGAAATAGAACATTGGCCAGCAAGGACTGATTATATAGGAGATAATTAGATGTGGGTCAGTGAATTACAGGACCATGATCTAATTAAGGGCCCGAAATAGTACTACAAATCATAATAGAGAATCTTTAGATGTCCATAACATTGTCACCTGGATGCCAAAATTAGATTCTAGCCTTCATTCCAGAGATGCAGGTATTATTTGCAATGATTTTGTAATATACTGGTATTCTCTGTGTTCTATTTCTTTTGATGGGAATCAGTTTTGTTGAAGCTTTTCTTTTTATAATCAAAGCATGTTAAAGTGCCACGGGCAATCGAGCGAGATACTACCAGAGTTGAAAAGGTAGGAGAGAAAGCAAAGTGAATCAAGAAGTCATGGTTAGGTGACTTTAAATTTGGGTTTTAAACCTAAATAAGTAGATTGGGTAGACTGGGTATGGTAGCCTGGCGCCTTGAGATGTTTTATTATGTTAAAGGCACTATATAAATCCTAGTTGTTGTTATAGTTGTAATAGACTAGTAACCCAGGAATTATGAATTCAAAACCCACCATGGCAAATTGAATACAATAAATTGAAAAAGGTAAACAATAGCCATGCAAGCTACTGGATTGTTGTGAAAACTCATTTCCTTTGTGTCAGCTGTGGCTCAGTGGGTAGCACCCTCGCTTGTGAGTCAGAAGGTTGTGTGTTCATGTCCTATTCCAGAGACTTAAGCACACAAATCTAAGCTGACGCTCCAGTGCAGTACTGAGGGTGTGTTGCACTGTTAGAGGTGCCGTCTTTTGGAAGAGATGTTAAGCCGAGGCCCCGTCTGGTCTCTCAGGTGGATGTAAAAGATTCCGTGGCACTATTTCAAAGATGAGCAGGGGAGTTATCCCTGGTGTCCTGGCCAATATTTATCCCTCAATCAACATCACAAAAAAACAGATTATCTGGTCATTACCACATTGCTGTTTGTCGGAGCTTGCTGTGCGCAAATTGGCTGCTGCGTTTCCTACATCGCAACAGTGACTACACTTCAAAAGTACTTAATTGGCTAGAAGCATTTTGGGCTGTCCAGTGGCTGTGAAAGGCACTATATAAATGCAAGTATTTTCCTTCCTTCCTTCCTTCCTTCCCTCCCACCCTCCTTTCTTTCCTTCTTTCCTTCTTTCCTTTTTTCATTCATTCTTTTATTCTTTCATTCTTTCTTTCTGGCGCTGCTTTCTGGCACAAACACAATGGACCGAATGGACTTATTCTGTACCGTAAACGTCTATTATTCTATTGGTGTTATAGAAGTTATTATTCTGAGGTTGGGACTGAGCCATATCATTGAGGCAAACAAAGGGAGCTTTACTTTGCATCTATCTGGGAATGTTTGATGCTGAGATTGGGTGCCAAAAATGGAAAGTGTTCCATTTGCCAATGCTAACCTCCTCACTTTGACGAGCACAAACTTCACAATTCAAAAAAAAAGTTATTAGCCGAGGTGTTATGGGCCAGACTGTGCATCCCAAAATTATGTGACATGACACGATTTTTCTTGAGAGTCATAAACCTTTAATTTTTCCATAATGTGCTGTTCGGATTCTCATGTTGGTTAAAATTATAAGAACATAAGAATAAAAGAAATAGAAGCAGGAGAAGGCCACCTGGCCCCTCGAGCCTGCTCCAACATTTAATAAGATCATAGCTGATCTGATCATGGACTCAGCTCCACTTCCCTGCCCACTCACCATGACCTTTTACTTCCTTATCGCTCTAAAATCTGTCTATCTCTACCTTAAATATATTCAATGACCCAGCCTCCACAGCTCACTGGGGCAGAGAATTCCACAGATTTACAACGCTCTGAGAGAAGAAATTCCTCCTCATCTCAGTTTTAAATGGGCGTCCCCTTATTCTGAGACTAAGTCTCCGAGTTTTAGTTTCCCCCTATGAGTGGAATTATCCTCTCTGCATCCATCTTGTCGAGCCCCCTCATTATCTTATATGTTTCGATAAGATCATCTCTCATTCTTCTGAATACCAATGAGTAAAGGCCCAACCTACTCAACCTATCTTCATAAGTCAACCCCTTCATCTCTGGAATCAACCTAGTGTAACCTTTTCTGAACAGCCTCCAATGCAAGTATATCCTTCCTTAAATACGGAGATCAAAATTGCACGCAGTACTCCAGGTGGCCTCAACAATACCCTGTACAGTTGTAGCAGAGCTTTGCTGCTTTTATACTCTATCCCCTTGCAATAAAGGCCAACATTCCATTAGCCTTCCTGTTTACTTGCTGTACCTGCATACTCACTTTTTGTGTTTCATGCAAAAAGACCCCCAGGTCCCTCTGTACTGCAGCACGTTGCAATTTTTCTCCATTTAAATTATAATTTACTTTTTATTTTTTCTGCCAAAGTGGATAAGCTCACATTTTCCCATATTATACTCTATCTGCCAAATGTTTGCCCACTCACTTAGCCTGTCTATATCCCTTTGCAGATTTTTTGTGTCCTCCTCATAATACCCACCCGTCTTTGTATCATCAGCAAACTTAGCTACATTACACTCAGTCCCTTCATCCAAGTCATTAATATAGATTTTAAATAGTTGAGGACCCAGCACCGATCCCTGCGGCACCCCACTAGTTACTGTTTGCCAACTGGAAAATGACCCATTTATCCCGACTCTCTGTTTTCAGTTAGTTAGCCAATCCTCTATCCATGTTAATATATTACCTCCAACCCCGTGAACTTTTATCTTGTGCAGTAACCTTTTTATGTGGCACCTTCTGGAAATCCAAATACACCACATCCACTGGTTCTCCCTGCTCATTACATCCTCAAAGAACTCTTTCATTGGCAATTTTAATTAAGAATAAGCTGACTGAAGCTAAGGTAATGTTTTTTTTAACTTGTAGGATTTGTGGCATCAGTCCCCCTCAAGCTTTGCATTAATGACAGTTGATGCCTCAGTGGTCATCCTTGGTAACTTATTCTCCAAGTGTATTTTTCTTTGTGTAGAATAAATCCACCTTCTTAACTTACCATTTTTAAACGTGCGACCTTGTTATATGAACATTTTATCACAGTAACAAATTACTTAGAATAACTTTATCAATTCCCTTCAAAATTGAAAAACTATATTTGGATCACCTTTAAATTTATTTTCTAAACAAATAACATTTCTTGATAAAGTATATTATTGATATCTCCTTTGCTCTGTCGGTATCTTCTAAAAGGGCAATAATATACTTTGGGAATAGCACAGATGCATTTAAGGAGAAACTGAATAAGTACATGAGGGAGAAAGAAATAGAAGGTTATGCTGATGGGCATTAGATGAAGTAGGGTGGGAGGAGGCTTGTGTGGAGCATAAACACAGGCATAGAGGCCAGTTTATGTGCTGCAAATTCTATGTAATTCTATGGCGCTTTCTATATGTGACCAAAACCATACAAATTACTCAAATAGGATCTATTATTCCTTTATACACCTAATCATCCTTAATAACCATCAGTCTAACCTCTTCTTCTAACCTCTAACCAATGTGTACTCTTCTTCTGCCAATTATAATTGATTGTGCAAAATCAGCAGTCCAAAGTCCCCAAGGGTTGATCGGGTGCCCATAAAAAAAAGTCACTTCCCTTTTCGGGTCTTCCATGACCCTGCTGTCTGCCCCTCGGTGTAAAATGTAGGGCCTACCTTTTCTGGCACTCTTTCTAATGCGTGTACCTTTAGGAAGACAAGGTGGGGAGGCCCCTCCCAGGTCATGTCTGCAATTGTTTCATTCTCTCCCTCCCCTCCCGGATTGATCATTTTCCAACAGTCTATTGACTCTGGATCAGTTCCTATGGACTGGAGGGTAGCTAATGTAACACCACTTTTAAAAAAAGGCGGGAAAGAGAAAACGGGTAATTTAGACCAGTTAGACTAACATCAGTGGTGGGGAAAATGTTAGAATCAATTATTAAAGATGAAATAGCAGCGCATTTGGAAAGCAGTGACAGGATCAGTCCAAGTCAGCATGGATTTATGAAAGGGAAATCATGCTTGACAAATTTTCTAGAATTTTTTGAGGATGTAACTAGTAGAGTGGACAAGGGAGAACCAGTGGATGTGGTGTATTTGGACTTTCAAAATACTTTTGACAAGGTCCTACACAAGAGATTAGTGTGCAAAATTAAAGCACATGGTATTAGTGGTAATGTACTGACGTGGATAGAGAACTGGTTGGCAGACAGGAAGCAAAGAGTCAGGATAAAGGGTCCTTTTCAGAATGGCAGGCAGTGACTAGTGGGGTGCCGCAGGGCTCAATGCTGGGACCCCAGCTATTTACAATATACATTAATGATTTAGATGAAGGAATTGAGTGTAATATCTCCAAGTTTGCCAATGTCACTAAACTGAGTGGCGGTGTGAGGTGTGAGGAGGACACTAAAAGGCTGCAGGGTGACTTGGACAGGTTAGGTGAGTGGGCAAATGCATGGCAGATGCAGTATAATGTGGATAAATGTGACGCTATCCACTTTGGTGGCAAAAACACGAAGGCAGAATATTTTCTGAATGGCGGAAGATTAGGAAAAGGGGAGGTGCAACGAGACCTGGGTGTCATGGTACATCATTCATTGAAAGTTGGCATGCAGGTACAGCAGGCAGTGAAGAAGGCCTTCATAGCTAGGGGATTTGAGTATAGGAACAGGGAGGTCTTACTTCTTCACTCAGATAGTTGTTAACCTGTGGAATTCCCTACCGCAGAGAATTGTTGATGCCAGTTGATTGGATATATTCAAGAGAGAGTTAGATATGGCCCTTACGGCTAAAAGGATCAAGGGGTATGGAGAGAAAGCAGGAAAGGGGTACTGAGGTGAATGATCAGCCATGATCTTATTGAATGGTGGTGCAGGCTCGAAGGGCCGAATGGCCTACTCCTGCACCTATTTTCTATGTTTCTATGTTTCTATCTCCAGTAAATGTAAATTAAGCGGATGGGTCTCTGTCCCTTTTTCCTATACTTTGTGCAAGGGAACTGAAACTTCCCAGCTAGTAAAGAGAGGAAAATTGGTCCTATTGTCTTCAGGAAAAAACACTCAAAAATGTGTTTAGAAATTATTTAAAAATGCATGGTATGTAATGAAATATACTACGTTAAAACACATTGTCATATCATATATGTCACTGTAATGAAAATTACATACAGCTCTTCTCAGATTAAAAAAAGGTTTGCAATATGCCATTTTTAGAAACAAAGTGTTGCTCTCTTTGCATTCCTGAGTCAGATATCTTTGTTTCTGAGATGTAGGCTTGATGTTGAAAAATCATTGTCGATGTTCTGTGGCTTACTCGTCGCTAGAAGAAGTGCTGAGAGATCTTTTCTGCAGGTTTTCTGGAGACTGACAGTTACAGCAATTGCAAGCTCAGTGAGGAGGTGATAATGATTTGTACAACACATCTCAGACCTCAAAGTTACTGGCTGTTCTTAGGGATTCTGTGAATACTTCTAATTTGGGTCTGTTGCTGGTTCTATTCTTTGTTCTCTTAACCTTATTTTGATGAATTTTCTTCTTTAAAAAAAACCCAGTTTTGACGCTGTTTTGGTGCCTCATTGATTTTGAGAACTATCTGTGATGTACTTTCATTTATTTGAGACTGGATGCCTATCTATATTTATATCCCACTTTGTTGTTTTCCTAATTAGCTGCAACAGGATTTATACTTTGAGTAATGTTTCCTTTATCACTGACTATTCCCTAAACCATAACATTCACGTTCTTTAGAATGTGATAATTTCATTCTCTATAATCATCACCTGGTCAGACATCCATTACAATGTTTCATCCTAACGCCACCTTGACATTGAAATTATGGACAATGACGTATGAATGCTGAACATAGCCTAGTGCTTGTGATACTGAATTTGCAACCCAGAGCCCATGGGTTCAGAATTCCACCTTGGTAAGTTGTGAAACTGAATTCAGTAAATCTGATCATTTGCGAGCCGACACCAGCAAAATGACCATGAAAACTGCCGGATTGTTGTAAAAACCGAGCTGGCTCATCAATGTCCTTCAGGGAGGGACCTGCCACCATTACTTGGTCTGGACTATATATGACACTTGAGGCCCACTTGGCAACGAGGGAAAGACAATAAATACTGCACTTGTCGCCCACATCCCAAGAATTTAAACAAATTCATTCTCCCCTATTTTACCAGAGGCATGAACTAATTTACTTTAAATGAATCAATGCCCCTGCAAAAGTAACAGGGAGAGAAATTTCAGACGAATGCATTGTGAGTGCACTCGCTAATATCCCAGTGTATAATTTTAAGGCCAGTGTTCGTTCTTACCAATGGCCTTTTCACTTCTGTAGACAACCTACCTGAATACGAATGAAAAGCGAAATCTGAAACAAGAGCACTCACCAGGCCAGGCAACATCTATGAAAAGAACAGAGGGTTCGAATGAAAGGTCCACCTCTGAACTGTTACCCAAAAATTACCCTGGTCGCATTAAAATTGCTAGATGATAAAAGAAAAGGGAACTTGTACATAATGAATAATAATGTATTGTAGGTGTGTTTGTCCTCTTTCCAACCAATGAAATATATCCTGATATTACATCTGATCTAATCACAAAGTAAAAAGTAGTTAAGTAAAGCAGAAAAGGAAGAGAAATCATTATTGGCTAGATGTTGTTGGCAGTAACTGTGGACAGTTAGTTAACATATCTGTATGACATTCCTCTTCCCACTATTTTATTATAAATACATTAACATCTCCATTAAAATAATGGATCGGAGTATATCCTGGGAATGCTTTAAATGTTCATCTGCTGTCACTTGGTCACTAACAGTAGATTTTCATCTAATAAAACAAATAAGATAAGATGGGTGCTGATGCATCTTGGGGTGTGATGACAGTGCTAAACTACTTAAGCTTTGGCCACAAGGTGTCTAACATCATTCCAATGCCATGAGGTGTTATCACTTGTGTGATATATTTTCTGACTAGATCTATTGACTTAAACAGAAAAAGATAAGTGCCCAGAAATTCCGGCCTCCCGGGTCCGTAAGGAGTGTGTACGGACTCGGGAAGGCATCGCAAAAGTCGGTTTTCAGCACACAATGTGCATGCGCTGAAAACGGGCTTTTCCGATCTGTCAAGTTCCAGCTTGACAGATCATCCATATCTCCACATCCAGGAGATTCACATGGGCAAGATTGTCCAGCAGATGTCCTGAAAACTCTTGCACCTGATAAAAGCATGTGCATAGCCTACTTTTCCAGGCGAAAGAGTTTTAAAATACACAAAAACACAATCAAATTAAATTCAAAAAACACATTTTATTGTTAAAAAACCCTGCCCACTATGGTAAGTTTATTTTAAACCATAATTAAAAAAACGTTTTTAAACATCAGGAAATGTTTTTTTATATAATACATAAATAACTTTAATTTAAATTAATAAAGATATGTGGTGTATTTTTTCTATTTTTATTTGTGTTTTGGGTGTTTGGTGGGGGGGTTTCTCAATCACGTAGTGCATATGGACTTTAGCAAAGCTTTTGATAAGGTCCCACATGGTAGACTGGTCCCGAAGGTTAAAGACCATGGAATCCAGGGCAAAGTGGCAAGTTGGATCCAAAATTGGCTTGGAGGTAGGAAGCAAACGGTAATGGTTAATGGATGTTTTTGTGACTGGAAGGATGTTTCCAGTGGGGTTCCGCAGGGCTCAGTACTGGGTCCTGGTATATATCAACGATTTAGATTTGAATATAGGGAGTATGATTAAGAAGTTTGCAGAAGATACTAAAATTGGCTGTGTGGTTGATAATGAAGAGGAAAGTCATGGGCTGCAGGAGGATATCAATCTACTGGTCAGGTGGGTAGAGCAATGGTAAATGGAATTTAATTCAGAGAAGTGTGAGGTGTAATGCATTATGGGAGGGTTAACAAGAAAAGGGTATACACATTAAGCGGTAGGCCACTTAATAATGTAGATGAACAAAAGGACCTTGTGTTATGTATTTATCCCCTTGCAACCTGTATTACACTACCACCAGAGAGCCTACCTGTTGGAGTCCCAAGGGATCCCAGCATTCCTTGGGAGCACGGTATATAAGCAGCCACCCACGAGGTACCTGCACTCTGTAGTCTCATTAAAGGAGCCAAGGTCACACTTGCTCATTGTACACAGTACTCAGTTTCATCCTTTATTATGAGCTCATCGATTGGTGACGAGGTAACGAACAACCGCGCGAAAATGCAAAGAACAGTTGGTATCCTGGAGAAGTTCTCAGAAGGGAACGATTGGGAGGCCTTCGTGGAGAGACTCGACCAATACTTTGTGGCCAACGAGCTGGAAGGGGACAAGAACGCTGCCAAATGAAGGGCGATCCTCCTGTCTGTGGGACAACAATCCATGGCCTCATGAAGAATCTCCTAGCTCCGGCAAAACCAACAGCTAAATCCTATGAAGAATTTTGTACGCTGGTCCAGGAGCACCTAAATCCTAAGGAAAGTGTTTTGATGGCGAGATATCAGTTCTACACGTGTCAATGGTCGGAGGTGCAGGAAGTGGCGAGCTATGTCGCCAAACTAAGGCGCCTTGCAGGGCATTGTGAATTTGAGGGATTCCTAGAACAAATGCTTTGAGACTTTTTTCTACTGGGCATTGGCCATGACGCAATCCTTCGCAAACTGTTAACCGTTGAAACTCCGAATCTAAGAAAAGCCATAATGATAGCCCAGGAATTTATGTCCACCAGCGACATCACCAAACAGATTTCGCAGAGTAAAGAAGTTTCGGCCAGTACTGTGCAAAAAGTAATGTCGCTTTCAAGCAGGAATATACATGGCAGAACGAACACGCGGCTGCTGCTGCCCGACCTCAGATGACCCAGAGTCCGCCATCAATCATTAATGCGAGGCAGTTAACACCTTGTTGGCACTGTGGAGGTGATAATCGGCCCCATCAATGCCGCTCCAAGCATTATGCATGCAACGGTTGCAGAACAATGGGACACCTCCAGCGAATGTGCAGGCAAGCTGCAAACCCTGTAAACCATCACATTGCAGAGGAAGATCGATCCACTGTGGATCGATTGAACTGAGGATGCAGACACAGGGTACACACATTCACTACGAAATGTCCACGAATAATGTTGAAAGTTGAACTGAACGGAATTCCAGTAAAGATGGAACTGGACATGGGTGCGAGACAGTCCATAATGAGTAAAAAGGCCTTCGACAGACAGGCTGTGGTGCAACAAGGCACACAGGCCCAAACTCAGTCTCATTCACACCAAACTAAGGACTTACACCAAGGAACTAATCCCTGTAATTGGCAGTGCAGAAGTCAAAGTCTCCTATGATGGAGCAGTACATGAACTCCCGCTGTGGATTGTGCCAGCGGATGGCCCCACATTGTTTGGCAGAAGCTGGCTGGGAAAAATCCACTGGAACTGGGATGACATCTGAGTGCTGTCGTCCGTCGACGATGCCTCATATGCCCAGGTTCTGAGCAAGTTTCTATCGTTGTTCAAGCCAGGCATTGGAAGCTTCTCTGGGGCGGAAGTGCAGATCTATTTGGTTCCCGGTACACGACCCATCCACCACAAGGCATGGGTAGTACCATATATGATGCTTGAGAAAGTGGAAATTGAGCTGGACAGGCTGCAGCGAGAAGGCATCATCGGCCGGTGGAATTCAATGAGTGGGCCAGTCCGATTGTCTCGGTAATTAAAGAGGACGGCACGGTCAGAATTTGTGGGGACTATAAAGTAACGATTAACCATTTTTCACTACAGGACCAGTACTCGCTACCCAAGGCAGATGACCTATTTGCGACCCTGGCTGGAGGGAAGACATTTACCAAGCTAGACCTGACCTCGGCCTGCATGACGCAGGATCTGGAGGAGTCTGCGAAAGGCCTCATCTGCATCAACATGCACAAAGGTTTGTTCATCTATAACGGATGCCCGTTCGGGATTCGGTCGGCCGCGGCAATCTTCCAACGGAACATGGAGAGCCTGCTAAAGTTGGTACCCCACACCGTGGTTTTCCAGGACGACATACTGGTTACAGGTCGGGACACCATCGAACACTTGCAGAACCTGGAAGAGATTCTCAGTCGGTTGGATCGTGTGGGGCTCAGTTTGAAATGCTCAAAGTGTGTTTACCTGGCACAGGAGGTCGAGTTCTTGGGAAGAAGAATCGCAGCAGACGGCATCAGACCCACAGACGCCAAGACAGAAGCCATCAAGAACGCACTGAGACCATACAACGTGACGGAGCTGCGGTCGTTCCTGGGACTTCTTAACTATTTCGGTAATTTCCTACCTGGATTAAGCACCCTGCTAGAACCCCTACATGCGCTACTGCACAAGGCAGACGACTGGGCATGGGGGAATTCACAAGAGGCTGCTTTTAAGAAAGGCAGAAATCTATTGTGTTCAAAGAAACTGCTTGTTCTGTATAACCCTTGTAAAAGATTAGTGCTGGCTTGTGATGCTTTGTCATACGCTGTCAGGTGTGTGTTACAACAGGCTAACGAATCGGGGATTTTGCAACCGGTCGCTTAGGCATCCAGGAGTTTGTCCAAGACAGAAAGGGCCTACAGCATGATTGAAAAAGAGACTCTGGTGTGCGTTTACGGGAAAAAAAATTGCACCAGTACTTATTTGGCCTCAAGTTTGAGCTTGAAACTGACCACAAGCCGCTCATATCGCTGTCTCTGGGAGCAAAGGGATTAACACCAATGACTCTGCCAGCATCTAAAGATGGGCGCTCACGCTGTCAGCATACAACTATGTAATCCGCCACAGACCGGGCACAGAGAACTGCGCAGATGCTCTCAGTCGGCTGCCATTGCCCACCACCGGGGGGAAATGGCACAGCCAGCGGACTTGCTCATGGTAATGGATGCATTCGAGGACGAAAAGTCCCCCGTCACGGCCTGTCAGTTCAAGACCTGGAGCAGCCAGGATCCTTGGTAAAAAAACTGTGCTCTCCATGGGAGCTGGTCCAGCATCCCAGCGGAGATGCAGGAGGCGATTAAGCCGTTCCACAGGTGCAAAGACGAAATGTCCCTGCAGGCAGACTGTCTGTTGTGGGGCAATCGCGTGGTCTTGCCCAAGAAAGGCAGAGATACGTTCATATGTAAACTGCACAGCACCCACCCAGGCATTGTAGTGATGAAAGCCATAGCCAGATCCCATGTGTGGTGGCCCGGCATCGACCCAGATTTAGAGTCATGCATGCGCCAGTGCAACACTTCATCTCAGCTAAGCAATGCACCCAGAGAGGCACCGCTAAGTTTCTGGTCGTGGCCCTCCAAACTGTGGTCGAGGATCCATGTGGGCTATGCGGGCTCATTTCTAGGCAAAATGTTTTTGGTTGTCATGGATACTTACTCAAAATGGATTGAATGTGCGATAATGTCTGTAAGCATGTCCACAGCCACTTTTGAAAGCCTATGAGCCATGAGGTACCTGCACTCTGGAGTCTCATTAAAGGAGCTAAGGTCACACTTGCTCATTGTACAAAGTACTCAGTTTCATCCTTAATTTGAGATTATCACCTTGGAGTGCTTGTCCACAGATCCCTGAAAGTTGCAGGCCAAGTGGATAAGGTGGTTAAGAAGGCATACGGAATGCTTGCCTTTATTGGCCGAGGCCTAGAATATAAGAGCAAGGAGGTTGTGCATAAATTGTATAATACTTGGTTCGGCCACAGCTGGAGTACTCCATGCAGTTCTGGTCGCCGTATTATAGGAAGGACGTGATTGCACGAAAGAGGGTGCAGAGGAGATTTACTAGGATGCTGCCTAGAATGGAGAATCTTAGTTATGAGGACAGATTGGATAGGCTGGGTTTATTCTCATTGGAACAGAGGAGGTTGAGAGGATGCCTCATTAAGATGTACAAAATATTGAGGGGCCTGGACATAGTGGATAGTAAGGGCCTATTTCCATTGATGGAGGGGTCTATTACGAGGGGGCATAGTTTTAAGGTGGTTGGTGGAAGGTTTAGAGGGTATTTGAAGCGGTGCTTCTTTACGCAGAGAATTGTGGGGATCTGGAACTCACTGCCTGGAAGAGTGGTGGATGCAGAAACCCTCAGCACTTTTAAGAGATGGTTGGATGGGCCTTAAAGTGCCGTAACCTGCAGGATTACGGATCTAGAGCTGGTAATTGGGATTAGACTGGATAACCTCTTGTTGGCCGGTGCAGATATAATGGTAAGTACTGCAGGGAATCGAATACGGCCAGGGTGATCTTCTGGACTAGTTTCGATTGCCTGGATGGGTTGGAGAGGAATTTTCCCAGATTTTTTTCTCCCTAAATTGGCCTGGGCTTTTATCTGGTTTTTGCCTCTCCCAGAAGATCACATGGCTCCAGTTGGGGAGGAGTGTACAATGTTTCAGTGTAAGGGGTGTCGCAGTTGTGTGAGGCGGACTGGTCGGACTGGGTGCTCTTTGCTGTTCATTGTTCATAGGTTTATATGTAACCTTCAGGGCTGCTGACCGAGGGCCACGTGGTTCTTTGTCGGCTGGCATGGACACGATGGGCTGAAATGGCCTCCTTCTGCGCTGTAAATTTCTAGATTTCTATGTTTCTACAATAACGGGAACTCCAACTTACGGAGGTGGCATTATTATGAATGAGAAAATACTGTGCCTGGATTGGCTGCCCAGAACCATGTGACTGCAGCTCCAGACCTGCAGATGTCCTGATGTGCACGCGCTGCGACGCACAGTCAGCGGAGGCCTCAGGACTGGGATCCCTCGTGGGCGCAACAGGTTCAGGTAAGTGTGTACCTTTTAAAAATGTTTTACCCAATTGCCCGTGGGAAGCAGCCGACCGGGATTTCTAGGCCATTAAATTGCTGCAGGATAGAAATTACTGTTGGTACTATTAGTGGATAAATGTGTAATATGTTTGTGTGACATTCTCCTGTCTGCTAAGCACTATCTTATGAATGCTTAATATGCTCGCACTAAATTTCTCTGGTTGGCACTTCTGTTAAAACTGTATGTGGAGGGATATAGTATGAACATAATAGGTCCTTGTTCAGAAACTGTGTCAATTGGAAAATCTATCCCAATATGTTAAACCAGCGTATAACATGCTGGATAGTTGGGGAATGGATTACATTTGTATTTGGGCCTTGTTCTCTCTATTTTATGTTATACACTAAGTGGACGCAAAAGCCTGAATGACCTTTTCACGCCCTGTCTTCGACTATAAGCAAATGCAGTAAATGGTGTGTTGATGAATTCCTTCAAAAATGAGGACTATTTGAAACCTGGGATAATCAAATACTCCACGAACCCTCATGACTCCTATTTAGTTGAGCTAAAGGGAGAAGTAGGAGGTATTGTTAGTGTTGGGCAGCCTGAAGTACTCCAGTCCGGACATAACAGGAATACTTATTTGGATTAGACTCTGGTAATGGATTACCCAGTCTTCCACAAAAGGTGATTCAGTTCCAGTCTTCCATTACCAGACACATCATCTGAGAGCTGCTTACTTCTCCTGTCGAAGGAGAATAGGTCACTTGTTGGTCATTAAACAACTGACGAGCACTGCTTTGAGTCTCCATTATATGGACAGAGGTACCAGGAACACCTCATAAGTGCACCGTGAGCAGCATAACTCACCAAAAATATGTGAGTGAATTGTCACTACCCTCCTGACCACAGCATGTACACACACCATAGTTTTGATGTAATTACTTTACAACAATTCAATCTGCTATTTTGATCCTTTATCAGCAGCAGCACCAAAATTTAACTGTCAAGGTTGCAGGAATCCTTATTTATATTTAATTGGATTAGTCAATTTTCAGTTATTCGCCTTTCATCCGATCTTTCATCTGGAATTTGATTGAAGTGTAATTTGTAGTTGGATCTCTAGCTGTGATATTGGACTGATAAGTTTGACCTGGTAAGTTTGATGTTGCTGGTTTCAACCTCTGTCGACAGTGATGGGTGGACTTTCTTTTGCTTGAAGGTACATTTGGGACGGAACCTTCTGCAGTATTTTAGAGTTTATTTCTGTCTTAGGATTGTTGCTGCAATATGTACCTGGTCATTTTTCTGCATGGTCTTGCACCTTCATTTATTGCAAAAGTATTTGGTATATATGCATGAATGTTAATATTTTTTTACTTGTCTTCTAATTTTTCCCTTCCTCTTCTGAATTTGCTGACTTTTGCAACTCATGTACTCTTCAACCTTATTTTTTCTTTCGGTGAGCTATTTCTCCCCTGAAGTATCTCCACATTTTACAGCTTCCTCAACTTGGGGCAGTGGCTGGAGACCGGATGCCAGGATTCTGCCATTGTTGTTTTTTGACCAGCCACTATGGCTGTGTGCCTAATCTCCTCATAACAGCACAGGTGCTTCTTACAGCTCCGTGGGCCAGCATGTTGGAGCTCAAATGTACTGTGCTGCTAACCTGCTACATTTGTTTTAAGTAAGAGTACAATATACTCTGGAAGCTATTAATTTTAGAAATCATCCATTTTTTGGCTGCTTTTTAATAATTCACAGGGTTCTGGTTCCTCTTCTCTGCCCTCACTCTGTTGAAATCAAGACTCCTCACACCATTCCTTTCTCTCGCACAATCTCTCTTTATCTGTTTTCACTTTTTCCAAAAACCTGCAGGCTTTTAAAACTCAGGCTCCGCATCATCTAGTAGCTGTTTCCTGATTGGACGCGACTGCTGCCAACGGAGCAAAGTGGTTGCGCATGGGCATTTCCATTGGTTTGGTGGTTGTTCTCCTCGGAGTTCCCACAGATTGGTGAGAGAGAAAGGAAGGGAGGGAGGGGAGAAGGGATCGCTGCTGCCGAACTGAAGAAATAAAAATTGGAAGTTGAATTAACATTTATGCGCTGCATATCTGCTAACTCAAGCTTCTAAACAGAAATGAAAAATAATGGAGAGAAGTCAACATTCCTTAAAATTTCACATTTGCAGAATTACTCAAATACTTTTGGTGATCTTATGGCCTAACACTAGAGTCACTTAGGGCTAGAAATTGCATAGCGCCCTGTTTGGGGCGATAACTTTTCAGGGAGTGCAAAAGTATCAGCAGACAAAAAATATTTGCTGCTCCCGGGAACTTCAGCTTTAGTGCTCCAAGAGGGAAGTGAAGCACTAAATTAAATGCTACCACTTCCCCTAGAGCGCTAAACTGTGTGAGAGGAGCGGTAGAGGCAGAGCGCTGAACAATGTTCCGTGCAGCGCTGCCATTTTTGGAGGATCCTTCCCTCGCTTAAAGGGAAAGGCCAATTTTGATTTGAATCAATCTTCATGCTATCTCTGTGGGACCACGGGACCTGGGCTACGTGCACAACAGCCCCAAGCACTACTTGCATAACATTCCCCAAGTGGCCAGCCAAGGTGACAACATCTCCTGCAGCTGCCGTTGTTGATGCCCGACGATGCTGCGGGGGCCAGGAACGAATATTACATCAGGGGTGGTAACGGGGTGCTGCGCACAGGATGTCATCACGATCTATGGTGCGCAAGAGAGCGAGGCGGTAAGTGTTAGCACGAACGCAAAACCGCCAGGGAAGTTCGCGGGCATCGGTGATTTAGCTGCGCCCGGTCAGTAACCCCTTAGTGCCCCATTACCACCCACTGAAGACACAAACGGGGGGCGCAAACCAGGTCAATT
This sequence comes from Pristiophorus japonicus, assembly GCF_044704955.1. NCBI lineage: Eukaryota > Metazoa > Chordata > Chondrichthyes > Pristiophoridae > Pristiophorus > Pristiophorus japonicus. The sequence continues at coordinate 505,543,880 of NC_091977.1, read as the reverse complement.
TCTCCCTTAGATCTCTGTAGCTTTCTCCAGCCCTACAACTCTCTGAGGACTCTATGTTCTGGTCTCTTGTGCATCTCTGCCATTTGTGTAAAAACAGAAAATGTTGGAAACAGAGTTAATGGGCCCAAGTTTCGGGTGGAGTTGCTCCTAGTTTTTTGGAGCAACTAGTTTAGTTTGGTGTATGTTAGAAATTGCAATTCTCGGATATTAGTTTGCTCCAGTTCTAGTGAGTTAGTTTAGGTTGGCTTTAGGTAAGGTACTTTTTTTTCAAAAGTGGGTGTGTCCAGCCAGTTTTGCAAGTTTCGGCAGTGAAAACTTACTACAAACTAACTTAGGATGGAGTAAGTGTCCACTTTTGTAAGTTCTGAAAATCCTTACCTAGAGTTAAGTTTAGTGCAGGCACAGCCAGAGACGGCGGGTGGGAAGCATTAAACACAAAGGACACATCAACATCACAACAGAGGGGGGGTAAGGGAAGTTCGAGGATTTTCCATAAACACCTTCACAACAACATTAAAGAAGCAAAGTACATTTAAAGCACTAAGCACTAAATAAAGCAGTACATTTAAAGCACCAAGCACTAAACGAAGCACAAAAAGTAATAAGCAATTAATTAATAAAAAATAGAAGGAACCCGGCACCTAAAGCACCAAGACCAAAGTAATAAGTAATCAATCAATAAAAAATAGAAGTCCTACCTTTATGTGAAGGGAAGGTGTCTCTGTCAGTGTCTCTCTCTGTAGTGTCTCTCTCTCTCTGTATCTGACAGTGAGGGGTGCGGGGGGGAGGGGTGTATGTGTGTGTGTGTGTGTGTGTGTGGGAGTGGGGGGAGTGGTGTGTGGGAGGGGTGGTGTGTGTGTGTGTGTGTGTGTGTGTGGGGGGGTGGGGGTGGGAGGGTGTGTGTGTGTGTGTGAGGGCTGTGTGTGTGTGTGGGGGTGGGTGGGAGGGTGTGTGTGTGTGGGGGGAGTGAGTGTGTGTGGGGGGTGGGGTTTTGTGTGTGTGGGGGGTGGGGGGGGTGTGTGTGTGTGTGGGGGGGGTGTGGGTGGGGGGTGTGGGGGAGAGGCTGGTAGGAGGCACCCCTGCTCTCTCCTCCGGCCCTTCGATCATTGAGTGACCGCAACCCACGCTCCCTCCAACCCACGCTCCCTCCAACCCACGCTCCCTCCTCCGGCCCTTCGATCATTGAGTGCCCCCCAACACACGCTCCTCCATCCCTGTTGCCACGCTCCCCCCTCCCCACCCCGGTTGCCACGCGCCCCCCCTCCCGGTATCCACGTCCCCCCCCTGGTATCCACAACCCCCCCTCCCCTCCCAGTATCCACATCCCCTCCTCTCCCCTCCCGGTATCCACGCCCCCCCCTCTCCCGGTATCCACCCCACCTCCCCTCCCGGTATCCATGCACCCCCCCTCTCCCGGTATCCACCCCACCCCCCCTCCCGGTATCCACGCTCTCCCTCGCCCCCCCGGTATCCACGCTCTCCCAAGCCATTGCGCAGGCGAGCATGCTCCAGCGCGCCTGCGCAACGCTGCCGGCTCTGAGAAGAAGGCATGATCCCTAGCCCCGCCCCCCTCCGCAGACAGTCTCCTCCGCAGGGAGACTACGCCACTCCACGCCATGGTCCAGGAGGACCCGAGAATTGCTGCAGAATATTCCGGCGCACCTTCGAGCCCAGGCAGGTCACATAAGTCTTGGAGGTGCACCGTTTTCACCAGATGCCGAAACTTCGGCCCAATGTTTCAGGGCGATGACCTTTTGTCATTGGTGGTAGTGCCTTCAGCCATCTAGCCCTAAACTCTGGAATTCCTTTCCTAAACTTCTCCACCTCTCCGTCTCCTTCTCCGACTTTAAGATGTTACTTAAAACCTATCTCTTTCATCAAGCTTTTGGGCACTTGTTCTAATGTCTCGTTCTTTGACTCAGTGTCAATTTTTGTCTGATTACGCTTCTGTGAAGTGCCTTAGAACATTTTACCACATTAAGGCTCAATATAAAATCAAGTTTTCCTCCTGAGTGAAGAAATTCCTCCTCACCTCAGTCCTAAATGGCCGACCCCTTATCCTGAGACTATGAATCCTAGTTCTAGACTCTCCAGCCAGGGGAAACAACCTCTCAGCATCTACCCTGTCAATCCCCCTCAGAATCTTATATATTTCAATGAGATCACCTCTCATTCTTCTAAACTTCAGAGTATAGGCCCAATCTGCTCAATCTCTCCTCATACGACAGCCCTGTCATTCCAGGACTCAAATCATGTACAGCAAAAAAAAGCTACTTTTATCACTGGACTTATTTGCCAGTATATTAAAGCTCTAATTAAACCAGTTCTAAATTGCATTAGCTCAAGATCAAATCTATCATTTCTTAACTAGCGTTAATAAGGAGCGTAAATACATTCTTATCTAGTGCAAGCTGAGTCATAAATCTATGGAACAGGCTCCTTCGGGAGACTGAGAAAGCAGATAGTATTGATTCATTCCAATGCAAACTAGATAGATTTCTTTCAGAAAATAATATTTTAGGATATATTATGTGAGTAAATTGAGGCAGGACATGTGGTAAGCGTAGCATGCTTGGGAAGAAAAAGGTGACTTTGGACATTTTCAAAGCTCTCGTCCGCTGGCGTTTTTATTGTCATTTCTGGATCTGTTGTAGACTAATTAATAGAGATTGATTGCTATGATTAGTTAGCAACTCCGTTGTCATTGTATCATGCGACTACCAGGAAGGTAGAAGGCGAATTAGATGGACCTTGGCCTTTTCTCATCTAGTAGTTTCTATGTTCCTCTCTTTAAGTGATGACCTCAATTTGACAGCCCTATTGAAATCCACTCAGAAGCTGAGAAAACCTTCAGGCAGTGGGTCGAAATATCCCAGAAGAATTTTCACACTACACTGAAGACAGGAAGCCAATTTTTAAAAAAATATAAATGTGAAGGTTGTTTACTAGTTAACTGAGGCAACTTTCAAAAAATACCAGAACAGAGACTTTAAGCTGTTCAAGTTGACATTCTGAGTGTCGAGGAAATTTCTAAGTTAAAGTAACTCAAGCGGAGATTTCAGAGTCTTGCTTCAAGAGATTCTTTTAATATGTACAGGCGAGATATCTCGGAGAGATGCTTGGTCCTTACCAAGGCAATTCTCTGAAATTCTATAGAAACTTGTTCCATCTTTATACAGAAAAAAAGGAATTTTATCTCTACAATTGACACCTACATTATTCAGGAACATTACCAATTCTAAACAGGGCACAAAGGTCAGTTTACACAGCCCAACAGTATCTTGTCACGTCATTATTCAATCTTTTCGAGGGTCAGCAAGATCATCACTAAAAGCCCCTCTTATCAGAGAAATCAGTTTGTCCAGGCAATGGGGGTATCTTAACATATACAAATACCAGATGTACAGCTTTCATGTTATCTGTTCTTTTCTAACAAAGAAGAGACATCAAGTATTTTCTGGCCTTGCAGGATTCTGCAGTCTCAGCACAGAATTAAACTTACTAAAAGGAAAAGAGAAATTTAACCCCTTCCTATATCGTGAACTAAAGTTCTTCCACAACTCCCTCCTTGTTGATCTTTTATCTTTAATGATCAACATGCTTTCCTTCTTAGAAAGAAAAGGGAGGCTCATACCCCTCGGGGTAAGGTCTCATCTCTAAACATTCTTTTTCATTATAGTCATCTAACTGTCCCTCTATTCTGTTTAACCTTCCTTTCACGATCACATTTTTCTGCTCTATTTTTTCTACTAGGTTCATTACTTGTCTGTTATGTAGCCAGATACCTGTAGTTGCTGTAGCCCTTCATCCCACGCGTTTCTCAACTCTATACTTTCTCCTATTAGTCCTCCTACAACCTGGATTTTGTTTTGCAGGGTCTCTATATCTATTGTGTTCAAGGCTCCCATTCCTACTCCTACCCCACCTAATACAGTTCCCAGCACGTCTCGCTTTTTTCTCAAGGATCGGTCCAGTGTGACTCCAACACTGGTCATGTTGCAACCATCCCTCTCCCTTAGCGGATATAGGATTTGTATGGTTAAATTTACTATACCTGGGGATCTTACTACCGATATGCAGGTGGTCAATATCCGTTTTAAATGGCCCGGATCTCTTTTTTGTACGGTTCATGCACTTTACCCATCCTCTGTTTTCTATTTTAAAATGACAATCTTCTTTGGGGTCACAAAACGTGCCATTAGTTTCTTGGCTCTCAGCTATTTCCTTGCTGGTCAGGCATGTCATTCCGCAGGCCTCACACCTTACTGTGAAGTTCCCCACTTTGCAATCCTCTTTTTCCGAACATACATAAGTGTCCTGCTGTCCTGCTTTGTCAATCGTGCCCCAGGCCATTTCTCCTTTCCATATTTTACCTTCTTTTATAAGCCTTTCTTCTGTTTTAACTCTTCCCACTGCCAGAAGGATTAACATACCCAGTGTCCCCTGATAGTTTTGCCAGGAGTCCTTCCTCATCTTCCTCCCTTTGTTTTCTTCTATAATGCTCCTGAACCAATTCGTTAAAATAATAGCTTACTAGTACAATAGTAACAGTGATCTACAAGATAAAGACCCAAATTGGTATACAGGCAAGTTCTGACATCTAGCTTGATACTTCGGGGTATTATGCTCTTAGTCCAGCCTGTCTCGGTAGAAACAAAAGGGGATGAGTACAGTTCTTTTCGGGGTGTGTCCGCCCTAGCTCGGTATTTCTTCTTCTTGCTGTGTTTCGTCTGGAAGGTAGTATTTACATCGGGTGGCGTGTATCCAATTTGGATGTTTTTCCAGTTTCAGGGCGGTTCTTGTTGTGAGGATTATCTGATATGGTCCCTTCCACCTAGGAGAAAAAGATTCCTTGTTTAGAGTTTTCACTAATACTTGCTCTCCCGGCCTGAAAGGGTGCATGTTTCCCTCTGACGGAGGTACTTGGGTCTGTTTTATTCGCTCATGCAGGCTTCTCGCTATTTCACACATGGCCTGAGCATATTTTAGCGACTTTTCGTCATTCCAAATTAATGCTACCTTTTCTGCTCCTAGTGGCGGTTTCACACCAGTAGGCATTGGCCTTCCTAATAAGGCTTCATGGGGTGTCAAACCAGTATTTCGGTTCTTTTGGTTTCTTATGGTATATAGTACCAATGGAAGGGCATCTGGCCATTTTAGTCCTGTTTCTTGACATACTTTAGTAAGGGTGGACTTTATCACTCCATTGACTCTTTCCACCATGCCTGAGGACTGAGGTTGATACGGTATGTGCAATTTCCACTGGAAACCTAGCGCTTCGGCTAGATTCTGCACTATTTTTCCTGTAAAATGTGTTCCTCTGTCACTATTGATTCCCATAGGTATCCCATATCTTGGCACTATTTCTTTAAATAGGATCTTCACTACTGTTCGGGCATCATCCTTCCTTGTTGCATATGCCTCTACCCACCTTGTAAACATATCTACTATTACTAATAGATACTTAAAGCCTAATACTGGAGGCATGTGGACAAAATCAATTTGCAAATTTTCAAAGGGCATGCTTGGTTGGGGTAGATGGTCATATTCTGCAGGCGTCTTTCCTCTATTGTTTTGTTGGCAAATTTGGCAGGTTTTAGCAATTTTCTCAATTATTACTGTTATTCCTGGTGCATACCATTGCGCATTGATAGCATGTATCATCCCTCCTTTGCCCATGTGAGCCTGACCATGAGCTAGGCGAGACAAGGGCAAAAACAAAGACCTGGGACATACAGTTCGTCCGTCAGGATGGGTCCAGATATTTTTTAAAAAACATCCTTGTTTCTCCCATGTTTTTCTTTCCTGCACTGTAACTTGTTGCTGTGCTATTTCAAGTTGTTGGGCGCTCAGTGTTGGCAGAGGGGAGACTGAGGCTGCCTGTAGGCAGCACGTCTGTTCCAAAGCGGCTCGTCGGGCCGCCTCGTCGGCCCTCCTATTTCCTATTGATACTTCATCTTCACCAGTTGTGTGGGCTGCGCATTTAATAACAGCAACCCTTTTTGGCAATTGAATGGCATCTATCAGGTTAAGCACTAATTGTGAGTGCTTAATATGCTTCCCGCCAGAGGTGATGAAGCCTCTGTTTTTCCATAGTTGTCCAAAATCATGGACTACACCAAATGCATATCTTGAATCGGTATATATATTAGAAGATTGATTTTTTAGCTAATATACATGCTCTAGTTAGGGCGAACAATTCAGCTGCCTGTGCCGAGGTTCCGGGGGGCAAGGCAAATGCCTCAACAATTTCATATGGGTTCACAATAGCATAGCCTGCCAGGAGCAAATTGTCTGATGGTCTGTGAGACGACCCATCTGTATAAAGAATGAGATCGGGATTGTCCATTGGTTCCGTAAGCAAATCTGGTCTAGGCATGGTAGCCATCTCCACTGTTGACAGACAGTCGTGCTGGTCTGGGTCCTCTATTTCTCTAGTGGAGCTGGTAGGAACAAAAACAGCAGGGTTTACTGCAGGCGCACGGCGAAAAGTGTAGTTAGGGTGTGACAACAGCAGCACCTCGTAGCCTGTCCTTCGGGATGCTGTGAAATGCTGAGTTGCTGCGGAATTCAACAATAACAGCACCGCATGCGCGGTGATAACAGTGCACGGATAGTCCAATACAATTGGTACTGATTTTTCCACCATGACCGCAGTAGCGGCTACAGCACGCAGACAAGCAGGCATTCCTCGTACTACTGGGGGGAGCATTACCGAATAATAAGCAACTGGTCTATTTCCCCCACCATGTTCTTGGGTTAACACTGCTGTTGCGAATCCTTCTTTTTCATTCACATACATTTGAAAAGGTTTCGAATAGTTCGGAAGTCCCAATGCTGGAGCGTTAGTAATAGCATTTTTTTAACTGTTTAAATGCTTCTTCCCTCTCAGGGGTCCATTCCACTTTAGGTGGGGACCCTATGGGGCACCGCAGAATAGACTTGTCCAACATGGTTTTTATGTTTAGCCCAGAGTTCGGGGGACACTTGACTCAGTGCCATTGGTATGTTAGGGCTAGTTTGTCCGGGGGGTTGCTGTTTTTCAAACGTAGCATCGTGCCCTTTTCTCTCCCAGTGGAGAATTCCTCTGTCACGGGTGATAAATTCTAGCCGTATATCCTGCAGTTCTATCATCGCCCATGGTTGATAACCTGGTCGCTGTCTTTTCTCTTCTATGTCTAAGATTATCCCGCCCATGTCTTTAGGTTTTGCTGGGGGCTTTACAGCCAATGTCAGATGGGGTGTCGTATTTTCTTCTTTAAATCGTTTTTGTTGTAACGGTGTTAGCTCCACGGCCACCCCCAACCCTTCAGATCCGAAATAAATGTGGGGAGTAGCTTCTATTACTTCGTTTTTATTTAAGAACGGTTGCACAAAGCGCTGATAGTCTTCAGCCCTGTGTCGAGTATACCAGGCTGTACAGTGAAGCTGAACTGCCTCAAAGCTTGTTAAGATGATATACAATAACTCTTTAATATTAGGGTCAATTTTAATCTTTAAGTTTTCCACTGCCTCTTTTATCAGGGGGGAGTAGAAGTTGCCACTCAGTTGCCAACTATAAAGGGCAGCACTTTCTTCATTCTTTTCCTCTTTCTCTCTTTCTATCCCATTAAAGAACTGATGAATGTTATTTGGAGGGATCTCCATAAACATCCCTTCCTTTGTGCAATATATTGTGGCTCCTAGTTTGCACAAAGTCTGTCTTCCTAATAGAGGGAGAGGCGTTGTCTTAGAGACTATCAGGGTTTCGTCATTAACTTGTTGTCCTTCAATTGTCAATTTAGTAGGTTCGGATAAAAAATCTTTCAAGGGGACGCCGGCCACACCCATGCTTAAAACAGTGGTGTTGCTTACGGGTAATCCCACAGAGGGCGGTACAGAGGACATAGTGGCGCCGGTATCCACCAGGAACTTTACATAAGTGTTTCCTACTTTTAGTATTGCTAAGGGATTTTCTTCTATGTCCGTTGATAAGCGAAGAGTCGCTGCCTGTACCGTTATGCCTCTGGGGCATCCCTATGCTGATTGATACGGATTGGGGTTAGAAAAGGAAAATTGAGGGGCTGGTGGAGGTGGAGGTTCGGAAAAGTTCCCTTGCGACCCTCTATTCTGTTTGGGCGGGCATCTACAGTCGCGAGCCCAATGCCCTATTCTTCCACAATTTCTACACTCATCTTGAGAGCGATCTCGCTGTGACCACTGTCCTCTTCCTCTTCCTCCACCCCTAAATCCCCCTCGATTCTGCGCCTGCCCTCCGCCTCTCTGCTGGTAATATTGACCTGTTGCTTTGGTTTTACTTACGTAATTGAACAATCCCTCCCTGTCCATGTTTGCCAAGACAGTGACTGTCTCTTTCCAGGTTTTTCCTTGCCAATCTAAAACTTTAATTTTGTAGGTCTTTGCATGCTGTGGTAACATGCAGTTCAGCAGTGTTTGTACTGCTAAAGGTTCATTCGTATCTAAGGGTATTCCTGCATACTCCTCCCAGCTATTTTTCCACCTGGCTGCGAAATCTATCATTGATTCTTCCGCTTTCTGCAAACAGCGAGTAACCTCCCCTATATCCCCATGTTGTCTAGCCCCTTGTAGAATTGCATTCCGTCCTCTATTCTGTAGCCAGTGTGTTAAAGATTCGTTTCCTTCATTTAGCAAATCATTATTAGCTCTCCAATCCCCTTCTTCTCCGGGCGGGATATGGAACATATCTTTTACTCCCTGCCAGGAAGATCCGTACGCTGCTTGTAATAATAGTTTAACATCCCCTGGTAGCGGATTATAAATTGTACAGGTCTGCTCAAGCCAGTTATGAAATGCAACAGGTTTCTTTACCGGGTTTGGGGCTGCAGAGATCATATCTCTGGCCTCTCCCGGAGACCAGGGTTTTAAAACCGCTGTGGTTCCTATCATTACTCGGGGATTTTGGAGGAGGAGGGTAGAGTCGGCTTCTGCCTGAGCTGGGGTTGTTTGTGACCTTAGGACCATACCAGCTCTCAGATTGGCTCCCCCTTTCTTTCTCTCCTGATTTATTCTCTGATATTTTTACTTTCGGAGGCTGATGTCTTTTTGCAACCTCTAGCCATTTAATAAAACATTTATCCATATAATCTTTGTCCCAAGTAGGGTCTCCTCCCCCTTCCTTAGTTATTTTCCTCCATTCTTCGATTAAAGACAATTTAAAACTTCCTCCATATGGCCAGTCCCCATCAGACCAACCATATAAATCGCAACTAAACGTTATCGCGTATTGGTCATCTCCTGTTTCTTTAATTACAGTGTCCGCCGGCGAGCCGGGTGGCACAATTGGATCTCCTACCTTCTCTCGTTGCTTTACTACCTTACGAATCCTTTTTTCAGTTTTACGCTGCATACTCATTCTTTTAGTTGGAGGGTCGGTTTTCTTCCCTTTTCTAGGAACTGGACGCAAGCATCCTGCTCGACTAGAGCTGTTTCCCATTCTCTCCGGGTGCAGTTTCTCGCGGTGTTTCCTGAAACGAGAGGTTAAGACACGCCCACAAAAATATATACACACACAGTATTTACAAAGCGCTCACCGGTGTCTCTTTTCGGCTCGGCTCGGGTCTCCTTTAGCTTTCTTGTTATTTTAGCTTCTTACGGTAGCTACCCTATGCCTCACCCTTCCGGGATCTCGGCGGCTTGCCCCCTTTTCTAGGACAGCCTAGGCACTTTCCCCCTTAAGCTGGGAAAATCCTTTTAAAATTCCTCTTTTTCTTTTAAGCCAATTTTTACTTTTAAACTTGTTCGTTTGGGATCTCGTTATCAGAGGTCCTGCAGACTACGCCAGAAACTGTCGAGGAAATTTCTAAGTTAAAGTAACTCAAGCGGAGATTTCAGAGTCTTGCTTCAAGAGATTCTTTTAATATGTACAGGCGAGATATCTCGGAGAGATGCTTGGTCCTTACCAAGGCAATTCTCTGAAATTCTATAGAAACTTGTTCCATCTTTATACAGAAAAAAAGGAATTTTATCTCTACAATTGACACCTACATTATTCAGGAACATTACCAATTCTAAACAGGGCACAAAGGTCAGTTTACACAGCCCAACAGTATCTTGTCACGTCATTATTCAATCTTTTCGAGGGTCAGCAAGATCATCACTAAAAGCCCCTCTTATCAGAGAAATCAGTTTGTCCAGGCAATGGGGGTATCTTAACATATACAAATACCAGATGTACAGCTTTCATGTTATCTGTTCTTTTCTAACAAAGAAGAGACATCAAGTATTTTCTGGCCTTGCAGGATTCTGCAGTCTCAGCACAGAATTAAACTTACTAAAAGGAAAAGAGAAATTTAACCCCTTCCTATATCGTGAACTAAAGTTCTTCCACATGAGTTATATTTTCCTTTGTTTAAAAAAAAATGTGAGAAATGCTACTTATTTTGGAATTAACAACCCATCAGTTGAATGTGGGAGTGTGTCGTTTTGAAATGTATGATTTTTGACCGTGTGAGTTTAATGGGAATGAAAATCTAGCAGATAATTACAAGGCACCAGTCATATTAATCCTTTAATGATTACAAATAATGAACCACATTACCAATATATAGATGTTGAAAAATCATGGAGTGTGCAGAATTCATTTCAAATGGCACACCCTGGTATCATTGCATTTTACATCACAGATCAAGCTGATTCAACCCATTGCAACTGTGCCAGCTCTTTGAATGATCCCTCCACTTAGCCCAATAATACCCCTGCCCTTTCCCCATAAGCATTGACATTTTTCTTTTTCAAATATGAATCCACTTCCCTTTTAAAAGTTATTATGGATTCTGCTGGGTATTCCATGTCCTAACATTGCTTTGCTTAAAAAAAAATCTGCTAATCTTTCCCTTTGTACCTTAGTGTTAATCTTAAATTTATGCCCGATAGTTACCAATTCATTGACCACTTAAAAGTTTTCCCTGATTTACTTTATCAAAATTTCTCATACTTTCAAACAACTCTGTTACATCTCTTAATCTTCTTTATTCTAATGATGAGTACCATTTTTTTTACTCTCCTCGCAACTAAAGCCTCATAGGATTACATACTGCACAGAAACAGGCCATTCAGTCCAACCAGTCCATGCGTTTATGCTCCACTCGAGCCTTCTCCCATCTTTCTGCATTTAACTCTATCACTTCTCCCTCATATGCTTATCACTCATCCCTGCTAGACAAATCTCTTCTGTACCCTCTCCATGATTTTGACATTTTTCCTAAAATAAGACACCTAAAACTTCACACAATATTCTACCTGCTACCCAACAAATGGTTTATTTGCTTTTATACTCTGTTACTATTTGTAATGTATTTGCGTCATTGGTTCTTGCTTAAGAGTTCATAGCAACACATTGCTGTTAAGATCTAGTTCATTTATTAACAAAAGTTTAACAATCACACTACACATTACCAGTTCATCTACTATGCTCACAACTGCATACCTCATCGTGGATGACCTAGACCCAACTGACTGGGGTTTTATTGAGTCTTGTGAACATCACGCGACTGGCTAAGCCACTCGCAATGCATCAGCTCTACAAACCTGTGAGCATACTCACAGATCCATACATTACACTATTTATAAAATATAAGATCCCATGATCCAATTTTTTATAATCTTATCAACTTGGCTTCCACTTTAAAGATCTATGTATCTGAACCCCTTATTTGTTCTACATAAGCATTTTGACTCATGACATGTGGTAAGTGTAGCCTGTTTGGCAGGGAAAAGGTGACTTGGGATATATGGTTCATTCTCAGGTTGGCAATCAGTAACTAGTGGGGTGGTGCAGGGATCAGTGCTGGGACCCCAACTATTTACAATCTATATTAATGACTTGGATGAAGGGACAGAGTGTAATGTAGCCAAGTTTGCTGACGATACAAAGATGGGACGAAAAACAATGTGTGAGGAGGACAGAAAAGAGCTGCAAAAGAACATAGACAGGCTAAGTGAGTGGGCAAAAATTTGGCAGATGGAGTACCATGTTGGAAAGTGTGAGGTCAACCAGTTCGGCAGAAAAAAAATCAAAGAGCAAGTTATTATTTAAATGGAGAAAAATTGCAAAGTGCTGCAGTACAGCGGGACCTGGGGGTCCTGGTGCATGAAACACAAAAGGTTAGTATGCAGGTACAGCAAGTAATCAGGAAGGCCAATGGTATCTTGGCCTTTATTGCAAAGGGGATGGAGTATAAAAGCAGGGAAGTCTTGGTACAGTTATACGGGGTATTGGTGAGGCCACACCTGGAATACTGCATGTAATTTTGTTTTCCTTATTTAAGAAAGGATATACTTGCTTTGGAGGCAGTTCAGAGAAGGTTCGCGAGGTTGATTCCGGAGATGAGGGAGTTGACTTATGAGGAAAGGTTGAATAGGTTGGGTCTCTACTCATTGGAATTCAGAAGAATGTGATCTTATCGAAACGTATAAAATTATGAGGGGGCTTGACAAGGTGGATGCAGAGAGGATGTTTCCACTGATGGGGGAGACTAGAACTAGGGGGCATAATCTTAGAATAAGGGGCCACCCATTTAAAACTGAGATGAGTAGGGATTTCTTCTCTCAGAGGGTTGTAAATCTGTGGAATTCTCTGCCTCAGAGAGCTGTGGAAGCTGGGTCATTGAATAAATTTAAGACAGATAGTTTCTTAACCAATAAGGGACTAAGGGGTTATGGGGAGCGGGCAGGAAATGAGTTGATGATCAGATCAGCCATGATCGTATTAAATGGCGGAGCAGGCTCGAGGGGCCGTATGGCCTACTCCAACTCCTATTTCTTATGTTCTTATGTGCTTATGTTCTTATGAATAAGCAATGTTATGATGTTAATGTGTCAGCTGTGGCTCATTGGGTAGCATCCTCTCCTCTTAGTCAGAAAGTTGAGGGTTCAAGTCCCACTCTAGGGACTTGAGCACATAAATCTAGGCTGACACTCCAGTGCGGTGCTGAGGGAGTGCAACACTGTCGGAGGTGCTGTCTTTCGGATGAGACGTTAAACCGAGGCCCCGTCTGCCCACTCAGCTGAACTTAAAAAGATCCCATGGCACTATTTCAAAGAAGATCAGAGGAGCTATCCCCGGTGTCCTGGCCAATATTTATTCCTCAATCAATATAGCAAAAACAGATTGTCTGGTCATTATTACATTGTTGTTTGTGGGAGCTTGTTGTGGGCAAATTGGCTGCCCACTTCCCACTTTACAACAGTGACTACACTCCAAAAGTAGTACTTTTGCTGTAAAGCACTTTGATATGTCAGGTGGTTGTGAAAGGCGCTATATAAAGGCAAGTCTTTCTTTAATGCCAAGAATTGATTCTGAGGCTTTTGTCTTGTTTTCCTATTTTACGCTGCAATACATCCTCAAATGGCTAATTCTACTGGCTTCTGCTGTTGCCCCGGGACAGGCACAGCAATGAGCCTATACATTCATCCTTGTACCAGAGAAATGGGGTCAGGCTACAAATAAGTGAGTAAACATAGCTGCAGTTTCGAGCAAGCAGCCTCGGGGTGCACTAGTTTTAAAAGTAAGTGATTTTTAAAAAACTAGCCCTGGTGGCTCAGTTGGAAAAAGCATCATCTCGTGTGGTAACCAGCCGCACAGACCTGTAGACCAAGGTTCGATCTTTTGCCTGAGCTACTTATCTGATCTCAACCAGAGCTACGTTAGGGACACTTCAGGATCCCAGGCTGGAGAGGAGAAAAATTAACCAGCGTGTCAGCTCCAGAGTGTGACCCACTGCTGGAAAGTGCATATGGAGGGAGAAAAGGAGTGGAAAAATAATTGTTTAAAGTTGGGTTGAGAAAGAATAATAGATGTCAGGACATGATTAAAAGGCAGTAAAGGCAGTAATATCACATGAAGATAACGCTTCAGCAATTTATAATCTTCAATAACAAACATATGTATCCATTACTTTGCCTAAAATATACCGTGGAGCTCCTAGAAGTGGTCTTATATAGTTTATATTCTCGACAGCAATGACTATCAAAGCTTGTGCCAATGGCCAGTGAACTCCATGTAGTCGATGCATTTTGATGTTCACATTGAAGGACTAATGATTTTTACATAATCGTTGAAAGCTGATTGAGTAATAAAATCAACAACTGTTTTTTTGGAAAATAATTTGGAAAATAATTCAATCAATTAATATTGTGTGGAGTACACTGGTTGATTAGCAGTGGATTATATTGCATTAATCTAATCCACGGATTTAGACATATCATAAACTGCAACAGGTTTGTTCACCAACCGCTGTGAGATTGGATTACTGTAATCCTCTCTGAGACTTCCGGTTTGTTTTAAATTGTATGGAGATTTATTTTTATAAATAATACCCCTTCTTGTGCTGTTGTCAGTTTTGGATATGGCAGGAGATTGGAGAAGATATCATGAGTTGATAAATGTCCTGATGGAATGGTGCATTGATGGCAAATTCAAATCCTCCATTTATTTTATATTAATAGTGGGTATTTGCTATCTTGACCATTAACAAATTTGACCTTGGTAATTTAGCTCCTCTCAATAGCCATGCAGTTTAATTATCATCTAAATCGTCAATATGTATCTATTGGAACATTTTTCTACTTTAACGATATATAAATGTAAGCTGTTGTAAACGTTTTGCTCTTGAGCTGGAATAAATCTTACAGAATTGTTGCTAATCATGAAAAGTAATATTGCTCTTAATCGAGTTGTTCTTAACTGGGAACCACACAATAACATGTTGTACCTGTGCACTGAGCTGCTACATATCAATTAGTTATACCTGTACACTGATGAATAGTGGTAAAAAACTGGCACAAGGGGGTCATCAAGTAACAGAAGAGAGACTGTAGACATTGCAAACTGTATCCGAGCCTATATGTAGCCTGCATTAACTGTGTGAAAAAGGTTTGCTTAGAAATGAACTCTAGTTCAAATGTAATCAAAAACAAATTTCTTTACTGCATTTTTCAGGCTGCAAGAAAAAATATTTTGTCTTAGAATTGTTCCAATTGCTTGCTGTTAAAAGTACTGCTTGCTATGGAACTTAGCCATCAAGTCCAGAAAGGTCTCAGACACAAAACTCAGGCTCTGCAGGCTTAACAAACATTAGCTGGCCGCTTGTCTCAGTGTCCTTTGCTAGACGAGGGGAGAAATAGCCAGGAATCTCATTCCTGGTCACTATATAATGATACCAACTAGAAAGTGTTCACGTCTCGACTTAAAGCAGCAACAGCATCCCGCTCACCAATGGTGCCTCCTGGAACACAGTCATCTGCCTATGCTTACTGTCCAAGCTTAATAGGGAAAAGTAATGAAAAGCAGCTAACCCTTGTGGAAATGCACCTCGTCATAAGTCAGCGCATTCGGGGGAAGAGAGGAGAAAACTGGGGAAACAGCAAAAAGTCCAAGAGTATAATGTGTCAACTGAAATATCCAGGCTGTGAGTAAACTCTTTGCAACTCCCAAGGCAATAGTTTTATCCCATATCTTCAACCAAAATCAATGTTCAGATGATGCATGTCCAGGGACAGAGAGTACAATCAACACATTTGCACTTACTTATGACTGCAAAAAGTGAATCTCATGGGTCATCATCATTTTATTTGTGAAATGGCCACTTTAGTAATGCTCCTAACAATTATTACAGATTAAGGGTCTCTGGTTCTGTATCTGCAACTCCCAACCATTAAGCTCAGCAGTTACTGAGTGAGAGGCAAGCACTTCTCCAAAGGAAGAGATTAAAACCATGAGTAGAACCAGTAATTTTATTTCAAAATTGCATTTTCACTTAAGATATAAATGGTCCAATGGCTGTCTCCTAATAAGATTCTCTTTGCTTCTTTTACTGGAGAGCAAGCAAAGGAAGAACACAGCTGAGCAAAGCAGGATTTATTTGTTTTAGAATGGATTTATTCCCTTTTAGCTGTGTCTAAATTGCGATTTTTATTGTGGCTCAGAAATCTTCACTGATATAACAGGTCAAACCAGGGTCTGTGTGGTGGAGTAGTTGGCTAGTACTGTAGAGTGCACTTCAGTATATTTTTATTCTCCATTGCGTTTGCAAATCCTGCTTCATGCAGCAGCATAAAATGAAGTCATTTAATGGTTCATTTGAAATGAGCCATGCTAGCTTTCTTCTAATCGTGCACTTTCATACTGGGATAGGTTGCGAATTGCACTTGCTTGTAGGACCTTTTGCAGTTTTTATTTATATGTGTGGGTGTATGTGTGAAATATAACGGGATAAATGATTGACATTTAAAATAAAATGACAGCACAGCCATGATTTACCAAAATTACCATAATGATTTTCTTTTTGGAATTGTAATTGACTTATTTCATTGATTTATTATTTATTTATGTAAATTTTCCCCTCAATTGATTGTGCATTAAATGAATGACACACAGCACAGTGGGGAACAGCTTCGTTGTTATTTCATAGCTTTGAATCATTTGATTGCAAGCTTATCTGAAGTGGTATTTCTTCATTTGTAGAATTCATATTCCATTATTTGCCTGACCAAATTCAGCATGGGGTGAGGGGGTGGGGAGGGTCTTTGAAGAGGTAAGTGTTAAATGTCCACTCATTTGTCACTTTTTTTTATTATTGTGGGATTGTATTTATATTAAAAGTGTTATTTTATGTTCAATGAAAATTGTTTTACATAACATAAGAATTAGGAACAGGAGTAGGCCATCTAGCCCCTCGAGCCTGCTCCGCCATTCAACAAGATCATGGCTGATCTGGCCGTGGACTCAGCTCCACTTACCCGCCCGCTCCCCATAACCCTTAATTCCCTTATTGGTTAAAAATCGATCTATCTGTGATTTGAATACATTCAATGAGCTAGCCTCAACTGCTTCCTTGGGCAGAGAATTCCACAGATTCACAACCCTCTGGGAGAAGAAATTCCTTCTCAACTCGGTTTTAAATTGGCTCCCCCGTATTTTGAGGCTGTGCCCCCTAATTCTAGTCTCCCCCACCAGTGGAAACAACCTCTCTGCTTCTATCTTGTCTATCCCTTCCATTATTTTAAATGTTTCTATAAGATCACCCCTCATCCTTCTGAACTCCAATGAGTAAAGACCCAGTCTACTCAATCTATCATCATAAGGTAACCCCCTCATCTCCGGAATCAGCCGAGTGAATCGTCTCTGTACCCCCTCCAAAGCTAGTATATCCTTCCTTAAGTAAGGTGACCAAAACTGCACGCAGTACTCCAGGTACGGCCTCACCAATACCCTATACAGTTGCAGCAGGACCTCCCTGCATTTGTACTCCATCCCTCTCACAATGAAGGCCAACATTCCATTTGCCTTCCTGATTACCTGCTGCACCTGAAAACTAACTTTTTGGGATTCATGCACAAGGACCCCCAGGTCCCTTTGCATCGCAGCATGTTGTAATTTCTCCCCATTCAAATAATATTCCCTTTTACTGTTCTTTTTTCCAAGGTGGATGACCTCACATTTCCGACATTGTATTCCATTTGCCAAACCTTAGCCCATTTGCTTAACCTATCTAAATCTCTTTGCAGCCTCTCTGTGTCCTCTACACAATCCGCTTTCCCACTAATCTTTGTGTCATCTGCAAATTTTGTTACACTACACTCTGTCCCCTCTTCCAGGTCATCTATGTATATTGTAAACAGTTGTGGTCCCAGCACCGATCCCTGTGGCACACCACTAACCACCGATTTCCAACCCGAAAAGGACCCATTTATCCTGACTCTCTGCTTTCTGTAAGCCAGCCAATTCTCTATCCATGCTAATACATTTCCTCTGACTCCGCGTACCTTTATCTTCTGCAGTAACCTTTTGTGTGGCACCTTATCGAATGCCTTTTGGAAATCTAAATACACCACATCCATCGGTACACCTCTATCCACCATGCTCGTTATATCCTCAAAGAATTCCAGTAAATTAGTTATACATGATTTTCCCTTCATGAATCCATGTTGCATCTGCTTGATTGCACTATTCCTATCTAGATGTCCCGTTATTTCTTTCTTAATGATAGCTTCAAGCATTTTCCCCACTACAGATGTTAAACTAACCAGCCTATAGTTACCTGCCTTTTGTCTGCCCCCTTTTTTAAACAGAGGCGTTACATTAGCTGCTTTCCAATCCGCTGGTACCGCCCCAGAGTCCAGAGAATTTTGGTAGATTATAACGAATGCATCTGCTATAACTTCCGCCATCTCTTTTGGAATGCATTTCATCAGGACCAGGGGACTTGTCTACCTTGAGTCCCATTAGCCTGTCCAGCACTACCCCCCTAGTGATAGTGATTGTCTCAAGGTCCTCCCTTCCCACATTCCTGTGACCAGCAATTTTTGGCATGATTTTTGTGTCTTCCACTGTGAAGACCGAAGCAAAATAATTGTTTAAGGTCTCAGCCATTTCCACATTTCCCATTATTAAATCCCCCTTCTCATCTTCTAAGGGACCAACATTTACTTTAGTCACTCTTTTCTGTTTTATATATCGGTAAAAGCTTTTACTATCTGTTTTTATGTTTTGCGCAAGTTTACTTTCGTAATCTATCTTTCCTTTCTTTATTACTTTCTTAGTCATTCTTTGCTGTCGTTTAAAATTTTCCCAATCTTCTAGTTTCCCGCTAACCTTGGCCACCTTATACGCATTGGTCTTTGATTTGATACTCTCCTTTATTTCCTTGGTTATCCACGGCTGGTTATCCCTTCTCTTACCGCCCTTTTTCACTGGAATATATTTTTGTTGAGCACTATGAAAGAGCTCCTTAAAAGTCCTCCACCGTTCCTCAATTGTGCCACCATTTAGTCTGTGTTTCCAGTCTACTTTAGCCAACTCTGCCCTCATCCCACTGTAGTCCCCTTTGTTTAAGCATAGTACGCTCGTTTGAGACACTACTTCCTCACCCTCAATCTGTATTACAAATTCAAACATACTGTGATCACTCATTCCGAGAGGATCTTTTACTCGGATCGTTTATTATTCCTGTCTCATTACACAGGACCAGATCTAAGATAGCTTGCTCCCTTGTAGGTTCTGTAACATACTGTTCTTAGAAACAATCCCGTATGCATTCTATGAATTCCTCCTCGAGGCTACCCCGTGCGATTTGATTTGACCAATCGATATGTAGGTTAAAATCCCCCTCTCTCTTCTCACTTAAAAGTCCTTGCTCAAGTGACCATTTCTGATGTTTGAACTTCGATAGTTAATATCAGTGGGCTATTTAATCATAGGGGCATTGTGACTGATGCTGACCCAGTTCTCTCCCAACAATCATGCACACACATTTTTATGCAGGGAATATGGTGTAACAACTAGGGTGGGAATCCTAGTTGTATTTTTTTTTCTCCTTTCCTTGGGGAGCAAGGACAATTATGGCACCCTAACTTCTGCCCTGACAGATATAACTCAACACAAAACTGGGATTGGACCAGCGACCTGCTGCTGCTGTATGGCTAAGCATCAAAGTATATTTACCCACTAAGCCATTGGACTTTAATAACATAAATATTTTTAGCTACAGTGTTTTTTTTTTTATCACCCATTTAAATTTTTCTTTCCTGACTATAAATCTTCCTTTGCCACACATTATTCAATTGGCAGAAAAGACAAGGGGAGTTTGAACTGTCCCCTGGTTTCTACACATGCTGATGTTAGTTGTCTATGATAGGATGAATGAGGTGTGTCTCTGGTATTGACCTCTTACTGGCCATTGCTTAGCATGTCCCCAACAGTATGGCTGAGATTTTGAATACGATATGAGGAATCCGTAGATGTGAATCTTTATCTTTTCATGTCATAATGCATCGAACAAGCTCTTCACCTATAGCCTTCAGAATGCTTGCTGCTAGGTATGCCTCTGGCTCTCCATTCCTGGTTGTGGGATATTGACTTAGCTGAATTCAATGTTGTAATTTTCTTGCTCTTAAGCAAAAAAATTCAAAGAAATTTTGTTAGGGGGAAGATTTATCCCAGTATCCAACTGCCTATTCTCCAAATGAGCCTTAGTATTGAATGAATAATAGCTGGCTGTTTGGGAGGGACAGAACAAGTTGAGCTTAAACCTGATCCTCTCTACATATACATATCCTCCAGCAGTTACTGTAGGGGCCAGTTGCAACAATCACTACTGCTCTGGCTGAGATCAGCTCGCTTTTACACTCCAAAAATTATATGCAGAGCCCTGAGACATTCTGACAACATGATAAGGTGATCTAATTGAAACATACAACATTCTTACAGAGCTTGACAGGGTAGATGCAGGGAGGATGTTTCACTGGCTGGGAAGTCTAGAACCAGAGGCTCACAGTCTCAGAATAAGTAGTCGGCCATTTAGGACTGAGATGAGGAGAAATGTCTTCACTCAGAGGGTGGTGGATTTTTTGAATTCTCCACCCCAGAGGGCTGTGGATGCTCACTCGTTGAGTATATTCAAGACAGAGATCGGCAGATTTTTGAATATTAAGGTAATCAAGGGAAATGGGGATAGTGCAGGCAAATGGAGTTGAGGTTGAAGATCAGCCATGATCTTATTGAATGGTGGAGCAGGCTCGAGGGGGCAAATGGCCTACTACTGCTCCTATTTCTTTTACTCTGATGATAAGATATTATTTAAATCCAAGTCTTTCCAAGAGTCTAAATGTAACTAACCTTGTTTAGTAGGATTCGGCCACATAGTGCTTTTACCCATTGGGCTATTTGTACAGCACTAATCCATTTCTTATTTTGTAATACTCATTGAATGAGCTGAACTATATTAAAATTTGAATTTGGTACAGCACGCTCTCATCTGAGTCAGAAGGTTATGTATGGGTTCAAGTCCCACTCCAGGGAAGCAGGTCATCCCCGACTCCGGGGGACTGCCAAGAAGAAGATGATATAATTCCAAGATTTTTTTTTAATACACTGCCTGCTGTAGCTACAGTGATATTGATGTAGAAGTAGTATTATTGCAATCCTCCCACCAACAATCCGTTAAATATAAAAGTCTAGTTAAAAATCAAATCTAAGAAAGACTTGCACTCTGCTACCCCACCGGCACTACCATTTTCCATGTGGGTGTGCTGATCAGACTGCAGTTGTATATTCCCACCCATTAGCAGTCTGACTCAGCTTCTCACACAGCATGTAGTAAAGTGACAGATAAGAGACCTGGGGAGAGTAGAGGAGGTGTGATCTGTTGGATACTTTGGATCAAAAATATAAAATAATTATGAAATCAAACAGTATACATAAACAGTAGGATTTACAAAACAAATTAGAAAGGGTACATAAGCTCTTTTTATGCACCACTTAAATGGGGCGTCATTATCTTGGACATAAGTGGTGAATGTTGATAGAGACACTATGAAAATACCCCAGTTGACAAAAGGAAAGCACCTACTCTTCGAGGTTAAATCATGAGAAATTATTTAAAATCTAGCAGCCCCCATGTAAGTCACACGTCAAACACTGGATGCATACTCTACTCCTTGCCTCTTGGCCCCTCCATATGGAAACTGGCAAAGATCTATAGACATAAGCAAAACCCACCAGACAATGGCATAGTGAGTGACCACATCAGCACACTCGCAACACTTTCACTCCAATAAAAGAGTTCTTCAGTGTTTTCCACAGCCCTGTTCACTAAGCAAAGCTCACTTACTACCACAATGCACCACATATTATATTAAGTCCTTTCTAAAAATGAGTGCTACAGATATGAAATCTTGTGACCAAATAACAATTGCAAAAAACATAAGAACATTAGAAATAGGAGCAGGAGTAGACTATTTGGCCCCTCGAGCCTGCTCAGCCATTTAATAAGATCATGGCTGATTTGATCATGGACTCAGCTCCACTTCCTTGCCCGCTCCCCATAACTCTTTATTCCCTTATCGCTCAAAAATCTGTCTATCTCCACCTTAATTATATTCAATGACCCAGCCTCCACAGCTCTCTGGGGCAGAGAATTCCACAGATTTACCACCCTCTGAGAGAAGAAATTCCTCCACATATCAGTTTTAAATGGGCGGCCCCTTATTCTGAGACTATGCCCCCTAGTTTTAGTTTCCCCTATGAGTGGAAATATCCTCTCTGCATCCACTTTGTCGAGCCCCCTCATTATCTTATATGTTTCGATAAGATCATCTCTTATTCTTCTGAACTCTAATGAGTATAGGCCCAACCTATCTTCATAATCAACTCCTTCATCTCCGGAATCAACCTAGTGAACCTTCTCTGAATAGCCTCCAATGCAAGTATATCCTTCCTTAAATATGGAGACCAAAACTGTACGCAGTACTCCAGGTGTGGTCTCACCAATACCTTGTAAAGTTGTAGCAGGACTTCCCTGCTTTTATACTCCATCTCCCTTGCAATAAAGGCCAACATTCCATTTGCCTTCCTGATTACTTGCTGTATCTGCATACTAACCTTTTGTGTTTCATGCACAAGTACCCCCACGTCCCTCTGTACTGCAGCACTTTGCAATTTTTCTCCATTTAAATTATAATTTGCTGTTCTATTTTTTTCTGCCAAAGTGGATAATCTCACATTTTCCCACATTATATTCCATGTACCAAATTTTTGCCCAGTCACTTCGCCTGTCTATATCCCTTTGCAGATTTCTTGTGTCCTCCTCACAACTTGCTTTCCCACCCATCTTTGTATCATCAGCAAACTTGGCAACATTACACTTGGTCCCTTCATCCAAGTCATTAATATAGATTGTAAATAGTTGAGGCCCCAGTGAAAGGAAGTGGGTACTGATTCATTTGGTGACTCACCAATATCATCATGTTATCTATTGTGTCTGCTACTAAAATATTTTAACTTTTACAAAACGTGTGATCCAAGATTGAGAAATCATTGCAAAAATCGGATGGCAGTAATACTGTTCCAACATCTATTTGGCAGCTTTGAGGTAAAGTTGTCAGGTGAGATTGTTTTGACAATGGAACCTACATGAACATCATGACAATGGTGCTTTAAGGTGTTGGTTTTCTGTGCTTTTTATTTGTTTGGTCACCAATACTGTCCTTAGCACAACATATCTACCATAATTTTATCTGTTACTGTGTGTGGATAAATCTTTGGGTTTTTCTACAGCTTTTGTTCTGTGGTTGCCAGTTTTCATCATATGGTATGTTTTTTTTAATAGATGCTCCAATAATTTCAACGGTGTGAATCAGGCATCATCTTATGGCATGGAGCTACCCCTTATTGAGACTAAAAAGGTTTCAGTAAACAGTTCTGGTCACCACATTACAGAAAAGATGTGATTATACTCGAGAAGTTCTAGACGAGATTTATGAGGATGCTGCCAGGGCTGGAGAATTTTAGCTTTGAGGAAAGATTGGCTAGGTTGGGGTTCTCTTTTTTGGAACAGAGGAGGTAGAGATTTAATTGATGTGTATAAAATTATGAGGGACCTAGATAGAGTGGATAAGAAGGATCTATTTCCCTTAGTAGAGAGGTCAATTATCAAGGGGCATAGAGTTAAAGTAATTGATAGAAGGTTTAGAGGGGAGTTGAGAAGAATTTATTTCACCCCGAGTGTGGTGGGGGTCTGGAACTCATTGCCTGAAAGGGTGGTAGAGGCAGAAACCCTCATCACTTGAAGTGCTGTAACCTATAAGGCTATGGACCAAGAGCTCGAAAGTGGGATTAGGCTGGATAGCTCTTTTACGGCCGAATGGCCTCCTACTGTGCTGTAAATTTCTATGATTCCATGATTCATCAGCAACAAAGCACTCAAGCTATAGTCCCTCTTCCCTATCCTTCCTTTCACTGGACTAAACCTGTCCAGTTTTGGTCAGCAATCGGTGGGAGCCTTGTTCAGCATACATGTTTAGTGAAGCTGAAGGTTGATGCAAATTAATCCTTCCAAGACTGCTTCGGACACATGCACATACACTAGACTAACATGGGACATGGGTTCAGATACCCCCTACAAGATTTGCAAGAAACAGACACATTTCCCTCGCCACAACTCAAAACATACGCACGTATGTGTACACGATTGTTCGAGACTGAACGCATATCTTCCCCACTACACAAATTTTGAAAACAAAAAGTTTATCAAATTTTTATTTTTTGAAAAACCTATCTTTATTGTTATGGCTTCAGGCATATTGAACATGATAATTGTATCTGGCACAGAGGAACAATGTGTCCCACTGAATATTCACACAGCTATTTCAGGAGAGACAGGTGCCATTAAAGCCAAAATTTGTTCTCGCAGGAACAATTTGGATCTGAGAAACAGCAGCAATTTTAATTTGAATTCATTGATGAACATCCCTAAAGTGCAATGTGACTTTTGAAATTTTCAGTTTTGCACTGTTACTGTAGTTTAGGACTTAAAATAATGTGTTAAGCTAATTATTTAGAATAAAGAAATCATCCACACTCGATAAAGTTAAGCTCGAAAAGCTCTTTTGCCATGAGTCGTTGCCAAATCTGTCACCAGCTCTTTGACTCATCACTTTAATGATGGCATACTTGCTTTTTTCCAGTGCATTTTCTCCCCTCCCTTCCTCCCCTCCTTTCATCACTTCTTTTCCTGTGTAGCTCCCAAACCCTTGGAACACTGTTTCAGTGTATTTCTGCTTTAAGTCTGTGCTATTGGGAATGGAGCTGTAGTTGTCTTGTTTTGAAAGCAGGTTTGGTGTGCACTTTTTTTTGTAGTTTGTTGCATTGGTGATTGTACAATACTTAAATTATTTGGCATGTTTGCAGACGAGCATTCTTCAGGCAATGCAAATTGCCATTTGATGCTGCGAAAAGATGGTTATTTAATAGTCTCTAAAAGGACAGATATCTTAGTATTGCCTGGACAACCTGTGGGGAGGGGGGGTTGGGGGCAAAGTAAAACTGAAAGCCCGGCTCGCAGGTAGCGAGCAGCTGCTACATTTGATATTTTTTTGGGGGGGCGGGTATTTTCTGTTGGTATGAATCGTCTACCCTTTTTGATATTATTTAGCATGCCTTTTACTGTTTTGGTAGCGTTTCTTTTGGAGCGAGCCGGTCCTCCCGATATCATTATATTATTCTAGACAATGAGCAATGTTTATTTCGTAAACAGCCGAACCTGTTCTCGAGAGAGATTTGCAGGACCGGAATTGTTTGCATTTTCTGTACATGTATTGCTGTATAATGTTACTTTAAAATATTTCCTATGGGGAATGAAGTGTTGATTTGCAATTCGCTCCGGGAAGGTGTTATTGTGCGTGTGTGTGGGGAGGAGGGGGGGGGGGGGGGGAGAGTAATTGCCATGCAAGTAGTTGCCAGCATTCCGTATGTGGCAGAAAACTTATTTTATTATTGAATGTTTCTCGTGCATTGCAAAGCTGATGCATCGCCCTGTGTGTATGTTTTTTTTGTTTTGTTGTTGCGCTGTATCGGATTGGCTGCATTTCTTTTTTTTTCGGGGGCTCTCCATTTAGATATGTGTGTGTTTTTTCCCCCCTCTCTCTCTCTCTCTCTCTGCCTGTTGGGAATTGTCAGCTTTGCCGTGCAGGGGGTCTGGTCGAGCCGCGGCTGCAAGACGTTCCCCATTGACTCGTCACGTACAAAATGCCAGTGTGACCGACTCTCCAGGTTCGCCATTTTGGCTCAGCTCTCTTCAGATTCGGTAAGTCCTTTTTAATATATATATTTTTTTTTGCAAAAAAAAAATGTTGCATTAATCTCTGGAAATAATATAAAATATGCAGGTAAATTCATTGTGACTGAATGCAGCAAAGCCAGGGACATGCCAGCTGTGACTGGAGGCTGACATTTCATTAAAAAATATATGTGTATGACTGCTGCATCTATTAAGAAGCTAGAATTTACCATGGCTCCTGGTATTGGAATGAATTGCAATCAGAATTTATTCAAATGTTCTATCCAAATGCTTTCACATGATATTAGGCTAAATTGCAATTTAATTGCTTCAAATATATATATATATATATATAGGAGTAAAACGGTTAAACACACACACACATATTGCCAAATGCAGATCTGTTTTATACATAAAGTAAATATGTTCGAATAGTGCGTGGTCAGTGCACACCATCGAGAATATTACATTTCTAATGTGACTATAAATATATTACACATGACATCCAGTGCATTTCTATTGATTGTCAACATTTAATTCTTATTTGGCTGCTAAATATTCTCATCAGAATGTTCTTTATTGTTATGAGTATTAATACTTCATATGATTTGGTGTGTTGCATGCAAGTATCAATTGCTTATTTGTAATCAATGCAAATTGACTTGATAGTAAACATTATTGCTATTTATTCAAGACGTCAGTGTTGATCGAGAAAAAAAGTCATTTTGCACCAGGATGGTAAACTAAGTGACATAGTTATAAGATAAACATCTGCTAAATGTTGTACCATATGTGTGTGTTTCGCTTTCTACCGAATTTAAATGAACAACTAAGAAAACAATTTGTGAGTTTGGCACCATGTGTCAAACACAAGCTCATTCTTCAAGTGCTATACATTATAATAGCACAGGGAAGTAAAACTTCTGTGGTCAGCTGTACATGCTAAATGTACATTAATGATTCTCTATTAAATCAACTCTGATGCCAATATAAAGTGAAAGTGTAAAACTATTTAAATTGTCCTTTTGTGTCCATTGCTAATGGAATTGACCATTTATGTGAATGGATGTGTCATGCACTAAGAATAAGATGGATGCTGGTCATGATGTTGGATAGATGCTGCTTAGTTGCGTCTAAAATACAAGCTAAACCAACTCTAATATTTCAGAATATTGCCTTGAATTATTATTTATTATTTATATAAATGTATTATTTATTGGTGAGAGATCATGGGAGACTGCAGCAAAATGAATTTTTTTTGGTTTTTATAAACAAGTGATTGTTACACTTTATATTATTAATGCTGGCTATTAAGGCTGATACTAACTAACTTAAATGGTTTTTCATTCAGATACATTTTAATTAATGATTCTTGTGTAATTGAATCTCCAGTTTATCAATGCTCATTATGTATGTTTGATACTGTGTTTTTCAGTGACCTATAACAATGACATTTATCCTAATGGTTTTGTTATATAGTGATTTGTGTATTGAAAAATTGCATTTTTTATGCATACCATAGCAAAATGCAATCTGTATATAATATGGATTTTATAGATTTTATCTATATCTATTTAACAACAAATGTAAACAAATAAACTTTTTAAATGAATAGAAAGAATGAGTATTGGTCTTGAACAAGGCATTTTTTATGTGGAATCTGCCCGTTGGTAAATGTTAATGTTCATGCAGAATATTGTGACTCCAGCATCAAGCAGACAAATTAGTTTGTGCATTCAGAAGACAGATTTTTTTGTGTATGAAAAATGAGTAATAGTATAAATAATGACAGGAAATGCAAAGCAAATCAGGCAGCATCTGAAAGAGAAAGATGGATTAGCAATTTAGGTATGACCTGAAGTTCTTTTGAGGGTCACACCTGACCCATGTTTTCTACTTCAGATGCTGATCAACCTGCTGTATATTTCCAGCTTTTTTGCTCTTGCTTTAGACATCCGGCCTTTGAGGTTTTCTTTTTTATCTCTACCAGTATAATGGGCAGTATTGGCAGTTCATTTTCGTAGCAAGCACGTGATTGACTCTATTAATTATTGCTTGCCCAAGTGACCTATAACTCTGTGGAACAGATTATGATTACAATCAGCTTTGCTTTTTGCAAAGTTATTGATTGTGAGAAGAAAATTATTCCGTCAAAGGAACACGATTACTTCACTGCCATTGTTGGTACTAATCAATTTTTCCAACAATCTTTTGGTTCATTAAAAATATACAGGCTGTAAGAGTCCTGAGTAAAATGTCTCAATCCAGTTCCCAGTTGAGCATGGGCCAACAGCACAAAGCCTCCTAATTTGAGATAATTGACACTGAATTGGCAGTGTCACTCAGAGAGGCTGTGGAGATAGAAATATCACATTAGTACAATAGAGATGGATTTCTGAAGTTACGGGGATAGGACGGGAAAGTGGAGTTGTTCAGCCGAATGGCAAAGCAGGCTCGAGGGGCCGAATGGCTTACTCCAACTGCTATTTCTTATGTTCATATGTTCTTAAGGCTGAGGCAGAGGGAATTTTATTTTGTAATTAACTGCTACATGGACCTCCAAATGCTTGATTAAAGTGAGAGGGTGCTTCATTTCTGATACTATATCCCTCAACTTATTTCCACAACATCTACAGAATAAATGATGTATATATTTTCCCCCCCGCCCCATGAGACAGAAATGATCAAAATCATGGTTGAGTCTATTGTCAGGGTTACACGGTAGGGGATTAGGACAAAAATGTACTGAAGCAACTCTAGCAAAACTGAACACCACAAACAAATTCAATATTTTTCATGATTTAAAAAAATATGTAATTCTTAGAGGACCTGGCAAAATAGATCACTAGCAGTTATTGCCTAGTATCCATAGTATTCTGTCACCATGTCTCAGTTGGCAGTTCTCTCAGTTCTAGACCCAAAGATTGCTGGTTTGAGCACCACAGCAGGACTTGAATGCTTGATTTAAGTTGACAATCTAGTGCCATGCTAATGGAGGACTACCGTGTGGAAGATACAGTCTTTTGGATGAGATGTTAAGTTGAGTTTTTGACTTGTTCAAGGGGAGCATTGAAAATCCCATTCTTTGAAGAAGAGCAGGGAGTTCTCTTGGTGCCTTGACCAATATTTTTCTCTACTTCAATAGAGGCAAGAAAATAGATTAACTGATGTTTGTCTCACTGTTGTTTTGGAGAAAGTGCTGTTGCCGAATAGGTATTGCCTTTGCCTACATTACAACAGTGACTACACTTCACAAGTATGTCATTCGCAGTAAAGCGCTTTGGGAGGTCCTGAGATCGTAAAAGGCGTTATATAAACGCAAGTTCTTTCTTTCTATAACAGCAGTCATTCCATTCTGAAAGTGATCCATCGTGTGAAGTGCTTTGAGATGTTTCAATGGTATGGTAAGGATCTTGATATGTGCTAATATTTTGTTTTGTACATATTTAAAATCAAAGTAGTGCTGCAGATTCTCCTGTCAGATCTATCATCTTGGAACTAAGTTGGATAGGATCGTGCAACTGTGCATTCTTTCAAACTGCATGACACAGTTTCCTCAGTGGTAGTAAGCATAGAACTTGCATTTATATTGTACTATTTGTGTTCTCAGCATATACTTCATGGCCAATTAATTATTCTTGACCTGTAATCTGAACAACATGTAATTGTTATGTATGCAAACATGGCAGCCACGTTGCACGCAGGAAGGTTCCACAAACATCAAATGAGATAAATGATTAGTTAATTCTGTTTTAGTGTTTTTGGTAGGGCACTGGGAGTACTTCCTGCTCTTCTTCAAATAGTACCATGGGATCTTTTATATCCACCTGACCAGGCAGACAGGGACTCTGTTTTACGTTTCATCCAGATGGCAGCACCTCGAATGGTGCAGCACTCCCTTGGTGCTGCATTGACGTGTCATCTTAGAGACTCAACTCAAAGTGCAGTCTGACTCAGAAGTGAGAGTGCTACCACGAAGCCAAACTGAGACTATAGGTGTCATTCATACACACCTGCGTTGGGCTCATTACTACTTTTGACCCTACACAAAATTAGGAATTTGGTGGACCATCAGGAAAGACAAGACGTCTCCACTAGAGCTGATGCTTAGTGAAACTATTGGGAAAGAATCCTGGATCTGTGGGGGAGGTAGACTCCTTCCCCATCTCAGCCAGGTTTTGCCCTCTTCTCTAGGGTTAATCTGGCAAATAAGCAAACTAGCAAATATTTTCATTCCAGGAATTCCAAGTCGTGACAACAATCTTGAGAAGATAGATCTGTAAGCTGAAATTCCAACATTTTAGTGTTGAGAATAATATTCATGTTTATTTTCCAGTAATCAAATATATAGATGCACAGCCAGCAGGCTGCATACGTGAAACTGGCTTGGTGCTAGGACTGAAAATATTTTGATACTGTATGTTACAGATTTCAGGACTGTCCATGTGATTTGTATTGTAAGGAGTCCCAGCTATTATTTGGGAAATGTAGTAAACAGTGAGGAGGATAGTAACAGACTTCAGGAGGATGTAGACAGACTGGTGAAATGGGCGGACACGTGACAAATGACAAATGCAATTTAACACAGAGAAGTGTGAAGTGTTGCATTCAGGCAGGTAATATAACTGGAATGGTACAATTTTAAAAGGGGTACAGGAACAAAGAGACCTGGGGATTTACATACACACATTTTTGAAGGTGGCAGGATAAGTTGAGAAAGTTGTTGTAAAAGCGTATAGATCCTTTCAGTACAAAAGCAATGAAGTTATGCTAAATCACTGGTTGAGAACCACACTTCAGTAAGGATGTCAAGTCCTTGGAGAGGGTGCAGAAGAGATTTACAGGTTGAATCTTATCTGGAACCCTCGGGACCTGGCCTTTTCTGGATAAAGAATTTTTCTGGACGAGCAGTGGTCATGTTAAATTGGATGGCACAAGTACTGAGCATGGGGTTATCGGGGCTGGCTGGCTTTGGAATTGGGAGTGCGGCAGCGAGATCATGGAAGGGGGCGGTGGATCGCGGGGTCAGGCCAGCGATTGCAGGAATTGGCAGCGAGGAAGGACTTCCAATTTGTTCATGTCGAAGTTCTGTGCATGCGCCACCTGGTGGCTGGGAATGGTTCTGGACAAGGGCTGGTTCTGGATAAGGGAGTTCTGGATAAGGGAGGTTCAACCTGTACTAGCATAGTACCAGGGATGCAGGACTTCAGTTATGTGGAGAAACTAGAGAAGCTGGGGTTTTTTCTCCTTGGAGCAGAGAAGGTTAGTGGGAGATTTAATAGAGGTGATCAAAATCATGAACAAATAAGGAAAAACTGTTTCCAGTGGCAGAAGGGTTGGTTACCGAAGCACACACATTCGGGCAAGATGAAGATAATTGTTTTTACACAGCAGGTTGTTATCATCTGGAATGCACTACCTGAAAAGGGTGATGGAAGCAGATTCAGTAATAACTTTCAAAAGTGAATTGGATACACACTTGATGGGGGGGAAATTTGCAGCGCCATGGGGAATGGGCAGGGGAATGGGAGTAATTGGATAGCTCTTTCTAAGAACCGGCACAGGCATGATGGGCTGAGTGGCCTCCTCTGTGCTCTTATCATTCTATGATTTGTACAATACTGTTGGTGCTCCTAATCAAGTCATTGCTGTAAAATGATATTGCTTTGTTTCAAACCAATTCCACACTGATGCAGTGAATACCTCTGCCTACTGGCATCACACAAACATGCCCCTATTTTGGCATTAACTGGCATTAGGCCGAGACCCCAAGCTCTGGAATTCCCTTCCTAAACCTTTCCACCTCTCTACTTCTCTTTCCTCCTTCAAGACGCTCTTTAAAATCTACCTCGTTACCTGCCCTAATTTCTCCTTGTGCGACTCGTTATCAATTTTTAATAATCTCATAATGTTCCTGTGAAATGTCTTGGGATGTTTCACTACGTTAAAGGCGCTATATAAATACAAGTTGTTGTTGTAGATTGGCAAAGTCACTTATAGAGGCCACAGGATGACTGGTGTAGGAAATACATTAGTGAATTAGAGCTACTTTACCAAGGTTGGGGTGAGGCTAATTGTTCGGACACTGTAGGGGTAGCTTTACTTTCCGTTTAGCCATGCCACAGCTGAACTATCAATGCTTCATGTGGACATCCTAGAATGGGTATTCCTTTTTCCAGTGCTAACATCCTTGGCCTTGATGAGCACAAAAATAGCATTTAGTTAGCTTTGTAAACAGAAATGCACAATGACATTATTGATGTGGCATCATATAGAACATTGGGTTCTCTAAGATTGTCCTCATCTTTAAACAATGTTGCAGTACTTCATGCTGCGGTAAGTGTAGCATTTGATGTGGCATAAACGTGCCCAGCAGCGAATATGAAGCAGAATTTTGTGGCAGTTTTATTGACTGTTCTGGAAGTTGAGCCTGTCTGAAAACGCAAAAAAAATAAGATGAATCCCTTTAAAAAATGATGGCTACTAAGACAACATTTTCAGATGGATTGAGACATCTTCGCCTTGAAATGACTGCAGTATTAGCTACAAACACTTAACACATTACCATGATATTCCTTTGTCAATTATTTTAACCTGGCTTTAACTGATTTATTTTAAGTGGGTTGATGCCCACTTCAACATAACAGACAAAGAATGTCATGTGAAAACTTAGTGCGTTCATACGCTAATATTGCAAACAATCATTTTTAGGATCTTTCATCTCGATCACTTGTTTAGTTACATTGAAGTCTGTCTTAAAGGCCATTTGCTGAGAAATGTGTAATCTGATCAATCAGACTTGAACTTCTGTATGGCGTCTTATTTTTGGAGACCCTATGAAGTTGTTCTTGAAGATGAACATTGTTGGCATCTTTTGTTATCAAGTAAGTGAATACCTGTACCATGTAAATTTCAAAGAATTATAATGTAATTAGAATTTATTGGAGAATGTACTTCAATTATTGTAGAATAAACATAAAATAAAATGTTTTGCAAAAAATAGAGGAATGTGGAGGGTTATGGTATGCGATAGATCCCATCTTAATAACATGAGGAGAAAATGGACAGTTTTTTTTCATAAACTGAAGTATTTGTATTTACTGATGATTGGAAGCCCCATTACTAAAGGAAGATATATGACAATATGAAGAAGCATAAAAGTAAAATTACGTACGAGCATATGGATTGTAGTACTGATCCACAGCAGTCTTGAGACACAGCATTGATCCCACAACACAGTTGAGTTCCTGATCTTGGCTGTGCCACTATGGTAAAGTAGATGCGAGGCAATTTCTCACTCTTCTCCCCGCCCCCTCCCACCACCACTCATGGAAAATGTGAAGGAGCCATGCTGTCATTCCTCCCCAAGCAGTTGCCTTGCAACGGCAGGTGCTTAGGAGTAGACCCCTAAGCCTCCGAAGCATAGACTTTACATGTCTTAGGAAGTACTTGTCCCAAGGTATACTTGTCCCAAGGTATAAAAGGGAAAGAACCAGAGGGGAAAAATAAAACTGCCATATCGAACTGATTTGACTGTTAGTTTAAACTGTTCAACTCAGTAGTTTTCTGTGCTATTGATTAGTTTGAAAATAAAGAGTGCATCAAAATAGTTGTTTTCCATCTTCAAATCATTGAACTCGCAATATTATGTATTGGTGCTTTGAACTTTATCCACCATTACTCGTGCCAGATCGTACACTACACACACCTAACTGTGTCTGTCAGGTACAGATGTTAATATCAATACAGTGTTTTCTCATTAATATATTTCTACAGAAAACCAATAATTACATTTCCTTTCTACCACTAAAAGGACATCATACAGATATAGCCAACACAATTGCTTACTTAACTGTGATGTGATAGTGAAAGCAACATCATTGTTGAGAATTCTAACATGGGGAGTGTTATGTATGAAACCCTATGTAAACTGTATCATACCGCATACTGGTTGGAGTCCCAAGGATCCCAGCATCCCTTGGGAGCACTGTATATAAGCAGGCCTTCCCATGCTGTACGAACACTCAGGAGTTTGAATAAAGGAGCTAAGGTCACACTTACTCATGTCTGCAGTACTCAGTTACATTACTTTATTATGAGCTTAACAACTGGCGACGAGATAACGAACAATCACGTGAAAATGCAGAGAACTGTTGGTAACTTGGAGAAATTCTCAGAAGGGGACGATTGGGAGGGCTTCGTGGAGCGACTCGACCAATACTTCGTGGCCAATGAGCTGGAAGGAGACGAGAATGCTGCCAAACGAAGGGTTATCCTCCTCACCGTCTGTGGGGCAACAACCTATGGCCTCAAGAAGAATCTTCTAGCTCTGGTGAAACCAACAACCAAATCATATGAAGAACTGTGTACACTGGTCCGGGAGCACCTAAATCCGAAGGAAAGCATTCTGATGACAAGGTATCGATTTTACACGTGTCAACGGTCTGAAGGCCAGGAAGTGATGAGCTACGTCGCCGAACTAAGGCGCCTTTGTGCTTGGCATTGGCCATGAGATTATCCTTCGCAAACTATTGACTGTTGAAACACCGAACCTGAGCAAAGCCATAACGATAGCCCAGGCATTTATGTCCACCAGCGATAACACCAAACAAATTTTGCAGCATAAAGAGGTTTCGGCAAGTACTGTACGCAAAGTAACATCGTTTTCAGGCAGGAATGCATATGGCAGACTGTACACGCCTGCAGCTGCACGACCTCAAATGACCCAGAGACCGCCATCAAGTGTGAATGTGAGGCAATTAACACCTTGCTGGTGCTGCCCTTCAATGCTGCTTCAAACACTATGTGTGCAAAGGCTGTGGAACAATGGGACACCTCCAGCGAATGTACAGACGAGCTGCAAACCCTGCAAACCACCACGTTGCAGAGGAAGATCGATCCATGGCGGATCAGGCTGAACTAGAGACTCAAACCGAGGAGGCAGAAGTGTACGGGGTACACACCCTCACCACGAAATGTCCACCGATCATGCTAAAAGTCGAACTGGACGGAATTCCAGTATCCATGGAACTGGACACGGGTGCGAGTCAGTCTATCATGAGCAAAAAGTCCTTTGACAGGCTGTGGTGCAACAAGGCACACAGGCCCAAGCTGAGCCCCATTCATACCAAACTAAGAACTTGCAATAAAGAGCTGATCCCTGTTATTGGCAGCGCAGCAGTAAAAGTCTCCTATGATGGAGCAGTGCACGAACTACCACTAAGGATTGTATCAGGAGATGGCCCCACACTGTTCGGCAGAAGATGGCTGGGAAAAATCCGCTGGAACTGGGACGACATCCGAGCGCTTTCGTCCGTCGACGACGCCTCGTGTGCCCAGGTTCTGAGCAAGTTCCTGCCATTGTTTGAGCCAGGCATCGGAAGTTTCTTGGGGGCGAAGGTGCAGATCCACTTGGTTTCCGGTACACGACTCATCCACCACAAGGCACGAGGGGTGCCATATATGATGCGAGAGAAAGTGGAAATTGAGCTGGACAGGCTGTAGCGAGAAGGCATCATCGCAATGGTGGTCTTCAAAGAATGGGCCAATCCAATTGTTCCGGTTCTCAAAGGCGATGGCACGGTCAGAATTTGTGGGGACTATAAAGTAACAATTAACCGTTTTTCGCGACAGGACCAGTATCCGCTACGCAGATGACTTATTTGCGACCCTGGCTGGAGGAAAGACATTCACCAAGTTGGACCTGACCTCGGCCTATATGACGCAGGAGCTGGCGGAATCTTCGAAAGGCCTCACCTGCATCAACACGCACAATAGATGCCCGTTTGGGATTCGATCGGCCGGGGCAGTTTTCCAAAGGAACAAGGAGAGCCTGCTAAAATCGGTTCCGCAAACGACATACTGGTCACAGGTCGGGACACCATCGAACACTTGAATAACCTGGAAGAGGTTCTAAGTTGGCTAGATCGCGTGGGACTCAGGTTGAAATGCTCGAAGTGTGTTTGCCTGGCGCCAGACATCGAGTTCTTTGGGAGAAGAATCGCGGCAGACTGCCTCAGACCCACCGACGCCAAGGCTGAGGCCATCAGGAACGCACCGAGACCATAGAACGTGATGGAGCTGCGGTCGCTCCTGGGACTCCTCAACTATTTTGTGAACTTCCTACCCGGGTTAAGCACCTTATTAGAACCCCTACATGTGCTGCTATGCAAGAGAGATGACTGGGTATGGGGGAAATCACAAGAGGCTGCTTTAAAGAAAGCCAGAAATCTGTTATATTCCAACAAATTGCGTATTCTGTATAACCCATGTAAACGTTTAGTGCTAGCTTGCGATCCGTCTTCGTATGGGGTCGGGTGTGTGTTACAACAACAAACGAATAGGGAACATTGCAACCGGTCGCCTATGCGTCCAGGAGTTTGTCCAAGGCCAAAAGGGCCTACAGCATGATTGAAAAATAAGCTCTGGCATGCGTTTACCGGGTGAAAAAATGCACCAGTATCTGTTTGGTCTCAAGTTTGAGTTAGAAACTGACCATAAGCCGCTCATATCGCTATTCTCAGAGAGCAAAGGGATTAATACCAATGCCTATGCCCGCATCCAAAAATGGGCGCTCACGCTTTCTGCATATAACTATGTAATCCGCCACAGACCAGGCACAGAGAACTGCGCTGATACTCTCTGTCGACTACCATTGCCCACCACCGGGGTGGAAATGGCACAGCCTTGGTGATGGATGCATTGGAAAATGAAAAGTCACCCGTTACGGCCCGCCAGGTCAGGACCTGGACCAGCCAGGATCCTTTACTGTCCCTTGTAAAAAAACTGTGTCCTCCATGAGAGCTATTCCAGCGTCCCAGCGGAGGATGCACGAAGAGATCAAGCCGTTCCAGCGACGCAGACGAAATGTCCATACAGGCGGACTGTCTTTTCTGGGGCAATCACATGGTTTTGCCTAAGAAAGGCAGGGAAATGTTCATACGCGACCTACACAGTACCCACCCAGGCATAGTAATGATGAAACCTATAGCCAGATCCCATGTGTGGTGGCCCGGCATCGACTCAAATTTGGAGTCATGCGTGCGCCAATGCAACACTTGCTCTCAACTGAGCAATGCACCGAGAGAGGCACCGCTAAGTTTGTGGTCATGGTCCTCCAAACTGTGGACTAGGATCCACGTTGACTTTGCGGGCCCGCAAGCACATCCACTGCTACCATCGAAAGCCTATGAGCGATGTTCGCCACGCATGGCCTGCCTGATGTCCTTGTCAGCGACAATGGGCCGTGCTTCACCAGTGCTGAATTCAAGGAATTCATGACCTGCAATGGGATCAAGCACGTCACATCTGCCCCGTTCAAGCCCGCATCCAACCCGCAGGCAGAACGGGCAGTCCAAACCATCAAGCAAAGCTCGAAACGTGTGTCGGAAGGCTCCCTGCAGACCCACCTGTCCCGAGTCCTGCTCCGCTACTGCACCAGACCCCACTCGCTCACCGGGGTTCCCCCAGTCGAGCTGCTCATGAAAAGGGCGCTCAAATCTAGGCTCTCTCTTGTCCACCCTGATCTCCATGATCACGTCGAGCGCAAGCAGCATCAACAAAACATGTACCATGATCGCGCAAACTTGTCACGCGATACTGAGGTCAATGACCCTGTATTTGTACTCAACTATGGACATGGTCCCAAATGACTTGCTGGCACTATCATAGCCAAAGCAAGGAGAAGAGCGATCATGGCTCATAGGCTTTCGATGGTAGCAGTGGATGTGCTTGCGGGCCCGCAAAGTCAACGTGTATCCTAGACCACAGTTTGGAGGGCCATGACCACAAACTTAGCGGTGCCTCTCTGGGTGCATTGCTCAGTTGAGAAGAGAGATCGAGGCTGTCTACAAAAGGCCCAGCATCGAGGAGAGGAGAGGGAGTTCGTGAGTCAGCGAGAGGCGGAGCAGGGAGATCGAGGCTGTCTACAAAAGGCCCAGCATCGAGGAGAGGCTCGGGAGTTCGTGAGTCGGCGAGAGGTGGAGCGGGGAGATCGAGGCAGCCTACTTAAGGCCCAGTATCGAGGAGAGGCTCGGGAGTTCGTGAGTCAGGGAGATCGAGGCTGTCTACAAAAGGCCCAGCTCGAGGAGAGGCTCGGGAGTTCGTGAGTCGGCGAGAGGTGGAGCAGGGAGATCGAGGCAGCCTACTTAAGGCCCAGTATCGAGGAGAGGCTCGGGAGTTCGTGAGTCGGCGAGAGGTGGAGCAGGGAGATCGAGGCAGCCTACTTAAGGCCCAGTATCGAGGAGAGGCTCGGGAGTTCGTGAGTCGGCGAGAGGTGGAGCGGGGAGATCGAGGCAGCCTACTTAAGGCCCAGTATCGAGGAGAGGCTCGGGAGTTCGTGAGTCGGCGAGAGGTGGAGCGGGGAGATCGAGGCAGCCTACTTAAGGCCCAGTATCGAGGAGAGGCTCGGGAGTTCGTGAGTCAGGGAGAGATGGAGCGGGGAGATCGAGGCAGCCTACTTAAGGCCCAGTATCGAGGAGAGGCTCGGGAGTTCGTGAGTCAGGGAGAGATGGAGCGGGGAGATCGAGGCAGCCTACTTAAGGCCCAGTATCGAGGAGAGGCTCGGGAGTTCGTGAGTCAGCGAGAGGCGGAGCGGGGAGATCGATGCGGCCTACAAAAGGCCCAGCTTGAGGAGAGGCTCGGGAGTTCGTGAGTCAGCGAGAGGCCAGCTGGTGCAGCTGCAGCAGAGAGAGAAGGCAAAAAAGAAGTAGAAAGAAATCGAAAGGTGACATCACAGCCAAGGGGGTAAGTGATTGGCTGGTGATTGGTAAGTAGTTTTTCTTTTTCTTTCTTTTTCACCAAGTAATATTTAGCATTGTTGTTGTCAAATTAAGTTAGTCTCAGGGTTATGTCATGGCAGGACAGCTCGGACATGTGTTATGCTCCTCCTGTACTATGTGGGAAGTCAGGGACGCTTCCGGTGTCCCTGACGACTACGTGTGCGGGAAGTGTATCCACCTCCAGCTCCTGACGGACCGCATTGCGGCACTGGAGCTGCGGGTGGATGAACTCTGGAGCATCCATGATGCTGAGAATGACATGAATAGCACGTTTAGCGAGTTGCTCTTACCGCAGGTAAAGGGTACACAGCCAGATAGGGAATGGGTGATCAACAGGAAGAGCAGTGGAAGGAAGGTAGTGCAGGGGTCCCTTCTGGTCATCCCCCTGCAAAACAGATACACCACTTTGGGAGCTGTTGAGGGGGATGACTCATCAGGGGAGGGCAGCAGCAGCCAAGTTCATGGCACCGTGGGTGGCTCTGCTGCACAGGAGGGCAGGAAAAAGAGTGGGAGAGCTATAGTGATAGGGGATTCTGCTGTAAGGGGAATAGATAAGCGTTTCTGCGGCCACAACCAAGACTCCAGGATGGTATGTTGCCTCCCTGGTGCAAGGGTCAAGGATGTCTCGGAGCGGGTGCAGGACATTCTGAAAAGGGAGGGTGATCAGCCAGTTATCGTGGTGCATATAGGTACCAACGATGTAGGTACAAAACGGGATGAGGTCCTACGAGACGAATTTAAGGAGCTAGGAGCTAAATTAAAAAGTAGGACCTCAAAAGTAGTAATCTCAGGATTGCTACAAGTGCCACGTGCTAGTCAGAGTAGGAATCGCAGGATAGCTCAGATGAATATGTGGCTTGAGGAGTGGTGCAGAAGGGAGGGATTCAAATTCCTGGGACATTGGAACCGGTTCTGGGGGAGGTGGGACCAGTACAAACCGGATGGTCTGCACCTGGGCAGGACTGGAACCAATGTATTTGCAATGCTTTTGGGGAGGAGTTAAACTAACATGGCAGGGGGATGGGAACCTATGAAGGGAGACAGAGGGAAATAAAATGGAGGCAGAAGCAAAAGATAGAAAGGAGAATAGTAAAAGTGGAAGGCAGAGAAACTCATGGTAAAAAACAAAAAGTACCTCATTATAGCAAAATTCTAAAGGGCCAAAGTGTGTTTAAAAAGACAAGCCTGAAGGCTCTGTGCCTCAATGCGAGGCGTATTCGGAATAAGGTGGATGAATTGACTGCTTAACGGATATGATGTAATTGGCATCACGGAGACATGACTCCAGGGTGACCAAGGCTGGGAACTCAACATCCAGGGGTATTCAACATTTAGGAAGGATAGACAGAGAGGAAAAGGAGGCAGGGTGGCGCTGCTGGTTAAAGAGGAAATTAATGCAATAGTAAGGAGGGACATTAGCCTGGATGATGTGGAATCGGTATGGGTGGAGCTGCGGAATACCAAAGGGTAGAAAACGCTAGTGGGAGTTGTGTACAGACCACCAAACAGTAGCAGTGAGGTTGGGGACAGCATCAAACAAGAAATAAGGAATGTGTGCAATAAAGGTACAGCAGTTATCATGGGCGACTTTAATCTATATATTGATTGGGCTAACCAAACTGGTAGCAATGCGGTGGAGGAGGATTTCCTGGAGTGTATTAGGGATGGTTTTCTGGACCAATATGTTGAGGAACCAACGAGAGAGCTGGCCATCCTAGACTGGGTGATGTGTAATGAGAAGGGACTAATTAGCAATTTTGTTGTGCGAGACCCCTTGGGGAAGAGTGACCATAATATGGTAGAATTCTTTATTAAGATGGAGAGTGACACAGTTAATTCGGAAACTAGGGTCCTGAACTTAATGAAAGGTAACTTCGATGGTATGTGGTGTGAATTGGCTAGAATAGACTGGCAAAGGAAACTTAAAGGGTTGACGGTGGATAAGCAATGGCAAACATTTAAAGATCACATGGATGAACTTCAGCAATTGTACATCCCTGTCTGGAGTAAAAATAAAACGGGAAAGGTGGCTCAACCGTGGCTAACAAGGGAAATTAAGGATAGTGTTAAAACCAAGGAAGAGGCATATAAATTGGCTAGAAAAAGCAACAAACCTGTGGACTGGGAGAAATTTAGAATTCAATAAAGGAGGACGACGGGTTTAATTAAGAGGGGGAAAATAGAGTACGAGAGGAAGCTTGCAGGGAACATTAGAACTGAATGCAAAAGCTTCTATAAATATGTGAAGAGAAAAAGATTAGTGAAGACAAATGTAGGTCCCTTGCAATTGGATTCAGGTGAATTTATAACGGGGAACAAAGAAACGGCATATAATTGAACAAATACTTTGGTTCTGTCTTCACGAAGGAAGACACAAATAACCTTTTGAATGTACTAGGGGACACTGGGTCTAGTGAGAAGGAGGAACTGATTGATATCCTTATAAAGCGGGAAATTCTGTTAGGGAAATTGATGGGATTGAAGGTCGATAAATCCCCGGGGCCTGATAGTCTGCCTCCCAGGGTACTTAAGGAAGTGGCCCTAGAAATAGTGGATGCATTGGTGATCATTTTCCAACAGTCTTATCGACTCTAGATCAGTTCCTATGGACTGGAGGGTAGCTAATGTAACACCACTTTTTGAAAAAGGAGTGAGAGAGAAAACGGGTAATTATAGACTGGTTAGCCTGACATCAGTAGTGGGGAAAATGTTGGAATCAATCATTAAGGATGAAATAGCAGCTCATTTGGAAAGCAGTGACAGGATCAGTCTAAGTCAGCATGGATTTATGAAAGGGAAATCATGCTTGACGAATCTTCTGGAATTTTTTGAGGGTGTAACTGGCAGAGTGGACAAGGAAGAACCAGTGGATGTGGTGTATTTGGACTTTCAAAAGGCTTTTGACAAGGTCCCACAAAAGAGATTAGTGTGCAAAATCAAAGCACATGGTATTGGGGGAAATGTACTGACTTGGATAGAGAACTGGTTGGCAGACAGGAAGCAGAGAGTCGGAATAAACGGGTCCTTTTTCAGAATGGCAGGCAATGACTAGTGGAGTGCCGCAGGGCTCAGTGCTGGGACCCCAGCTCTTACAATATACATTAACGATTTAGATGAAGGAATTGAGTGTAATATCTCCAAGTTTGCAGATGACACAAAACTGAATGGCCGTGTGAGCTGTGAGGAGGACGCTAAGAGGCTGCAGGGTGACTTGGACAGGTTAGATGAGTGGGCAAATGCATGGCAGATGCAGTATAATGTGGATAAATGTGAGGTTATCCTTTTTGGGGGCAAAAACACGAAGGCAGAATATTATCTGAATGGCAGCAGATTAGGAAAAGGGGAGGTGCAACGAGACCTGGGTATTATGGTTCAACAGTCATTGAAAGTTGGCGGTGAAGAAGGCAAATGGTATGTTGGCCTTCATAGCTGGGGAATTTGAGTATCGGAGCAGGGAAGTCTTACTGCAGTTGTACAGGGCCTTGGTGAGGCCTCACCTGGAATATTGTGTTCAGTTTTGGTCGCCTAATCCGAGGAAGGACGTTCTTGCTATTGAGGGAGTGCAGCGAAGGTAAACCAGATTGATTCCAGGGAAGGAATGGTGACAGATTAGGAAAAGGGCAGGTGCAAAGAGACCTGGGTGTCATGGTACATCAGTCATTGAAGGTTGGCATGCAGGTACAGCAGGCGGTTAAGAAAGCAAATGGCATGTTGGCCTTCATAGCGAGGGGATTTGAGTACAAGGGCAGGGAGGTGCTGCTACAATTGTACAGGGCCTTGGTGAGGCCACACCTGGAGTATTGTGTACAGTTTTGGTCTCCTAACCTGAGGAAGGACATTCTTGCTATTGAGGGAGTGCAGCGAAGGTTCACCAGACTGATTCCCGGGATGGCGGGACTGACCTATCAAGAAAGACTGGATCAACTGGGCTTGTATTCACTGGAGTTCAGAAGAATGAGAGGGGACCTCATAGAAACGTTTAAAATTCTGACGGGGTTAGACAGGTTAGATGCAGGAAGAATGTTCCCAATGTTGGGGAAGTCCAGAACCAGGGGACACAGTCTAAGGATAAGGGGGAAGCCATTTAGGACCGAGATGAGGAGGAATTTCTTCACCCAGAGAGTGGTGAACCTGTGGAATTCTCTACCACAGAAAGTTGTTGAGGCCAATTCACTAAATATATTCAAAAAGGAGTTAGATGAAGTCCTTACTACTAGGGGAATCAAGGGGTATGGTGAGAAAGCAGGAATGGGGTACTGAAGTTGCATGTTCAGCCATGAACTCATTGAATGGCGGTGCAGGCTAGAAGGGCCGAATGGCCTACTCCTGCACCTATTTTCTATGTTTCTATGTTTCTAAGGCTGGACTGACATATGAGGAGAGACTGGATCAACTGGGCCTTTATTCACTGGAGTTGAGAAGGATGAGATGGGATCTCATAGAAATGTATAAGATTCTGACGAGACTGGACAGGTTAGATGCGGGAAGAATGTTCCCGATGTTGGGGAAGTCCAGAACCAGGGGACATAGTCTTAGGATAAGGGGTAGGCCATTTAGGACTGAGATGAGGAGAAACTTCTTCACTCAGAGAATTGTTCACCTGTGGAATTCCCTGCTGCAGAAAGTTGTTGATGCCAGTTCATTGGTTATATTCAAGAGGGAGTTGGATATGGCCCTTACGGCTGAAGAGATCAAGGGATATGGAGAGAAAGCAGGTAAGGGGTACTGAGGGAATGATCAGCCATGATCTTATTGAAAGGCGGTGCAGGCTCGAAGGGCCGAATGGCCTACTCCTGCACCTATTTTCTTTGTTTCTATGTTTCAGGTCAAACTTGCTAACGGACTAACTTGCAGAAAGCATTTGGA
Organism: Pristiophorus japonicus; assembly: GCF_044704955.1. Taxonomy (NCBI): domain Eukaryota; kingdom Metazoa; phylum Chordata; class Chondrichthyes; family Pristiophoridae; genus Pristiophorus; species Pristiophorus japonicus. The sequence goes on along the minus strand of NC_091977.1, from coordinate 505,500,661 downwards.
CCAAACCAAACTGCGATTCACAAACACCCATGAGCAACCCAAAGAGCACACCATCAACTTCGACCCTCCAACACACACACAAGTGGCAACCGACACCACGGTCGACCATGAAGCTGAATTCACCATCCCCAGCAGCCCGACAAGGCCAGCTGCCCAGCAGCCCAGCCAAGAACCAACCAACTCACACACACCTGCATTTTTACCGAGACGATTGACAAGGGAGCGAAAAGCCCCAGATCGTCTCACCCTGTAAATAAGTGTACTCTTGACTGTGAGAGGGAGTGATGTTATGTATGCCACCCTAGGCAACCTGTTTCATACCACCACCAGAGGACCTACCTGCCTGTTGGAGTCCCAAGGGATCCCAGCATCCCTTGGGGGCACTATATATCAGCAGGCCTCCCATGCTGTACAAACACTCGGGAGTTTGAATAAAGGAGTTAAGGTCACACTTACTCATGTCTGCAGTACTCAGTTACATTACCTTATTATGAGCTTAACAGGGAGTGTTTGTTATTTTTTTTGCTGTAGCTCTTTTTTTCCTTCAGTCCCTAGTCGACTAGTTAAAGCTTTGAGGCCCAAAGTACATAGGAAGATAGGAACAAGTGCTGGCCATGCAGTTCTTTGAGCCTGTTCCACCATTCAATTAGATTGTGGCTGATCTGTATCTCACCTCCATTTACTTGCCTTTGCTCTATGTTCCTTGTTTCTCTTACCTAAAGTAAATATATCATTCTGAGTTTTGAAAGTTTCAATTAACTGAGCATTCACAGACTTTTGGGAAGGGAGTTCCAGATTTACACCACGCTTTGTGTAAACATGTGCTTCCTGATTTTGCTCCTAAATAGCCTGGCTCTAACTTTATGATTATACCCCCTCTATTTCTTCACCAGAGGAAATAGTTTCTCTATTTACCATATCAAATCCCTTTATCATGTTGATCTTGATTAGAACATCTCTCAGCCTTTTAAACTCAAGGGAATACAAATCAAGTTTATGCAGCCTGTACCCATAATTTAAACCTTTCAGCCCTAGTATTCTGCTAAATCTGTGCTGAAACCCTTTAACAGCTGATATATATTTCCTGAGGTTCAGTGCCAAAAGCTAAACACAGTACTCCAGATGGGGTCTGATTGAGGCTGTGTACAACTAAAGCCTTTTGACAGCCTTGGCTCAGAGATAGCATGCTCCCTTCTCAGTCAGGTCCCACTCCAGAGGCTTGAGCACATAATCCAAGCTGACACTTCAGTGTAGTACTGAGGGACTACTGCAGAGTCGGAGGTGCCATCTTTTGATTGAGGCCCCGTCTGTCCTCTCAGGTTTAAAAGATCCTATGACTCTACTTAACATGGAGAAGGGGACTACACGCGGTGTTCAGACAGCATTGCTCCCTCAACCAATACCATTAAAACAAAACAGATTCTCTAATCATTAATCACCTTGCCGTTTGTGCACTCTTGCTGTGCGTAAATTGACTGCCATGTTTCCCTACATTACAACAGTGAATACACTTCAAAAGTACTTCATTGGCTGTAAAACTCTTTGGGATGTTCTGAGGTTGTGAAAGGGGGTATATAAATGCAAGTCTTCTCTTAAAATTAATTCCTTCATCTAAGTAATAAATATATATTGTGAAAGGCTGAGTTCCCAACACAGATCCCTGAGGAACACTTCTTGTTACATCCTGCTAATCAGAGAATGATCCCTTTAGTTTTACTCTGTCTCCTACCTCCTAACCAATTATTGACTCGTGTTACAAGGTTACCTCCAATTCCGTGTGCTCTCACTTTTGCTAATAATATCTTATGTGGAACCTTATCAAATGCCTTCTCAAAGTCCCTATATACATTCCCTATCCACCATGCTAATGAGTCCTGAGTGTGACTGAGATTGGGAACACAGTGGTGTATTTGGTATGCGTCCCACCAATCCCTGAGGTGACTGTACCGATGCTCTAACAAGTTACACTGGAATATCACTGTTACCACACCAGTAATTATTTTGGCACTCGGCTGCCCTTAAGTTTGAACATAATCCTTATCATGGTAAACCTCTTGGTATCATGAAATCATAGAATGATACAGCACAGAGGGAGGGCATACAGCCCATCGTGCCTGCGCACTGGCAGTTTGGTATAGCTATCCAACTAGTTCCTATCCGGACCGGGTGACATTTCTACTTTGAGGACTGTGAACCTTAAAGTACCTCCTCTTCTATTTTTATCCTGCCCTCTATCGCTACTACCTTCTCCTTTATGGCTACATTGGCATCATCCTCTTCTCTAGTGAAGACTGATGCCATGTACTCATTTAGCACCTCAGCCATGCCCTCTGCCTCAACAAGAAGATCTCCTTTTTGGTCCCTAATTTACCCATCCTTTCTTAGATTACCTTTTTACTATTTACATGTTTATTAAAGACTTTTGGGTTCCTTTTTATGTTAACCGTTAATCTATTCTCATACTCTCTCTTTGCCCCTCTTGTTCCCTTTTTTTAGATTTCTCTACTTTATATATTCATCTTCGCTCTCTACAGTATTACATACCTTACATTGTGAACAGATTTTCATTTAATATTCCAGAAACATAAACAACACCAAAATATCATAAAAGCACATACTTCTGAGCAGCTTGGGTTATCAGATGCTGGAATGGAACTTGCATGCATTTCAGTCATAATTTATGCAAATAAGAATCAGACGCATTTAATCTTAGCTGAGGGACCAGATTTATTTTCTTTTTTAATAATTAGATGCAGTTTTGCAGATATTAACGATGAAAATTGCAACTGTATATCTTCTCATTTGAATTGAAGTAAAATTATATTTTGCCATAAATGTACTGTGCAGAATAATCAGATAATTTTAAGGCAGATGTTACTTCAGTTACAATTGTAATGTTAAGAATCGAGTGGGCCTCCACTTTGAGTCTCCAGATGCAAACAATGTTAAATCTCACACCAAAATCATCTTTAGAAAATTGTTTGAAAACGTACCATTTATCTTCCTGTTCCATTTAGAAGGATGCTAGAGCAAATGATAGCAGCATTTCAAAGTGCAAATCAAGGATAGTCACATAGGTTACTTAACTTAAGAGAAGTAGCGGCAGGAATTGTGGATGCATTGATTGTAATTTAGCAAAATTCCCTGGATTCTTGGGAGGTCCCAGCAGATTGGAAAACTGCAAATGTAATGCCCATATTTAAAAAAGGAGGCAGACAAAAAGCAGGAAACTATAGACCAGTTAGCCTGACATTTGTGGTTGGGAAAATGTTGGAGTCCATTATTAAAGAAGCAGCAGCAGGACATTTGGAAAAGCAAAATTCGGTCAGGTAGAATCAGCATGGATTTATGAAGGGGAAGTCATGTTTGACAAATTTGCTGCAGTTCTTTGAGGATGTAACGAGCAGGGTAGATGAAGGGGAACCAGTGGATGTGGTGTATTTGGATTTCCAAAAGGCATTCAATAAGGTGTCATATAAGAGGATACCGCATAAAATAAAAGTTCACGGGGTTGGGGGTAATATATTAGCATGGATAGAGTATTGGCTAACTGACAGAAAACAGAGAGTCGGGATAAATGGGTCACTTTCCGGTTGGCATACAGTGACTAATGGGGTGCAGCAGGGATCGGTGCTGGGTCCTCAACTATTTACAATTTATATTAATGACTTGGATGAAGGGACCGAGTGTAATGTAGCCAAGTTTTCTGATGATACAAAGATGGATGGGAATGCAAATTGTGAGGAGTACACAAAAAATCTGCAAAGGGATATAGACAGGCTAAGTGAGTGGGCAAACATTTGACAGATGGAGTATAATGTGAGAAAGTGAGGTTATCCACTTTGGCAGCAATAATAGAAAAGCAAATTATAATTTAAATGGAGAAAAGTGCTGCAGTACAGAGGGACCTGGGGGTTCTTGTGCATGAAACACAAAAGATTAGTATGCAGGTACAGCAAGTAATCAGGAAGGCAAATGGAATGTTGGCCTTTATTGTAAGGGGGATAGAATATAAAAGCAGAGAAGTCCTGCTACAACTATACAAGGTATTGGTAAGGCCACATCTGGAGTACAGCGTGCAGTTTTGGTCTCCATATTTAAGGAAGGATATACTTGCATTGGAGGATATTCAGAGAAGGTTCACTCGGTGATTCTGGAGATGAGGGGGTTGACTTATGAAGCTAGGTTAGGCCGATACACATTGGAGTTCAGAAGAATGAGAGATGATCTTATTGAAACATATACGAAAATGAGGGGGCTTGACAAGGTGGATGCAGAGAGGATATTTCCACTCATAGGGGAAACTAAAACTAGGGGACAGTCTTAGAATAAGGGGCTGCCTATTTAAAAATGAGATGAGGATAAATTTCTTCTCTGAGGGTTGTAAATCTATGGAATTCTCTTCCCCAGAGAGTTGTGGAGGCTGGGTCATTGAAAATATTTAAGGCGGAGATAGTCAAATTTTTGAGCGATAAGGGAGTAAAGGGTTATGGGGAGCAGGCAGGGAAGTGGAGCTGAGTCCATGATCAGATCAGCCATGATCTTATTAAATGGCGGAGCAGGCTCGAGGGGCCAAATGGTCTACTCCTGCTTCTATTTCTTACATTCTTATGAGATGGCTCATGATCATCATAGGCAGTCCCTCGGAATTGAGGAAGACTTGCTTCCACTCTAAAAATGAATCCTTAGGTGGCTGAACAGTCAAATATGAGAACTACAGTCCCTGTCACAGGTGGGACAGATAGTCATTGAGGGAAAGGGTGGGTGGAACTGGTTTGCCGCACACTCATTCCGCTGTCTGCTCTTTATTTCTGCATGCTCTCGGCAATGAAATTCGAGGTGTTCAGCGTCCTCCCGGATGTACTTCCTCCACTTAGGGCGGTCTTTGGCCAGGAACTCACAGGTGTCAGTGGGGATGCTTTGAGGGTGTCCTTGTAATGTTTCCTCTGCCCACCTTTGGTTCGTTTTCCGTGAAGGAGTTCCGAGTAGAGCGCTTGCTTTGGGAGTGTGTTGTGTCTTGACATGCGAACAAAAAGAAGGCTATTCATGCATTGTCTAATTGATTTGGTTTGAGATAAAAACAGAAAATGGTAGAATTGCATAGGAGGCCCTTTTAAATTGAAAATAGAAATAGACACAGGTTAATGCTTCTGATGAAGAGCTTGTGCTATCTTGTGGAAAATACAACCACTCGGTCTCTTAGTTATTAGAACAACAACAATTTATATTTATATAGCTCCTTTAACATAGTAAAACATCCCAAGGCGCTTCACAGGAGTGCAATAAGACAACAATTTGACATCGAGCCACTTAAGAAATTAGGGCAGATTGATCAAAGAGGAAAGTTTTAAGGAGTGTCTTGAAGGAGGAAAGAGAGGTAGAGGGGTGGCGAGGTTTAGCGAGGAAGTTCCAGTGCTTAGGGCTTAAGCAACAGAAAGCACGACCAGCAATAGTTGACCGATTATAATCAGGGATGCTCAAGAGGGCAAAATTTGAGGAGTGCAGATATCTCGGTGGGGGCTGTGGGGCTGAAGGAGATTACAGAGATAAGGAGGGGCAAGGCCATGGAGGGATTTAAAAACAAGGATGAGAATTTTGAAATCGATGCGTTGCTTAACCGGGAGCCAATGTCGGTCAGCGAGCACAGGGGTGATGAGTGAGCGGGACTTGGTGCGAGTTAGAACACGGGCAGCTAAGATTTGGATGACCTCAAGTTTACGTAGGGTAGAATGTGGGAGGCCAGCCAGGAGTGCGTTGGAATAGTCAAATCTAGAGGTAACAAAGGCATGGATGAGGGTTTCAGCAGCAGATGACCTGAGGCAGGGGCAGAGACAGGCAATGTTACGGAGGTGGAAATAGTGTTATGCACCTTGTAACCAGCATTCTACCACCACCAGAAGGCATTGCATATAAGCAGGCCTCCCATGCTGTGCCAGCACTCTGGAGTTAGAATAAAGAGACTAAGGTCACACTTACTCAAGTCTACTGTACTCAGTCACATTGCTTTATTTAAGACATAACGACGAGTAATAGATAACGAACCATCACACGAAAATGCAGAGAACTGTTGGTATCCTGGAGAAATTCTCAGAAGGTGATGATTGGGAAGCATTCCGGAGCGACTCGACCAATACTTCGTGGCCAATGAGCTGGAAGGGAAAGAGAACGCTGCCAAACGAAGAGCGATCCTCCTCACCGTCTGCAGGGCAACAACCTATGGCCTCATGAAGAATCTTCTTGCTCCGGTGAAACCAACAACCAAATCGTATGAAGAACTGTATACGCTGTCTGGGAGCACCTAAATCTGAAGGAGAGCGTTCTGATGGCAACGTATCGATTTTATACATGTCAGCGGTCTGAAGGCCAGGAAGTGACGAGCTACGTCGTCGAACTAAGGCGCCTTGCAGGACATTGCGAATTTGTTGGACTCCTGGAACAAATGCTAAGAGACCTTTTTGTGCTTGGCATTGGCCATGAGGTTATCCTTCGCAAACTATTGACTGTTGAACCTGAGCAAAGCCATAACGATAGCCCAGGCATTTATGTCCACTAACGATAACACCAAACAAATTTCACAGCATAAAGATGCATCGGCAAGTACTGTACACAAAGTAACGTTGTTTTCAGGCAGGAATGCAAATGGCAGAACGTACACACCTGCAGCTGCATGACCTCAGATGACTCAGAGTCCGTCATCAAGTGTGAATGCGAGGCAATTAACACCTTGTTGGCGCTGCGGAGGTGATCATCGAGCCCATCAATGCTGCTTCAAACACTATGCATGCAAAGGCTGTGGAACAATGGGACACCTCCAGCGAATGTACAGACGAGCTGCAAACCCTGCAAACCACCATGTTGCAGAGGAAGATTGATCCATGGCGGATCAAACTGAACTAGAGACTCGAACCGAGGAGGCAGAAGTGTACGGGGTACACACCTTCACCACGAAATGTCCACCGAACATGTTAAAAGTTGAATTGAACGGAATTCCAGTATCCATGGAATTGGAGACGGGTGCGAGTCAGTCTATCATGAGCAAAAAGGTCTTCGAGAGGCTGTGGTGCAACAAGGCACAAAGTCCCAAGCTGGGCCCTATTCATACCAAGCTGAGAACTTACACTAAAGAGCTGATCCCAGTAATTGGCAGTGCAGCAGCAAAATTCTCCTATGATGGAGTGGTGCACGAACTACCACTATGGATTGTATCAGGAGATGGCCCCACACTGTTCGGCAGAAGCTAGCTGGGAAAAATCCGCTTGAACTGGGACGACATCCGAGCGCTTTTGTCCATCGACGACGCCTCATGTGCCCAGGTTTTGAGCAAGTTCCCGTCATTGTTTGAGCCAGGCATCGGAAATTTCTTTGGGGCGAAGGTGCAGATCCACTTGGTTCCTGGTACACGACCCATCCACCACAAGGCACGTGCGGTGTCATATATGATGTGAGAGAAAGTGGAGATTGAGCTGGGTAGGCTGCAACGAGAGGGAGCTGCAGTCGTTCCTGGGACTGCTCAATTATTTTGGTAATTTCCTACCTGGGTTCAGCACCTTGCTAGAGCCTCTACATGTGATGCTGTGCAAGGGAGATGACTGGGTATGGGGGAAATCACAAGAGACTGCTTTTGAGAAAGCCAGAAATCGGTGTTATGTTCCAACAAACTGCTTGTTCTGCATGACCCATGTAAAGGTTTAGCGCTAGCTTGCGATGCGTCTTCGTACGGGGTCGGGTGTGTATTACAACAGCAAATGAATCAGGAACATTGTGACCATTCGCTTATGCGTCCAGGAGTTTGTCCAAGGCTGAAATGGCCTACAACATGATTGACAAAGAAGCTCTGGCATGCGTTTACGTAGTAAAAAAAAATGCACCAGTATCTGTTTGGGCTTAAGTTCGAGTTAGAAACTGACCATAAGCTGCTCATATCGCTATTCTCAGAGAGCAAAGGTATTAATACCAATGCCTCTGCTCGCATCCAAAGATGGGTGCTCACGCTGTCTGCGTATAACTATGAAATTCGCCACAGGCCAGGCACAGAGCTGCGCTGATGCTCTCAGTCGGCTACCATTGCCCACCACCGGGGTGGAAATGGCACAGCCTGCAGACTTGCTCTTGGCGATAGATGCATTTGAAAACTAAAAGTCACCCGTTACAGCCCGCCAGATCAGGACCTGGGCCAGCCAGGATCCTTTACTGTCCCTTGTAAAAAAAACTGTCCTCCATGGGAGCTGATCCAGCGTCCCAGCGGAGATGCATGAAGAGATCAAGCCGTTCCAGCGGCGCAAAGACGATATGTCCAGACAGGCGGACTGTCTTTTGTGGGGTAATCGCATGGTTTTGCCTAAGAAAGGCAGGGAAAAGTTCATATGTGACCTACACAGTACCCACCCAGGCATAGTAATGATGAAAGCTATAGCCAGATCCCATGTGTGGTGGCCCGACAGCGACTCAGATTTGGAGTCTTGCATGCGCCAATGCAACACTTGCTCTCAACTGAGCAATGCACCCAGGGAGATACCACTAAGTTTGTGGCCATGGCCCTCCAAACCATGGTCCATGACCACTGGCCCATTTCATGGCAAAATGTTTTTGGTTGTTGTGGATGCTTATTCAAAATGGATTGAGTGTGTAATAATGTCTGTAAGCACATCCACTGCCACCATCGAAAGTCTACAAGCCTGTTTGCCACGCACAGCCTGCCTGATGTCTTTGTCAGTGACAATGGGCTGTGCTTCACCAGTGCTGAATTCAAGGAATTCATGACCCACAATGGGATCAAACACATCACATCTGCCAGTTCAAGCCCACACCCAACAGTCAGGCAATCCAAACCATCAAATAAAGCTTGAAACGCGTGTTGGAAGGCTCCCAGCAGACCCGCCTGTCCAGAGTCCTGCTCAACTACCGCACCAGACCCCACTCGCTCACTGGGGTTCCCCCAGCTGAGCTGCTCATGAAAAGGGCGCTCAAAACAAGGCTCTCTCTTGTCCACCTTGATCTCCATGATCACGTCGAGGGCAGGCGGCATCAACAAAGCATGTACCATGATCACGCAAACTTGTCACGCGATATTGAAGTCAATGACCCTGTATTTGTACTCAACTATGGACATGGTCCCAAATGGCTTGCTGGCACCGTCATAGCCAAAGAAGGGAGTAGGGTGTTTCTGGTCAAACTTGCTAATGGACTAACTTGCAGAAAGCATTTGGACCAAACCAAACTGCAATTCACAAACAGCCACGAGCAACCCGAAGAGGACACCACCAATTTCGACCCTCCAACACACACACACAAGTGGCAACCGACATCACGGTTGACCACGAAGCTGAACCCATCATCCCCAGCAGTACAGCAAGGCCAGATGTGCTGCAGCTCGGCGAAGGCCCAACCAACTCACCAGCACCTGTGTTTGTACCGAGACGATCGACTAGGTCCAGATCGTCTCACCCTGTAAATAAGTGTACTATTGGCTTTGGGAGGGAGTGATGTTATATATGCAACACCTTGTAACAAGCATTCTACCGCCACCAGAGGGCACATCTGTTGGAGTCCCAAGGGATCCCAGCATCCCTTGGGAGCATTGCATATAAGCAGGCCTCACATGCTGTGCCAGCACTCTGGAGTCAGAATAAAGAGACTTACTCAATCTACAGTACTCAGTCACATTGCTTTATTTGAGACATAACTAATAGGTGGTCTTAATTATGCTGCGGATATGTGGTCGGAAGCATATTTTAGGGTCAAATATGACACCAATATCGGTTCAACCTCAGAGATGCTAGGGAATGGAGTCTGTTGCGGGTCCAAAGACAATGGGCTCAATTTTCTCCAATGCCGTTTTTTGGCATTTTGCCAGAGTTACACATGTTTTTCTTGGCCCCAACTACTCCAAAAAAAGGACCAAGTTTTCAACTTCTATTTTTTGAATTTGGCGCCGCGCAGCCTATCCTGTAGCTTCGGGGGGTGAAAAAATGATGCACCACCACCTTCTGTGCACATGCAAAAAGAAGGACGTTTTTGACGGGATTGCTATGGGCGTGCGTGCCCAGTACAGTCTGCGTTCAGCCATTTTTAAAGAGCCAGTTGTGTGAGAACTTTAAATCTCATTGGAAAAATCGGAGCTGCAATACAAGATGCAGCATGGCTCAAGGACCAAGAATTTCTTACAGGATGAAGTGGAGGCACTAGTTACTGTAATTGAGGCCAGATGGTACGAGCTGGACACTAGCAGAGGTCACATAAATGTTTCACCAAAAGAAATGAAGAAGTGCTGGAGCCAACTTGCAGAAGATTACTGTGCAATGGTGACCACCCCAAGTTCTGGAGGCCAGTGCAAGTGGTGGTGGCAGGACCTTGGTCAAGTAGTTAGTGTAAGTAATAATTTCATTTATTCAATTCAATTGCAATTGTAAATGTGTCCAGCTGTATATGTCCCACCCAGCAGAAAGACACACTCCCTAAAAAGTTATGTTTTCATCTTTGCAGAGAAAGGTGGCACACAACAAACAGGAAAGAACACGAACAGGAGGAGGCCCGGCAAATCTGCACCCATTGACCCCCTTGGAAGAGAGGGTTGCTGCTTTGATGGGTCCTGCCTGGAGAAAAGCAACCACCACTGCACAAGCTGGACCCACACTCGAGGGAGAGGGTAAGTCCTGCAAATTCCACAGTCTGGCTTTGCTAAATGTTAAGTACTGTGCGGGCTAGCCACGCTTCGGTTCATGGGGATGTCTCCATCAGCTACGCTTTGGTTGATGCAATGTGCTATCATTCATCATGGTCCTTCAAATCAGCCTGCTGTCTGTGTTGTGTAAGCCTACTCATGCCACCCACTCTGACCCCTCCTCTGCTGCTAACCATGTGTCTGTTCTGTTATATTTTGCAGAATTGAGGCCAACCCTGAAGATGCAGAAGAATATTCAGATGCGGACGAGCCTGAAGAGGAGAACATCTTCCAATCCCATCTTCCAGACCAAGAGCATGGGAGTGAGGGGGAGGGGGAGGTGATGGATGAAGCCCCCACTTTTGTCTTCACTCTGGAGGAGGTGCAGATGCCACCCATTGAGGTGCCAGGGTTGAGTGGTATGAGTGTTGTTGCGACATTCCATGGTTTCACACAGTCTGAGCCTGGGGATTCCAGTGGGGTGCAGCGAGGCACAACCAGGGCTCCGCCGTCCGAGGCTGCGGGTCCCAGTGGGATACAGCGAGCCACACCCAGGGTGAGGAGGGGAAGGAGAGCACGCCAGCGTTCTACTGAGGTGCAGGATCTAACAGATGTGGTTCAGATGATGGCAATGAATGCGGACAGCATTGACCTTACACGATCACTCCTGGACACCATCAGTGGCGTGGATGATGAGGTATCGAGACTGTCGGGAGAAGTAACAACACTCTCACAAGAAATAGGAATACTGTCCGGGAACATGAGGGAGGGAATGTCTCAGGCAGCGGATACAATGTTGGTGCACATGAGGGAGGGAATGACGCAGGTAGTTGATGCGCTGTCAGTGAACATGAGGGAGGCAATGTTGCAGGTAGTTGAAACATTGATGGTGAACATATGGGAGGCAATGTTGCAGGTCGTTGAGACACTGTCAGGGCGCATGAGGGAGGGAATGTCTCAGGCAGCGGATACAATGTCGGTGAACATGAGAGAGGGAATGTTGCAGGTAGTTGAGACACTGTCAGGGTACATGAGGGAGGGAATGTCAGAGTTAGCTGCTGCAATAAGGGAACATGCCCAGACCCTGCGCCCATTGACAGAATCATGTGCCACTCCCACTCCAATCCCCAGACCAGCCTCTGGAGAGGCCCAAGCCGGGCCCTCCACATTACCGCCTGACCCCCCCCCCCCCCCCCCCCCCACTCCCCCATTTAGAAGTGCGCATTACCCGAGATGTTTGAAAGAATAAGCTTGGTACCAACTTGAGAAACGCTGCGCCACCGCCTGCGGGCAGGGGTGGAGTCAACAAGACCAAGCGCAGCGGGTCTTAGAATAAGGTGGAGGAGAGATGGGTGCAGTCTTTCTTTGCTGCTGCTGTTGTTATTATTGTTACTGTTGTAACTGTTCTCAAATTAAAAGTTTTTTGTAAGTTATGTAAATTTACAAGTTTAAAAGTTTGTAAGTGATCTTAGAGTTTGTAAGTGATTAAGTTTGTAAGTGATCTTAACTGAAAACTTTAAAGTTTGATGGAAGAATATTTTTATTAAAGTTAAGTTTGATGACATCACCCAGTCGTCCACCTCGAAGCCGTTGCACACTTGGAGTGGCTCACACTGGAAGCTGCAGCTCTTATCCTCCCGACCTGTGGTGGTGTTCTCTCACAGGTCGGGGTGGCCCACGACAAATACTATATAATACGTGAATCTCCCATGGTGCAGTTCAGGGTCTGCAGCATGGCTGTGATGTTTAGCTGCAAACCTAGCCAGCCCCTTTAAAGGCCACTACTCTTTATAGGCAAATCCAAGAATTTGTAGCTATTTGCAAACTGTCGACATCAATCAGAGGACCGTTGTAGCTGATTTAAAATTTTAACATGACTGACTTTTTTTAAGATGGTTTCCATTGTAACAGAGTGTGTGATGTCTGAAATGTGATGGATGCATACTCGGCACAAGCTTTTATTTTTATACTCGTCAATGTACTGTGACATTGCACTCGGGGAGGATTAGATCAAGTGTAGTCTCCAAATGAAGCAGGGTTCCAGAGTGGGAAATAGTTGGACCAGGGTACACAGAAGTAATCAGTATCCATTTCAAAGTCATACATTCTGTCCTAATTTTTGTATTTCCAATATGTCCACATTTATTATATAAGCTTGCCACGCTGTAATCAAAGAACTCTGACAATGCTGGCAGAGCACTACCTCCACTGAAGGTGCAGGGAGTGGGTCGAGGTTGGGAGTGTGTGGGGAGAGACAGTATACATGGGCAGTATTCTTTTATAACTGCAGATACAAATTCGTAATGAAAAGAATTGATGGTAAGTGTGCATAGATATATGGTTCTTATTATGTTAGTTATAGATATCGGGCTGGATTTTTGGCTTTTGAGGTTTCGGGGCGGTAATGGCGGCGGTGGGCGTACTGATACCGCCTGGAAAAAGTTTGCGCCCAAGTCTGCAAAATTCAGCAAAAAATGAGATTCCATGATCGGGGGGGCGCAAAATCAGGCTTTACACAAGGAAGTTTTTACGCCCCAGCCCTAAATCACGGTGTTAAAAATGATTTGTTAATTTAAGGAACGTCATTGCTGCTCAGTGCCCTGCAACATAATGTTATATATTGTACGGTTTTATTTTGGTGGGGAGAGTTTTTGTTATTTTTTGCTGTAAAATTTATGATTCATCTTTCACCATTGGTGCCTTGTGTATCATTCCAACGTTCACCGGAGATGTGCCTTTATGGGCGTACATAACGTGTCCTGTATTAGCTCCATTCCCTCAGTTTCCTCCATTTAGGAGAACCGGTCCATTACAAGCTGGCGACGTACGACTCTTGGTCCGGCAGAATCTCCACGCTGCCTCCCCCGTGGATGGGGTGGCTATCCAATGGAGGCCTCGCCAGGCTCCTCTTCGTCATCCTCCTCCTCCTGAGGTGGGCATGCAATCCCCACTCTCAATGCCTGGCCCCTCATGATGGCCAAGTTGTGCAACATGCAGCACAGTACAATGAATTGGAAACATGTTGAGGGAGTATTGAAGGCTGCCTCCAGAGCGTTCCAGGCATTGGTCTGCCTGTAAGAGATGGCATATCTCTGTCAGCACTTCCTTTCGGAAGTGCAGCCTTCTCTCACACTGCTCCTCAGAGAGCTGGCGGGATGAGCATTGGTGACTGTAAACCCGTGAGTTGACAAGCCCTCCTCCCCGGATATCTTCGGCCTCTCCTCATCCGTAGGCCAACATGGCCAAGAGCCCTTCTAGCTTGACGCCACCTCACAATAGCATGGAGGATGATATGCTGGCGAACTAGTAATGCCTCCATTAAATTTTCTCACTGAAGTTGTCATCATCATAGACAGTCCCTCGAAATCGAGGAAGACTTGCTTCCACTCTAAAAGTGCGTTCTCAGGTGACTGTACAGTCCAATACAGGAATTACAGAGTCACAGGTGGGACAGACAGTGGTTGAAGGAAAGGGTGGGTGGGGAGTCTGGTTTGCCGCCACTCGTTCCGTTGCCTGCGCTTGTTTTCTGCCTGTTCTCGGCGACGAGACTCGAGATGCTCAGCATCCTCCCGGATGCTCTTCCTCCACTTAAGGCAGTCTTTAGCCAGGGATTCCCAGGAAGTTGTAAGGCCTCTGTAATGGCAGATGAAAGTGCCTTTTGTAAGTCGGAGCTTCAGGCAGAGTGATGTGCGCAACCGTTGCAGTCAGTGTGACCCGCGATGTAAGAGCGTCATCCCTCCATTTAAATACATTGCCAATACTGCCTGCTGCACCCTGGGAACACCAGATGTTTGCTGGGGCGTTGTATGAGCCATTGGGGCTGAATTTTGTATCCGGGGCTGTAGTACGATGATTGACGTTATGATTTGAGTGAAACTAGAGGGCGGGCAGTAAGTTTTTGCACTGCCACAAACCATGAGCCAAATTTGCCAGCTGGGCAGTAAAAGCTGGATGTCCAGCATTACGCCGAGAAATACCATTTACCGCCCCTCCGGAGCGCAAACTGAAGCGCAACTGAGCCGAGAATCCAGCCCATAGATTTACAGTGCATTGATCAGACAATTAGACAGTCAACTCTTCTGTTACCAGATTGTTACTTTTTTATTTTTATACAGCACGGGCAGGTATCTAACTTTGTGTCTGCCTGATGCGACTCTGAAACTGGCCACAGGAAGAGGCAGTTTTCTGTCTGATTTTCCCTCTCTGTTCATGAAGAAATGATTTATCTGTCCAATGCTTCCTAATGGTTGCATGGATGTGACTGGGATTCAGCCAGTGGGAGACTGCAAAGTGTGCAGTGGTGTGTACCTCCACTCTGCTGGGCGGTATTGTTACCTTTATTTAAATTTTAAAAGCCGCCCATGAGGCTTATTGGGCAAATGCACAAAACAGTTTGGTACCAAGTTCTACTGGGCAAGAAGGTCCTAGTTTTGATCTCCGT
The DNA here is from genome assembly GCF_044704955.1 of Pristiophorus japonicus. NCBI lineage: Eukaryota > Metazoa > Chordata > Chondrichthyes > Pristiophoridae > Pristiophorus > Pristiophorus japonicus. Next base: position 505,485,560 of record NC_091977.1, on the reverse strand, counting down.
TCAGTGTTGAATAAGTTGATCTCAGCTGGGATAGCAGTTGGAGTGCTACGGTTGACCACAGTACCCGGAACAAGGAGGAGAAAAAGTCAGCCAGGGTTCCTGCACCTGATTCAGCTGTTGCTGGAAGATGCACTTGCGTAGATATTGGAAGGAAAGGGATCAAGCTTTCTTATGATGCATTTCACGGTTGAATATCTCGATGAACCTAACCGGGCTTATGCATGAAGAATGTAACGTTGAACAAAGTATTGGAAGGCTGCTGGCATGAGAAGAAGGGATAACACTGAAAAAGATGGAATTTAGTCAGTTTGGTATCTTCTGCAACAAGAGCCTTCTGTGAACAAGCCTGTTTGAAAGCCCTCCATTGTGACAAGAACTTATCTTTAGAGGAACTTTGTCTTTCTAGTCAAGTATCACATCAGAGACTTTGCAACGTTTTATTCACGGGACAAGTTATGATATTAAGTACTATAATATTGCCCCAGATGAGTCAGTAGTTTAAGTTGTTAGGGTAAAATAAATTTGCATTGCACCTTGATTTAAAACATGATAGTGATAATTAATTGCATGAAACTGTTCATTGATTGTGCTGACTTCTAACAGTTTCCTTGTTCTGGCTTTCTCATAGAACATGGACAAAATGATCCTGCCTTCGGTCACTCTAATCGTTGGTTGTGGAGTTTCCTCATTGACTCTCCTGCTGTTAATCATTATTTATGTATCTGTCTGGAGGTAATGATATACAGTTTTGTTTTTTTAATTTAACTGAATTGCAACTTATATTCAAAGGGTTATATATTTGGCTGATATGCAGTCACAAGACCTGAAATAATTACCAGCTGTTGATCCAGTGGAGAATAGTCTTCAAGAAGTGGCCTACTTGATGCAGCATATTTGTTGATGACCTTGACTAAAGAGGTCATTATAAATAATTTGAATCCATTAACGCTATATAAATGTCTCCAGGATATTTTCCAAATCACATTTTTTAAATTAGTTTTTTTATTGTCTTTAATTTGTTTTCAACTCTTCTCCCAGCCCCCATCAAAAAGTCTCACTTCTGTCTTGGTGGTTTTGATGGCATGTTGTTCCATAGACGGTAAGATAAACGAGCAACTTGCTCTGATCCCCCAACCAGTACCATTCTTGAGTTGATCACTTTGGTCATCTTCATATATCCAGAGATGTTCACCATCTCATTTTTCCTCCTCCTTCATAAGGAAATCCGGTGTCCATTTGACGCATTGTCTTTGAGACCAAAAGACTAATTTTCTACTCTACTTCAAAATGTTGCTGGTTTTATTTTTATATTTATTCCCCTTCGGTGATTATTAAAATGAGCAGGCAATGGAAACATGATGCTGCATCACATTGGCTCACTGTCCTTTCATTCTAGGAATATGGTTGAAATTCATTCCAGCCGAATAGGATCCGGGTCTTCTCTTTTTGCTGGCAGCAAGGGTACTGTGTTAAATTAATTTGGCCAATCTAAGCCCAGTTGCTACTAGATGTGAACTTCTTGCATAAAACAAAATTGACAATCTCACTCAGAAAGGCCTCAAGGTTGGTAGTGCCAGAAATAGGAGATGCTCTTTTTTTTTGATTGAAATTAGAAAGTACATTGTTGGGACAGTGTAAAGCGAGCTTTATTCTGCATCTTACTTATGCTGTATCTAACCTGAATTTGCTCAATATCGATATTAAGTGCCCAAAATGGAAAAGTTCTTCATTTCTAACACGGATATTTTTCTTCTTTAGGAGTAGAAAATGTCACACAAACAAAACAGTAAAACAGAGTGAGCAACCTGAGTTAAACACAGTCAAACTTCATTATAATACATTTTATTGATAGACATCTTCTTGTTCTTGGTCTGTTGAGGTAGCACAGGCTCGAAGGGCCGAATGGCCTCCTGTGTTGTAACCATTTTACAAAATTTGTTATTAATTGTAAAGTTTTCTAAATTTTTAATTGTTTTGTATTGATTAACTAGGAAAGATTTTTTTGTATATTATCCATATTGATTATAACATAATTAATAGCTACGTCCTGACCTACTAGGCTGCAATATTTAGAAAAGCTGAAAGACCAATAGAGATAAGAAAGTGACCCCAGGGCCCAGGAAGATTATAACCACACTGTTATGTTGCGATCCAACAGCTACTGCTTGATGTGTTAGTGGAAGACTTACAGAACAAAACATAACGTGCTGGTCACATTAATATTAAAAAAAGAAAAACAGTGGCATTGCAATTACAGGTTGAGTGTCCGAAATCGGGAGTTCCGGAATTTGGAATGTTACGGAATCCGGACACCGGGCCGATCCATGGTGGGGTAATCCAGAATCCGGAAAATGTTCCAAAATCCGGACCCGCCGCTCCCGCTCCGCTGCCGGACCTCCTGCTCGGCTGTCCGACCTCCTGCCGCTCGGCCCTCTTACCTCGGCACCCCCCTTACCTCACCCGTACTTTACCTCACCCCGCCCCCCCTTACCTCGACCCACTTATCTCGCCTCCCCCCCACCTTCCCTCGACCCACTTATCTCGCCCCCCCCACCATGGCCCAGGCGTTTCCGGATCTGGAATGTCGGAAAGATGTTACGAAATCAGAGGAACAAAGATTATGAAGGGGGGGGAGGGTACAGAGATGAGCGAGACATCATCATCATCATAGGCAGTCCCTCGGAATCGAGGAAGACTTGCTTCCATTCCTGAAGTGAGTTCTTTGGTGGCTGAACAGTCCAATACGAGAGCCACAGACACTGTCACAGGTGAGACAGAGAGTCGTTGAGGGAAGCGGTGGGTGGGACTGGTTTGCCGCACGCTCTTTCCGCTGCCTGCACTTGATTTCTACATGCTCTCGACGTTGAGACTCAAATTGCTCAACGCCCTCCCGGATGCACTTCCTCCACTGAGGGCGGTCTTTGGCCAGGGTCTCCCAGGTGTCAGTGGTGATGTTGCACTTTATCAGGGAGGCTTTGAGGGTGTCCTTGTAACGTTTCTGCTGCCCACCTTTGGCTTGTTTGCCGTGAAGAAGCTCCGCATAGAGCAATTGCTTAGGGAACCTCGTGTATGGCATACAAACTATGTGGCCTGCCCAGTGAAGCTGATCGAGTGTGGTCAGTGCTTCATTGCTAGGGATGTTAGCCCGGACGAGGACACTGATGTTGATGCGCCTGTCCTCCCAGGGGATTTGTAAGATTTTACAGAGACATCGTTGGTGATATATCTCCAGCGACTTAAGGTGTCTTCTGTACATCGTCCATGCCTCTGAGCCATACAGGAGGGTGGGTATTACTATAGCCTGTAGACCATGAGCTTGGTGGTAGATTTGAGGGCCTGGTCTTCGAACACTCTCTTCCTCAGGCGGCCGAAGGCTGTACTGGCGCATTGGAGGCGATGTTGAATCTCTGCATCAATGTCTGCTTTTGTTGATAAGAGGCTCCCGATGTATGGGAAATGGTCCACGTTATTCAGGGCTGCGCGTGGATCTTGATGACTGGGGTCAGTGCTGTGCGGCGAGGACAGGCTGGTGGAAGACCTTTGTCTTACGGATGTTTAGCGTAAGGCCCATGCTTTCGTATGCCTCAGTAAATACGTTGACTATATCCTGGAGTTCAGCCTCAGAATATGCGCAGATGTAGGCGTCGTCCGCGTATTGTAGCTCAACGACACAGGTTGGGGTGATCTTGGACCTGGCCTGGAGGCGGCGTAGGTTAAACAGCTTCCCACTGTTTCTGTAGTTTAGTTCCACTCCAGTGGGGAACTTGTTGACTGCAAGATGGAGCATGACAGCGAGGAAGATTGAGAAGAGGGTTGGGGCGATGACTCAGCCCTGTTTCTCCCCGGTCCAGATGTGGATTGGGTCTGTAATGGATCCATTGGTAAGGATCACGGCATGCATGTTGTCGTGGAGCAGGCGAAGGATGTTGACAAACTTTTGGAGGCATCCGAAACAAAGGAGGATGTTCCATAGACCCTCGCGGTTGACAGTGTCAAAGGCCTTTGTAAGGTCGAAAAAGGCCATGTATAAGGGTTGACATTTCTCCCTGCATTTTTCCTGCAACTGTCGCACTGCAAAGATCATGTCCGCTGTGCCCCGTAGGGGACGAAATCCGCACTGTGACTCCGGGAGGAGCTCCTCGGCCACAGGGAGAAGACGGTTGAGGAGAACTCTAGCGACAACGTTCCCAGTGACTGATAGCAGGAAGATTCCTCTGTAATTGCTGCAGTCGGACTTGTCCCCTTTTTTAAAGATGGTCACGATCACTGCATCTCTGAAATCTCCTGGCATGCTCTCCTCCCTCCAGATGAGAGAGATGAGGTCATGTATCCGCGCCAATAGCACCTCTCCGCCCTATGTTAGCGTCTCAGCAGTGATTCCATCTGCTCCTGTAGCCTTATTGTTCTTGAGTTGTTTTATGGCTTTTTCTACCTCGTGCAACGTTGGGGTTTCACTGAGGTGGTGGCGGGTCACGTGCTGCGGGATGGAGTCGAGAACACTCGAGTCAAAGGCAGAGTCTCAATTGAGGAGATCTTGGAAGTGCTCCTTCCAGCGGGCCCTGACAGCCTCGGTGTCCTTGATGAGTGTTTCCCCGTTCTTGGCCAGCAGTGGGTGGGGCCTTGGGAGTTTGGACCATAGGTGGCCTGGGAGGGAGAATGCAGTTCTTTTTGGCCTAAGTTTAAAAAATACAACTTTCCCCAATCAATTTGCATCAGCGTAACTCAGTTAGTTACGATTTTTTTAGGTTTTTTTTTCAGTCAAAGGGGGAGTAACCTGCCACTCGCGGCAATTCTGGCCAGTTAGGAAAATTTGAACAGCTCAGAGTTACTACAGTTCTTCTTAGGCCAGCTTCTGTGGCTTCTGTAGAAAAAGCTTCTGGTGAGTTAAGGAAATCGACGCAGGTATGTAAATCAGACGGGGAAACTTGGAAGATTTTTTGGGAGGCGTACTTGGGCCCCAAATACTCTTCAAACACACCATTGGTGAAAATTGAGCCCTTGAGGAAAGGGTGGAAAGGAAGTAGGGAACTACAAAAATATCTTAATTCGAAAATTGATACCGTATTAGTTATTTTTACTTAGACAAACGCAAAATCGTTTTTATTTGAAATTTGTTACAATACTAATTTTTTTACTCAGACTAACGCCAACAGCAATTAAAATTACCTTTAAAGCAATCCTTGAATGATTTCTGGTAATGTCATTTGACTACTAATAGTCTGCCCAATAAAAATCTAAAATAGAAGTTTTCCCTTTAATTTCAAAGCAAAATTTCTGCTACCCCTCCAGGGCCTCTATTTTCATTGGCGACATGCTGAGCAGGTCTTGGATGTGTGTGAGTCCATCCAACTGGTGGAGCCTGTCGGCAGGTCTTTGGACATTGATTGGTTGATTGTCTTGCCTGTCACTCCAGCCCATCTAATTTGAAGCGTGAGCAGCTGGTTGAATATTTGTAATTGAAAAGAAAATGGCCCTGTGGAGGAATAAGTGTACCATGTACGCTTCACTGAGGAGGTGAGGAGCAGGAGGAACACCCCCCTCCGCCACAAATCAAAACAGAGCAGCCTTTTTAAGTTTCCAATACATCTCTGACACAGCAATTGCATATTTTGATAGATTGACGTCGTGTTGGTCTCAACAAGGCAGGGAAAGCTCAACAGGTGGTACAGTGGTTAATCAAGTGAGGTCAGGGGTGGGAGCCTCCAACACAGATTGATATTGATTTTAATACTCACACAAAGGTCACAGTTACATTGATCCGGGCAGGAGACACAGGAGTGAGATTATGAGTATTAAGGATTAGACTAGAAAGGTAGAAAGTTGATTTGGAAACAGAAAATAAAACTGGCTGCAGGAACAGTGAAAGTCTGCTGAACCAATATATATCCTTTAGCTCCTAAATTGGAGCGATGGCTTCAGTTACCTATTTTGGGGAAGAGGAGCCAAAATGAGACAGATTATTGATCTAATTATATTGTGGGAAGTGCTACAAAACGGTCCTGGCTGTGAGTGACCTATATCACAGGCAACCTGCAGTACAACCCTATTGCACTATTAAATAGCTGTATGTTGTAGATGAATGTTCAAGAATGTATTTTTATATGGAAGTTATATGAAACACATGACTATTGTTAAATTATACCTGTTTGTGATAATTGAAATAAATAAAAATACAAAGTATTGTAGGGTCACACAGTAGTGTCAGGTGCTCCAGAACACTGTGACTATTAATTATGACGCAACTTGTTTTTTTTTAAATAATTGTTACTTCGGTCCATTTAAAATCACAGTGGATTTCCATTACCCTTACTTCAAAGAAATGCGACGCTAGTTGGTCTGTAAATATTTAAATTATGACTTAAATACATAAACATTACAGTTGACATTCAGGAAAAAATATAATTGGAAGGCTCACCTTTCTATTTCATTAGACAGTGAATTATTATTAGTTGGTATTGCTGAGGTCTCAGGGCACTTCATGCTATTTATTTGGACACTTGCTTTGTTCTACACACCAAGTGGCCATACTTCGTGTGTGAGACTAGACAGTGAGTGTTGGCAGTAGAGGGGTTGGGGAGACATATCACCTCCATACTCTACCTTGTCTTCACACGCAGTGCTCCCTTTCCGTCGGGGTCATTAAGTAGCAATCAGGAGTGGAAATCCTGATTTCCCATCCCTAGCCTGAGCTCATGGCCCCCGCATCTGCTTTGGTTAAGATCTCGTAAGTCAGCATAGCTTTGAGATTGCACTTCAAGTCTTCCTAGTCTTTATGGCTTTAAACCAATGCATTTAGCCACAAAATCATAGCTTATGCTTTTAACAAAATATCCATGATATATTATAAGGAAATATATTTAATGAAAGATAAGATTTTCATATCTGTAAAAGTTAAGAGTACAAAAACACCTCAGCACTCTTGAGTGTTTCTTTCCGCTGCAGTGAGTAGTACACTGTCCATTGATTGAAAACCTGATCCATGTTTATGAAAGCTGAGGGTCAATCACCTATCCTTAGATTAAAGTCCTTGACTGTGTGTTTTTTACTTTCAAGATCAGTTGTAGTAGACATTTATTCTGTATAATCAGCAAATCAATCAATGATTTGGAAATCAAATCATAGAAACATAGAAAATAGGTGCAGGAGTAGGCCATTTGGCCCTTCAAGCCTGCACCACCATTTAATAAGATCATGGCTGATCATTCCATCAGTACCCCTTTCCTGCTTTCTCTCCATACCCCTTGATCCCTTTAGCCGTAAGAGCCATATCTAACTCCCTCTTGAATATATCCAATGAACTGGCACCAACAACTCTCTGCGGCAGGGAATTCTACAGGTTAACAACTCTCTGAGTGAAAAAGTTTCTCCTCATCTCAGTCTTAAATGGCCTGCCCCTTATCCTAAGACTGTGTCCCCTGGTTCTGGACTTCCCCCAACATCGGGAACATTCTTCCCGCATCTAACCTGTCCAGCCCCGTCAGAATCTTATATGTTTCTATGAGATCCCTTCTCATCCTTCTAAACTCCAGTGTATAAAGGCCCAGTTGATCCAGTCTCTCCTCATATGTCAGTCCAGCCATTGCTGGAATCAGTCTGGTTTACCTTCGTTGCACTCCCTCAATAGCAAGAACGTCCTTCCTCGGATTAGGAGACCAAAACTGAACACAATGTTCCAGGTGAGGCCTCACCAAGGCCCTGTACAACTGCAGTAAGATTTCCCTGCTCCTATACTCAAATCCCCTAGCTATGAAGGCGAACATACCATTTGCTGCCTTCACCGCCTGCTGTACCAACTTTCAATGACTGATGAACCATGACACCCAGGTCTCGCTGCACCCCCTCTTTTCCTAATCTGCCGCCATTCAGATAATATTCTGCCTTCGTATTTTTACCCCCAAAATGGATAAACTCACATTTATCCACATTATACTTCATCTGCCATGCATTTGCCCACTTGCCTAACCTGTCCAAGTCACCCTGCAGCCTCCTAGCGTCCTCCTTACAGCTCACACTGCCATCCAGTTTAGTGTCATCTGCAAACTTGGAGATATTACACTCGATTCCATCCTCTCGATCATTAATATATATTGTAAAGAGCTGGGGTCCCAGCACTGAGCCCTGCGGCACTCCACTAGTGCCATAAATCCATCATGATTGAAACCAATATAGAGTTAGATCAACCCGAGATTAGCTACTTTATTTCTTTTTAACGTAAAGTGAAAAGGTAATTTGTAGTCCATTTTTAGGTCTATTAGAAGCTGCAGATTTTGGAATTATCCTTAACCAACCATGTTTGTGATATTCATGGCAGCATAGTTTTCATTGAAAATTGTTTTTATTGGCTTCGGAGAGATAAATAATTTTATTTTTAAATATTCGTTCCTGGGATGTGAGCATCACTGGCAAGGCCAGCATTTATTGCACATCCCTAATTGCCCTTGAGAAAGTGGTGCGGTGCTGTCTTCTTGAACCGTTACAGTTCATGTGATGAAGGTACTCCCACAGTGAGTATACCTCTTTGCAGTGGAGTGGTTTGCCAGGCCATTTCAGAGGGCAGTTAAAAGTCAACTGCATTGCTGTGGGTCTGGAGTCACATATAGGCCAGATCGGGTAAGGGCGGCAGATTTCCTTCCCTAAAGGACATTAGTGAACCAGAAGGGTTTTTATGACAATCCTTTTTAAAGAATTTTTACGAATTACACTCTATGGTCCAAATGAATGTATCTTGTGCTACTGTACTTTAAATATATTGTGATATCCCCTCTTCCAATTTCCCACCCTCCCCTTCCCCCCAATCTTCCTTTCCTGTTTAAGATGATTTGCTCGAATATGATTACATGGGCACTGATCACCCTCTGATTCATTGATAAATTAAATGGCTATTTTTCACGTGTGAACCCAGTGAGCGTCGACAGGCAATTTGACTGCAGGAAGCATCACATCTGAGACATGCTGTCCTCGCCCAACATTCACACTTGCGTACTTGTAGTAAATTAGGAATTCTGACCAATTTTTTTTCCCCTCCCTAACTCAGTCAGTTGTAGCCCCCCCGTCGCCAATCCAGCTCCAATCAGAAAATTCAGCACAGACTCAGGACCAAAATTGGAACCTTCCTAAGCTGTATGGTTTATATGACACCGATTGTCTTATCCATCTGAGTCATTGGCGAGCCAAATATATTTATAATTTACACCCACTTGTGTTGCCATGACAGAACTCCTACACAATATGCCACACCGTTGAGGTAAAGGACAATGTGTCCAGATTTGTAGGAAAGGACCCAGCTGAGATGAGGCAAACCTAGCGCTTCAGGGAAAAGCTCTGATCCTCCTGGTTAGGAGTCAAACATTTTAGTTACTGGGCCAATACCTGAGGAGCTCTTGCACTATTCCCGGGCACACTTTATTGGACTTTACTCTGAACAGGGTGTGTATGGAAAAAAATTGTTGAAACATCATGCTAACTATTGGCCACCTGGCTAATGATCCTTCATAAGTAATGTCTTAGATTATAACTTTCGTTTCTAATGTACGTTGCAGGTACATTCGGTCAGAACGGTCGGTAATTTTAATAAACTTCTGCCTGTCAATCATTTCATCAAATGCTCTCATCCTGATAGGACAAACTCAGACAAGAAATAAGGTAAGTGATTTAGTTTTAACTGAAAACTACATGTGCATGTTTTAATTGGGGGATGCATCACGATGTTTTAACCTGAACACTTTCACTCTGTTTAATTTAGAGATTCAAGATAAAATTAAGAGTTAGAGAATGGAAATCTGAGCAAATAATTGTGGTTTATTAATAATTGCAGCTGTCATCCTTGGCTCTGAGGTTTGTTGGTTCAAGACCTACTCCCGAGATTTAAGCACGTAATCAAGACTGGCACTGCAGTGCAGTACTGAGGGAGTGCTGCACTGTTGGATGTGCTGTCTTTCTGATGAGACGTTAAACCGAGACGTCTTCCCTCTCAGGCAGATATAAAAGATCCCACGGCACTATTTGAAGAAGAGCAGAGAAGTTCTCCCGATGTCTCCCAACACTTATCCCTCAATCAACATCTAAAACAGATGATCCATCCATTTATTTCATTTCTGTTGTGCAAATTGGCCTACATTACAATAGTGTCTGCACTTCTAAAAGTAATTCATTGGCTGTGAAGCACGATGGGACGTCCTGAGGTTATGAAAGGCACTATACAAATGCAAGTTCTTTCTTTAGTTCCCTTTTAAAAGAAAGGCTTCCATTTGCAAAATGCTTTATCACGACTCAGAAATATCTCAAAGCACTTGACACATACTGAATTACTTTGAAGTAGTGCAAAAACTGTCTTATGCTGGCATATGTGGAACACATTTTGCACGCAACAAGATTTCACAACAACAATTAAATAAATCATCATTAATCTTTTTACCAATGTTGCTTGTGGGAGAAATGCTCCTTTTCAAGTCATGCCATTTGGGCCTTTCACTTCTACCTGAATCAGCAGATCATGGCTTAATCTGATGTCTATTTCAAAGGACATTTGACAATATAGCAGGCCCTGGAGTGTCAGTTTAGTGAATATGTTCCAGTCCTGGATTACACCTTTCTTACTCTAAGTCAGGTGAGCCAAGCTTTTAATGCCATTGGCTTCCTTTGTTGTTTAATTTAAACTTGATGCTCCAAAAATATAACAAATATAGACTGTAAGTGTTCAGCATTGGCCAAATTCTAAAAAGATAGTTTAACGTTTTAAGTAGAGACTTTATTAGAATTGGAGACATAAAGGTATTCAAGACCCTTTTTAGGACTGGCCAAAGCACAGAAGGGGAGAGCAACATGTAAAGATCACCAATCAAACATGCAAAATCCAAGAACAAAGAGAATGTTCTATTTTTATTTCAAATTTTCAGTAATTGCAGAATTTTTCCTAGCTATTCATTAATACATATTTTGAATATGTGCATAAGAGATAACCATTTTTTAAAGTTTTCAGCCTGCATGCTATAAAGCCTGAAACAAGTATTACAGTGATTCTGGGCATGATAACCTAAATAGATTGCTTAATATAAGGTAACATAATAGGAAACTACTCCAATGTTGCAAACTTTTTTTTTAAACTTCAGTGTTAGACATATAATCAATAAAAAACACTAACAATAAATCTGAATAGAAGCTCTAAGTTTTAAACATTTGGGCCTAGACACTGGATTGATCAGGCAAAGAAAGTGGGCTGATAGATCTAATATCACATGCCGGGATCTTGCACCCGATATACAGCAGTGACATGTCCACCAATATATTGGACTGCGCTGCTTTCCTACATCCCTGCCGGCTGCCTGAAAGTACTGCTGACCCAATTAAATTGTGCAATGAAGGGTCCTGTGTCTGGAGCCTTCAGCCACGTTAGACATAAACTCGTCGGAGCTTGTGAAGCAGAAGCTCTGCCAGGTTTTCTTTCTGTTTCCACAGCGGCCTAACCAGCGATCCTTAAAGTGATGGCGGAAGAAATGCATGGGAAACTATTCTGGTTGCCACCTGATGACACAAGAAAACCCATGTCGTGTGGTCCCCTTGCCCATCAATTTAGGCGCCACGGATTTTGCCGTCTCTCGGTTTGCACCCCTAATTTCCAGGCCTCGATTTCTGCTTATTCTTCCTTCCCTGTTCTTCCATTCTCTCGTCTATCAATTATTTGACCACCTTTTTTATTTTTAACTAATGAATACTCTATATCTATCATTTGTTCAATCTTTCTTTAAGTTTTAAATACTTTTTCACCTGCTTTCTTTGGTATCTCAGATCGCACTGTCTGTCTGCCTGGGAGATGGAATTTGGATTGAAAAAATTGGCTTTGATTGCATGAAAACTAGCTCTGGAGTTCATTGTGTCAACTCATTGAGTGTTTGAATCTGGCAAGCTTTTATGAGCCAAATTGAAATTGCAATCTTCAAGAGTGAAATTGAAATTGAAGTCCCAGTAGCCCAGTTGTGCTTGGACGAGCTAACTTATACACAGCACAGTAAGGGTGATATACATATGACTTTTTTGTGAAATATATTTAAGTTATATACAAGGGATGATTCTGCACACACAAGGAACATAGGTTTGCAATCTTATCTCCATTTGATCGCGTGAATGAAGGATTGCAGCCTCAAAAGCTCAATAACCTGTCCTCTCTGCAAATATTAACTGATCTGCTGTGCAATTACGCAGTTCCTTGCTACTTAGTAGCTGATTTCACTATCGACGATTGCAATCTCACATTCCATCTTTCAAATTTCAACGGTGCTGAGGATGCTGGCACTCCTCGAGCACCCAGTCTTCAGATATGAGCAAAGATAGTGAATGTTAGCAGATTATTCGGCTGTTGCAAGTATTCTCGTGAATGAAGGATTGCACAGTAACGGTAGCCTAGTGGTGAAGTTACGGAACTGGTGATCCAGAGGCCTGGACTAATAATCCAGAGTGTGACTTCAAATTCTGAACGATAAGGGAGTCAAGGGTTATGGCGGGCAGCGAAGTGGAGTTGAGGCCAAGATCAGATCAGCCATGATTTTATTGAATGGCGGAGCAGGCTCCTATTTCTTACGTTCTTATGTTCAAATCCCACCTCTGCAGCTACGGAATTTAAATTCAGTTACATTTTTACAAAACTGAGCTAAAAAATTAGTATCAGTAATGGTGACCATGAATCTACTGGATTGTCATAAAAACCCATCTGGTTCATTAATGTCCTTTAGGGAAGGAAATCTGCCATCATTACCTGGCCTATATGTGACTCCAGACCCACAGCAATGTGATTGACTCCTAACTGCCCTCTGAAATGGCCTAGCAAGCCACTCAGTTGTAACAAATCACTACAGAAAACAATAATAAGAATAAAACCGGACGGACCACCTTAGCACCGGCTTTGGACACGACAACAGCACACCCAGCCCAGTCGACCCTGCAAAGTCCTCCTCACATCTGGGGACTTGTGCCAAAATTGGGAGAGCTGTCCCAAGTCAAGCAACAGCCTGACATAGTCATACTCGCAGAATAATACCTTTCAACCAATGTCCCGGAATCCTCCATCACCATCGCTGGGTATGTCCTGTCCCACCGGCAGGACTGACCCACCCGAGTTGGTGGCACAGTGGTATGCAGTCGGGAGTGAGTGACCCTGAGAGTCCTCAACATTGACTTCGGACCCCATGAAGTCTCATGGCTTCAGGTCTAGCATGGACAAGGAGACCTCCTGCTGATTACCATCTACCACCCTCCCTCAGCTGATGAATCAGTACTACTCCATGTTGAACACCACTTTGAAGAAGCACCGAGAGTAGCAAAGGCACAGGATGTCCTCTGGGTGGGGGACTTCAATGTCCATCATCAAGAGAGTCAAGAGTGGCTCGGTAGCACCACTACTGACCAAGCTGGCCGAATCCTGAAGGACATATATGCCAGACTGGGTCTGCAGCAGGTGAAGAGGGAACCAACATGAAGGAAAAACCTACTTGACCTCTTCCTCACTAATCTACCTGTCGCAGATACATCTGTCCATGACAGAGTTGGTAGCAGTGATCACCGCACAGTCACTGTGGAGACGAAGTTCTGTCTTCAAACTGAGGATACCCTCCATCGTGTTGTGTGGCACTACCACCATGCTAAATGGGATAGATTCAGAACAGATTTAGCAGCTCAAAACTGGGCATCCATGCGGTGCTGTGGGCCATCATCAGCAGCAGAATTGTACTCCACCACAATCTGTAACCTCATGGCTCGGCATATCCCTCACTCTACCATTACCATAAAGCCACGGGACCAACCCTGGTTCAATGAGGAGTGCAGAAGAGCATGCCAGGAGCAGCACCAGGCGTACCTAAAAATGAGTTACCAACCTGGGGAAGCTGCAACACAAGACTAAGCAGCGGAAGCAGCATGCTATAAACAGAGCTGAGAGATCCCACAATCAATGGATCAAATCAAAGCTCTGCAGTCCTGCCACATCCAGTTGTGAATGGTGGTGGACAATTAAACAACTAATGGGTGGAGGAGGCTCCATGAATATCCGCATCCTCAATGATGGCAGAGCCCACCACGGAGGTGCAAAAGACAAAGCTGAGCGTTTGCAACCATCTTTAGCCAGAAGTTCCGAGTCGATGATTCACATCGGCCTCCTCCAGAGGTCCCCACCATCACAGAAGCCAGTCTTCAACCAATTGGATTCATGCCATGTGATATCAAGAGATGGCTGAGTGCACTGGTGAGAGCAAAGGCTACGGGCCCCGACAACATCCCGGCTGTTGTGTTGACGACTTGTGCTCCAAAACTAGCTGTGCCTCCAGCCAAGCTGTTCCAGCACAGCTACAACACTGGCATCTACCCAACAATGTGGAAAACTGTCCAGGTATGCCCTGTCCACAAAAAGCAGGACAAATGCCTTCTGGCCAATTACCACCCCATCTGTGTACTCTCACTAATCAGCAAAGTGATGGAATGTGTTATCAAGGTAGGCATGCAGGTACAGCAGGCAGTGAAGAAAGCAAATGGCATCCTGGCCTTCGTAGCAAGGGGATTTAAGTATGGGAGCAGGGAGGTCTTGCTACACTTGTACAGGGCCGTGGTGAGACCACACCTTGAGTATTGTGTGCAGTTTTGGTCTCCTAATCTGAGGAAGGACGTGCTTGCCATTGAGGGTGTGCAGCGAAGGTTCACCAGACTGATTTCCAGGATGGCAGGGTTGACATGAGGAAAGACTGGATCAGCTAGACTTATATTCACTGGAATTTAGAAGAATGAGAGGGGATCTCATAGAAACATATAAAATTCTGACGGGACTGGACAGGTTAGATGCAGGAAGAATGTTCCCGATGTTGGGGAAGTCTAGAACCAGGGGACACAGTCTAAGGATAAGGGGTAAGCCATATAGGACCGAGATGAGTAGACATTTTTTCATCCAGAGAATTGTGAACCTGTGGAATTCTCTGCCACAGAAAGTTGTTGAGTCCAGTTCATTGGCCCTTACAACTAAAGGGATCAGGGGGTATGGAGAGAAGGCTGGGGTGGGGTACTGAAGTTGAATGATCAGCCATGATCATATTGAATGGCGGTGCAGGCTCGAAGGGCCGAATGGCCTGCTCCTGGACATATTTTCTATTTTCCATGTTAAAAGTGCTATCAAGCGGCACTTACTCACCAATAACTTGCTCACCGATACCTAGTTTGGATTCTGCCAAGACCATTCAGCTCCAGACCTCATTGCAGCCAAACATGGATAAAAGAGCTGAATTCCAGAGGTAGGGTGAGAGTGACTGCCCTTGACATCAAGACAGCATTTGACCGAGTGTGGCATCAAGGAGCCCGAGTAAAACTGAAGTCAATGGGAATCAGGGGGATAACTCTCCACTGGCTGGAGTCATACCTAGCACAAAGGAAGATGGTTGTGGTTGTTGGATCATCACAGCCCCAGGACATGGCTGCAGGAGTTATCAGGGTAGTGTCCTAGGCCCAGCAATCTTCAGATGCTTAATCAGTGACCTTCCCACCATCATAAGGTCAGAAATGGGGTTGTTCGCTGATGATTTCACAGTGTTTAGTTCCATTCACAACACCTCAGATAATGAAGCAGTCTATGCCCGCATGCAGCAAGACCTGGACAACATTCCAACATTGGGCTGATAGGTGGCAAGTAACATTCGCGTCACACAAGTGCCAGGCAATGACCATTTCCAACAAGCGAGAGTCTAACCATCTCCCCTTGACGTGCAATGGCATTACCATCGTCAAATCCCCCACCATCAACATCCTGGGAGGGTCACCATTGACCAGAAACTTAACTGGACCAGTCACATAAATACTGTGGCAACAAGAGCAGGTCAGAGGCTGGGTATTCTGCGGCGAGTGTCTCACCATCTGACTCCCCAAAGCCTTTCCACCATCTACAAGGCACAAGTCAGGATTGTGATGGAATAATCTCTACTTGCCTGGATGAGTGCTGCTCCAACAACACTCACGAAGCTCACCACCATCCAGGACAAAGCAGCTCACTTGATTGGCACTCCAATCACATCTACAAGATGCACTGCAGCAACTCCCCAAGCTGCCTTCAGTCGCACCTCCCAAACCCACGACCTCTACCACCTACCACAAGGGCAGCAGGTGCATGGGAAAACCATCACCTGAAAGTTCCCCTCCAAGTTACACTCCTTCCTGACTTGGAAATATATCGCTGTTCCTTCACCGTCACTGGGTCAAAATCCTGGAATTCCTTCCGTAACAGCATTGTGGGAGTTCTTTCACCACAAGGACTGCAGCGGTTCAAGAAAATGACTCACCTTCTCGAGGGCAATTAGGGATGAGCAATAAATGCTGGCCTTGCCAGCGACGCCCACATCCCGGAGCAAATTTAAAAAAAAAGTATTGCCGTCACCTAATACCCGCGTGTGCATGTTTTCCAGCAGAGGCCCTGTGAATGAAAGAAAGGGAGAAAGAAATTGCACTTAGAAAGTACCTTTCACAACCTCAGGACTTCCACAAATTCTTTACGACCAATGAAATACTTTTTGAACTCCAGTCACTATTGGAATGCAGGGAACCTTGGTAACCAATGAGATGAATGAGCAATTAAACTGTTTTAGTTGGTTAAATGATAACTATTGTTCAGAACACCAGGAGAGCTTCCCTGCTTCTCTGTGAATACTACATTGGGATCTTTTACATCCACCTGAGAGGGTAGAGAAGTGCTAATTCGAAAGGTAGCGCCTCGAATAATGCAGTGCACTCTCAGTGCTGCACTAAAGTGTCAGCCTTGATTATGTGCTTAAGGCTCTAGAGTGACCTTCTGACTCAGAGGTGAGGTTGCTACTGAGCCAAGGCTGACACCTGTGGTCAATAGTAGCAGCCACTGCTGTCCAAGGTGAGATCAGCTAACGTAGCACAAAATGTGACTTGTACCCACCCTTTTCTGGCTTTTATGGCCGAGTATCACTCGGGGGTATACTTATCTGCTGGGCTTTTGGGAAAATTTTTAAACCTGACATTTCAATGTCTATGAAGGGAAGAATGATAATGCACTTGCAAGGACTGAGTTATTGTAAGATTGGTATTGGTGATGTTAAAATATGGCTACCATATTGAATAGAACAGTTGTAATTATATCCTGATAATCTCGAATCATGTTAATTGAGATATCAGATGGGTTAAGAGGATCAGAGGATATTACATACGCTTTACTTGGACAGAAAAGCTTTTATTTCCCCAAAGCGATTTCATGAGCAATGGGTTTCTGCTGCACATCTTTGAAATTTTAGATTCAATTTTCAATCTGGAAATGCCATACAGAAAAATCCAGGGTACAGTCAGCAAGCCATGTCCCTTTCGCTCCCATTTTACAGACTACTTGCTCCATTTCCATGCCCCATAATTGTAAAACCCTGATCCAGTTGCTCACTGTTGCCCAAATAATCCAGTTTCCAATGCCGAAAGCACTGACTGGGACTAATCAACTGCCAATTTCACCTTGAGACAGCTGATTTTTTGTGAATGAGTGATTTAAGTTGGTTATGGTACAAAGCCAACTGGCCAAAGTTGTCTGCAATTCAGAATGCCTCAGCCAAGAATAATATTTCTTTGCAAATTAATGATGTGTTTGTCAGGATTCAGCTGTGTAAGCAGACCTTTACCGAGTTCTAAATGTATTCTGATTTAGTACTGCTAAAATTACTGCTGATGAATGAAAGTCTGATTTGAAGCACTTGTGTGCAACAGGACTCAGCTCTGCAACACTCGTCATTTTTGTATTTCACTCCCTCCATTCACCCCCCCACCCATCTCATTTTAATTCTCTTGCTAATTTCTATGTTTCACACCAGTATTCACATCATTATTCCGGATTTTTTTGTCCCATTTTCCACAGAAAGGATTTCTTTTAACGATTGGAGGGCTGAAATTGCCCCACGCTAGATTTGCAGCGCATAATTTGAATTAGTGATTCGTTTTTGCGCCGGTGTGGGAAATACCAGAGCCGACGCGGATTTGCCCGCTTGGAGGAAACAAAATGGTGGGTCGGTAACGGTGCATTCTTGTGGCGCTCCCGGGGGTCTCGCAGCGTGTGACGCTCAGCGCCCACTACTCACAACAATGCACTGCTGATGATGTCAGTGCGTTGCTGACACACTGCATCGCAACATCCCTCCCCTTCTCTTAAACGGGAGGGCCGCTGCGATCTGAGCAGCACCTTCTGTGCCCCGCCCACTGGGCCACCAGGGAGGGTGTCGGCCGGACCAGTGGCCTGGCACCCAAGAGGAGATGCTGGACTGCCTGTTGGTCGAGCCAGCAGCCGCCATTGTCGGGCCGACTGAAAAGGCCGGCGCGGGGCGATAAAGGGTTGTGGCGCACGGCGATGACATTATCGCGGGGTGCAGCGCAAAGCCCTTTTCGCCCGCTGACCACGGGGGCAATTCAGTGTGTAGCGCGCGGGTGAAAACCCTTTAGCGCATCCTTATCGCTGGCCGCCAGCGCCAACTGGCCCTGCGCAAAGGTGCAATTTCGGCCCCTGTGTTTTAAAAGAAAGTATTAACAACATCAAGATGTTGCATATGCTGATGAAAATTGTTTTCCTGGAAGACTGTCAGCAACAAGCAATTTGTTAAGTCTGTCTCAATCATCAATAAACACGTCACACACATTGTATTCGGAGATCCCTTGTCCCGGGTGCTCGCCAGAGATCGGCTGGAATAGGCGCTCCTCTTTGGTTGTGAATAGGGAGAGATTAAAAACAGAGACATGGGCAGCCAGTCAAGTCCAGCCAAGATTGTGAAGTTAGTCAGACTTAAACAGAAAAATGCAAGGGCAATCTTTGACCAGGCTTGGAAGCAGTATTTAGGTGGGTAGTTTAATCATATTACTTGGTTTGACAAACAACTGACGTGAGGAAGCATAGCATGTTTATTATTTTGTTTTCTCAGTTAACCTTCAAAAAGATTGAAGAAGCACACAAATATCCATTTCAGATCCCAAGGGAATAATATTGTTGCACCCGAAGGTTATGCTATCGTTATAGTTAGATAGTGAAGTGTGGGGGCAACCCTAAATGTAAGAAGCACCAATCACTTATGGGAGTGACCATAAGGGAAAATCTGAGGCATCACCTTAAACTTGTAATACAGGTTTTTTGCTATTGCTGTGGTGTCATCGAGTGGAAGGAGGTTCTTGATTTAATTCAATCTGTTCGGCAACCTCTAGAAAAATGCCTTTCTTTTGTTTTTTTTGCTTCCCACCCCGATGATCTGGTGGAAATTAGGAACTGACAATGTGGGAAATTTGCAGGGACAGATTTGCCTCAGTCCTCTGCAGGAGCAATGCAGTTGGGACATCAATACCTTGTGTCAACAGGTCGATTGTCGAGATCATTTAAAAAAAAAAATCACAGGTTGCCTCACTTAAGAGCAATTTCACTGCTCAACCAATTGTAATGAATTAGCATTATTTCAATAAATCCAGAACCTTACAAAAGTCAAGCCCGTCAAAAGCAATTCAATCTTATGGTAATTCCTATTTGTAATAAAGGACATTTTATAATTGAGGTTTTTTTTGATGACAGGTTTGAAATTCCTGCATTTAAATGATCCAGTCAGCTAATCTACATTGTAGCTGTGAAACTGTTCAAAGGAATAATTGCTCTGAATGTTTCTGTAGACTGGCATAGCTGCCGCCATTTCCAGCACCCTCGGAGTCGGCACCTGCTAACCGGAGAGATTGCTGTACACAGTGCTCCATTGAAAAGAATTAACTCTTATTATCACACAGCTGCAAAATGACATTGATCAAATGCATGTAGTCCTTGTGCATTGGCAGCTTTGCCGCCAAGGTCTTTGACATTTTTTTAAAACAACCAATTCACTGCATTAGTTGATGTGTTGGCAGAGAGTGTGACTTAAACTCTGTTGTGCCGACAAGAGTGGGAAATATTGAAAGCTAATGTTGATTTAAAACAACAAAGTGCAAATGGGGTCAGTGTGGCAATCTGTTTCTACCTCGCATGAGGTAAGCTGCTTTCGAATACTTCCGGTTTAGTTCTCAGAGTTTTAAGGAGAATCAGGTTTCAAAATATCTCTTTAAAAGCAATTCAATTCTAGTGTTTGACATATTATCAATATATACCAAAATAAAAATCACCCTTGTAATGCTTTGTTGGGAATTGAATAGCAATCAGTGCTTTCTGTACATCGGGAGTGTTAATAGGAACACATCCTGTACCATGGGATTTAGTGGGAAATGAGTCGTGAACAGATTCAGTATGAGGACTCAGCCAAGAGCAGATTCTTCAGTTTCAGGGTTTAAGTAGGAACAATGCAGTGAGAGATATTCTGTATAAAGGTTTTGTTAGGAATTGAGCAGTGAGCACATCCTTCTTCATGGAAGGCTTTATTAGGGACGTAGCAAAGAGCAGATCCTTCTTTATGTAGGGCTTGAATAGGGGCTGCATAATAATGTGTATGCGAGGCATCATTGGGAATTAGCCAGTCAACAGATCTTTCTGCATGGAGGGCTTCGTGGGGACAAAGCAAAGAGCAGATTCTTCTGTGTGGAATTTTACGCCGGGCTACAGAGTGACCGGATACTCTGTATAGAGCGCTTTAGTGGGAAGTTGCAATGACACATCCTGTACCATGGAATTTAGTGGGAAATGAGTAGTGAACAGATATGAAATTGGCTAAGTGACAGGAAACAGAGTAGTAGTGAACGGCTGTTTTTTGGACTGGAGGAAGGTATACAGTGATGTTCCCTAGGGGTCGGTACCAGGACCACTGTTTTTCTTTATATATATATATTCATAATTTAGACTTGGGTGTACAGGGCACAATTTCAAAATTTTCAGTTGACACAAAACTTGGAATTAATTGAACAGTGAGGGAAATAGTGATAGACTTCAAGAAGACATAGACAGACTGATGGAATAGGCAGACATGTGACAGATGAAACTTAACGCAGAAAAGTGCGAAGTGATACATTTTGGTAGGAAGAACAAACAGAGGCAATATAAGCTAAAGGGTAAAATTCTAAAGGGGGTGCAGGAACAGAGAGATCTGGGAGTATATGTGCACAAATCATTGAAGATGGCAGGAAAGATTGAGAAAGCAGTTAAAAAAACATATGGGATCCTGGGCTTCATAAACAGAGGCATAGAGTAAAAAAAGCAAGAAAGTTATGATGAACGTTTATAAAACACTGGTTCGGCCTCAACTGGAGTATTGTGTCCAATTTTGGGCGCGGCACTTTAGGAACAATGTGAAGGTCCTGTATGCAGAAAAGATTTATAAGAATGGTTCCAGGGATGAGGGACTTCAGTTACATGGATAGACTGGAGAAGCTGGGATTGTTATACTTGGAGCAGAGAAGCTTGAGAGGAGATTTGATAGAGGTGTTCTAAATCATGAAGGGTCTAGACAGAGTAGAAAGAGAGAAACTGTTGCCATTGGCAGAGGGTCGAGAACCAGAGGACACGGATTTAAGGTGATTGGCAGAAGATCCAAAGGCGACATGTGGAAAAACATTTTGACGCGGCGAGTGGTTAGGATCTGGAATTCACTGCATGTAAGGGTGGTGGAGGCAGATTCAATTGTGGCTTTCAAAAGGGAATTGGATAAGTACCTGAAGGAAAAAAAATTGCGGGGGGAAGAACGGGGGAGTGAGACTAGCTGAAGTGCTTCTGCAGAGAGCCGGCACAGGCTCGACGGGCCAAATGGTCTCCTTCTCTGCTGTAACTATTCTATGATTTAACTGTCAGTCGATCTTTCTGTAATTGGGCTTCGATGGAGGCTGATTGGTCCTTCTGCAGGTGAGGCTTTGGTGGGGATTGACAATGAGCCAATCCTTTTGTAGGTGTGACTTTAGTGGGGACTGCACAGTGAGCAGATCCTTCTGGAGGAGAGGTTCGTAAGGCAAATATTTCTGTGATTTAAAAAAAACTTAATACTGTAGTTTTATTAAATAATTTAAAATGCAGTAATTGTACAGCAGGTTAATTGGCAAAGTCAGGGCTAACTTTCGAAGTGTTAACGTCATTGGTACACAGTGATTTTATTGCTTCAGTTAAGGAGCTTACTAGTCAATGCTTCTTTACTTTTTTTGACAGGTGATCTGTACCCTTGTGGCAGCGTTTCTGCATTTCTTCTTCCTGTCGTCATTCTGCTGGGTGCTGACAGAGGCCTGGCAGTCATACATGGCTGTCACAGGAAGATTGCGAAATCGAATCATTCGGAAACGTTTTCTTTGTCTTGGATGGGGTTAGTAGATAGCATTTTTTATGTCCGATAGCCATGGAAAATATTGCTAATTTTATTATCAGTTTACAACTCCACTTCTATTTTGCCTTGACAACCCCATCCTTTCCATCCTGTCCTTTCCTGTGAAGCTCCTTGGTACGTTTTACTACTGTTGTAGGATGGTAAAGTTAATGTGGTCATAGTATATATTGGCTTCATGGGTTTTTTGCTAAATAATTCATAGCAACAGATTGCTATTAAGAACTAGTTGGTTAATTAACAATCACACTACACATTACTAGTTCACCCACTAGGCTCACAACTACAAGCCTCATCGTGGATGACCTAGACCCAACTGACCGGGGTTTTATTGAGTCTTGTGAACATCACGTGACTGGCTAAGACACTCACAATGCAACAGCTCTACAACTATTTTTGTAAAACAGTAAATCAAATGCCCCCCTACTAGTTTGCCTCCCTTGGACTTAAGGGCATACAATGTGGCCAAGACTAGTGGGAGGCCAGAGGATTGGGAAACTGTTAAAAGCCAGCAAAGAACGACTAAAAAATAATAAAGTGAGGGAAGATAGATTATGAAAGTAAATTAGCATGAAATATAAAAACAGATAGTAAGAGTTTCTACAGGTACCTAAAAAGGAAAAGATTGGCTAAAGTAAATTACAAGAACTACATATATATATACACACACACACACACGTTTACACTATAGGTCTTAGTCCACTCTCTCCACTGTCACCATCTCTCAAGTAAATTAAAATAATACTAGAGGGGCATTAGAACTGACAAATTAACAAATTAAACTTTGGGACGAAAACCAACCAAATTAAAATTTGGCTGCCGGGGGTGATGATGCACGCCAGTCCCTCCGGTGCTCACCTCTCGTGGAAGACCGCGAGCGTACCAGTGGAGCGATAGCTCTGCAAACCTGTGAGCATGCTCCGGTGTGTATATTACAATCATCTTCACATTTTCTGTTTAATTCATCGGTAGACATAGTTGAGCAGTGTAGAGTAGATTGTCTCACTACCGGTATCGCCTCAGAAGATGTCACAAGTTCCCAAGATAACTGTGGATAAGGATAACCTTCCACAGTTAGCTTATATTTCTTTAAAAAAATTGACACTCCATCATTGCAGAATAATTCTAAGGCTGTTGTCTCCATCTGGAAAAGTTCATGAGAATTATGGAAATAAGAGAGTAAGCATGAGACAGTAGATGTTAGCTTTTCTGGCGTTGTGCACCTGCTCGATATGGGCTAGTTATGGCATTGAACATTATTTATAGATATATTGTCAGGATGAAAACATCAATTGGTCAGTAAAATATAAACTGAAGGGTGACATGATAAAGGGGTTGCAGGGCAGGTTGAGAAAGCGTTTAAAAAAGCATACGGAATCCTGACCTTCATAAATAGAGGCATCGAGTACGAAAGTAAGGAAGTCACGATGCACATTTATAAAACACTGGTTCGGCCTCAACAGAAGTATAGTGTCCAATTCTGAGCACCGCACTTTAGGAAAGATGCGAAGGCCTTAGAGAGGGTGCAGAAAAGATTTATGAGAGTAATCCAAGGATGAGGGACTTCAGTTACGTGGATAGACTGGAGAAGCTGGGGCAGTTCTCCTTAGAGCAGAGAAGGTTGAGAGGAGATTTGATAGAGGTGTTCAAAATTATGGGTCTAGACAGAATAGATAGAGAGAAGCTGTTCCCATTGCCAGAAGGGTCAAGAACCAGAGGACACAGATTTAAGGTGATTGGCAGAAGAACCAAAGGCAGCATGAGGAAAAACCTTTATACGCAGCGAGTGGTTGAGATCTGGAATTCACTGCCTGAGAGGGTGGTGGAGACAGACTCAATCGTGGCTTTGAAAAGGAAATTGGATAAGTACCTGAAGGGAAAAAAAAGGGCAGGGGAGTGGGACTAGCTAAAGTGCTGCAACCGTTCTATGATTCTAATATCAGACAGAAGCTAATTAATCTTCATCGGTTTAAAACTGGTTGATTTAAAACAAATTGTTGACTCCTTGTAAATTTAGCTATTGTATTTCTTCAACCTTGACAGTAGGAATTACAGGGAGAGCAGTTCTGAACAGATTTATCTTTCGATCTTTCCTTTTGGGGAAGTACCTGTCTGCCACTTAGTCCCCGCCACGAATGTTACAGCAGAGATTAGAGAAAGTGTGTGAAATACAATCCTCTATCTTACCACCCTGTGGGACAGTCCATTGGAGCCACACCTCAGCTCTTGAGATGTGTAATTTTGGAAATTATTTTTATTTTAGTTACTTCTGGGTTCTGTGCCAAATTAGCAGTTGGGAGCTTATGCTGTGATATTAAAAGGAGGACGTTAAAGGCATTCATAATGCCATTTCTGGCACTTTATGAAGAAATACCATGTATTGATTTCATGGAAACTCTACATCCAATATATAATAATCTATACTTTAGACCTCAGTTTTCATTTAGCTTTAATGGCAATATTCCTAGTCGAGAGGGTAGAGAGGAAGCTCTACAGTTGGCCTTAGAAGGTTTGTAGAATAGGTCACTTGCCGTACAATAGTTCACTGTCTGGTTTTGAGAGGAACAGCTGATTTTCACTCGACTCTGCTAACATTCAAACTTAGATCATCCATCCTTTCGTTAATGGTGCAGCTCCAACAACACTCAAGCATTTCTACACTATCCAGGACAAAGCAGTTCACTTTATTGGCTTAGACGTTCACTCTCCACCATCGGTGCACCATGGCTGCAGTGTATGAAGCTCTGTGGGCCATCAGCAGCAGCAGAATTGTATTCCTCCACAATCGGTAACCTCATGGCCCGGCATATCCCTCACTCTCTCATTACCATCAAGGCAGGCAACCAACCCTACTGCAGTGTATACTATCTGCACGCACCATCTTGACTTTGACAAATTTTTTCGTGGGGGTATGGTAACATAGTGTTTATGATACTGGGCTAGTAATCCAGAGGGCTGGATGAATGATCCAGAGATGTGAGTTCAGATCCCACCATGGCAGCTGGGGAATTTAAATTCAGTTATTTTCATTCGTTCCTGGGATGTGGGCGTCGCTGGGAAGGCCAGCATTTATTGTGGATCCCTAATTGCCCTTGAGTGAATTGCTAAGCCATTTCAGAGGGCTTTTTATTCCAGATTTATTTAATGAACTAAATTTAAATTCCCCAGCTGCCATGGTGGGATTTGAACTCAGGTCTCTGGATCATTCATTCAGCCCTCTGGATTACTAGTCCAGTAAAATAACCCTATAAAGAAGCAAAATACTGCAGCTGCTGGAATCTGAAATAAAAACAGAAAATGCTGGAAATCTCAGCAGGGCAGGCAGCATCTGTGGAGAGAAAAACAGAGTTAACATTTCAGGTTGATGACCCGTCTTCAGAACTGGCAAATGTTCGAAAAGAACAAATTCTTAAGGAGCACTGAAAGGGGGAGGAGAAGAATGAACAAAAAGGAACGTCTGTGATAGGTTGGAAGACAGGGGAGATTAGAGAGACAAAAGGAATAATGGGCTGACTTGAAATGGTAACGGCAGAAGTTAGAAAAAGGTTAGTTTAGCTAGGGTGTAAATGGCGGAATAATTACCAGCTGCCGTTGCAGAGAGAAAAAAATACATAAGATTTTGGGGGGTGCGGGGGGAGGGAGACAAAGATGGGCAGAAGTTATGCTCTGAAATTGTTGAGTTCAGAAGGCTGTAAAGTGCCTAAACGAAAGATGAGGTGCTGTTCCTCAAGCTTGGGTTGAGTTTCATTGGAACAGTGTAGGAGGACGGAGATGTCAGAGTGGAGTGGAGCCGGGTATTAAAGTGACAGGCAACTGGAAGCTCAGGGTCACGCTTAGGGACTGAACTTAAACCCTATGCTAGTATCAGTAATGTTGACCTTGAAACGACAGGATTGTCATAAAAACCCATCTGGTTGAGTAATGTCTTTTAGGGAAGGATATCTGCCATCCTTACCTGGCCTAGCCTATGTGTGAGTCTAGGCCCACTGCCCTCTGAAATGGCCGAGTAAGCCACTCTCAATTGTACCAAACCACTACGAAAAAACAAAATAAGAACCGCCTGGCATTGACTGAGGCACCGACTTCGAACATGACAAAGCACACCCAGTCGACCCTGCAAAGTCCTCCTTACTAACATCAACAGATGGTGATGGTGGAGCCTGGGAAATTTCAGTCAATGTCCCAGACTTCTCCATCACCATCCGTAGGTAGGACAGGGCATACCCACCACAGGTGGTGGCACAACACGACATAGTCATACTCACAGAAACAGCCAATTTGAGCCAATCTCTCAGACGCCTCCATCACCATCTGTAGGCAGGACAGTTCGGAGCGAGTGGCCTTGGAATACTCAACATTGACTCTGGACCCCATGAAGTCTCATGGCTTCAGGTCAAGCACGAGCTCGGCAAGGCTGCTGATTATCACCTACTGCCTTCCCTCAGCTGATGACTCCTCCATGTTGAACACCACTTTGAAGAAGACTGAGGGTAGCAAGGGCACAGAATGCAAGGCTTCAATGTCCATCACCAAGAGTGGCTCAGTAGCATCACTACTGACTGAACTGGCCAAGCCCTGAAGGACATTGGCTGCCACACTGAGCCTCCAGCATGTGGCGAGGGAACCAACACAAGGGAAAAACCTACTTGCCCTCGTTTTCACCAATCTACCTGTCATAGATGCATTTGTCCATGACAGTAGTGGGAGAGTGACCACCACCCAGTGCTAGTTGAGACGAAGTCCCATCTTCACACTGAGGCCACCCTGCATTGCATTGTGTGGTGCTACCACTGTGCTAAATGGGATAGCTTCAGAACAGATCTAGCAGCTCAAAACTGGGCATCCATGAAGCGCTGTGAGCCATCAGCAGAAGCAGAACTGTATTCCACCACAATCTATAACTTCATGGCCTGGCATATCCCTCACTCTACCATTACCACCAACCCTGGTTCAATGAGGAGTGTAGAAGAGCAAGCCAGGAGCAGCACCATGTGTACCTAAATATGAGGTGCCAGCCTGGGAAAGCTGCAACACAGGACTATGTGCATGCTAAACAATGGAAGCAACATGTTATAGACAGAGCCAAGAGATCCCATAACTAACGGATCAGATCAAAGCTCTGCAGTCCTGCTACATCCAGTCGTGAATGGCCGTGGACAGTTAAACAACTAACGGGTGGAGGAGGCTCCATGAACATCCCCATCCTCAATGATGGCAAAGCACAAAAGACAAGGCTGAAACATTTGCAACCATCTTCAGCCAGAAGTGCTGCGTGGATGATCCATATTGGCCTCCTCCTGAGGCCCCAATCATCAGAGAAGCCACTCTTCAAACAATTTGATACACTCCACGTGATACCAAGAAATGGCTGAACACATTGGATACAGCCAAGGCTATTTGCCAACAACATCCTGGGTGTCGTGCTGAAGATTCGTGCTTCAGAACTAGCCGCGCCTCTAGCCAAGCTGTTCCAATAAAGCTACAACACTGGCATCTACCCGACAATGTGGAAAACTGTTCTGGTATGTCCCGTCCACAAAATGCAGGACAAATCCAATCTGGCCAATTACCGCGCCATCATTCTACTCTCAATCATCAGCAAAGTGATGGAATGTGTTATCGATAGTGCTATCAAGCAGCACTTACTCACCAATAACCTGCTCACCGATACCCAGTTTGGATTCTGACAGGACCACTCAGCTCCAGACCTCATTACAGCCAAACATGGATAAAAGAGCTGAATACCAGAGGTGAGGTGAGAGTGACTGCTGTTGAAATCAACCAGCATTTGACAAAGTGTGGCATTAAAGAGCCCTAATAAAATTGAAGTTAATGGGAATCAGGGAAAACTCTCTACTAGCACAAACCAAGATGGTTGTGATTGTTGGAGACCAAGCATCCCAGCCCCAGGACATTTCCGCAGGAGTTCCTCAGGACAGTGTCCCAGGCCCAACTATCTTCAGCTGCTTCATCAATGGCCTTCCCTCAATCATAAGGTCAGAAATGGGGATGTTCGCTGATGATTGCACAGTGTTCAGTTCCATTTGTAACTCCTCAGATAATGAAGCAACCAGTGCCCACATGCAGCAAGGCCTGGACGACATTCAAACTTGAGCTGACAAGTGGAAGGTAACATTCGCGTCACAAAAGTGCCAGGAAATGACTATTTCCAACAAGAGAGTCTAACCACCGCCCCTTGACATTCAACGGCATTACCATTGCCGAATCCCCCATCATCAACATTCTGGGGATCACTATTGACCAGAAATTCAACTGGACCAGCCACATAAATATTGTGGCTGCAAGAGCAGTCAGAGGCTGGGTATTCTGTGGCGAGTGTCTTACCTCCTGATTCCCCAAAGCCTTTCCATCATCTACAAGGCATAAGTCAAGAATGTAATCAAGTACTCTCCACTTGCCTGGATGATTGCAGTTCCAACAACACTCGAGAGGCTCGACACCATCCAGGACGAAGCAGTCCGGTTAATTGGCACCCCATCCATCACCTTAAACATTCACTCCCTCCACCACCGGCGTACCATGGCTGCAGTGTCTACCATCTACAAGTTGCACTGCAGCAACTCACCTAGGCTTCATCAACAGCACCTCCCAAACCCGCAACCTCTACCACCTAGAAGGACAGGGCAACAGGCACCTGGGAACACCATCACCTGCATGTTCCCCTCGCACACCATCCTGACTTGGAAATATATCACCATTCCTTCGTTGTCGCTGGGCGGAAATCCTGGAACTTCCCCTCCCCCCCCCTCCTTCTAACAGCACTGTAGGAGTACCTTCACCAAGGACTACAGCGGTTCAAGAAGGTGGCTCACCACTGTCTCAAGGGCAATAAATGCAGGCCTTGCCAGTGACACTCACATCCCATGAACTAACAAAAAAATATTAATCGTCACTGGGTTAAAATCCTGGTACTCTTTACCTAACAACATTGTGAGAGCACCTTCACCACACGGACTGCAGTGGTTCAAGAAGAAAGCCCATCACTAATTTCTCGAGGTTAACTAGGGATGGACAATAAATGCTGGTCGTAACAGTGACATCTACATCCTGAGAATGAATAAATAATGAATCAAATGTGAAGAACCCCTCTGATAATCCGCTGGCATTATGGAAGCAGAAACCCAGTGGGTTGCTGCAAATGTAATATCTTAGATTTTAATCTGCAAATGAGAAAAATTAGTTTGATGCTGAGTGCTTAGCTTTCAGGTTCTCTGAGTCTTGAATTTTCCTGTAAAATAACCTGCATTCTAAACAGTAATGTTCTGAATGGCAATAAATTTGTGCACTTCTCTTAAGGCTACAACAAAAAAAGATTGCTCCTCAACTAACAAGGAGGCAGTAAAGGAGATAAAAATGGTGCTAGTTTAAATAGGAAGCAGTATCTCATTGCACTTCCATTATGTGTTGCATGAGCTTCAGTTTTGCTTAAATTGTGAAAATTTATTCCACATCATTACACAATTGTTTTAGATAACATGCAAAGCACAATTTGAAAATGAATAACAAAATCCCATAAATGCAGCTTTATTTTATCACTGGCAATCCAAGCACTTTTGAAGATATTTAAAATGCATGGCTGTCTACCATATTGATTATCTTGCAGTATCTATCTACTTTTTTTAAATCCCAGAGTACTGTAAAGAATAGTTCTGATGTAGAGAGCTATAGATACAGATATATATATATTATAGAGAGAAAGAGAGAGAGCTACTAACATTGCACACAGATAAGTATATTCAAATCAAATATCTTTTCTTGCAAAATGCTAGTTTTAAATGCAGTCGTAAAAAAAGTAAGGAGGATTTTGCATTTTTTTTTCAGAAAATGGAGTCATATTTTTGCTATTATATAATCATTTTTTGGTTGCTTTATTTTAGGTTGTGTAATTCAAGCAGTGTTGTCATGTCCTGGAATTGCGTTTGCCAGTACCAGCGTGCTGGGTATTTGAGACAAGCAGAACCAAAAAAACTGATTGCTTTTTTGTTGTGACCAGCAGAAAAATAACTGATTTTATAAACATTTCATTATCTTTCCTCTTGTGAGGGATTCCTTATTCCAGGCTACCACTGAGTTCACGGCTTCAGAGCTATTAGTTCAATATTCCAATTAAATTATGGGAGCACTTCTGCAGTATAATGCAGATGCCCACTTTTACTTTAGAGCATATTCAGTGCGCCCCCTACAAATTATCCCCTATGTTGAGGGAAAGTCCATAATACCTCTGCAACTCTACCCCAGCAGAGATCTGGAGAGGAAGGGAGAAATTGGGAAAACTAAATAAATTCACTACTATTGCCAATTCCTCTAACTCTCTTGGACTTGGTCCAAATACTAAGTCCATTCTTTTACAGCTCCCAATGCAACATGAAATTGAGCCAAAATTGGAGTAGAATTTAACATAATCAATTATTTTCGGTAAATGAACAAGTGCATAAAAAAAGATGGAGCAATAAAGCATGTTCCATCTATACCCTGTATATAATCTACTCTGTCAGGGAGTCTACCCGTTAATCTCCCAAGGAATGGTTTTGAGGAATTTATTTTTTCTTTTCTCTTCTTAGACCGCCCCACCCACGCAACTCCCCCATCCCCATGGAAACCAAGCAAGACTTGTTACAGTCAGGCTTTTCCTAAACATTTGCTCTCATGTTCACAACTAGAAGACAGATTCCATACCCAAACTAAAACTTGCATCTCACTCATTGGTGTGTATGGAAAAGTGAGCCCAAAATTAACTATTACCACCCAGTCATGGTTTCTCACTCACTAGAGATTAGCTGGCATGACTAGTAATTTTTGTTCCACTTGCAGAGATGGGAAATAAAAAAATTATCAGACCAGTGCAGACAATTAAAACTACTTGCTCAACAGGGCACGGCAAGATACTGAAGTAGTACAATAATCAAACTTACACAATATATGAACAGTTTAAAAATAAAAGAGATAGTGCAAAATCCATAACGCTCTTTTCAATAGCTTCTGGATGAAGATTGGGCAGATACGCATCGGGCTTTGAAGGCAGGCGTGAAAAGGCACAGCATTGGGAATCAGATGGGTGGATTAGACACACAACTTTATCTATGATCGGATGAATTATTGAATGCACAATCAATTTGTATTACATAGAAACATAGAAAATAGGTGCAGGAGTAAGCCATTCAGTCCTTCAAGCCTGCACCAACATTCAATATGATCATGGCTGATCATGCAACTTCAGTACCCTATTCCTGCTTTCTCTCTATACACCTTGATCCCTTTAGCCGTAAGGGCCACATCTAACTCCCTCTTGAATATATCCAATGAACTGGCATCAACAACTCTCTGCCATAGGGAATTCCACTGGTTCACAATTCTCTGAGTGAAGAAGTTTCTCCTCATCTCAGTCCTAAATGGTTTACCCCTTATCCTTAGACTGTGAGCCCTGGTTCTGGACTACCCCAACATCAGGAACATTCTTCCTGCATCTAACCTGTCCAATCCCATCAGAATTTTATATGTTTCTATGAGATCCCCTCTCATTCTTCTAAATTTCAGTGAATATAAGCCTAGTCGATCCAGTCTTTCTTCATAATGTCAGTCCTGCCATCCCGGGAATCAATCCAGTGAACCTTCGCTGCACTCCCTCAATAGCAAGAATGTCCTTCTTCAGATTAGGAGACCAAAACTGTACACAATATTCAAGGTGAGGCCTCACCAAGACCTTGTACAACTGCAATAAGACTCCCTGCTCCTATACTCAAATCCTCTCGCTATGAAGGCCAACATGCCATTTGCCTTCTTCATCGCCTGCTGTACCTGCATGCCAACTTTCAATGACTGATGTACCATGACACCCAGGTCTCGTTGCACCTCCCTTTTCCTAATCTGTCACCATTCAGATAATCTGCTTCCTTTTTTTGCCACCAAAGTGGATAACCTCACATTTATCTACATTATACTGCATCTGCCATGCATTTGCCCACTCACCGAACTTGTCCAAGTCAGCCAGCAGCCTCTTGGCATCCTCCTCATAGCTCACACTGCCACCCAGCTTAGTGTCACCTGCAAACTTGGAGATATTACATTCAATTCCTTCATCTAAATTATTAATGTATATTGTAAATAGCTGGGGTCCCAGCACTGAACCTTGTGGTACCCTACTAGTCACTGCCTGCCATTGTGAAGAGGACCTGTTTATTTCTACTTAGTATATTACCCCCAATACCATGTGCTTTAATTTTGCACACTAATCTCTTGTGTGGGTCCTTGTCAAAAGCCTTTTGAAAGTCCAATTACACCATATCCACTGGTTCTCCCTTGTCCACTCTACGAGTTACATCCTCAAAAAATTCTAGAAGAGTTGTCAAGCATGATTTCCCTTTCATAAATCCATGCAAATGTGCTGCTATTACTTATTTAATAATTGACTCCAACATTTTCCCCACTACTGATGTCAGGCGAACGGGTCTATAATTCCTTGTTCTCTCACTCCCTCCTTTTTTAAGAAGTGGGATTACATTAGCTACCTCCCAATCCATAGAAACTGATCCAGAGTCAGTAGACTGTTGGAAAATTACCACCAATGCATTCATTATTTCTAGGGCCACTTCCTTAAGTACTCTGGGATGCAGACTATCAGGCCCTGGGGATTTATCGGCCTTCAATCCCATCAATTTCCCTAACACAATTTCCTGACTAATAAGGATTTCCTTCAGTTCCTCCTTCTCTCTAGACCCTCGGTCCCCTAGTATTTCTGGAAGGTTATTTGTGTCTTCCTCAGTGAAGACAGAACCAAAGTATTTGTTCAATTGGTCTGCCATTTTTTTGTTCCCATTATAAATTCACCTGATTATGACTGCAAGGGACCTACATTTGTCTTTACTAATCTTTTTCTCTTCACATATCTATAGAAGCATTTGCAGTTAGTTTTTATGTTCCCTGCAAGCTTCCTCTCATACTCTAATTTTCCCCTCCAAATTAAACCCTTTGTCCTCCTCTGCTGAATTCGAAATTTCTCCCAGTCCTCAGGTTTGCTGCTTTTTCTGGCCAATTTATATGCCTCTTCCTTGGATTTAACACTAACCCTAATTTCCCTTGTTAGCCACGGTTGAGCCATCTACCCCATTTTATTTTTACTCCAGACAGGGATGTACAATTGTTGAAGTTCATCCATGTGATCTTTAAATGTCTGCCATTGACTATCCACCGTCAACCCTTCAAGTATAATTTTCCAGTCTATCCTAGTCAATTCACGTCTCACACCATCGAAGTTATCTTTCTTTAAGTTCAGGACCCTATTCTCTGAATTAACTGTGTCATTCTCCATCTTAATGAAGAATTCTACCATATTATGGTCACTCTTTCCCAAGGGGCCTTGCACAACAAGATTGCTAATTAATTCTCTCTCATTACACAACACCCAGTCTAGGATGGCCAGCTCTCTAGTTGGTTCCTCGACATATTGGTCTCTCAAACCATCCCTTATACACTCCAGGAAATCCTCCTCCACCGTATTGCTACCAGTTTGGTTAGCCCCATCTATATGTAGATTAAAGTCACCCATGATAACTGCTTATTGCATGCATCCCTAATTTCCTGTTTGATTCCATCCCCAACCTCACTGCTACTGTTTGGTGGTCTATACACAACTCCCACTAGCATTTTCTGCCATTTGGTGTTCCGCAGCTCTACCCATACAGATTCCACATCATCCAAGAAAATGTCCTTCCTTACTATTGCGTTAATCTCCTCTTTAACCAGCAACGCTACCCTACTTCCTTTTCCTTTCTGTCTATCCTTCCTGAATATTGAATACCCCTGGATGTTGAGTTCCCAGTCGTGGTCCTCCTGGAGCCATGTCCCCATAATCCCAATTACATCATATCCGTGAACAGCTATCTGCGCGGTTAATTCATCCACCTTATTACGAATGTTCCTCGCATTGAGATACAGAGCCTTCAGGCTTATTTTTTTAACACTCTTTGTCCTTTTAGAATTATGTTGTAATGTGGGCCTTTTTAATTTTTGCCTTTGATTTCTCTGCCCTCCACTTTTCCTTATCTCCTTTCTACCTTTTGCTTCTGCCCCCATTTTACTTCCCTCTGTCTCCCTGCATAGATTCCCATCCCCCTGCCATATTAGTTTAAACCCTACCCAACAGCACGAGCAAACACTCTAATACCTACAAATGTTAGGGAATGAGTTGACTAATCAGACAACTTAGCTTGTTGTTTGAACAGCTTTACTTGTAACTCGTGTTCGCATCATGCATATTTCTTACTATTTTGTTCACGGATAGAACAGAGGTGTTGGATGCCGTGGAATTGTCCTCACTACCTTCAGGCACTCTCAGAAGCTAGTGTAGCAACTTTGGGTGTGTCTGGCCTGTTGTGTTAAAAGCTTGAAAAGTAATTGGGTTGTTCAAAATACTTCTGTTAAAATGCAAAAAAAACTCACCGTTTGTAGAATGCTTTAACCCTGTTGGATTTCTCTTACAAAGAGCCAGCATATATATAAGGGTCAAATAGCCTGTTTCTGTGCTTTTGAAGGAAAAAAAACATTGCAGGGCTATGGGGAAAAGGTTGGGGAGTGGGGTTAGCTGAGCCGGCATAGGTTTGATGAGCCGAGTGGCCTTCTGTGCTGTAGCCATTCTATGATTTATACTTCCGTAGAATAATTTTTAAACCGTATTGATACATTGATCACCAAAACTCTCCACAGTACCATGCATATGGCTATCTAATATATATTTAATCCAAATTTGAGAAATAGACACAACTATTTTGCCACATAAGTGATTTTGAACAAACGGCATTAACCCATTTACCCATTTTGCCTTTATTTTATTTTAGGACTGCCCGCCCTTGTTGTGGCAACATCTGTTGGATTCACCAAATCGAAGGGATATGGAACAGTCAACTAGTAAGTAGGCCATAGCACTCCTTAAAGGTTTTTTTTAAATAAATGTATGATTATCCTTTTACTGATGTTTTCATTACAAAGTGATTCATTGCAGTCTTTCAGCTCACCGCGAGTCATATCTATTTGGAGTAGTTGATGCAGGCTGTTCCTACCTCTCATAATCTGCCGACCACTATCTTTTGGTGATCCTTCAATCCTCTAGCATCAAGCTAGGCTATACTCCAGAGAGAAAGTAATACAAAATCAAATCTCAGTGGCTTCTTTCCTTTAGCCTTTTCCCAATGACCTTTCGTGGTTTATTACTTCATCACTTGTATGTATGGCCATACATTACTTGCTCTATCACTTTTTTTTTACTATAAATCATTGCAATAATACAATATTTATAACACTGTTATTCTGTCAGGGCTGTCAGTTTGAAAAATACTGTATTTTACGCGTCTCTGACATGTATCGTATATATTGTTTATAGGAGATAGTTGGTTGGGTGGAAAATACATGGCACTCATTCAGACAAGTGTTTCGATAGCATCTTAAATGATGACGATGCTTGAGCAGTTTTCAAACATTGGTAGAATCTCAAAATCACATCACATGTCATAAATTCAGCCAGTTACTCCTTAATTCTATATAGTATATATGGTGTGTATATTTATTTTCAAAAATAACTTGATTTGTGGCAGGTATGTTGAATAGAGATGTGTGTAATGAAGAGACAAATATTGTAAGAGCTGAAGTCTTATAAAATTTGTACTGTCGTATTACACAATGTTTTTTCTCACAAGAAATAGGTTTTTAACCATACTCTGTTCAAATCAGAGTGACTGCGTATTATACAGTTTGACTGAAGAGTGTAAGTGGGGCTATTGAAGTAGCATTATGGGGACATACTAATGTAATCAACTTATTTTACCTGGCCAGCAACTCCTCAGTCGATGTGACTCGGTGCAGAGTTCAAAAAGGTTAATTATCATTAGTGTGATATTTCCCACTGATTTCTAATGTGAATGAAAAGGTTGGTACAAATATAAAGTGAGCGACTGAGAGGAGATCTAGTTGAGAAACATTGCCAATTAAGTTAGACATAGTGGGCTCTATTTTCCTCTTTGCCGACTTTTGGCACCCAGGAGGATTTTTTGTGCCCGATTGCGTCGAGAAAAAAAAACAATTTTCGCCAAAGTAAAATTTAATTTTGGCGCTGCGGTTCCTGAAGTTAAATCTGGGGGTGGAGCTTCAAGTCTGCGCCAAAAGCTGAAGTTGCCAAGGTAACGAGAGATATATGGGGCTGAAGCTCCACCTACCTGTGAGTTGAAGTTCCAGGGCTGGCAGCGGCAGGGGAGGGGGGTGGGGGATTGCCCAGGACTGAAGCAAGACCAGGAGATGGCGGGGCTGGGGGGTGGTGAGGGCAGCATTCGGCCCGGGATTGAAGTGGGAGCGGGGGGCAACACCAGAACAAGTAAGTGATCTTTAATGTAAGGAGATGCAAGAAACATGATCATTATAAACTATCTTTATGAACAAGACAAAACTGCAAAGAAACAGCTCCGATATAGACCTGAGCACCGATTTCCTTAAGTTAATGTCGGCTTTTTCTGATTGGTACTTAAAACCACTCTGCGCCGTCCTTAAGAAATCTGTGTTGGAGAAAATCGCTTAAACAGCCAAAAACGACGCAGAAATCAGTTTTTATCCAGACCTGCGCCAAAAAATCTGCTGTACAAAAAATCTGGCGCTGACAGTTGCCGCCAGCGTACAAACTTTGAGGAAATTTGCAAAATCAAGTTTGCGCAAAAAAAATCATTGGAGACCAATAAAACGATGCCCACTGGTGGCGAAAATTGAGCCCCAACTACTTCAAAATGGTTGTATCCAACGTGAA
The DNA here is from genome assembly GCF_044704955.1 of Pristiophorus japonicus. Taxonomy (NCBI): domain Eukaryota; kingdom Metazoa; phylum Chordata; class Chondrichthyes; family Pristiophoridae; genus Pristiophorus; species Pristiophorus japonicus. The sequence continues at coordinate 505,448,489 of NC_091977.1, read as the reverse complement.
GAAAGGGTCTCCTTCTGGGAAATCTGAAAAGATACAATTTTTCTTCAAAATATTGTGGCGGAGGTTAGGAAGTATCATTTTATCAAGGCTTTGCCACTGGCGCAGTGCCTCACTCATAAGAATATATCATAAGAAATAGGAGCAGGAGTAGGCCATACAGCCCCTAGAACCTGCTCCACCATTCAATAAGATCATGGTTGATCATTGACCTTAACTCCACTTTCCCGCCCAATCTCCATATCCCTTGATTCCCCGAGAGTTCAAAAATCTATCTCATCCTTGAATATACTCCATGATTCAGCATCCACAGCATTCTGGAGTGGAGAATTCCAAAGATTCGCAACCCTGTGAATGAATCAATGAATAAATTTCTCTTTATCTCAGTCCTGAGACTAAGATCCCTGGTTCTAGACTCCCCAGCCAGGGGAAACAGCCTCTCAGCATCTATCCTGTCAAGGCCTCTCAATGGGATTTTGATCGGTGAATCATGTGCCAATGTCAGCTTGCCACTTCGTGCTGCTCCTGGATTTTCAATTAAATATCTCCAACAATGATTAAAACCTGAAGGAATAAGGCTCCTTGTAATAGTTAATTTTCAGTGCCAGAGAGGTTAACTGGCAGTATTTAACACTTTTCACATTGTTAAAATGGTAATTAGACTTTACCTTCTGCAGCGAGTTTACTTATCAACCACGCAAGTATAGGAACTTCGCACCGCTCAATGCACTTGACTGGGGAGCTAGACAGTGAGTTACTGTTTTCGCAAAGCTAATGGTGGAGCAGCACAACTCCGCCAGCAACCTTTCAATTGCCACATTTCATCGCGCATCTGCCCTCACCTGAAGTTGGTGTTGCATTTTTACAAATATAATGGTGAGGGCTTTTTAGCTTAGTCGTTATTTTGACTGCAATTTTTGGGCCATTAAATGCTTCTTTGTGGTCCGAGTTGGCTTTCCTGGATTTTGACCAACCTTCCCTTGCCTATTCATTTTATTCAGTTCTATAAATGGAATTTACTTAGAGTTCACTGTCCAGTTCTGACGTGAGGCCCAAAATTAGAATGATAACCTGTCCTTTTTTTTGGTGACAAATGCTGGCTACTTCCAGCAATTTTTGTTGTTGTGTTGGTATTCAGGATTTCAAAGTGGCGGGAGAGGAATTCTGGTCCCCAAACATTGTAGAGGTATTTTGTTTTTAAACAGGATCGCCGCTCAGAAGCCAACCTGGCCGAAAGGCTTGGTTCCTTGTTGGGCAGGCAGTGCTGCAGCAGCACAGGAGCAGGTAAGTTTGTGCTGCTGAGGTAGAGATCGCGAGGGAGTGGGTACAGTGTGGCATATAGGGTCGGGCAGCGTATTATCGTGGAGATCGGAGACCGATTGGGGGCAGAGATGGGGTGTCGTGGCTCGGTCATTGCACTGAGGGGGGTCGCGGGTGGGTGATTGGGGGTGGTTCTGATCATGGAAGTTGGAAGTCCGATCATGGGGCGGGAAGTAGGTTAGCTTGGTGGGCCAGGGAGAAGCACCCCTGTTCCTTCTGGCCCACAAGTAGTGCTGGAAAACCACTTACCTCTTGCACGCAGCAGTCTTTGCCGCCTCCTAGCTGCTGGGTTAAATTTAAACAGCCTCAGTACAATATTTAAATGAGCGACCAGCCTCCTGGGAGCAGGATGATTGCCCGACCACTGTCCCACGTCCATTAAAATAGCAAGTGGGCGGGTTGGGTTCATGGTTGAGATTTAAAAAAATGTTTACATCTCACCCCGTCCAAACTCTCCTCTACGTTTCATAAATTTTACATTTTTATTCAAAATTATTTTTTATTGATGGTGGTTTGAACATCAAAAAATATATACAAAATCTGATATTTTATAAATGTATTACAGGACATGTCGATCAAACTTTGAGTGTGCCACTTTGTTGCTTGTGCAAATTCACTGTGACATTTATAAAAACCAAACACTATAATTGGCAATCAAGAAAAAAACTTCCTCAGCAAGAGAAAATGATTACTAATTGACCTAATTGTTCAGAATGTCACCAAATTAGCCTCCAACTGACCTCAGGATATTTCAACAATTAGACCATCAGCCCTTAAAAAGACAGGCCGCTTTACACACAGCTGCCTCTGAGCAAGGCTTAGAATAATCGAAGTTTATAGCTCAGAATGAAGACATTCTAAAAAAGAAAGATTTACATTTATAAAGCGTTTTTCACGACCACAGGACATCTCAAAGTGCTTTACAGTCAATGAAGTACTGCCCATTATGTTGGTATCGGCTTATTGCTAGAGCAATCCTGAACTAATCCAACTGCCCCATTCTCTCCTTATAGCCACTTCAAATAATCATTCAATTTTCCTTTAAAGAATGCAGTGGTCTTTGCCTCAACAACTCCCTATGGAGCAACATTCTGCACGACAGAAGCCGTCTGTGTAAAGGACTTTTACTGACATCGCCACTCACTCTCTTATTGATTATTTTAAATTGATGACCACTTGTCACTTACTCCCAACCAGTGAAAATAGTCTTTCCCCATTAACTCATCAGAATTATGCATAATTTTCAAAACCTGTATCAAATCTACACAGCCTTCTCTGTCCCAATAGAAATAGTCCCAGTATTTCAAGTCTCTCCTTATAATATACTTTCCCATTCCTGGCATTATCTGTGAATCTCTGCTATTCACTCTGTGCCTTTTCTATAATAGGGTGACAAAAGCCACTCTTTTGTATAAATTGGTAATTACTTCTTTACTCTTGCATGTTATAAATCCCAAAATGCTGTTGGCCTTTTATTATTGCTTTAACTACCTGCACTTGTATTTTCATGGGGGTTAGGTATTTGAACCTCTTGGTCTCTCTCCAATTAAGGAGGAAAAAAATGAGATTTCTTGCCCTTGGTGCTGAAGACTTCACAAGAACAATTCATAACTGTAAAAGCCGTGACTAAGTCCCAGGCATGGTTAGGATGTGATTTTTTTCATGCTGATACATTTCTGTCGATGCCCTTGTTTAACCTTATGACTGTTACAGATTCAGTTTGGGCCACCAGGGAGGGTTTCGGCTGGGCCAGCGGCCTGGCACCAAGACCGCGGCAGCGTGCCATGCCATTTAAGGCTGGACGCGCGTCCAGACACACACCGCTTCCCAACAAAAAAAGCTGTCAGTGGCACTGACTGGCGGGGCAACTCCGCACAGCACAATTTCCTGTGGGGGTCGGAAAGGGGGTCGCTGCCGGTCGGTAAGGGGTCGGCGTGTGCCTAACGCAGCGGGAATCCATTCCCACCGCTTCCGGCCCAGATGCATTTTCGGAAGGGTTGGCCCATCCGCCTGCCCCCGGTTGGTAAGGTCTCTCTGCTCCATTCTTGGCTCTAAGAGGCTGTAATGGAGCTTCTGGAGGGGAACATTTCGGCCCCAGAGTGTTTTATTTGGGAATTTGGAAAGAGTGCGAATTCAGAGAAGAGGGAAAAGGAATTGTTGCTTTTTGTCGATACTACTTGTAGTGTTTTGTGTTACAGGTAGATATTTAATTTTATTGCCCATAAGATAATCTAGATAAATTAAGTAGTCAAGAAACTAAACTAAACTACATTACTTAAATATAAATTAAATTAAATTTAGTTAAATAGAACACGGTCATATAAGGATGGTAGTGCCGCAACTGTAGCATGTGGGCGTTTGTGGAGAGCATTGTGATCCTGGACAATAATGTTTGTAGTAAGTACCTGCATCTTGAGGAACTTCTTCTCAGAGTTGTTGAGCTGTAGTCTGAGGTGCAGACATTGCGGGGCATTAGGGAGGGGGGAGTTACCTGGACACTTTGATCCAGGAGGCTGTCACACCCCTGAGGTTGTGGTACAGATCTGGTTAGTAGTCAGGGACAGAAAATGGGGAACTACAGATCAGTTAGCCTGACATCATTTGTAGGGAAAATGCTAGAATCTATTCTTAAGGACGCTATATTAGGGCACTTAGAAAATAATAACAGGATTGGGCAGAATCAACATGGATTTATGAAAGGGAAATTGTGTTTGACAAATCTATTAAGAGTTTTTTGAGGTTTTCACTCTCAGAATAGATAAGGGGGAACCAGTGGATGGTGGTGTATTTGGATTTTCAGAAGGCATTTGATAAGGTGCCACATAAGAAGTTATTAACAAAATTTGGGCTCATGGGATTGGGGGTAATATACTAGCATGGATTGAGGATTGGTTAACGGACAAAAATCAGAGAGCAGGAATAAACTGGTCATTTTCAGCAGGATGAGTTGAGTGTGGTTTTGTACGAACATTTTGTGATCTACTGAGATCATTGAAAGGTTTGCGGCACTGCACCAAGGTCCTCCTGACCACATCCCTGCTTGTGCCTTCCTCTGCAATGTGCAACCAGGCTCTGTTGAACTCCTGGAGAGGTCTCTTCTGCCAAGAAAGATACATTCCAGTGAGGAGGAAAGAGTGTAAAAGGAAAGATAGCCATCCATGGCTAACTAAAGAAATAAAGGATGGTATTCAATTAAAAACAAGGGCATACAAGGTGGCTGAAGCTAGTGGGAAGACAGACGATTAGAAAGCTTTTAAAAGCCAGTAAAGAATTACGAAAAAAATGATTAAGAAAGGGAAGATAAACTATGAAAGTAAACTAGCACGAAATATAAAAACAGATAGCAAGAGTTTCGATAGGTATGTAAAAAGGAAAAGAGTGGTTAAAGTAACGTTGGTCCCTTAGAGGACGATACCAGGGAATTAGTGAAGGGGAACATGGAGATGGCAGAAACTCTGAACAAATATTTTATATTAGTCTTTACATTAGAGGACACTAAAAATATCCCAACAGTAGATAGATAGTCAAGGGGCTATAGGGGGGGAGGAACAATCACTAAGGAGGTGGTACTCAGTAAGATAATGGGACTAAAGATGGATAAATACCCTGGACCTGATGGCTTATATCCTAGGGTCTTAAGAGAAGTAGCGGCACAGTCAGTGGATGCATTGGTTGTAATTTACCAAAATTCCCTGGATTCTGGGGAGGTCCCAGCAGATTGGAAAACTGCAAATATAACACCACTATTTAAAAAAAGAGGCAGACAAAAAGCAGGAAACTATAGACCAGTTAGCCTAACATCTGTGGTTGGGAAAATGTTGGAGTCGATTATTAAAGAAGCAGTAGCAGGACATTTGGAAAAGCAAAATTCGGTCAGGCAGAGTCACCATGGATTTATGAAGGGGAAATCATGTTTGACAAATTTGCTGGAGTTCTTTGAGGATGTAACAAACAGAGTGGATAAAGGAGAACCAGTGGATGTGGTGTAATTGGACTTCCAGAAAGCATTTGGCAGGGTGCCACAAAAAAGGTTAATGCACAAGCTAAAAGTTCACGGGGTTGGGGCTAATATATTAGCATGGATAGAGGATTGGCTAACAAACAGAGAGACGGGATGAATGGTTCATTCTCGGGTTGGCCATTAGTAACTAGTGGGATGCCGCAGGGATCAGTGCTGGGACCCCAACTATTTACAATCTATATTAACGACTTGGATGAAGCGATCGAGTGTAACGTAGCCAAGTTTGCTGACGATACAAAGATGGGAGGGAAAGCATCGTGTGGGGAGGAAAAGCAATGTGTGAGGAAGAAACATAGAAACATAGACATAGAAAATAGGTGCAGGAGTAGGCCATTCGGCCCTTCGAGCCTGCACAGCCATTCAATGAGTTCATGGCTGAACATGCAACTTCAGTACCCCATTCCTGCTTTCTCGCCATACCCCTTGATCCCCCTAGTAGTAAGGACTACATCTAACTCCTTTTTGAATATATTTAGTGAATTGGTCTCAACAACTTTCTGTGGTAGAGAATTCCACAGGTTCACCACTCTCTGGGTGAAGAAGTTTCTCCTCATCTCAGTCCTAAATGGCTTACCCCTTATCCTTAGACTGTGACCCCTGGTTCTGGACTTCCCCAACATTGGGAACATTCTTCCTGCATCTAACCTGTCTAAACCCATCAGAATTTTAAACGTTTCTATGAGATCCCCTCTCATTCTTCTGAACTCCAGTGAATACAAGCCCAGTTGATCCAGTCTTTCTTGATATGTCAGTCCCGCCATCTCGAGAATCAGTCTGGTGAACCTTCGCTGCACTCCCTCAATAGCAAGAATGTCCTTCCTCAAGTTAGGAGACCAAAACTGTACACAAAACTCCAGGTGTGGCCTCACCAAGGCCCTGTACAGCTGTAGTAACACCTCCCTGTCCCTGTACTCAAATCCCCTCGCTATGAAGGCCAACATGTCATTTGCTTTCTTAACTGCCTGCTGTACCTGCATGCCAACCTTCAATGACTGATGTACCATGACACCTAGGTCTCGTTGCACTACCCCTTTTCCTAATCTGTCACCATTCAGATAATAGTCTGTCTCTCTGTTTTTACCAGCAAAGTGGATAACCTCACATTTATCCACATTATACTTCATCTGCCATACATTTGCCCACTCACCTAACCTATTCAAGTCACTCTGCAGCCTCATAGCATCCTTCTCGCAGCTCACACTGCCACCCAACTTAGTGTCATCCGCAAATTTGGAGATACTACATTTAATCCCCTCGTCTAAATCATTAATGTACAATGTAAACAGCTGGGGCCCCAGCACAGAACCTTGCGGTACCCCACTAGTCACTGCCTGCAATTCTGAAAAGTACCCATTTACTCCTAGTCTTTGCTTCCTGTCTGCCAACCAGTTCTCAATCCACGTCAGCACACTACCCCCAATCCCATGTGCTTTAACTTTGCACATTAATCTCTTGTGTGGGACCTTGTCGAAAGCCTTCTGAAAGTCCAAATACACCACATCAACTGGTTCTCCCTTGTCCACTCTACTGGAAACATCCTCAAAAAATTCCAGAAGATTTGTCAAGCATGATTTCCCTTTCACAAATCCATGCTGACTTGGACCTATCATGTCACCTCTTTCCAAATGCGCTGCTATGACATCCTTAATAATTGATTCCATCATTTTACCCACTACTGATGTCAGGCTGACCGGTCTATAATTCCCTGTTTACTCTCCCTCCTTTTTTAAAAAGTGGGGTTACATTGGCTACCCTCCACTCCATAGGAACTGATCCAGAGTCTATGGAATGTTGGAAAATGACTGTCAATGCATCCGCTATTTCCAAGGCCACCTCCTTAAGGACACAAAAAACCTGCAAAAGGACATAGACGGGCTAAGTGAGTGGGCAAAAATTTGGCAGATGGAGTATAATGTTGGAAAGTGTGAGGTTATGCACTTTGGCAAAAAACATCGAAGAGCAAGTTCTTATTTAAATGGAGAAAAATTGCAAAGTGCTGCAGTACAGCAGGACCTGGAGGTCCTGGTGCATGAAACACAAAAGGTTAGTAATCAGGTACAGCAAGTGATCAGGAAGGCCAATGGAATCTTGCCTTTATTGCAAAGGGGATGGACTGTAAAAGCAGGCAAGTCTTGCTACAGTTATATAGGGTATTGGTAAGGCCACACCTGGAATACTGCGTGCAGTTTTGGTTTCCATATTTAAGAAAGGATATACTTGCTCTGTAGGCAGTTCACAGGGTTGATTCCGGAGATGAGGGGGTTGACTTATGAGGAAAGGCTGTGCAGATTGGTCCTCTACTCATTGGAATTCAGAAGAATGAGAGGTGATCTTATCGAAACTTATAAGGTTATGAGGGGGCTTGACAAGGTGGATGCAGAGAGGATGTTTCCACTAATAGGGGAGACTAGAACTCGGGGTGCATAATTTTAGAATAATGGGCCGCCCATTTAAAACTGAGATGAGGAGGAATTTCTTCTCTGAGGGTTGTAAATCTGTGGAATTCGCTGCCTCAGAGCTGTGGAAGCCGGGACATTGAATAAATTTAATTCAGAGATAGACAGTTTCTTAACTGATAAGGGAATAAAAGGTTATGGAGAGCAGGCAGGGAAGTGGACCTGAGTCCATAATCGGCTCAGACATGATTGTATTAAATGGTGGAGCAGGCTCGAGGGGCCCTATGGCCTACTCGTGCTCCCATTTCTTATGTTATTATGTACCTATGGGAAGGGAAGAGACCCCTGCGTGCTGTGCCATATGGAGGGAATCATGCGAGTGCCTGGATGCAGTGCAGTGCAGTGCTGTTCAGTATTTGCAGCACCTCAATTTGGCCAGGGTCCCTTTAAGGAAACCAGCTGATGACGCGTCATAAAATGACGTCACCAGACCCACTTCCTCTAATTGGCTGGGAAATGTGCTGGGCGGGCTAAAGCCCAATCAAGTTAAAATCATTTCAGAGGCCGGGATGGAGACAGCAGCGGTTTCGCGACCCGCCACTGACGACATCCGCCATGGACTTGCCGAGGTCAACAAAATCGTGGCCAATGTGTCTTGAAATCCTGAAAGAAATTCTGTGCATTATCTCGCTTTCTTACATTTTAATGTCCATCAGAAGTTGGGATGAGAATTGTCAGCACAGAGCAGAAACAATTTGCAAAGTTGATGAGATGTCTGCTGATTGGTAATAGAGGGCACTGGGTGTTGCAAATCGCATGAGGTTCCCTTTTATCACAACTGTCTATAGTGTCTGAAATTGACAGGTGCCCCTGTTAACCGAGGATTAAGTGCAGATGCAGTCTGAAAAAGCTTTGGCAGTCAAATGGCATAGCTATTGGTACAAGTTTGACTTTCAGGTGCGGAGGCTTCACTTTAACTCTTAACTCACAAGGATCCCAATCAGTCCAGCCTGACGGCTGTCTGGACCTTTGAGATCTGGCAGTGGAGGTGGTGGGGGCCTTGTGGCTTTATGGATAAGGCATCTGATTTTGATGCAAATGCTGATGTTAACAAAAATAGCTGTATGGACCTCTCGTATATCGCATTTAAATGCAACTAAGTACTTAATACACTTTGCTATGGGCTGTGCTGGATGAACGAATTGAATCATCTCATTGGTTAAGAATTGGTAAAAATGTATTTTTTTTAAATCGAATGATCTAAGTAGCTAGCAAGCAGATATCGTCGTTAAGTTTCTTGAAGGGTAGAGTCCAGCATCTGTCCAAAATCATTTTATTTTCAAAAAATATTTTCTCCCTCCCTCCATCTATGTTTTTTCTGACTACTATGAACTGTTGAATGCTTTTCAGTCTTGTAACACACTGCAACCTGCATGTCATCTTATAATTGTTCAGTGGCCGCTGTTGAGCATTTCTCTGATCAATCCTGAATCAATTGCAGTGTAGTTAAACGATAACATAATATAAGGTTTATAAAATGGAGCAGATAGATTTTTTAAAAGTCAAACAAAGGTGGTTCTAATGATCGAATTCACGTAGAAGGGCTGGGGTAAATCAGCTTGGTGGATTTAACTATCACTCTATATTTCGTACTTAATATTAAAAACAAAAGCAAAATACTGCGGATGCTGGAAATCTGAAATAAAGACAGAAAATGCTTCCACGCCAAAAAGTGATGAGTTCACAGGTGTTTCAGTGAAGGACCTAATATTCCAGATCCCGAACTGCATGTTGAAGGATGGAAGATGCCCGTGCGTGGATTTTTTTGACGTGTAGTGGCCGTTGCACACCAGCCACCACACGGGCTTGGCAGAGCTAGGTCTTGGTCCAGTGGCAAGGATTAACCAAGACGACTGGAGACCAACTCTGCTGCACGGACCTAGTCTGCACACATATCGCATTGTGGGCTGGCCCGTGCTGTCCCTGGGCCCTCGCCTCTCCTGGGCCCCGATCATGTTGCTCTACAATCTCTTGCCGCTCCTGCTGTACCTGCCCACGCTCCAATCAGTGACCTGGATTATGGCGACGTCCAATCCAGACGCCCTCTTCACAGTTGTCCTGAACCGACTCGCGCTGCACCTTGGAGTGATATGCCGCCACGCTGCTCCTTTTAAGACCCCAACCTGCCGCTGAAGGTTCCTCGCAGGTCGGGGCTGCGCTGGATCAGATAATGGCTGACCTGTATCCAAACTCCATGTCAGGATAGTCGGGTTGCGGATTTTCATGGTGGTTGGCTTTACTGACATCCCAATTGTGACCGAGTGTGACTGAAATGCTTTCTCTCTCTCTCTCTCTCTCTTCCCCGGTGCTTATTGCAACTTCCCGTCACAAGAGCAACTCCGCTGCCAGTCAGCTGCAGAGATTTATTAGAAACAGGAAATTCCGGTTTGAGCAGTTCCCATGATGCGCCACATAACAAATAGACAGCAAAAATCCGAGTGAACTAAAAAAAAAGAAAGACTTGCATTCATATAGCGCCCTTCACGACCACCAGACCTCCCACCACGCGCAGTAACCATTCTATGATTCTAGGTCTCTGATCCGATGGAGGGCAGGAGTGATTAAATGACACATGTGCTGACACTACAAGGCAAAATTAGTAGAGAAACAAATGATGAGTCAGAGCTGTGACAGAGGAGGAGGCAAGGATGATAAATCTGACATAGAGAAGGCTCCCTTGACCCAGGAATGTGATGAAAGAATGGTGGGTAGATGTCAGCGGTGCGGAGAGCCCCGCCATCTGTGTATCCGTAGGTGATCGCCACCTCAAACACCAGCCCGCACCTCCTCCACAGCCATCGTCCACTACCAGCACCGACTATCTGAGAGGAAATGGGGATGGTTGCTGAGGTCTAAAGTTGTTAAGTGTTTTAATATTGTTAGAAGTTCAAAGAGAATAAATGGAAAGGACATGCAAAGGATCTTTTTTACTTGTGCCAATGGGTCTTGCATGCTTGTGTGAAGGAACAGTTATAAGGCACGATAAGTCATATGATATTCTGCACAGAATGGAGGTCCACTGATTAAAGGCATACAGTACTCAGTACCTTCTAGATTTATCCTGTATTTGATTATATCAAAATTCCTAAATCTGAAGGCAGATTCTGATTCCAAATTACCTTGCACAGGTTGATGATCAAACAAGCAGCTGTCGTACCCCAGGTAGTATTTGGCTCTTTGCGCCTCAGCTAATTGTGACAGTTGACAGCCTGGGGCAAGGTTTCAGTCATCTATTTACCACTGAGGAGGATCCTGGCAGCTGGCCATTTTATTAGTTGCTCTCTCCAGACACTGCAGCGATGACAGAAATAGTCTTGGATTTGCTGATAGCAGAGTAGAAGGGCTGATGGAAGTCATCTCTCTTTAGTCAAAGAAAATCTGCCCTGAAAAATGAGTTCCCCATGGCAGTAAAATCACAGAGTTACCATGGGAGTAAAGTGCTCATTAAGGATGGAGAGGCAGTCAGTGCTCGCTGGAAGGAGCACTTTGAAGATCTCCTTCACCAAGGCGCTGTCTTTGACGTGAGTGTCCTTAACTCCATCCCACAACATGCTACCCGTCACCACCTCGGCTCAATCCCAGCCCGGCATGAGGTTGAAAAGGCCATCCAACAACTGAAGAACAACAAGGTCTCAGGAGCTGATGCAATCCCTGCCGAAGTACTAAAGCATGGCGGAGAAGTACTCTTGGCACGAATCCATGACCTCATCTCTTTTATCTGGAGGGAGGAGAGCATGCCAGGGGATCTCAGAGATGCCGTAATTGTGACCATCTTCAAGAAAAGTGACAAGTCCGATTGTGGTAATTGCAGAGGAATTTCACTGCAGTCTGCCGCAGGGACAATTTTCACAAGAATCTTCTTCAGTTGTCTCCTCCGAGTGGCCAAAGAGCTCCTCCCAGAGTCGCAATGTGGATTCCGCCCACTAAGGGGCACAATGGACATGATCTTCACTGCGCGACAAATCCAAGAAAAATGTTGGGAGAAGCATCAACCTGTACATGGCCGCCTTTGACCTCACAAAGGTCTTTGACTCTGTCAACCATGAGGGATTATGGAATGTCCTTCTCAAATTCGGCTGTCCTCAAAAATTTGTCACCACCCTTCGCCTGCTTCACGATGACATGCAAGCCGTGATCCTTTCCAAAGGATCCACCACAGACCCAATACAAGGGCAAACTGGGGTCAAGCAAGGGTAGCAGCGCACCAATGCTCTTCTCACTCTTCCTCGCTGCAACGCTTCATCTCACATTTAACAAGCTCTCCGCTGGAGTGGAGTTAATCCACAGGACGAACAGGAAACTGTTCAACCTCCATCGTCTCCAGTCCAGATCCAAGGTTGTTCCAACCTGGTCATTGAACTACAGTTACAGTTTGTGCACATTTGGAGGCCGAACTCCAAACCATCGATGACACCTTCACCGAAGCGTACGAGAGCCTGGCCCTTAGATTAAACATCCGGAAGACAAAGATTCTCGACCAATCTGCCCCTACCACACAGTACTGCTCCCCGATTATCAAGATCCATGACGAGACCTTGAACAATGTGGACCACTTTCTATACCTCGAGAGCCTACTGTCAACAAGGACAGACATCGATGACGAAGTCCAACATTGCCTTCAGTGTGTCAGTGGAGCTTTCGGCCGCCTGAGGAAAAGAGCATTTGAAGACCAGGATCTCAAACCTGGAACCAAGCTCATGGTCTACACAGCAATAGTGATACCCGCCCCTCCTATATGCTTCAGAGACATGGACTATGTACAGCAGGCACCTCAAAGCACTGGCGAAGTACCACCTGACTGCTATTTTAACCAGTGCCCTGTTTGGGTACGACCTAGTGGAGAGAAGAGTTGGGGCCAGAAGATGCCCAGACATCTAACTTTTTAAAAATGTTTTTTTTACTTTGCTCGTGGGGCAGGAGGAGCAAGAGTTCCCGGCGGTGGCTTCCTGCCACCCGATATTCAACTCCCACCCTACAGCGAGCTGCCATGTTATGACTTCCCCAACATTCCATTGACTCTGGATCAGTTCCTATCGAGTGGAGGGTAGCCAATGTAACCCCACTTTTTAAAAAAGGAGGGAGAGAGAAAACAGGGAATTATAGACCGGTCAGCCTGACATCGGTAGTGGGTAAAATGATGGAATCAATTATTAAGGATGTCATAGCAGCACATTTGGAAAGAGATGACATGATAGGTCCAAGTCAGCATGGATTTGTGAAAGGGAAATCATGCTTGACAAATCTTCTGGAATTTTTTGAGGATGTTTCCAGTAAAGTGGGCAAGGGAGAACCAATTGATGTGGTATATTTGGACTTTTAGAAGGCTTTCGACAAGGTCCCACACAAGAAATTAATGTGCAAAGTTAAAGCACATGGGATTGGCGGCAGTGTGCTGACATGGATTGAGAATTGGTTGTCAGACAGGAAGCAAAGAGTAGGAGTAAATGGGTACTTTTCAGAATGGCAGGCAGTGACTCGTGGGGTACCGCAATGTTCTGTGCTGGGGCCCCAGCTGTTTACACTGTACATTAATGATTTGGACGATGGGATTAAATGTAGTATCTCCAAATTTGCGGATGACACTAAGTTGGGTGGCAGTGTGAGCTGCGAGGAGGATGATATGAGGCTGCAGAGCGACTTGGATAGGTTAGGTGAGTGGGCAAATGCATGGCAGATGAAGTATAATGTGGATAAATGTGAGGTTATCCACTTTGGTGGTAAAAACAGAGAGAGACAGACTATTATCTGAATGGTGACAGATTAGGAAAAGGGGAGGTGCAACGAGACCTGGGTGTCATGGTACATCAGTCATTGAAGGTTGGCATGCAGGTACAGCAGGCGGTTAAGAAAGCAAATGGCATGTTGGCCTTCATAGCGAGGGGATTTGAGTGCAGGGGCAGGGAGGTGTTGCTACAGTTGTACAGGGCCTTGGTGAGGCCACACCTGGAGTATTGTGTACAGTTTTGGTCTCCTAACCTGAGGAAGGACATTCTTGCTATTGAGGGAGTGCAGCGAAGGTTCACCAGACTGATTCCCGGGATGGCGGGACTGACATATCAAGAAAGACTGGATCAACTTGGCTTGTATTCGCTGGAGTTCAGAAGAATGAGATGGGACCTCATAGAAACGTTTAAAATTCTGACGGGTTTAGACAGGTTAGATGCAGGAAGAATGTTCCCAATGTTGGGGAAGTCCAGAACCAGGGGTCACAGTCTAAGGATAAGGGGTAAGCCATTTAGGACCGAGATGAGGAGAAACTTCTTCACCCAGAGAGTGGTGAACCTGTGGAATTCTCTACCACAGAAAGTTGTTGAGGCCAATTCATTAAATATATTCAAAAAGGAGTTAGATGAAGTCCTTACTACTAGGGGGATCAAGGGGTATGGCGAGAAAGCAGGAATGGGGTACTGAAGTTGCATGTTCAGCCATGAACTCATTGAATGGCGGTGCAGGCTAGAAGGGCCGAATGGCCTACTCCTGCACCTGTTTTCTATGTTTCTATGCCACTACCCTCAGTTTTCAGGTATACAGATGCAGCCTCGAAGTCACACTGCAACCAGCCATGGCCTCCACCCGCCCGAGTTAAAATTGGCGCTTCATTCGTCTTTCTAGCCTTTTCTCATAATTAAGTCCTTAGCCTTTAGACCGTTTCCATGGCTTGAAAGTTTTCTTTGTTGACCAGAACTGACCATAGTCCTCAACGTGTGGCTTGACCACAGCTTTCTAGCAGCTTCAGTGGCTTCAGACTTATCGACCCTGAACTTGACAGGGGTGGGCTGCATCGGCCGGGGAGGACAAAGAGCAGGGGTTGGGCAGGAGTTTAGGGCGGAGGGTTTACCCGCATGCTGTGGTGTTTTAACTCCACAGTGCGTGGAGTTTTGCTTTTGGCAGGATCCCAGCTCAGAAGTCAGCCTGAATGACAGTCTTGGCTTCCAGTCATGTAGGTAGCACTCTAGAGCAGGCTGCAAACACAGGTAAGTCACCTGCTGCTGCTAGTTCGAGGGAACGGTCCGATCCCCAACCCCTGGGTGGGTCCGACCCCTCACCTGGGGGAGTGGGTGAGGCTGTATCCTGAGGGGAGTTTACGGGGGCTGAAACTTTCAGCCTTCTTCTTGAAACTGTCTTTGTCCCTTTTCAGCTGCTGGGTTTCCCGAGGCCTTGGAACCTGGCTGGCCAGGGTTAGATCTCCAAAGCAGGTTAAATCGAAGGCTCCCAGCCTCATTAAAATATTTAATTGGCCAACCCGCCTCCTGGGAGCGGCTTGGCTGTCCACCCCTTGTCCCGCCTCCGTTAAACCCAAAAGTGGGCGGGTTGGGGTCGGGTTTGAGATTTTAAACTTTTAACATCTCCCCTGATCCCAACCCATTTTGGCGAAAAATGCCGAAAAAATACTGCTATCACCAAAAGACCAATTTCTAGCCCGTAATGCATTAACAGAAATAGTGCCAAAATGTGTCTTTCTGGCTCTCCTGTCACCTCAGTGAGTAACTGAATCATACAGACTAAATGGCCTCATCAACTTAGATCCACAATGGTCCAGCATCCATTACATAACATATTCAGCCTATTGTGGAAAAAGAAAAGTTGCTAGATAGTTGCCTGTTCTGTCCGAGACATAGGAATCGGAATAAGCGAAGGTCACTCACTCTGTCAGCTCAGTCCAGTTGCTCTGTTTGTGGCACTGTCACCACAAGTTAAGTCACATCTAATTTGTGGATTCCAAAGCTCTGAATCATGATCCTTGTTTCTTTTCTCCTGGTTCTCTACAGCGAACGTCCCAGCTTCCACCATATCAAAAACACCCTCAGAATTTACCCTGTCACCATCTATTTTTCTGATTAGGACAAAGTTAACTCTCAAAGCCTGTTTTCATCTCTCCCACTGAATTTTTATTTCAATTTGACAGTGTCAAATTATTTTGTCTAATATTGGCCCTGAAATTCCGGTCGTAGGCTTCCTTCGGACGAATGCCTCCGACCCCAAATTTTTTTTCGAAAGTACCTGGTTGTCCCGGAGGCGCCTTGGATTGCAGTGGGAGGCCGCCTTTTCCCGTGCATCTGAGCGTGTCCCCCGTCCTCGAGGTTCAAATGTAGAAGCTGGAGCTGGAGTCACATGGGCCTGGACAAGCAATCACGGTACAGTATTCTCATCGATAGCAATAGGAACTCCGTAACTCCGAGTTCAGTTCCTATTACTATCAATGAGAAAACAAAACAAACACAACACAACAAACAAAAAAACCCACCTCACAATTCCAAAACCAATTGAAATTAAAGTTAATCACATGCTTTATAAAAAAATCTATGTTTGTTGGATTTCTTTTTTATGTCTTTTAATAGGGTCCAAAATAAACTTATATTAATGGACAGGGCCCCACTCTAAAAATGTGTGTTTAAATTTTATTTTTATGTGTTTTAAAACTCTTACGCTGATAAAAGTAGGCTGTGCACCTGCTTTTACCAGACGTAAAAGTTTTAAGGACATTTGATCGGCAAGAAACGGGAAAATAGCCCAATCTCCCCCACGCGAATGTCCTTCTCCCGGGGATGCAGAAGATCTGTCAAGAGAAATCTTGACAGATTGGAAAAGTTGGTTTTTGGCACCTGAAAACCGGCTTTTGCGAGACCTCGCCGGGTATGTGCGCACTCCTTGCGGACCCGGCAAGACTGAGATTTTACGGCCAATATTCCTGTGAAGCGCCTTGGGACGTTTTCCTACTTTAAAGGCGCTATATAAGTACAAGTTGTTGTTGAATTTCCAAAAATCGGGCCCCCAGAACCCAGGATAATCAAACTTGAGTTCAGCATCAGTCCTTTCACATGTACTGGGAGAAATCACCCCTGTTATCAAAATCTCTGCTTCTTGCGCTTATGTTGCTGAGTACACGACCCCACAACATATGTATCAGTGTCAGCAGTGTATTATGTCAATGAGGCCTCTTGCTCAGTGCATTCAAATAGTAACAGCTGCAGTATGGCAGTGTCCCTGCTGACCTGCTTTACCCATGTTGCTGTATTTCTGTCCTCCATCTCACTGTTGTGGGGAGAGAAAACTGGGGAAAATTATCCGCAAACTGCTCCATAAGACTTCCAAGCAGTTGCTTCAGAGTAGCACAGGTGCAAGAGATAATCTACCTCCCATCTTGGCCACTGATGATGGTGGGTGGCTCAGGAAGATGAGGGAGATTGAGGAGGGATTTGATACCTGTCCAAAAAAACAGTATGATTCTTCATTTACATGGGAGCAACAAGGATAGATTTCCGATTTGTTTTACGGGACATATATTTTATCCAGTAGCAAGATTGGGATGTATCAGGTTTATCATTTTATTACTTTACTTCAATGTTTTTTTTTACACTGGAAGCATTAGAGCAGGTACTCGCCTCCATTAATGAAAGTTGATGTCCAGAAGCTCCCTAAATGTGACCCAATGGGTACCATCACTGTGCCGGGTTGACAATACTTTTGTTGTAGTACTACAAGATGGTCATAGGAGCAATTTTACTTTCTAGCAACTAATTCTTGTGGTTCAGCAAAAGAGTGGCTGTTTATATCGGAAAAATGGAAGTCGGTGCTATGAGATTGATCTGCGTACAATCAAAAAATGATGGTAAGTGGCGCTCTCCGATGGCTGATGTGACTGGAGCACGTCAGCATTTGAAAGAGCAAATAAGAAATTAACAGCTGCGCGCGCAAACCCTGAAATTATTTTGGGGATCTAACCGCATCTAGAGCTCAGCACTTAACATTTGTAGTGCTAACCCCTTAAAGAAAAGTTTACTTATACTTTGGGTTGGCTCAGGCTCCGAGGTCTGTTGAGCCGTGTAGAGGGCTCGATGTCTGTGGATAGTGGAGGAGCTCATGTTATCTTGTCAGGATCAGGACAGCCTTGGAGGAGGGAGGCTGGAAGAAGCAGAGAGTGATCTTCTTTCACTTGGTCATTTTTATAGTCCTTTTGATTGGGACCACACCTTTGGGGCGATTGCTTGCCATGTATACCTCCTTTGAATACAGCTCAGAAATTAATCGATATCCCCTTTATCAAGTCTCTTTGATGTGGCTCAGTTATCAGTGTAACTATTTATACTGCACTTTTTTTGACAGATATGTGTCTGTCAAGCCCCGCCCACTGCCAAGCTCCCCCTCCCACCCGCCCCCCAGAATCATTCTGTCCACGTGATGCCAAGTAGCAGGACCTGAGGTCCTGACCCTCTTCCCACCCTTCCCTTCCCACCCTTCCCCCCCCCCCCCCCCCCCCCCCGCCACCCGACTCTCCTGCTCCATCCCCTCTCGAGGGCGGTGATTCTGGGGCCGAGAGTGGGCAGCGGCAAGCAGAGAGCGGCGAGGGGCCGAGAGTGACTGGGCTGGGGGGAGGCGGGGGGGGGGGTGGTGGGGGGGGAGAGAGAGAGGCTGGGTAAGAGAGAGAGAGGCTAGGGGGGAGAGAGAGTTGCTGCGGGGGGGCGGGGGGGGGAAGAGAGAGAGAGAGAGAGAGGCTGAGGGAGAGGGGAGAGAGAGAGAGAAAGAGGCTCAGGGGAAAGAGAGGCTGGGAGAGAGAGACACGAGCGGGGGGTGGGGGGATCGGAGGGGTGAGAGGGAACGCAAGGAAGACGGATCACTTTCTTCCAACCCCCTACAAAGGACATCATTGGAGTGGATGATATCCAGAAGTCACTATTCACTTCATATCCAATAAACCTGTTAACAAGCCAAACACAATGCCTGCCCCATCTATGGTGGGGGGGCGGGGGGAGAAGGATGCACTTGCGCTGGGGTTAGGCACTTTGACTGGGGGAGGCATGCACGGACTGGGGTAAGGCACTTCGGCTAGGGGAGGCATGCACTTGGATTGGGGTAAGGCACTTCGGCTGGGGGAAGTTTGTACGGACTAGAGTAAGGCACTTTGGCTGGGGGAGGCATGCACTTGGACTGGGGTAGAAACTTTGGCTGGGGGAAAGATGTACTGGGACTGGGGTAAGGCACTTCAGTTGCGGGAGGCATACACTTGGACTGGGGTAAGGCACTTCGGCTGGGGGAGGCACTTTGGCCGGGGGAGGAATGTACTTTGCCTGGGGGAAGGCACTTTGGCTGGCCCTTGCTGTCTTCTGGGGAGCTCTGTCCTGTCACTTCAGGAAGTCAAAGTGGACTGAGTTAGAATTTGCAAAGTCAGTGAGACCTTGGGATGGCCGGTTCCTGATACACATTCCTGTGAAACTTCAGGGTGTTGCTTTTCCTCCAAGGGGACCAATCATAGAGCATGGTGACCATTTTTGCAGTACAAATAAGCACATCCCTCAGTTATGCAGTCCCATGATGATCAGTTCTCCTTTTGTATCAAACATGAGGTGTGACTCAGCAGTCCTTTTGACTTCAGCCAGTCCAGAGACAATTTTATTTTTCCTTTACACAACTTTCTTTTATTTTATATCTAAATATATATACATATTTTACACTTTTGATACTGCTTTGGGACCTTGAATAGGAATATTATTATGGGTTCAATAAGACTTAGAGAGATTTATTGTATGTGGGCAGTGTAGTTATCTGCGAAAAAAGGTAAGTGCACACCAAAGATTTCCTTCATTTCTGACAAATTAAAATTTTTATATTAGCCACTTTTTCAGTTCTGTCAATTCTGGGTTTTATTGATATTTTCGGTTTCTCTTTCACTCGAAATGAGGTAGAATAGGATGCAAAACTGCCCAACGTAGAGGCACTATTCCAGGATCATCTGGAATGCAAAGATAACCCCCGGCTACTATTCTCGACTGCTAACCGTCTCCTTAAACCTCCTCCCCTGTCTCCTCTACACTCACCTCCAACAACAAGTGAGGATCTCATGGATTTCTTTGTCTCGAAGATAGACATCAACCGATCAGCTGCCTCTGCCACTTTCCTTCCATCCCCTAGCCCACTGGGTCATCTTCCACTAAGGATACCACCTGCCCCCCCCCTCCCCAGCCCTGAACTCTCATCTTTCTCTATTTTACTCCGATCTCTCCTCTTGACCTCTCCGCACTCATCTTCTCTATGAGACCCACTTCCTGCTCCCTCGACCCTCTTCCCACTAAACTGCTGACCACCAAGCTTCCTCAGGTACTGTCCCCTTCTCCTTCAAATCTGCCGTCATCACCCCTTTCCTCTAAAAGACAACCCTTAACCCCCTCTGCCCTTGCAAACTGCCCCCATCTCCAATCTCCCATTCCTCTCCAAAGTCCATGAATGTGTTGTCGCCTCCCACAGCCGTGCCCATCTTTCCCAGAACTCCATAAGAAGATAAGTAGGAGCAGGAGTAGCCATACAGCCCCTCGAGTCTGCTCTGCCATTCAATAAGATTATGGCTCATCATCAACCTCAACCCCACTTTCCTGCCCGATCTCCATATCCCTTGATTCCCCTAGACTTCAAAAATCTATCTTATCTCATCCTTGAATATATTCAGAGACTCAGCATCCACAGCTTCTGGGGCAGAGAATTCTCAAGGTTCACATCCCTCTGAAGAAATTCCTCCTCATCTCTGCCTTAAATGGCCTACCCCTTATCTTGAGACTGTGCCCCCTATTTCTCGACACTCCAGCCCGGGGGAAACAACCTCTTAGCATTTACCCTGTCAATCCCCTTCAGAATCTTGTATGTTTCAATGAGATCATTCTTCTAAACTCCAGAGAGTACAGGCCCATTCTACACAATCTCTCATCACAGGACTGCCCTCTCATCCCAGGAATCAATCTAGTGAACCTTTGTTGTACTGTCTCCAAGGCAAGTGTATCTTTCCTTAGATAAGGAGACCAAAATTGTGCACAGCACTCCAGGTGTGGACTCACCAAGGCCATGTACAATTGTAGAAAGACTTCCTTACTCTTATACTCCAACCCCCTTGCAATAAAGGCCAACATGCCATTTGCCTTCCTTATTGCTTGCTGTACCTGCATGCTAGCTTTCTGTGTTTCTTGCACAAGGACACCCAAATTTCTCTGAACACAAACATTTAAAAGTTTCTCACCATTTAAAAAATATTCTGTTTTACTATTCTTCCTACCAAAGTGAATAAGCTCATATTTCCCCACATTATACTCAATCTGCTACCTTACTGGCAACTCACTTAGTCTGTCTATATCCCTTTGCAGATGCTTTGTGTTCTCCTCCTTACTGTCCGACCTAGCTTTGTATTGTCAGAAAACTTGGATACATTACACTTAGTCCCTTCATCTAGGTCATTAATATAGATTGTAAATAGCTGAGGCCCCAGCACTGATCCTTGCGGCACCCCACCAGTTACTAATTGCCAACCTGAAAAAAATCCATTTATCCCTACTCTCTATTTTCTTTCCATTAGCCAATCCTCTATCCATGCTAATACATTACCTCCAATCCCATAGCCCTTATCTTGTGCAATAATCGTTTATGTGACACCTTATCGCATGCCTTTTGGAAATCCAAATATACTATATCCACTGGTTCCCCTTTATCTACCCTGCTAGTTACATCCTCAAAAAACTCTTAATAAATTTGTCAAACACGACGTCCCTTTCAAAAACCATGTTGACTCTGTAAGTGCCCTGATACCACTTCCTTAACAATGGATTCCGCATATTCCTGATGACTGATGTCAGGCTAACTGGCCTGTAGTTCCCTGTTTTCTCCCCCTCTTGAATAGCAGTGTTACATTTGCTACCTTCCAATTCACTGGGACCGTTCTAGAATCTAAGGAATTTTGAAAGATCGAAACCAATGCATCCACTATCTCTCCAGCCACCTCTTTTAGAAACCTAGCATGTAGGCCATCAGGTCTCTAGTACTTTTTCTCTAGTTATATTAATTAAATTAAGTTCCTCACCCTCATTAGACCCTTGGTTCCTCACTTTTTGCATCTTCTACTATGAAGACAGATACAAAATATTTGTTAAAACTTTTCTGCCATTTCCTTATTCCCCATAATTTCTCCTGCCTCAGTCTTTAAGCAACCATTATTTACTTTTGCTACTCTCTTCCTTTTGACATACTTGTAGAAGCTCTTACAAACTTTTTTATATTTCTTGCTAGTTTTCTCAGTCTATTTTTTCTCTGTTAATCAATTTTTTGGTCATCCTTTGCTGGTTTCGGAAACTCAATTCTCAGGCTGACTATTCTTTGCAACATTATAAGCTTGTTCTTTCAATCTAATGCTATCCTTAACGTCTTTAGTTAGCCATGGATGGATCACTTTTCTTGAGGAGTTTTTGTTTCTCAATGGAATGTATTTTTGTTGAGAATTATGAAATATTTCTTTAAATGCTAGCCACTGCTTATCTTTCAATCTACCTTAGCCAACTCGCCCCTCATACCTATGCAATTGGCTTTATTTAGGTTTAAGACTCTAGTTTCGGACTTAGGCAAGTCACTCTCAAATGTAACCTGAAATTCTATTGTATTATGATCACTCTGTCCCAGAGGATCCGTTATAATGAGATTGCTAATTAACATTGTCAAATTACACAATACAAGATCTAAAATAGCCTGTTCCCTGGTTGATTCCATGACATGTTGTTCTAGGAAACTGTTCCAATTGCATTCCATGAACTAATCCTCCAGACGACGTTTACCAAATTTAACAAATTTGATTTGTTCAGTCTATATGAAGATTAAAGTCCCCTGCAATTATTGCATTACCTTTGTAACAAGCTCCTACGATTTCTTGATTAATATTCTGTCCAGCTGTTTTCTGCCCCTTGTTATAGAAACATAGGTGCAGGAATAGGCCATTCGGTCCTTATTCCTTACCTTCATCCATACTGACTACTTCCTGATCTTCTGAGCCAAGATCCTTTCTAACTACTGTCCTTATGTCGTCCTTTATTATCAGGACTACCACCCCCTCTCCTTTACCATTCTGCCTGACTTTTTGAAACGTCAAGTAATCTAGAACATTTAGTTCCCAACCTTGATCACCTTGCAACCACATCTCTGTAATGGCTATTAGATTAAACCCATTTATCTCTATTTGTGCTACTAATTCATCTATCTTGTTACGAATGCTCCGTGCATTCAAATAAAGAACCTTTAATTTTTTTTTTACCATCATACCATACTTTGACCTTATTCTCTGCTGCACTGGTACCATTAAACTCTCTGCCTCTTCCTGTCACACTCTGCTTATTTTTATCCAAATCACTACACTGCTCCATTGCATTGACCTTTCTCTTTAGATAAATACATTTCCCCTCACCTGATCCCTCCGCCCTATATACGGCCCTAGTTATTCGATTCGCTAGGACGCTGGTCTCAGCCCAGTTTAAATGGAGCCCATCCCAATGGAACAGCTCCCTCTTTCTGTCAGGGCCCCATGAATTGAAATCCCTTTCCCCCACACCACTCTTTGAGCCATTCATTTAACTCTCGGATCTGCTTGACCCTATGCCAATTTGCACGTGGCTCAGGTAGTAATCCAGAGATTATTATCCTTGAGGTTCTGCTTATTAATGTAGACCCCCAGCTCCTCAAATTCCCTCAGCAGAACCTCATTCTTAGCTCGACCTATATCATTGGATCCTACATGGATCATGACAACTGGATCCTCCCCTTCCCACCCCAGTTCTTCTCCAGCCACGAGGCGATATCCTTAACTTTGGCACTGGGCAGGCATCACAACCTGCGGATCTCCTTGTTGCAGCTGCAGAGAACAAAACCTGTCCCCCTGACTATACTGTCCCCTACCACTATCACATTCCTTTCTTCTCCCCCCACTCGGAAGGCCCCCTGTACAAGGTGCCGTAGTCAGTTTGCCCTAGATGGTCATGTTTGAATCCCTCCAATCCAGTTTCTGCCCCTGCCATAGTACTGAAACGGCTCTCATCAAAGTCAAAAATGTGAGAAAATAATCAAAAAGGCTAATGGAATGCTGGCCTTTACATCTAGAGGACTATAGCACAAGGGGGCAGAAGTTATGCTGCAGCTATATAAAACCCTGGTTCGACCACACCTGTGAGCAGTTCTGGGCACCACACCTGAGGAAGGATATATTGGCCTTGAAGGGAGTGCAGCGTAGGTTTACCAGAATGATACCCGGACTTGAAGGGTTAAGTTATGAGGAGAGATTACACAAACTAGGATTGTATTCCCTAGAATTTCAAAGGTTCAGGGGTGACCTGATCGAAGTTTTCAGGATATTAAGGGAAACAGACAGGGCAGACAGAGAGAAACTATTTCCGCTGGTTGGGGATTTTAGGACTGGGGCATAGTCTAAAAATTAGAGCCACTCCCTTCAGGAGTGAAATTAGGAAACATTTCTACACACAAAGGTGGAAGTTTGGAAAATTATTCCGCAAATGGCAGTTAATGCTAGGTCAATTGTTAATTTTAAATCGGAGATTGATAGCTTATTGTTAACCAAAGGTGTTAAGGGATATGGGCCAAAGCCGGGTATATGGAGTTATAACGCAGATCAGCCATGATCTCATCGAATGACGGGACAGGCACAAGGGGCTGAATGGCCTACTCCAGTTCATATGATCCTATCCTTTGTGACTGTGACAAAGGTAAACTATCCCTCCGCATCCTTCTCAACCTATCTGCAGCCTTCGACATGATTGACCACTTCATCCTCCAACGCCTCTTCACTGTCATCCAGCTGGGTGGGACTGCAGTCGCCTTTTTCTATTCTTATCTATTTAATCGTAGCCAGAAAATCACCTGCAATGGCTTCTCTTCCCACTCCCACATCTATCCTTGGCCCCCTCCTATTTCTCATCTATATTCTGTCACTCGGCGACATGCGAAAACACATTTTCACTTTCCACATGTACGACGATGATACCCAGCTCTACCTCACCACCATTTCTCTCGACCCCTCCACGGACTCTAAATTGTCCGACTGCTTGTCTGGCATCCAATACTGGGTGAGCGGAGATTTTCTCCAATTAAATATGGGGAAGACTGAAGTCATTGACTTTGGTCCCTGCCACAAACTCCATTCCCTAGCCACCGACTCCATCCCTCAACCTAGCATCTATTTGAGGCTGAACCAGACTGTTCGCAACCTTGGTGTCATATTTGATCCTGAAATGAGTTTCCAACCACATATCTGCGGCACATCTAAGACCGCCTATTTCCACCTCCGTAACATCGCTGTCTCTGCTCCTGCCTCAGCTCATCTGCTGCTGAAACCCTCATCTATCCCGTTGTTACCTCTAGACTTGACTATTCTTGGCTGGCCTCCCACATTCTACCCGACGTAAACTTGAGGTAATTCTAAGCTCGGCTGCCCATGTCTTAACTTGCAACAAGTCCCGTTCACCCATCACCCCTGTGATCGCTGACCTACATTGGCTCCTGGTTAAGCAACACCTCGATTTCAAAATGTCATCCTTGTTTTCAAATCCCTCCATGGTCTTGCCCCTCCCTATCTCTGTAATCTCCTTTAGCCCCACAACCCTACGAGATATCTGTGCTCCTCAAAGTCTGCCCTCTTGAACATCCTTGATTATAATCGCTCAACCATCGGCGCTCTGTCTTCAGCTGCCTAGGTCCTAAGCTCTGGAACTCCCTCCTTAAACCGCTCTTTCCTCCTTTAAGAAGCTCTTTAAAACCTATTTCATCTGCCCTATTTTCTTATGTGGCTCGGTATCAATCTTATTACACTTTTGTGAAGCGCTTTGGGATGTTTTACTCTGTTAAAGACGCTATATAAATACAAGTTGTTGTTGTAACATTGTGTTCATAGACTCATAGAATCTTACAGCACAGAAGGAGGCCATTTGGCTTTCGTGCCCTTTGCTGCCTCTTTGAAAGAACTATCCAATTTAGTTCCACAGAACAACTTTTTCCCCATAACCCTGCAAGTCCTCTTCAAGTACATGCCCAGTTGTCTTTTGAAAGTTCCTATGGAATCTGATTCCACCACCCTTTGAGGTAGAGCGTTCCAGGTGTTATCATTTGACATGTCTCCTCATTTCCACTCTAGTTTTGCCAATTAGATCTGTGACCTCTGACTACTGTCCCACTCGCCAGATGGCACAGTTTCTCCATACTTGTTCTATCAAAACCCCTCATAATTTTGAATGCCTCTATTAGGTCTCCCCACAACCTCTTTAACGAGAACAAGCCAAGGTGCTTCAGTCTCGCCACATCACTGAAGTCCTTCATCCCTGATTTCATCCTGGTAAACCTTCTCGTATCCTTTCTAAGGCCTTGACATTATTCCTAAAATATGGTTCCCAGAATTGTACACAGTACTCCAGCTGAGACCTAACCAGTGATTTGTAAAGGTTTAGCATGACTTTCTTGTTTATTTATTCAATGCCATTATTTATAAAGCTAAGTATCCCATAAGCTTTCTTAACCGCCTTATCCGCCCTGCCACCTTCAAAGATTTGTGAATATACATATCAGGTCTCTGCTCTTGCGTCAAACTAGTACCATTTAGATTATACTGCCTCTCCATGTTGTTTCTCCCAAAGTGCATCACTTCACACTTATCTGCATTAAATTGCATCTGCCATGTGTCTGCTCATTTTATCCCTGATCAGGCAGTTTCAGGTTCAGTTCTTATTTGAAAAATGGTTTGAATGTTTCCTCTATCACAGTTGAGATGAATGAAATACTTTTGCTTTCGAGAAAGCACAATTATCAAAGATTTCACAGACAATTTTAGAACTGAATTAAAAGCTGAAAATATTGGAAATACTCAGCAAGCGCAGCAGCATCGGAAAAGAAGTACATTTCCTGTTTTATTTCCTATTTTATTTTGGATTTTTAATATTCAGTTACACTTTTTATCAAATATTCAGCTTAGATTTTTTTTGTATTTTCATATTTTAAATCAGTATTGTCCATAGACATCAAAATTTTACTCTTGCATTTTTAAGGTACTTTCTTGATATCAGCCTTGGCTCAGTCTTGCCTCTGAGTCCAGATCATTGGTTCATCCCCACTCCGGTACATAATCTCGACTGACACGGCAGTGCAATACTGCTGGAAGTGCTATCTCTCAGATGAGATGTTAAACTGAGGTCCTGTATGCCCTCTCGGGTGGATGTAAAAGATCCTATGGCACTATTCGAAGAAGAACATAGGAGTTTTCCCATTGTTCTGGCCAACAAACAGCACTAAGAAATTATCTGATCATTTATCTCAGTACTGTTCATGTGTCAATTGGATACATCCATTTCCTTACACGACAAAAGTGCCTATACTTCAAAAGTACTTAATTAATTGTGAAACACTTTGGGACGTCCTGAGGTCATGAAAGATACCACATAAATGCAAGTTCTTTCTATTCGTATACCAGAAAAACACAGAAAATATTTTTTGGAACTAGAAGTATTTTATAAAGGTATAAAGTTTCTGGGTTTTAATATCTAGCTTGAATTGCGAGTTACACAATTGTCATTTACATAAGGTGCTTCACAGAGATAGACAAAGCAAAGGAAAAAAAAAGTGAATTTTATTTTTCTCCACGAAATATGGGACGGGGTAAATAATTCCCTGATTTTGAGCAACTTCATGCCTGTGCACACACTAACGAACTTAACTTTGGGCATTTGCAGTTCTTGCATTTATATGCAGAAACGTGATTTTGTGGAGGAAAATCCAAATCATGGCTTGTAGTGCATTGACTGTGTATCAGCAGGCTTTCGATCGGCTTGATTCCTCCAACAACCAGGAAAGACCTGCTTTCCGAATTTAGCTGCAGCACTGCTATATTGGCTACTGCAGCAAAATTCAGCTGGTGCATTGTATACTTTGGCACATCTTTTCTTTACACATTTAAATTCGTTTTTGGAAAATTGGGACTGCTGAAAATGAACAAATTTGTAGCAAATCTGTGTGGCAGTGTTGCACAAAATGAAGGAATAGAGTAGCAGTAAGTACATAGGGCCCAAGTTTTCACAAGAAAAAAAACGGGCGCCCCTCCGAGCTGGGCGCCCGTTTTTCGCGCCACAAAGTGCGCCTAAAAAAATCCTTGGTATTCTCCACCTACTTGCAGGTCCTCTGGCCCTCGGCGCAGCGCAGCACGAGCTGTGGGGGGCGGAGCCAGGTCCCTGCGCTGAAAACAGTGCTGGGACCTCTGCACATGCGCACTACAGTCGGCACGCAAGTGCAGTAGCTCCAGGCGCCGAACTGTGTGGGAGAGGCCCGAAGCACGCAGCTCCTAGCCCTGGCTGAATGGCCTCACTGGGGCTGCGTGAATAAGGCTCCTCCCACGGCCAGCTCCTGCTCCCCGCCCGACCAGACCCGACACCCGCGCCCCCCTCCCCCCCCACCTCCGGACCAGACCCGACACTCACTCCCCGCCCCCCCCTGCCTCCGGACCAGACCCGACACCCGCTCCCCGCCCCCCCTGCCTCCGGACCAGACCCGACACCCGCTCCCCCCCTGCCTCCGGACCAGACCCGACACCCGCGCCCCCCCCCGACTGACCCGACCGACCCGCGCTCCTGTTCCCGCTCCCCGCCCCCCCGACTGACCCGACCGACCCGCGCTCCTGTTCCCGCTCCCCGCCCCCCCGACTGGACCCAACCCGACCCGCGCTCCCGCCCCCCGACCCGACCCCCCCCCCCCACTGGACCCGACCCGACTCCCGCTCCCGGACTGGATCCGACCTGACCTCTCCCCCTCTCTCTCTCTCTCCCTCCCCCCCCCTCTCACCCTCTCTCTCTCCCTCCCCCCCTCTCCCCCCCTCTCTCTCCCTCTCTCTCTCCCCCCCTCTCTCTCCCTCCCCCACTCTCTCTCCCTCCCCCCCTCTCTCTCCCTCTCTTTCTCTCTCCCTCCCTCTCTCTCTCTCCCTCTCCCTCTCTTCCCCCGCCTCGACCTGAACCGAACCGAACCTCCCCAACCCGACCCAACCCAACGCCACCTACCTGTAAATCTGGTGCTGGGGACGGGCCCTGCCTGAAGTCTCGGGCCGGCCCGTTCAGCCTTCGGTCCCGAAAGGCCTGCCTGAAGCACTTTCACACAGGTAGGAAGATGGTTTATTTAATCTTTTCTTTGCTTATAAATGTTTATTCAGGTTGGATTTATTTGTATAATATTTGTATAAGTATAAATAAGGATTTATTATAGAATTTAATGACTTCCCTTTCCCTCCCCACCTCGTTCTGGACGCCTAATTTGTAACCTGCGCCTGATTTTTTAATGTGTAGAACAGGTTTTTTCAGTTCTACAAAAATCTTCACTTGCTCCATTCTACTTTAGTTTGGAGTACGTTTTCACTGTGGAAACTTTCAAATCAGGTGTCAGTGGCCGGACACGCCCCCTTTTTAAGAAAAAATTCTGTTCCAAAGTGGAACTGTTCTACCTGACTAGAACTGCAGAAAAAAAAATGTGGAGGATTGCGATTTCTAAGGTAGTCCGTCTTCCACCAGTTGCTCCTAAAAATCAGGCGCTAATCATGTGGAAACTTGGGCCCAAAGAATGGTGTGCCTTTACCCTGATAGAAATTCAGGGAATTAAGTTCTCTTCTTTAAATAGTTTTGCTCAATAGATACAGGACTTTATTGTAGAGCTTTTTTTTTCATCTACTCCTGTAAAATGTGTTGGAGTAGTATGGGGCATTGGGATTTCTTTACGGGATCAAATGGTCTTCTGTATGAAGAAGGTTATTAGTTTCTTCTTTACTTCGATATCCTGAGAAGATATTAAAGTCCTCTGTCAGAGTATCCAACTATTTCTTGAATGATTACAGGGTTTTCACCTTCACTTGGAAATCAATTGCACGTATTGATCACTCTTCGTGTGAAGAAACATAGAAACATAGAAAATAGGTGCAGAGTAGGCCATTCGGTCCTTCGAGCCTGCACCACCATTCAATAAGATCATGGCTGATCATTCACCTCAGTACTCCTTTCCTGCTTTCTCTCCATACCCCTTGATCCCTTTAGTCATAAGGGCCATACATAGAAACATAGAAACATAGAAAATGGGTGCAGGAGTAGGCCATTCGGCCCTTCTAGCCTGCACCGCCATTCAATGAGTTCATGGCTGAACATGCAACTTCAGTACCCCATTCCTGCTTTCTCACCATACCCCTTGATTCCCCTAGTAGTAAGGACTTCATCTAACTCCTTTTTGAATATATTTAGTGAATTGGCCTCAACAACTTTCTGTGGTAGAGAATTCCACAGGTTCACCACTCTCTGGGTGAAGAAATTCCTCCTCATCTCAGTCCTAAATGGCTTCCCCCTTATCCTTAGACTGTGTCCCCTGGTTCTGGACTTCCCCAACATTGGGAATATTCTTCCTGCGTCTAACCTGTCTAACCCCGTCAGAATTTTAAACGTTTCTATGAGATCCCCTCTCATTCTTCTGAACTCCAGTGAATACAAGCCCAGTTGATCCAGTCTTTCTTGATAGGTCAGTCCCGCCATCCCGGGAATCAGTCTGGTGAACCTTCGCTGCACTCCCTCAATAGCAAGAATGTCCTTCCTCAGGTTAGGAGACCAAAACTGTACACAATACTCCAGGTGTGGCCTCACCAAGGCCCTGTACAATTGTAGCAACACCTCCCTGCCCCTGTACTCAAATCCCCTCGCTATGAAGGCCAACATGCCATTTGCTTTCTTAACCGCCTGCTGTACCTGCATGCCAACATTCAAGACCTAACTCCGTCTTGAATAAATCCAATGAACTTGCATCAACAACTCTCTGCGGTAGGGGATTCCACAGGTTAACAACTCTGAGAAGACCTTTTATTAGTTTGAGCCTGTGTAGCATTACCTCAATTCCTCATTTTGTTTGAAATAATGGCAGGGAATTTCCTCACAGTTACTCCCGCACCTCCGCAGTAACTTAGCCAGAAGTGCGGCGGAAACCACAGCAAAGTTACCCATCAGCCATCTTCTTATTGATTCCCAGGTTTTACCCTGAACCCCCACTGCTTTAATTTTAAGTACTCGCCTTTTAAGAGGAACTTTGACAAGTACATTTTGGAGGCACGGTATAACATGTTGTAGAGTTTTCAGCATTCCACTTTTTAAAAATTTTGTTCACGGGATGTAAGCGTCGCTAGCATGGCCAGCATTTATTGCCCATCCCTAATTGCCCTTGAGAAGGTGGTGGTGAGTCGCCTTCTTGAACCGCTCCAGGTTTTTTTTGATATGGCTTGCTAGTGGTCATTTCATAGGGCAGTTAAGAGTCAACCACATTGCTGTGAGTCTGGAGTCACATGTAGACCAGACCGGGTAAGGACAGCAGATTTCCTTCCCTAAAGGACTTTAGTGAACTTGCTGTGTCATTTCTTCAAAAGCCAACGAGGTTGGTCAGGCAAGATCTGAATCCATATTGCTGCTGTTTATTAGGTTATCAACCAGTTGTCAGTTTTTTTCCTGATTATTAGTTCCATTATTTTCATGGCACTGATGTAGTACTAATTGTTCTGCAGTCGCCTGAGTCTGTTTTGAAAATGGGCATCAATTCACCTGTTTGCAGTATACTGGGGTCTCAACAGTATTCATTGTGACTCATGGCCTCACAATTCTCCTACCTTGTCTCTCAGGGGTAAGTGCCATCTGCCCTTGTGGATTTATTTGTCTTTAGCCCCATGAGCCTGTCTCGGACTTAATTCAGTTGTCAATTTGATATGGATTATTCCTATTTAGGGAAGGTATGCTTCTGCAATCTTCCCTTGTGAATATGACTTAAAAACTGTTCTACTTATTCTTTGCTGAATTGGTGTTAAATGAATTGCCCCAATCAATTTGTTTAATTGGAATTATTGGAATTTGAGCCTTTGAGCTGTTTCAGGCTGATGACTTGTTTTAAAGTATGTAATATTTTATGTCTTTGCAACAGAAACAAGTATTTATATATATCAGCAGAGTTGGGAGGCGGGGGGGAAGCGGAAAATGCTTTGGGACTGGTCTATCAATATGTTGAACTTATAAAAACATAAGAAATAGGAACAGGAGTAGGCCATACGGCCCCTCGAGCCTGCTCCGCCATTCAATAAGATCATGGCTGATCTGATCATGGACTCAGCTCCACTTCCCTGCCCACTCCCCATAACCCTTTATCCCCTTATCGATTAAGAAACCGTCTATTTCTGTCTTAAATTTATTCAATGTCCCAGCTTCCACAGCTCTCTGAGGCAGTGAATTCCACAGATTCACAACCCTCTGAGAGAAGAAATTTCTCCTCATCTCTGTTTTAAATGGGCGGCCCCTTATTCTAAGATCGTGCCCTCTAGTTTGAGTCTCCCCCATCAGTGGAAACATCCTCTCTGCATCCACCCTGTCAAGCCCCCTCATAATCTTATAAGATCACCTCTCATTCTTCTGAATTCCAATAAGTAGAGGCCCAACCTACTCAACCTTTTCTCATAAGCCAATCCCCTCATCCCCGGAATCAACCTAGTGAACCTTCTCTGAACTGCCTCCAAAGCAAGTATATACTTTCTTAAATATGGAAACCAAAACTGCACGCAGTATTCCAGGTGTGGCCTCACCAATACCTTATGTAGCTGTAGTAAGACTTCCCTGCTTTTATACTCCATCCCCTTTGCAATAAAGACCAAGATATCATTGGCCTTCCTGATCACTTGCTATACCTGCATACTATACTTTTGTGTTTCATGCACAAGTACCCCCAGGTCCCGCTGTACTGTGGCACTTGCAATCTTTCTCCAACTTACTGCTACTGCTATATTTGTAGACTCCTTGAAAAAATGCACACCATCCCAAAGAGCACGACATTTTAGAAACAACTAACTGCCTTCCCACTACATCCCTTACTCGCTTCTGTTCACTCTTCTCGTTGGTGCGACATGAACTTTCCTTTAACCGTACCTTTTCTTCTCGAATATATATGAATATTTGTAGAATCTGAAACATGTTCTCCATGAGCTACAAGCCTTGGGCGTTATTGTGCTTCTTGTGAATATTATTACTGGGTTGCATTTGTGTCCATTTTATTGGCAGATAATAGCTTTTACTAGCACAGCTGGAGCCCTCATAAACTACATTTATGCGGCAGAATCACATTTAGTTCACATCAAAAGGATCAGTACTAAATGCGGTCTGCAAATGTTTATGCAGACTTATCCTGAAAAATGCACATCAGGTTAGCCAAGAAATGCCATGTTGGGAGCAGGTCTTTGAGGATAAAAAATAAAAAATGACAATTTGAAAATCTTTATACCATAGCCAATTTAATTGTTTATTTATCGCTGAGTCTAAATGAAGTCCGCAGAAAGTGCAGAACAAAATTATGTTTCATGCAGAAGTGATGAGACTTCTAAAACATGGCTCTGATTCTCAGGGAAAGTTGACAGTTGATTGATTCTGGTGCACTGAACATTGAGCAGAGTCGATAAAGGAGGAACACTTTATGTTGAATCAGGAATTCTATGCACTGCGAATCAATGATTTAACTCTGTGGTTCTCACTCTGGGGGATGTGTGTGAGACCTATCGAGATGGGATGCAGCCTGTGGTTAAAGTGAGCCAGAAGGCTTCAGTATGATATCCAAGCTGTGTTTAAACAGACCTTGCTACCAACTGTGCTATCTTCTGCCCAGCAGCTCTCATTCCTTATTGTCCACTTGGAAACAAGGCCCTTGCCATCCATGACCTTATTGTGGATGATTGCATTGACATCATGGCTTTGACTCAGACTTGGTTCACGAATGATGACATCTTGCTCTTCACTGAACCCACCCTTCCAACTATTCTTTCCACACCTGCTCTGTCCGAACTGCCATGGTGGCAGTGTGGCACTTGTCATGAAATCACATCTTTGTGTCTCCTCTTCATCCTTTAGTGCCTTCACTTCCTTTAAGCATCTCATCTTCTTCCATCCCTCTTGCACCTAATTTAAAATCCTTGTCCTCCACCGTGCCTCCAAGCCCCACCCCAAATCTCTCCCACAGATATTCTCCTTCCATTTTTCCCTTGGCCTCTGTGTGGTGAGATCTCATACTCGGTAATTTCAATCCCTATCTCAAATCCCCTCGACTCTATCAGTGCATCCTTTTAAGAGGGCCGTGGCTATTGGTTTCCTTCATAACCCCCTGGTAACTAAGACTTTTATTCTCGATTCACGTGAAAGTAGTGACTCTTGTTTCCATGGGTACCAGGCTCGCAGTACATTACCAAAATTGTCATTGTTCATGTGCTGGAAAGCTGTATAACTATGGAAGGGAGCATCATAGCCAATTTAGCCTCGCCAGGCCATTTTCCACCTCACAGTTTTGCCATACGAAAGTGCAAGTGTTGTGGCAAATGGGGAGTATATGCTTCAGAAACAAATAAGGAAGACGTAAAAATATTTGAGCAATGGCATAAGCACCACATGTGGTATATGTATGTAATTGTTTACTATTAGGAGTTCCGCACACACACTTGCTGATTGCATAAGTTTGCTTCCATGCATATAGGTTAAATATCAATTAGCAATTTCATCCTACAGATCATTGTTTTGTTAAAAAGATTCCAGTAGGGGAAAAAATGGACATATTGTAATGAATTAAAAATTTCCATCAAAGTTGACCTCTATTATTTTGATTTTACTAGACTGTGGACTGTGTTCTCAATACTGTGTAATTTATTTATTCAAGGGTGCTTTAAAAGCTGATTTGAATCTCTGAGCTTCATCGACAGAGAGAGCTTAATGCATCATTCTTCTCACAGATCTACGATTTCTGATGTTGAGTAATGAGTTTCTTTATCATACTTGGCATCAGAGTTGCTTTGCCAACCTATACTTAATTAATAAACAAACATTATTAATGAAAACTGCTCTCCATTAATCTTCATTAAAAAAAAATCAAACTGCTACTTAGTATTGCAGTAAGTATATCCAATTACTGGAGAATAAAAAGGACGCACTTTGACTTAACATTGTGAAGTACAAAGCCGACAAACGGTGTTATTTTAACTTATTAGAATCGTTGCATTAGACATTGTGGCTGCCCTAGATTGTAACCTGTTCCTACATTCTCAATGTTTTTTTCCAATTTTCAACTTCTCCTTTCCTGAAGGTGCTGACACTTGCTGGGTCCAATTCCATGGACCCTGACAATCCTCCATTATTTTGCTATTTAACTTCATGTGTGAATCTAGACAATGGAGCCTGAGTTTTCCACTGCTGGTCAATTATTGTAGCAGCATTAACCAAGTGGCCTGCAATGGAACATTGAGGGGCTTCCACTCAGCCGGAATATTGCCCACTTTGTGTGAGAGAGAGCAGGGAACGTGTGCACCAGTCCATATCTTTGCATACATAGAATGGGCTGAGTTGTTCTCCCCTCCTCTGTCTCCTACCGCGTCCTCTGCTAATTGAAGTTATTCCAGTCATTGCATCCTATGAGTAGGGAAATTCTCAAGAGACAAGACTTGGATAGGAATGGTCCATAGTGGGGAGAAGGAATCTTGGACAGAACGGAGTGGTGAAGTGCACAGAGACGGGAGGGGGGGAAGGAGAGTGGGAAAAGTGGAAAGGAAAGAGGGTGGGTAGGGAGAGAAGCAGCCGATGAATAAAGAAAATAGAAGGGAGCAGAAGATGGACGGGGGAAACAGAAGATGGGCGAAACTGGAAGCGGTGCTTTGGGATGGCGAGAAAGAGTGCTCGCATTCACTGAGCGGGAAGGCGCAGGAAAGCATATTAATTTACTGAGAGTGAGGAGGGTGATGTGCCAGCATTAGCTGTGAAGACGGAGCAGGAGAGTCCCAGCAATAACGGAGGTGATTGAGAAAAGAACAATCATGAATGGAGAAGCGAGGGGAAAATAAGGAACATGTCGACATGTACTTGGGGTGGGAGAAGGAAACAGGTTGGACTGAAAGGGCTGTATGAAGGAGAGTACCTGCTTAAACTAGGTCGGCGGGGAAAGAGTGCCAGGTTGAATTGAGGGAAGAGAGGAAGGAGTGCCAGCATTAACCGGAGGAGCAGTAAAAGGCAAGAGGAATGTCAACATGAGTCGAAAAGGTTGAAGGAGGCAGAGTGACTCTTGAGAGAGCTTTTAGGGAGATGATGCTCTGGTTGGTCTGTTGAAAACCCATTGGTATTTTGCTTTTCATTTTAGTAATTTTAATGTAGAAAACTTTAAAATTAATTAAAATGCATCATTTTAATGTAAAAAATCAAAATGACCAAATCGCAAATATTTTTTGTAAAATTCAGCAAATGCCTTTAAGATGAAAAGAAAATGCAGTGCCCCTGTTTATTGGGGATTTCAAAATACTGAAGAATGTACCAAATAAAGGGTTAAAGAAACAATACTTTCTTGGAGGAGAAGGCTCCAGAATGTTGCAGAAAATAAATTTTGTATTACATATTTATAGCTCGGAAAGGGACCATCTGGCTCAACCAGTCCATACTGGTGTTTGAGTCTTCTCCTTACCCCCTTCATCTAATTCCATCGACATATCCTATTCCTTTCTCCCTCATGTGTTTATCTAGCTTCCCCTTAAATGTATCTATGCTATTCGCCTCAACTACTCCTTGTGGTAGTAAGTTCCACATTCCAACTGTTCTCTGGGTAAAGATGTTTCTCCCGAATTTCCTATTTATTATTGTCTATCTTATATTTATGGCCCCTATTTCTGGTCGTGTGTATTCTCTACGTCTACTCGATCAAACCGTTTCATAATGTTGAAGACCTCTATCAGGTCACCCCTCAGTCATCTCTTTTCTAGAGAAAAGAGCCCCAACCTGTTCAACCTTTCCTGATAGGTATATCCTCTCAGTTCTGGTATCATTTGAGTAAATCCCTTTTTAACCTCATCCAGTGCCTCAATTTCCTTTTTTATCATAAGACCAGAACTGTTCACAGTATTCCAAGTGCCTTTTACTACGTTAAAGGTGCAATATAAATACAAGTTGTTGTTGTCTAAACGAGGTTCTATACAAGTTTAACATAACTTCTCTGCTTTTTAATTCTGTCCCTCAAGAAATAAAGCCCAGTGTGTTGTTTTTTAAAAATGTTATTACTGATCTTAATACTTTTAGTGGTTTGTTTATCTGTCCCCTCCGATCCCTCTGTTCCTCTATCCTGTTTAGACACTTATTTTCCAAGGAGTATGTGACCTCCTTATTCTTCCTACCAAAATACGCTACCTCTCACTTCGCTATATTGAAGTTTATTTGCCAATTACACACCCATTCTGCAAGTGTATTAATGTCTTCCTGTATTATTTCCCAGTCCTCCTCTGTATTAATTTACCCCCACCCCAATTTGGTGTCATCCGCAATTTTTGAAATTAATTCTTTTGATTCCCGAGTGCAAATTGTTTATGTCAATAGAAACAATAGTGGTCCCAGCATCGATTGTTGTAGACATTACTCCCGACCATTTGCAAATCTGAGTGACAACCATTAATCCCATCTTATTCAAAAGCAAAATACTGCAGATGCTGGAATCTGAAATAAAAACAGAGAATGCTGGAAATCTCAGCGGGTCAGGCAACATCCGTGGAGGGAAAAACAGAGTTAACGTTTCAGGTCGACGATCCTTCATCGGAAATCATATTGTTTTCTGTTTTGTAGCCAGATTACTATCCATTCTGCTACTTGGTCCCTGACTCCACGTGATCTGAACTTAGTCATGAGTCTATTATGAGGTACCTTATCGAAGGCCTTTTGGAAATCCAAATATATCGGTTGCGTCTCTGTTGCGGTGTTAATCCGGGCAGAGCGGCAAATTTTGCGCCGGGAAATGTTATGTGTTTCCAGCTGCAAAATTCACCAGCTGGTCCCTGAGTGCAGAGCGGAGCAGAGTGCTAAGGGAGACGTTCTTCACCTCTTTTAGGGGGCTAGGCCGGCTGAGCAAATGAAACCTCTAAGGTAAACAGCCGGCCTCGGAGCGCCCGAAACGAGGCTTCCGTGAAAAAAAATCTGTAAAAAAAACCCACCAAAAACATTCACAATACTTTACTGGTGCCACATCCACATGAATCGCAAAAATAAAAAAAAATCATTCATTCCTTCCCTCACTGCGGCCGCTACAGCTGGAACCGGCAGCTTTCACAGGCGGTCCCACTAGGGCGCGCTACGCGGCGCTACAGATCGGGCAAGTATCAAATTTCGAGCCAGTGTCACAACCAGGGGCGTGGTACACCACATCGCTTCTCTTGGGCGGTACAGCTCCGCGCCCCCGCCAACCCACACCGAATGTCCCGGCAGGCTCTCTGCCGCCATTACCACCGCTCCGGGGCGAAAACAAAGGCTGCAATGGACCGAAAATCCAGCCCAAATGTCTACTGTATTACCCTTACCTTCCCTTTCTGTTACATCTTGAAAGAATTCAGTAAGGTTGGTCTAGCATGACCTACCCTTTTGGAATTCGTGCTGACGATTATTTATTATATTTTCTGTTTCTAGATGTTTTTCTATTACGTTATCTTTCCTAACACTGACGTTAATCTAATTGGTGTATAATTCCCTGGACTTGTTCCATCTCCCTTTTTATATATAGGAATCACATTAGCTGTCCACCAGTCCTCTGGCATTGTTCCCTTTTCTAATGAATTTTTATATATATGTAATAGTGCCTTTGCTATTTATTCCCTAACTTTTAATACGGCCGGATCCAATTCTTCTGTACCAGGGGTTTTATCGTCTCTAAGTTTGATTAGTTTTTCAATTATCTTTCCTCCTTCTAATTAAATGTCTTTTTTTTTGATCCTCATGTCCACCATGGTAAACACCAAGGAAAAGTAATTATTTAATATTTCTGCCATTTCGCTGTTATTATCTGTGAGTTTATCTGTGTATCATAGAATCATTTGCTAGAATTTTCACAGGAAAGGAATGGGTGGGTTGGAGGCGTGGGGGGAGAAGTGAAGGTTGTAAAAATCTAAAACCCGACTCCAACATGCCTATTTTCACCTTTTACTCCAGTGGGACAGGGGCGGGCAGCCAACCCGCTGCTAGGAAGCAGGTTGATAATTTAAATATGATAATGGGGCCTAAAAGTTTTACTGCAGGCGGCCAGGGATTCCGGGCCACGGACTTCCAGATTTCTTGCCATCTCCTGCGAGTGGGAGATGGGAAAATCCAGAATCATCGAAATTTATGGTACAGAAGGGGTCCATTCGGCCCATCGTGTCTTCGCCGGCAGAAAAAGTGTTATCCAGCCAAATCCCACTTTCCAGCTCTTGGTCTGTAGCCTTGTTTGTTACAGCACTTCAAGTTCATATCTAAATATTTTTAAAATGTGATGAGGGTTTCTGCCTCTACCATCCTTTCAGGCAGTGAATTCCAGATCCCCACCACTCTCTGGGTGAAAAAAGTTCTCCTTAACCCCCCTCCAATCCTCTACCAATGACTTTAAAGCTATGGCCCCTGGCTATTGACCTCACTGCTGAGGGAAATAGGTCCTTCCAAGCCACTCTATCCAGGCCCCTCATAATTTTATACACCTCAGTTAAATCTCCCCTCAGCCTCTTCTGTTCCAAAGAAAACAACCCCAGCCTATCTTTTCTCATAGCTAAAATATTCCAGTCCTGGCAACATCTTCATAAATCTCCTCTGTACCCTCCCGAGTGCAATCATATCTTTCCTGTAATGTGACCAGAACTGTGTGCAGTGTTCTAGCTGTGGCCTAACTGGTGTTTTGTACAACTCTAATCATTTTACAGCTATCGGTATTGAACTACAACTGCTACTTCAGTTACCTAGACCTAAATCCTTCTTAGAATGGTAACATTGTTCACTATTTGCCCGGCCTCCAATTTTGGTATAGTCTTCAAATTTGGGAGATATTCTGATTTTTCTTTTGTTATTTATGTGCCTGTAGAATATTTCTTTTATTTTCCTTGATAATTTAATTTTGTAGTTTCTCTTTGCCTTCCTAATTGTTTTTTGACTTCTTTCCTAATCTTTTCCTGTCCCTTTTTGTCATCCTCTCCTTTGTTGTCAATGTTCTTAGTTTTTGCTTGTTTCTTTATTTATCCGTGGTGTGTCATTACTGTCTAGTTCTTGTTTTTTAGTGAGATATATTTCTCCTGGACTTTCTTTATCCCCGTTTTAAATGTTTCCCACTGCTGTTCTATTTCTTTGTTTGTCAATAAATTTTCCCGTTTATTTTCCCTATTTTTATTCA
Source organism: Pristiophorus japonicus (assembly GCF_044704955.1). NCBI lineage: Eukaryota > Metazoa > Chordata > Chondrichthyes > Pristiophoridae > Pristiophorus > Pristiophorus japonicus. The sequence goes on along the minus strand of NC_091977.1, from coordinate 505,408,685 downwards.
CAGTAATTACCCGTCGTGCTTTAGTGAAGGAATATTGGGTGTACATGTAGCTTAAATTGCATGCCCATCTAACTACTTGTCGTCATCATCATCATAAAAGAAAAAAACTACTTGTATGGTGTTAAGGACCTACAACCACGATTTGTTCTTCAGTTGTCAGGTTTTGGGAGCTGTGTTAACTTTATTCAAAACTGTTGGTCGGCTTTTGCTAATTTTCTACCTCGCGGTGTATTTATTTTTATCCTGTGCAGTGTTATTAGTTAGCCTACTTTGACTTAGACCTGCAGACGTTGCCTGTGTTTTATTGCTATCTGTAGAGGGTTGTCACCATTTGCTGAGTTCAAAATTGGACAAGGATTAAGGTAGCCAGAAGGTGGGAATTTGGCTCGAGATGTGATGCTTGCTTTGCTGTTGATGAAAGTTAATTGGAAACCTTAGCAATGAATACCTCCACATCATGAGGCACTGAAGTAAGTGGGGATTAAAAAAAAATAATTCTGTTTAATGAAACACACCTTTAATGTCCAGTTTACATTTTAGAAATCTTTGGACATCACACTCAAAGATTCGGCTGCCTAGTCATAAAGCAGGCACGTGACAACCCTATATTCGTCAGAGCCCAGTATATTCTATGTCTAACTCTATACCCTTGTATTTGCTTTCCTTGCAGTTGCTGGCTTTCCTTGGAAGGTGGTCTTCTCTACGCCTTTGTAGGACCTGCGGCCGTCGTTGTTTTGGTATCACGTTTCCAGTCTCATTTCATTTACCATTGATTTCAGTCTCAGTAGTAAAGTAATGAGAAAAAAGTTACATTTTGGAGCCTTTAAAAAGATATTTTATGTTTATACATTTTTATTTCAACAGGTGAACATGGTTATTGGCATTCTGGTATTTAACAAACTTGTATCCAAAGATGGAATAACAGATAAGAAACTGAAGGAGCGGGCAGGGTATGATCATAAATACATCATCTAGCATTTTATTATCTTTGAAAGAAACTGACCATATTTCCTTGATTAGAAACAAGCAATATTGTCTATTATTCCTGGAAACAACGTTAAATAACCCGGTAGCCGCTAGCTAATAGTAGCCTTGACGTGTTAAAGTATTAATGATCGCCATATTCAGCCTTCATCAAACCATTGACATAGTATAATGTTCACACTGATGCCACATTTAGTCATCACATATTTTCTACTATGTTTAATTGTCTTTGTGATTGGGTCACAGTTCTCTGGTGTGTCTGAGGGGATATTTCAATTTAAAGAAACAGCATCCTTTTTGTTGGCCAACAACGCATTGCCTTGCTTAGCTAATAGGCTGCACAAATTCTTATTGCCTGAATGCTCTGGAATAAGGTCCATACAAGCTTGCTGAACAGAAATAAAATTGAAGGTGTACAGATCCTTTTAGTTCAAATTCAAAATTGAGACTCAGAATTAAATACACTTTGCTCACAGCACATAATTGGACTATCTTAACTATTGATCAATAGTAATATTTTAATGAAGTATCAGTACAATTTGTTTTACAATTTTCTTTCCTCCTCTCCCAAAGGCTGTGATGTGTGCTGGTGTACGGTTCCATAAACACTGGCCATCTTTCAATACCTCGCCTCCTGTCTTAGCCTGCACAGTGCATATTGCCAAGATGTTTGATAATGTGGAGCATGATAGGCAAATCTGATTCTTGTCTCTCCTGACAGCTATTCAGGCACACTATCTAGCAGGGATCTGAACAGCGATCAGGACAAGATCCGTGGCCGGCCCATGGAGGCTGTTGCAAATTCTGACACAGTCACGACTAACCTAGCATCGAGATTAGCTAATTCAGCATAGACCAGGATCATACCTACTCTGTGACTCAATTCCAAAACTGAGCAATCAGAATATCAAAATATTTTTCTTTTTAAAAGTTGAATTTGATATTTTTTGTGTAACTTAAAGCCAGGATTTTTCCGTCATTAATTTGAGCAAATATATACTGTAAATCTTTTATAATATGAGAAAAACAATTTGCTTTAGGATTGAGTTTGTTTCACAGTAGTAAGATGTCCGTAGAGTGACTTAACCATTGATGAGACTTTACAACATGTGCCTGGCCTCCTAATCTCTTTACTTGATCTCCATGGTGGTAGCAGAACAGTATTAAGTAATTGTAAACTATTAATGTTCATTCATTCAGGCTGTCGAAAACAAAATGAGTTCTTACAAAATGTGAATGCCATTTGTGGTGAGAGTTGAGGACTTCAGATATCTAAGCCTTGCATTTCAATCCAAGGTCTTTTACAGTAAAAGATCTGGCTTTCTCCATAGCAACAGTAGATACATTCTGTTGCTGAGCAACTTACTTTCTCACAGTCGGCAGAAACAAAATGGAGACAAGCCGAGAGAACAAAAAAAGATTTATCAGTAAAATATTGTTTGCTATAAGGAAGAGTGGAACAGTGACACAAACAAAGATTTTAAATGTTTTAGCGAGGACATTGGTGCCAGGAGACTCTGAAGCAGGAACAGTAAATGAGTTATAAAAATTTATAACACCATCTAGTTGGAGTTCTGCCAAGATTGGGAATGTAGTCTCTCAGCTCCTTTACATTTTTTGCCTGACTTCTTCAATGCCTTTCATAGTTCCTTGCTGTCTTATACTTATGGGGAATCTTGACACTGCGATTACTTAACCAGTGCTATGAAGTTTTATAATGGCACTGTGAATGCATATTAAGACAATTCAACATCAGAGCAGTCATGTTGACTGCCACTATGAATGTTCTTTGCCATTCACGTAAAAAGTTCCTTTTAAGATCAGGGGATGCTGGTGCTCGGAAATGGACTACAAAAGCCCTAAAAATCCCAGGGCAAGGTAACAGGACGACCAGAGGTCCAGCCCTTTTTCTGACCCTAACGCCTGGAGAATTGGGCATTGATGGGGGCAAGAGTTTGGGAAATTAAGCTGTAATGTATTGGGGGGTAAGCGGGGGGAACCTAGATACAAACTCATCTCCCTGTGCAGCATGTTATTGCTCCATCGTGCTATGCCACAGTAAAATGTTTTAGCTTACATTTTAAATTAACATTCAAATTTAAAAACAATTTATTTTTAGCGGCAGACAAGCAAGTCAGGTCATTATTGACTGTTGCATTGTTCACGTCCCGATCTTATTTAAATGCTGCAGCACTCTCTCCCACCCAAATGCGGCGGAGGTGCCATCAGGGTTGGTGGGCGTGAACAGAAATTAGAATGGGAGCCCAAAGACTCCAGCGACCAAAACAAACAGTACTCAGTTAGCTGGTGGGGGGGGGGGGATTCCCTGGGGTGCCAGCACTGGGGGAAGAGAGACAAGGTCAGAGCTGGGGAGGCCGATTGACTCCTTGCCCGGGGACAGCACTCCTGTTCCTCCTGGCCCACAAGGAATCCTCGGAAAATTAAAATTTGTACAACTACCTTTGCTCTTCTGGCCACTCTGCTGTCCCCGCCAGGTTTAGCTGTCCGGTTTGGCGCTCTATGGCCCTTGCAGGATTTTTAATTTAAAATGGGGTTGCGGTATCAATGACGTTATAGGGCTGCGACCTTTGAATGTAAAGTAGGACCCTGATGCTTGGTCAGTTAAGATGGTGGAGGGGCAGGAATGCGTTGGCAATGTGATGCGACCCCCTCACCATCTTAATGCCCCTGCCCACACCATTCCCGCTGGGCGGGCAAGGTTAAAATTGATCTTCCTGACTGGGAGACCGAGTTTCTTTCAGATTTTCTGTTGCTTATTGCTGTGGGTGCATCATTCTACTGTTTCGTTTCCTGCTTTTGACCCTCTCAGCCCCTCTCACATCTCGCCAGAGTGTGGCATTCAAACCTGTGCTTATTAAGATGTAGTGCGGATCATTTATGTACTGTTCCACTCTCCAACACCCTGATGGGCTGTGGCGCCAACTTGAACATTGGGGTTCTCAAGTCTGAAAATGAGGTTTCTTAATCCAGCTTAATCAAGAGCTATAGAGAAATCAAGATTTAAATTATGAACTGTCTCCTCTGAAACCCTTCAGTATTTCATGCAGATAGTTATAATAATGATAATAAAAATACATTTGGAAAGTAAATACATTTCATCTATTAAAAAAAGATTCTATTATATTGCATCTTTTTTCACATAGTTAAATATCATTTGAGGTGAATTCAAATATTACATCTTTTTTCACATTTTTTCATCCTATTTATGGATCAATACAGATTTTGCAAAATCAAATTGTGAAGCCTCTGCCAGCAGTATTAGGACTGAGCATTAGCAGAGACTATGCAAGGGAGTGCCTGTGGGAATACAGCCTGCTTTCCTCCACAAGACTGAGGAATGCACTGCAAGTCTCAGTTCAATCAAATGAAATCAGTTTGGGTGGCCCTAGTGGATGGCATTGCATGGCTCAGAATCTGTCACTCATTGGCACTAGCTTAGGGGTTTCACTGGAGACCATCAGCAGCTGTCAAAGAGCTCCAACCGGTCTCTGTGCTGAATTTGAACCTAGGGCCCAGACAATGCTCGAAACCATGGTATCACTCAGCTGCTCCCAAGAGAGTTGGAAAGCTCTTGTTGAAAAGATTATCATTTTTAAATTTCATGTTCTCTTCATTCTTTCTGTCCTATCTTTTTCCTACAATCTACAGATTTTTAAAAGCCAAGCTTATTGCTACTTCTTGATTTATTACATCTTCTCGCCCACTCTTTTCAATATTTTAAGAGTTGTTAAAGAAAAGGTCCATTCATCTAACCAATTGGAAAGACATCTCCATGGATACTGTCAACATTTAAATTACAAATGTTTTTTTTAACCTCCTTCCCCTCAAATCTCCAGCTGACTTTGGTGAAATTAGCCCAAAAGCGAACCCTGACTGCAAATACATCTTAAAAATCATAGAATAGTACAGCACAGAAGGAGGCCATTTGGCCCATCGAGTCTGCACTGGCTCTTTCAAAGAGCAATGCATTTAATTCCACTCCACCGCTCTTTCTCCATATCTTTGCAATTTTTCCTCCAAGTATTTATCCAATTCCCTTTTGATGGTTACTGTTAAACCTGTGTCCACCACCCTATCAGGCTGTGCATCCCAATCCTAACTACTCGTTGCGTAAAAAAGGTTTTCTCATATCTCCTCTAGTTCTTTTGCCAATCCCCTTAAATGTGTACCCTTTGGTTATCGACCCTTCAGCCATTGGAAACAATTTCTCTTTATTTAATCTTTCTAAACTCGTCATGATTTTAAACACCTCTATCAAATCTCCTCTTAGCCTTCTCTGCTCTCAGGGTAACAACCCCAGCTTCTCCAGTTTATCCACGCTCTTTAAAATTATACCATTTGGCATGTATTGTCTCTCCTCATTCTTCCTACCAAAATATATCATCTCACACTTTTCTACATTGAATTTCATCTGTCATGTGTCCGCCCATTCCACCAGCCTGTCTGTACCCTCGTGAAATCTATTACTATCTTCCTCACTGTTTATTACACTTTCATGTTTTGTGTCATCTGCAAATACCAAAATTGTGCCCTATACCCCCAAGTTAAAAGTATATCCAAAACCACAGTGATCATAGTACTGAACCTGGGCAACACGATTGTATAACTCCTTCCAATTCGAAAAACAATCATTCACCACAACCCACTGTGTTCTAGCTCTGAGACAATTTTGTATCCATGCTGCTACTGCTCTTTTATCCCATGGGTGTCAGTTTTGCTAACTAGCCTAATATGTGATTCCTTATCAAATGCCCTTTGAAAGTTCATATACACAACATTAACTGCACTGCCCTCATCCACTCGCTCTGTTACCTCATCAAAAAACTCAATCAAGTTAATCAAACACGATTTGCCCTCAACAAGTCCATGCAGGCTCAAGTGGCTGTTAATTTTCTCCCTTTTATTGAAAACTGGAACTTGAACTAATTGCTCTGCTTCAGGACATTTATACTTATAAGGGGGACCTGCGAACATCGCACAAAACCATAATGAGCATTTCTTCTGTAACTGCATTCCATTTAATGATGGTTCCTTGTGAATTTTGACTTTTTATATCTCCGATGTAATGAAGAATGTAAAATGCAGTAACATACTGGGCATCATTGAGGCCGTTGAGGAATGGAAAGAATAGCAAGAATAGTGACAACTTTTTTATGCAGTGTTTATACTTTCTAGGAAGTGATGTTTGACTCCTTCAGGCAAAACAAAGTAGGGTGAGTATCGAAAAAGACTTGAACATAGAATTTGCAGAGGTTGGTACATGCATCATTTTGGTGAGGTAACACAAGCGAAGCTCTTTATGTAGGAATCCGATAGTTTTAAACTAAAAATGCCGTGGCAAATAAAAAGGATGCTGTCTTATAGATTTTTTTGATTTTTAAATAAATTTAAAAGGAATGTTAACATTCTTATGTGGGAATTTATTTTTAATGTATTTACATAACACATACCAAGTTACAAATTGACAGAAAAGAAATGTCAACAATTATATCTGAAATATATAAAATTAAAGATTGGGAATGGTTTTACTTCACAACTTCATTGCCTGCCAATGAAGCCTTGCTTCCCTTCAAGGAAATATGGGATATTGCTTGTCATTTTAATTGAATTTCTTTACTTGTGTTTTTTTTTTAAATACTGAAAAAATGAACAATCTTACGAAGTTTTCATTTACTGGATGAATATTATTTGTCTCTGATTTTCGTGTTAAAGTTCAATTTTTGTTTCAGTCTTTTAATTTTAATTGCAGTCAGATGACAGTACCCCTTTACGGTATGACGCTCAAATGTTCCAAGTGTGGAGTTATATCTTCAGCTGAAGTATCGGCTACAGTCACCAGTAACGCCATGTTAGTTCTTGTAATTTCAATACTTGTTTTTATTTTTGCCTTCTGAAGGCCATACCAATAGTTGATCGTAGGTTTACATGCATGGGTTGTTAATTTTTAAAAATTTTAAAAATTTCATCTTGTGCGGAAAATGAAATTGTGGTTATGTTTTAATAGTAGTGTGGCTTCTGTTTTACTGATGTCGCACTTTAACGGGTTTAAGTTTACCATAGCCTAATCGCCTTGAGCTACCAAGAAAGGCACAAATCCAGCTAACTATCTACTTTTCTTCCCACTGTGGAGGCATTCACTAAATTTCTATTCTGATCTCGTAATTGAGATTGAATCAGATGGGCTCACTACCATGCAGTGATGAAACTTTAGCCTTGCTCACAGCAGAAGTGGTTTGAAATGTACTTTAAAAAAAATATATATAATGTAGACGTTACAATTTTTTAAAAAGTGGACAGTAGTTATTTAAAAGTGAGCGGCTCTTCACAATACTAACTCATGCAGTGCTTTCAACTCTTGTCAATTCAAATGGCATCATTGCATTGCACATTTCCAAATTATTGCAGTGCATGCTTCCAAACACTATTGGATTACTGTGCCAGTAAATTTCCACTTGGCACCCAACTTACTTACATGCTGTGAGCTATGGACTTTTGAGATAGGCTACCAGATTTGATTCGTGGGTAGCTGTACTACTGGCTACTATTTTGAAAACAAAAAGAAATTCCATCGCTGGAAGCTTAGATCAGGCAGCCACAGTTCCTATAAAACATACAAGAGCAACTTGCATTTATATAGTGCCTATAATGTAGGAGAATGTCCCATGGTGCCTCACAGGAGCGTAACTAGACAAAAATCGACAGTGAGCCAAAAGTGATAATAAGAGTGGTGACTAAAACCTTGATCAGAGGTAGGTTTTAAGGAAAGTAAAGGGAGAGAGACGGGAAGTTTTACAGAGGAATTCCAGAGCTGCCAAGGGTGGGGAGAAAGGATTGGGGGATGCATAAGAGACCAGAATTGAAGGAACACAGAGTTCTTGAAGGATTGTAGGACAAGGGAGATTACAGAGATGGGGAGGGGCAAGGTTATGGAGAGATTTAACATGAGGATGAGAATTTTAAATTCACGGCGTTGGTGAGATGAGAGTCAATGTAGGTCAACGAACATTGGGGTGATGGGTGAGGGACTTGGTGGGTGTAAGGATATGGGCAGAAGAGTTTAGGTTGAGCTCAAGTTTATGGAGGGTGGAAGATGAGACGCCAGTCAGGAGAGCATTGGAATAATCGAGTCTGGAGGTAACAGAAACATGGATGAGAGTTTCAGCGGAAGATGGGCTAGGGGGGAGCGCAAATGGGTGATATTACAGAGATGGAAGTCGTCGGTCTTTGTGATGGAGAGGATACGGGTTCGGATGCTCAGCTAGGGTCAAATAGGACGGTAATGTTGCAAACAGCCTGAGACGGTGGTCGGGAAGGGGGACGGATTCGATAGCAAGGGAAAGAAGTTTATGGCGGGGACCGAAATCATTGGCTTCGATCTTGCAAATGTTTAGTTGATAGAAACTGCAGCGACCCAGGACTGATTGTTGGACATAGGCAGTGGAGGCATCGAGAGAAGTGGTGGTGAGGTAGAGCTGGTTGTCGACGGCGTACATGTGGAACTTGAGTTATTTCTTTGGATGATGTCGCCATGGGCAGCATACATTTGGCAAGCGACACTAAGCACTTGACACAACATGCAATCGGTCATTCACACAGCAGTGCTGCAGGATCTGAGAATGTTTAACCTCAATGTATTAAAAAGACTGTGCTGCAATCCTTAATCATTTTTCTTGTGCGGAATTGGGAATATTTGCAATTTTGATAGTACACCTTTTAAAATGTAATTTTCTCTCCACACTATTGTGGCTAAAGCTGTGTTTAAATAATTGTGATTTAACAATAGTCAGGATTCAACAGTACTATTGCCAAATATCACCAATATTTTCAGTATGTTAACATTTCTGGCACTACATATACAAGCCTAAAATTTTCTGCATTCATTTTCTTTTTTTAAAAAAACAGTTAGTTATAAAATCTATGCCACCCTCTCAAAGTCCTACCCTCAAAAAACAATGTGTACCTTTTCAAGTAAAATGAATCCACACTTCAAGAGAAAATTGGCAAGAGCAAACAAAACTGATATTTTTGATATTGATGAGCCATTTTGGATAGGAGTACATGTCAGTTGAATAGCAAGAAACAGTTAAACAGTGAGATTAAATGTATAATGTCAGTTGGCAGAAGATTATAATGCTTGCATGGAGGATGAACCAATAAGGAAATAAAGGAATGCGGAGGAATAGATTTTAGTCTGGTGAAACTCGGCTGAGTTATTTTTCGCTTATTTGACGGTTTTCACACAACATGCAGCTTGGTTAAGCACACTATCAGTGGCAATGCTTGTTGTCACTGTTGCTTTCAGTTCCAAAGGATGAGTGGAGTCTTGGGGTTGATTTTAACTGTTGGGTGGCTGACCGACTGAGGCGTTTTCTTTCAGCGGTGACTCAACAGTCAGTCCAGCAGAGGGCTTATCCAAACTGCTCCTCATATCACACTGCTGCTGATATCATTCTGCTTTCCAGAGTCACTTGTTGGCTGTCAGGATATATTTTTATTAAAAAGGGGAAAAAATCAGTATTGCTGAGTGAGGGGTACATGTTAAATGTTGTAGCGCACAAGAGGCCCAGAATATATATGATGCATTTCGCCCTGAATTAGCAGGCTCGAGGGGTCGTATGACCCACTCCTGCTCCTATTTCTTATTACTTTGGAGGAGGCCATTTAGTTGTAACTAAAAAAAAGAAAGCTTTAAAATGTCAAAGTAACGTCGGCTGTTTTTACCATGCAGAAGTAAATTGTTTCATAGCAAACAATCTCCCAATTGTAAATAGGAGTCGGTGGAAAGATCTAGATATGTGAACGCTAAACTAGCATTGCACATCTTCCAATATAAGAAGGGTTGCTGTAGGTTACAATGAAACTTTTTGTATGTGTTTTTTTTAAACTTATAACAAAATAACTTCTATTTCCAGTTTTATCTTGCATCTTTAAAAATGACATATAAAACTATTAATCCCGTTAGTGTGGACTAATCCTATACGATCACTCGTGGCCTCTGGAATTCTGTCACTTCCACTTTCCTATGTAGTGTTTCTGGAGTTGATTAAAAAGGACGGTAACATTTCACTATAAATCACCTCTGTAGGACCTAACCTCAGTATGCACAGAAATTCTAAATATAGACTCGGAACAAATGGCTTGGAGCATGAGCCTATAGTTATGTCTCTGCCATTTTCCTTTTTAAAAGGCAACTAATAAACCTTCATAGCAGATTTGCACTCTTGTGAATGGAGAAGGAACAATACATGCATCTGTCCAGTTCAGCAGAGATTTCACAACAAATATTCCTTTTTCCCCACTGTCTCCGATCTCCCCTAAAGGGGCTGCAGGCTGCTTTGAAGCAGAACCTATGCATACGCCTTAAGAACCGGACAGCACCCATGGGGTTCTGCAACTTTACATAGGACTTTTGCAACAGTAATTGAGTCCAATGCCTGAGACAGTAGAGGGCTTGCCTTTCATGGTTAATTGGCCTGCATCTGGCTGATTACATTGAATGTTAATAAATACAGTTGGACCTCTCTGGTCCGGCACCCTCAGAACCTGACCGGTGCCGGAACAGAGAATTTCCTGAACCACGGGAGGTCACGCTTACTGGTATCTGTCGACAGCACCCGGGCTCCTGAGTGTGTGTGTGTGCTGGCAGCCTGTGGGCAGCTCCCTCAGCCAATCGGCGAACACACTCACTGACTGACAGCTGCTCCAGCTGATCGGTGAACGCACTCACTGAATGACAGCTGCTCCAGCCAATCGGCGAACACACTCACTGAATGACAGCCACTCCAGCTAATCGTCGAACACACTCACTGACTGATAGCCGCTCCAGCCAATCAAATTTGTTTTTTAATAAACCCTCCTCTCACTCAGGCACACCTAATGCCGAACCACGGATGTTTCCGTGTTAGAGAGTCCCGGACTGGAGAAGTACAACCTGTATAGCGTGATAAACGTTGTTAGAGCTGATGCCAAACATGTGCTGGCATCTGAACTAAAGTCTGTTGCAATAGAAAGAGACCGAGATGAGTCTGTAAAGGTCCACGATCAGTGCCAGTAGCTATAGCGAAAGAAAATTGCTTTATTTACAGCTAGGATGTACAGCTAGGATAATACAATACAAAACCAAGAGCACTATAGTCCCTACACAAGACCTTGTTTAGGCTCTATCTAAAATACTGAGTCCTGTTCTGATCCCTTCAGATTGAGGTCCTAGAACTGGTTCAGAGTAGGGCCACTAGATCAATACCTATCACAATAGATTTTTAGACGAGGGAGTTAGGTCTCTTTAATATTGAAAAGCGTATCATGTTAGTTAAGGGTTTCTAGACTAGGGAGGCCAAAATTGCCCACCGCCCGAAACGGGGCACACCCTCCGTTTTTAAAGATGTTGAAATTCGGCATTTTGAAGGTTTTTTTCAATCGGGGCGGATGTTGTGCAGACTGAGGGCGGAAGTGCCCTTGCAGCGGGTCAGCCACCCTGACCAGTCACCAGCGCCACATCGCGCTGGTGAGTCACAATGTCTCTCCTCTTCAGCTAAAGGGCAGTGCTGCTGCAAACTCTGCAGCCACTTCAGGAGCAAACACTGGGCCACCAGGGAGGGTTTCGGCCGCGCCAGCAGCCTGGCACCCAAGAGGGGAGGTGCCAGGCTGTCTGTTGGCGGCCCGGTCAAACCCAGGGGGATAATTGTCGGGGCCGACAATAAAATATAAAATGGCAGCGCCACCTCCCCTTTAAGGGCGGCCGCCGACCAACAAGAAGTGCACCGACAGAAAAAGCTGTCGGGGGCACCGACCGGCCGCGGGGCAATGCCGCAAAAGGGATATTTCCCGCAGGGCAATTTCGGGAAGGGGTCGGCACCGCTCAGTAAGAGGTCGGCGCGTGCACACTGCTGCGGGAAAACAAGCGGAGCGGTCCCCTACCTGAGCAAGGTCAATCTTGAAAATGGCGGCCCCTCCACGGAGAATCGGCGGCCATTCCGCACCGCCCCGTGGCTGTCGCTTTCAGGCAGCCAGAGGCCTTATCAGAAGGAGCAATTTCAGCCCCTAGGTATTTAACTTTGGAAGAGATTACTGGCTTGTGAGTGGTTTTAGATGCACTACAAACATTCAGAAGGGAGCTGGACAATTTCCTGGAGCAGGCTTGTATCGCTGCATACAGAAGGTAACGTGATGTATCCCGTGGCCATTCTGAATCTGAGAACCTTTTCTGATCGCCTTTGGGGGTTGGAGAGGAATTTCCCAGAATTATTTTTCCTCAAATTAGCATAACAGATTTTTTTTTTCCTCAACCAGGACATTACATGGGGCTGTTAGCATGTAAGTGGTTTTTCCCCTGTTGGTTTCGAATCACCCCTCTTACAATAGTTCTAGACACCGGAATTATAGTTGTGAACAGTAATAAACAGTCAGAGATGGATCTTTTTGGTCTCCACTATATCAATTCGAGTTAAAACACACTTGCACCCAGTAAAAACACACCCTGGTAGTGTAATACAAACAAACACAGTACAACACACAGCCTGGCCTGTCTAAACAGGCCCCTACCGCAAAGTAACCACATCTAAACTACCCCTGCTCGGATTCAAAATTGCACAACTGAAATCTGTCCAACAGAATGTGCGTACACTTATAGTCCTTGCAAAACTCTCCCCACTAAAAGCCTTAAGGCTTGGTTGGGACACACGGCACCCTTTCACACTATGCGGTGGTCTTAAAGATGCGTGGACTGGGATAAATGCTCATCAATTACCCCTCTGGTTTACTCGCTGCTTCTTCCAATGAGGCGTATCTTCTGAGTCTGTACCAAACTGTGGTATTCAAGTCCAGTCTCAAGGTCAGCTTCCCAGTCGAAGAAGCAAGGCTCTCTTGGCTCGTAGATTGTGGTTTCTTCTCTCTGTCCCAGAAGGAGTGCCCAGTCGTTGTGCGTTGCAAGCAGGTGTAGAAGAGGGAAGAGAGAGAGAAAGATGGCAGCCAAAACTGCCTCTCTTATACTTGCAAAAATGCTCCTTTTTGCGCCAAAACTCCAACTGCCCTTCCCGCCTGAGGCTGTGCAACTCAAAAGCAAAATCATGTCTCTGGCTTGTTGCTTTGTCAACTGGGCTGTACCTCGATGTGTGGCTCCAACGAGTCTGTGGTCAAAAAGCTTTCCTTTTTCTTTGGATGGCCTTAAACCCTGGCCACTTTACCTAATGTCTCACTGATGGGTTCCCATTCCATGACAAAAGGCGCGCATCAACCATGATGTTCCTGCTTTCAGCCATTCTCATTCCCGCCCAGCTGATGTGTATTCAAGTTAAACATGTTTGGACCTGCCACAGCCAGCTCTTCTGCTGTACAGTGAATATAGTAGCAATGTCCAAAAAGTGTTTTCGCCAAATTCTTACAAGTAGGTGGAACGTATTGGGGGTGATGTTTCTAAGCTGCAGATTGGCTGAATGGGAGAGGTTTGTCTTTTTTTGTCTTGTCTTTTTCCTGTTAGTTGATTCTTGATTCGCAGTAACTTAAGTCTGCTTGCAGTGTCAGTCCATGGACAGTCAATTCAATAGAATGCCATAGCAAAGCAGGAGGGTGGGAGGGCTGAGGGAGCATCCAGACCATACTGCCCCAATTATGTGCAGTCTACTCACTCCTGCTTTTCCCAGCATTGATAAAACTGTTGGTTGGGTACCAGGTGAAGCAGTTATTGTTCTTTAAGAGTGATGGAATTAAAGACATCTATAACTGCTAGCTGTAAGCAGCTTAACAACATTAAACTGTTTCAGGTAACATAGAAACATAGAAAATAGGTGCAGAAGTAGGCCATTTGGCCCTTCGAGCCTGCACAACCATTCAATATGATCATGGCTGATCATGCAACTTCAGTACCCCATTCCTGCTTTCTCTCCATACCCCTTGATGCCTTTAGCCGTAAGGGCCACATCTAACTCCCTTTTGAATATATCTAATGAACTGGCCTCAACAACTTTCTGTGGTAGAGAATTTCACGGGTTCACAATTCTCTGAGTGAAGAAGTTTCTGCTCATCTCGGTCCGTAATGGCTTACCCCTTGTCCTTAGACTGTGACCCGTGGTTCTGGAGTTCCCCAACATCGGGAACATTCTTCCTGCATCTAACCTGTCCAATCCCGTCAGAATTTTATATGTTTCTATGAGATCCCCTCATTCTTCTGAATTCCAGTGAATATAAGCCTAGTCGATCCAGTCATTCTTCATATGTCCATCCTGCCATCCTGGGAATCAAGTCTAATGAACCTTCGCTGCGCTCCCTCAACAGCAAGAATGTCCTTCCTCTGATTAGGAGACCAAATTGCACACAATACTCAAGGTGTGGTTTCACCAAGGCCTTGTACAACTGTAGTAAGACCTCCCTGCTCCTATACTCAAATCCTCTCGCTATGAAGGCCAACATGCCATTTGCCTTCTTCACTGCCTGCTGTACCTGCATGTCAACTTTCAATGACTGATGTACCATGACACCCAGGTCTCATTGCACCTCCCCTTTTCCTAATATGTCACCATTCAGATAATAATCTGCCTTCCTGTTTCTGCCACCAAAATGGATAACCTCACATTTATCTACATTATTCTGCATCTGCCATGCATTTGCCCACTCACCTAACCTGTCCAAGTCACCCTGCAGCCTCTTAGCATCCTCCTCGCAGCTCACACTGCCACTCAGCTTAGTGTCATCTGCAAACTTGGAGATATCACATTCAATTCCTTCATCTAAATCATTAATGTATATTGTAAATAACTGAACCTTGTGGTACCCCACTAGTCACTGCCTGCCATTCTGAAAAGGACCCGTTTATCCCGACTCTCTGCTTCCTGTCTGCCAACCAGTTCTCTATCCACATCAATACATTACCCCCATTACCATGTGCTTTAATTTTGCACACCAATCTCTTGTGTTGGACCTTGTCAAAAGCCTTTTGAACATCCAAATACACCACATCCACTGGTTTGCCCTTGTCCACGCTACTAGTTACATCCTCAAAAAATTCGAGAAGATTTGTCAAGCTTGATTTCCCTTTCATAAATCCACGCTGACTTGGACCGATTCTGTCGCTTCTTTCCAAATGCGCTGCTATTACATCTTTAATAATTGATTCCAACATTTTCCCCACTACCGATGTCAGGCTATAACCGGTCTATAATTCCCTGTTTTCTCTCTCCTTTTTAAAAAAAAGTGGTGTCACATTAGCTACCTCCAGTCCATAGGAACCGAACCAGAGTTGATAGACTGCTGGAAAATGACCACCAATGCATCTACCACTTCCGTAAGTACTCTGGGATGCCCTGGGGATTTATCGGCCTTCAGTCCCTTCAATTTCCCAGTAGTCGCAATCCCAGTTCTACAACACACAAAGATCTACAATGCAACATTGCCACTTTTGAGGTCTTAATATATGGGAAATAGCAGTATGAAACCAGTGCAATAAGGCTGTTCTCATCGAATCATACACATAGAAGGGGCTATTCGGCCCATGTGCCTGTGCCGGCTCTTTGAAAGAGCTGCCCATGTAGTCACACTCTGCTGCTCTTTCCCAATAGCCCTGCATTTTTCCAATCCCTTTTGAAAGTTACTATTGAATCTACATCCACCAACATTTCAGGTACTGCATTCCAGATCATAACCACTCACTACATAGAACAATTTCTTCTCATCTCCTCCCTGGTTTTTTTGCCAATTATGTTAAATCTGTGTCATGTAGTTACCAACCCTCCTGCCAGTGGAAACACTTTCTCCTTCTCTACTTTATCAAAACCCTTCATAATTTTGAATGCCTCTATTAAATCTCCCCTTAACCTGCTCTGCTCTAAGGAAAACAATCCCAGCTTCTCTAGACTCTCCACATAACTGAAGTCCCTCATTCCTGGTTCCATTCTAATACATTTCCTCTACACCCTCTCCAAGGTCTTGGCATCTGTCCTAAAGTGTGGTGTCCACAATTGGACACAATACTCTAGCTGAAGTTCTGTTGAAGTTAAGGTATATTTTCCGGTAGCATTTGACGTTGACAATGGATGCGTATTCCTCAATACTGACATCTGTCAATTTGATCAATACGAAATACAGGATGTGAAGGATGAAACTGGTGCTGGGTGAAATACAAGAACTGATTTTCCAAGACAGGACTTTTTCAAATAAATAAGTGTTGTTCCTGCATGAGCTGCACCCAATGCGGTCGATTTTGACTCCGTGCGATGTGTAAAACAAGTCACGGTGACTCGGCAGCCTGTTTTACATCTCTCCCGCTTTTTATTTTGCTAAGTCCACCCAAAAAGAAACCCTGACCAATTTATCAGAGGCCCATGCAGTTCAGGTGCAGGCCTCTGCCCTGCTAAATTGGTTATCGTTGTTCCCATTTTATGCTCCATAATGAGTGCAACAATAATGAATTTAGGCCCAGATCTCCATTTTGTAATATATTGTCATATGATAGTCATTAGGAAGCAAAATGCTCAGCTGATTTAATTTGTTTATTACAACTGAATGAACAACAGATAGGGCACTTCCCACACATAGAAAATACAATTACGCTGAATGTCTGCAAAAATTGTCCAGATATCCTGCCGTAACTTCGGTGGGAGACCGTAGCAATGCCCAGAGATATGGCTGAAAAAAGCTATTCATGTAGTTTTAATGGGGTTGCTGCCAATCACCAGCTGAGGTCATGGCAGGCGATGTGGACAACCCTTGTGGTTTAGGGCCATTTTTCACAAATTCCTCGAAAAATTCCTCTTTCAACAAACACAGATATATGCCAAATTATTTGCATTACTGGAAATGTAATCACTTTATGCACACGGCCCATTTATACCATTTCCTAAATTGGGCTTCATATCACATCTGATATATTGTTCAGTATCATGATTCAATGTCTTCATCAGAGTTATCTGACAGTCGCTTCGCTAGCTTGAATGGATTCTGACAGAGCTTTCCTTCCATGTAGATACGAGGATCTGTACACAGAAACTCATTAATTTTGCAGCTACGTGACCCCTGAGCACAATTTGAAGCTGAGCACTTGCAAGTAACAAATTGAGGAGCAGGAGTCTTCCTCATACAAAGAGGTTCAAATTAGTTGTGTCAAAATCATAGCTTTTTCCAGCTGGGGAGCTAAGTTGGGAAGGGCTGCCTTCCACAAAAAAATTTTCTGAATGTGCAAGAGATCACATCATGCTTTGTCAATATCTGATGAGGTTAATGCACCAGACAGAAAGATAACGAGGGCCTTGATACTTTTTTGAGATAAGTGCAATAGTGCATCACTCTATCCCTAGTTCAACAAAAGCAGGCTCATAAATATGTGTGCACATTTTTAACCTTTCATGTAATGGTTGAATAAGATTTAATCCATATCAATCACTGTCAAAATAGATTAGTCTAAGTGATATGCCACTGGTAAAGCATCTGGCCTCTAATCTGCTCCCGTAAATCTGAACAATGAAATCGTGTTCTGGCCAGGTGGGATGGAATTTATGTCTGTCAAATAAGGGTGTAGGCAAAAAATGGCTAGATGCAACAAGTGGTCATTTGACAGTTTAGTCCAGAGTAATTCAGTCTAGCTGAAAACAAGGCATTCCCATTTCCACAAAGGATTAAATGGCCAAAATGTTGCATTACAACTTCTTATTAATTTCTCTTTGCGATAGTGCTAAATCTTGGTTCTTAAATATTTTGTGACCCACACCACACTTCCGTTTTCCGCAAGTGATTTTCTTTACCTAGCCATAAGTTGGTCCCTGAATTACAACTACAATATCTTAACTTTTGTAAGTTCAATATTTAATTATCCCCTTTTCCATTTAAACATTTTTATCCCCACAATAAAGCATCAGTGTAACGACTACATCAGACCACAACATGTGATTTCAGTTGTGAAATCACAGTCTGGATATAAACTATCTAGATGTAAGAGCTCCTCTTGAAGCAAAATTGTACCCACATTCTTTATAAACATATTTACATTTTACTACGAGCAGCACAAAGGAAGTCTCCCTTTTCCAGAACACAAACCTCTTGAAAGTACAGCAAGGGAAATATCCATCATTAGTTGAATAGTCTTTCAGATATTCATAGAGATACTGCTACTCGTTTCTCTTGCAAATCAAAGTGGCTGAATTCAAACATGACTACGAGAACGTTACTTTGGATCATGAATAAAGATCCGGATGGTTCAGTATGCAGCAAATGTTTGACCCAGCATGAGTACAAAAAAAACTATCGTCCTTTGTGAATCTGCCAGTGAATATCACAGTGAATGTTGCCTTTAATAATATATGGTTAAATGGTAGTCAAATATGTTTGATGCCTCTGGGCATACTTCACAGTTCCACTGCACTTAGTTTTTATACTGAAGCAATTTGAGATTGACAATCAACACGTTTCAAGATTTTGAAGGGAAAGCTGATCCCAATAAATTGTTTAACACGGGCAAGGGTTCACATAGTACGGGACACAAATTAAAATCAGGAAATTAAGAGTAAGAAGGGAAGTTGGGCAGATGTTTTTTAAACAAAGGTTAATAGACTTGTGGAGCAAGCAGTTCAGGAAAGCCAATAAAATGAATAATATAAATGGGTTGAAGAGGCAACTAGATAAGTTACTGGAAAGAGACAGGATTGAGGGATATGATGAAAAGGCAGATCAGTTAGCTAGATAAATATAAAAAAAACAATGGTCTAATTGGACTTCATGACTGATTCTGTTTCCTACAAATTCTTACATTGGCGAGCAAAGAAACTTTTATGTTGTTTGTAGGGTATATGACCCAGTCAGTCTTAAGAATCTCATGAACAAACTTTCCTTAGTTGTGCAAAACTAACACAAGGGGACCAATTTGTCAGATGTACGCTGCACCGACAGCTTTACAACTTTTGGCATAAATTCTTTAATAAAGTCAATCAAATATAATTTGTGGCCATGCAGGTCAAAGGAACATTGATTTCATGAAAAAATGCTTTTCACAGCTTTTTTGATTGAGTGGCTGTATAATGTGTGTTTATGTACACTTGTCAAACTGAGTTACATGCACACATAGACCATTACAGCTATCATTGGACTTGCTGTCATACATATTCTGTGATGACATCTGAACCAGGTAGTACGTGAACAACCTTATTCTCATCCTCTCAAGAATTTTGATAATTCTTTAAAAATCTTTGCAATTTGCTAGTACTTAATAGATTGATAGGCCAAGAAAATATTAGCCTACCAACCTGGAAAATATTGATATAAAGCTCTGCTAAGAAACCCTCCAATTAACATGGTGTTGTTAGCCATTAAGTGGTTGTTTCTTTACATATTTTAGTGCAGTAGAAGAAATCTAGAGGATTCACATAGAAGGCACCAAATAATCTTAGGACAAATCACTTTGAAAATAAATTACAATCAAACTTCATTTCAACCAATATAAAAGCAAAATACTACAGATGCTGTAATCCGGAATAAAAACAGAAAATGCTGGAAATACTCAATATCTGACGAAGGGTCATTGACTTGAAACGTTAACTCTGTTTCTCTCTCCACAGATGCTGCCTGACCTGCTGAGTATTTCCAGCATTTTCTGTTTTTATTTCATTTCAAACAAGTCTATTATTATATTCCTATAGTTGAACTGCGGTGGTCCTTTCTGATCTTGTACAATTCTATGGTTCCATGTGCCTGCATTCCCAGTTTATTTCAAAACTTCCAGCATCCTGTTTATGGTTCTCTTATTTGCATAGGAGGAGTTTTTTTCTCAATAAAGAGCAGCCGTGTTGAAAATCCCTGTGCACTGATAATGTTTGGCCCTTGCGGCGTACTGTTACTCTGGAGGGACCCTGTTATGTAAGGTCCTGGCGTAAAATCGAGGTTTCTGAGACCTTCATTGGTGTATAAACCACCAAGGCTATTGGCATTGAAGGGAGCGGGCCTGAGAGCAGGGGCTTCGACACTGGGAGGTCCCTGGCTCTCCAAGGAACCCGGTGTAGCTCTTCAGAAGGTGAAAGTGGGGCCCACTAGGGGGTCTAGGCCATTATTGAAGGAAAAGGTTTTATTCAAGGGGCTACTTCTGGCACATTGAAGTATTTTATGAGGGGGACATGGCAACCACTTTTCCCTGGACCTGGCAACTTGTGCGACTATTTGCAGCCTGTGGGGCAAGGCAGGTTCCCCAGTCGCAGTTAAGATTAAATGATTTGTTCTTGACCCCGTGGACGTTGTTGGAGGTTAATTACAGAAATCTTGGTTACGTGGATCCTAACAGGATACAAACCCACCCTCCCATAAGAACTTTATTCTCCTGTACTTTGACACTGCTAACAAATTTGTAATTGGCCCAGAATTTGCTGAAGGAATGCACACGCTGTCACTAATGTAAAAACCCTGTAAATTGCGAATTGCCACAAGTTGCTGGTCAATTTGCTTCGCGAAACAGTATCTCACCCTTAACCTTCCTGTGATTTTTCTGATGTTGCTATATTAATTGTCCATTAAACTCGTCACAAAAAGTTAAGTCTAGTAATTAGCAGCGAAAGTACCCTTTTAACAATGTAATAATTATTAATATCTAACGATCAACCTCTCTTGGCCAGATAGTGGACAATTAAAAGTGTGGCGTCTCATTCCTTCAGGTAATGAATTGTTGTTGGAGATTTAAAAAATGTCAATCTTCCTTTCTGTTTCCTGTTTCTCTCCTAATCCAGTCTTTCTTTCCCTGTCTTCATTTCTCTTTCTCTATCTGATTTGATATTGAATTCGCCCACTCTAAATCACTCTACATTTCAGTTCTTCCTGTTTTTATTTCTCAATCCTTTAATATCATTGGTAATGAGATACACTGTTCCTCTATTGTTCACCAAGGTCCCAGATGCCCTGTTACCCTTGCCGGTTCTCCCCGGTATCCTGGGCAATGTTTTATGAAGGAGGTTTTCTATTGCCATACACTCCCTGTGCTTGAGGAGGAATCAGCTAGTCAGTCAATCATTAAGCAACTTCCAAACCTCTGCCAGTGCTGCTTTTCAGCTGCTCAGTAATTGGCACAATAGAGCCTCCCCCTTCAGTTTATTTCCACTCCCTATGGAAAATACCAGTCTGCACTTGGCACCCCTCTGCTGAGAATGGCAAGGCAGCAGTGTTGTTGAGGCGGGCGGGGGGGTTAAGCCTCTTCAAGATGCCGAAACATTGCTTTCCTGCTGACTGCTGTACCTGACCTAAGGTCTTTGATGTTGACACTAGGAGACAAAGTGGGAAAAGTGTTACATTTCCCAGCACTGACATCCTTGATGCTCAGCCAATTTATGCACAGCAAGCTCCCACAAACAGCAATGTGATAATGACCAGATAATTTTTTTTCGTGGTGTTCGTTGATATTGGCCAGGCCACCCATGGCCATATATCCTGTCAACAATTAATGTATAGGCTCATGTCTGGAGATTATGTGGGTGAGCTAATGGAGGCTATCTGGCATCCATGAAAGCACACCCCAACATGAGTTGAAACATATACAATTCTTAAGAGGCTTGACAAGGTTAATGCAGAGAAAAGGCTTCCTTTGGCTGGGGAATCTAGAACATGGGGTCAGAGATTCAGAATTAGGGGTCAGCCATTTAGGACTGAGATGAGGAGAAATTTCTTCACTCAAAGGGTTGTGAATCTTTAGATTTCTCGACCCCAGAGAGCTGTGGATGCTCAGTCGTTGAGTATATTGAAGACAGAGGTCAATAATTATGGGGGAATTAAGGGATTATGGGGATAGTGTGGGAAGGTGGTGGAGTTGAGGTAGAAGGTTAGCCATGATCTTGTTGAATGGCAGAGCAGGCTCGAAGGGCCAAATGGCCTACTCCAGCTCCTATTTCTTATGTTATGTTCTTATGATAGCAAGCTGGCAACAAGCAGAAAACAGCGTAGGTGTTGAGGGAAATTACTCAGACTGGCAAAAGGTGGGGAGTTATGTTCCACAACAATCGATGCTGGGACCACTCTTGTTCACCATTTACATAAACAATTGGTACTCTGGAATTGGAAGTACAATTTCAACATTTACAGATGTCACCAAATTGGACAGTAGAGTTAATGCTGCGACAAAATACAAGAAGACAAGTAAACTTGCAGAATGGCCATGTAATTCGGAAAATAATTTAAATATAGGTTAATGTGATGGTGCATTCTGGCAGGAAGAATAAGGAATAAGGGATTTACTGGTACAGATATACAAATCACTAAAAGTAGGGATACAGCCATAAAAACAAAATGTACCAGGGTTCATTTTTAGAGTGATAACATTGAGAAACAGAAAAGTTGCTGTTAAACTAATATAGAACCTTGTTAAGACCACACTTGGAGTTCTGGTCTCCATATTATAAAAAGAATATAAAAGCACTGGAGAAAATACAAACATGATTTCCAAGAATGATACCAGAACCGAGAGGTTCTATGTATCAGAAATGATTAAGCGGGCTGGGGCTCTTTTCTCGAGAAAAGAGAAGGCTGAGGGGTAACCTGATAGAGGACTTGATTATGAAAGGGTTTGATAGGGTAGATGCAGAGAAAATATTTCCACTTGTGGGGAGACCAAAATAAGGGTCCATAAAATAAGATAGTCACTAATAAATCCAACAGGATACTCAGGAGAAACCTCTTTACTTAAAGAGTGGTTAGAATGTGGAACAGGCTACCACAAGGAGTAGTTGAGGTGAATAGTATAGATGCAGTCAAGGGGAAGCTAGTGAACCACATGAGGGATATTGGAATAGGATATGTTGATAGGTTTAGATGAAGTAGGGTGGGAGGAGGCTCGTGTGGAGCATAAACACCATCAGCGGCCCTCGACAACGTGGACCATTTCCCATACCTCGGGAGCCTCATCAACAAAAGCAGACATTGATAAGGGGGGAGGCCATCTTAGACTGGGTGTTGTGTAATGAGAGAGGATTAATTAGCAATCTCGTTGTGCGAGGTCCCTTGGGAAAGAGTGACCATAATATGGTAGAATTCTTCATTAAGATGGAGAATGACACAGTTAATTCAGAGACCATGGTCTAGAACTTAAAGAAGGGTAACTTTGAAGGTATGAGGCGTGAATTGGCTAGGATAGATTGGCGAATGATACTTAAGGGGTTGACTGTGGATGGGCAATGGCAGACATTTAGAGACCGCATGGATGAACTACAACAATTGTACATCCTTGTCCGGCGTAAAAATAAAAAAGGGAAGGTGGCTCAACTGTGGCTATCAAGGGAAATCAGGGATAGTATTAAAGCCAAGGAAGTGGCATACAAATTGGCCAGAAATAGCAGTGAACCCGGGGACTGGGAGAAATTTAGAACTCAGCAGAGGAGGACAAAGGGTTTGATTAGGGCAGGGAAAATAGAGTACAAGAGGAAGCTTGCAGGGAACATTAAGACAGACTGCAAAAGCTTCTATAGATATGTAAAGAGAAAAAGGTTAGTAAAGACAAACATGGGTCCCCTGCAGTCAGAATCAGGGGAAGTCATAACGGGGAACAAAGAAATGGCAGACCAATTGAACAAGTACTTTGGTTCGGTATTCACTAAGGAGGACACAAACAACCTTCCGGATATAAAAGGGGTCAGAGGGTCTAGTAAAAAAGAGGAACAGAGGGAAATCCTTAATAGTCGGGAAATTGTGTTGGGGAAATTAATGGGTTTGAAGGCCGATAAATCCCCAGGGCCTAATGGCCTGCATCCCAGAGTAATTAAGGAGGTGGTCTTGGAAATAGCGGATGCATTGACAGTCATTTTCCAACATTCCATAGACTCTGGATCAGTTCCTATAGAGTGGAGGGTAGCCAATGTAACCCCACTTTTTAAAAAAGGAGGGAGAGAGAAAACAGGGAATTATAGACCGGTCAGCCTGACATCGGTCGAGGGTAAAATGATGGAATCAATTATTAAGGATGTCATAGCAGCGCATTTGGAAAGAGGTGACATGATAGGTCCAAGTCAGCATGGATTTGTGAAAGGGAAATCATGCTTGACAAATCTTCTGGAATTTTTTGAGGATGTTTTCAGGAAAGTGGACAAGGGAGAACCAGTTGATGTGGTGTATTTAGACTTTCAGAAGGCTTTCAGCAAGGTCCCAAACAAGAGATTAATGTGCAAAGTTAAAGCACATGGGATTGGGGGTAGTGTGCTGACGTGGATCGAGAACTGGTTGGCAGACAGGAAGCTAAGAGTAGGAGTAAATGGGTACTTTTCAGAATGGCAGGCAGTGACTAGTGGGGTATCGCAAGGTTCTGTGCTGAGGCCCCAGCTGTTTACATTGTACATTAATGATTTAGACGAAGGGATTAAATGTAGTATCTCCAAATTTGCGGATGACACGAAGTTGGGTGGCAGTGTGAGCTGCGAGGAGGATGCTATGAGGTTGCAGAGTGACTTGGAAAGGTTAGGTGAGTGGGCAAATGCATGGCAGATGAAGTATAATGTGGATAAATGTGAGGTTATCCACTTTGGTGGTAAAAACAGAGAGACAGACTATTATCTGAATGGTGACAGATTAGGAAAAGGGGAGGTGCAACGAGACCTGAGTGTCATGGTACATCAGTCATTGAAGGTTGGCATGCAGGTACAGCAGGCGGTTAAGAAGGCAAATGGCATGTTGGCCTTCATAGCGAGGGGATTTGAGTACAGGGGCAGGGAGGTGTTACTACAGTTGTACAGGGCCTTGGTGAGGCCACACCTGGAGTATTATGTACAGTTTTGGTCTCCTAACTTGAGGAAGGACATTCTTGCTATTGAGGGAGTGCAGCGAAGGTTCACCAGACTGATTCTCGGGATGGCGGGACTGACATATCAAGAAAGACTGGATCAACTGGGCTTGTATTCACTGGAGTTTAGAAGAATGAGAGGGGATCTCATTGAAACATTTAAAATTCTGATGGGTTTAGACAGGTTAGATGCAGGAAGAATGTTCCCAATGTTGGGGAAGTCCAGAACCAGGGGTCACAGTCTAAGGATAAGGGCTAAACCATTTAGGACTGAGATGAGGAGAAACTTCTTCACCCAGAGAGTGGTGAACCTGTGGAATTCTCTACCACAGAAAGTTGTTGTGGCCAATTCACTAAATATATTCAAAAAGGAGTTAGATGTAGTCCTTACTACTAGGGGGATGAAGGGGTATGGCGAGAAAGCAGGAATGGGGTACTGAAGTTGCATGTTCAGCCATGAACTCATTGAATGGCGGTGCAGGCTCGAAGGGCCGAATGGCCTACTCCTGCACCTATTTTCTATGTTCTTATGAGGAGATCCAACACCGCCTCCAGTGTGCCAGTGCAGCCTTCGGCCGCCTGAGGAAAAGAGTATTCGAAGACCAGGCCCTCAAATCTCATGGTCTACAGGGCTGTAGTAATACCCGCCCTCCTGTATGGCTCAGAGGCGTGGACCACGTACAGTAGACACCTCAAGTCGCTGGAGATACATCACCAACGATGTCTCCGCAAGATCCTACAAATCCCCTGGGAGGATAGGCGCACCAACATTAGCGTCCTCGTCCAGGCTAACATCCCCAGCATTGAAGCACTGACCACATTCGATCAGCTCCGCAGGGCAAGCCACATAGTTCACATGCCAGACACGAGACTCCCGAAGCAAGTGCTCTATGCGGAGCTCCTTCACGACAAATGAGCTAAAGGTGGGCAGCAGAAACGTTGCAAGGACACCCTCAAAACCTCCCTGATAAAGTCCGACATCCCCACTGATACCTGGGAGTCCCTGGCCAAAGACCGCCCTAAGTGGAGAAAGTGCATCCGGGAGGGCGCTGAGCACTTCGAGTCTCGACGCCGAGAGCATGCAGAGGTCAAGTGCAGGCAGCGGAAAGAGCGTGCGGCAAACCAGTCCCACCCACCCTTTCCCTCAATGCCTATCTATCCCACCTGTGACAGAGTCTGTGGTTCTCGTATTGGACTGTATAGCCACCTAAGAACTCATTTTTAATACAGAAGCAAGTCTTCTTCGATTCCGAGGGACTGCCTATGATGATGCGATGAAGTAGGGTGGAAGGAGGCTCGTGTGGAGCATAAACACCAACATAGACCAGTTGGGCCGAATGGACTGTTTATGTAATTGTAACCTCCTAGTGAATCTATGCTGCAACTTTTCCATTGCCTTTATATCCTTTCTATAATGGGGTATCTAGAACTGTACAGATTACTTCACTTATGACCAAAAATACACATACGTTTCTATAGAAAGTGATTAGGTGGAACAGAATAATGTAGGTTCTGAGAGTTACATAGATATGTTGAAATTTCATTTGATCACTTTCGGAATGAGCAGGGAAAATCTTCACGGAACATTTCCTCAGGAGATTAAATAAGTTTGCAACTGAGCATGTTGCATATGGAAGGAATGGATTTGATGGATCAAATCTCCTCCCATGTCCTTTCATTATATGTATCACATCTCACTGCTGGTAATGACGTATCCTCCAGTTACTCAAAATGTATTTTTAAGTGTATCGAGTGCAAGATGATTAAGCTGCTTTATGAAGCTGTAGATGTTATTGGACCAGTTATTGTGATAATCATTCGTACTTTCAGCGTAGAATGCATAATATTGAATCAGAAAATATACTGTCATAAAGGAGCTATAAAGTTGTTTCTGTCAGCTGAAATGAAAGTAAAGATACTTGTTACAAGTCTGAGTGGTGAAGAGTGGCTTTTTCACTCCCGTTTTATATATAGGAAACCACATGATTCTCAGTAATACCTAATTATATTGGGGATTTTAATTACATTGTAATAATTATTGGCACTTCTGTTTATTGTGTTTGGATTATGTGTTAAACCGAGTCTTTTTATGAATAGTATCATTGACCTGTTACTTACAGAAGCCATTTCACATTTCCTCCCTAACATCTTTTTTTTCCTTAATAGGGCATCTCTTTGGAGCTCTTGTGTTGTTCTGCCGCTTCTAGCGCTGACCTGGATGTCTGCAGTGTTGGCCATCACCGATCGAAGATCAGCCCTCTTTCAGATCCTCTTTGCTGTCTTTGACTCTTTGGAAGGCTTTGTCATTGTAATGGTCCACTGCATTTTGAGAAGAGAGGTATGTCACATGGAAATACATGTGAGAATAAAGGGCAGGTGAAATGTTTTGCAGGGTTAAAGAAATGAAGTACATGCAGGGGCAAATGCTGTATGGATCTATCGTTAAATAACTGGAAGGGGAATAAAAATGGTGTGACGTGGTGATGTCAATGGTGTGCTGGGATTGCATGTATTTCCTCTTAAATCTGGATGTGATATCTGTTTAACATGTTTCAAAAATATACAAATAGCGGATCAGAGATTCCTGCCAGTGATTGTGAGGTGTTAATCAAGGATGTTGAATACCATATTCTTTCTGTGGTAGCTCTCACGTACTTGATCTGCATGTTGATTAGTTGAAGAAGTGGCCCTCTGAAGTGCTTTTCACCAAGTTGATTTTTTGATGTGGATCCCACTTCCAGAATAGGTGGGGGCACCCAAGACAAATTAGCAACCGTGCTTTAAGCTAGAAAGTGAAGAACATGAATTGAAATGTTAGACGAGGTTATGTTAGTCAAAGTTAAAATATAAAAAAGAGAAAAGGGCGAATGAAGATGAGAAAATGGCAGTGAAATGGATAACCGAGTGAGCACAAGTAAATTGTTTGAAATGTTTTTTGTATTTAAAAATGATTGTGTTTATTTTAATCGTGTTGACTTGCTATTACAGTAATGTTACTGTTCCTCTCATTCAGGTAGATTTTTTATAATATACATGTGTTTGTATACAGTGTATGGTATGTAGATATATTTATCCATATGTTTGTGCATCTAAATCAATTGAAAACTTAAAAATAATGGGACACATTCGCTGGAGATGTTGGCAGTCTAAAACTAGGGCCCGAAGTTTCTTCACTCAAATAGTGATGAGAATGTCGAACTGACTACCACACAGAATGGTTGCAGTGAATAGCATCGATACATTTAAGGGGAAGCGAGATAAGTACATGAGGGAGAAAGGAATAGAAAGATATGTTGACAGGGTGAGATAAAGTAAATAGAGTGGGAGGAGGCTTGTGTGGAGCATAAATGCCAGCAATTGGGCTGAATGGCCTGTTTCTGTGCTGTATATTCTATGTAAAATCTGTATTGGATCCTTTATTTTTCTCAGCAATGGCTGTCAGTTTGAATGCCTGACAACCAGTGCAATTTGTATTATGGATCACTAAGTGTGACATGATAGCTGTAAATTTACTGAAGGATAATGCAGTTATTACTGGGAAGGTGATCTAGGTTAATGTGTATTGGATGTGGAATATATTTAACAGAGAGTTCGAAGAACCAGCTGTCTCACCACAAGACTCTTAAGCGATTGTACTTTTTCTGAGCTTCCCCTTAAAACAGTAATTTTCAGTATAAAGCCGTTACTGAGATTTCAGAGTGAGTATAACTGTTGGCAGTATGTCGATATAAATAATGCTAGGGGACCAATGTCAGTCAACAAAACAGCGACATTCCTGGTCAGACGATGTCCTAGGGGAAGTGTTTGCTAGTGCTGTTGAGGAGGAGTTAAACTAATATGGCAGGGGGATGGGAACCAATGCAGGGAGACAGAGGGAAACAAAATGGAGACAAAAGCAAAAGACAGAAAGGAGATGAGTAAAAGTGGAGGCCAGAGAAACCCAAGGCAAAAAACAAAAAAGGCCACTGTACAGCAAAATTTTAAAGGGTCAAAGTGTAATAAAAAGGCAAGCATGAAAGCTCGGTGCCTCAATGCAAGGAGTATTCGGAACCCAGGAGAGGGCTCTGAGCTAGTTAGAGTGGGTGAGAGCTCAGATGAACAGGACCCCAAGAAAGAATGCAAAAGGCAGGAGGCAACAGAGCAGAGTAGCACTGGGGTAAGTGTAAACCACAAGGTGATAGGAAGGGACAATATGTATGAATATAACGGTGCTGCAGGAGGGGGCAAAGCGAAAAATCATGACTTTAAAAACAAGTATTAAAACACTCTACCTAAATGCACGCAGCATTCGAAATAAAGTAAATGAGTTGACGGCACAAATCATTACAAATGGGTATGATTTGGTGGCCTTTACAGAAACGTGGTTGCAGGATGGCCAAGACTAGGAATTGAACATACAGGGGTATCTGACAATTTGGAAAGATAGACAAGAAGGGAAAGGAGGTGGGGTAGCTCTGTTAATAAAGGATGATATCAGGGCAGTTGTGAGAGACGATATTGGCTCTAATGAACAAAATGTTGAATCATTGTGGGTGGAGATTAGAGATAGTAAGGGGAAAAAGTCACTGGTGGCGTAGTTTATAGATCCCCAAATAATAACTTCATGGTGGGGCGGGCAATAATCAAGGGAATAATGGAGGCATGTGAAAAAGGAACGGCAGTAATCATGGGGGATTTTAACCTACATATCGATTGGTCAAACCAAATCGCACGGGGTAGCCTTGAGGAGGAATTCATAGAATGCATACGGGATTGTTTCTTGGAACAATATGTTACAGAACCTACAAGGGAGCAAGCTATCTTAGATCTGGTCCTGTGTAATGAGACAGGAATAATAAAAGATCTCCGAGTAAAAGATCCTCTCGGAATGAGTGATCACAGTATGGTTGAATTTGTAATACAGATTGAGGGTGAGGAAGTAGTGTCTCAAATGAGCCTACTATGCTTAAACAAAGGGGACTACAGTGGGATGAGGGCAGAGTTGGCGAAAGTAGACTGGAAACACAGACTAAATGGTGGCACAATTGAGGAAGAGTGGAGGACTTTTAAGGAGCTCAACAAAAATATATTCCAGTGAAAAAGAAGGGCGGTAAGAGAAGGGATAACCAGCCGTGGATAACCAAGGAAATAAAGGAGAGTATCAAATTAAAAAAACAATGCGTATAAGGTGGCCAAGGTTAGTGGGAAACTAGCAGATTGGGAAAATTTTAAACGACAGCAAAGAATGACTAAGAAAGCAATAAAGAAAGGAAAGATAGATTACGAAAGAAAACTTGCGCAAAACATAAAAACAGATAGTAAAAGCTTTTACCGATATATAAAACAGAAAAGAGTGACTAAAGTAAATGTTTGTCCCTTAGAAGATGAGAAGGGAGATTTAATAATGAGAAATGTGGAAATGGCTGAGACCTTAAACAATTATTTTGCTTCGGTCTTCACAGTGGAAGACACAAAAACCATGCCAAAAATTGCTGGTCACGGGAATGTGGGAAGGGAGGACCTTGAGATAATCACTATCACTAGGGGGGGTAATGCTGGACAGGCTAATGGGACTCAAGGTAGACAAGTTTCCTGGTCCTGATGAAATGCATCCCAGGGTATTAAAAGAGATGGCGGAAGTTGTAGCAGATGCATTCATTATAATCTACCAAAATTCTCTGGAATCTGGGGAGGTACCAGCGGATTGGAAAGCAGCTAATGTAACGCCTCTGTTTAAAAAAGGGGGCAGACAAAAGGCAGGTAACTATAGGCTGGTTAGTTTAACATCTATAGTGGGGAAAATGCTTGAAGCTATCATTAAGGAAGAAATACCGGGACATCGAGATAGGAATAGTGCAGTCAAGCAGACGCAACATGGATTCATGAAGAGGAAATCATGTTTAACTAATTTACTGGAATTCTTTGAGGATATAACGAGCATGGTGGATAGAGGTGTACCGATGGATGTGGTGTATTTAGATTTCCAAAAGGCATTCGATAAGGTGCCACACAAAATGTTACTGCAGAAGATAAAGGTACGCGGAGTCAGAGGAAATGTATTAGCATGGATCGAGAATTGGCTGGCTAACAGAAAGCAGAGAGTCGGGATAAATGGGTCCTTTTCGGGTTGGAAATAGGTGGTTAGTGGTGTGCCACAGGGATCGATGCTGGGACCACAACTGTTTACAATATACATAGATGACCTGGAAGAGGGGACAGAGTGTAGTGTAACAAAATTTGCAGATGACACAAAGATTAGTGGAAAAGCGGGTTGTGTAGAGGACACAGAGAGGCTGCAAAGAGATTTAGATAGGTTAAACGAATGGGCTAAGATTTGGCAGATGGAATACAATGTTGGAAAATGTGAGGTCATCCACCTTGGGAAAAAAGCAGTAAAAGGGAATATTATTTGAATGGGGAGAAATTACAACATGCTGCAGTGTAGAGGGACCTGGGGGTCCTTGTGCATGAATCCCAAAAAGTTAGTTTGCAGGTGCAGCAGGTAATCAGGAAGGCGAATGGAATGTTGGCCTTCATTGCGAGAGGGATGGAGTACAAAAACAGGGAGGTCCTGCTGCATCTGTGTAGGGTATTGGTGAGGCCGCACCTGGAGTACTGCGTGCAGTTTTGGTCACCTTTCTTAAGGAAGGATATACTAGCTTTGGAGGGGGTACAGAGACGATTCACTAAGCTGATTCCAGAGATGAGGGGATTACCTTATGATGATAGATTGAGTAGACTGGGTCTTTACTCATTGGAGTTCGGAAGGATGAGGGGTGATCTTATAGAAACATTTAAAATAATGAAAGGGACAGACAAGATAGAGGCAGAGAGGTTGTTTCCATTGGTCGGGGAGACTAGAACTAGGGGGCACAGCCTCAAAATATGGGGGTGCCAATTTAAAACTGAGTTGAGAAGGAATTTCTTCTCCCAGAGGGTTGTGAATCTGTGGAATTCTCTGCCCAAGGAAGCAGTTGAGGCTAGCTCATTGAATGTATTCAAATCACAGATAGATAGATTTTTAACCAATAAGGGAATTAAGGGTTACGGGGAGCGGGCGGGTAAGTGGAGCTGAGTCCATGGCCAGATCAGCCATGATCTTGTTGAATGGTGGAGCAGGCTCGAGGAGCTTGATGGCCTACTCCTGTTCCTAATTCTTATGTTCTTATGTTATGTTTTTATGTAATATTCTCTCAGTTTATTAGAAAAGTTAAGCTATAATATTTTTCAACAAAGGAAGTCCTTGCTGGAAAAAAAATATTTTAAATGAATGAAATTTTCTATGTTGTGTGAATTGAGTATTCTTCATCTTTGATTAGTAAAGATTTGAAATTAAACCCAGGGAAGCAAAAAAATATATTTTGACTGAGTTGGCTGCCTGATAGAGCAGTGGCATTCTGATCAGTTTGCCTGCATCCCCCAGTTATTGGATGACCAATTCCCATAACTCTTGAGTAACATTAACCTGAAGCAAAGTGCAGGACCAAAGGTTTTGATGAAGGAAGCCATCCTACTCAAATCACACAGCACCAGCTAATGGCCAAATTTAAGGACAACATTAAGGACAAAGGTGCCCTTTGAGGTGGGCCTGATCTCCAGGTGCAATCCTGGAGGCCAAAGTGCATCCAAGGGAAAATGGTGTTCGTGTGAGCAAGGGAATGAAAAGAAAGTTGAAATAATACTATTTTCTTGAACCCTTTGAGTACTAAAGATCCTTTGTGGATTTTAACGCATGGTTTCCATCATGTGACATCTATAGAAATGATTCTCTGTACCTTTCCAATTCTGAATATTACAACGTAGTAAGAAAAGTACAATTCTGATTATTCTCTGAATAAATGAATTACTTGAAATCTAATAACAGATTTTGTTTTATTTTGAACACAACTGTTACTTGCAATCCTCAAAGGGTTAATATTATGCAGTTTGTGATCCATCCTCTTAAAGGAAACAAATGGATGAATTATGTGCTTGAGTTTCTCCAGTTAACATTGGGAAGACAGAACCCAGTATCCTCTGCCCCCCCATTACAAACTCTGCCATCCATTTTATCCCTACCTCAGCCACTGTCTCCGATTGAGCCAGACTGTTTGCAACCTCAGCATTCAATTCAACACAACCACCATTTTCCACCTCTCTAATATTGCCCAGATTCTGTTCTGTACTCCTGTTCTTGCTGACTTGCATTGGCTCCCGGTCCCCCAAAGCCTCCCATTTAAAATTCCCATCCTCGTGTTTAAATCCCTTCATAGTATTGTTCTTCACTATTTCTCTAACCTCCTCCAACCCTACAATCATCATCACCCTGCCGCCCCCCTCCCTCCCCACCGCCCTCTGAACTCAGAACTCAAGAGAGAGACTGTTGCATGGTTAATGATAAGACGGAAGAACATACAGACATAGACACATTAAGTGGTTGATGGACCTCACAACGACTCATGAATTCAGTTGAGTTCAAACCTGAATTCGAGAAAAACAAAGACTGAAGAGATAGTGAATGGTAACAAAATAAAAATAGAGATGAGGATAGAGTCTGGCCTCTTGCACGGCCCTACCCTTGACGGCCGTGTCTTCAGCCATCTCGGCCCCACATTTTTGAGTGTCCTCCCTAAAGCCCTCTGCAGCTCGACCTTCCTCTCCTCCTTAATATCCACATTTTCAACCAAGCTTTAGGTCATTTTTCTAAATATTTTCCTCTTTGTCTCGGCATCTATTAAGTAGCAACATATATTCTTCCCATGTTGAGTGTAATCTCTGAATTCAACTACACAAAATAATACTTTGGGGTGGCAGTTATGTGAAGGAATTGAGATAATGCTCTCAAAATATTTCATAATATTTGGATAAATTGCTGCCATTTTTCTATGCTGATTGAAAAATTCAGCATAATTTTCCTCTCTGGCAGCTTGCATTAATCTTTGAGTTGACAAAAGCAAGCTGGCCATTTTGAATCCAGCCTACTTCTGTTATAAATGCTGGTTTCGATGTAGGTCTCTCCAG
Source organism: Pristiophorus japonicus (assembly GCF_044704955.1). NCBI lineage: Eukaryota > Metazoa > Chordata > Chondrichthyes > Pristiophoridae > Pristiophorus > Pristiophorus japonicus. The sequence continues at coordinate 505,374,988 of NC_091977.1, read as the reverse complement.
TTTAAAACTTTCAACTCTGATGAGCAAATGTTCGCTTTACAGATATAATGTGAGGGTTTAACCAAGTGACTCATAATAGCATTGTACAGTGAAATCAGTTTTTGAAGAAGTCTGATCTCACATTCAGCATTTAAAGTGTGAGCTTATTAAATGATTCGTCCATAAGTCAAAATGTTGCAAAGAAAAATAGTGTACTAAGTCACGCGTTGTGTTGGTTTCAGGCTTTTAATGTATTAATTAATAATATTTTGCTTCAGGGATACCTTGTGTGAGTTATAGGCTTTTCCTTTTTTTTTAAAGCTCCTCAAGCATTCCCTACAAAAGAATGGAGTCTCGCAGTCCGTACAGCTTTTCATAGAATCCTAAAATGGTTCAGGACGATGGAGCCCATTCGACCATCGTGCCTGTGCTGGCTCTTTAAAGGAGCTATCCAATGAGTCCCACTCCCCTGCTCTCCCCATAGCCCTGTAGTTTTTTTTTCCTTTTCAAGTATTTATCAAATTCCCATTTGAAGGTTAATATTGAATCTGCTTCTACCACACTTTCAGGCAATGCATCCCACATCATAACAAATTGCTGTGTAAAAAAATGTTTCCTCATGTCACCTCTGGTTCTTTTGCCAATTATCTCAAATTTGTTCCTTCTGGTTGCTGACCATTCTATCACTGAAACAGTTTCTGCTGATTTACTCGATCAATCCTTCAAGATTTAGAACACCTTTATCGTATCTCCCCTTAACCTTCTCTGCTCTGAGGAGAATAACCGCAGTTTCTCTAGTCTTTTCATTAACTGAAAGTCTTTCATCCCTGGTAGGCAAGGTGCCACATGAACGGTTACTGCACAAGATAAAAAGGTCACAGGGTTGGGGGTAATATATTAGCATGGATAGAGGATTGGCTAACTAACAGAGAACAGAGAGTCGGGATAAATGGTTCATTCTCGAGTTGGCAATCAGTAACTAGTGGGGTGCCGCAGGGATCAGTGCTGGGACCCCAACTATTTACAATCTATATTAATGAATTAGAAGAAGGGTCCGAGTGTAACGGAGCCAAGTTTGTAGACAATACAAAGATGGGAGGAAAAGCAATGTGTGAGAAGGACACAAATAATCTGCAAAAGGACATAGACAGGCAATGTGAGTGGGCAAAAAGTTGGCAGATGGGGTATAATGTTGGAAAGTGTGAGGTCATGCACTTTGGCAGAAAAAATCAAAGAGCAAGTTATTATTTAAATGGAGAAAAATTACAAAGTGCTGCAGTACAGCGGGAACTGGGGGTACTAGTGCATGAAACACAAAAGTTTAGTATGCATGTACAGCAAGTGATTAGGAAGGCCAATGGAATCTTGGCCTTTATTGCAAAGGGGATGGAGTATAAAAACAAGGAAGTCTTGCTACAGTTATACAGCGTATTGGTGAGACCACACCTGGAACACTACGTACAGTTTTGGTTTCCATATATACGAAAGGATATACTTGCTTTGGAGGCTGTTCAGAGAAGGTTCACTAGGTTGATTCTGGAGGTGAGGCGGTTAACTTAATGAGGAAAGGTTGAGGAGGTTGGGCCTCTACTCATTGGAATTCAGAAGAATGAGAGGAGATCTTATCGAAATGTATAAGATTATGAGGGGGCTTGACAAGGTGGATGCAGGGAGGATGTTTTTACTGATAGGGGAGACTAGAACTAGGGGGCATAATCTTAGAATAAGGGGCCGCCCATTTAAAACTGAGATGAGGAGAAATTTCTTCTCTGAGGGTCTGTGGAATTCACTGCCTCAGAGAGCTGTGGAAGCTGGGACATTGAATAAATTTAAGACAGAGATAGACAGTTTCTTAATCGATAAGGGGTTAAGGGGTTATGGGGAGCGGGCAGGAAAGTGGACCTGAGTCCATGATTGGATCTGTCATGTATTCAACTGTCATTGTAATCCATGTATAAACTGACCTAAGTTGTACACCGTGAGAACACTGACCACTAGGTGGTGAACTTGTGGGAGACACTCCTAACCTGGACTTTCAGGTATAAAAAGGGAAGCTCCACCCACCTTCACCACTTCAGTGCTGGCTAATAAAGGTTACTGGTCACAGAGTGTCCTTCTCTCTAGTATGGGCCTCGTGTGCATTTGTACTGTACAGTAAGGACATATTATTGGCGACGAGTAACTGGGATTTAAACCACGCGAGCATGGCAACTGGCAGCACAGATGAGAGGTACTGTTTTGGTGATGATTGGGACGATTTTATTGAGAGACTACAGCAAAGTTTCGTCATTAAGGAATGGCTGGGACAGGATTCGGCCGACAAACGCAGGACTCATCTGACGGTTTGTGGATCCAGGACCTACTCCCTGATGAAGGACCTTCTAGCGCCAGAGAAGCCGGAGGACAAGACTTTTGAAGAGCTCACTAAGTTGATCGGGGAACACCTTAAATCGGCGAGCAGCATGCACATGGCGAGACACTGGTTTTACACGCACCGGTAGCGAGAAGGGCAAAGCGTTCCAGACTTCGTGGCATGTCTCCGGTGACTGGCGAGCCTATGTAAGTTCCCAGATGCATGCAGAGTGGAGATGCTGCGAGACTTTTTTATTGAGGGCATCGGGCACGCTGGGGTTTTCAGGAAACTGATTGAGACCAAAGACTTGACCCTGGAAACGGCAGCTTTGATGGCCCAGACATTTATCTCAGGGGAGGAAGAGACCAGAATGATGATTGACAAAAATCTTGGTTTAAATGCAGCAAATGGATTGGGAATCAACATTGTTAACGCGGCACACAGTTCTCCAGGCAGACAGGGGCAATCGGATATGCCCGAACATGTAGTCGAACCCAAAGGGGGAAGTCAACAGAGACAATGGCTAGCTGAACAGTGATTCATGCCATCGCAAGGGACAATGCGGCCAGTAATGGGGCCATCAACACCTGTCAATGATGCGTTTAAGGACAGTTACAGAGACAGAGACGATCGACTGGTAATGAACCTTTTGTTTCCAACAACGGCTCATGTTGGAGGTGTGGAGGCAAACACACAGCCAGAGCTTGCAGGTATCAGCAATATACCTGCAGAAATTGCAACATCAGCAGTCACTTGGCGCGTATGTGCAGGAAGCCTGCAGCCAGGTTGATGTACAAGGAGGACGGGCCTGATGTAAGCCCTACGAGGCCAAATGGACACTGGAGGAAATCACTGGAAGCTGAAGTTCAGCGAGTTCATGTGGAGCACATATACAGCTCATACACCAGGACGCCACCAATAATGATGAAAGTGCTCCTCAATGGCATCCCAGTATCAATGGAGCTAGACACGGGGGCCAGCCAGACCCTGATGAGTATCAAACAGTTCGACAAGTTGTGGGCATCCAAGGCCAGGAGGCCAAAATTATTGCCGATTGACGCACAGCTATGGACATATACAAAGGAGATAATTCCGGTGCTAGGCAGCGCCACGGTAGTCGTGACCCACAAAGATTCGGAGAACAGGTTGCCACTCTCGATTATCCCGGGGGATGGTCCCGCACTGCTGGGGAGGAGTTGGCTTGCTGACATGAACTGGAAATGGGGCGATGTCAATGCAATTTCTTCTGTGGAGCGAATATCATGCTCACAGGTTCTGGACAAATTTGACTCACTATTTCAACCTGGCATTGGCACTTTCATGGGGGCCAAGGAAACTCGGATGCCAGGCCAGTACATCACAAGGCCAGAGCGGTGCCGTACGTGATGCGGGAAAAGATAGAAGGCGAATTGGACCGCCTGCTGAGGGAAGGCATCATCTCGCCAGTCGAATTCAGTGACTGAGCAAGCCGATTATGCCAGTGCTCAAGGCGGATAGGTCGGTCAGGATATGTGGTAATTACAAGGCCACCATCAATCGGGTGTCACTCAAAGACCAGTACCCACTACCGAGTGGAGGACCTCTTTACGACGCTATCCGGTGGCAAACCTTTTTCAAAATTGGACCTGACCTCAGCTTACATGACCCAGGAGCTGGCGAGTGAGTTGAAGAAGCTGACCACCATCATGACACACAAGGGGTTGTTTGAGTACAACAGATGTCCATTCAGGATTCGCTCGGCCGCCGCGATCTTTCAACGAAACATGGAAAGTCTCCTCAAGTCGATTCCAAGGACGGTGGTTTTCCAAAACGATATCCTCATCACGGGTTGCGATACTGAAGAACACCTCCACAACCTGGAGGAGGTGCTACGCAGACTGGACCAGGTAGGTCTGCGACTGAAAAAGGTGATGTGCATCTTCCTAGCTCCAGAGGCAGAATTCCTGGGGATGAGGGTAGCAGCAGATATGATCAAACCTACTTCATCCAAAACGGAAGCGATCCAGAGAGCATCCAATCCCCTTAACACGATGGAGCTGCATTCGTTCCTGGGGCTCCTGAACTATTTTGGTAACTTTCTTCCCAAATTGAGCACGCTGTTAGAGCCGCTACACGTGCTCCTACGCAAAGGTCGCGAATGGGTCTGGGGGGACAGCCAGGAAAGGGCTTTTGATGGAGCATAACAAATTGCGTGCTCTTACAATCTGTTAACGCTATATGACCCATGTAAGAAACTTGTTTTAACGTGCGATGCGTCGTCCTGTGGGGTTGGGTGTGTTTTGCAGCATGTTAATGCCAATGGTCAGTTACAGCCGGTAACTTATGCCTCCAGAAGTCTGTCCCAGGCAGAAAGGGGCTACGGGATGGTAGAAAAGGAAACGCTTGCATGTGTATATGCAGTAAAAAAAATGCACCAGTACCTGTTTGGCAGGAAATTTGAGCTGGAGACAGATCACAAACCCCTCACGTCCCTTTTGGTCGACAACAAGGCCATAAATGCAAATGCGTCGGCCCGCATACAGAGGTGGGCACTCACGTTAACCGCCTATGACTATACAATTTGGCACAGACCGGGCACTGAAAACTGCGCCGATGCACTCAGCAGGCTCCCACTAGCCACCACATAGGGGGCAACCAAGCATGCTGCTGAGATGATCATGGCTGTTGAAGCTTTTGAAAGCGAAGGCTCACCCGTGACAGCCCGTCAGATCAAGATCTGGACAAATAGAGACCCGCTACAGTCTTTAGTCAAGAAATGTGTCCTGAATGGGGACTGGGCAGCCACGTATGGGGCATACCCCAAGGAATTTAAACCATTTCACAAGCGCAAGGATGAACTCTCGATTCAGGCCGATTGCCTACTATGGGGAAACCGAGTAGTCATGCCCCAGATGGGCAGGGAGGCGTTCATCAGAGAACTCCACAATGATCACCCGGGCATTGTCATGATGAAGGCAGTTGTCAGGTCACGTGTTTGGTGATAGACGTAAACCTGGAACTTTGTGTTCGCAGGTGCAACACGTGTGCCCAGCTGGGCAATGCGCCCAGGGAAGCCCCCCTGAGCCTCTGGTCCTGGCCCGCCAAGCCATGATCACACATCAATGTGGACTACGCAGGTCCTTTCATGGGAAAAATGATTTTGGTTGTAGTAGACGCCTACTCCAAATGGATCGAGTGTGACATTCTCAATTCAAGCACATCCTCTGCCACGGTAGAAAATCAACGGGCAATGTTCGCTGCCCATGGTCTACAGGACGTCTTGGTCAGCGACAATGGTCCGTGCTTTACAAGCATTGAGTTCCAGAACTTCATGGCAGGAAATGGTATCAACCATGTCAGAACGGCACCGATCAAGCCGGCCTCAAACGGCCAGGCGGGACGAGCAGTGCAGATAATCAAACAAGGGATGCTCAGAATCCAAGGGGGTTCCCTACAAAGCCGCTTATCACGCCTCCTGTTGGCCAATAGATCCCGACCACACTCACTCACAGGGGTTCCACCCGCAGAGCTGCTAATGAAAAGGATGCTCAAAACCAGGTTATCCCTCATACACCCCACCATGAAAGAAATTGTTGAGAGCAGGCGCCGGTCACAATGTGACTACCATGATGGGAATACGAGGGTGCAACGTATTGATGTCAATGACCCAGTCTTTGTCCTCAGCTACGCTGCAGGGCCCAAGTGGCTCGCAGGCACTGTGATTACCAAAGAGGGGAATAGGATTCCGGCAGTTAAACTTACCAATGGACAAATCTGCCGCAAACACGTGGATCAAACAAAAAGGAGGTTCAGCAACCCCATAGAAGAAGCAGAGGAAGAACACGATGTAAAGTTAACTCCACCACAGGTGACCGAACACCGGAACCAAGTGGAGGAGAGCCCAGTCACTGTGGGCAGTCCGGAAAGGCCCGAGGTACTGCAAACAGCAGACACTCAGGCCAACGCTCAACAACCAGAGCCCCAACTCAGGCGCTCTACAAGGGAGCGTAAACCACCAGAGAGACTTAACCTGTGATCCCAACAAGACTTTGGGGGGGAGATGATGTCATGTATTCAACTGTCATTGTAATCCATGTATAAAATGACCTAAGTTGTACACCGTGAGAACGCTGACCACGAGGTGGTGAACTTGTGGGAGACACTCCTAACCTGGACTTTCAGGTATAAAAGGGGAAGCTCCACCCACCTTCATCACTTCAGTGCTGGCTAATAAAGGTTACTGATCACAGAGTGATCTTCTCTCTAGTATAGACCTCATGTGCATTTGTACTGTATAGTAAGGACATATTTGGATCAGCCATGATCGTATTAAATGGTGGAGCAGGCTCGAGGGGCCATATGACCTACTCCTGCTCCTATTTCTTATGTTCTTATGTACATTATAGTAAATATTCTCTTCGCCCTCTCTAAGTTCAAAATATCTTTCCGAACGTGTGGTGCCCAGAATTTGTCACAATACTCCAGCTAGGACCTAGCCAGTGTTTTATAAATGTTTGGCATAACTTTCTTGCTTTTGTACTCTATGCCTCTATTTATAAAGCCAAGGACCTTGTATGCCTTTTTAACAGCCTTCTCAACGTGTCCTGCACCTTCAAAGACTTGTGTACATACTCTTCCAGGTCTCTGCTCTTGCGCCCTTTAAAATTGTATCATTTAGTTAATATTGCACCTCCTCATTCTTCCTACTCAAAGAATCACTTCACACTTCTCTGCGTTAAATTTCATGTGTCTGCCCATTTTACTAATCTGTCTGTCCTCCTGAAGTCTGTTGCCATCCTCCTCACTGTTGACTACATTTCTGAATTTTGTTTCATCTGCAAACTTTGAAATTATGCCAGGTCATTAATATATATCAAAAAGAGCAGTGCTTCCTACACCAACCACATGGAGACACCATTGCACTCATCCCTCCAGTCTGAAAAACAACCGTTCACAATTACTCTCTGCTTTCTGTCCCTTAGCCAATTTTGTATCCACATAGCCACTGTCCCTTTAATCACAGGCGTTTCAATTTTTCCAACAAGTCTATTATATGGTACTTGTCAAAGGCCTTTTGAAAGTCCATAAATGCAATGTCAACTGCATTACCCTCAGCCACCCTCTCTGTTACGTCATCAAAGAACTCAAACATGATTTGCCTAGAACAAATCATACTGGCTTAAATTTATTAACCCATATTTTTCCAAATGTCAGTCTCTTTTGTCCCACATTAATGTCTCTAAAGGTTTCCAGGGACATTAGGCTGATTGGTCTTGTAATTGCTGGGTTTATCTCTCTGTAACATTTACCATCCTCCAGTCCTCTGGCACCACTCCCATATCTAAAGAACATTGGACGATTGTGGCCAGAGCCTCTGCAATTTCCACCCTTACTTCCCTCAGCGACCTAGGATGCATCCCATCCGGACCGGATGACTTTTTTTAACTTTGAATGCTGCCAGTTTTTCAAGTACCTCCGTTTATCTATTTTTATCCTATCCAGTTTCTCTACTTCTTCCTCCTTTACTGTGACATTGGCAGCATCCTCTTCTTTCGTGAAGACAGATACAAAGTACTAATTTCGTACAGCAACCATGCCCTCTGAAGACCTTTTTGGTCCCTGATCGGCCCCACCCTTCCTTTGACGACCCTTTTACTATTTATATGTTTAGAAAAGATGTTGAGGTTCCTTTTTACGTTACCAGCTAATCTGTTCTGATAAACTCTCTTCGTCCCTCTTATTTCCATTTTCAGTTCTTCACTGTACTTTTTGTGTTCAACTTGGTTCCTTGCTGAATTGTAAACCCCAAATTTATTATAAGCCTCCTTTTCCTATTTCCTTTTAATCTCTATATCTTTAGTCATCGAGGACGCTGTACCTTTTGATGCCCCTTTTCATCCTCATGGGAATGTGTCTAGTCTGTACCCGAACTATCTCTTCTTTTGAAGGCATCCCATTGCTCATTTACTGCTTTGCCCGCCATACTTTGATTCCAATCCACATCCCTTTTCAAATCACTGAAATAAGTTCACTTCCCTCAATGACTTGTGCTGAGTTAGCAGCAGCAGCATTTGGGGTAGTGCAATAGGCCTCAATACCCTGCGCTAAAGAAAGGGAAAATCAGACTTGCTTACTGCTCCTGATCTGTGCCCAATGATCCCTGTTGGACAGTATGCATGGGCACCTTGAATGAGGATCCTGCGATGTTCCCTATGAATGAATAACCTGCCTACTGACTGTCCAGTCTCAAACATGAAAAAATGGCCAGTTGGCTGAGGTAGAGGAGGGTGGCTGTACCCAAACATGAGTCAAATTGTCCAAGAGAGAAGAGGAAAACATTGGAGAGAAACAGTTCATGTAGTATTTAGGGACAGTTCATTTTAACAACAACAACAACTTTTATTTATATAGCGCCTTTAACGGAATGAAATGTCCCAAGGCGCTTCACAGGAGTATGATGAGATAAAAATTTGACAGCCGCATAAATAGAAATTAGCGCAGGTGACCAAAGGCTTGATCAAAGAGTTATAGGAAATAGGAGCAGGAGTCGGCTATTTGGCCCCTCGAGCCTGCTCCGCCATTTAGTAAGATCATGGTTGATCTGATTTTGGGCTCAGCTCCATTTCCATGCTTGCTCCCCATAACCCTTCACTCACTCCATTGTCGCTCAAAAATCTGTCTATCTCCACCTTAAATATATTCAATGACCCAGCCTCCACAGCTCTCTGGGGCAGAGAATTCAATAGATTTACGACCCTCCGAGAGAAGAAATTCCTCCTCATCTCAGTTCTAAATGGGCGACCCCTTATTCTTAAACTATACCTCCTAATTCTAGGTTCCCCCATGAGTGGAAATATCCTCTCTGCATCTACCTTGTCTAGCCCCCTCAGTTTCTTATGTTTCAATAAGATTCCCTTTCATTCTTCTAAACTCCAATGAGTATAGGCCCAACATTTCTTCAAAAGTCAAAACCCCTTATCTCAGCAATCAACCTAGTGAACCTTCTCTGAACTGTCTCCAATGTAAGTCTATCCCTCCTTAAATAAGGAGACCAAAACTGTACACAGGTATGTGGTTTCACCAATACCCTATACAGTTGAAGCAGTATTTCCCTGCTTTTATACTCTATCCCCCTTACAATAAAGGCTAACATCTCATTTGCCTTCCTGATTACTTGCTATACCTGCAAACTAACCTTATGTGTTCCATGCATAAGGACCCCCAGGTCATAAAAACATAGAAACATAGAAAATAGGTGCAGGTGTCGGCCATTCGACCCTTCAAGCCTGCACCACCATTCAATAAGATCATGTCTGATCATCACCTCAGTACCCCTTTCCTGCTTTCTCTCCATACCCCTTGATCCGTTTAGCTGTAAGGGCCATATCTAACTCCCTCTTGAATATATCCAATGAACTGGCATCAACAACTCTCTGCGGTAGAGAATTTCACAGGTTAACAACTCTCTGAGTGAAGAAGTTTCTCCTCATCTCAGTTCTAAATGGCTTACCCCATATCCTTAGACTGTGTCCCCTGGTTCCGGACTTCCCCAACATCGGGAACATTCTTCCTGCATCTAACCTGTCCAGTCCTGTCAGAATTTTATACGTTTCTATGAGATCTCCTCTCATCCTTCTAAACTCCAGTGAATACAGGCCCAGACGATCTAGTCTCTCCTCATATGTCAGTCCTGCCATCCTGGGAATCAGTATGGTGAACCTTCACTGCATTCCCTCAATAGTAAGAACATCCTTCCTCAGATTAGGAGACCAAAACTGAACACAATATTCCAGGTGAAGCCTCACCAAGGCCCTGTACAACTGCCGTAAGACCACCCTGCTCCTATACTCAAATCCCCTCACTATGAAAGCCAACATACCATTTGCTTTCTCACCGCTTGCTGTACCTGCATGCCAACTTTCAATGACTGATGTACCATGACACCCAGGTCTCGTTGCACCTCCCCTTTTCCTAATCTGCCACCATTCAGATAATCTGCCTTTGTGTTTTTGCCCCCAAAGTGGATAACCTCACATTTATCCACATTATACTGCATCTGCCATGCATTTGCCCACTCACCTAACCTGCCCAAGTCACCCTGCAGCCTCTTAGCATTCTCCTCACAGCTCACGCCGCCACCCAACTTAGTTTCATCTGCAAGTTTGGAGATATTACACTCAATTCCTTCTTCTAAATCATTGATGTATATTGCAAATAGCTGGGGTCCCAGCACTGAGCCCTGCGGCATCCCACTAGTCACTGCCTGCCATTCTGAAAAGGACCCGTTTTTCCCCACTCGCTGCTTCCTGCCTGCTAACCAGTTCTGTATCCACGTCAGTACATTAACTCCAATACCATGTGCTTTAATTTTGCACACCAATCTCTTGTGTGGGACCTTGTCAAAAGCCTTTTGAAAGTCCAAATACACCACATCCACTGGTTCTCCCTTGTCCACTCCATTAGTTACATCCTCAAAAAATTCAAGAAGATTTGTCAAGCATGATTTCCCTTTCATAAATCCATGCTGACTTGGACCGATCCTCTCACTGCATTCCAAATGCGCTGCTATTTCATCTTTAATAATTAATTCCAACATTTTCCCCACTAATGATGTCAGGCTAACCGGTCTATAATTACCCGTTTTCGCTCTCCCTCGTTTTTAAAAAAGTGGTGTTACATTAGCTACCCTCCAGTCCATAGGAACTGATCCAGAGACGATAGACTGTTGGAAAATAATCACCAATGCATCCACTATTTCTAGGGCTACTTCGTTAAGTACTCTGGGATGCAGACTATCAGGCCCTGGGCATTTATCAGCCTTCAATCCCATCAATTTTCAGAATACAATTTCCCGCCTAATAAGGATTTCCTTCAGTTCCTCCTTCTCACTAGACCCTCGGTCCCCTAGTATTTCCGGAAGGTTATTTGTGTCTTCCTTCGTGAAGACAGAACCAAAGTATTTGTTTAACTGGTCTGCCATTTCTTTGTTCGCCATTATAAATTCACCTGTACTCTGCAGCATTTTGTAATCACTCCCTATTTAAATAATAATTTGCTTTTTTATTTTTCCTGCCAAAATGGATAACCTCACACTTTCCAACATTATACGCCATCTGCCAAATGTTTGCCCACTCACTTAGCCTGTCTATATCCCTTTGCAGATTTTTTGTGTCTTCCACGCAACTTGCTTTCCCACCCATCTTTGTATCATCAGCAAACTTGGCAACATTACATTTGGTCCCTTCATCCAAGTCATTAATATAATTTGTAAATAGTTGAGGCCTCAGCACCAATCCCTGTGGCACCCCACTAGTTACCGAATGCCAACATGAAAATTACCCATTTATCCTAACTCTCTGTTTTCTGTTAGTTAGCCAATCTTCTATCCATGCTAATATATTACCCCCAACCCCGTGAGCTTTTATTTTGTGCAGTAACCTTTTATGTGGTACCATATCGAATGCCTTCTGGAAATCCAAATGTACCACATCCACTGGTTCCCCTTTGTTCACCCTGCTCGTTACATCCTCAAAAAAACTCCAGCAAATTTGTCAAACATGATTTCCCTTTCATAAAACCATGCTTACTCTGCTTGACTGTATTATGCTTTTACAAATGTCCTACTACTGCTTCCTTAATAATGGACTCGGGCATTTTCCCAACGATGGGTGTTAGGCTAACTGGTCTGCAGATTCCTGCTTTCTGTCTGCCTCCTTTTTTAAATAGGGGCGTTTTAAAGAACATCTTGAAGAAGGAAAGGGAGGTAGAGAGGCAGAGTGGTTTCGGCAGGGAGTTCCAGAGCTTGGGGTCGAGGCAACAAAAGGCACGGCCACCAATGGTTGAGCGACTATAATCAGCGATGCTCAAGATGGCAGAATTAGAGGAGCGTAGACATCTCAGGCGGGAGGGCGAGTGCGCGGCTGGAGGACATTATAGAGATAGGGAGGGACAAGACCATGGAGGGATTTGAAAATAAGGATGAGAATTTTGAAATTTAACTTTCTTTGACACATGAAATGTCAACTTTTCTGTTCTCTATAGATGCTGCTTCATCTGCTAAGCATTTCCACCATTTCCTGTTTTATGTTTAACATTCTTTAGTTCATTTTTCCCGACTGCTTCAGTTTTGATCATATTTTTGTTTAAAATAGTTGCTAATCAGTAGGGTAGACAGTGAATTTAGAATTATACATCTATCTCCGCTTTTACTTCCACCTATGCAGGGGGAAAAAATGTTGAATTTTTACATTATGATTTTTAAACATCTTTTTGTTTCGTAAACAGTCGATTTTTTTTTAGTCTTGGCATAAAACTGGAAAAATAAGTGACATCTACAGATATATTCGACAGACCAACCAGACCATCATGTTTCCAAAAACTACCTGAGCAGTGACCCTTCCCTTCACAGTTTGGCTCAGTTGGTAACACTTTCACCTCTGAGTCAGAGGCTGTGGATTGAAGTTCAGGTCCAACTAGGTCTTCAGCACATAAGCTACCTGATACTTCAGTTCAGTAGAAAGGGTCTTCTGATCTGTTAGCAGTGCAATCCTTTTAGTAAAATGTTGAACCAGTGTCCCATTTTCCTGCTTGGTAGATAGGAGATTCCATGTCAATAGACTGTCCAGGGAGACAGTGAAGGCAGATAGTGTGGAAATATTTAAGCAGGAATGAGATAGATATTTGAGGGAGCAGTTAATTGTGAAGCATTAATGTTTCTCGGTCTTGGAAGATGGACTGCAGCATCTTTTTCGATCCTTTCATTCTATGTTTTCCCAATATCCTGGCCAATATTCTTCCCTCAACTTAGGCTACCAAAAATCGATTAACATCACATTGCTTTTTGCGGGTCCTTACTATGGCTGGAAAGTCTACAACTCGGGGGGTCACAGTCTCAGGATAAGGGGTTGGCCATTTAGGACTGAATTGAGAAATTTCTTCATAGAAATATAGAAATTTACAGCGCAGAAGGAGACCATTTCAGCCCATCGTGTCCGCGCCGGCGACAAAGAGCCGCACGGCCCTCAGTCGGCAGACCTGAAGGTTACATATAAACCTATGAACAATGAACAATGGCGGAAAGGTAAAGACCACCCAGCCCAACCAGTCCGCCCCACATAACTGTGACACCCCTTACACTGAAACATTTTACACTCCACCCCAACCGGATTCATGTGATCTCCTGGGAGAGGCAAAAACCAGATAAAAAAACCCAGTCCAATTTAGGGGGAAAAAAATCTGGAAAAATTCCTGTCTGACCCTCACTCAGAGAGTTGTGAATCTTTAGAATTCTCTACCCAAAAGGGCTGTGGATTGTCAGTCGATGAGTATATTTAAGACAGAGATCGATAGATAAGGGATATGAGGATAGGGAATGAAAGTGGAGTTGATATAGAAGTTCAGCCATGATCTTTTTGAATGGCAGAACAGGCTTGATGGGCCGTATGGCCTACTCCAGCTCTTATGCTATGCACAAACTGGCTGCCATATTTGCCTGCTTAATGGCTCGCACTGAACTTTAGAATAATTCATAGTGTGTCCTTTGGGATGCTTTGGGGTAATTTGGGATGTCCTGAGAGATGTGATAAGGGATTCAATAAATTCAAGTGTTTTCTTCTTTCTTTCACAGAAGCAGTTATCTCCTTCCACTTTCAGACGCACTCTGTTCCTCTGAACCCACCGCCCTCCAGCTGGGAAGAGTTACTGAGACCAGTAGTTCAAGACAGATAGGCTGACATCACTTAAATACATTCATTAAACAAGAGTGCTTTCATGCACTTCTCATTTAAAATGAATGTCAATTCATCTCTGCTCACATTTCCAGACTCAGTAACTCCTGAAAGCCATTTTCCTCCAGTCATTAGTTCTTGCTGTTTAAACAAAGGTTTCAGCAGAAATAGACAGGAGAGGAAAAGATGTTGTGACCAAAATGTTATTGGTTTGGTCAGACATAAACTCCGTGGATCTAAATGAGGGGGTCAGAATTTGGGACTTAGAGAAGATATGAAGGTATTTCAAAAGCAGAATACTGCGGAAATCTGAAATAAAAACAGAAAATGCTGGAAATATTCAGCAGGTCAGGCAGCATCTGTGGAGAGAGAAACAGTTAACATTTCAGGTCGATGACCTTCCGTCGTCTCTAACTTTTTCCAGTTCTGACGAAAGCTCATTGACCTGAAACGTTAACTCTGTTTCTCTCTCCACAGATGCTGCCTGACATGCTAAGTATTTCCAGTATTTTCTGTTTATATATGCAGCTATTATGCCACTTTTAACTTCTGTCCTAAATTCCATTAGAAGTGAGAGGATGTAACTTCTGTCCTAAATTCCATTAGAAGTGAGAGGATGTGTATGAAAAATCCTTCCTAGCTAAGATGCAACCATGTAAATGATGGGTTTAAGCCAGGAACATAGGAACAGGAGTAGGTCATTCAGTTAGATCAGTACTTCACATCCATTTACCCACCAATGACCGGTATCCCTTGATAACCTTACTTAATAAAATATATTTCGATCTCAGTCTTGAAAATTTCAAATAACCCATCATCTACAGTTGGGAGGAATTGCAGATTTCCACTACACTTATATTAAATCCCTCAAATTCCAAGCCTTGATCTATTTTTAGCTTCCATTGTATGGTTGGAATTCCTTCCATGTGGTCCCGACTGCTGTCTTGACTTGGCTAATTTCAGTCACAATTAAATTTACATATCTCTATGAAAAGTTTCAATTTCTCTTCTTACTGGTTCCTATTTGATCTACGGTTTGAAATTGTTGCATGCTGGTACTGCTTTTAAGAGCAGTCACACTTTATTACAGCAATTCTGCCCTTACCAGAGGTTCCACCACCACTCCCACCATGCACGTTCATATTTCACACATGGGCTTTTGTCCTGCTCAGCAATATTTAAATTTGCTAACCTCAGAATTAAGGACGGGGTCTGCATCGAGCAGAGGCTTGTTTCACTACACTTATGGTGGCAGATCATGGGACTCAGCATTTCAGGACCGTAAAGTCAATCGTACTTTAAAGCAGTTAGCGAGGACAATGTATCCTTGTTAAAAATACCCTAATAAAATTTGTCACAATCAACTAATGATACCAAATGTACATTCATTAACTAACCACCACTTTACCATAGGGAAAGGGAAAAAAAACAGTGTTTAGTATCGACTTGGTAGTAATCTCCAGAGTGTCAAAAATGGAAAAGCAAATCGCGGCCAAGACTACACTACACTCTGATAATATCAGTGATGGAATCTTGCTATCAGCATTCTTTGCAAACAGTTTAAGAAAGAAAAACTAATTAAGTTCAATCTTATTGTTAAGACTATTTCTCCTTCATGTGTTTTTCCATTCAACATTTTTGTTCCAGTCATGAAAACATCGAGGGGACTAAGGGAATCTCTGTTCCTCGAAAGTTAATCTACCCAGTTCAGAGATCAAAATGACTGAACTACTCAGAATTAATAACTACCTATCAAAATCAATTCACATTATTTAGCCTCAGTACCTCCTTCAAGCTAATATCCTTTGACAATATCAGGAATACTCACTACTTAAGTAAAAATATTCAAAGAAATTAACAGAAATAGCCAAAAAAAACACAATACAATAGTTTTGATCGGACAGCTAGTATGGCCATGGAATTCTTCTGATCACAATCTCTCTGATCCTAGGAAACCAAAAGTATGTAATTGCATTTTTAAAAGTGAACACTGATTGTAATGTATGCACCTGTGAGTATGTTCACAAGACTCAATAAAACCCCAGCCAGTTGGGTTCAGGGGATCCACGATGAGGCAGGTGGTTGTGAGTCTGGTGGATGAACTGGTAATGTGTAGCATGATTGTTAAACCTTTGCTAATAAACCAACTAGTTCTTAACAGCAATGTGTTGCTATGAATTCTTAACCAAAGAACCCATGAGGCAAATACATTACACTGATGGTGAGACTTCATCTTGAAAGCCCTCTGCTTTATCATGTTTACCTTCCAAGTACTTTAGTTTGGCTGTTCATTCAGCTGCATTGAGGATCAGCTTTTTTGTCCTTTTCCCCACTAGGAATCTTATTTTAGAAAATAGTGAATGGGTTTTGAACTCTTCCTATCTGATCCTATTTTTATTTCCATCATTAATATTTAATTTAACCGGGAGTTCTTGTCTCACTTCGCAGGTTCAGGATGCAGTGAAGTGTAGAGTTGTAGATCGACAAGAGGAGGGGAATGGAGACTCTGGGGGATCATTTCAAAATGGACATGCACAATTAATGGTAGGGACTTCTGTGCTAAAAATACCATACATGTGTTGAATGCTTACCTACCTTCCTTGAATGATTACTTGTGAGAAATATTATAACAAGTGCTGCCGTATTGGTTGAGGATTTTTTAATCTAGTTTTTAAGCTGCTCCCAGGAGCTAACTTGGCTGTTGGTAGGTGAGGAATATTGATGATTTTGCTTGCAACACAGCTAGATGGGACAGGCCCAATTGGCTCACTGGTCTTTTTCTGTCCGTCCTTATCGTATATTCATACTCAGAATTTTACATTCTCAATAAAAATATAACTACATTAGTTCAGCAGATGTTGCATTATGTAAGGGTACATTGTAAAGCCAAAGGGTTTCCTATATACCCCTATGTTCTGAAGTTATTAGGTCAAAGCTGAAATTGTTACAGCTGGAGGAATCTACGGATCCTATGCCCATTTCTATACCAGTAGGTTCCAGCACCACCCTCATTCTGCTAATGTTTTCGAGTTATGTGCCTAGTCAATATATACTCGAGCAACAAGGATGTAGTTCTCCAAGTGAAGGGGAAAGTCAGCGATCATTTTTTTTTCCCATTCCCTCTTCTAAAGATGCTAATTGCAGCTGTAGTAGGTTTCTGAAAGTACCAGCAGTTCCTGCCATTTCCTGAATTTACGCCAGTCAAGCAAAGAACCATGATCTGATTTTATTGTTTATGAAACAATAAATGACACCCTGAACAATCGTATCATCGGAGGCCACTGAGAAGTGACCGTCCTCAACAGCCAGTGAGTGTCAGGAAGCATCTCAATGTGGTGGGCATCGCAATTGAGATCAATCCTGTCCTCGACCAACCTTCAGACATGTACACTGCATAACGATCAGGATCAGGGACCCATGACCATTTTTTCCCCCCTTACTTTACCTGAAGTCAATTGTAGCATTGCTACTTCCAGCTGACATCAGCTAACAGCTGGGACCTTCTATATGGCTCAGTACCAAACTCTGTGATGAATTTCTCCACTCAGTTTTCAAGGAATCTGCATAGTTATTTTAATTGCGGTTTGAGTTCTTGAGTTGATAACGGGGCATTCTTTGTTATTATGAAAGGCGTGTAGTAACAGAAGTTCAATGGGAAGGACCGGCTGTCAATTTGCTACCATCCATTTTGTGAACTCGCCAAAGTTAGATTTTACTCCCGAAGTTTGCAATAGTAAACTATTGGGTGAGATGAAGGAAGATAGGAGTAGGCAAATGTGGAGCAATAAACATCAGCATAGATCTGTTGGGACAAATGGACTATTTCTGTGCTGTAAATTTGATGTAACACTCCAGTTATTGAGGATTAAGGTAACAGGAGACTACAGGGAACGTAGTGATAGAAAAGATATTTGAGGCAGTGCTCTTCACATATTGGTTTTTAGTTTCAAATGTTTGCCTCAACTGCTATATGTGCTCAACATTTCAGTAGTTCAAATAGTTAGCATAAAATACATAAGCGGGTTTACCATCTCTTAATGCACTACTCCCAACAATGTAATGCACACCTCAATATTGAAGGAGTTTAACGAACCAAATTAAACATGTAATTAAGTAGGGCACCGTGATACTGTAGACACTCTGATTTTTGATGAGAACACAAGAAATAGGAGCAGAAGTAGGCCATTTCACCTCTCGAGCCTGCTCCGCCATTTAATAAGATCATGGCTGATCTGATCATGTACTCAGTTCCACTTCCCTGCCCGCTCCCCATAACCCTTTATTCCCTTATCGCTAAAGACCCAGCCTCCTCAGCTCTCTGGGGCAGTGAATTCCACAGATTTACAACCCTCTGAGAGAAGAAATTCCTCTTCATGTCAGTTTTAAGTGGGCAGCCCCTTATGCTGAGACTATGCCCTCTAGTTTTAGTTTCCCCCATGTGTGGAAATATACCTCTGCATCCATCTTGTCCAGCCCTCTCATTATCTTATATGTTTCAATAAGATCACCTCTCATTCTTTTGAACTCCAATGAGTATAGACCCAACCTGCTCAACCTATCTTCATAAGTCAACCCCCTCATCTCTGAAATCAACCTAGTGAACCTTCTCTGAACAGCCTCCAATGCAAGTATATCCTTTCTTAATACGGAGACCAAAACTGCACGCAGTACTCCAGGTGTGGCCTCACCAATATCCTGTACAGTTGTAGCAGGACTTTTCTGCTTTTATACTCTATCTCCCTTGCAATAAAGGCCAACATTCCATTTGCCTTCCTGATTACTTGCTGTACCTGCATACTAACTTTTTGTGTTTCATGCACAAGGACCACCAGGTCCCTTTGTACTGAAGCACTTAGTAATTTTTCTCCATTTAAATTATAATCTGCTTTTCTATTTTTTCTGCCAAAGTGGATAACCTCATATTTTCCTACATTATACTCCATCTGCCAAATTGTTGCCCACTCAATTAGCCTGTCTATATCACTTTGCAGATTTTTTGTGTCCTCCTCACAATCTTTGTGTCATCGGCAAACTTGGTTACATTACACTCGGTCCCTTCATCCAAATCATTAATATAGATTGTAAATAGTTGAGGCCCGAACACCGATCCCTGTGGCACCCTACTAGTTAGTGTTTGCCAACTGGAAAATGACCTGTTTATCCCGACTCTGTTTTCTGTTAGTAAGCCAATCCTCTATGAATATATTACCCTCAACCCCACGAACTTTTATCTTTTGCAATAACCTTTTATGTGACACCTTATCGAATGCCTTCTGGAAATCCAAATACACCACATCCACAGGTTCCTTCTTATTCACCCTGCTTATTACATCCTTGAAGAAATCCAGCAAATTTGTCAAACATGATTTCCCTTTCATAAAATCATGCAGACTCTGCTTGATTAATTATGCTTTTCCAAATGTCCTGCTATGGACTCCAACATTTTCCCAATGACAGATGTTAGGCTAACCGGTCTATAGTATCCTGCTTTTTGTCTGCCTCCTTTTTTAAACAGGAGTCATATTTGCATTTTTCCAATCCGCTGGTACCTTCCCAGACTCCAGGGAATTTTAGTAGATTACAACCAATGCATCCACTATCTCTGCAGACACTTCTTTAAGGACCCTTGGATACAAGCCATCAGGTCCAGGGGACCTGTCTGCTTTTAATCCCATTATTTTACAGAGTACTACTACTTTAGTGATAGTGATTGCATTAAGTTCCTCCCTCCCTATAGCTCCTTGATTATTCCCTATCGGGATGTTTTCAGTGTCTTCTACTGTGAAGACCGATGCAAAATAGAGGTAATTCAGATTGTAGTTACTTTTTAAAAAAACCTATAGAAAGTCGCTGGTCTGTCTTGGATGTCAGCCGTGGCTCAGTGGGTAGCAGACTCGCCTCTGAATCAGAAGGTTGTGGATTCAAGTCCCACTCCAGAGACGTGAGCATAAAAATCTGTACTGACATTCCCATGCAGTGCTGAGGGAGTGCTGCACTGTTGGAGGTGATATATTTCGGATGAGGCCCCGTCTGTCCTCTGAGGTGATCGTAAAAGATACTACGACACTATTTCGAAGAAGAGCAGTGGAGTTATCCCTGGTGTCCTCGTCAATATTTATCCCTCAATCAACATAATTGAAACAGATTATCTGGTCATTATCACATTGCGCACAGCACGTTCCCACAAACAGCATATTGGATGCCGCGCTTCCTACATTACCACAGTGACTACACTCCAAAGGTACTTCATTGGCTGTAAAGTGCCTTGGAACATCCGCTGTCATGAAAATCGCTATAGAAATGCAAGTTTCCCACATTACAACAGTGAAGTGTTCAAGAGTACTTCATTGGCTGTAAAACGCTTTGAGTCATCCGGTTGTCATGAAATTCACTCTATAAATCCAAGTCTTTCATTCTTTAAGTGCTAGAATTTCCACAAAATCCGCCACTGCCGAATTGTCACCCCCAAAAAACGCTAAGATTATTAAATTAACGCCGGTGAAAAATTGATCAAAAAAAGGAAAAAATTCCGCCCGGCGGGAAAAATGGGTCATACACGCAGATTCTCGGCGGAAAACGTGATCCTGGGCAATTTGGGCACCACTTACTCATTTAGTCCGAGGCTGCGGTTTGGGGCTAGGGAGGGGGGAAAAACACAAAAAAAAATCGGAAAACATTCTCGGGACCCTTTTCCACTTAAGCGCTGTAAAAGACTTTTAAAAAATAGTTAACTTACCATTTTTTGCAGGGCTTCATACCTACCGCCCAACTCTGGCTGGTTTTTCGTGGGCGTTTTTTTCCTACTCGCGTACGGGTCATTGCTGTGCTTAAACTTGGGCGGTAGCGGTTTTTTCGCCGGCAGTCCGCTCCCCAGCAGTATTTCGAGACCACCGACGGAACTCTTTTGAAGAAATTCCCGCCGGGTGGTTTTCCACCGAAAACGAAGAATACCGCCAAGAAACCGGGCGGAAATGGTGCTGAATTTCTAGTCCTAAGTCTTTCTTTCTCTCTTGGATGCCCCCCCATTTGGATGCATATCCAGGAAATGGCTGAAACTTAGAAGATTAAAATATATGTGTGTGTATAGGGCAACCCACATAACAGTTGATTCCCCCTCAAAACATTCAAACCAAAAAAAAATCCATGCCTATTGCATAAGATGAGGCTGAACACTACAAAACTTATACCCAGCCATTTTCTTACTTTCACGCCACATGACATCCACAAACAAATATTCTTTGTCTCACTTCACTCTGCACATTCCTATGCGCTGATATCCCACTCTGCCAGTGCTAGAGAAGTAGAGAAACAGCTGACAGGGATCCAATGTTATGGTGTTGGGCTGGGTTTACCTACTTTGGTGAAATTACTTTGTCATGAGTGAAACCTGAGGGCCAATATGACTCCACCACCAACCTTCAGCCCCAAAGCAGGGACATACATTTCTAGCCTTGCACCAGATGTACACCTGATTAGTGTGTGCTGCACACCCCAGCCAAGTTGTAACTAGAAGAAAGTCTTGCATTTATATAGTGTCTTTCATGACCTCGGGACGTCCCAACGTGCTTCACAGCCAGTGAAGTACTTACAAAGTGCAGTCACTGTTGTAATGTAGGAATTAATTATTCACACACAATTTGTATGGGATTGATTGTTTATTCAATTGGTGGGATCGATGTTCACTGTTTTCACTTGGGCTAATGGAGTGGTAACAGTCTTAAAATGGAGTCGGTTGTCTTACTGTGTTATTCACAACCGTAAGGTGGCCGTCTCCATTTTGATAGGGGCCTACTGCTAGGTGTCCAAAGTGCCTGCCTGTTTAAGGTGATAGACCCCATTTAATATAGAATTCAGGGTCCCCAGTAATGTAAAAAGGACCCTGATTGTCATTTAAGGTTGTAACTGGTTGAAGCTTGTGCCATGCACACTCCAACCAATTCCACAGGCGATGGAACCAAATAGGCCCAGCAAAGGTAAGTGTCAAATTGTTTTTGAGGGTTTCAGAGAGGCAGGTGTGCTCTGTTTGGACCCAAAATTATACAAGTGTCATTACCACCCTGGGACCCCTACCCGCCGTGATCGCAAACCCCTTCGCACAACTCACTTTGCTAAGCAGCCACCCTGACCCAATCTTGAGGCCTCAATCTGGCAAGCTGCAGCGAGACATCTATTTGTCGTTCCAAGCTTGCCTGTCAAATTTAAATAATACCGTGGCCTCAAAATTGCGGTGTACTTTTTGCCGCTCTAACAGTGGGCCAGTGCGTTCTTACCAATCGGTCAGCCATAAATCAAAATCAGCCCCAATATGTCCCTGACTGAGTGTTTGGGAAAAAGTTGTGTGAATTCATCAAAGAGGCGGCGGCACATGTACCTTCACATTCATTGTATTAAAATCAAAAATAGCAGCTCGTTGTTATAGACTCCAGAAAGTGTAACATAGCACCTTATTGAGACGAGGACATTCTAGCTATAGTATAGCTATAGCGTATCCTCCCAAGATCTTGCAAATCCACTGGGAGGATAGACGCACCAACGTCAGTGTTCTCGATCAGGCCAACATCCCTAGCATTAAAGCACTGACTACACTCGACCAGCTCCGTTGGACGTGCCACATCGTCCGCATGCCTGACATGAGACTCCCAAAGCAAGCGCTCTACTCGGAACTCCTACACGACAAGCGAGCCCCAGGTGGGCAGAGGAAACGTTTCAAGGACACTCTCAAAGCCTCCTTGATAAAGTGCAACATCCCCATCAACACCTGGGAATCCCTGGCCAAAGACCGCCCAAAGTGGAGGAAGAGCATCTGAGAGGGCACTGAGCACCTTGAGTCTCGTCGCCGAGAGCACGCAGAAACCAAGCGCAAGCAGCGGAAGGAGAATGCGGCAAACAAGACTCCCCACCCACCCTTTCCTCCAACCACTGTCTGTCCCACCTGTGACAGAGACTGTAATTCCTGTATTGGACTGTACAGTCCCCTGAGAATTCACTTTTAGAGTGGAAGCAAGTCTTCCTCGATTTCGAGGGATTGCCTATGATGATGAGTGCAGTAAACTGGAAGGAGGCAGGGAAAAGTACATAATCCATGAAATGTGGAAACTAGCTCATGCCATGTCACAAAGGCCAACTCCACCAGTGAGCTGGTCTGATCATTGAACTGCATCTCCCTTCCGCAAGTCAATCCTATTGAAATGAACAACGTGAGCAAGGCAGTAACTCATTTGGCCCATCACCGTCAAACAGAAGATCACATTTTTCACCTACAACTCCCATCTTTTTTAAATGTCTTGCATGCCATTTTGCTTTATTCAGAAATGGAAAGGGGACGATAACAAGGTGACCATGTGTCTTTCACACCATTGTTTAAAAATAACTAAGATAAAGATGTTTAAAAAAATAATGGCTAATGTTGGAGCTTTACTGGATAGAAGGGTACATTTTTTTACACAAGGCCACCGGTGCAGAACCTCATTTGATGGGAATGTGGATTGGAGAATTGACCACGAAGGTCAGTATGCCCAAATCATGGTGCTCCCAATTTTTCAGTGATTAAATTATATCCTGTTCTCCAATCCGTGCCCCCATCAAATGAGGCTTTTCAAATGGAGACTTGCCTTGCAAATGTTACTGTCTAGAGCCTTCTGCAGTGGTATAGCAGCGGAGTCTTCTGAGCAGTCTACTCCTTTCTGGTCCACTATCCAATCACACTTTTGGGCATCAAGCTGGCTTAAATTCCAATATAAAGTTAATTTCGAGGCCAGTTAACGATTCACCACAACACCACCCAGATTGGTGCAGCTTACAGTCAGTATCTGTCACAGTTGCCCATGAACACTAACCAGTTGCAGCGAGTCCTTCTTGTTGAAACCAGAGAGGAACGTTAAGTGTCAGGCAAAAGACACCAAGCAGCAGTATTTTTCATCACTTCTAAACTATTTTTCCCTAACTTTTGTAGACTGACTTTGAAAAGGATGTAGATATGGCATGTAGATCAGGTAAGTGATTAAATAATTTTGTATAAGATTTACAATCATGTTTACATAGAATTTTATTTTCACCCATCTTCTTGCAAAGACTCCTTGCAGTGGCACCGTTCCACAGGGGACATCTGCTGTTTTGGCCAAGTAATCAGTATTTATGTGTGTGGCCTCATACCATGATTATTGGCTGGCTGTTTAGCCACAGCTGAGCCCAATCCTATTTTCAGCTGAGGCCCACACGCATTATCAGCAGGTGGTCACTGAATAATGATCAGGAGCTGAAGCCTTGATCAATTTTAATTTTCTTTCCCCTCATAACAATGGGCACCATGGCTACTTCTGGTGCCGCTAATGATGCCCAGGCTGGTTTTAACGGGGTCTGAATGGGATGAATATGCTTTATGCAGGCTTTTTATTTAACAACTCTTCCGTGCTTGTCTTATTTTAAGAATTGCTGAGCTCCACCTGATGATTTTGGGCTGAGTTTCCTTGGAGCTTCTGTTGCTCCGCTGATGTAACTTTGGCGGAAACCCTGTTTACGTGTACAGAAGGGGTTTCCACTGACGTTACGAGAGAGTGGGAAAAGCTCCGAGGAAACTCACACCCTTCATTTTCTGTGCTTCACTGACTATATGAAGGCACTTGGCCAGTTGTCGCCACGGAGGACTCGTTAAGAGCTCACGACCCAACTGGACACCGTACTTGGGAGTGCTGATCGAGCATGTACACACAGTCAATAAAGCATTGAAAATAACCCCATTACGTGATATTTGTAGTGGTAAAAAGTAACTTCCAAGATTTTCCCACGAGTGACTTTAGATTTGAGGCTTTATCTGATCAGCTGCCTCTGAAACAGCTATAATTAAAGCTGGTATTTTACTCGCTGTTCTGATGGAAGTTATGTACTTGTAAACTGCACACTTTAGAGTTGATTTTTTTTTCCCTTGAGGGAAGCGGAGTGTGGGTGCTAATGGATTGTATTGCAACACTACTTGAGACACAGTTTTAGTTATTCTTTCTTTAAATTCATATTCTCTTTAGTTTATCAAGGTGAAGGATGTCAGCGCTGGGGAGTGGAACACTTTTCTACTTTGAGAAAGCAGTGTCAGGATCAAGCATTCCCAGGTTAGGAATAGCATGGGCTAGATACTGAATAAAACTCCCTCTACTCTGCACCAATAACATGCCTTTACTTTCAGCCACAGTAGAGCATCCCCGCAACTACACTAATACGACATTTCCATCAGTGACACCAGCCAACTTTATATCCTCTCTGTGAAATTGACAGTTAAGTGCCAATGTGTACTGTGGGATAGTCACAAAGAGCTGGGTTGACAACACCTAAATAGTGTATAGGTACAACGTCTGAAATCCAGCAACCTCGGGACCGAGTCCGTGCCGGTTTTTGGGTTTTGCCGGATTTCGGACCTCGCTGTTGGCGCTCCTCGCCGCCTGCCGATTCCCACCGCTTCTTCGCTCCTCACCGCCCGCCAATCATCCGCTCCTCGCTGCCCGCCGATTCCCACCGCTTCTCCGCTCCTCACAGCTGGCCAATTCTTGCTGTCTGCAGCCCCCCGGCACTGCATTTTTTTTTTAATGGCTTCCTCGTCCCTCGCCGCCTGATGTCGCCATTGTGGCTGCCTCAAAAACGTCCGGTTTTCGGACAATTCCGGATTTCGGAATTCCGGATTCGGGACGTTGTACCTGCACTTAATTTTCTTTTAACAATCACATTTCGGAGAATGGAATAGCGGACGCAGAAAGGAAAACATGAAAGAGCAGGTGATGCAGAGTAATGTAAGTTACTTGGGGGAAAGAAAAATCTTGTGCTTTTTGTCATTAATGTGCAGAGGGGTTCTCTGGGTGAAAAGTGTGATGCAAAACCAGCACCATTGTGTTATTTCAGGTTTAAAAAAAAGTTTCTGAGATTTTTTAGATGTTGGTGCAATAGGAAGTTTAACCCTTCACGTGCTTATAGATGAATTTATTTAACCAGGTTCTGGCAGGCTAAGAAGGGTGTAAAAACAAAGTTCAGATAAAAGGACAGTGAATGGGAAAGATGTTAGAAAGAAGAAAATGGAACAAGGCCAAGTAAATTGTGATTTTGTTTATAGATATATATCAAATTGTATTTAAGTATTTAAGTTACTGATTTATTGTTAATATTATAGCAATAAAACTATTCCGATGTTTGAATAGGTTTATTACTGTAATATTAGTGTTTTATTACAGTGTGAACACAAAGCAAACAAACCGGTCATCCAGGAAGACCGTAGCAAGCAAATTCACATTTATGTAAATAGAGCCCTGTAAGTTCAGTAAAGCAGCTGTGAACATCTGGTGGTCCTGTTAGTGATTTGCTGTTCATGTAGCACTTTGCAACATATTGATGGCCATTAAGCACTCACAGAACCATCCAGAAAGATTGTCTAATGATGTGTAGCAATCTGTTTTTTCTGTTAACGCAATATAACACAGTTGTTCTTTCTCAATGTTGCAGTTTTAAATAAAGATATCAACGCCGTCCGAACAGGAACACTCACGGGAACTCTGAAACGCTCAATGGTCCACGACGATGACATGAAAATGAAATTCAACCATCAAAAGTTGTCCGGCTTCTCGAGTCTTCCAGCAAATGTGTCAAAAATGCATCTCCAGGGGTCGCTGAACTATCCAGGGTCGTTAAACATGAACGAGTTTAGTGACCACACCTTGAAAATAAATAAGAGCGACCAGCCGAAATCAATATATATATGTGACGGTGACATTTTCAAGCAGTTAGACTCGGAACTAGCACGAGCACAGGAACAAGTGATAGATACTAACTATGTTATCTTGCCCACCAACACCTCAACCCTGAGGGCCAAACCAAAAGACGATAGCAAATATAATATTAACATTAGTCAACTGCCCCAGACTAGACTTATTCATCTCAATGCAGACAGTGGGTTTTGTGCAAAAAACTCACCGATGGATCACATTAATATTACTTGCAATGAAAGGGCTTCTCCTGGCCACCAGTTACCGAGTTCTGCAAATGAAACGCAGCTCCCCAATAACCTGTGCGACACGGGTGATTCAGGGAACTCAGGGATGGTGTCCAAAAGCGAGACAGTGTCTACACTATCCACAAGCTCGTTGGAGGTAAGGAAATAAAATAGGAATTCTCTCTCAGCCAATTACAAATTTCATTTTACCTTCTGTGTATAATTGGCAGCAGCACTCTCGCCCTCAAAAAGAACAATGACAATTGAGAGCTTTATTGAAATGTGATTTATTCCTGGTCTGTTAAGTATTATAATGGCTCCAAGGCACTGTGACTTGCAATGTTAGGATATTGTTTTGCCTGCATAATTTCCCCACATTGTCACTTCTACTCTCAGTTGTGCCTTCGAAGGAGAAAGTGTGCAGAGATTAGATGATTCTCTGCAAGAAGGAAGGGAAAAGTGGACTGCCGGTCACCCGAGGCTAAGATCACGGACTTCTTGTGTTGTCCCAAGCAGTGCCAACTGAAAGCATCGAGAACGACAGCCTGTTCAGCTGGCCACATGCTTGGTGTCAGCATGTGAAGGGGGTGGGATGGGAGGGGCATTCTTAGAAGTGGAGGAAGAAAAATCAAAAATCAGCAACAAGAAATAAATTCCAAAGATAGAACCTTCATCATTGTACCAGATCTGCCACAAATCTGTTGTGGTATCAGACCTCTTTCCGCCCCCCTTGCTCCTAGGTAAAGTAAATTGATTACTTCAAGAAATAATCTTTGCTCACTTTGAGTCACTTCAGCAACTAGTTATCCATAACAAAAGGATCTTCACCTCTTCTCTTTTTCAGATGAACCCAGAAACAATAATTTTGTTGAAAACAATGTATTTGTATGAAATGGCTAAAATGCATTTTGTTTTCCTGATATGAGTATGATGACACTAAAAGTGCACTGTTTTTCCTCCGACTTGCCGTAAGTCTGACATTTTACCATGGGGATGCTGCTGTACGAAGGCTTAATGCATTTGTCTGAAACGTCTTCCTCTATTTTAACAAGGGTTAACCCGTTTATTTTAAACAGATTAATGCTTCCACTAAAATAGCAAAGGTGGAATTGCGTTCAAATATTTTAAGTATTTGTACACAGTTTAAGACCGGCGTTGAGAGAGGAATTTTTGATAAATGTGTTAAACATTTTGCAAGTTAATATCCATGGTATCATTTCAAGGCCACTATTTCCAAGTGGACGAGAGTACTGTTGCTGTTAAAGTTATGGTGCAGGATTGGAGTGATTTTTAACTGTCGGCTGCCCATTTCTCGTCTGTATTTCTTGTCTGTTCCTGGCATTCACTCTGCCATCTTTGCGCTAATTTTAGGCACTACTTGAAAATCGCCGCGAGGTATCCACAGTGGGTGTACAAAGTTGATCATAGAAAATTGTTTACCCTTGTCACATAATATTTCCATCTGAGGTGGTTGACCTCTATATTGAAGCATTTTTCCGCACCCTATTCTTTTGTTCCCATCAAATTCTTCATTGATTTCTGTTTTTTCTTATTGAGCCATCTATGATTTGCTGATCCTGTAAAGCTGAAAGGCTTTATTTTACTTATACTCTCTAGATTTGTTGACTAATTCCACGGTTCTGTTGAAAATGAAGGATTGTATATTTTCCGTATAAGCAATAGGCTTTTTCATGGACTTTAGTAAATTCTAATTTCCTCCAGGTTTCCTCTTCCCGCGTCAGGTTCATCCATTGCTTTCCCCTTGTCACTGTCACTTCTGTTCGGGAGATAGCAGTGGCAGGTGAAATGGACTCCACAAATGCCATTGTCAGCTGGCAAGTTGGAAGTCCATTTCATCAGGCCAGGAATAATCCTGGCAGGCTTTTCCCATTCCCATTGAAATGAGAAGGGCATCCTGTCGTTAAACCATATACTTAACGGTCATAGTTGGTCAAGATGGGATTACAGTTTAGTACCCTCTGCTTGGGAGTCATATATCACTGAGTAGCCCATATATCACATAGAATTAAGTTGTTGTTCACATTCTTAATTGAGATAAACCAGCTCACTCCAGAAAATGAGCTGTTGTTTTTCAAAAGGGAAGGGTAGTTTACAGAATTGCCTCATAATCTTAAATGTTGTAATAATGGGAGATACATATACACCGACTAGTGTCTATCTCAGTCGCCACTTATGCTTTGGAGCTGCTAGCCACAGGCAGCCTGGCAGCAGACATTTCTACAGACTCCCCTTTTCAATTCAGCAATATCGTGCATCGAAGTGATGATAGCACTGGAGCTGAGCTTTATGTAGTCACTGCAGGAAAATTGATACTCACAATGTTTTGGAGCTGTAATCACTGACCTCCACAGGAGCTCCCCAATTTTAGTAAAGACTGCATCTAACTGAGCCAAAACATCTCAGGATAGAATTTCCGTGGGAGTTCCCTGATCTATCGCCGAAACTTTGGGAGAAGATCAGCAGAAAAACCGGACACATCCAAGGAAAAGGTCATGTACGCTGTTATCAAGGGTTTCCGCTAAAGTTAATGCGGAGAACCGTTGTGTAACATTGCTAACGTTTGATTTTTGCTCATTACTAAGCTGATTTCAGCCATTTTGGTAGCTGGAACACTCTAAGCTATTGAGGGAGTGCAGCGAAGTTTCATCAGACTGATTCCGGATGGCTGGACTGTCATATGAGGAGAGACTGGATCAACTGGGCCTTTATTCACTGGAGTTTAGAAGGATGAGAGGGGATCTCATAGAAACGTATAAGATTCTGACGTGACTGGACAAGTTAGATGCGGGAAGAATATTCCCGATATTGGGGGAAGTCCAGAACCAGGGGACATAGTCTTAGGATAAGGGGTAGGCCATTTAGGACTGAGATGAGGAGAAACTTCTTCACTCAGAGAGTTGTTAACCTGTAGAATTCCCTGCCTCAGAGAGTTGTTGATGCCAGTTCATTGGATATATTCAAGAGGGAGTTAGATATGGCCCTTACGACTAAGGGGATCAAGGGGTATGGAGAGAAAGCAGGAAAGGTGTACTGAGGGAATGATCAGCCATGATCTTATCGAATGGCGATGCAGGCTGGAAGGGCCGAATGGCTTACTCCTGCACCTATTTTCTATGTTTCTAACTGGCCTTTGTGCTCCTGGGCTGTGGAGGGAAAATTAAGCAGTGGTGCTCTGTCCTAATTGTTATCCAGTGTCCTTTGATGAAAACTGCAAGTTTGTGCATATTGGGCAAGGACAGGATTGGAACTGGCTACATTGCCAACACAACTGAATTTCCCGACACTTTCTGGATTTATACATGACGAATAGCCACTTGAGTGAGATAGCAAGCTACATTTCCAAAGGACCATCAAAAAGTATGTATATATTTTAAAGTGAGGAAAGGACAGAAATGCAAAACAATTCTGATTTATTCTTGAAGAGAAAGCATCAAAGTGAAAATCTAACAGATTGAAATTCAAAAGACATTTTTTTTTAAAACAAGAAACAACAAAATTATAGGGCACTGTTTTTGGAGGTCCTGCCACTGGCAGGGTCTTGAACACAGTAGGCAACTTAATTAGAAAATCGTAGGCAGTACATTCACAATTTTCCATGAGGCTGCACGTGAGGCGTCGTCCTTGGAATGGGATTTTGGGAAAATTTTGCCCTAGTAGACCATTCACTTTGAGTGGAATTTACGCTGTGTAATTTCAGAGGAAGCCTTCAACTGGAGACCCATCATGTTGAATTTCTCTGTCCCTCCGCCCCATAAAAAAAAGAATCAATGTTCGCACTTCTGTTAAAATGTTGGAGAGAAGAATTTAATTAACATTTTTAATAAGTTTATGTATGTTAGTTTCCCACAGCATCATTTCAGGACCTATAAGAATAAAAATTCAGAATCCGAAAAGGCCATTTGGTCATTTGAGCATATTCCCTCACCGACCCTGTAGATTTTGTTCTATCATAGAGTCTGTCTAACCCAATTAATATCTCTGTGGGGAAAATATATTCTAATCTCTGCTGGAGTGGGGGACTTGCTAATTTTGTACTTGTGTCCTTTAGTTCCATGATTGAAATCTAAGTTGAATAACCTGTTTCTGTCTGTGTGTCCCTGAATCTTTCCTTCCTCCAGTGTGAAAATAAGTTCAGTTCTTTGTGTCTTCTTTTATAATCTTTAGAGCCCTAAGTCCCAGAATAATCCTAGTCGCTCCTCCCTGAACTCTCTCCAATGTGTCAGTGTACCGTTGAAGGTAGGATGATAAAAATTGTACACAATAGTCTAAAGGGCTGATTTTATGAACTTGTGCACCTTGTGTGAAGTCTAATTTTGCTGGAAGCTTGTATTGGGAATTTGGGCATGCACGGTTTTCCGCCCATTAAAATTGATGGGCAGGAAAGATTCCTGATATGCAATCCCAGCAGTCAAAGCTTCACTCTGGGAGCAGAATTAAGAAAATTAAATGTGCTGTTTACTCATGAGTTTCACAGATCCTGTGACAACGGACGCCCCACTGTGTATGTGTTTCATATGTATGTATATTTTCATATCCTTATCAAAATTAAAAATGATTTGTCATTCCTTTCCCATTCACTTAATTTATCCAGATGTCTTTGAAGGCTACAAATCATTCTGATTACCTAGCTGTATAGTTTGGTGCCATTAGCAAATTTTATATTGCAACGGTGTTTCTCCTGCATCTCATTTATGAATTGTGTGAACATTAAGGGAGATAGAAATTGCACTAGTCACTGTCCAGTCAGAGCTTATTTATTACCTTTTGCTCTCTATTCCTAAGCCAGTTTTCAGTGTAGTTAGTTAATTTCTTAGACCCTTCATATGTTGGAATTTATCAGGTGCCTTCTAAAAATGTAAATGAATTACACCAACAGCTCTCATCCTTTAATTAAGTTATCTCCTCAAAGAATTTCTGTAGATTTATGAGGCATGAACTATTGCTTCTAAAACCATGCTGACTACTCCTTATCTCGTAATGGCCTTTGTGTCGTTGAGATGGGCATTATTAATAACCTATAAAGTGCACTTAAGCAATTTCCCCACCATTAATGTTAGACTAACTTGCCTATAATTCCCTGTTTCATGCTTCAGACCTTTTTTTGAATATAATGATAGTTACTAACTCATAGTCCTCAAGTACAATTTTCATGTCTAAAATGATATAAATTGTAGCTGGTAGGAAGCCATTCTTTCTATTGCACTTGAGATGGTGATGGTGCTGGCTCTTCAAATGGAACAGTCTACTTTTATCTCATTTACCTGCCCTTGCCTTGAATCCTTTTATATTTGTCATTTTCAAATACTTATCCAGTTCCTGTTTAAATAATATGGTTTATGCCTTGATGGCCACTTGTGGTAAAGCATTTATGTTCAAATAACCCTCTGTTGTGAAAATAAATCTCTTAACTTTTCTCTTCAATCATGAACATTTAGAGTTTATGCCCCTATGTTAGCGATTTGCCAATAGAGGAAAAAATCTTTTAATTATTTATGTCTGAAGTCACTATTAAATCCCGCCTTAATCTTCTCTGTTCTATTGAAAAATACTCCAGGTTTTTGAGCCTTTCTTCATAACTTACAACCTACCATTCTTGGTACAACTCTAGTGAATCTCCACTATACCTTTCCATGGCTCTTTTGTTTAATGCTTCCTATAATGGAGTTCCAAGAACTTCATGCAATAATCCAACTATAGCTGAATCAATCAGTGTCTTGGTACAAATTCAACATTGTTTGATTTTTGTATTCAGTGCTCCTGTGTATAAAAGTCAGAATCCCAGTTTCTACCAGCTCTCACACGTCTCTGCACCCATATATCTCTTTGTTCCTCCACTCCGATATCCAATTTTAAGAACCTTGTGTTTAGAGTGTATGTTCTTTCACTTTTTTTTCCCACAATGTACAGATACATTGAACAGTATCTGGCACCTATTAACTCACACTACTAACCTGTCGATATCCTCTTGTAATTTCCTGCATTTGATAGCCTTGGTTCAACAGTAGACACTCAATAATTTCTATATCAGAAGGGCAATGGTTCATGCCCTATTGTAGGACTTGAGCAAATCATCTCGGCTGATACTTTAATGCAGTACTGAGGGAATGCTGCATTGTTGCAGGTGCCATCTTTTGATGAGACATTAAATCAAGGCTCATGGTACTACAAAGAAGAGCAGAGGATTTGTTTTGATGCCCTGGTGAACATTTGTCCCTTAACCAAAGCAGATTAACTGGTCATTCATCTTACTGTTTGCGAAATCTTGCTGTGCATAATGTTGGCTGCCATATTTGCCTAGAAAACAATAACTAGAATTCAAAAGCAATTCATTTTCTGTAAAGCACTTTGGGGCATCCTGAAGACATGAAAGGTGGGACATAAATGCAAGTTCTTTTTTTATCTTTCACAAGCGACAATGCCACTTAATTTGGTAGCAAACCTTGTTTTGGTTCCTCTTGTGCCTATGTCCATAACATTTAGATGAATATAAAACAAGACCTGTTTTAGTGCAGCTAACTGTGATACACCACTAATCATATCTTTAAAAAAAATAATGTATTCCTAATCATTGTTTTCCGTTCCCTAGCCATCTTTCTTAGCCACATTGCTTCATACCATTTAATACCACATGTCTTAGCTTTTGGTTCAGTGACGCCTTATCAAATAACTTCTGAAAAATTCCTATAATCAACCAAATTTCAAGTATCTATGTATTCTGTGAATTCCTTGAAAAATTCAATAAAATTTGTAAAGTACAATTTTTCCTTTACAAAGCCATGCTGACTGTCCCAAATTAGTCCATATCTTTTTAACTGTTCATTAGTTTAACCCTGTATTATGAACTATAGAAATAAACCAAGGCAAAACCAAGTCCATCATTTCCTCATTTGCTCCTTTTTTTGAACAGGGGTGCAACATTTGCCACCCTACAGTCCTTTGGCACAATTCCCATTTCCAAAAATATGTATGGAGCTCCTACAAATAATACTGAAAGACTGTTTATTATTGCCTTGAAGATCTGCCCCATCAGATCTAGCTGTTCTGCAGACATTTAAGCCTGGAATTTATGTTGAATGATTGCGTAATGTATTTATACGAAATTCCCCTCTCTCTTATTTTACCAAAGGCATTAACTAGTTTATTTTAAGTGGGTTATTACCTCAGTTGTAATATTGGTCAAAGAAATTAAGAAAGATACAGTCACAAAACATTTATTATCATACAGTATGACTTCCAGATTTTAATTCCTTAAATTTCTTCACTGGCTTTGCTGACGTAGATAAATGTTGCAGACTCGTGGACCAAAAGGACCGGATCTGGAATGTATTCACCATTTTCATTTCTGAAGACACATAATTAATTTAACAATTTCTTGACCATTATTCCTTAAATGGTTTTCACACACTATACACTGGTTAAAATATATGTTTAGGCCTTGTGTCGATTTAAAAAAAAATAGATCACTCTTGATCCTTTCAGTGATCCACAAAGATCACAAAAAAAATGCAGAGGGGTGCGATTCAGCCCGTGTAGCTCAGCTTTTCATTTAAACTTACAGTTCTGTCCACCACAGCATCCAACTGCCATTTGAGTGATTCCAAAGATTTTTCCTCAAATACCCATCCAAAGACTGCTTCAGGCATTAATCACTCTTACTTGGGAGATATCATTTCCTAATATCAATCTTGAACTTGCTTTTTACTATTTTATACCTCGATGCCCTTGAGGTTCAACTTGAAATAGTGCTTAGAAGTAACCTTTTCTGTTCCACTTAGTGTCTTATATGCCTCTATACTATCCTTGCTCAGTCTCCTTCTTTCAATAATGAAGAATCCAAGGTTATTTTTTTTAAATTTGAGTTATGAATGAACTTTTATCTGACTCCATGGGGTAAAACGTCTGTGGAGATTCCCCAATCTCCCACTATAACCTTTGCGGAAGGTCGACGGAAACCCTGGAGAAACGGTATAAATGGCGCAGAACTTAAACACTTCGATTGAAAGATTTGCTAAGGCACCATCTACAGCAACATTGCAAATGCGTTCGTTAAAACGTCCACAGAAGGCACTTCCAGCAAAACTGTGAGCATATTCTGAAAGAGCAGCTCAGAAATGACTGCTCGTGATGCCAGCGCACGAACGCTTAATACGTCCACAGGTCTATTCTCTGCCCATGAGTCTCATTTAAATATTATTGTAATTGTTTTAAAGAGATGAAAACAACTCTCCCACTGATCCACTTGCCATCGTCACTACACTCTTCCTTTAATTAACAGTTTCATTCGTATTAAGCACAGTTAATGCTGAACCACCTCCTGCCTCCTTGTGAATAATAACAAAAACTGCTGGGAGTGCGCAGTTAGGTAATTAGTCAATATGTGAAAGAGAAGATAAGTTAATATTTTGGATGGAACTTTTGTTCGTCATTCTGATGAAAAGTTTGTGTTTCAGTTGCAACCATTCTTTTGCATACAGACCGATGTGCTGTGCTACACAGTGCTGGAAATAACAAATGTACAAGTGACAACACACATATTTAGTTTGAGTGAGTTTTCAATGACTATTCCCTGAAATAGAAATTAGTTTTAGTTCCTAATTATCCTAAGCTTGGTGTCTATTACAACAACAATTTGCATTTATATAGCATCTTTAGCGTAGGAAAACATCCCAAGGTGCTTCACAGGAGCAAATCGGACAATTGACATCGATGCAAAAAAGGATATATTAGGACAGGTGACTAAAAGCTTGCTAAAGGAGGTAATGTTTTAAGGAGGGTCTTAAAGGAGGAGAGCGCGGCAGAGAGACTGAGAGGTTTAGGGAAGGAATTCCAGAGCTTAAGGCCTAGCCAGGTGAAAGCACAGTCGACAAAGGCGGGGCAAAGGAGTTGGGATGCAGAATTTGGGGGTCACAGAGTTCTAGGAGGGTTGTAGGGCTGGAGTAGGTAACGGGGATAGGGAGGGGAGAAGCATGATTTCAACATGCGGATGTGAATTTAAAATGTAATGGAGTTGGTGGACTTGGAGCCAATGTAGATCAGTGAGCACATGTGTGATAGATGAGGGGAGCTTGGTGTGGGCTAAAAAAATGAGCAGCAGAGCTTTGGTTGAGCTCCAGTTTATGGAGGTTTACGAAGATGTGAGACTGGTCAGGAGAGCTTTGGAATAGTCACACCTGGAGGTAACAAAATAGCGGATCATGGTTGCAGCAGCAGATAAGCTGAGACAAGGGCGATGGGTGATGTTACAGAGGTGGAGACAGGCTGTATTTGTGATGGAGAGGATATGGGGTTGGAAGTCCAACTTAGGGTCAAATAAGATGCTACGGTTGCAAACAGTCTTGTTTAGCCTTAGACATTGGCCAGGGAGGTGGATGGAATCAGATGAGGGAACTGAGCTTGTGGCAAGGGCCGAAGACAATGGCTTCGGGCTTCCCAATGTTTAATTGGAGGAAATTGCAGCTCATCCAGATCTGGATGTCGGATAAGCAGTCTAACAACACAGAGGCAGTGGATGGGTTGCGATTGATGGTGGTGAGGTAGAGCTGGGTGTCATCCGCATACACATGGAACTTGACGTCGTGTTTTCAGATGATGTCACTGATGTGGCAACTTATAGATGAGAAATAGGAAGGGGCTATGGATGCATCCTTGAAATGTGAATAAATGTGAGGTTATCCACTTTGGTGGTAAAAACAGAGAGACAAACTATTATCTGAATGGTGACAGATTAGGAAAGGGGGAGGTGCAACGAGACCTGGGTGTCATGGTACATCAGTCATTGATGGTTGGCATGCAGGTACAGCAGGTGGTTAAGAAAGCAAATGGCATGTTGGCCTTCATAGCGAGGGGATTTGAGTACAGGGGCAGGGAGGTGTTACTACAGCTGTACAGGGCATTGGTGAGACCACACCTGGAGTATTGGGGTAGTGTGCTGACGTGGATTGAGAACTGGTTGTCAGACAGGAAGCAAAGCGTAGGAGTAAATGGATACTTTTCAGAATGGCAGGCAGTGACTAGTGGGGTACCGCAAGGTTCTGTGCTGGGGCCCAGCCGTTTACTTTGTAATTAATGATTTAGACGAGGGGATTAAATGTCGTATCTCCAAATTTGCGGATGACACTAAGTTGGGTGGCATTGTGAGCTGCGAGGAGGATGCTATGAGGCTGCAGAGTGACTTGGATAGTTGAGGAAGGACATTCTTGCTATTAAGGGAGTGCAGTGAAGGTTCACCAGACTGATTCCCGGGATGGCGGGACTGACATATCAAGAAAGACTGGATCAACTGGGCTTGTATTCACTGGAGTTCAGAAGAATGAGAGGGGATCTCATAGAAACGTTTAAAATTCTGACGGGTTTAGACAGGTTAGATGCAGGAAGAATGTTCCCAATGTTGGGGAAGTCCAGAACCAGGGGCCACAGTCTAAGGATAAGGGGTAAGCCATTTATGACCGAGATGAGGAGAAACTTCTTCACCCACAGAGTGGTGAACCTGTGGAATTCTCTACCACAGAAAGTTGTTGAGGCCAATTCACTAAATATATTCAAAAGGGAGTTAGATGAAGTCCTTACTACTCGGGGGATCAAGGGGTATGGCGAGAAAGCAGGAATGGGGTACTGAAGTTGAATGTTCAGCCATGAACTCATTGAATGGCGGTGCAGGCTAAAGGGGCCGAATGGCCTCCTCCTGCACCTATTTTCTATGTTTCTATGTTTGAGGGCCCCAGAGGTAGCGGGCGCAGGGGCAGGAAGAAAAGTCATTAAAGGATGAACAATGGACAAGAGACGTTGGAGAAGAATGGTAGGGTCAACTGTGACACAGGCTGAAGAAAGGATGAGGAGGTATGGTGCACCATGTACACAGTCACATACGAAGTAATCTGTGACTTTGTACAGGGCAGTTTCAGTGCTGAGGCCGGGGTGGAAACTTGATTGGAGAGGTTCAAACATGGAATTGTGGGAATGATGGGCGCGGATTACCAATTATTATATGTGAATCTTTAAAGAATGTATAGGAAGCTATTCCAGAAAGAAGATAACTATTACTTTCATTTGTGTGATGTAGACTGAATATAAGGCTTATACTTATAAATATAAAATGTTTTAGCACTCCTCTACTCTGTAGTGGAATTCATCACAGCATCGTCCAGCTCTTTCATATTGTCAACTTGCTAAGCACCCTGGAAACATCGCAAATAAAAGCTTCCATTGTAGCTCGAGAATTCATTGCTTTTCATTTAAAGATTACTATAACTGCAGGTGTAAATTTGGTCAGAGAGTGCCAAACAGGCACATAAGAAATCCTGATATAACCAGAGTTCCCCTCAGATCGGGAGAAATAGATTGCTGGCAGTGAATAGCCAAGTAGAATTTAAGTCAGTTAAGTCTGATCATGTCAAACTGTAAGAAGCTATGAACATTTTAAAAGTATTTGTTAAGTATACTTCAATCACCTCATCCAAAATAAAACAAAAGGTAAATAAGTAGTTTTGGAGCATTCCTGTTCACCAGCCTCAGTGCTGTTTGGGAGCGGTGCTAGCTGCTGCCTTCCAGTCCTCTTTCCTCCCCAGTCCAAACCCTGATCTGGTTTATATAATGTAATCCTTTCACATCTATCGTATGCTTTGACCCAAAGTGATTTCAGAACAGCAACTTCATGAATAAGTGCTTGGCAAACCTTTTTGTACGGGAGTGCCATTATACTCAGAATGACATCTGCTGCAAGTGATGCGACAAGCCTTTCAGAATGATTTATGTCTTCATGTTATGTGACTGTGAACAAATGAAAAGTGTTTGTAATGTTTTCTCATTTTAAGAAGTGCTACTTCAATAACCTTTTACATTGGAACATTTTTTTTTCTGTGTTCGTCAAGAAAGTTAATTCAACACTTTCCATTTCAGCCACTCAGTGTCAGCATGAAGCATTCCCAGGTCAGGTATAACACAATTAGATGCAGAGTAAAGTTCTGTACCAACGAAGCGTCTCAGTCCTAACCTCATAAGAATGCCTCTTGCTGTAGCAGTGTGACATTATTTAATTTCCTACATTGGCTATCCTGCGGCAGTTCTGAAAGAGATTGCCAAATTCGGGCAATTCTGTGCTGTGGCTCATGCCCTCAAGGAACTTGAGTTGAGACTGCCTAAACTGATTTAGCATAATAGCTTAACCAGCAGACAGAAAAGACTTTAATTTCATCAGGCTGGACTAGATGTTATCTGGGTTCCAGAGGTTAGAGAATAACATTGAACCCACTGTCCCAAACTGCCCTGGCCCCTCACAACATAGTTGTAAACTGATGAGGAGGACCTGAGGCACAGCAGTGATTATGATAAAGTGCTGTATTCCTGAAAATAAAATTAAATTAGAAGTTACCAAGCACATCTGTATCATAATTCGATGTTCATTTTTGAACGGATGCCACTAATTGTCTGTTTTTTGATTTCTAGAGAAGAAAATCCAGGTACGCTGAATTAGATTTTGAGGTGAGCCCTTTCTTTATTGTGTCAGATTCACTGATATAAGTGCTGACCCTGTAATTGAGCCATCTTAGCTGCCTTTTTACTAATGTCTTGCTTTCTATCTCTAGAAAATAATGCACACAAGGAAACGGCATCAAGACATGTTCCAGGATCTAAACAGGAAACTTCAGCATGCCGAGAAAGATAGAGAATCTCCGACAGTAGACAGCAAAGTAAGAATGGGTATTTCTAATCCAGAAGTGCTCAGTGATCAGTTACATTGTGTTGGGCCCACGAGGCACACAAACCCCGAGTGAAGGCCACAACTTTTTGACATTGATGCTGTAATTCAATGTTGCTCTTAAGATTTTGTTGAGGCCACAATCCAAACCAAAGTCTTGCTTTTGATCAGTCTCAAAATAATGTAACAAACTGCACCACCAAGAGATGGAATGAGGATCCCTTATCTATTCTCCAGTGACCCAATCCAAAGCCATACAGCAAGAGAGATTTGGGTGGTTCAAAGAAGCTCTTGAATTAAATGCAAATTGTTGGGGAAAACACTTCAACAACAAAAAGCAGTCACTGGATACCAGAACCTATTTGAAACATCTTTTCACCTTTTACTTTCCCTGATAAATGAAAACCCATTTTTAAAAGGTTCTAAAGCTGTCAATCACATCCGTTGCATTTATTTTTTACTTAATAACCTTTTACATTTGAACATTGCTTTTAAGTTAATTTAAGAAAGTTAATTCAGCAGTTTCCATTTCAGCTACTAAGTGTCAGCATGAAGCATTCCCAGGTCGGGTATAACACAATTAGATCCAGAGTAAAGTTCCACACCAACGAAGCATCTTCGTCCTAACCTCATAAGAATGCCTCTTGCTGTAACAGTGTGACATATATTTCAGCAGTAAAATAGCCCTTAAGTCAACCTGATTGGAGAATCACGAATGATTGACAGTAAAGGGAACTGGATTATGATTGATTGACCCACAATACAAGCTCCATAGAGTAGCTAGGTGGAGATTAATTGACAATAGCAAGTGTCCCGCAGGGATGGTGTTAAATTGATTGTTATCTGAAGAGAATTTGAGCAACCAAGCAATTGTTGAGAGGGTCAAATTATTTGGATCAGGGGGAAGTCAAATCTTGCCAACAGCTTTATATTGGGTGAGAATGTGCTCTCATCATAGCTGTCACTAGCTGTACAGTTCCTTCCAGATATAATTTTAATAATACATTTTTGTTTGCAGTTATGAGCCAATGCTAAAACCAACTAATTAATTTCCTACTGAGCATTTTTTGAGTGTGAAATTGGACCTGTCAGCCTTGGCCCAGTGGTAGCACTCACACTTCTGAATCGGAAGGTCATGGGTTCAAGCCCCACTGCAGAGACTTCAACACGTAATCTAGGCTGACATTTCAGTGCCATACTGAGGGAGTGCTATACTTTGAGATACCGTGTGATGATAAAGTAATCAGTCTACCTGTTCAGGTAGATGTAAAATATCCGATAACACTATTTGAAGAATGTCAGGAAAGTTCTCCCAGTGGTCCAATATTTATTCCTCAACTAATACCACCAAAACAGATTCTCTGGTTATTTAATTCTGCTGTTTTGGGGGACTTTGCTGTGTACAAAATAGTTGCCACAGTTACAACAGTGACAATACTTCAGAAGTACTTCATTAGCTGTGAAGCACTTTGGGGCTTCCTGAGGAGGTAAAAGGTGCTATAAAAATGTAAGTCTTTTCTTGTGTTGAAATGCATGCAGGTGCCAACCGAGAGGGATCAATAAGCATAAGTGAGGATAGGAAGGTGTGCCTGCTATAAAATTAGGCTAGGGTGTAAAGAGTTCATGCAAACATGAGCAAAAGCAGTGTGTGAGGTGCAGGCAAGGTGTTTTCCTTGCTGGTAGTATTCGATAAAATGTGAAAATAGCGTGTGTGCCTGGGCTCACTGCGAAGGCATGTTTCGACAAATAGACAATGCACAGATGAGGACAGAGTTTGTGAGTAAACTGTAGTGCAGATGGAAAATTGTCCATGCTAAATTAACAAAAAAGTGATTCCTTTGGGATATATCCCATCTTTGCACCCTTCATTTAAAAAAAAAGCGCAAATACCATTGTGTAATCGAACTAATATTTCTCACTCGGATCGAAAAGAACATATTAGTCAATTATGTTTTATTAGAATGAAGGTGGACTGCCATTTCTAAGGGCAGTAGTCATTTAAGGACCAATTTTCTGAATTTACGGATCGTAAATTCTGGCAGAGAAACTTAGAAAATCACCTCATGAGATCTAAACTTATTAAACAATAATACAGAATAAATAATTTAGGTTCTTAACCCACAGAATTATTGTCCTCTTGACGTATTTACCCGTAGAGCATCTCTGAGTTTAATTTAAAAAGCAAAACAGTTAAGGTTTGGCCTGAAAAACTCACATCATCAAATCCCACATCTTTTCTGAGTTATCGGATCTCGGCTGAAGTAGCAATGGCTAATAAAAAATAAATTGCATTTATATAACACATTCCAAAGTGCTTTACTGCCACTTCATTATTTTTGAAGAGTGGTCACTGAAATCTAATAGGCAAATGCGGCAGCCAATTTGGATCGAGTAAGGCCTCATAAACAGCAAATGAGTTAAATTAACCATTGATCTGTTTTTGTTGATGTTGGTTGAGGGATAAATGATGACAAGAACACCAAGAAACCTCCCTGAACTGCAAATCATGCCTCAGGGTTTTTTATGACAGGGCCTCCATTTAACATCTCATCTGAAAGTTATCACCTCCAATAGTGCAGCACTTGGAGGATGTAGATCAGCCGTGATCTTATTGAATGGCGGAGCAGGCTCGAGGGGCTCCTGTTCCTAAATCTTATGTTCTTACCTCAATACGGCACACAAGTATCTGTTTAGATTAAATGCTTAAGGCCTAGAGTGGGATATGAACCCAAAACCTCCTACCTTAAGGTGAGCGCTAGCAACTGGGCCAAGCTAACACTACACAATTGAGCACAGCATCCCTGGACTTCTGTGAGAATTTCCACATCATGATCCCCTTACTGTTAACTCTGCTGGAGAGGGAGCATGTGTAAATGTCATTCATTCACAAATCATTGGGGAAGTGTTTTTGGTTACTTCAGCAATCCACTGCTGACCACCTGGGAATCCCTGGCCAAAGACCGCCCTAAGTGGAGGAAGAGCATCCGGGAGGGCGCTGAGCATCTCGAGTCTCGCCGCCGAGAGCATGCAGAAATCAAGCGCAGACAGCGTAAGGACCGTGCAGCAAACTAGACTCCCCACCCACCCTTTCCTTCAAACACTGTCTGTCCCACCTGTGACAGAGATTGTAATTCCTGTATTGGACTGTACAGTCACCTGAGAACTCACTTTTAGAGTGGAAGCAAGTCTTCCTCGATTTCGAGGCACTGCCTATGTTAATGATGTATTCCCCTTCCTGCACTCGATCAGATTTCATTATTTTTCCCCTCCAATCTGCTGCTTTCTGATCAGTTGTCAGGGGGGTATTATAAAGAACAGGTGGTGGATGGAGAAAGCACAGGAAATACAGCAGCTGGCTGACAGCCATGATGTGCAAGGATTCTTCACCACAGTCAAGGCCACATACGGACCCAACTCCCAAGGCCCCACCTCACTGCTGGCCAAGAACAGGGAAACATTCATCAAGGACACCGAGGCAGTCAGGGCCCGCTGGAAGGAACACTTCGAAGATCTCCTCAACCGAGACACTGCCTTTGACTCGAGTTCTCGACTCCATTCCGCAGCATGCTACCCGCCACCACCTCAGTGAGACCTCAACACTGCATGAGGTAGAAAAGGCCATAAGACAGCTAAAAAACAAGGCTACGGGAGCAGGTGGAATCCCTGCGGAGACACTGAAGTATGGCGGAGAGGCAGTACTGATGCGAATACACAACCTCATCTCTCTCATCTGGAGGGAGGAGAG
The DNA here is from genome assembly GCF_044704955.1 of Pristiophorus japonicus. NCBI lineage: Eukaryota > Metazoa > Chordata > Chondrichthyes > Pristiophoridae > Pristiophorus > Pristiophorus japonicus. The sequence continues at coordinate 505,331,527 of NC_091977.1, read as the reverse complement.
CATGCCGGGAGAGCTCAGAGATGCAGTGATCGTGACCATCTTTTAAAAAGGGGACAAGTCCGACGTCGGCAACTACAGAGGAATCTCCCTGCTATCAACCACTGGGAAAGTCGTCGCTAGAGTCCTCCTCAATCGTCTTCTCCCCGTGGCCGAGGAGCTCCTTCCAGAGTCGCAGTGCGGATTTCGGTCCCCTCCGGGGCACAACGGGCATGATTTTTGCAGCACGCCAGCCGCAGGAAAAATGCAGAGAACAGCGCCAGCACTTATACATGGCCTTCTTCGACCTTACAAAGGCCTTTGACACTGTCATTCGTGAGGGTCTGTGGAGCGTCCTCCTCCATGTCGGATGCCCCCAAAAGAACGTCACCATCCTCCGCCTGCTCTACGATGACATGCAAGCCGTGATCCTTACCAACGGATCCATTACAAACCCAATTCATGTCCGTACCGGGGTCAAGCAGGGCTGCATTATCGCCCCAACCCTCTTCTCAATCTTCCTCACTGCCATGCTCCACCTCACAGTTGATAAGATCCCCGCTGGAATGGAGCTAAACTACAGAACCAGTGGGGAGCTGTTCAACCTTCGTCATCTCCAGGCCAGGTCCAAGACCACTCCAATCTCTGTCGTCGAGCTACAGTACGCGGACGACGCCTGCGTCTGTGCACACACAGAGGCTGAACACCAGGACATAGTCGACATATTTACCGAGGCGTACGAAAGCATGGGCCTTATGCTAAACGTTAGCAAGACAAAGGTCCTACACCAGCCTGTCCTCGCCGCACAGCACTGCCCCCCAAACATCAAGATCCACGGCATGGCCCTGGACCTCTTCCCATAACTCGGGAGCCTCCTATCAACAAGAGCAAGCATTGATGATGAGATCCAACACTGCCTCCAGCACGGCAGTGCAGCCTTCGGCCGCCTGAGGAAAAGAGTGTTTGAAGATCCGTCCCTTTAAAACTGTCACCAAGCTCATAGTTTACAGGGTCGTAGTAATACCCGCCCTCCTGTATGGCTCAGAGACGTGGACCATGTACAGTAGACACCTCAAATCGCTGGAGAAATACCACCAGCGATGTCTCCGCAAGATCCTGCAAATCCCCTGGGAGGACAGACGCACAAAAATTAACATCCTCACCCAGGCCAACATCCCCAGCATTGAAGCACTGACCACACTTAATCAGCTCTGCTGGACAGGCCACATAGTTCGCATGCCAGACACGAGACTCCCAAAGCAAGCGCTCTACTCGGAACTCATCCATGGCAAACGAGCCAAAGGAGGGCTTCGGAACCATTACAAGGACACCCTCAAAGCCTCCCTGATAAAGTGCAACATCCCCACTGACACCTGGGAGTCCCTGGCCATAGACCGCCCTAAGTGGAGGAAGTGCATCGAGGAGGGCGCTGAGCTCCTCGAGCATCATCACTGAGAGCGTGCAAAAATCAAGCGCAGGCAGCGGAAGGAGCATGCATTAAACTAGGCTCCCTGCCCACCCTTTCCCTCAACGACTATCATTCCCACTTGTGACAGAAACTGTGGTTCTCGTATTGGACTGTACAGCCACCTAAGAACTCATGCTAAGAGTGGAAGAAAGTCTTCCTCGGCAAGTCTTCCTCGATCCCGAGGGACTGCCTATGATTGAAGTGTAACTTGTCAGATCCTGTCAGTTTCACAAGTTGGACTACAAACCTAACCTAACGCAACCATTTTATCAATTACACCTCCAGTCATAATCAGTAACGGTGCCACTGCATCTGTGCACGTGTATCAGAAAACTGTCCCGAAAATCTCCAGCTGTGATTTAACGCATCCTCACTGACACTATCTAATTTCCCCTTTGTTGACATTATCTGAGCTGGTGTGTGAGAATGCAAAAGCAAGAAATGCAGCGGGTTAGCTTAAAGGTTATGTGGCCGGGGAATACAGATATTGGCCCAGGGGCGGGTGAGTGCACTTAACCCTTACATCATAAGAAATAGGAGCAGGAATAGGCCATCTGGCCCCTCGCGCCTGCTCCGCCATTTAACACTATCATGGCATATTCGATCATGGACTCAGGTCCACTTCCCTGCCCGCTCCCCATAACCCCTTATTTCCTTATTGTTTAAGAAACTGTCTATTTCTGTCTTAAATTTATTCAGTGACCCAGCTTTCACAGCTCTCTGAGGCAGCAAATGCCACAAATTTACAACATTCTGAGAGAAGAAATTCCTCTTCATCTCAGTTTTAAATGAGCGGCCCCTTATTCTAAGATTATGCCCCCTAGTTCTAGTCTCCCCTATCAGTGGAAATGTTATCTCTGCATCCACCTTGTCAAGCCCCCTCATAATCTTATACATCCTCTCCCTCTTCATCATCTCCTTGGTACCATTATCCTCATTATCCGTGAGGAATAAGATCCGTCTCTCCTGATCCTCCTCATTATCTTCCTCATCATCATTCCCCCACCCACTGTCAGTGCTGTGGGTCTGCCGGAAAGAAATGTACAAGCTGAGGTTGGGTGAGTATAATTGTTATGTCTTCAGATGCTCTAATAATGACTCCACGAGACAATGTGTTATGCTTGAACTGTAGTGACCTTAGTCCATTTAATGTAACTCCAGAGTGAGCATCACACATGGTGGCCTGCCTTTTATACTAGGCCTGGCACACCTGTACAGGTAACCTACAAGTCTCCCACTGTAGTGCCCTCTGGTAGCACACCTTGTAATGTACAAGCAGTAACCATGTAGGATACATGACAATAATATCCTTGGGATTACAGTGACTGCGAAGGGTGTGGAAGCTTGCTACTTTGTATTGCTTCATAAGCATTGCCATGGGGACCGTTTGATGGCCACCCAGTAAACTGGTGCTGGTGCTGTGTCATTGACCTTGCCTTCTTCCATGGTTAGGGAAATGTGCCTTCCCAGCATCTGCAGCCTGCTCATCATAAGGCAGGAGCTCCTTAATGTCAGGGATGTCCACTTTGGCCCTCTGTCTCTGGCAGACATTGTGCACTAGTTTCTCTTGCAGCAAGATTGAGTGAATTAGTTGAAGTCTAGCAATTGAGGGATATATTCCAGATGTTACTGGGCCACTGATGTAAGAGATCTGGCAATATCATCATGTGAAAGTGGAGGAAGGAGTGTCAAGGTTCTGCATGCAAGTATTTGGGGAGATGGCGATACATCCTGTAAGATCTGAAATTAGTGCCTCCCTTAACCAGAATGCACTATGAAGGGTTAGTTTTACAGCTCTTAATTTTAGCGGATGAAGAGTGCAGCCACCTGACAGTGAACTGAGAGCCAAGCTACTGCTGCTTCCCCAACCTGCTGCTGCAATCCTTAGCCAGACTTGGCTTTTTAAAGGTTTTATGTCCTACTCTAATTTCCAAGCACTCCAGCACATCACCCCAGTTTCCCACAGGATGTGTGCTGGAGATCTGCCATTTAATATCTATATGAGCTGACACAAAATTCTAGTGAATTCAGCTCGACAGAGCATTGGTGGGTGCAACTCCAGAGTTAGTGCTGCAAATCCCGCATATGGAAACTCAAAGGCATTCATTTTTCTCCAAAATAAACCCACAATCTTATAAACCAACTAATTCGTATTTAACAATTGTGTACAAGAAATTATCCCATTTTGAGGAGGAACCATGTCTGTGTCATTCGGGACTCAGTTGATGTCTAGCACATGGGATAAATGGCCAATCATCACGCATCCTATCCGTGATGTCACTCACGTCAAGTATTTGTTTCATTGAGTTTGAGTCTTTTAAAAAAAAATTTAAGTAGAGTAAAAAGAACCTAAGGCGACATAAGAAAAAACTGTTTTAAACAGTGAGTGGCTAAGATCTGGAATGCACTGCCTAAAAGGGTGGTGAAGGCAGACTCAATGAGCTCAAAAGGGAGTTGGATAAGTATCTGAAGGGAAAACAATTGCAGGACTACAGGGAAAGGGCAGGGGAGAGGGACTAGCTGAGAGTTGGCACGGGCTCGACGGGCCGAATGGCCGCCTGCCGTGCTGCAACCATTCTACGATTCTAGTTTAGTAGCCAGTATACACAGAAAATTAACATTGTAGTCAAGCTTCATTAAAATGGCACCACAGGGACTCTGGTTAAAATATATGAATCAGCTGAGTTATAGATATTGGTTTGGCTTCATTTGGCCATGTGCTGTGTTGCTGTACTCAAACTAACTGCTTCTTAAAATTTGGGAAGATGAGAGTGATAAGATATAAAGAAAACTGTGGTGATCATATATTTTTGAACCACCTTCTCCGCTCCATTTTATTTATGTTTTATTGATAGCTGCCTATACAAATAAGCAAATAATTAAAATTTTTTCCTTTACATATTCAGTTACTGTACCAAGATTTTTGAAGCTTTTTATCTGTTTATGTACTTTCCCCTTTTATCTATTTTCCTTTCTGTCTCCAGTTGCTCTGGCCTTTCTGTTACATTCTTTACCAACCCCGCCCACAGTTTGATGTCTCGACTTCCTGTACTCAGTTACTTCTGACCGCCCTATGCCTTTTCATTGAATCATAGAATAGTACAGCCCAGAAGGAGGCCATTCGGCCCATCGAGTCTGAGCCAAAATCCAAATTCGGGACATATTCTATCCCATCTCAACATTCCACCACTTGCTTCATGAGACTTTCAATTCCTCATCCTACCATCTCTGCACAAAGCCTGTAGTTTGTCTTATCTTACCAGGCTGTTTTCAGCCTAGATTTTTAAAAATTCCAGCTTTGCCTACATGGAACTTTGCACAAGTGCAGTTGTGGCCCGGCGCTGTACATTTATCAGATTCTGAAAACTGGATGCTTGCCTATGATTATGTTTTTGGGGACGATGAGGTATGCTTAAAAAAATGTTGACAAAAAACAAACTGCAAGTGCTCAAATTTTACTGGCAATAGCTTGGACTAGTTTAATTTGATCAAAGCTCTTGAAATTTAGGTGAATTTGGATTTTGGCTCAGATTGCCCCATGCTGTATAAAACTATGGCAATAAATTGTGATGTGTTAAAAGTGCAATTATCATCATTCTCCAAAGAGAATTGTAATTGCTGTGTGCTGGAGTACCTAAACCAACACTTTTATCATTATGACATCATGGTAATGGGCCTTGCAGTGATTTTTTTGGCACACAGTGGTAAAACTTTATTTTAAAAAAACCTGAAAAGTCTCCCTAATAATGTTACTACAAAGTCTTTTGAAATCACATAGTTATTATTTTGTCCTTTTTATTCCTAGCACGATAATTGTAAACCATGGAAAAAGAGAAAGCTAATGGCAGTGGTGTTGTGCAGTGTTGGAGTTAATATATTACACTACCTCTGTCAACAATTCTTGTCCCATCAAAATAAATCGTACTTAAAGATTCCATGTGATATTTTAATTAGTATATTTGAAAGGACACTGTTACTGAGAATTTCTGACGTAGCTCAGTCCAGGAGAAACAAACAGCGACCCTGGCCACGAGTCTTTGACAATTCCCAGGTCACGATCTGCATGCTAAAACTTCAATTTGAAGATCAGATCAAATCAAAAATGTGCAAATTACAGAGTTAGTATAGAAATTGCTGCAGATTCAATACCTTATTGGCATTGCTGATCCTGGCCCCCCACCACCTTCCCAAGTTTGACCGGTGTTTGAATACTGATAGATGCCTGTTGATATTGCTTCTATTGCTTCTCCAACAGACTATTGTAGTTTAGGTGCTGATTGTTCATACTGTGGTACTATTGCCTGTCAATACTTCACTGCATTTTTAGTTTTTAGAATTGTTTTTTTTTTATTAATAGGCAGTGAAACGATGGAGTGTTTCATCAGCAGGAAGTGATAAAACCAATCTCAGTGTAAGTATGGGGCTTTCTAACTGAATTATTAACAGTTCAATGTTTTCAGGTTGCCTCTAGCACAGTGCTCAGTGGATTGGCCTAGTAACTGCAGAGAGTTCTCAGTTGGGAGTCCTGGAATTCGATGATTTCACAGCAATACACTCTATGTGCCAAGGACTAAATACAGAGAGAACAGGTTGTATGGAAAGATGCATCTGACAGAGGTCATGACAGATAGCTAACCTTCACTTATGTTTGTTTTCAAGTCCCGCTTTGTGGTCTGCACTTGACTTCTGCAACCACTTAATCTTTGTGCTTGCCTGTCTTTCTTCCTCCTCTTCTGCCAATCGCAGAGAAACGTTGTTATGGTCTACCAATGTATTTAATCCACCCAAAGAAAGTTTCATGAAACCACTTTCTGACACATAAAGGTAATAAAGTGAAATTCATTGAAAATATCCCCACTTTACAACTTACATTATTTTGCACTGCTTTCCACAGATGACATTACATGGTCCCAAGGAACATTAAAGGTTGTTGAATGAATTAGATATATGGTAAAGCTCCTTGGGATCTTAACAGCAGTCAGCCGTGTTTAAAAATGGAAGTTTTCTACAACTTTATGATTAATTCAACTGTGTTTCTTTCAATGTCCCATCACCGTTTCAAAATTGTAATTTTAGAAGACTCAAATATGGCTCTGCTGAATAGCAATGCAATGTCGTGCCACGTTGTACCAGACCATGATAGGTTTTCTGGATAAAAGGTCTCAGAACTGAGCTGCCACTTCGGATTGTTGATGCTGTCGGACGGGGGTGGGGGGGTGGGGGGGTGGGGGGGAGGGGTGGGCAGCAGAGATGGAGCCAAATTGAAACAGGTTATAAAGTGAACCAACCTTGTTCAGTGTTCTAATATATGGAACCACCAAGCCAACTCCTAGAGAGACTTCAGTAAAAATTACTAAATATGTGGGACTGGAGTTTCCGTCACAGTTGCGCCCAGAGACACATATTATCTGGGCGCAAACCAGTTACGTGACCCAAAAGATTGCGGACTTTTAGGTAGGTAAGTTACGCACGTAACTACAATATGCCCAAGTCTCCTCAATATTTGACGTCCGTCCATCAAACCTTCCATCCAAACAAATCTTTGCTGCAAAATTGGCCTTGCCCCGGGCTCCCAACTGCAAATATATTAACTCAGTCACAGTAGCACGGGAACCATTCTGCTCCAAGAAACATTTGATTATCTGTTTATGCATTTCAGAAACCGACACCACTAGCACAGATCTCACGCAATGTAAAGGCAGCTTTAAATAGAAAGATGGCACTCATATCTAATGAAGCTTCCCAGCTGAAAGAATAATCATAGAATGGTTACAGCACGGAAGAAGGCCATTCGGTCTTTCGAGCCCACACCGACTCTCAACTAGTCCCACTCGCCCGCTCTTTCCCTGTAGCTCTGAATTTTTTTATTCCTTCAGATACTTATCCAACTCCCTTATGAAAAATAAAGATAAAATTTAGTCTGCCTCCACCATCCTTTCAGGCAGTGCATCCCAGATCCTAACCATTCACTGCGTAAAAAAGTTTTTTCTTGCGTCGCCTTTGGTTCTTTCGCCAATCACTTTAAATCTGTGTCCTCTGGTTCTCGACTCTTCTGCAAATGGGAACAGTTTTTCTCTATCTACTCTGTCTCGACCCCTCCATGATTTTGAACACCTCTATCAAATTTCCTCTCCATCTTCTCTGCTCCAAGGAGAACAACCCCAGCTTCTCCAGTCTTTCAACACAACGAAAGTCCCTCATCCCTGGAATCATTCTCGGAAATCTTTCTCCTTCAAATGCTAATTGGTCTATTGTGTACTTCCAGAATGTTCTGCATTTATCTCAGTCCCAGTATGCATTGGTGTTATGTGATTAGAATGAACGGGAAGCACTTTGATTGGAATTTCTGGGCTTGGGTTTCTCTGGACTTAACTGTAATGACTAAGCTGCCTATTGCCCCAACAGCAAGAGAAGCAGACTCCAATCAAGCGGCCTTGGGAAGGAATCCGAAAGATGCAGTCTCCACCCACATGGATAAAAAAGGAACTGGATCCCACCCAACAGTCTCCCTTAGAAATGAGAACAGTGGAATGGGAGAAAACGGGAGCAACAATACCACTCGGTGGACAGGACATCATTGATCTTCAGACTGAAGTCTGACCTGAGGAGTGACCTTTTTTTATTTTAAAACAGATTGGTTTCTTTTGAAACCTTATTACAGTACAGATATCTTGTTCTCAGAGAGATATTGTTTTAAACCTTGTGATGCAGTCAGCGTCGTGTTGTCTCACTGCGGTGAGAAAACACGTTAGCGAACACAGTAACCGTAGTCCAGAAACTCTTATCAAAGACAGTAATGGGCAAATATATATATATATAAATATATATATAAATATATAAAAAAAACAAGTAACTTCAGTTTAGTGTTGATTGCTTGATATGCAAGCATTTTTTGCATCAAAATTTAATGGCATTTTCTTGTCATATTGTGTATTATATTAAAAAAAATGAATTTCAAACAGTAAATACAATGAACATACTTAAAAAAACTGTGATGTACCTGTCAAGATTTTAGATATATAAATTGAAAGCACAAGGACCTTGGCTGCCCTGCTGTATAATATGTAATTATTACACCTATTGACTTTTAGCTTAAATATCTTTCTACTGTGTTTAATTTCCTGTTAAGTTAACAGACTTTAACAGTGTTATGTACAATGACAGAGTAAAGCTAATGTTATGCCATGTGTTTAATAATCGTTGACCTTCGGAGATTCTACTTTTATGGTTGGTTAAACTGGTTCTGGTTTCCTATATCTGTGTTTGTCAGTTTTATGTACAGTTTTCAGAGCACAAAATGAATGTCTCCTTTCTAATAAAAGTGTAAACTATAAATAGCGTACTTATTAAAACTCATCAGAACAGTGCAAGAAAAATCAGAGACTGAGATTATCTCAAACCTAGACCTGTGGGAGTCTAAACTTGCCATTTTTCTAGTGGTGTGATTAAAGGTTATGCAGAATCATTTTTTTACTGAAAGAGTATCTCAGTACAGAAAAAGCTATTTGCTCATTAAACCTGTGCCGGCACTGTGAAAGTACTACCCACTTAGCCCCATTTCCCTGCTTTTAGATGACTTCTTAAAATGAATATTTTTAATAATGCTGTTGTAATATATACTGGCAATACATTTTCCCTGTTATCTTATGGCAGTTATTTCAATCTGTAGTAAGACCACCCCTTCAAATGCTTAGTGAGTACAATATATTGTGTGGTATGGTCCTTAACCACACAGACCTGGGGGGTCCGAGCTTCAGTCACTAATCTGTGCTGACTTAATCAATCTCGGTTGAAGCAGCAACCGCAATGTTGCAGTTTCCTACAAGGAGGGAAAAACAAAATTGCCAGGGTTCGTGATCACTATCTCTTAATCCATGCTGGGATGTACACGTGAATGAATATTAAGTAAGGACAGGATTAGATTCATCTATGATGCACCCCATGGCCCAAGTAGCCTGTCAGTAATCACTGTGAAGGCTCATCCATAGCTGACTTGCTCTTGCAGCTTTCCATTTATAAACTGGACTGTCAACAGGATGCTGAGGGAGGTTAAGGAGGAAATTGCGGAGGTACTCACCGTAATCTTGCAAACCTCATTGAGGCCAAAGTTTCCCCAGCACTGGGTGCTGTTTTTTCAGTGCACAGTGATATTTTTGGCGCTGAAGTTCAATCCAAAGATTCCCAAATGTTGGTACGCCGGCATCTACTACCAACGCTAAAATGTTTGGCGCCAAACATTCTGGCGCTGGTGTACCTGCAAAGAAGGCTCCTGCGCCATTTCTGAGAAAAGGGCCAAGTTTCCTCCCGAAATAAATTTTTAGAACCAACGCACAAACCCTACAAGCACCGTAGGAAAAACCCTGACCTTCACTTACAGAAATCTGTGCTGGCCTGCTCCTATCCCTGGCCAAATGGACTCCCTGACTCTTAATTTAAGTTTTAGCAAAATTAAAAATTCAACAAGAACTGTATGTAAGTAAAAAAAAAAGTCTAAAATATAAACTTATCAAAAATGCTGCTCCTTCGAGGTTGAATGTAATCAGGCCATACCATTGAAGAAAAAAAATTTAAAATTTTTCCAGTGATGTCTCTGGGTCCAAAAATCTTCTAAGAAGGTTCCAACCAAGGTAATCCAACAGTTTTCAGAATCTTCGTAGACATCCAGCAGGTTTTCAAAGCAGTCGTCTCTTCACTGCACAAGGGCAGCCTCCCACTTTTTCTCGACATGGACTGCAGCCACTACTAGCCCCCGGCCGAAGGTCCTCCACCCTTGCAGCCCGCTGCTAGCCCAGGCCGAAGGTCCTGCACACAAAAGACACTCCAGGAAGCAGCAGTGATTTCTAATAAAGGTGGAATATTACATTGAATTAAAAAAAATCCCACCACAAATCTGTTATGTTTTTATGGAGTATTGGAGTGCTTAGATGGAAACTACATAATATATATTAAATATTCTCACCACAAATCTTTTATGTTTCAATAAAGTTTTGGAGTGTTGGAGTGCTTAGGTGGACAATAAGATTAAGGTGGTCATGGATCCAGACTGGGTGAGCATCACTGATGTATGCACCATGGTCCTTCGTTGCATGCATCAGTGAGCCAGAACAAGGCAGGATCCATGAACACCTTAGAACTGGAACCTGCCTCTGTATCATTCAAACCAATAGGTTGCAAGGGGTGAGGCCATTTTACACTTTGAGCCTGGTTATCCTGTAATTATTAGCGCAGCATTAATAAATGAAGTGCAGGAGTTAGGGTAAAAGTCCAAAATTAAAATGTTTATTAAACATTTGTACAGCACCGTTGTAATTAGCTTAACCTTAGTTATCTTTAAACCTTCATAACTTTAAAAACTTTATTCAAAGCCGTGGCAAGCTTTAAAAAGATCAACTAAAGCCTTAGCACTGTGCGCCAATCCTGCCCCAGTAGATGCCGCTACCCCTGTGCGTGACCGTAGTTGCAGACTTCTGCATCCTTGCCCCCCGTACCCCCGTAATCTGTTTCTTTTCCGGTGCTGCGTTTCTTGCTGCTGGGTTACAACAGGGACAGAGCCAAAATTTGTCACAGTGGAATGCCCGGGTTCCTCTTCAAAGTCATCCTCAGGATCAACCCTTGAATTTGGTGCAGAGTGGAAAGCGCTCCTCGCATTAAGGACAACCTGGGTGAGCTTCCCTGTTGCCGATACTACCTCGTTCAACCGTCCCGAAAGTCTTTCAACCTGTAGTGACAGTCCCCCCAACTCTTTCCTCAACCCACCGAAGGCTTCCAAGAGCAATCGATATTATTGGATGTTCTCCCTGCTCATCCCCACAAGTTGTCCTATGTTCTCAGAGTCCAGTGTTTCTACATTAGGTCAGGAGTTCACCTTTCTATGACGTCTCGCAGGTGTGGCTTGCTGCGACACACTTGTACCCGCAGCCTCAGACGTCACACCGAGAAAAGTCCTCTCACTTGATTCGCTCATGAAAGGGCTTGGAATCCTCGAGGGGTTCAGCACATCCAAATCCAGGGTAACCATCTCGTCTATGACTTCTTGCTGCCCATCATTGTCCTGAGTCGGAATATCTGGCGTGGCGTTTTCTTGAACATTCTCTCCTTCAATCTGTGGAATTCTCTACCACAGAAAATTGTTGAGTCCAGTTCGTTGGACATATTCAAAAGGGAGTTAGATGTGGCCCTTACGGCTAAAGGGATCAGGGGGTATGAAGAGAAGGCAGGGGTGGGGTACTGAGGTTGCATGAACAGCCATGATCATATTGAATGGTGGTGCAGGCTCGAAGGCCGAATGGCCTGCTCCTGCACCTATTATCTATGTTTCTATGTTTCAAATTTAGGTGCACCTTCTGTCTCCTCCTGATGCTCAACCTCCGCGAAACAAAAGATAGATGTTTGGTTAGCAGCATTGAGGAAGGAGAAGCGTAGGAAGCACATGCAGTATGTAACATTTAGCCAACCCAGACTGCAATTTGCAGGGTTTACCCTCGAATGGAAAACTGGGCCCAGCTTCCGCATTGATTGCTGCTCGTCTTCTGTGGCATTTAATCATTGACGCTATCCTCTGCTCCACGGCTGTTAGTTGCAGCCTATTTGGCGGGCCTCCAGTTTGTGACCGTTCTCGGTTGATCTGTGACACAATCTTCTGCAAAGATGAGAATAGAACTTTTTAAAGAGAGGGTCCATCTGAACACATATACACACACACACACACAGATCACATTTACAGATGTTATTGCAGTGCATAAATATACATATATTTAAAAGCCCAAATAAATGTAAGTTTAATGTATTGCAGTCACTTCTTGTCGGAGGTCCTGCCACTACTTTTTCAGCTGCGCACCGGTTCTCGGGGTCGTGGACATTGCATTAAACTCGACTGTGACCTGGTCCCAGACTTTTGCAAGTGCAGACGGTTTAAGCTTATTTTTACCGAAGCTCCCCTTGTTCTCAAGAACTCCCCATTTACTCTCGATTAAGTCTATCAGGGACTCAATTTATTCCGCGCGAAATCTCTTTGTCCTTACGGTTTTCACTTCTCCGTCCCTGGCCCTTTCACCTTCTCTGTGCCCTTCCATTGCAGCCATCTCGTGAACGAAGCTGTATTTCCTACCTGCAACTCCACCTCTGCCACCAATTGATTCTCAGTGGTGATCCACACAGTCCCCACATGTGCTGTTTTTTTTAATACTTTTTACTACGCATGGGCAGTGGGTTTAAAATTTATTTGTGTGCATGCGCGATTTGGTGCCCTTTTTTTTTCCAATGCATGCGCTATGCGGTTTAAGCACACATTGGAGGCTCCGCCCTGCGAGTTCAGATCGGGTAGCGCCGGCACCAGAGGGTGCGCATGTGGTGAGAACACTGCATTTTTATTTTCAGTGCTGAGGGGCCAAAAAAAACAGGCGTCCAGGTAAGTGAACGCCATTTTTTATCTTTAGGGAAACTTGGACCCGAGATATGGGAGTGGTGGCAGAGGACTGGAGAATTGTAAATGTTACACCCTTTTTTGAAAAAAGGGTGTAAGGATAAACCCAGCGACTACAGGCCAGTCAGTTTAACCTCGGTAGTGGGGAAGCTTTTGGAAACAATAATCAGGGACAAAGTTAACAGTCACTTGAACAAGTGTGGATTAATTAAAGAAAGCCGGCATGGATTTGTTAAAGGCAAATAGTGTTTAACTAACTTGATTGAGTTTTTTGATGAGGTAACAGAGGGTTGATGGGGGCAATGCAATTGACGTGGTGTACATGGACTAACAAAAGACGTTTGATAAAGTGCCACATAATAGGCTTGCCAGCAAAATTGAAGCCCATGGAATAAAAGAGACAGTGGCAGCATGGATATGAAATTGGCCAAGTGACAGGAAACAGAGTCGTGATGAACAGTTGTTTTTCGGACAGGAGGAAGGTATACAGTAATGTTCCCCAGGAGTCGGTACAAGGACCACTGCTTTTCTTGATAAATATTCATGACTTGGACTTGGGAGTACAGGGCACAATTTCAGAATTTGCAGATGAAACAAAACTTGGAAGTATAGTGATCAATGAGGAGGATAGGAATAAACTTCAAGAAGACTAGAGAGGCTGCTGAAATGGGTGACACGTGGCAGATGAAATTTAACGCAGAAAAGTGCGAAGTGATACAGTTTCGTAGGAAGAACGAGGAGAGGCAATATAAACTAAAGAATACAATCCTAAAGACGGTGCATGAACAGAGAGACCTGAGGTATATGTGCACAAATTGTTGAAGGTGCCAGGGCAGGTTGAGAAAGCGCTTAGAAAAGGGTACAGGATACTGAGCTTTATAAATAGAAGCATGAGGTACAAAAGCAAGAAAGTTATGATGAACATTTATAAAACACTGGTTCAGCCTCAACTGGAGTATTGTGTCCAATTCTGGGCACTGCACTTTAGGAAGGATGTAAAGGCCTAAGAGAGGGGGCAGAAAAGATTAACAAGAATGATTCCAGGGATGAAGGACTTCAGTTACGTGGATAGACTGGAGAAGCTGGGGTTGTTCTCCTTAGAGCAGAGAGGTTGAGAGGATATTTGATAAAAGTGTTCAAAATCATAAGGGGTCTAGTCAGAGTAGATAGAGAGAAACTGTTCCCATTGGCACAAGGGTCGAGAACCAGGGGACACAGATTTAAGGTGATTGGCAGAAGAACCAAAGGCGACACAAGGGAAAACTTTTTTTACGCAGCGAGTGGTTAGGATTTGGAATGCACTGCCGGTGATGAAGACAGACTCAATCGTAGCTTTCAAAAGGGAATTGGATAGGTACCTGAAAGAAAAAAAAATTGCAGGACTACGAGGAAAGGATGGGGGAGTCATCATCATCATCTTAGACAATCCCTCGAAGTCGAGGAAGACTTGCTTCCACACTAGAAATGAGTTCTCAGGTGACTGAAGAGTCCAATGTGGGACCTACAGTCTCTGTCACAGGTGGGGCAGACGGTGGTTGAAGGAACGGGTGGGTGGGGTGCCTGGGTTGCCGTGCGCTCCTTCCACTGTCAACGCTTGGCTTCAGCTTGCTCCCAGCGAAGAGACTCGAGGTGTTCAGTGCCTTCCCAGATGCTTTTCCTCCACTTTGGGCGGTCTTGGGCCAGGGATTCCCAGGTATCAGTGGGAATGTTAAATTTTTTCAAGGAGACTTTGAGAGTGTCCTTGAAGCATTTCCTCTGCCCACCTGGGGCTCGCTTAACGTGTCGGAGCTCCGAGTAGAGCGCTTGTTTTAGGAGTGTCATGTCAGGCATGCGAGCTGATCGAGCGTGGTCAGTGTTTTGATGCTGGGGATATTAGCCTGAGCGAGGACACTGATGTTGGTGCGCCTATCCTGCCAATGGATTTGCAGGATCTTGCGGAGGCAGTGTTTTGAGGTGCCTGCTGTACATAGTCCATGAGTCCATGTCTCTGAGCCATATAGGAGGCTGGGTGTCACCATTGCTCTGCAGGCCATGAGCTTGGTGCTGGGTTTAAGGTCCTGGTCTTCAAACACTCTCTTCCTAAGGCGACCGAAGGCTGTACTGGCACACTGAAGGTGGTGTTGGACCTCATCATCGATGTCTGCCCTTGTTGACAGTAGGCTCCTGATATATGGAAAATGGTTCACGTTGTCCAAGGCCTCGTCGTGGATTTTGATAACCGGGGGGCACTGCTGTGTGGCGGGGGCAGGTTGGTAGAGGACCTTTGTCTTACGGATGTTTAGTGTAATGCTCTCGTATGCCTCGGTGAAAGTGTTGATGATGGCTTGGAGTTCGGCCTCCGAGTGTGCGCAGACGCAGGCAGTAGTTCGATGATGGAGGATGGGACGACCTTGGATCTGGCCTGCAGGCGGCGGAGGTTGAACAGATTCCCGTTTGTCCTGTAATTTAGCTCTGCAGTGGGGAGCTTGCTGAGGGTGAGATGGAGCATTGCAGCAAGGAAGATCGAAAAGAGCGTTGGTGCGATGATGCAGCCTTGCTTGACCCTGGTCCGAATGTGGAATGGATCTGTGGTGGATCCGTTGGCCAAGATCACGGCTTGCATGTCATCGTGGAGCAGGTGGAGAATGGTGAGAAACTTTTGAGGGCAGCTGAATTTGAGGAGGATGTCCATGATCCCTCACGGTTGAGTGTCGAAGGCTTTTGTGAAGTTGGTGGCCGTGCTTTCTGTTGCCTAGGCGCCAAGTCTGGAAATCCCTGCCTAAACCTCTCCGCCTCTCCAACTTTCTTTCCTCCTTCAAGATGCTCCTTAAAACCTACCTCTTTGACCAAGCTTTTGGTCATCTGCCCTAATTTCTCCTTATGACTATTTACAACCTGAGAGATGGCAGACAGCTTCTGCTAAGCACCTGGGACCAGGGACACCTCAACATAATATGTATGAGCAGTTTGTGAACCATTGAGATGGCTAATTAATTGCTTATTGTTTACAGTTTGGGGGAAAACAACTTCAAGGCTTAGCTCATTAGCATTTTAAACACCTTTTATCTCGGTGCCTTTTTAAATTTGCTGAATACATTAAATACAATTCTTAAACTGGAGTGGAACTAAACTACAGTACCAGTGGGAAGCTGTTTAACATATGCCGCCTCCAGGCCAGGTCCAAAATCATCCCTATTGTGTTCCTAACACAGATGAGACTGCACACAGGGAGGTTAAAGTAACAGTGACCTCAGTCTTTATTAAGACACTCCAGAGTGAGGAACAGGCCTTAGGGGTCAGCTTATATATAGTGCTCCCAAGGGATGCTGGGACCCCTTGGGACTTCAGGGGATGCGCTCCCTGGTGGCGGAACATGGGAGTGCATGCTTTACAAATACATAACATCACTCCACCTCAAAGTCAAAGTGAAAACTACTTACAAGGTGAGGCGGTCGGGAGCCTTTCTTTCCCTGGTGGACCGTATCCGTACAAATGTCTGATCTGGTGTGTTGGCTGTGCCCTCGCTGGGCTGGCGTGTTGTTGGCCCTGCAGGGCTGCTGGGTGAGCCTGGCCTTGCTGGGCTGTTGGGTGTGATGGGTTTGATTTCCTGGTCCGGGGTAGTGTCATTGATCCTTTGGGTGTGTGTTGTGGGCTCGAAAAAGGTGGTGTCTGCTCTGGGTTGTTCAGGGCAGTCTGTGAACCGCAGCCTCGTTTGGTCCAGGTGCTTTCTGCAAATTTGTACATTGTCTAGTTTGACTACAAACACCCTACTCCCTTCTTTAGCTATCACCGTGCCCACGATCCACTTGGGACCATGTCCACAGTTTAGCATATACACAAGGTCATTCAGATCAATTTCCCGTGACACAGTGGCGCGACCATCGTTTACATTTTGTTGCTGCCACCTGCTCTCTACCTGATCATGCAGGTTGGGGTGAACCTGCGAGAGTCTGGTTTTAAGTGTCCTTTTCATGAGTAGCTCAACCAGGGGCATCCCTGTGAGCGAGTGGGGTCTCGTGCGGTAGCTGAGCAGTACTCGGGACAGGCAGGTTTGGAATGAGCCTTCTGTGACTCGTTTGAGGCTCTGTTTGATTATTTGTACTGCCCGCTCTGCCTGCCCATTGGAGGCTGGTTTAAACGGGGCCGAGGAGACATGTTTGATCCCATTGCGGGTCATGAATTCTTTAAATTTGGCACTGGTGAAACATGGCCCGTTGTCACTGACCAGTATGTCAGGCAGGCCATGGATGGCAAACATGGCCCTCAGGCTTTCAATGGTGGCGGTGGCAGTGCTTCCCGACATTATTTCACATTCAATCCATTTTGAAAAAGCATCCACCACCACCAGGAAAATTTTACCGAGACCCGGGCCTGCATAGTCGACATGGATCTTCGACCATGATCTGGAGGGCCAGGACCACAAACTTAGTGGTGCCTCTCTGGGCGCGTTGCTCAACTGAGCACACACGCTGCATTGCCGTACACAGGACTCTAAGTCAAAGTCGATACCGGGCCACCACACGTGGGATCTGGCTATCACTTTCATCATTACCATACCCGGGTGTGTGCTGTGGAGATCCAAGATGAACGTCTCCCTGCCCTTTTTGGGTAGCACTACGCTGTTACCCCACAACAGGCAGTCTGCCTGAGTGGACAGCTCGTCCTTTCACCGCTGTCGGCTTGATTAGCTCTTGCATTTCAACAGGGATGCTGGCCCAGCTCCCATGCAGTACACAGTTTTTTTACTCGGGACAGCAGAGGATCTTGGCTCGTCCAAGTCCTAATCTGGCGGGCCGTGACAGGTGATTTATCATTTTCAAACACTTCCATGACCATCAACAAGTTTGCGGGCTGCTCCATTTCCACCCTCGTCATGGGCAACGGTAGTCGACTGAAAGCATCCGCATAGTTCTCAGTGCCTGGCCTGTGGCGGATGGTATAGTTATATGCTGATAGCGCGAGTGCCCACCTTTGTATGCAGGCTGAGGCATTCGTATTTATCCTCTTTTTTTCAGCGAGCTGAGATATGAGGGGCTTGTGATCGGTTTCCAGCTCAAATTTGAGGCCAAACAGGTACTGATGCATTTTCTTTACCCCGAACACACACGCTAATGCCTCTTTCTCCATCGTGCTGTTGGTCCTCTCGGCCTTAGACAAGCTCCTGGAGGCATAGGCGACAGGTTGCAACTTCCGCGCAACATTAGCTTGTTGTAATACACACCCGACTCCGTAGGACGACGCATCACATGCTAGCACAAATCTTTTACACGGGTTATACAATATAAACAACTTGTTGGAGCATAAAATGTTTCTGGCTTTCTCAAAAGCAATTACTTGTTTTTTTCCCCCATACCCAGTTCTCACCTTTACGCAATAATACGTGTCGGGGCTCTAAGAGGGTGCTTAACCCCGGTAGGAAGTTACAAAAATAGTTGAGGAGTCCCAGGAATGACCGCAGCTCCGTGACGTTCTGTGGCCTGGGCGCATTACTGATAGTCTCAGTCTTGGCATCTGCGGGCCGAATGCCGTCCGCCGCGATCTTTCTCCTCAAAATCTCCACTTCTGTTGCCATGAAGACGCATTTCAACCTCTTCAGTCGCAGCCCTACATGATCCTGTCACTGGAGGACCTCCTCCAGGTTTTGTAGGTGCTCGACGGTGACTCGACCCATGACCAATATGTCGTTCTGAAAAACCACTGTGCATGGTACTGACTTGAGTAGGCTCTCCATGTTTCTCTGGAAGATCGTTGCAGCTGACCAAATTCCAAACGGACATCTGTTGTAGATGAACAGTCCCTTGTGCGTGTTGATGCAGGTGAGGCCCTTCGAAGACTCCTCCAGCTCCTGCGTCATGTAGGCCGAAGTCAGGTCGAGCTTGGTGAACGTCTTGCCTCCTGCCAGCGTCGCAAATAGGTCGTCTGCCTTAGGTAGCGGTTATTGGTCCTGTAGCGAGAAACGATTAATAGTTACTTTATAATCGCCGCAAATCCTGACCGTACCATCACTTTTGAATACTGGAACATTTGGGCTGGCCCATTCACTGAATTCCACTGGGGAGATGATGCCCTTGCGTTGCAGCCTGTCCAGCTCGATTTCCACTCTCTCCCTCATCATGTGAGGTACCGCTCACGCCTTGTGGTGGATGGGGCGTGCCTCTGGGACCAAGTGGATATGCACCTTCATCCCGGAAATGTTTCCAATGCCTGGCTCAAAAAGGGAAGGAAATTTGTTAAGAACCTGGGTACATGAGGCCTCATCGACATGTGATAGCGCTCGGATGTCATCCCAGTTCCAGTGGATTTTGCCCAGCCAGCTCCTTTCAAGCAGTGCTGCTGCAACTGTACAGAGTATTGGTTAGGCCACACCTGGAGTACTGTGTGCAGTTTTGGTCACCTTACTTAAAGAAGGATATACTAGCTTTGGAGCGGGTACAGAGACAATTCACTCGGCTGATACCGGAGATGAGGGGGTTACCTTATGATGATAGATTGAGTAGACTGGGTCTTTACTCGTTGGAGTTCAGAAGGATGAGGGGTGATCTTATAGAAACATTTAATATAATGAAAGGGATAGACAAGATAGAGGCAGAGAGGTTGTTTCCACTGGTCGGGGAGACTAGAACTAGAGGGCACAGTCTCAAAATACGGGGGAGCCAATTTAAAACCGAGTTGAGAAGGAATTTCTTCTCCCAGAGGGTTGTGAATCTGTGGAATTCTCTGTCCAAGGAAGCAGTTGAGGCTAGCTCATTGAATGTATTCAAGTCACAGATAGATAGATTTTTAACCAATAAGGGAATTAAGGGTTATGGGGAGCGGGCGGGTAAGTGGAGCTGAGTCCATGGCCAGATCAGCCATGATCTTGTTGAATGGCGGAGCAGGCTCGAGGGGCTAGATGGCCTACTCCTGTTCCTAATTCTTATGTTCTTATGTTCTTATGAGACTGCACACAAGGGGGTTAAAGTAACAGTGACCTCAGTCTTTATTAAGACAGTCCAGAGTGAGGAACAGGCCTTAGGGCCGGCTTATATACATTGCTTCCAAGGGATGCTGGGATCTCTTGGGACTTCAGTGGATGCGCTTCCTAGTAGCGGAACATGGGAGTGCATGCTTTACAGATATACAACAACCCCAACCTCTGTTGTTAAGTTGCAATATGAGGACAACGTCTGCGTCTGCGCACATTCAAAGGCTGAACTCCAGGATATAGTCAATGTATTCACTGAGGCATATGAAAGCTTGGGCTTTACGCTTAACATCCATAAGACAAAGGTCCTCCACCAGCCTGTCACCGCCGCACAGTACTGCCCTCCAATCATCAAGATTCACTGCGCGGCCCTCGTCAACATGGACCATTTCCCATATCTCGGGAGCCTCTTATCAACCAAGGCAGACATTGATGCGGAGATTCAACATCGCCTCCAGTGTGCCAGTACAGCCTTCGGCCGTCTGAGGAAAAGAGTGTTTGAAGACCAGGCCCTCAAATCTACCACCAAGCTCATGGTCTACAGGGCTGTAGTAATACCCGCCTTCCTGTATGGATCTGAGGCATGGACGATGTATAGAAAGCACCTCAAGTCGCTGGAGATATATCACCAATGATGTCTCCGCAAGTTTCTGCAAATCCCCTGGGAGGACAGGCAGACCAACATCAGTGTCCTCGCCCAGGCTAACATCCCCAGTATTGAAGCACTGACCACACTCGATCAGCTTCGCTGGGCAGGCTATAGTTCGCATGCCAGACACGAGACTCCCTAAGCAAATGCTTTATGTGGAGCTCCTTCATGATAATCGAGCTAAAGGAGGACAGCGGAAACTTTATAAGGACACCCTGAAAACCTCCCTGGTAAAGTGCGACATCACCACTGACACCTGGGAGACCCTGGCCGAAGACCGCCCGAGGTGGAGAAAGTGCATCCTGGAGGGCTTGAGCTCTTCGAGTCTCAATGCAAAGAGCATGAAGAGGCCAAACGCAGGCAGCGGAAGGAGCATGCGGCAAACTAGCCCCACTGATCCCTTCCCTCAACGAATGTCTGTCCCACCTGTAACAGGGTCTGTGGCTCTCATATCGGACTGACAAAGAACTCACTTTGGGAGTTGGAAGCAAGTCTTCCTCGATTCCGAGGGACTGCCGATGATGATGATGATGATGATTAAATGTCAATGAATAAAGCAACCAAAAAAACTACAGATGTTCGAAATCTGAAAGAAAAACATAAAATGGTAGAAGCATTAGGCAGGTCAGGCAGCATCTATGGAGAGAACAGACCAGTTAGGTATTGGGTGCAGACTCTTCATCAATACAGATGTGAACAAGGGTCTGCGCTCTTAATATTAACTGATCGGTCCTCTCCATAGACCTGATGAGTGCTTCCAGCATTAAATGTGAACTTTTTTTCCAAATCTGCTAAAAAAATACTCAAAAAATCCTGAAATGTTACAGATGGAGCAGATTTGACATTTCCTAATAAAGAACTCAATACCTCACAAGAAATACCTTGAACTCCCTCCCAGCAGCACTGTGGGAGTACCTTCACCACACGGACTACAGCGTATGAAGAAGGGGCAATAAATACTGGCCTTGCCAGCGACGCCCACATCCCATGAACAAATAAAAAAAATGCTTTTCAAAGATGTAAACAGCAGTTATTAAGTCCATTGTAATGGCCCTTGTAATTTTGGTTCAGCATCAAAGACTTGCATCTTTGAAAATGTTAGGAACATTATAGATTCTGAGTAATCTTTATTAGATCGGCCCCAATATTGTCCATAATTATTTTTTAATAATTTTTCTATTTTCTACCATCCTCTCCTGAAGGTGCTATAGCGAAGGGCATCAGCCCCAGGCCTCATCCATATGTCCAATGTTCATACGTGCACTTTCCAGGAAAGGTTGCTGGCTAGTGAACATGAGCAGTAACACTTGCAGAAGCTTTTTTCCCCTCCCTAGCCCAAATGTCAAAGGTAGCACCACTTTCTCTGCTGTGGCTGAGCTCAGGTGTCTCAGCACAGACAGTGGATTTTTTTGGTCTCATACTAGGCACTGTGTTCAGCTGTGACTCAGCAGGTAGCACACTCGCCTCTGATTCAGAAAGTTGTGGGTTCGTTCCAGGGACTTGAGCACAAAAATCTAGGCTGACACTCCAGTGCAGTGCTGAGAGAGTGCTGCACTATCGGAGGATGAGAATGAGAAGTTAAACCGAGGCCCCGTCTGCTCTCTCAGGTGGACATAAAAGATCCCATGGCACTATTTCGAAGAAGAGCAGGGGAGTTATCCCTGCTGTCCTGGTCAATATTTATCCCTCAATCAACATAACAAAAACAGATTGGTCATTATCATATTGCTGATGTGGGAGCTTGCTGTGTGCAAATTGGTGCCACGTTTCCCACATTACAACAGTGACTACACTTCAAAAGCGCTTTGAGACGTCTAGTGGTCGTGAAAGACGCTATATAAATGCAAATCTTCCTTTTCACCAACTGACTCATCAGGACAGCCTGACTTTTCACTCTCTAACATCCCATTCACATTACTGGATCATCAGGGTAATTGCAAAATCATGACATTATTCACTTGACAAACCAAACCAGCCAACACTTCAACAATTGACCTAATTAAAGGGACATTGTATACTTTAATAAACATATCAAAAAATCATTGTGCTAATAGTATGTGAAGACAACAGTTGCCATCCAATGTTTATTGTACAGGGGCCTTTAGAGAATGGCTGGTTTAAACACGCCACTGGATTTGAACACAATCCTAAACTGGATTTTAAAGCACACATTCTCTATTGGCTTCAGAAACAGATCAGTACTTAAAATAGGACATTGTATACTTTTTGAATAGTGCATTGTTTTCTCCATCCTCCACTGATTGCATATTCACAAATATTTCCTTCCCAACAGTCATGTTCTGTCAAATCGAAAGCTTTTGCTCATCTCAATATTGGGTATTGTGCAGTCATGTGAAATAACTACTGAATGTCTTTGTTTTACTGTATGAATAAACTGACTATAAATAGCGCTGTGATGCCGGATCAGACATGGCAATGCACTCTTTTCAAAATAAAAGGCTAAACAGTTACATCCATCAGTGAAGGATTAGCCTTCTCCCTGGCGGGTATCGACCTTTTGGAATGTTCAGCCCTTCAGCTGACAGACTAGCAGTGATGATCAAGCATTATTTGCTACTGGCTAAATGAGCCCCATGCCTTCATTTTGTAAAGCCTCTTTGCATACTAAACCAGTACGAAGCCACTCACTGCTGTCATGAATTTAATCAACATGCACAATATGGGACGGTTATTGCCATTGCAGAGAATATTCAGCCTGTTGGTCATTTCCAGCATCATTTTAATTCTGTTAGCTTAAGTTTTCTTTGTCTATGTATTATCTAAGATTTTCCTCAGTAGAAAAATGTTTATTAGTTGCTGTGTCATTTACTTGATCACAAAAATTCCAGACAACTAGATTCTTCTAAACAGACTTTAGTTACATGAAATATATTTAAAAACCCCCTTGTTAAGACTTTGATATATAACAGTAGATACCTCAAATCGCTGGAGAAATACAACCAACGATGCCTCCGCAAGATCCTGCAAATCCCCTGGGAGGACAGATGCACCAATGTTAGCGTCCTCAACCAGGCCAACATCTCCAGCATCGAAGCACTGACCACACTCGACCAGCTCCGCTGAGCGGACCACACTGTTCGCATGCCTGACACAAGAATCCCAAAGCAAGCGCTCTACTCGGAACTCCTACACGGCAAGCGAGACCAAGGTGGGCATAGGAAACGTTTCAAGGACACCCTCAAAGCCTCCTTGATAAAATGTAACATTCCCACCGACACCTGGGAGTCCCTGGCCAAAGACCGCCCTAAGTGAAGGAAATGCATCTGGGAAGGTGCTGAGCACCTCGAGTCCCATCGCCGAGAGCATACAGAAACCAAGCGCAGACAGCGGAAGGAGCGTGCGGCAAACCAGTCAAGCCCACCCTTTTCTTCAACGACTGTCCCACCTATGGTTCCCGTAGTGGACTGTTCAGTCACCTAAGAGCTCATTTTTAGAGTGGAAACAAGTCTTCCTCGATTTCGAGGGACTGCCTATGATGACATAACAGTGTACCTAATAGTGATGTGCATCAACATCCTGTGAAGTTAATCGTACTGAATATTTTGTTACTCGGGTACGTTTTCCGTAATGTGCGCAGATATTAACCAGAACCTCTTGGTGCTAGCTTACATATCATTACATAGGATTACATAGGATATGGCCATTCGGCCCAACCAGTCCATGCTGACGTTTGTACTCCACTCGACTCTTCTCAGGTTTTTCCTCATCTAAATCTATCAGCATAGCCCTCTATTTTCTCCTCCCTCATATGCTTGTCTAGCCTCCACTTAAATGCATCTGTACTATTCTTCAACCACTCCCTGTGGTAGCGAGTTCCACATTCTCACCACTCTTTGGGTAAAGAAGTTTCTTCTGAATTCCCTATTGGATTTCTTGGTGACTATCTTATATTGGTGGCCTCTAGTTATGTTCTTCCCCACAAGTGGAAACATTCTCTCTCTATCCACTCTATCAAAACCTTTCATAATTTTAAAGACCTCTATTAGGTCACCCCTCAGCCTTTTTTCAAGAGAAAAGAGACCCAGCCTGATATGTATACCCTTGCATTTCTGGTATCATCCTTGTAAATCTTCTCTGCACCCTCTCCAGTGCCTCTATATCATCGTTATAATATGGTGACCAGAACTGCACATAGTTCTCGAAGTGTGGTCTAACCAAGGTGCAATACAGGTTGAGCATAACTTTCCAGCTTTGTGCTGTTCACTTAATTCACAGCCAGCCTGAAATACGTCTCCCAGAGTCAGTCCTGATTAGATATTCAGCATAAGCTCCTGCCATGAAATGTGTTAATCGCTGGATGTTCACATGTTTGGGGAGGGAAAACCATAATTGCTGCAGCTCCTAAAAGGGTAGCAGCAGCCCCACTTAAAGGAAAAGACATTTTTGACGAGCAAATTTTCAAATAAAAATTGTTGTGCTTTTTTAATATTATGTGAAGTGAAAAGAAAAATAGCCATGTTTATGGAAGCAGCAGTTGAGGTGCTGCTGCAAAAATCTAGGGACAAAAGGGTTGCCCTATATTCATCTCAAGTGCACCTCTGCAGAGGAAACTGGTTTCCATTGACCAGAAGTGGTGGCACAAAATTAGGAAGATGGTTTTGGACAAAAGAAATCAGCCACAGTAAGGCTACTGACCAGTACTTTATATTAAGTATGGACAAAGTAAGCTCATCACAAATGGACCAACCCTAATCCCTAGTGCTCGATGAGAACGGGGCACGTGTTGGATTAAAATTGTTTCACCGTCATACTCACTGAAGTGGCACTGACTTTGCGCTGTTCGCCATCTTAACCGCTGTGTTTTCAAACAGTATGACTAGCCCTCGCCCCGGCAGGTGAAGACCTCATTATAATACAATGGTAGGGGCCTGATTTTTGCAAGATTAGGATCACAGGTCACACATAGATATCCAAAGGGTCTTTGGAGTTATAAGGCATTTTATTAAGGGAGCGGTAGTTCAAATATAGTCAAACACAACACACAATCAGAAAGACATACGACCGTGATAAGTAGCTGTTATTAGTCCCGATCAGACAGACGGCTGGTGGCACGAACAGTTCTTATCTTCACTGTCTGCCCTGAAAGGCATTCTATTTTTAGGGGTGGGCCTCATGTAGAATATGGACAGGACCATTTAACCTATGATATGTTGAGTTCTTTGTATCAACTCTTAGGTGAAATCTTCCTCCTCACATCCTCCCAAGGTTGGAGTCAGACATGCCATTCTTGGCCTTCAGATGTTTGGAGTTGCCTGTTATGTTAGCTGTGTTCACATTGTTCAAGTAGCTTTAGCTTTTGTGCCATGGAATGAAACCTTCAATTCTAACACCAGTCTGAAGAGACTTTTTGGTCTCAAGTTATTTCTTCCAATTCACAATTTCTGGCATGATGTAATTTGAAGCACGACATAATTTGAACAGGGTTTCAACAAGCTCGGTACATAGTTGCCACCTCACCAGCAGCTATCGATGCCAAGACTTGGAAGAACCCAGGAGAGGAGAACATAAGGCTGTCTTCAGCTGAAATCGTGGACGAAACTAAGATTTTTAAGGAATCTTTGAGCCATTTAGTGACTGGCAATAGCAAAAGCGGATCTCAAAATTCAGTGTTTTACATAGGATTAAAAAATATTATGGATTTTTCTTGTGCCAATATTAATGAAGATTTTTAAATTAGGTGGCATCACTAATATTATATCTGATGTTAAAATTAACATGAGCCAAAAGGGTCTTGTTGCACATATCTAAATGTTTGGACCAACCTCAAGATATTAGACTTGGCTCTCATAGATGAACCATCTCCTCAACTACAGTCTAGAATGAATATAAGAACATAAGAAATAGGAGCAGGAGTAGGCCATTTAGCCCCTCGAGCCTGCTCCACCATTTAATAAGATCATAGCTGATCTGATCATGGACTCAGCTCCACTTCCCTGCCCACTCCCCATAACCCTTTATTCCCTTATTGCTCAAAAATCTGTCTATCAATAACCCGGCCTCCACAGCTCTCTAGGGCAGAGAATTCATAGAAACATAGAAACATAGAAAATAGGTGCAGGAGCAGGCCATTCAACTCTTCTAGCCTGCACCGCCATTCAATGAGTTCATGGCTGAACATGAAACTTCAGTACCCACTTCCTGCTTTCTCGCCATACCCCTTGATCCCCCGAGTAGTAAGGACTTCATCTAACTCCCTTTTGAATATATTTAGTGAATTGGCCCCAACCACTTTCTGTGGCAGAGAATTCCACAGGTTCACCACTCTCTGGGTGAAGAAGTCTCTTCTCATCTCAGTCCTAAATGGCTTACCCCTTATCCTTAGACTGTGACCCCTGGTTCTAGACTTCCCCAACATTGGGAACATTCTTCCTGCATTTAACCTGTCTAAACCCATCAGAATCTTAAACGTTTCTATGAGGTCCCCTCTCATTCTTCTGAACTCCAGTGAATACAAGCCCAGTTGATCCAGTCTTTCTTGATAGGTCAGTCCCATCATCCCGGGAATCAGTCTGGTGAATCTTCGCTGCACTCCCTCAATAGCAAGAATGTCCTTCCTCAAGTTAGGAGACCAAAACTGTACACAGTACTCCAGGTGTGGCCTCACCAAGGCCCTGTACAATTGTAGCAACACCTCCCTGCCCCTGTACTCAAATCCCCTCACTATGAAGGCCAACATGCCATTTGCTTTCTTAACCGCCTGCTGTACCTGCATGCCAACCTTCAATGACTGATGTACCATGACACCCAGGTCTCGTTGCACCTCCCCTTTTCCTAATCTGACACCATTCAGATAATAGTCTGTCTCTCTGTTTTTACCACCAAAGTGGATAACCTCACATTTATCCACATTATACTTCATCTGCCATGCATTTGCCCACTCACCTAACCTATCCAAGTCACTCTGCAGCCTCATTCCACAGCTTTACAAGCCTCTGAGAGAAGAAATTCCTCCTCATCTCATTTTTAAATGGGCAGCCCCTTATTCTGAGACATAGTGATTTTCCTTGTTTTTTGCATGCTTAACACCCACTTAACGTCCATTTTACTGCTGAAATGATGTATAATGCCCATATATCGCCCATTTAGCCACAAAATGGAAACTGACGGGCATTTTTCGGAAACTTATCGCCGAGCATTAATTTCCCCATGAGCGTAACGGCGGGAACCAATAATACCACACGCCCACTTTTTTGGGGCAGAATCATCAGAATGGGCGAAATCAACATCCATAATATCACCCAGCGTTACTTACCGCACTGAATTAACGTCGACATTCAATAATACCGCCCGCCCATTTCTTTTTCGCGTAAAGATCACATTTGAACATAAGAACATAAGGACATAAGAAATAGGAACAGGAGTAGGTCATACGGCCCCTCGAGCCTACTCCACCATTTAATAAGATCATGGCTGAACTGATCATGGATTCAGCTCCACTTCCCCGCCCGCTCCCCATAACCCCTTATTCTCTTATCGTTTAAGAAACTGTCTATTTATGTCTTATTCTCTATTCAATGTCCCAGCTTCCACAGCTCTCTGAGGCAGCGAATCCCACAGATTAACAACCCTCTGAGAGAAGAAATTTCTCCTCATCTCGGTTTCAAATGGGCGGCCCCTTATTCTAAGATTATGCCCCCTTGTTCTAGTCTCCCCCATCAGTGGAAACATCCTCTCTGCATCCACCTTGTCAAGCCCCCTCATAATCTTATATGTTTCGATAAGATTGTTATGTATGCATGCTTGTATTGTTATATGATGTCTGTAACACTAAATGTACCTTTACACTGTAAACCAGACGGTGCTGCTGCTGGAGACCTAAGGGTTACCTGCACACTGCGGGTAACCCAGTATAAAAGGGAGTTCACCTCTAGGTATCCTCACTTGAGGAGCTGCAAATAAAGGACTACAGTCTACACCATACCCCTGCCTCGTGGAGTCATTAACAAGGTGCCTACATACATACATAATAACTGGCGGTGAGGTCACGAACTACACGCACAGCATGTCGAATCTTAGCAACTTTCAGCAATTCACCGATGGGTAAGATTGGGATGCTTTTGTAGAAAGATTGGAACATTTCTTCATAGCCAACGACCTGGATGGGGACACATCAGCTACACTACTGAACAAGCACAGGGCCATCCTGCTCAGCATTTGTGGGCCCACCATCCACTGTCTCATCAGGGACTTACTAGTCCCGGAGAAGACAACCACCAAGAGCTACAAGGAACTTGTAACACTAATGCAGGAGCAACTAAAACCAAAAGAAAGCATCCTCACAAGCAGGCACCAGTCTACACTTACTGGTGATCCGAAGGCCAAGAAATTGCCAATTTCTTAATGAAGCACGAAGGGACATATCTGTCATCGGAATTGGCCACGAGGGCCTCCTCCACAAAATGCTCTCTGCAGACATCACAGTCACCCTGCAGAAAGCAATTAAAGTGATCCAGGCCTACATGAGTTTGGTCGGCGACTCCAGGCGAATACCGATCCAGGACTCTAAACCGACGTGCACAGAATGGCTACTTCTAAAGGCAGTAATGTTGCCCCGAGTCACGCAACCCTGAGTCCACCACATGGGGCAAACCAGCTGGCCCCATGCTGGCGCTGTGGAGGAAACCACAGGGCCCACCAGTGCCGCTACAAAGACTATACATGCAAAGGCTGCAAAGAGAAAGGGCACCTTCAGAGAATGTGCAGAAAAAGCTTTACTCACCGCGTCACCGAAGAGTTGGCTGATCACCGGGGCTCCGAACACAGATGAAGATGAAGCTGCTCAACCCCTGGAAGAAGAGTATGGAATTTATACCTGCTCCATCGAAAGTTCTCCGTGGAAAATAGAAGTAGACATCGACGGAGTCCCAGTTTCAATGGAGATCGACATAGGGGCGAGCCAGTCTTTGATGAGCCAAACAACCTTTGAAGAAATTTAGATAAATTCCACCAATCGACCAAAACTGTCTCCTGTCCAAGCAAAGCTAAAACTAAAGGTAAAATCCCTGTCATTGGCAGCGTGGACGTCCAGGTCTCCCAGAGCGGTGTGATGAACAAACTCCCTCTGTGGATCGTTGCCAGCGATGATCCAATGCTTCTGGGAAGAAATTGGATGAAACCGATCCAAGTCGGTCGAAGTGATGGCAGCTTCCAGGCTCCAGCGATCAACATCCCATGCAACCCCGAACATGGGTCCATTGCTGCATCTAGAGATCCCACCATCCAGCGCGTCGACGACTCCACAACACCGTGGCGAGATCTCCACGACCAAAAGTCTAAACTTCACCTTCCGGGCTAGGACAGAACTCCAAGAGAAGACTATCGTCGAGAAAAGTGGATTCCTGATATCCATGGCCGAACCTGAGGAAGAAAAGACCACCACAGCCTAACTGGAGGAGAGACAGAAGATGGCAGCCGCACCACGAGGAGAAGAATCTACATTCAAAATGGCCGCAACCAGACCACAAGGGGCAGTGATGGAGGAGCGATACGTGGCACCGAGCGGCGAATTGGATTGGAAGGCTCCCTTAAAGGAGACCGGTAACCAAAAAAATTTAAAGGGACAATTTCAACTGAAAGATGACAAGGATTTTAAAGTTAAAAATGCAGTAAACGGGTGTAGGTATGATAATGTAATGAGGAATTGTGATGCCGGAGTAACTGGCGTGAAAAATGAAATGAATGCTTGTGTAAGTAAGGTAAAGAACAAGTTTGTAATGTCTGATGATTATGATAGAAAGTTCGAAATGACTAATGTAACCATGTATGGTGAGTCCATGATACAAAAAAGTGATGCAAATGCTGTAATTAACAATATAAAGGTAGTTAATAATGTAGACTCGACTATGCATGATCGGAGCCAATGTGTCATGTATACAGGTAGGACACTGTTAAAGGACACTGGGTTCTCCAGGGACAATGTAAAGGCCAGGGGAATCCCCTCGTGGGAGACCCCCAGGTCCAGCAGGCCACCAGACCATGTAGCCTAGACCTTTGGAACACATATGATGCTCCAGGAAGGACTCACACACACCCAGTGGGAGCAGGCCCACTGCAGGGATAATGGTCAATGGACAGCACAGCCACCACCTTTGGCAACCTGTCCCAGACCAGCCCTACACCCCCTGTCCATCAGGGCCAACACCAGGAGCGAGAGGCCAAAGCCTCCAGCTTTCCTGGCAAACCCTGGGATGACCAGACACTCATCCCAAATGGAGGACAAGAAGTCCACACAGTCCTGTGGCCCTACCCACCACCACACACCTACCCACATCACAGCAAACTTGGCTACGTTGCACTCAGTCCCTTCTTCCAAGTCGTTTATATCGATTGTAAATAGTAGTAACCCCAGCACTGATCTCTGTGGCACCCCACTAATTACTGGTTGCCAACCAGAGAATGAACCATTTATCCCACCTCTCTGTTTTCTGTGAGTTAGCCAATCCTCTAACCATTTTAATATATTACCCCCAACCCCGTGAACTTTTAACTTGTGCAGTAACCTTTTATGTGGCACCTTGTCAAATGCCTTCTGAAAGTCCAAATATACCACATCCACTGGTTCCCTTTTATATACCCTGTTCATTACATCTTCAAAAAACTCCAGAAAATTTTTCAAACATGACTTCCACTTCATAAATCCATGCTGACTCTGCCTGACCGAATTTTGCTTTTCCAAATGTCCTGCCACTGCTTCTTTAATAATGGACTCCAACTTTGGCGAAACTAACGCCCAGGAGATCAACCAGCATCACTTTCACCATCTCACACACATATCGCCCACAATATCGCTAGTCCAAAAACCGCCCAGAAAAAATGGAACTGTTCTGAACTAAAGCCAGTGGTGTGGCCGCCATTTTTAAAATCGCAGGTCGCTTCATTCAAAAGGCTGCTTCAACTTCGGGGGAGTTTACATTGACTCTGGAGTTCTTCTCAGGTGAAGTGAAAATCTCAACAGACATATTTTCAAACTCTAGTCTATTGGGGGTTTACTCTAGGAGTATTTTAGTGAGAATTCTTGCTTCTGGTCAATCGCTATTATACTTTTATTGCAATGGGGCCGGCCATTTCTCAGTCTGCATCGATTAATACGCAGATGCTGCAGAGTGCAGATGGTTCAATGTGTGATGCACATCATCATGTCTCCAATTTGAGACGTGCCAGAATGAGGAGGAGGACCAGACCATACACAACCTGCACATACAGGGAAAAGAGGTCTTACCTCGACGTCACCGACCACACCTGCCTTCGGAGAGTGCGCTTCCACAAGGTGGTGATCAATGAAATATGTGAGCTCATCAGGCCACATATGCAGTCTGCGATCAGGACACCAGTGTCAGTCGAGATCAAGGCCACCTCAGCACTGTCTCTCAACGCATCCGGTTCGTTTCGGACCTCTGCAGTCGAGATTTGCCCTCTGTCTCACCATGCAACCCATCGCTGCATTAGACAGGTCATGGAGGCCCTGTACGCAAGAAGGATGGAATTTATCAGCTTCCCCATGACCACGGAGGCTCAGACTGACAAGGCTGGAGCATTCTAACACTTTGCTAAGTTCCCCAAGGTGCAGGGAGCTATGCAGTGCACTCACGTCGCCATGCGGCCACCTTCTCAGGACCCAGAGCGTTCTCGTAACAGAAAAGGATTTCACTCCTGCTGTGTATGGAGAAAGAATCAGACTGAACACTGTGAGCTCAAAGTAAAGTGTGGCCTTAGTCTTTTATTGCAGGTCTCCAGAATGCCTCTCCAACCTGTGAAGCCTTCTTAAATACTTGTGCTCCCAAGGGATTATGGGATCCCTTGGGACTCCGAGGAATGAGTCCTCTGGTGGCTGTACAGAGTAAATACAAGTCCACATATATAACAACATTGCCCCCCCCCTCCCAAGTCAATAGTGTAACTATTTACAATGTGAGTCGGTTTGGGGTCCTTCTTGCCCTGGTTGATCGTCTCGGTGTGAAAGCTGGTGTTGTTGAATCATTTATTGGGCCCTCGCTGGGCTGCTGAGCAGCTGGCCTTGCTGGGCTGCCTGGTGTGTTGGGCCCTGCAGGGCTGCTGTGGATGATGGGTCCTGCTTTGCGGTCAACAGTGGTGTCCATTGCCACTGGTGTGTGTGTTGGGGGATCAAAAAAGTAGGGTCCAAGGTGGGTTGCTCAGGGTAGTCCGTGAATCTGAGTTTGATTTGGTCCAAGTGTTTCTGGTGAATGAGTCCATTTGAAAGTTTGACCCGAAACACCCTGCTCCCCTCTTTGGCCACGACAGTGCCGGGAAGCCACTTGGGACCTTGCCCATAATTTAATACAAATACAGGATCATTGACTTAATTCTCGCACGACACATTTGTGTTTTCATGGTATGCTCTTTGTTGAAGCCGCCTGCTCACTATCTGTTCATGTAGATCAGGGTGAACTAACGAGAGCCTTGTCTTAAGTGCTCTTTTAATGCACAGTTCAGCAGATGAGTGAGTGGGGTCTCATGCAGTAGCTAAGCAGGACTCGGGCTAAGCCAGTCTGCAGTGAGCCTTCAGTTATCCTCTTCAAGCCTTGCTTGATGATTTGCACTGCTCTCTCTGCCTGACCATTGGATGCTGGTTTAAATGGGGCAAATGTGACATGTTTGATCCTGTTACGGGTCATGAATTCTTTGAACTCAGCACTGGTAAAACATGGCCCGTTGTCGCTCATCAGGACATCTGGTAAGCCATGTGTGGCAAACATGGCCTGCAGGCTTTCAGTGGTGGCAGCGGACGTGCGAGCTGACATTATCTCACATTCAATCCACTTGGAGTACGCGTCTACAACCACAAGAAACATTTTACCCAAGAACGGGCCTGCATAGTCGATGTGTACCCTAGACCACGTTTTGGAGGGCCAAGACCATAAACTTAGCGGCGCCTCCTTGGGTACATTGCTTAACTGCAAGCATGTATTACATCTGTGAATGCAGGACTCTAAGTCCGCATCGATACTGGGCCACGACACGTGGGATCTGGATATTGCTTTCATCATTACAATGCCTGGGTGGGTACTGTAGAGGTCAATGATGAAGGTGTCTCTGCCCTTCTTGGGGACCACTACTCGATTGCCCCACAGAAGGCAGTCTGCCTGTATAGATATTTCATCTTTGCGCCGGTGGAACGGCTTTATCTCTTCCTGCATTTCCACTGGGACACTGGACCAGCTCCCGTGAAACACACAGCTTTTGACTAGGGATAATAAGGGATCCTGACTTGTCCAGCTTTTGATCTGCCGGGCAGTGATGGGTGATTGCTCACTCTCAAATGCTTCCATAATCATGGCTAGATCTGCGGGCTGCACCATTTCCACCCCCGTGGTGGGCAATGGCAGCCTACTGAGAGCATCGGCGCAGTTTTCTGTGCCTGGCCTGTGGCGGATGGCATAGTTGTATGCGGCCAATGCGAGCGCCCATCTCTGGATGTGGGCCGATGCGTTAGCATTTATCCCTTTACTCTCGGAAAACAGGGATACAAGTGGCTTATGGTCAGTTTCCAATTCGAATTTTAGCCCAAACAGGTATTGATGCATTTTCTTTACCCGCTAGACAGGCGCTAATGCTTCTTTTTCAATCATGCTGTAGGCTCTCTCAGCCTTCGACAGACTTCTGGATGCATAAGCAACCGGTTGCAGTTTCCCGAAATCATTAGCTTGTTGCAATACACACCCGATGCCATATGATGACACATCACATGCTAGTACCAAACGCTTACATGGATCATACAACACAAGCAATTTGTTTGAGCATAACAATTTTCTCACATTTACAAAGGCATTTTCTTGCCTTTTGAACCAAACCCATTCGGCCCCTTTTCATAGTAAGACATGAAGTGGTTCTAGCAGGATGCTGAGACCCGGTAAGAAGTTACCAAAGTAGTTCAAGAGTCCCAGAAACGACTGCAGCTCCGTCATGTTCTGTGGCCTCGGTGCGTTCTCGATTGCCTCTGTCTTCGCGTTGGTGCGCCTGATGCCGTCCGCCGCAATCCTCCTTCTCAGGAACTCCACTTCAGGCGCCAGGAAAACGCACTTTGAGCCCCATGTGGTTGAGTCAAATAAGAATCTCCTCCAGGTTCTGCAGGTGCTCGACTGTGTTTCGACCTGTGACCAAGATGTTGTCCTGGAAGACCACGGCGTGGGGGACCGACTTCAGTAAACTTTCCATGTTTCTCTGGAATATCGTCGCCACTGATCGGATTCCAAACGGGCATCTGTTTTATAGAAACATAGAAAATAGGTGCAGGAGTAGGCCATTCGGCCCTTCGAGCCTGCTCATCCATTCAATGAGTTCATGGCTGAACATGCAACTTCAGTACCCCATTCCTGCTTTCTCGCCATACCCCTTGATCCCCCTAGTAGCAAGGACTTCATCTAACTCCTTTTTGAATATATTTAGTGAATTGGCCTCAACAAATTTCTGTGGTAGAGAATTGCACAGGTTCACCACTCTCTGGGTGAAGAAGTTTCTCCTCATCTCGGTCCTAAATGGCTTACCCCTTATCCTTAGACTGTGACCCCCAGTTCTGGAATTCCCCAACATTGGGAACATTCTTCCTGCATCTAACCTGTCTAAACCCATCAGAATTTTAAATGTTTCTTTGAGGTCCCCTCTCATTCTTCTGAACTCCAGTGAATACAAGCCCAGTTGATCCAGTCTTTCTTGATAGGTCAGTCCCGCCATCCCGGGAATCAGTCTGGTGAACCTTCGCTGCTCTCCCTCAATAGCAAGAATGTCCTTCCTCAGGTTAGGAGACCAAAACTGTACACAATACTCCAGGTGTGGCCTCACCAAGGCCCTGTACAACTGTAGCAACACCTCCCTGCCCCTGTACTCAAATCCCCTCGCTATGAAGGCCAACATGCCATTTGCTTTCTTAACCGCCTGCTGTACCTGCATACCAACCTTCAATGACTGATGTACCATGACACCCAGGTCTCATTGCACCTCCCCTTTTCCTAATCTGTCACCATTCAGATAATAGTCTGTCTCTCTGTTTTTACCACCAAAGTGGATAACCTCACATTTATCCACATTATACTTCATCTGCCATGCATTTGCCCACTCACCTAACCTATCCAAGTCGCTCTGTAGCCTCATAGCATCCTCCTCGCAGCTCACACTGCCACCCAACTTAGTGTCATCCGCAAATTTGGAGATACTACATTTAATCCCCTCGTCTAAATCATTAATGTACAGTGTAAACAACTGGGGCCCCAGCACAGAACCTTGTGGTACCCCACTAGTCACTGCCTGCCATTCTGAAAAGTACCCATTTACTCCTACTCTTTGCTTCATGTCTGACAACCAGTTCTCAATCCATGTCAGCACATTACCCCCAATCCCATGTGCTTTAACTTTGCACATTAATCTCTTGTGTGGGACCTTGTCGAACAAAAAGACCTTTGTACGTGTTGATGCAGGTGAGGTCCTTCGATGATTCGTCCAGTTCCTGCGTCATCTAGGCTGAAGTCAAATCCAGCTTCGTGAATGTCTTTCCTCCCGCCAGTGTTGCAAAGAGGTCGTCGGCTTTTGGTAGTGGGTATTGGTCCTGCAGGGAGAAATGATTGATAGTTACTTTGTAATCGTCACAGATTCTGATGGTGCCGTCTCCCTTGGGGACTGGGACAACAGGACTGGCCCACTCGCTGAACTCGATCAGTGAAATGATGCCCTATCGTTGCAGCCGGTCTAGCTCAATCTCTATCCTTTCTCTCATCATGTACGGTACTGCTCTCGCCTTGTGATGGATCGCTCGCTCCCCCGATATTAGGTGGATCTGCATTTTTGATTCTTGGAATTTCCTG
The DNA here is from genome assembly GCF_044704955.1 of Pristiophorus japonicus. Lineage (NCBI taxonomy): Eukaryota > Metazoa > Chordata > Chondrichthyes > Pristiophoridae > Pristiophorus > Pristiophorus japonicus. Next base: position 505,295,236 of record NC_091977.1, on the reverse strand, counting down.
ATGCCTGGTTCGAACAGCGAAGGAAATTTGTTTAAGACCTGGGCACACGAAGTGTCGTCAGCGGGCGATAGCGCTCGGACATCGTCCCAGTTCCAGCGTATCTTTCCCAGCCAGCTCCTGCCGAGCAGCGTGGGACCATCGCCCGGTACCACACAGAGCGGTAGCTTGTACCCCGCTCCATCGTCGGAGACCATTACTGTAGCACTGCCGATTACAGGAATCAGTTCTTTCATGTAAGTTCTTAGTCTCGTGCGAATTAGAGTTAAGACTGGCCTTGAGGCCTTGTTGCACCACAACCTTTCGAAAGTCTTTTTGCCTATGATGGACTGGCTCACGCCGTGTCCAGCTCCATTGACACCGGGAGTCCATTTAGTTCAACATTCAGCATTATTGGGGGACAATTTGTAGTGAATGTGTGCTCCCCATGTGTCTCTGCCTCCTCGATCTGAGGTTTTGGTTCGTCGTGATCTTCCGTGGATCTGTCCTCCTCTGCAACAAGGTGGCTTGCAGGTTTAACAGCCTTTGCAGCTCGCCTGCACTCTCGTTGGAGGTCTCCCATTGTTCCACCGCCCTTGCAAACGTACTCTTTGAATTGGCATGAATGGAAAGGATGATCACCCCGCAGCGCCAACTAGGTGTTAATGGCCTTGCATTCATCACCCTTGATGGTGGACCCTGAGACATCTGCGGACGTGTAGCTGCAGGTATATGTGACCTGCCCTGTACGTTATGATTCGAAAAAACATCACTTTGTTCACAGCACTTGTGTGCTGAGAGATTTGCTTAGTATTGTCACTGATGGCAATGAATGCCTGGGCTATCGCTATGGCCTTACTCAAGGTTGGGGTCTCTACATTCAAAAGCTTGCAAAGTATGGTTTCGTGGCCAATGCCAAGTCCGAAAAAGTCTCTGAGCATGTGCTCCAAATGTCCTTCAAATTCGCAATGTCCTGCAAGGCGTCTCAGCTCGGCAAGATAACTCACCACTTCCTGGCCTTCAGACCTTTTGTAGGTGTAGAACCAGTACCTCGCCATCAGAACACTTTCCTTCGGGTTCAAATGCTCTCGGACCAATGTGCACATATCATCATACGATTTCTCTGTGGGTTCGCTTGAGTGAGCAGATGCTTCATGAGGCCACACGTTGGTGCCCCACAGAAGGTGAGGAGGATCACTCTACGTTTGGCAGCGCTCTCTTCCCCATCTAGCTCATTGGCCACGAAGTATTGGTCGAGTCGCTCCACAAAAGTTTCCCAATCATCTCCCTCCAAAAATTTTCCCAGGATGTCCACTGTTCTCTTCATCTTTGGATTCGCTACCTGTATCTTATCGCTCGTTATGTATGGAGAAAGAGTCAGACTGAACTGTGAGCTCAAAGTAAAGTGTGACCATAGTCTTTTATTGCAGGTCTCCAGAGTGCCTCTCCAACCTGCGAAACCTTCTTAAATACCTGTGCTCCAGGGAATGAGCCTTCTGTTGACTGTACAGAGTAAATACAAGTCCACATATATAACAACTCCGTGAAGATCCAACTAGTTGTCGACCACAACCAGATCATAATGGCAGTGAATGCCAAATGTCCGGGCACCTTCGATGAGGCTCACATCCTGCGTGAGAGCGCTGTCTCTGACATCTTTAAGAGTCAGCCACAAGGACAATGCTGGATGCTTGCTGATAACCAATATGGTCTGGCTAATGACCCCCCGGCGTGACACCCACACCGAGGCCGAGAAGTGATACAACCAGAGCCACAGAGACACACGCAATGTGGTCCACAAAACAATAACTGTGCTTAAGCAGCGCTTCAGATGTATGGACCACTCAAGAGGGGAGCTACAATACAACCCTGAACAAGTAGGTAAATTCGTGGTCGTGTGCTCCATGCTGCACATCCTGGCTATAAGGAGGGGACAAGAATTGCCAGAAGGGACTGATACTCCACCTCAGGAGAGAGAGGAAGAGGATGACGAGGGGCTGGATGCTGACCTAGGGCCAGACAATCAGGCTGGCTATGCAACCATGCCCACGAACCACCCCAGACCGCAGGAAAGGGGCCGTGGTAGCTACATAACTGCAAGATTCTTATGTGATGAGCTGATATCTGAACGATTTGCCTGAAAGAACGTTGCTATGACTGACAACGCTGACACACTGCTGTGTGTGTGCAGCTCACCAATGGTGCCCATCAGCTTGGTGCCAGTTAAGTGTAAAGGTCCAGCTATCTGAGACAATGTGCAACAAGGTTATGTTCAATAAAAAAATTTTTATACCAACACTGGTCTGAAATCATAAGTATCACAGGCAAAAACACCCAACCCCCGCCCACATCCCAACTTTTTCCACCATTGACATCAATCAAATGTTCAACATGTCCAGCCACACAGAATACAAATGAAAAACAGGAGGCTGGTCCCCTCCCCCCATATATTACAACAAATTGCATACACCCAGATGGAGATATAACACAGCCATTACCTGTGGACATGAACCTCACTTTCCTTCCACCCTCCCCTTCTTCTCCCCACCTCTACCCCTTTCCCTCCTCGCTCCATGGCGCCTGGCCGAGAGGCTCCTCAGACGGTGCCTCATTGTGGGGGATGAAGGCAGATGCGGTGGTTACATGGGTACGGGAGCGGGGGTTGCCGAGAGGGGAACATTTTGTGATGCAGAAGCAGGATCTTGGTCCTTGCTCTCATCTGTCGTTCGCAGTGGTGGTGCAAAACCTAGGGATAGAGTGCCGCACTCTGGGACCACTGGGAGGTCTGTGCCAGCAGTGTTCCTGGCTATCGCCATCCGCGGAATGTACTGAATCATGGTGGCCAGCTGTCGGGATATGTCCCCCAATGCTTCGATGAACTGGTCACCAATGTCTACAGTCCTCCTGGACAACTGTACCATCTCTCCATTCTCATGTGACGCTCGTGGAACAGACCTGCCATGTCATCGAGGCCTCCGCGGGGTCGACGCCATCCTGGGGGCAAATGGGGTGTCCTGTGGTGAGGTGCTTGGGGCCAGTATCTCCAGAGTGGAGGTGGAAATGACTGGAGGAGCACTAGATGACCTTGGGGTGGAATGGCTTCTGGAGCATGGCGATGCAGTTTCCTCGAAGTCCACGCTCTGATCCGTAGAGAACAGACCCAGCGGATTGACGGGCGAGAATTGGCGCTCCTCAGCAGATGTAGGATCGTCCGGAGAGTCGGACCCAGCGCCCTACCTTCTGGCCTCTGTGGTCTTGCCTGGGGCCGCGCTGCTGGCTGAGCTGCAAAACCCAAATGAGATTATTAGAGGAGAAGGGGTTGCTAGGGTCACAATATGAGTCCAGCGCTACACACAGCATATGCACGACAAAAGCACCACCGCTCTCAAAATCATCACAGGCATCACATTTCATGACCATCAACACAGTTGCATTGCAATGGTTTTCATTAGGCCATCATTATTTCTCGGACAATTTAAGAAACCATCAATCATATATGATTGTTCGATATGAGTGGGTGTGGCATCTATTGACTTCACATCAGGCAATGGTGTAAGCTTTACTTACGTGGCATCACTTCAGGGTCTGCAGATACTTTTGTGGCCGTCCGGGTGTGCTTTCCCATGAGTGCGAGCACACGCTCCTCCGTCTCAGTGATGTCACCAGGAACTGGTGGCCTCCCACCCGTTCGCCTCTGCACAGACCTCATCGTCGATAGCTTCTTCTGTAAAGGTGACAGGATGACATGGCATGAGATCATTGCATGATATCATTGCTCGGTGCTGAAACATAGACTGATACCACACATAACCGACAGATGTAATCATGATTATTATGATAATTATCATTCTTTACCTGGAGACGTGCACCGTGACTGCAGGCTTTGAATAAAACATTCCCGGTAAAAGTGAAAGATCTCACATCTGCTGATAGTCACTCATGACTGTTACAAGTCAAATTATATAAATACATAAGTACATGTAAATAAATGTAATACTTACTCTTGCGGATCCCACAAGGTCGTTCCATCATTTGCGGCATTGGTTGCCCTCACGCATCTCATTGGTCGCCGACGAGACCACATCTGCTATCTTGGTCCATATCTTCTGGTAGGCCTTCGGAGTGGGCTTCCCACACCCTCCCTGTCTCAAATCACCCCAGCGTAACTCAACCCCCTGCAGGAGGGAGACATTTGCCCTGTCCGAGAACCTCCTGGCTCTTTTGCGCCCTCCAATGTGCTCCTCTCCCAGCTCACTGCTCTCTCCAGCATCAGTCCCCACAGCGTGCTGTGATGCCTCCTCCTCTCCCTCCATTATAGGCCAAATGCAGGCAAATATGTGGCTGGTAACACCTAATTTTTGTTTCGCTATTTGCTGTAAATCTCTAAAGTCTCCCTCCTTCCTCCCAAAGCAGCCACACCACAGCCACACACGCCTTCAGTCCCTCTCAGCTCCCTCTCTCTCTGACTCCTCTTCTGCGCATGTCATGATGACCCGTGACCTCTTGAATTGCAGGAATCGAGAGTTGCCATGCCATTGTTAAGGACGACGAGACTTTACGGCAGAAGGTCAGCTAGATTTAACGCTACCGCCCATTTCATATCGCTCGTGTTAACGCCCAATTTCAAAAATGGAAACTAGGTGCTTTGAGAATGGGCGACAAGCCGGCGATATGAAAACCCATTTTTAGTGCCCACACCGGAAATAACGCCCATTTTTGAGCGATAAGCATAAAAGTGTAAAATCTAGCCCTATGTCCCCTAGTTTTAGTTTCCTCTATGAGTGGAAATATCCTCTCTGCATCCACCTTATTGAGCCCCCTCATTATCTTATATGTTTCAATAAGATCATCTCACATTGTTCTGAACTCCAATGAATATATGCCCATCCTACTTAGCCTATCTTCATAAGTTAACCTCCTCATCTCCGGAATCAACCTAGTGAACCTTCTCTGAACAGCCTCCAATGCAAGTATATCCTTCCTTAAATATGGAGACCAAAATTGAACGCAGTACTCTAGGTGTGGCCTCACCAATATCCTGTACAATTGGAGCAGGACTTCTCTGCTTTTATACTGTATCCCCCTTGCAGTAAAAGCCATCCTTCCATTTGCCTTCCTGATTACTTGCTGTACCTGCATACTAACTTTTTGCGTTTCATGCATAAGGACCCCCAGGTATCTCTGTACTGCAGCACTTTGCAATTTTACTCCATTTAAATTATAATTAGTATTTCTGTTTTTTCTGCCAAAGTGGATAACCTCAATTTTTCCCACATTATACTCCATCTGCCAAATTTTTGCCCACTCGCTTAGCCTGTCTATATCCCTTTGCAATTTTTTGTGTCCTGCTCACAATTTGCTTTCCCACCCATCTTTGTATCATCAGCGAACTTGGCTACATTAAACTCGGTCCCTTCATCTAATCATTAATATAGATTGTTAATAGTTGAGGCCCCAGCACCGATCCCTGCGGCACCCCACTAGTAAGTATTTGCCAACCTGAAAATGACCCATTTATCCTGACTCTCTATTTTCTGTTAGTTAGCCAATACTCTATCCATGCTACTTTATTACCCCCAACCCCGTGAACTTTTATCTTGTGCAGGAACCTTTTGTGTAGCACCTTATCGAATGCCTTCTGGAAATCCAAAAACACCACATCCACTTGTTCCTTCTTATCCATCCTTCTCGTTACATCCTCAAAGGATTCCAGCAAATTTGTCAAACATGATTTCCCTTTCATAAAATCGTGCTGACTCTGCTTGATTAAATTATGCTTTTCCAAATGATCTGTTACTATTCCTTAATAATGGACTCCACATTTTCCCAACGACAGATGTTAGGCTAACTGATCTATAGTTTCCTGCTTTTTGTCTGCCTCGTTTTTTAAATAGGGGCGGTACATTTATGATTTTCCAATCCGCTAGGACGTCCCCAGAATCTGGGGAATTTTGGTAGATTACAACTAATCCATCCACTATCTCTGCAGCTACTTCTTTTAAGACCCAAGGATGTAAGCCATCAGGTCCAGGGGACTTGTCCGCCTTTCGTCCCATTATTTTACCGAGTACTACTTCTTTAGTTATAGTGATTATATTAAGTTCCTCCCTCCCTATAGCCCCTTGATTATACACTATTAGGATGTGTTTAGTGTCTTCTACCATGAAGACCCATACAAAATATTCCATTCCCTGTTCCCCATTATTAATTCCCCAGACTCATCCTCCAGGAGACCAACATTTACTTTAGCCACTCTTTACCCTTTTATGTACCTGTAGAAACTCTTACTATCTGTTTTTATGTTTCGTGCTAGTTTACTTTCAAAATCTATCTTCCTTCTCTTTATCATTTTTTTAGTCATTCTTTGCTGGCTTTTAAAAGTTTCCCAATCCTCTGGCCTCCCACTAGTCTTGGCCACATTGTATGCCCTTGTGTTTAATTTGACACCAGCCCTTATTTCATTAGTTAGCCATGGATGGTTACAATCTTTCCTTGTCATTGGGATATATTTTTGTTGCGAGTTATGAAATATCTCCTTAAATGTCAGCCACAGTTATAAGAACATAAGAATTAGGATCAGAAGTAGGCCATCTAGGCACTCGAGCCTGCTCCGCCATTCAAAAAGATCATGGCTGATCTGGCCGTGGACTCAGCTCCACTTACCCGCCCGCTCCCCATAACCCTTAATTCCCTTATTGGTTAAAAATCTATCTATCTGTGATTTGAATACATTCAATGAGCTAGCCTCAACTGCTTCCTTGGGCAGAGAATTCCACAGATTCACAACCCTCTGGGAGAAGAAATTCCTTCTCAACTCGGTTTTAAATTGGCTCCCCCGTATTTTGAGGCTGTGCCCCCTAGTTCTAGTCTCCCCGACCAGTGGAAACAACCTCTCTGCCTCTATCTTGTCTATCCCTTTCATTATATTAAATGTTTCTATAAGATCACCCCTCATCCTTCTGAACTCCAACGAGTAAAGACCCAGTCTACTCAATCTATCATCATAAGGTAACTCCCTCATCTCCGGAATCAGCCTAGTGAATCGTCTCTGTACCCTCTCCAAAGCCAGTATATCCTTACTTAAGTAAGGTGACCAAAACTGTATGCTGTACTCCAGGTGCGGCCTTACCAATACCCTATACAGTTGCAGCAGGACCTCCCTGCTTTTGTACTCCATCCCTCTCGCAATGAAGGCCAACATTCCATTCGCCTTCCTGATTACCTGCTGCACCTGCAAACTAACTTTTTGGGATTCATGCACAAGGACCCCCAGGTCCCTCCACACCGCAGCATGTTGTAATTTCTTCCCATTCAAATAATATTCTCTTTTACTGTTTTTTTTTCCAAGGTGGATGACCTCACATTTTCCAACATTGTATTCCATCTGCCAAACCTTAGCCCATTCGCTTAACTTATCTAAATCTCTTTGCAGCCTCTCTGTGTCCTCTACACAACCCGCTTTTCCACTAATCTCTGTGTCATCTGCAAATTTTGTTACACTACACTCTGTCCCCTCTTCCAGGTCATCTATGTATATTGTAAACAGTTGTGGTCCCAGCACCGATCCCTGTGGCAAACCACTAACCACCGATTTCCAACCCGAAAAGGACCCATTTATCCCGACTCTATGCTTTCTGTTAGCCAGCCAATTCTCGATCTATGCTAATACATTTCCACTGACTCCACGTACCTTTATCTTCTGCAGTAACCTTTTGTGTGGCACCTTATCGAATGCCTTTTGGAAATCTAAATACACCACATCCATCGGTACACCTCTATCCACCATGCTCGTTATATCCTCAAAGAATTCCAGTAAATTAGTTAAACATGATTTCCCCTTCATGAATCCATGTTGCGTCTGCTTGATTGCACTATTCCTATCTAGATGTTCCGCTATTTCTTCCTTAATGATAGCTTCAAGCATTTTCCCCACTACAGATGTTAAACTAATCGGCCTATAGTTACCTGCCTTTTGTCTGCCCCCTTTTTTAAACAGAGGCGTTATATTAGCTGCTTTCCAATCCGCTGGTACCGCCCCAGAGTCCAGAGAATTTTGGTAGATTATAATGAATACATCTGCTATAACTTCTGCCATCTCTTTTAATACCCTGGGATGCATTTCATCAGGACCAGGGGACTTGTCTACCTTGAGTCCCATTAGCCTGTCCAGCACTACCTCCCTAGTGATAGTGATTGTCTCAAGGGCCTTCCTTCCCACATTCCCGTGACCAGCAATTTTTGGCATGGTTTTTGTGTCTTCCACTGTGAAGACCGAAGCAAAATAATTGTTTAAGGTCTCAGCCATTTCCACATTTCCCATTATTAAATCCCCCTTCTCATCTTCTAAGGGACCAACATTTACTTTAGTCACTCTCTTCCGTTTTATATATCGGTAAAAGCTTTTACTATCTGTTTTTATGTTTTGCGCAAGTTTACTTTCGTAACCGTCATCATGGACCGTCGTTCATCAACCGTCCCATACTTTACTTTATTTTCCCAGTTCACTTTAACCAACTCTACCTTCATACCTTTGCAGTCTCCTTTATTTAAGGTTAGGACACTGGTTTGAGATCCAACTTTCTCACCCTCCAACTGAATTTGAAATTCAACCATGTTATGATCACTCATTCCTAGAGGATCCTTTATTGGGAGATCATTTATTAGTCCTGTCTCATAACACAGTACCAGATCTAAGATAGCCTGTTCAAGGAAACTATCCTGGATGCACTCTATGAACTCTTTGTTTAGGCTACCTTGGCCAATTTGCTTTGGCCAATCAATATGAAGTTTAAAATCGCCCATAGTTATTGCTGTTCCTTTTTTACAAGCATCCATTATTTCTTGATTTATACTCCGTCCAACATTGTAGCTAATGTTAGAGGGCCTATGGACTACGCCCACCAGCAATTTTTTTCCCCTTATTATTCCTTATCTCCACCCAAACTGATCTCATCCTTTATTAACCCCAACTCCTTTTGCTTTCTGTCTGTTCTTCCAAATTGTCAAATACTCTATAATATTTAATTTCCAGTCTTGGTCACCTTGCAACCACGTCTCTGTAATGGCTATTAGATCATAGCCATTTGCATCTATTTGTGCCGTCAACTAATCTATTTTGTTACGAATGCTGCGTGCATTCAGATAAAGTGCTTTTAAATTTGTTTTTTTACCATTTTTTCCTACTTTGACCCCACTTTCTGATTCATCTTTATGCTTATACATTCTGTCCCTTCCTGGCACACTCTGGTTTTCATTTCCATCAGTGCTACCCTGCTCTATTGCCTTCTCCTTATTCTTTGACTTTTTAAATTTTCGCTCACCTGAATCCTCCACTAATTAGTTTAAAGCCCTCAATATATTGAGTTATCATCCTCTGTTCCACTGCAAGAGATGATAGTTTTATTTCTATTTGACAAACTGTTCTAGGATGAAAGTTATCCTTTGTTTTCAGTAGATAGTTCTGTTACTTGAGTTGTGAGTGAACCCTTCCCTCTGTGCTGTGACTGCCATAAAGTGATACTTAAGGTCTTGGAGACTGATTCTCCACAGTATAATACACAAGATTAATGTTTGTGTAAAGCCATAACTGTCATTTTAATCACATTTCTGTGTAAGCTTCAACATTTTAAGCCTCTGATTTGTAACAGTTGTCCTGATTGTTAATCCATTTACCTAATAAAGGCCGCAAAAGAATATTGGTTGTTCACAGCTGTGATCTGAGCCAATGTCAGGGTTACCACAGAGTCATCATAGTCATCACCAGAGTGTCCGCTGGACCGTGGCTGTAAGGTGACATGGTGCCCAGACAAGAAAGAGGATTCATTCAACACTCACTTGGTCCAATTAACAGGTATAACGTTCATAAAACCACTCCTACTACTTTTGTCAGTGAAAGCAATTCATTTTTTACAATGGGATCCATGTTTGAAATAACTGGAAACGAACAGTCCCATCTCAGAAATTGCCATTTATTCATTTGGATAGTCTAGAGGCCATTTATTCAGTGGATATTCTCGGGATTATAGCGGGGGAGGAACTTAACACAATCACAATCACTAAGGAGCTGGTACTCAGTAATATAATGGGACTAAAGGCAGATAAATCCCCTGGACCTGATGGCTTACATCCTGGGGTCTTAAGAGAAATAGCGGCAGGGATAGTGGATACATTGGTTGTAATTTACCAAAATTCCCTGGATTCTGGGGAGGTCCCAGCAGATTGGAAAACTGGAAATGTAACGCCCCTATTTAAAAAAGGAGGCAGACAAAAATCAGGAAAGTATAGACCAATTAGCCTAACATCTGTGGTTGGGAAAATGTTAGAGTCCATTTTTAAAGAAGCAGTAGCAGGACATTTGGCCCGTGGTGGGCAATAGCAGCCTACTGAGAGCATCGGCGCAGTTTTTTGTGCCTGGCCTGTGGCGGATGGTGTAGTTGTATGCGGTCAACGTGAGTGCCCATCTCTGAATGCGGGTCGATGTGTTGGTATTTATCCCTTTACTCTCGGAAAACAGGGATATAAGTGGCTTATGGTCAGTTTCCAATTCGAATTTTAGCCCAAACAGTATTGATGCATTTTCTTTACCCCATAGACAGACGCTAACGCTTCTTTTTCAATCATGCTGCAGGCTCTCTCAGCCTTAGACAGACTCCTGGATGCATAAGCAACCGGTTGCAGTTTGTCAAAATCATTAGCTTGTTGCAATACACACACAACGCCATATGACGACGCATTGCATGCTAGTACCAAATGCTTACATGGATCATATAACACAAGCAATTTGTTTGAGCATAACAATTTTCTCGCATTTACAAAGGCATTTTCTTGGCTTTTGCCCCAAACCCATTCGTCCCCTTTTCGTAATAAGACATGCAGTGGTTCTAACTGTGTGATGAGACTTGGTAAGAAGTTACCAAAGTAGTTCAGGAATCCCAGAAACGATCGCAGATCTGTCGTGTTCTGTGGCCTTGGTGCATTCTCGATTATCTCCGTCTTCGCATTGGTGGGCCTGATGCCGTCCGCCGCAATCCTCCTTCCCAGGAACTCCACTTCAGGCGCCAGGAAAATGCACTTCGAGCGTTTTAACCTGAGCCCCACATGGTTGAGTCGACTAAGAACCTTCTCCAGGTTCTATAGATGCTCGACTATGTTCCGACCTGTGACCAAGATGTCGTCCTGGAAGACCACGGTGTGCAGGACCGACTTCAGTGAGCTTTCCATGTTTCTCTGGAATATCACCGCCACCGATCGGATTCCAAACGGGCATCTGTTATAAATAAAAAGACCTTTGTGCGTGTTGATGCAGGTTAGGGCCTTCGATGATTCCTCCAGTTCCTGCGTCATGTAGGCTGAAGTCAGATCCCGCTTCGTGAACGTTTTTCCTCCCGCCGCGTTGCAAAAAGGTCGTCAGCCTTTGGTAGTGGGTATTGGTCCTGCAGGGAGAAATGATTGATAGTTACTTTGTAATCGCCACAGATTCTGACGGTGCTGTCTCCCTTGAGGACTGGGACGATAGGACTGGCCCACTCGCTGAACTCGATTGGGGAAATGATGCCCTCTATTTGTAGCCAGTCTAGCTCGATCTCTACCCTTTCTCTCATCATGTACGGTAATGCTCTCGCCTTGTGATGGATAGGTCGCGCCCCCGGAATTAGGTGAATCTGCACTTCTGCTCCTTGGAATTTCTCGATGCCTGTTTCGAACAGCGAAGGAAATTTGTTTAAGACCTGGGCACACGAAGTGTCGTCAGTGGGCGATAGCGCTCGGAAGTCATCCCAGTTCCAGCGTATCTTTCCCAGCCAGCTCCTGCCGAGCAGTGTGGGACCACCCAGAGCGGTAGCTTGTGCACCGCTCCATCGTAGGAGACCATTATGGTAGCACTGCCGATTACAGGAATCAGTTCTTTCGTGTAATTTCTTAGTTTCGTGCGAACTGGAGTTAAGACTGGCCTGGAGGACTTGTTCCACCACAACCTTTCGAAAGTCTTTTTGCCTATGATGGACTGGCTCATGCCCGTGTCCAGCTCCATTGACACTGGGATTCCATTTAGTTCAACATTCAGCATTATCGGGGGACAATTCGTGGTGAATGTGTGCACCCCATGTGCCTCTGCCTATTCGATCTGAGGCTCTTGTTTGTCGTGATTCTCTGTGGATCTGCCCTCCTCTGCAACATGGTGACCTGCAGTTTAACAGGCTTTGCAGCTCACCTGCACACTCATTGGAGGTGTCCCATTGTTCCACAGCCCTTGCAAATGTACTCTTTGAATCGGCATGAATGGAAACGATGATCACCCCTGCAGCACCAACAAAGTGTTAATGGCCTTGCATTCATCACCCTTGATGGTGGACTCAGACATCTGCGGACGTGTAGCTCCAGGTATGTGTGACCTGCCCTGTACATTATGATTCGAAAACAACATCACTTTGTTCACAGTACTTGTAGCAGCACTTGTGTGATGAGAGATTTGCTTCTTATCGTCTTATTTCTCACCCAAGTGTCAATCCATGCTGCCTTTCTTACAAGAAAGTTCCTAATTCCAATACTCCTATGTGGTGCACCCCTCGTCGACTGAGGATAGCGAATGAAAGGCTGCTGTTGCTTAGTTGGAACCCTTCTGATGCTCATGGGCGACATGCAGACTGCTGCACCTCAGCTGCTGCTGGGCCCTGTCTGGCCCAGCTAACTTTCTGGTAACATGGCGGGAATTGGTGGCAAAGGAGCAGACGTGCTGCCATCCTGAGAGATGGCAGCACATGCCAATTCCCACAGCACCACTGCCACTCCTGTTGGGCTGGTGCTCATCACTTTCCGTCATGTGTGGGAGAGCAGATAGTGAGTGGCGTCTTCAAAGCCCGTATCGAAACGGTCCATCAATCTGTCCAAAGTGAATACTACTCTGTCCAAGATGGATACCTGTCTCACCAACGTGGAGTCCAGAGACGTCTGAGCTTCCTCATAGCTGCAAAGTTTGCGAATGTAGATTCTTACTGTAAGGAGCAAATCACACTCTCGATGGTAGATTTGAGTGCTGATGTCGTATAAGATGTAAAGGGTTGCAAAATTCGTGGGAGAACCCCCTCCCCCAGTGTTTGGACTCATTGGAAAGGAAATTTAATTTGGAACTACCTACCAGAAAGTTTGAGATCCTAAATTGCACATGGAGGAAACTCCGAACTTTAATTGAATTTGAGACTTTACAAGGCAGGTTGGGTCTGTGTGGACAGAGCTAAGAACTAAAGGAACTATCCTTCAAAGAAGCTGTCTGGGGTATTGAGGCTAAAGCAAATTGTCTGGAGAATTGTGGATACTCGAAAACCCTTCTCCCCAGGAGACATTAACATTGCAACAATTAACCCAGAGATAGCTAACCATCATCCTGATCTGAAAAACCATTCCAGCACATACATAATAACAATGGCACATCCAGCCCGCATGGAAAACCCAAGCACAGACAGACATTGCAAATACCAAAGCTAATATTTCCATCAAGAAAACAGATTTAAAAGATCGACACATCCGAGACAGGTTAATAATTAATGGGCCCGCCGAAATAGGACAAAGAAATATCATGCCCGCCAAAATTAAACAAAGAATCCGGGCTGATTTGGCACGAAGATTAGAACAGCTCCAAAGGTATAACTGGGCCCTGCTTTTACAAAGGGTATGTCATGCTTAACCAAAGATATGCAAACAGCAGCATAGCATCATAGAGCATCAAGAAGGGAGAAAGATCACTGCAGCAATTTTAACTAGCTTCTTCAGCCTCGACGTCCTGCAACCAAAAAGGAAGGAAGAACATCACCATCGTGGCAGCAACCGACCACAGCCAATGTGGTACCACCAAAAACACCACGATCGACCAACTTTGAAACAAAAACTCTGCAAGGAAGAAACCGAAGAATCGAAAGTTTCCACTCTACAGCCTAGGCCTGACTACCCACAGTGAAAACATTACCTAAAGAGACTTTGATACCAATTTCTAACGAAAGAAAGTGGGTACTTACCCCATAAGTCCAAAACGCGCCCTACCGCATCAGCGGACACCACCCAACTGAAGATTGCTCAGTAAGAAGTTCTCTACGACGTTCGGGGTACAGCAAGCAGAACCTACAGAATCCAGCGAACCCTGAAATTGCGAACCACTGCCAACTACCAGTAAAGGATCGGTGAGCATAGTCCCTGTTTGCCCTGGAGTTTAACCAATCAGTGTTAGGCATTGGGAGGTGGGAGGTGTATTATTCACTGTAACCCATTTGAACGTGTGATGTACTATTTTTTACTTAAGTGATTATAAGTTCGGCATTGTATTTTCTTGCCTTTAATAAAATCGAAGTTCTTTTGCAACAAACCAGTTGTCTCTTGCACTTTATCACATCCCCAAATAAATCCAGAGTCTAGAACCCAGGGAGTGGGAGTGATTCGAACCGCTCAGAAGTTCAGAGGTGAACCTGACCCCACAAACTACCCCCTACAGATGACACCACACAGGCTCGAGGCAGATTCCTCCTCACACTTTGCCATGGTGCTGAAACTCCTTGGGAGGTTATCCGATACATTATATACCTCCTTGTGTGATGCCAGCTATTTTCTTCACAAGGCTGGGACCCTGATCTCCCCATCTGTGTCCTTCTCAGCAGAGCGGAAAGGGAGCCTTGCCCTTTAGCGAGCTCCCTCCAGGGCTGTCCCTTCCACAAGTATCTGCTACTACCCACGTGCCCGCTGCCACCCCATGTGTATACCTCTCTCTCTGACTATTTAACCCACCCGGAGTGGCAGTATCTGAGCTGGTGCCTGAGAGGGTTTGAGTGCTTGGTGGTGATTCTCAGGGATGCTCCTCCTCCGAGGTTTCATGCGGAGGTAGGTCTTGTTGCTGAAAAGGACCTAGAGGAAAGAGAAAAGGGACAAGAATTGGAATGGCAGATAATGGCTGGTCAAAGGGTAAGCAGAGATGTGTGGGGCTGATCCTTATGTTGGATGTGTCGAGAGGTGTAAAAGAGGCAAGATGGAATGGGGAAATGATTAATGTAAAGGAAAGCGTGAGTAATATGAAGGGACAAAGGAGTGCTGAGATGACTGTTTAAGTGGTAGCATCTGAGAAGAGAATGGCGTTAGTGTGCGAAGAGGAAAGCAAGATTTGAGTGTGTTTGTATTGAAACAGAGAGGTGTTGCAATGTTCCCTTGGCTGTGATGAAGGGGAGGAAATTGGTAGGGGTGAAAGGAGTGGTTGTCTGGTGTTGCTGGGATACGTGACAGATGAAGAGCTGTACTCACCCTTGTAACCCTCGTGAGGTTATTGAACTTCTTTCAGCATTGCAGCCATGTTCTGGGGGTGATGCTGGTAGTTTTGACCCTGTTCTCAACTCTGCCCAAGCTTGGACTACTGTTGGCCTTGGGACTGTGGAGGGGAAGAGGACGGCTTTCCTTGCCCATGATTAACTCACTTAAAACCTCCAGTGAGACATCTGAGAATCGGGGGCATCTCTACTGTTTTGCTCCCTCTCTCTCAGCCAGGTATTGCACTTTAGGGAAAGCCTTGCTCCCAGATCGGTCAAATGAGGTTGCACAGCAGTAACTGCAACCTCACTTTAAAAGGTGCCTCCGTCCTTTAAGCTCTGTTCAATGAGTGAACGCAGAAGTGATGCGGAGATTCCGGCTGGATGTCCGATTCATGCCTGGATCAGGTGGGCAGCCCGCCATGTGTATTTAAATGAAGTCCAGGAGTTAAGATGGTCTGAGCCTCATATCGGCAAGCCGGGGTGACCCTGCCACTCACTCCATTGTCTCCAGGCTCGCCCCGAGTTAAAATCGGGATTAGAGTGTTTTTCAAACACTATTACACACTGCTGCCCCATGTTTTGCAGCCCTTTGGATGCTTACCATGCGTGCCCATATTGTAGAAAGAACAAAAACAACAACTTGCATTTATATAGCGCCTTTAACATCAAAGAGTTATCTCTGAAATTCTTAATATACTGATATCATAAAGGGCTTCAAACAACAAATGTTTGTAACAAAATCTAGCCACATGATGCTTACTCATGTACTCAAACACAAGCTGGGCTGCAGGATGAATACTTGATCATCAACTTTTGTGCTCTGTACATTTCAATTAGGGTAAATAACTTTAACACTGTCACAGGGAAAGTATATTATCAGTGACCTATGCATTACTGATTGATATTGCAGATGGTCCCTGTGGTAGTCTGAAAGGAGCCACTAATTCTCCCATTATAAATCTTCAATGGACCTCTTGACAGCTGAGAGCTGCAATAAATTCCATTGAGGCCTTTCGAAATCTCCAAAGTTTACCCAGACTAGGTTCCCGGATGGAACTGATTACCTTTTGTCTGCAGGCATGATGGCTCCCCTTGGACTTAAAGACTCGTGATTGTGCAGCCATTTTATTCTTTGGCCTGGAAGGGCTTTGGGGAATCTCATGTGGAATGGCTGTGGGCCATTCTGCATAACAAAGTTGGATTGGGGTGGGTGACGCTGAAATGTCCTTGCAGGCATTGGCAGCCCGCCTCAACCAATGAATCGTCCCTGAAACTTGACATGTGGTCTACGGACCGCACATGTGCGAATGGGAGTCTTGAGCTGCTGCAGTTGTATCATCTGAGCAGGACTTCTGAAATTTTGGGATCATAGACCATAGGTAGAGAACTTAACACCCACGAACTGTGCCGTGGCTTGTGGGCATGATTGTTTGCAGCTCAACTATGGTCGAGATTGTCTCCATCACTGCCTCCGGGGCAAACATTAGGCTATGAAGGCCATTGTTTTCCGACAGGCAACACTGAAAGCACAAGACAATTCATAAGGGCAGGTGCAGACAGATTACCACTCAGTGAAACACTATTACACTAAAGTGCTGCGCCACTAAACTGTCACTTCGTAAATCTATTACTTTGGAAAAAAGTACTGGATCATGTCACATAGCATACTCTTCAAATTAACCAATATACCTTTCAGTTTAAGATATAAAAGCTATCAGTGATTTAACAATAGAAACAAAAGGCAGCCTGATCTGTGCCTCTTGGGATTGGTTCGTTGAATAACATGTTGCTATGATATGCAGTGAATTTCTTGTAATATTAGTTCACTATAAGTGGAAGACATATAGAAAGAACGAAGAAATAAAGACTTGCATTTATATAACGTCTTTCACAACTTCAGAACATCCCAAAGCACTTCACAGCCACTTAAGTACTTTTTGAAGTGTAGTCACTGCTGTAATGTAGGAAATGCGGCAGCCAATTTTGCGCACAGCAAGATCCCACAAACAGCAATATGATAATGACCAGATATATCGGGAACTTTCAAATCCTTGTTTTCAAATCTCTCCATTGCCTCACCTCCTCCCTATCTCTCTAAACGCCTCCAGTCCTACAATCCTCTGGCCCAGTGGCGGCTACCAAAGAGCCTGCAGAGTACGCAGCGACCCTCCCCTATAATGGAAGGAGAGGGGCGCTATAGCGTGTCAGCGTTACGATGCTGGCCTGCTTACCGCCCCGGGATGGCCCCTCAAAGGAAGCGGAGCGCCGGAGACAGCGCTCCACTTCCTTTGAGGGGCATATGACCCAATTCCGCATCTGGGGCGGGACTTCCGGGCCGGGCACAGTAAGTTCCGGCCCCGGAATTTTACTGCCCCTAATCGGGCCGAAGGACAAGTTCTAGCCCTATTTCTTTAACTCCTTTAAAGGCCACAGATAAATCATTGCCATACAGTCAGGTAGATCATCACAACCATATGTATTGGCAAGGTTGACACTTTTACTTTCCAATCGGTGAGCATGATCCTTGCTATGGTCCTTTGTAATCCCGTTAGTACTCTGCTCAGGTCCTTTTCTCATGCAAGTCTATCCAATTGTCTCCCGTGAACATCCTGAATCAAATTATTACTGCCAATAAGCACTGAAGGTTTTTTTAAAAATATATATTTCTTCAGGCAATTTGTGTAGACTTCAGTTATACAAATTATGCTGATTCAGCATTTCTATGGGCATTTGTGAGCCTTCTGTCTAAAACCCAGCTCTTTACCAGAATATAGCGGAAAATATCACCTTTATTTTCACAAATTGTCCATGAGTTTTAAATACTCCCATTGTTGCTGTAAACGTCAATCAAAATATGTTTTGTCTGTGTGCTATTATGAGCTTTGTTGTATTTGTACATTTTACAAAGTTAACTTGATATATATGTAATCTGCTCATTGAGGTAAAAGACAGCAATACTATTTTTCTCACAATGATATTGCTGAGAACTCCTAAGCCAATTTGAACATTTGATCAATGTCCTTATTAATTCACTGCACTTCAACTCCACAGGAAACAACTGTGTAATCCTGTTACAATGTTCTGATGCCTTTTTTGGAATAGAGTTAGCTTGGTTCACTTTCATCTTATAATCCCTTGAATATAGAAGATGGAAGGGTGATCTAAGCGAAATGTTTAAAATGATGAAAGGATTCGATAGGATAGATAAACAGAAATGATTTTCTCTGCTGGGGAAATCCAGAACAAGAAAATTGGAGCCAGACTATTCAGGACTATCAGGAATCACTTCTTCACACAAGGGTGGTAGACATCTGGAACTCACTCCCCCAAAACACTATTGATGCTGGGTCAATTGAAACTTTCAAAATGAGATTGCTGGATTTTTGTTCGGTAATCATGGGCAGTCCTTCGGAATTGAGGAAGACTTGCTTCCGCTCCCAAAGTGAGTTCTCTGGTGGCTGAACAGTCCAATACGGGAGCCACAGACTCTGTCACAGGTGGGACAGACATTTGTCGAGGGAAGTGGTGGGTGGGGCTGGTTTGCTGCGCGCTCCTTCTGCCGTCTGCGCCTGACCTCTTCACGCTCTTTGCATTGAGACGCGAAGAACTCAACGCCCTCCCGGATGCACTTTCTCTACCTCGGGCGGTTTTCGGCCAGGGTCTCTCGGGTGTCAGTGATGATATCGAACTTTACCAGGGAGGCTTTGAGGGTGTTCTTGTAATGCTTCTGCTGCCCACTTTTGGCTTGTTTACCATGAAGGCGCTCCGCACTTGCATGGGAGTCTCGTATCTGGCATGCGAACTATGTGGCCTGCCCAGTGAAGCTGATCGAGTGTGGTCAGTGCTTCAATACAGGGGATGTTAGCCTGGACGAGGACACTGATGTCCAGGATTTGCAGGATTTCGGTAAGCATATAAAGGGATATGGAGCAAAAATGGGTGAATGGGCTCAAGGAACAGGTCAGCCATGATCTAAATTAATCGTTGAATTGGCTATGTCACAAAGTGATGACGGTGAACATCCCTTTGGGGTTTCAAAAGAGTTGTATGATCTAGATGAGGAAGATAGTTTCATGAAGGCACAACAAATGCAGATGTAATGTCCTGAGAATATTTTCTACACCAGTCAGAGCCCAGAACCTACATTTACAGACCCACCTGAATCATAATAGAGGAGATCTGTCTTTGCCACTGAACTTCACAAGACAGGCTCACAGTTATGTGGACCTGCAGATTACATCCAGAACAATGATGGCTCTTGTCAGGACACAGAAGGTATTCACAGCATTAGGCTTTTATGCTATTGGGTCCTTCCAAGCCACCACAGAGGACACCTGCAAGATCTGGAATCTGCATTGTATACCTATATGAATAAAAAATGAAATATGCAATGTTTACAATGGGCAATATGCTTATCACTGTCCCTGTACAATAAATGTATTACTTTATTTTTCCACGAAAAACGCCAAGTGCAGGAAGACAAGTGATCTTTCCGAGAGCAGATCATAGGATTCAATGCCAACATGGATGTTTCCAGCCAATCATCTCAATCTGTCTAATCTGGCCACATCAAAATCTTGTAATTTGGAGCTCAAGATCTGAATTAGCTACATCATTTGTGACCACCAGTCATCATCCTTCTTGACTTGTCTGCAGCCTTTGACACGGTTGACCACTACATCCTTCTCCAACGCATCTCCACCATCGTCCAGCTGAGTGGTACTGCACTTGTCTGGTTCCATTCTTATCGATCTAATTGTAGCCAGCAAATCACCTACAACGGCTTCTCTTTCCGCTCGCTCATTACCTCTGGTGTCCCCCAAGGTTCTATCCTTGGCTCCTCCTATTTCTCATCTACATTTGTCCCTTGGCGACATCATCCAAAAACACAGCATCAGTACATGTACGCTGATGACACCCAGCTCTACCTCACTATCACTTCTCTCGACCCCTCCACGGCCTCTAAATTGTCAGACTGCTTGTCTGACATCGAATTCTGGGTGAGCAGAAATTTTCTCCAATTACATATTGGAAAAGAAAGAAAGAAAGACTTGGATATATATTGCGCCTTCCACGACCACTGGACATCTCAAAGCGCTGTCCAGCGAATTTGTACTTTTGGAGTGTAGTCATTGATGTAATGTAGGAAACGCGGCAGCCAATTTGTGCACAAGCAAGCTCCCACAAACAGCAATGTGATAATGACCAGATAATCTGAAAGACCAAAGTCATTGTTTTCGGTCCCCGCCACAAACTCCGTTCCATAGCCACTGATTCCATCCTTCTCCCCAACTTCTGTCAGAGGCTGAACCACACTGTTCGTAACCTTGGTGTCATATTTGACTCTGAAATGAGCTTTCAACCACATATACCCAACATACTTCTATAACATGACCAATCTCCGCCTTTGCCTCAGCACATCCGCTGCTGAATCCCTGCCTTTGTTATCTCTAGACTTGACTATTCCAAAGCACTTCTGGCTGGCCTTCCACATTCTACCCTACATAAACTTGAGGTGATCCAAAACTTGGCTGTCCATGTCCTAACTTGCACCAAGTCCCGCATATCCATCACTCCTATGCTCGCTGACCTACATTGTCACCCTGTTAAGCAACACTTCAATTTCAAATTATCATCCTTGTTTTCAAATCCCTCCATGGCCTCGCTCCTCCCTATCTCTGTAATCTCCTTCAGCCCCACAACCCCCGAGATATCTGCGCTCCTCTAATTCTGCCCTCTTGAGCATCCCTGATTATAATCACTCAACCATTGGTGGCCGTGCCTTCCGTTGCCTAGGCCCTAAGCTCTGGAACTCCCTGTCTAAACCTCTCCAACTCTTTACCGCTCTTTCCTCCTTTAAGATGCTCGATAAAACCTACCTCTTTGAGCAAGCCTTTGGTCACCTGTCCTAATTTCTCCTTATGTGGCTCGGTGTCAAATTTGTTGTCATAAATTCTCCTGTGAAGCGCCTTGGGGTGTTTTACTACGTTAATGGTGCTATATAAATACAAGTTGTTGTTGTTGTTGTAAGAGGACCGGGTCCTCTGTTCTCTGGACTCTTGTACAAATGACTATGAAGTTAGATAAAAAAATAAAAAATAGGAACAGGAGTAGGCCATAAAGCCCTTCCAGCCTGCTCAGCCATTCAATAAGATCATGGTTGATCTGATCATGGACTCAGCTCCATTTCCCTGCCCGCTCCCCATAACCACTTATCCCTTTATTATTTAAGAAACTGTCTTTTTCCGTCTTAAATTTATTCAATGTCCCAGTTTCTACAGCTCTGAGGCAGAAAATCCCACATATTTACAATCCTCTGACAGAAGAAATTTCTCCTTATCTGTTTTAAATGGGTGGCCCCTTATTCTAAGATCATGCCCTCTAGTTCTAGTCTCCCCCATCAGTGGAAATATCCTCTCTGCATCCACCTTGTCAAGCCCCCTCATAATCTTATACGTTTTGATAAGATCACCTCGCATTCTTCTGAATTCCAATGAGTAGAAGCCCAATCTACTCAACCTTTCCTCATACGTCAACCCCTACAACTCCCTTCTAAAGGCAGGCTCAGTCGTGTATCAATCTCTGATCCATATAACAGAGTAATGCCTCAGACTGCTGCTTGCCTTGACTACTACCTGGGTTGACACCTGCACTTGATCTTATTCACTTTTGATGAGTAAGGGTTATGCTGAGTAACAGACAGACATACATTGTACAACAAGAGCATAGCAACCAGTACATGGTCATTTGAGTTGCTCCCTGAAACTCGCTATCTAAATGCTGTGTGGTGTAAGGATCTGCTCCAGGGCTTATACCACATGAAATGTGTACTACAACCTGCTCAGGTTGGACGTGCTCAGTTCCTGACAGCCAGCAGTTGCCACTGCCCACCTTGGGAAAAGAAAAGAAAGATGGGGTACAGGCCTTGCAGAATGGGATGCCTTCTAAGACAGATAGGATGATAATGTATTTGTGCCATGTTATTGTAATGCAAATTTGTGCCTTTCTGCTACTTAGCACACTTTTTATTAACCGCTGCGAGGATAACAATGCCGGAATTTTTACCTGGATACCCGCTTTGGGTGGTGGGAATTGGGGGGAACTTGGTTTGTATGCTATGGAGTTTTAACTCCGCAGGGATGTAATGGACAGGTTCCCTGCCTAGAAGTCAGTCTGATTGACAGGCTGGCTCCCAGTTGGAAGGGGAACGCTGGAGAACGCTGGTCTGATGCTCGATCCCCTGGATTTGTATGGGGGAGGGGTGACAGTGGGGAAGCTTGTGGGCCAGGGGGGGAAGCACACCCGTTCCTCCCGGCCCACAAGGAGTGCTCCCTGAGGCTGTCTTCGCCTTGCTTCAGCAGCCAGAATTCCCGAGGCCCGGATATCCCGGCTGGCCACAGTTAAACCCGCACAGCAGGTTAAAATCAAGGCTACCAGCCTCATTCAAAGAAAGATAAACTTGCATTTATATAGCGCCTTTCACGACCACCGGATGTCCCAAAGCACTTTACAGCCAAGGAAGTACTTTTGAAGTGTAGTCACTGTTGTAATGTAGGAGATATTGAAAGTGGTAACACGCCTACTGGCAGAAACTTGGTTGCCAGCCCCCTGTCCTGCCTCAGTTAAACCCTGAAGTTAGCAGGTTAGAGGTGAGCTAGGGTCAGGTTTCAGATTTTTAACACTTTAACCTCCCACCCAACCCCAACCCATCCATATTTTGGTGTTAAAATTTCCCCGAATGAACAATATGGATTAATACAACAATATCAGCAGAGTTACCATAATGATTAAAAAAAGGGCTGAACTGATTCTTTTTGTTTTCCTTGCAATTATTGCTTTATAATCTAAGATTTTATTTAAATAAAATATGAAATTAAGAACTAATGGAGGAAATTGATACAATTGCATCTGGCAGAAAAACTTCTCGTCATGGCTATTATTCTCATAGACAAGCTAAAGTTGCTTTGCTTGAATTAATTCTCATTGATGTATCTCAAGTAGTATTTATTTTCCCTGCAGACTGTTTTTATATTTTAATTAAAATACGTATCATTCCCTTCTTCCCCTAACTCCCTCCCCCCGCCCCATATCATACACGATTTGCCTCCCAAGAAAATGGATCTTCAAAAAGTACTTCATTGGCTGTAAAATGCTTTGGAATGTCCTGTGGTCATGAAAGGTGCTATATAAATGCAAGTCTTTCAATTTTTCTGGATAAGTGACTAACTTCATTTATAACACCCCTCAATCCACCCCCCACCCCCCCCACCCGGCTCACATCTACACCAGCCCTGATCACACCCACCCCCTCACATCTGCATCAGACAGCACTGAAAGAGGCCATTTGGCCCATCTTTGAAAGCTCTCCAATTAGCCCCACTCCCCTGCCCTTTCTCCAAAGCCCTGCAAATGCTTTTATCCAATTCCAACTAAGTGGCAAACTTCTTGGCTTCTGCCATTTATTACATTCATGCTTAATGTTAAGACATCTATGAAAAATAGCCCAAGGTGACTTGCCTGCTGATCTTCCTATTCGTTGCTCTCTGTGAAAAAGCACGTAGACCCCACTCTGTACCTCCTCCGAGATGACTGGGCTGAGTTTAGCAAAATTACACAGTTGATATATTTATGAATTCATATTTTAAATCATATCTTATCTATATTTGATGCATATGCATTTAACAGATTAAACAATTCGCAGAGGTGAAACTGAAGAGCATTGCGTTTTCTGTCCCTCCAGCAAATCTACAACAACATCAGTCTGTAGGTAGGTATTAAAATTAATTTTATTCACTGCTTCTCATCATCCTTTCTGTGACATCTCTTACTCACTTCATTCTCCTGCTGTTTTTTTTCCCACAGAGTACAAACAGAATCCTCATTGTTAGAATATGTTAACAGTTTCAGTATCATCATCACCTCCATCACTATTGCATAATATATCATGTATAATGCAACGAGTCAGCCAATTGAGGTGTGGAGATCAATCTGCATATGTCAGATCAGCCAAAGATGATCTTCACTGCCATATACACACATGTTGTGAGTTCCAGACATCTCCAAATGTTAAATCAATTCTCCACACATGCAGTGCCTCTCTATTTTCTCCCCATCCAGAGTAATGTTGGAAAATGACAAACAGCATGGAATGACTCCCACTTCTTATGAATCACCTGTCAAGATTTTTTCCTTCACTAAAGTTTGTGTTTCGCAATGAGGTTCTTTAAAGGGATATTGGCCTCAATTTTAATTCCCCTTCCTGGTGGAAAACTGGCAGGGGAGCAGTTCAAATAGAGTCAGCCGACTGCAATTATAAATTGCAGAGGCAAGGACACTGCCCAAAGCTGGTGGGGTCCTCTTTAACTATGCAGGTCAGGCGCCAGTGACATCATAAAGCAGAATCTGCCATTTTAACTTGAGGGCTGATGGCTCAGCTAGGGCCAGAAGAAGCCCAGAAAAGTCAAATTTTTTTGCTGTTTCCTTCGGGGCGCACAAGGGAACCACAGGCCTTACTTGCCCTGAGCTGCCACCCTCCCTGATCGAGACTTAGTGGCTGCCGGGGAACATTCCCTCAGGTCCTGGCAGTGCCTTCATGCCTCCTGAATTTCTGCTCCCACCCGCTGCCAGGCAGTGATTCCTGCTGGGTATGGGCAGGAGTCCGATCCTGAATATGGAAATGAGGCCCAGAAGCTAAAATCTCACTGGGCCTCAACATGCAAGCCCATTGCTGCCCTCGATCCTCCTCTTGCATCGATTCCACCCTGAGTTAAAATTGAGATCATTATTACTATTCAGGAGAAGTGCCCACTGAGACGAAGTCCCTACAAATATCAGGACTGGTTGCCTCAGAAAACTTAGTTGAAGAAGGAAGGATGGACTGACTTGCATTTAAATATTGCCTTTCACAACTTCAGGTTGTCCCAAAGCACTTCACAGCCAATTTGCTCACAACAAGTTCCACAAGTCGCAATGAGATAAATGAGCAGATTCATTGTTTTTTTTTAGTGATGTTGTATGAGTGGTAAATATTGGGCAGGACTGATCCTTTTCATAGGTACAAATGCTAGCACTGAGTCAAGGCTGACAGCAAGCTGTAACCACCCTCTCCCCGAAATTCCATGCCCAGCCAGGGGAAGACTGTCTGCCCTAATAAGACACGCCTGTCTGGTTTTAGCACACAATTTAGGTCTTAATTACTGATTACCAAAATTTGAACTTGCCTGGGGGTGCTAAACCAGAGACCTGCAGATTTAGCATGCAAGCTGCTGATTAGACACAATTTCTGTGGAGCATTATATGCGGGCTCCACTCACCCACTTCCAATTTCGCCAACAGAGGTGGGTTTGATGCAGGCGGCATTGGTGCAGCGTGGGAAGCCCGCTCCGAAGTGCAGTCCGCCCTTCCGTGGCTGGGTCTTGTTAAGCCCACCCTCTGGGTTTCTGGGCCAATTAACTGGAAGCGGGCCTGTTGATGTCATCTGATGACGTGTCATCAGCCGGTTTCCTTAAAGGGACCATGCCCAACTTTATTTTGACAGTTCTTCTGTCAGTCTTTTGCAGCATTGAGCTACTGTAAACACTGACAAACACTGCACGAAGATGCACGGCTGCACCCAGGCTCTCTCATGACACCCTCCAGATGCTTATGAAGGGAGTCACAGCATGCAGGGAGGTTCTTTTCCATTCCAGACCTCCCCTTGTCTGGAGGAGTCCGACTGTAGTGGCACAAACCTTGCAATGATCTCAGTAGATCATGAAACGTTACTACAAAGCCACACTCAACCACATCCTGCTGTGCCATCATATCGCTATCATTCTGCTTTCCCTACTCTACCCCTGCTCATCCTTACTCACACCAACTTACCTTGCACCTTCACCATCCCTCTTTCTCTCTCTATCTACATTTTCAGTTCCCCATTTCACTAGCCACCCCTCACACTCACCCACATCCTTGTCCAGTCATACCAACTAACAACACACAAGGGTAGGCACTTGCACCCTTTAGCCAATGTGCATGTATAGTTATTGTCGATATATTGTTAAACATTGAAATCTTTATTTTCAGGACATTGCATTCTTAGACAGATTTGTGAGCACCTTTGGAAGTGGCTTCGTGAGTTGTAGTGAATGGTGAGACATAATGGTACCTCCATAATGGTGATGAGTGTGAAAGGAATGGGTTGGACATTGCAGGGATAAGCTGGTGTGGGGTGGTGCCAACCTAGCGCATCATGTGGCAGTCAGGGTGTACAGCTTGAAGTGAAGTAAATGTGGCCATGGTGAGGTCATCACTGGCCTCCCGGGCAGCAATGTGGTCGGGTACTGATGCCCTGTATACTGTGCAGTATCAGGTGATTGCGGAGAAGGTTGGTGTTGCTGGTGGTGATGTTGGTCTGTTTCGTGATGTTGGTGTTGGGGCTGATCGTGGTGGGATTCTAAGGAGCAAGGTGAGATTTTTTCAAGGGCATCAATGCTGCTAGAATAGATGGCAGGCAAGGTTGAGATAACTGAAGCGCTCTGTCAATGGCGAGGGAGGTTGCTCCAAGGAGGTGAGAGTGAATAGAGAGTTCAATGCACAAACTTCCAAAGCGCATACAGCTCTAAGGGCCCGAAATTCATTGACAAACCGCCCACGTACCGCCCAAAAATGCGATTTTGGTCAAAAAGCACCTACATACTGCCGACTTACCGCTTGGCGGAATATTCATCATTGACATACCGCCAAGCCGTATGCATACCGGCTGCCGTGCAAGACCGCTGTAAGGGGGTGGTCCCTATGAGGGGGTCAGGTTCCCTTCTGACCAACTTGAGTGGTTCGAATCACTCCCACTCCCTTGGGTTCTTGACTCTGGATTTATTTCGGGGGGGGGGGGGTGGGGTGACAAAAGTGCAAAGGACACTGGTTTGATGCAAAAGAACTTTGGTTTTATTACAGTCAAGGTAATACAAGTTTATTACTCTAGTAAGAAAATACAAGGCCAAACTTATAATCACTCTAATAAAGAACCATACACTACACATTCAAAGGGGGCTTGTATAATTGTAAAATTATACCTCCCACCTCCCAATACCTAATTCCAGCTAGGTTAGACTCCAGGGCAGGCAGGGACTATGCTTACCAATCCTTTTGACAGTTAACGGTAGATCATGGTTTCGGGGTTTACTGCGTGCGGTAGGGTCTGCTTGCTGTACCCCGAACATCGGAGAAAACTTCTTGCTGCGCAATCTTCAGTTGGGTTGAGTCCGCTGATGAGATAAGGTGCGTTTTGGATCTACGGAGTAAGTACCTGGTTTTCTTCGTTAGAAATAGATTTCTATAGTCTATTAGGTAATGTTTTAACCGTTGGTAGGTCAGGATTAGATTGTAGAGTGGAAGCTTTTAGATTCTTCGTTTTTTTCCCGTTGGAGTTTGGTTCGCGTTTGGTCGATCGCGGTGGTTTTTCCGTTGATACCACGTTGACTGTTGCCATGCTGTTGCCATGGTGATGTTCTTCTTTCCTTCAGGACTTCAGGACTTCGAGGCTGGAGAAGGTAGTTTACAACTGTCGCGTTGGTTTCTCTCCTTGTCTTGATGGCATACTCACAGTATAGCACCTGGTGTAGTATGGCATAACCTCCGTTGAGACAGGGGGCCAGTTATACGATTTCAGTGTTTCTAATCTTGGCGTCAAATCTGTTCAAAATCCTTTTGGTGGGTTTGTTCTTCTTTGTAATATTTTGTCGGGCTCGTTAAAAGTTGGTATGTTTTGGGTGAGTTGATGTTCGAAAACTGTTTCCTGATGGAAATATTAGTTTGGTAACTGCAATGTTCTTTTGTGCTTAGTTTTCACATACAGGCTGGATTGGGCCTCTTTGTGGTGTATATGCTGAAATGGTTTTCCAGACCCAGGTTGATGGGTAGCTATCTCTGGGTGATTTTGTGATGTAAATGTTTCTTGTGGGGGAAGGATTCTCAAATACTCATTCCTCCAGACAGGTTAACTTAGTCCTCACACCCAGGTAGCCTCACCTAATCAGACTGTCTCCTGCTAGTTCCTTAGGCCCACCCACAGCCTTGAGTTTGTCTTTTAAAATCCAAAATTCTATTAAAGTTCGTAGTTTCTTTCATAAGCACATTAGAGTTCCAAACTTTTTGGTAGATAGTCCTAAATTGAATTTCCTTTCGAATGAGCCCAAACACTGGGGGGGTTTCTTGTGAATTTTGCACCTTCTTCAGTCCCCCCTGTTAACATTCCACACTCTTGAGTGTCAATCAAGGTAAACAAAATTCCTGCACCCGAGAGTCAACCTTCCCTGCATTTACACTAGCTAAACATTAATGTGCATCCCCCGTTGAAATGCAATTCAATTTACAGGCGAATACAATCATTACAATTCGGTTATCCCTCTTTTATTCGGTTTTCACATTAAAAGACGGAATACAATCATACACAACTTTAAGTAAAGTAAAATAAAAGCACAAAGTAACACATTCTCAAGTAACATTAAAGGTCTACAGTCAAACATATTCAAGTTCAGTAAATAAAAGGCACATAGTCACATCTTTAAGTAACACTCTTACAATACGAGAGATTTTGCGGTTTACAGCAGGTAAAATCACACACAACTTAAACATGGCAGTATGTTGTCACCCCTCCCTGCGCGATTCCCAAGTTCGGCCAAGGAACGTATAGCACCCTTTGATGTCTGACCTGATGGCCTCTGCGTTTCACTCGGCAAGTGAGACACCATAAGTAAAGTATAATTGCGAGTTGACAAATAACTAAAATGTGGGAAGTGATTCTGATCCAGACTGTGACTTCTATATTTCTGAAAAGGTCCCACCAAGGCGGAATAGTGATCTCGAGAATCTTTTTCCCTATCTCGATTGTTTTTTGTTCTAGAGTGTAGAAGTGTTTTTGTGAGATAATTACAGCTTTTAGCAGAGCGGTAAGATGTTCGGGTAGAGGGGGAATTGCATAGCCAAAATGTACAACATAATCCTGCAGGTTTGTAATGTTTACCTTCACAGTGAGGTGGACAGTGGAGGGTTCAGGAATGCAGACAATCCGTTCCTGGGCCACTTGAACTGATGCCTCAGGTTTGAAGCAAAAACTGCTGTCACTTACCGGACACCAGAAGTGTCCATGTTGGTAGTGGGGCGCACTGGTGGTGACACAATATGTCCCACCCCCTATGTATACTACCTGTGGAGGGACATGATCTTGTGCCATTAACTCCATGGTACAGTTAATAGGCTGTGCGCCAGCAGCTTTAAACCCACACTGTGACTTTGAATGGGCACTCAAGTACTGGGGACACAGTATTACATGTGCACCCCGGCTCCGGCACCCGGAGAGGTCAGTACCTGTTACAGCATGTTCCCACTTTATGACATAGGGTGGGACCGCTGCGAAACGACTATGTGCACCTCCCTGAATAACCCCAATGTTCTCCACCCGATATACTGGTGCGGGTCGGGCTGTCCCACCCATGACTGGCATCCTTAATACAATTCCCATAATGGTGCAATTAAATTTCCCACAGTCTACTGGGACAGGGTAAGCTTCAGAGGCTAGGCGGAGCTGGCACGGGCTTAGTGAATTGCTGTACGGGTGGAGGGCTGCGAGGTGCTTGTTTCTGATCCAAGAGGGGACTACACCTTGTTTTGAATCCTCCAGGTTGTTGTGCCCCTCGCCCAACAAATATGCCCCATACAATACGCACACCTCGTTCTGTGGAGCCTGGTCCGAAGCGTTTCTATCCTCCCGTATGAGTGCATTCACTGTCTGTGCATGTTTTTCCAGCTCAGCCACTATTTCTTTTAAATGGACAGTCATAGCCTGGTCCTCATGTACTTCTGATCCTACTACAGTGTTCTCCTGTTTCAGGATTTTTCTCAATTGGGTCTTTAAACTGTTTATCTGTGTTTGCAGTTCTATCTCATCTAGGCTATTTATTACAGAGGATGCTGTATTGTAGGTAGTGAAAACGTCGTTTATGATTCCCCTTCTAGGTCTCCCCGAGCCCATGGTGTCCCTAGCGTTTAGGGTGTATAGGTCTGCTTTGTCTACATTTCCAAAGTCTAACTCATAAAATTTCTTGAACATGTCTCTAAGTAGGGCCTGGTATAGCAGCTCTGTTTCCTTTGAACACCATGCAGGTAGGTGTACCTCGGTAAGGTTTAATATTACTGAAGCTACTGCATAATGTACCCCCTTTTCGGTCGGTGCCAATACTAATCCATTTCCAGGTCCCTTGGTGCTGGTGGGACACCTTTCTATTATTGTGCGTATTGGCGGGGTTGTGGGCAGGGATTTCTTAATGTGTGCTCTTAGCTCGGTGGCGTTAATTGGGAGTGGGGAGTGTGGGACCGTGCACCCATGTAGGCTAGAATCCCACCCCATCCCTTCCCCTTCATCATGCCATTGCCTGGTGAAGGCGATGGATATGCCTGTGGGACAAATACTCTCTGATCCCCACATGCAAACATAAATTCCTTGTTCGGATTCCCATCATTTGTCCCAACACACTTTTACTCCTCCCCATGTCCCTGTGATGGTGTGGTACGTATCATTATCGAGTCTTTCCCAGTCTGATTCCTGGTCCCATGCGTCCTTGCTGAGTTTTCTGAGCCAGCACCATCTTCCCAGGGGAATCTTTCCTTTGCAAGTCACACGCTTTCCCTCTGTAACACTGACCCGGGCAGCGATGATCCGCATCCGGGGGCATGGAAGTGAGGCCTCCCCTTGGGTAAAACCTTCCTGGCTGGAGTAGCTGGTAAAATTAGATCCCAGCCCCACTGGCTATCTTCCCTCGTGGGCGTAAATGGCGAGTTCTTCCATGTCTCGGGGGACACCCCCGATGGTTATGATCGGTGCTCTCCCTCCTGAACACCCGTAAATGAGGAACTCTTCCACGTCTCCTCGATCGCTACTGCTCATCCCTATCAGGGCGAGCAGGAACAGGATCCTTCTCATGCTGCTCCCTTTGCTGTAGGGACACATAAAACCGATTGTCTAGCCCTGAGAAAGTTCTCTGGCTTGACAAAGGTGACCGAGTTCCAATTTGGGCTCATAGTCTTTAATTGACTGACTGTCTTATTCAGTTCCTTGTGGACTGATTTCTGCTTTTACTTTTATCTCAAAGCCGTTTTGCTTGTTATCTTACCGGTGCTTCTCTTAATAGCTATACCGGTAGATTCATCTTACTCCCGGGTATTACCCGGCCTGTGCTTCTTTTAATAGCTGCACAAGTAGATTCTTTTCCTTACCCAAGTTAGCTAATACATATATACTTATCATTACACAGATAATCTTACACTACCCTAACTTATTATTAAACATTCTTAAATCCATATCACTATATATGTACATCTGCCACCCATCTCCAGGTGACCAGGTTAATTCCTGCCTTCTTTCTTTCTTCTCCTTCCGCTGAGTGTCCAGCGAGGTAGGTGATAGATCGGTCTGCACCGTCTAACCCTAAGCACCCTGACCGGAGGTGGGGTCGAGTCCCACACTTTCGGGGGAACATCTCCTCTGGTGCTGCAGCACACCGCTCCTTTGGGGGTGGCTGCCTGGTTTGTTTCTTCCCCTGGGGGTTGTTCTGCCTAGTCGAGGGCTACGGGCTGGGGACTCACACTTGGTCCACCACTATCTCTTCCGGGGGTCCCTTGTTTCCCGAGGCTACCCCGGCTGGATGTCCCTGCTCGCAGGCTAGTCTCTGACCCTAGGTGCCCTTTTGTGGCTGGTCCCTTTCCCGCGGCTGAACCATTTAAATTGGCGCATTGGTGACCACGGTATCATTGGCCGTGGTGTGCGGGGAGTCCTTCTTAAGGCTCCGGCTGCTGGAGGTGCGCCTGAGTCCCAAATGATTGGGGACAGCTCCTCCAGTAACACCATCCACCGCCCCTCTAGGTACAGTTTCTGGGTCTGCCACGTCCCCTGTGGGAATTCCACAGTCGGGGACTGCTGGCTGGGGGTCCCTATCTTTAGTACGGTTTACAGTTTTTGGCTGTCCCTTACGTTTAGCTGTTGCCCCTGGGTTGAAAGGTTTGCACTGATTTAGTGGAACCACTTTGTTCGGCGGAGCAATTTTATGGCATAGACCATGGGGCTTGCCTTGTCGACAATGTGGTACAGTCCCATGTACAGTGCCTCAAAGACCCTTACTCTAGCGCAGTTCCTCACCATAACCTGGTTCCCTATCTCCCATTCGTAGTGCTTGCGGGGTTCTAGCAGCAGTCGGTTGTTCCGATGCTGTTTTTCCATGTTGTTAGCAGTCTGCCAGCGACTCTGCTTAAGGTGTTCAAACAGATTCCTGACAAAGCTGTCCTGGTTCGCTTCCCTAAGCTGACCTTCCGTGAGTACCGGGGCTAACACATGAGTGGGGATCCGGGCCAGCCAGTGCTCTTTGACTGGCTGGCCCGGATCCCCATGAGGACTAGTGGTAGGACCTCTACCCACCTTTTGGGTGAGTCCCCTGTCTCTTTGCGCAGCCTTTCTTTGATGGTGCGGTTTAAATGCTCCACAGGCACGGATGACTGCGGGTTGTGGGCGACATGCCATTTTCCTTTGAGGCCGAGTACCTTAAGGGTCTCCTGCATCACCTGCCAGGTGAAGTGACTCCCTTGGTCGGACTCCACGTATTGTGGTAGTCCCCATCGAGGGAACACTTCTCTGACCAGGATCCTAGCTGTTCCCAGGGCAGTGGCCGTTTGACATGGGAAGGCTTCCACCTATTTGGTGAATGCATCCACCAATACTAGGCAGTACTTGTAACCTCCCTGGGCAGTGGGTAGGGGCCCGATGTAATCAATTTGGATTGACTGCCAGGGTCCCTCTACCCTCCTGATATGTCCCATAGACACCTTTCTTTTCTGGGGGGCTCGGGGTTGTTGGCCGCGCACACCAGACAGCTAGCACAGAACTCGCGGACGTCTTCCCTGAGTCCTGGCCACCACCCTGCCTGTTCCACTCGTTGTCAAGTGGTCTCAGGTCCGGGGTGTCCTGCTCCTGGACCCTCGTGGGCCAGCTGGAGGAATTCTCTCCGGTGTTGTTGCGGTGCTACCCATTGCTCCCCCCGAACAGCATGCCTTCTTTAATGGCGATTGCTGAGGTGCCGTACGGGCCGTCTACCTTTTCCCCTCTTGCTAGCGTGTTCAGGACAGTTTTGACGATGGGGTCCTGGATCTGGACCGTTATTAGGTCCGGGGGCAAAGCTATCCCTGCCTTCCCTGCCGTCCCCATCTTGCCCCTGACTGCTGCTATGGGTCCTGGATTGTACGGATCCCAGAGCTTGCCTGTGCGGGCTCCCTGCTTGGCCAACTTGTCAGCCTGCTGGTTTCCCTCGCTACGAGATTCTGTGGTGAAATGTGCCTTCAGCTTATGCATGTAGATATTCCCTTCCTCCCCTATGGCTTTCATGATCTTTTCCAGTAGGGGCTTAATTGCCAGGGGTCTCCCGTCTGCGGATGTGTATCCGCGGCGGGACCAAATAGCCAGGTACTCCGTACTCGAATTGCATGTGAACATACTGTCCGAGCAAATCGTGTATGGGGTAGGGAATTCTTCGGGGTGTGTGACGACATACACCACCACAGATAGTTCAGCATGCTGGGCGCTCATAGTACTGGGGAGTTTGATCGCCAGGGCAATGCCTGCCTCGGGGTCATAAACTCCACAGCCTGTGAGTCGTTCACCCGCAGATACCGTGCTTGAACCGTCCACATAGATCTCTCGACCTGTGGGGTGTAACCCAGCCCAATAGCCGATGTTAATTTCCCATACCCCTTCTATGGAACACTGGTGGGCTGTCCCTGGATAAATCATGTTGGCTGCGAGTCTAGGCTCGCAGAAACCCTTTACCTTTAGGTCCATTTGAGAGAGGAGCAGGGTCCAGCGAGCAATGCGGGCACTGCTCACTGTCCCGTTCTTGATTCTCCCGTCAAGGAGCATTTGGGTGGGCGTATGGTGGTTAAGGTGTGTGATAGGGGACCCCCTCTGTGAAGATCAGTGATCTTTTCACAGCCCACTGAGTGGCTAGGAGGTGCCGCTCACTGTTGGAGTATCTCTTCTCCATGTCCGTGAGTATCCTGGAGGAGTAGACCACTGGCCTCAGCCGGCCGTGCCACTCTTGGAGCAGTACTACGCTCAGGCTGTCCCCACTGGCTGCCACCTCCAGGAAAAACTCTTCCCCCCATGTGTGGCCCCTTGGGCTGGCGCGGCCTGCAGGTCTATCTTGAGTTGGATAAATGCTGCCTCGCAACCTTCGGTCCCATTCCCACTCCACTCCCTTGTGTAGGAATCAGAGCAGAGGGGCTGCGGTGGCTGCATAATCCTCAATGAAATCTCTGCAGTACCCGGTTAGCCCTAGAAAAGATCTTACTCCTGTTACTATGTTGGGAGCTGGTAACTTCTGCACTGCTTCCCTTCTAGCTTTGTCAATGGCTCTTTCCCCAGCGCGCACAGCCAGTCCCAGGAATTTTACTTCCTTCAGGCTGATCTGTGCCTTCTTGGGGTTTACTTTAAAATCCTTCTTCTTTCAGCAGCTCCAGCAGTTGAGCCAGCAGTGGGCCATGCTCCTCCCCCTGATCGGTGAACAGGAGCAGGTCATCCACATCCTGTACTAACTGCTGGAATCTGTTGAAATTCTTTAAATAGTTGACCATACACTGATGGAAAATACTGGGGCTGTTGTGGAAGCCCTGAGGGAGACAGTTCCAAGTATATTGCTGCCCTTTAAAGTTAAAAGCAAACTTGTACTGATCTTTCCTTCTTAAAGGTATGGACCAGAACCCGTTGGAAATATCCAGCACCGTGAAGGTGGTCGCGGAGGCTGGGATACTTCCAGTGAGGTCGGCGACAGCAGCAACCGTGGGTGCACAGGCGGGGATGTTACGGTTGAGTACTCGAAAGTCCACCGTGGCTCTCCAGGAGTTGTCCGGTTTCTTAACTGGCCACAATGAAGAGTTCACATGGGCAGCTATTGGTCTCAATACCCCCTGTTTAACCAGCAAACCCAAGGCTGTTTTCATGTCTACCTCCGCCTCCCTGGGGAAGTTGTACTGCTTCTGTGGTCGGGTCATGGAGTCCCCACCTATGCTAACCTTGACCCCGTTTATTCTCCCGCAGTCATGTTTGTGAGTGGCAAAAGCTGCAAGGTTTTTAATCACACACTCTTGATATTCTACAGGGGTGTTACTGACCAGTGATTGCAGGTGGTACCCCTCCTTTGGCTTCATGGTGCACACTGTCCCTTTTCCCTGTTTTCCCGGGATAACCATCACCTCACCCTCCTGTCCAGTACAAACTGACCCCCAAAGACAGTGGTTTCTTAAATCCACTAGGATCCCGTGGCCTAGAATGAAGTCAGTCCCCAGGATCCATCTCCCTTCCTGCTCCCACTTCATCAGGACACAAGTCCACTTAGTGTGGAGTGTACCTAAATGAATGGAGAGCGGAACGGAGAATGAGCCGGTCTGTTCAGTGCCTGTGAAACCCACCAAGCTGTAGGGGACCCCGTTAGACAGAGGTGAGGTGGTGGGGTTGGCTGCATAGACAAGGGTGCTTGAGGCACCGGTATCCAGCAGGTAAGTCCCTTTCAGCTTTTCCACTTCCATCTGAACAGTCGGTCTCCCTCACGCATCGTACTCGAGGGAACAGAGGTGGACAGGCTGCGCCTGTCCTAGTCACAGTTTTGGTTGGGAGGGGGCAGATGGGATTTTGGTACCGGTGGCGGTGGCTACCTTCCCAGGGTCAGCTAACATGGCTCGGAGCGCAGTTAAAAAGGTATCAAATGAGTGGGGAGGGGCTGGCTTCTCGGTCTCGGCCTTTTTGGCCGAGGCTGGAGAACTCTTTCCTGTGCTGTTCTTCTAAGGATTTTTACAACCCTTTCTCCAGTGCCCACTCTTTCTGCACCCAAAGCAGGTACATTTTGTATCGGAGGGATTACCCACCTCGTGTCGCCATTCCCTCTTATCTTGGCTAGGTTGGATTTCGTGAACCCTTCCCTTTTGTGGGTGCTCTTCTATCCCTCTGCCATTTCTGTAAGCTAGGGTCAGTTGCCTAAGCAAACCCTGTTCTGTGGCTTGGGGATCTCTTGGGTCGAACCAGGCCTCAGCCTTAGTTCTTATTTGGGGTAAACTGTTAGTTACTAGGCTTCGGAGCCAGTGTGCTAATTCATCGGGCTTAAGTTTATGTCCCCACTACAGGCACTTTTGTACACAGGCCACAGACGGTCTGCGAAAGCCTGTGGGGTTTCTCCTGTGAGCTGCACCGTTTTCTCTACTGTAGAGAAGGGACTCCCGTCATTGCAGCCCATAGCTTCTAAAATGTCCTTTGGACGGCAGCAAGTGTTTTCTGTCCTCTTTTGCTCTCAGTTGAGAGAGACTGGTACAATTTACTGTCTAGGGATAGGAGAAGCATCTTTGCCATTTCTGCATCATCGCACCCATTAATATCCCCTGCCTGTTCTACTTCCACAAAGTGAACTGAGGGGTCTCCTTTTGGAGTTAGCTTTCCCAGGTGGCTTATGATAGCCCTAAGCTGGTGGGGAGTGTGGGGGACCACAAACTGACTTTTCAGGGGCCCTGGAGCCCCGGCACAGGTAGGAGGGCCAAACTTCTATTGCCGGACCGGGCACATTGGCCCTGGTTCTGGCTCTCCCTGTTCTGGTACGCCTCCCTTTCTTCCCTGCGGCCAAGCCGAGCTGAAACTCGGTGCTACAGGTGGTGGTGGTTCACTATCCCTGTCCGCCCCGCAACTGATTTGCCCCTCCTGCTGCTGCACCGGTGTAGTCACTGGTGCCACAGGTGGTGACCGGGTAGTTTCTCCCTTCTTTCCAGGTTTACCTGGGGCGTACCCGGGCTTATTAGGCATAACATGCCTTTTGCCTTCGACAGAGCAAGGTTCAAACTTTTAACTTGTTGCTGGCAGGGACTGTGGTCTCCTGATTCAAACTCATTAGCGACAGCTACTTTATACGCTCCCTGCACATCTTTTAATCTTTCCTGGAGCTCTTTTAGGGCGAGGCGAGGGCTTTCCTCCCTCATTGACTTGGAAACCTGACATTGAAAATAGTCCTGGCTGTTTTTAAACCTTTCCATTATCTGGGTCCTGTCCTGTTTTAGCTTATGAAGTTCTCCCGATAATCTTTCTTCTGACATAACCCTTTCCTGGTAGTTCTCTGCGCATTCCCATAACGCTGCCTGTAATGTTTCATTCATTCTGTCTTGGAATTGGACCTGTTACTGTAGACAGACCAACCAATTGCTTTCTCTGCTGCCAATTTGTGGTCTTTGCTTGCTGTCCACTGGGCTGCAGCATCAGCTGGACGTTCAGCTTGCAATAGACTAAGCACCCATTCCTTAGTTACATTGACCTTCTTATACACATAGGAGGAAATCCTCTCTTCCATTTTGGTTCTTTGCCTTAAACAAGCACTCTCCACATCACACCCCTTGTACCAGAGTCCTGTCGTGGTCGCCATTTTGTAAGGGGGTGGTCTCTATGAGGGGGTCAGGTTCCCTTCTGACCAACTTGAGTGGTTCGAATCGCTCCCACTCCCTTGGGTTCGAGACTCTGGATTTATTTGGGGGATGTGACAAAGTGCAAAGGACACTGGTTTGATGCAAAAGAACTTTGGTTTTATTACAGTCAAGGTAATACAAGCTTATTACTCTCGTAAGAAAATACAAGGCCAAACTTACAATCACTCTAATAAAGGACAATACAAGGAAAGGTACAAGGTCAAACTTATAATCACTCTAATAAAGAACCATACACTACACATTCAAAGGGGGCTACAGTAAAATTATACCTCCCATCTCCCAATACCTTATTCCAGCTAGGTTGGACTCCAGGGCAGGCAGGGACTATGCTTACCAATCCTTTTGACAGTTAACGGTAGATCATGGTTTCAGGGTTTACTGCGTGCGGTAGGGTCTGCTTGCTGTAGACCGAACATCGGAGAAAACTTCTTGCTGCGCAATCTTCAGTTGGGTTCAGTCCACTGATGCGGTAAGGTGCGTTTTGGATCTACGGAGTAAGTACCTGGTTTTCTTCGTTAGAAATAGGTTGCTCAGTCTTTTAGGTAATGTTTTACCCGTTGGTAGGTCAGGATTAGATTGTAGAGTGGAAGCTTTTAGATTCTTCGTTTTTCCCCGTTGGAGTTTGGTTCGCGTTTGGTCGATCGCGGTGGTTTTTCCGTTGATACCACGTTGACTGTGGTCGGTTGCTGCCGTGATGGTGATGTTCTTCTTTCCTTCAGGACTTCAGGACTTCGAGGCTGGAGAAGGTAGTTTACAACTGTCGCGTTGGTTTCTCTCCTTGTCTTGATGGCATACTCACAGTATAGCACCTGGTGTAGTATGGCATACTCTTCGTTGAGACAGGGGGCCAGTTATACGACTTCAATGTTTCTAATCTTGGCACCAAATCTGTTCAAAGTCCTTTGTAATATTTTGTCGGGCTCATTAAAAGTTGGTTTGTTTTGGGTGAGTTGATGTTCGAAAACTGTTTCCTGATGGAAATATTAGTTTGGCAATTGCAATGTCATTTTGTGCTTGGTTTTCGCAATACATGCTGGATTGGGCCTCTTTGTGGTGCATATGCTGAAATGGTTTTCCAGACCCAGGTTGATGGGTAGCTATCTCTGGGTGATTTTGTGATGTAAATGTTTCTTGTGGGGGAAGGATTCTCGAATATTCATTCCTCCAGACAGGTTAACTTAGTCCTCACACCCAGGTGGCCTCATTTAATCAGACTGTCTCCTGCTAGTTCGTTAGGCCCGCCCACAGTCTTGAGTTTGCCTTTTAAAATCCAAAATTCTATTAAAGTTGGTAGTTTCTTTCATAAGCACTTTAGAGTTCCAAACTTTTTGGTAGATAGTCCCAAATTAAATTTCCTTTTGAATGAGCCAAAACACTGGGGGGGTTTCTTGTGAATTTTGCACCTTCTTCACTGCCTACATTCCGCCGAAAAAATCCGATTTTCATTGCATACTGCCGAAATACCACTGGAGCTGCATATGACCTGGAAAAGATGGTTTTAAGCTTTGTTAAGTGGGCGGGGATGGGCGGAGTGCACGGAGACGCTATTTTGAAAATCGCGAACTGTCAGCTAAAGCAGCACCTCAGTATTTCAAAGGTGAACAGTGACTTTACAGTGGGATTTAGAGTGGAAAAGGTATTTTTATTGGTACTGAGTAACATTAAGATTTTAAGGCATTTTAGTTATATTTTTTTCATTTAAAAATATTGTGGAGATTTAAAAAGAATAGGGCAGTACCATCTCAGTCTGTATTGCTGACTACCAGTCGAATGGAAGAACTAGATGTGAGAAGGTTTATAAATGAACGCTTTGCTTGAATGTGGAGAACTGTGTTTTGGGACCCTGATGACCGTTACCCCAAAAGTCTGGCATCTGTACAAGAGTGCTTGAATTCAATTCAAATGTTTATGTACAAATGTCAAAAATATACAACAATTTTAAAACTTTCTTTCTTTCTTTCTTTCTTTCTTTCTTTCTTTCTTTCTTTCTTTCTTTCTTTCTTTCTTTCTTTCTTTCTTTCTTTCTTTCTTTCTTTCTTTCTTTCTTTCTTTCTTTCTTTCTTTCTTTCTTTCTTTCTTTTTGAGTGTAACTTGTTACTATGCGAATAATAGTAATTCATGACATTGTCTGTATTTTAGTGTACCTTTGTTTCTATTTGATGACATCATCTGTATGTTAAACGATTCAGAAAGTAGTTGGCCGTGATTGTCTTCATGCAAAGAAATAAGAGTTCAAAGGATTTTTAGGTATAAGAGATGGAACTGGCTTTTGTCACACACACACTGAACACCAGACACAGTGGACTCTCGGAAGGTGTGTCACAAGCCGCCACGGAACTCGGAGATAGCTAGAGCTGCTTTTGTGGAGTATCTCAGTAACTTCCTTATTGGGTTTGTTTAGTATGAATGTCTAAATAAAAGCTTCGATCCTGCCTTTACTACAACTGAGTGTATGCATAATTCAACGTTTAAAGCAACGAAACGAAAAGAGCAAGACAGCCTTATAACACTTTCTTTCTTTCTTTCTCCTCCTCTTCCTCTTGTGGCTCCTGAGCCTGACCCTCTGGCGCAATTGTTGCTGGTAACGGCTGGTCTCGTATGATCACCAGATTGTGGAGCATGCGGCAAGTCACCACGAATCTGGAGCCCTCCTCGGTCTTCTGTCTCTCTGGTTCCTTTCTCCTCCAGCAGCTGGTGCTGCTCTGCCTGGCCTCATCTCCTCCTCCAGCTGTGGCTCAGGGGGTAGCATACTCGCCTCTGAGTCAGAAGGTTGTAGTTTCAAGTTCCACTCCAGGGACTTGAAACAATCTAGGCTGATTCTCCAGTGCAGTGCTGAGGGAGTACTGCACTGTTGGAGGTGTCAACTTTCAGATGAGATGTTAAATCAAGGCCCTGTCTGCTCTCTCAAGCGAACGTAAACGATCTCACGGCACTATTTTGAAGTGGAGCAGAGATTTATCCCCGGTTTCCTGGCCAATATTTATTCCTCAATCAACATAACAAAAAAACAGACTATCTGGTCATTATCACATTGCCGTTTGTGGGAGCTTACTGTGTGCAAATTGGCTGCTGTGTTTCCTGCATTACAACAGTGCCGACACTTCAAAATTACTTCATTGGCTGTAAATCACTTTGAGATGTTCGGTGGTTGTGAAAGGCGCTATATAAATGTGAGTCTTTCTTTCTGATTACTTCTGCAGACCAAGGGGGATCCCTAACAAGATGCCCATGACCAAGCGCTCCCTTTCTCCTGCAGACTCCTATAAGTTATCCAATAAGGTAGAGTAGCACAGCTCTTATTCTATTTAGGTGAAGCTCTCAGAAAATTTCTGGAATAAATGTTGATAGAGTGTTGGTGAAGTCTTGAGAATGTATCCCTGAAAGTCTCCTGATGTGTTTGAAAAGTCCTCTTCAAACCTCCAGCAGCAAGTGAACATTAAAACTTTAAGTTGTGTTCGAAATCCTCTGCAATGTCTTTACTCCCAATCATCAGAATGCTGTTGGGAGAGGATGTTAGTTCAAGTACTAGCCACCAAAATGACATGCAGCCCCCTTAATGAGTGCTAACAGGCAATTTAAGTGGCATTCAGCCACTTAACTATTCTCTGGGTGGCCATTCTGAGTGCAAGCTTCAATCCCTCGACCAAGATGACGTATCTTGCGCTAACATGGGCTAAACCATCATTTCAGCTTAAGATTCCCACAACATGGCCACCTCAAAGGCTCTTCAGCACCAAAAGTAGCCGGATAAAATCGCCCCCATAAACTTTTGAAACACAGCGGCCGCATTTGCCCCGTGCTGGGATTGGACCGTATAATTCGAATTAAGTGTTTTTTTAGCGCTGACGCAGGAAGCATGGATTTGGATTCTTTGATCAAAAATAATTGTCGTGGTACTGGAGCACTAACAGAGTGTCGGCCAACGCTCATGGAACATGATGCTCCAAGCTGCGTTCAGCACATCGGGGCGGCGCTGATGACATCAGCATGACACGGATGTGCCGTGTCACGCTGACGCCTCACAACATTCCTCCCCTACTTTTAAAGGGGAGGGCCGCTGTGAACCTCGTTAGTGGCGCCCACTGGGCCACCGGGGAGGTGTTGACTGGGCCAGTGGCCTGGCACCCAAAAGTGGGTGCCGGTCTACATGTTGGCGGCCCGGTCACAACAGCGGCCTCCATCGTCGGGCCGACTGAAAAGTTGTCCGACAGAAAAAAGATGGCAGCCGCTGCGCTACCACTCCCCTATAAGGGCAGCCTGTGCGCCACAGCCACCACAGCTTCTCACAACGAGAAGCTGTCGGTGGCATCGCCGCATGCTGACCTTGCGCCCTGCGGGGTATTTTCCCTCGAGGGGCGCTAAGGGGTCGATGTGGGCGATAAGGGGTTGGCGCGCATGGCGATGACATCACCGCCGTGCGAGCACCGTGCCAGTGCTCTAATCGTGTGGTGCGGTGCAAACCATTTTTAGCCAGCGGAACCCCGGGGGCTAATCCGCACGGGTTAATGTGGCCACCACACCCACACGCTAGCTCATTAGCGCACCGTTATCGCCGGCCGGCGGTGCTACCTGGCACTGGGCAAAGTTGCAATTTCGACCCCACAGACTTTTCATCACAGCAGGGGTTAGTGTAAAAGCATCAAAGATTGTTTTCAATAAAGCTGTGGCTCGAGAAAAGCAATAACAGGAAGTTGCAGTTTGTAGTGAAAAGGCATGGAGCCTCTCATCTATGTTTGGCAATCTGTTTGAATAACTAGATGGTCATAAAACATCAGATTGTGTTGCATCCAACAGGAAGAGAACAGCAAAAGAAAATGGTATAAAGAGATGCCATGCTTTTGCCAGAAAGAAGGAAAGAAAGAAAGGGGCTATTGCTGCCTTTGAGACTCGGTAGTGTGAAGAGGCTTGGAGAAGCTATCTTCACTGGTCCTCGTTAGATCCACGCACACTAAGTTTTGGAGGTGGGGCTAATGTGCGTTAATTTGTAGTTGGTTAGGGTGTTTAATGTATTGTCAATAATAATTGACATGAACTATCAAACATATTACTGTCTCTTGTTGTACGAATCTTTTAAATGGGAAAAAGACTTATCCAACATGCTCCTCTCCTCCTCCTCACCTTTCCCCCCACTCCTTCCTTCTCCCTCACCCTCCATTTCTCTCCTTCTCGCCCTTCTGTCCTCTCTCACTTTTCCTCCTCTTTCTCCTCCTATTCAAAACCTCTCTCCTTCCTTCTGATCACAGCTTCTCTCCCTCCTCCCAATCGTGTCTTCTCTTCCTCTTCCAGATCAAGGCCTATCTCCCACCTCCTGACAGCGGCCTCTCTCCCTCCTCCCATTAGCGGCCTCTCTTCCTTCTCCCGATCCCAGACTCTCTCCCTCCTCCCAATAGCGGCCTATCTCCCTTCCCCCTATCCCGGTCTCTCTCACCCCTCCCGATAGCGGCCTCTCTCCCTTCTCCCGATCCCGGTCTCTCTCCCTCCTCCCGATCCCGGTCTCTCTCCCTCCTCCTGATTGCCGGGACTGACTTCAATGAAGAGTAACAATCAGGCGGGTTGTAAAACCAACGTTGCAGCCAAACTTATCCGTTTCATGATGTGTGGGTTAAAATTGCCCCATTATGCCAAGTTTACTTGTTTATATGATATAAAATTTTCTAATCATTTATCGGCAATTATAACTAATTGCTTGATTTAAGATTTTATCGGGTCTCATCTTCATGTTTCAGATACAATTCGCCACAAAGCTGGAAGTTGTTTTGTTTAAAGTGCTTAAATGTACCCTGAGGAAGAACAGGTTAAATTGGAACGGTTCTAATTTCTTGGAGTGAGGCAAGGGAAAATGAGCTCGCAATCGCACTAACTGGATTTTGCTGCAGTGAAAAATGGCTTTGGTCAAAAGGGTCTTTGCAAATCAAACCAAGGTGGGAAACAGCTCAGATGTCAGCTTGTAAAACACATTGGTGAGATCCTCATGCGCACAAGGGAATTTGAGCATCCGTCCTCAGGACTGCAGGGCATAGATTCTACCAAGATATTCTTCACTTCAAGCACAAAGCAATACAGTCTCTGATTATATTTGTTTTTCTTGTCCTCCATTTACAGAAACGTGTTGAGGCTAAGGACATTTTGTG
Organism: Pristiophorus japonicus; assembly: GCF_044704955.1. NCBI lineage: Eukaryota > Metazoa > Chordata > Chondrichthyes > Pristiophoridae > Pristiophorus > Pristiophorus japonicus. The sequence continues at coordinate 505,251,321 of NC_091977.1, read as the reverse complement.
CTGCAGCATTATATTGTCACCTAGGGAGGCAGGGCCATGACAAATGTTCACCAACTTGTTAACTTTGAGAATAAATAGCCCAAGGAAAGAAAACATACGTGATTTATTAAGTTGTATAAACCATGGTTCAATACAAGTCAGACGCTTCTATTCTGAGGGCCAATTTAAAGATAAGCACACGCAAGGTCTGTGACGAGAATTTTGAATAGATAAATAGAGCGCCGGCTTTAACCTTCGATGCTCAGAGGGGACGGGGCGTGCAAGGGGTTAAGATCACGGCACTGTGATGGTCACCCTGTCCGGATTCAACTTGCGCCACTCATTATTTATACTGCCGTGATTCAGTTATTTGCCATGATATTTCCGGGGAGGTCGGCGGGGAGAGGGGGGAGGCGGTGGGGCGGGTGGTGCAGAGGAGTGCGAGAGCATGAAAGTCCTGCCGAATTTAACGCCAAATTCAGCCTGACTGGCGGCCGTGAGCCAATACCGGTGGTTGAAAACTAAAATACGGGGAATGCATCCCCAGCACAGCGTGCACGCATCCACCGCATTTTATATGGCTGCGGACATCGGGGCATCCAAGTTTCCCGCCATGGAGAAGTGGGTCACTTCATTAACAGAAGAACATAAGAACATAAGAAATAGGAGCAGGACTAGGCCACCTGGGCCCCCTAGCCTGCTCCACCATTTAATAAGATCATGGCTGATCTGATCCTGGGCTCAGCTCCACTTCCCTGACGTTCCACATAACGCTATCGCTCAAAAATCTGTGTACCTCCACATTAAATATATTCAATGACCCAGTTTCCACAGTTCTCTGGGGCAGAGAATTCCACAGATTTATAATCTTCTGAGAGAAGGAATTCTTCCTCTTCTCAGTTCTAAATAGTTCTGAAACTATGCCCCCTAGTTCTAGATTCCGCCATGAGGGGAAACATCCTCTCTGCATCTACGTTGTTGAGCCCCCTCAGAATCTTATATGGTTCAATAAGATTACCTCACATTCTTCTAAACACCAATGAGTATCGGTCCAAACTGCTCAACCTTACTTCATAAATCAACCCCTTCATCTGGGGAATCAACCAAGTGAACCTTGTCTGAACTGCCTCCAATGCAAATATATCCCTCCTTAAATAAGGTGACCAAAACTGTACACAGTCCTCCAGGTGTGGTCTCACCAATACCCTGTACAATTGGAGCAGGACTTCCTTGCTTTTATACTCCCTTTGCAATAAAGGCCAACATTCCATTTGCCTTTCTGATTACTTGCACACTAACTTTTTGTGCCTCATGCACAAGGACCCTTTGTACTACAGCATTTTGTAATTGCTCTCCATTTAAATAATAATTTGCTTTTTTATTTTTCCTGCCAAAGTGAATAACCTCACACTTTTCCACATTATACTCCATCTGCCAAATGTTTGCCCACTCACTTAGCCTGTCTATATCCCTTTGCATATTTTTTGTGTCCTCCTCACAACTTGCTTTCCCACTCATCTTTGTATCATCAGCAAATTTGGCTGCCTTACACTCATCGAAGTCATTAAAATAGATTATAAATAGTTGAGGTCCCAGCACCGATCCCTGTGGCACCCCACTAGTTACCGTTTACTAAGAAGTAAATGACCCATTTATCCCGATTCTCTGTTTTCTGTTAGTTAGCCAATCCGCTATCCATGCTAATATATTAGCCCCAAACTCATGACCTTTTATCTTGTGCAGTAGCCTTTTATGTAGCACCTTATAGAATGCCTTCTGGAAATCCAAATACACCACATCCACTGGTTCCCCCTTATTTACCCTGCTTGTTACATCCTCAAAAAACTCCAGTAAATTTGTCAAACATAGAACCATGCTAACTCTGCTTGACTGTATTATGTTTTTCCAAATGTCCTACTACTGCTTCCTTAATAATGGACTCCAGCATTTTTCCAACGACAGTTATAAGGCTAACTGGTCTATAGTTTCCTGCTTTCTGTCTGCCTCCTTTTTAAAATAGGGCATTACAATTGCAGTTTTCCAATCCGCTGGGACGTCTCCAGAATCCTGGGAATTTTGATAGATTACAACCAATGCATCCACTATCTCTGAAGCCACTTTTCATAAGAGCCTAGGATTCAAGCCATCAATCCAGGGGACTTGTCCATCTTTAGTCCTATTATTTTACCGAGTACGACATAATTAGTGGTAGTGATTGTATTACGTTCCTCCCTCCCTAAAGCCCCTTGATTATCCATTATTGGGATGTTTTTAGTGTCTTCCACTGTGACGATCGATACAAAATATTGTTCAACGTCCGCCATTTCCCTGTTCCCCATTATTCATTCCCCAGTCTCACCCTCTAAGCGACCAATGTTTACTTTAGCCACTCTCTTCCTTTTTATATAAGTGTTACTATCTGTTGCGCTTGCTATCTGTTTTTATATTTCTTGTTAGTTTACTCTGATAATCTATCTTACCTCTCTTTATTATTTTTTAGTCGTCCTTTGCTGGTTTTTAATAATTTCCCAATCCTCGGGCTTCCCACTAATCTTGGCCACGTTGTATGGCATTGTTTTCAATTTGATGCCACCTTTTATTTCCTCACAGATGGTTATCCTTTCTTTTACAGTTTTCCCCTCTCATTGGGATATATTTTTGTTGCAAGTTATGAAATACAGGCAACTCTCGATTATCCACACACGGATGCAACGAGAAACCGTTGTAACGGCATTTAAAATTCCGTGTGTCTCTCGCAGCTGCCGCTGACGTCGGAGGCCTTTCGTCCCGGGAAGGCATCGGGCCGCTGTTCTCGGAGTCCTTTTGGCCTGGGAAGGCAGTGCACTCCGGAAACCCGGAGCTAGACAATTTCCTCCTCGAGGCCACCTGCATGCATGTTGGTAATGTCAATACTTAACTGCCTTATTACTGTTTGTAGCTGATTGCACAGTATTTATTCATTGAAGTTTTAACTTTATAATGTCAACTCGTTCTAACGGAGAAATTGTTTACCCGGCATAGCCCAATCCCCGAGAGACCCGGATAATTGAGAATTGCCTGTATCTCCTTAAATGTCTGCCACTGCTCATCAACCGTCCCACACTTTATTCTATTTTCCCAGTCCACTTTAGCCAACTCTGCCTTCATACCTTTGTAGACTCCCTTATTTAAGCTTAGGACTCTAGTTTGAGATCCAACTTTCTCATCTTCCAACTGAATTTGAAATCTACCATGTTATGGTCACTCATTCCTAGAGAATCCTTTATTAGGAGATCGTTTATTAATCCTGTCTCATTACACAGTACCTGATCTAAGATAGCCTGCTCACTGGTTGGTTCCGCAACACACAATTCAAGGAAACTATCCTGGATACACTCTGTGAACTCTTCTTCAAGGCTACCCTGGCCAATTTGCATTGTCCACTCAATATGAAGATTAAAATCGCCCATGATTATTGCCGTTCCTTTATTACAAGCCTCCATTATTTCTTGATTCATATTCCATCTAACAGTGTAGCTACTGTTAGGGGGCCTATAGACTACGCCCACCAGTGACTTTTTCCCCATATAGAAACATAGAAACATAGAAAATTGTTGCAGGAGCAGGCCATTCGGCTCTTTGAGCCTGCACCACTATTCAATATGATCATGGCTGATCCTGCAACCTCAGTACCCTACCCCTGTCTTCTCTCCATACCCCTGATCTCTTTAGCCGTAAGGGCCACATCTAACTCCCTTTTGACTATGTCCAACGAACTGGACTCCACAACTTTCTGTGGCAGAGAATTCCACAGGTTCACAACTCTCTGGGTGAAAAAATGTCTCCTCATCTCGGTTCTATATGGCTTACCCTTTATCCTTAGACTGTGTCCCCTGGTTCTGGACTTCCCCAACATCGGGAACATTCTTCCTGCATCTAACCTGTCCAGTCCCTTCAGAATTTTATAGGTTTCTATTAGATCCCCTCTCATTCTTCTAAATTCCAGTGAGTATAAGCCTAGCCAATCCAGTCTTTCCTCATATGTCAGTCCTGCCATCCCGGGAATCAGTCTGTTGAACCTTTGCTGCACTCCCTCAATAGCAAGCACGTCCTTCCTCAGATTAGGAGACTAAAACTGCACACAATACTCAAGGTGTGGTCTCACCATGCCATTACAACTGCAGCAAGACCTCCCTGCTCCTACACTCAATTCCCCTCCCTATGAAGGCCAACATGCCATTTGCTTTCTTTACTGCCTGCTGTACCTGCATCCCTACCTTCAATGACTGATGTACGATGACACCCAGGTCTCGTTGCACCTCCCCTTTTACTAATCTGTCACCATTCAGATAATAATCTGCCTTCCTGTTTTTGCCATCAAAGAGGATAACCTCACATTTATCCTGCATCTGCCATGCATTTGCCCATTCACCTAACCTGTCAAAGTCCCAATGCAGCCTCTTAGCATTCTCCTCGCAGCTTGCCCTGCCACCCAGCTTAATGTCATCTGCAAACTTGGAGATCTTACATTTAATTCTTGTGTCTAAATCATTAATGTATATTGTAAATAGCTGGGGTCCCAGCACTGAACTCTGCGGCACCCCACTAGTCACTGCCCGCCATTCTGAAAAGGACCCGTTTATTCCTACTGTTTGCTTCCTGTCTGCCAACCAGTTCTCTATCCACGTCAATACATTACCCCCAATACCATGTACTTTAATTTTGCACACTAATCTCTTGTGTGGGACCTTGTCAAAAGGCTTTTGAAAGTCCAAATACACCACATCCACTGGTTCTCCCTTAACTCAATGTAATTTTTTGAGTTACATCCTGAAAAAATTCCAGAAGGTTTGTCAAGCATGAGTTCCCTTTCATAAATCCATGCTGACTTGGACCGAACCTGTCACTGCTTTCCAAATGCGCTGCTATTAATCCTTATCTCCACCCAAACAGATTCAACATCTTGATCTTCTGAGCCAATATCGTTTCTCACTAATGCATTGATCTCATCCTTTACTAACAGTGGTACCCCACCTCCTTTTCCTTTCTGTCTATCCTTCCGAATTATAAAATACACCTGAATATTTGGTTCCCAGCCTTGGTCACCTTGCAACCATGTCTCTGTCATGGCTATCAGATCATACCCAATTTTATCTATTTGTGCCGTCAACTCATCTATTTTGTTACAAATTCTGCGTGCATTCAGATAAAGTGCTTTTAAATTTGTTTCTTTACCATTTTGTCTTGCTTTGACCCCACTTTCTGATACACTCTTCTGTTTATACATTCTGTTCCTTCCTGTCATGCTCTGGTTTTCAATTCCCCCAATGCTACCCTGCTCTATTACCTTCTTCTTATTTGTTAAATTTCCACTCACTTGAACACGCCCCCCCGCTTCCCCCCACTAATAGTTTAAAGCCCTCTCTACAGCCCTCATTATTTGATTCACCAGGACCTTAGTCCCAGCACGGTCTAAGTGGAGCCCATTTCCATGGAACAGCTCCCTCTTACTCTAGCACTGGTGCCAGTGTCCCACGAACCAGAACCCATTTCTCCCACACCAATCTTTGAGCCACATGTTTAACTTTCTGATCTTATTTACCCTATGCAAATTGATCATGGCTCAGGTAGTAATCCAGGGATTATTACCTATGTGGTTCTGCTTTTTAATTTGGCCCCTAGCTGCTCATAAACCCTCAGCAGCACCTCACCGCTATGTCATTGGTACCTACGTGGACCATGACAACTGAATTTTCCCCCTCCCACTCCAAGTTCCTCGCCAGCCCAGAGGAGATGTCCTTAACCTTGGCATTGGGCAGGCAACGCACCTACGGGACTCACGCTATCGGCTGCAAAGAACTGTATCTATCCCCCTAATGATATTGTCCCCTACAACTACAACCTTTCTTTTTACTCTCCCACTTGAATGGTCCCCCTGTAGCATGGTGCTGTGGTCAGTTTGCTCATTCTCCTTGCAGTCCCTTCTCTCGTCCACACAGGGAGTAAGAGCCTCAAACCTGTTGGACAAGAGCAAGGGCTGAGGCTCCTCCATCATTCCATCCTGAGTGCCAGTACCTTCCTTACTTGTAGTCCTTGACCACGGATCAAATTTGAATTCATTAATCTAATTGGTGTGACTAGCTCCTGGATCGCAGCATCCAGGTAACTCACCCCCCTTACCTTGCAGCTGCACACATCCCTCTCTTTCTATGCACTTCCTCACACCCTCCTCATCTATATGCAATGTCATATCTTTCCCTCATAGTCATCCTCAATAAATGTTCCCTATCCATCAGATAAACATATACCATTACTCACTCATAGGTCACAGGAGGTGCTCCAAGAGGGCGGCGATGACAAATCCTCAGTGGAGGTCACCCCCTCAGAGCATGCACCACCCCAGGACTCATGCAGACCATGCATCAGCTCAGATACACACATCCTGTGAGATGCTTGAAGACTCTGTGGAGGATTAAAGACTTGAATAGGAACTGTCAAGGTAGGAATGTATTAAGTCATCATTATATTTCTGGAGCAGTAGCAAAAATGTGTGATGTACTGGCTGCTGTTTCAGACACAATGTGCACGCTTGCAGAGAGATTAGAGGAGTCCGTCTCAAGCATGAGTGGCATGATGTCGCAAACTTTTGCGATGATGTCTTCTTCCATGGAAAGAATATCTAACTGCATGAAGCATCAAACGTGGCAATCACACGAGGGCATGCGGGCCTTCACCAATGGCTTGCACACTTTGAATGCCACCTGAAATAGGATGAGTGATACCCTAGTCTTGGCCGTTCATCACTCCACTGATCTGCAGCAAAGTTTTCCCGAGCTCATTTCTAGCAGGGAAGTGCGGGTGGGCTTTGAGAGGAATGATGTTGAAAGGGGACGTGGAAGTGGTGAATCAACTCAAAGCGCTTCCACTTCTAACCCGTTGTTGCTCCCCTTCCCTCCCCCATGCGCTCCTCCCCCCCCACCTCAGTCAGTTCCCCACATGCTGTCTCGTGACCCGATGACCAACTCTGCCTGCGCACATGTGCAGGTTGAGTTATCTTTGCCAGGGCCCTCATGGGCTCCAAAACCCAGAGGACGTCTGCCAAGAGCATCTCAGCAGTCAGAGCAGGGATCTGAGCAGCCTGCCTTTACCTCTGCTGAAGCCACAGGGGTTGCACCATGTAGAAGTGCTACGAAGAGGAAGAGTGAAGATTTGTGCTTTTGTGGGCCGGCGACTGCGAGATCCTGCAAATGTCTTCGGAAAATCCCTGGAAGGATCCAGAGGCTAAAAATTGAGGGCGGTGGTGACTTTGACAGCCACTGGTAAAGCGTGGCCATCAGGTCCAGTTGGCAGCTGCTCTTCTTCCAGCAGGCTGCAAATGTCGTCCACCATCTGACCCAAAACTCTGAGCTTGCTGAGATACTGGTGTCCCGACATGTTGAGGAAACTCTGCCTGAAGACCCTGCATGCCGGGTATGTCCTCCTGCGAACTGCACCTCTCTGCTGATCCCCTCTCTCCTGTGGAACTGCAGGTCTGTTGTTGCTCCGACTGTTCCTGCTGGTGCTTCTGGTGCTGCTCCTGCTGGTGCTGGTGCTGCTGCTGGTGCTGGTCACCTTGCTCCTCATCTGAATTCCAAAGTAATACAGTGTGAGTGGCACCCCTCCTGATCTGATAGATCAGAGCTCCAAGCTGCAGATCAGACGTACAAACCTCTAAAGTGTAGAGGAAACCTCCAAATTTGTAAAAGTAATCTGTCAGCACAAGTACCGTGAACAAAGACTTGCACACACGCAGGAAAGAAAGCAGCTGTCAGGTATCAGTATGTCTTGGCATATTTCTCTGTTGTGCCTTCAGCCCCTTCAATTGGCGCTGTCTTCTCGCCTTGCTTTCACTGCCGAGTTCCAGGAAGCCCGGGAGACCTGCGGACCCGCAATTAAATTGCAAAAGCCATGTTAATATCGCTGCAAATTGAGCAATTCACATATTGAAATTGACAACCTGGCACTCCTGAGGGGGTTGTGCGCACATAATCTAACACTCTGTAGTGAAATGCAGAAGTAGGTGGGTTGGAGCCGGCTTCCCAACGCGCTCGCATTTTACCATGACTTTCCCTCGCCCTCCCACCCACACCCAAATCCATGAGCTCACCCACGTTAAACTTTCCTCCGAAGGGAATTAAGGGATAGTGTTTATTAATGATAAAAATGATTCTGTGCATGTATAAATGGTGAAAGTGCATATTATATGGAAAGGCTGCAGTTTGAAGAGACAAAACTGATACGTTCCCCAAGTTCATATCTTCTCTGGCTGGCAGAGCTTAAGGGACAAAGGAAGCATGGCTTTGAAACCCATCAAAGCGAAAAGGTGTTAATTGGAAAGCCATTGTGATATATTCACAGAGCACAGCACACACAGCTTCCTAACATGGCAGGCAGCTCTCTCGGAAGTGTCCGGAAATCTGCCTGGTTGTGTTTATTATTAACCCTGCACTTGCAGTACACAATACGTCCACATCCGGCGTGTGGCGCCACAAACATTACACTTCTCCCTCCTGAATGAAGAAGCCATCATAACAAACATCATGCATAACTTTCATGTTTATACATAACACAGGATATAAAATTATTTTTTTTCCATATTTACAAATGTAACTTCACCACTTGTCTTCTGTTTCTAAGAAGATATCTTCACTCTCGAACAGAACCTTCCAAACATGGTGTTGAATCTAAACTCATTCAAGGCTCATCCTGAGGAACGTTTTCCTCCATGGAATTTCCTTGATTTTCATTTGAACTCACTCTAACTTCAGGCTCTTTGTTTTCCTGACTCGGACTCAGGCTTTCATTCTGATACTTTACTGGATTTGTTTCCAGTATATTGGATTTAGGATTTGTTACTGGTATATCAAAACTATCTGATGAGTCAGAAATAATTGAATCATTCCCATCTTCAGCTCCTTCCATGTCTGTAGGTAAAATATGATCAATATAACAAACCTAACCTGACCATTATCAAACATCTTTACCAAATATGTGCGAGGACCACATATCTTCACCATTCTTCCTGGTAACCACTTTAACCATTCATGGTGATGGTTCTTCACTCTCACCTTCTGGTTTAATTTCACACTTCTCTCTTTTACTCTGCCTCTATCCTGATTCTCTTTCTGTCTTAATTGTGTCTCTTCTACGGACTGTGCTAAATTTGGCTTTAATAACGAGAATCTGATTCGTGGCTGTCGTTTGAGAAACAACTCTGCTGGTGTTCTACCAGTAGTTGTATGAGGAGTATTTCGATATGTAAGTAGAAAATTAGCCAATTTGTGATCCAATGACAACTGTCGTTTCCTTGGATTTGGATCTAACATTTGTTTTATGAGGGCACGTTTTACAATTTGTACAGTGCGCTCTGCTGCACCATTCGAAGCATGATTGTATGATGGAACCTTGGTATGTTTCACACCATTTTTGCTCGTGAATTGTGCAAATTCTTCTGAACGAAATTGTGGTCCATTATCCAAAACAATTTCTTCAGGGAGGCCAAATGAATAAATAATTTTCGTAAAATGTCCAATGTTTTACTTGTTGTTATTTTCCAGATTGGAAACACCTCAACGCACTTCGAATGGCTATCAATCACAATGAACAATTGTTGTTCTTCTAACTCAGCAAAATCAATATATAGCCTTTGCCACACCCCGGGAGGCCATTTTCATGGCTGTAATGGTACTGATGGTGGTTGCTTGCTTACCGATTGACATGTCGTACACTGACTCACGATGTACTCTATATCTTTATCAAGACCTGGCCACCATAAATAACTGCATGCAAAACTCTTGGTCAAGCACATTCCCAGGTGCTGGTCATGGAGGTCTCCTATTAATTTGGACCTGAATTTATTTGGTATAACCACTCTTGCACCCCACATGATACAATCTTTATCGACTGATAATTCATTCCTACAAATGAAGAATGGATGAATATCTTTGTCTATAACCTGGTTTGGCCATCCATTTGCAATATAATCATACACCTTTGACATCACTGGGTCACGTTTGGTTGCTCTACCAATGTCTTCAGCTGTGACGGGCAGTTCAGCAATGTATGAAAAATAAAACACTTCTTCCCTATCGGGTGTAACTTGTGATGGGGAAGGCAATCTAGACATTGCATCAGCATTACTGTGATCAGCTGATCATCTATATTCAATATCATATGTGTATGCTGACAAAATCAAAGCCCATCTCTGCATTCGGGCTGCAGCTAATGTTGGAACTGGGGACTTTGGATGGAGGATTGCTGTTAGGGGCTTATGGTCCGTAATGATGATAAGCTTATGACCATAAAAGTATTTGTGAAACTTCTTGACCCCAAAAATTAATGCCAAAGCTTCCCTTTCAATTTGCGCATAATTACTCTCACTGGCACTGAGAGTGCGTGAAGCAAAAGCAATTGGTCTCTCCTCCTCACTACTTAATACATGAGAGATTACTGGCCCAACTCCATACAGAGAGACATCACATGCTAGCTTAATCTCCTTAGATATGTCATAGTGAACTAACATGGTGCTCTCTACCAATTTGCTTTTACACTCCTTGAATGCTGTATTGCATTCTTTTGACCACTTCCAATGGACCTGTTTTTTCAAAAGTTCATTTAGTGGATGTAATACTGTAGCCAAATTTGGTAGGAACTTCCCTTAATAATTCAAAAGACCCAAGAATGAACAAAGTTCAGTGACATTCCTGGGAATGGGTGCATTTCTAATTGCATCCAATTTTTCCATGGTTGGATGTAAACCATCTTTGTCTACTCTGTACCCTAAGTACTCCACTGAGTTTTTAAATAACTCACACTTACGAGCAGACACTTGTACTCTGTCCTTCTCTAGCCATTTGAGGACTTCATTCAATATGTTATTATGAATTTGCCTATTTGGTGCTGAAATTAGTATGTCATCCAAATAACATGCTACCCCTTCAATAGTTTGCAAAATCTGGTTCATCACCCATTGGAATATGGCAGGGGCGGAAGACACTCCAAACGATAGCCTATTAAATTGATATAGGCCCCGATGAGTATTTATAGTCAAACATGACTTGGACTCCTCATCTAGTTCAAGCTGTAAGTAAACATTCGTAAGATCCAGTTTTGAGAAGATCTGACCACCTGTCAGTGTTGTGAACAAATCTTCTATATTCGGTAATGTATTGGGGACATTACCCTCTAGAACCTGGTTTATAGTTACTTTATAATCACCACACAATCTTACCTTACCATCGGACTTAGGTACAACAACAATGGGTGTAGCCCAATTACATCGATCCATCTTACAAATAATGTTCTCAGTCTCCAGTCTTTTGAGTTCTTGCTCAACTTTCTCCTTGAGTGCATATGTACGGCACGTGGCTTGTAGTAAACCGATCTAGTGTCCTTCTGTACCCTGACACTCACCTTGAAGCCTTGGATCGGACTGCCCGTTTCGCAGAACACCTTCGGTTATTGCTTGATAACCTCATCCGTTGTTGAAAATGTCGCTTCCGCACAAAAAATCTTACTCCAATCCAGCTTCAGTGAGCTCAACCAATTTCTTCCTAGTAAGGCAGACTTGTCTCCTTTCACTGCTATTAGAGGCAAGTTCTGAAATTGAACTTTATATTTCACTGGTACGGTGATACGACCTACCACAGGAATTTTCTCTCCCGAGTAGCCTCGCAGCTATATCTTCGATTTCTCCAGTTGGAAATCACGCAATTTGTCGCGATATAGTGACTCCGGTACTACACTCACGGATGCACCCATGTCAATTTCCATTGGTATCTTGAATCCCGCAACATCTATGTGGATTTTGATGCTTTCCAAATCTCTGTCCGTTAACCTCGTGCTCCTGATGACGTGTAACTCTGATATCTCCTCGTCCTGTTGTTGTTCTTCCATGCTGTGTTGTCTCTTGGGATTTCTAATCATAGCTTTGAACGCTGAACTCATAGCTTTAAAAACTGGTTTACCCTTCAGTCGACATGCCTTCACAAGATGCCCAGTCTTCCTGCAGAAGAAACACTCTGCCTTCATGTATGGACAACTTTGAGCAATGTGTTGTCCCAGGCACCTATAATATGACTTCGACGCTGTGTTAGAATTTCCAGTTTCTGAGACTTTCGGCCATGCACGTCTTTTACTTTGAACCTGCAAGTGATTTACCTCGGTTGACTGATGACCATAATCATTATTTAATTCTTGGGAATATTGTTCGGCCATGCTCATCGATCTCGCAGTCTGACAAGCAATCTTAAAAGTCAAGTCATCCATCGTCAATAACTTCCTTCTGATCGCATCATTTTTCACCCCACAAACAAAACAATCCCGTAATGCTCGGTTTTTAAAGTTTCCAAAATTACAGTGCATCGATAGTTTCTTTAATGCAACAATGTAATCACTGATACTTTCATCATCCTTTTGATTCCGAATCCCGAAACGATAGCTTTCAACAATTTCTAACGGTTTAGGGTTATAGTGCTGCTCCAGCTTCATTAAAATCTCTTTAAGCATTGTGTCTTTTGGCTTGTCAGGCACAAGTGGATTTACAAGGGTTTTGTATAATGTCGGACCCGCCTCCGATAAGAAGATCAGTTTCTTACATTCCAACTCAGCCCGGTTCTGGACTGCATTGTCTGGAACTTTGATTATGTTATTTGCAATGAAATACAATTCTAGCCGATCCACATACACTTTAAAATGTTCCCAGTCATGTCTATATTCCCCCAAATATCCCAATACACCTGCCATTTTAATCTCTAGCTGTTCACACCATGTGCTGTATTTTACCTCGGATTTTTGTAGCTTTTTTCAAAGACAGAAACTTCCAAAGTCTTTCTGTCGGCTCGCTGAATCCTTCGCCAACAAAATTTCAGCTTTAAATCATCCGAAAAATCCCACCCTCATCACCAAATGTGATATATTCACAGAGCACAGCACACACAGCTTCCTAACATGGCAGGCAGCTCTCTCGGAAGTCTCCAGAAATCTGCCTGGTTCTGTTTATTATTAACCCTGCACTTGCAGTACACAATGTCCTCATCCACAGTGTGGAGCTACAATCATTACAAGTTTACAGACATTACAGCCATTAACAATCAAGAAATGGCACCTGTCCTCCAGACAGATACATGTGTGAGGATAGCCTAGAAGGAACTGCCCTGGAATCTTGGGGCTTTCTGAGTAACAATGGACTTAAGGGATATATAAACCCAAGCGCAAGGCTTGCTCAGTCTCTTTTTCTCTTCTACTGACCACACGGCAAAGCAGGAAACCTTCCTCTCCACAAGACCAGACCAAGAAGCAGGTTGTGTGCTTTGCCAGAGGGAAGTACAGTATACGTATTTATAAATCTGTAACTCACTGTTGTAACATCATTGTATCTGTTGTAACTAAGTAGATCCGTAGGATAGCAGTCGACTGCTGTTTCTCTGATAGGCGTGCATGTGTGTGTGTTTAATAAACTTATTCCAAATGATTTTAAAAGAATTCATCTTGCTGTCAATTTAATGCCAGAGTTTTAGCAATCTTACAATAGGATAGGAAAATCAAGTTGAGGTCGAAGCCATGATCTTATTAAATGGTGGAGCAGGCTCGAGGGGCCCTATGGCCTACTCCTGCTCCTATGCTTATGTTGTTATGAATGAATATCAGATTCCTTTATGTTAATAAGTCAAACAATTAGTTTTATTGGCACTCTAACCAGTCACATAACCTCGTTATGACTACCAAGAGACTTGATGCTTGTTGATAAAGCTTTTTTTGTTCCTCATTAGGAGCCATGTGGTAATCTATGTTATTGAAAAAAAAGTCAGAGATGAGAAAATGCCTTTGGCTCTTGTATATTGAATCTCACATTATGCCATTTAATGTTATTTTGAATAACATAAATGTTTATCTATTTATTTCCTTGGTTGGCACAATATTCCAAGCATTTATCATTCTCGGTGTAAATAAACATACCCAGAATTCATTTTTATATTGCTTTTCATTGATTTCCATCCAGTGCTACTTGGATGGCTTACCACTTTCTAGAATTTGATTAGCCTCCTTCCTCACCTTCATTAAATACTCAATCCCAAACCTGTTTAACAAGACTTGGATACTGCTGTGAAACCTGGGGACACTCTCCAAACACCTCTTTTTTTTACTTCTTGAGAGGATACAAGAAAAGTTCCAGCTTTTTCAATCATTTCCAGATCAATGGTCCCAAGTTCGTGTGCTCACATCCGCCAAGAAAGGACTGTCCCAGACCATCTGCGAGGGCTGTTTTCTGGTATAATAGTTAGGTAGAAAGATGTTCTGAAAGGTTACTCAATGACTTTGGTGGGTCAGCATGAAACGTTCCTCAAGATATTATGTATGTATCTATCTTATGCATGTATCTATATCTAAATAAGGTAGATTGTCCATGGTGTGTGGAAGGAACTGGCTTGATGGGTCGCATGGTCTTTTTGCATTCACAGCTCGCTTGCGTTATGCACTGTGTGAGCAGCATTTCCTTCAGCAAAATCGTTTTTTTGGTCTTCTCTTGAGAAACATTTACAGTTATAAATAGGGCTGGACTTTCCACTTAGAACGCTAGGGCTAAAAAAATGGCCGATATTCCAGCCGTAGCGATGTTTCAGTTCTCAGGATCGCTGGAAGATCGCCTAGTTTTCAGTTCGCTACTTTCGGCTTTTTTGGGGGGGTGGGGGGCGATAGCCCAGCAGTAGCTCAGTGATGTGAAATGGGCCTTAGCGATGTGAAATGGGCCTTAGCGATGTGAAATTGGCCTCAATGATGTGGAAGGCAAGGCTTCCCTAGCAACAGCCTTTCTGCACATACGTTTTTTTTTTGCAAAGACGTTTTCCCGTGATTCAGGAGCTCAGGGGTCATCAAGGCATGCGCAGAAAGTAAGGGGAGAGAGAGAGAGAGAGAGAGACAGGAGAGAGAGAAAGGCATTGGAGAGTAGATAGACATATAGATAGAGAGAGGGAGAGAGAGAAAGAGAGAGAGAGAGAGAGAGAGAGAGAGAAAAGTTAAAAGCAATTTGTTATTAATGTTATGTCAGGGCACGAGTCTGACAGTGGGCAGGAGGTGGAGGGGAGGAGAAGGGCAAAGCCTTTCTCTGATGAGGCCTTAGTAAGTGAGGTCCATAGCCGGTGGAGCCAATTAACCCGGGGTGGGCGTGGGAAATCTCCACCCCGGGCCTACTGCAAATTGTAGAGTGAGATCGCCGACATGGTCTCGACGGCGTCCAATGAGGCGAGGGGGTCGGACCAGTGCTGCAAGCTCCGGAACAGCCTGGTTGCTTCGGCAAGAGTAAGTATTAAATATATTTTACATTGTAATAATCTGGCACCAGGACGACTTGCAGTAGGCGACCTCAAGACTTCCTGCTGTGGGGGGGTCGGTGATGGTGGCAGGATCCTCTCAGTGGGGTTCGTGCAACTGATGACCAGGGAAATGTGTGAACAGACCGCCACTATCCATGCCTTGTGGCATGTGAGACTGGCGTGAGATGGCACTGCACTCCGAGGTGCCGTCCCACTAACCACCAGCACAGATGCGAGTCAGGAGGAAGAACGTCCTTCTGGCTCGGAAGTCATTTTGTTAGAAACGTCTTCTCTTCCACCACCCTCTGAGAGGATCCTGCCACTGTCACCCCCCTCCACAGCAGGAAGTGTTGAGGTCTCCTACTGCAAGTCATCCTGGTGCCGTTACTTGGTGATTAAACCAAGGTGCTAAGACACGGGGGGCTACAGGATCTGGAGGGAAGCATGGCCGCAGGTGGGAGGGGGGGTTATTGTTGTTATTGTTAAAAATAACAAGCTTAAGAACAACAAGGCTACGGGAGCGGATGGAATCCCTGCTGAGGCATTGGAGTATGGTGGAGAGGCACTGTTGGCGCGAATACATGACCTCATCTCTCTCATCTGCAGGGAGGAGAGCATGCTGGGAGATCTCAGTGATGCAGTGATCATGACCATCTTTGAAAATGGGGACAAGTCCGACTGCGGCAACTACAGAGGAATCTCCCTGCTATCAGCCACTGGGAAAGCCGTCGCTAGAGTCCTCCTCAACCGTGTTCTCTCTATGGCCGAGGAGCTCCTCCCGGAGTCGCAGTGCGGATTTCGTCCCCTACGGGGCACAACGGACATGATTTTTGCAGCTCAACAGCTGCAGGAAAATGCAGGGAACAGCGCCAGCCCTTACTTGTGCATGAAACATAAAAGGATAGTATGCAGGTACAAGTGGTCAGGAAGACCAATGGAATCTTGGCCTGTATTGCAAAGGGGATGGAGTATAAAAGCAGGGAAGTCTTGCTACAATTGTAAAGGGTATTGGTGAGGCCACACCTGGAATACTGCATGCAGTTTTGGTTTCCATATTTACGAAAGGATATACTTGCATTGGAGGCAGTTCAGAGAAGGTTCACAAGGTTGATTTCAGAGATGAGGGGGTTGGCTTATGAGGAAAGGTTGAGTAGGTTGGGCCTCTACTTATTGGAATTCAGAAGAATGAGAGGTGATCTTATTGAAACGTATAAGATTATGAGGGGGCTTGACAAGGTGGATGCAGAGAGGATGTTTCCACTGATGGGGGAGACTAGAACTAGAGGGCATAATCTTAGAATAAGGGGCCGCCCATTTAAAACAGAGATGAGGAGATACTTCTTCTCTCAGAGGGTTGTGGATCTGTGGAATTCGCTGCCTCAGAGATCTGTGGAAGCTGGGACATTGAATAACTTTAAGAGAGAAATAGACAGTTTCTTATATGATAAGGGAATAAGGGGTTATGGGGAACGGGCAGGGAAGTGGACCTGAGTCTATGATCGGATCAGCCATGATCGTATTAAATTCGGAGCAGGCTCAAGGGACTGTATGGCCTACTCCTGTTCCTATTTCTTATGTTCTTATGTTCTTATTATAAATGGCCTTCTTCGACCTTTGACACTGTTAACCGCGAGGGTCTATGGAGCATCCTCCTCCGCATCGGATGCCCCAAATGTTCGTCACCATCCTCCGCCTGCTCCATGACGACATGCAGGCCCTGATCCTTACCAATGGGTCCATTACAGACCCAATCCACGTCCGGATCGGGGTCAAACAAGGCTGCGTCATCGCCCCAACCCTCTTCTCAATCTTCCTCGCTGCCATGCTCCACCTCACAGTTAACAAGCTTCCCGCTGGAGTGGAACTAAACTACAGAACCAGTGGGAACCTGTTCAACCTTTGCCGTCTCTAGGCCAGGTGCAAGACCACCCCAACCTCTGTCGTCGAGCTACAGTACGTGGATGACGCCTGCATCTGTGCACATACAGAGACTGAACTCCAGGATATAGTCGACATATTTACTGAGGCATACGAAAGCATGGGCCTTACGCTAAACATCCGTAAGCAAAGCTCCTCCATCAGCCTGTCCTCGCCGCACAGCACTACCCCCCAGTCATCAAGGTCCACGGCGCGGCCCTGGACAAATGTGGACCATTTCCGATACCACTGGAGCCTCTTATCAACAAGAGCAGGCATTGACAACGAGATTCAACACTGCCTCCAGTGCAGCAGTGCAGCCTTCGGCTGCCTGAAGAAAAGAGTATTTGAAGACCAGGCCCTCAAAACTGCCATCAAGCTCATAGTCTACAGGGCTGTAGTAATACCCGCCCTCTTGTATGGCTCAGAAACATGGACCATGTACAGTAGACACCTTAAGTCGCTGGAGAAATACCACCAACGATGTCTCTGCAAGATCCTATAAATCCCCTGGGAGGACAGACACACCAACATTAGCGTCCTCGACCAGGCCAACATTCCCAGCATTGAAGCACTGACCACACTTGATCAGCTCCGCTGGGCAGGCCACATCGATCGCATGCCTGACACAAGACTCCCAAAGCAAGCGCTCTACTCGGAACTCCTTCACGGCAAACGAGCCAAAGGTGGGCAGAGAAAACGTTACAAGACACCCTCAAAGCCTCTCTGATAAAGTGCGATATCCCCACTGACACCTGGGAGTCCATGGCCAAAGACCGCCCTAAGTGGAGGAAGTGCATCCAGGAGGGTACTGAGCACCTCGAGCCTCATCACTGAGAGCATGCAGAAATCAAGCGCAGACAGCAGAAAGAGCGTGCGACAAATTAGTCCCACCCACCCCTTTCCTCAACGACTATCTGTCCCACCGATGACAGAGTCTGTGGTTCTCATATTGGACTGTTCAGCCACCAAAGAACTCACTTCAGGAGTGGAAGCAAGTCTTCCTCGATTCCAAGGGACTGCCTATGATGATGATGATGATGTTGTATGTTCTTATTGTTGTTGCTGTTTTATTAATTTATTGTTAGGTGATTGTTGGGTGATTGTTGGGCATGGGGGAGGGGGTCTTTCAGTTGAAAAAAATGGTTAAATTGTTAAATTATTACAAATTTTTATTGAATTTTACAATTGTTGTGCGGTGTCTTCTAATAACGTAAGATTAGGTAAAACATGAATCCAATTGTTGGAAAACAATGGCCAGGCCAGGCCAGGTAAGGATCTAACGTAATGCAACTGCAACTGTTGTCTTTCCGTAACTGTAACTGTCACCAATGTAAGTCCACGTAAAGCGTTCATTTATGAGCTGCTGACGCAAGAGTTTTGCAGCTGTCTAACTCCCACAGGGCTTTTCCAGTCTTGTGGGGGGGTATGGGGGCATGGGTTCATCACCAGGCTGGTTGTCCTCCCCGAGGTCCTCGTCATCCTCCTCCTCCTCCTCGTCTGCCTCTTCTGCCTCCACTCTCTCCTGAGGTGGACCGGCAGCCCCATCTGGCAATTGTTGTCCTCTCCTTATAGTTCGGTTATGCAACATGCAGCACACCACAATAAATGCAGTGGCCTGGTCAGGTTGGTATTGCAGGCTGCCTCCAGAGTGGTCCAGGCATCTGAAGCACTGCTTCAGCACTTCAATTGTCTTTTCGACGATATTGCGTGTAGCTATACGGCTTTCATTGCAGCGCTTCTCGGCTTCCGTCTGGGGATTATGCTGGGGGGTCATGAGCCTGCTGGCAAGGCCATATCCTTTATCCCCCAGCACCCAACCGTGACCTTGTGGCTGACTGTTAAACAGGTCAGAGACAGTGCTCTCACACAAGATGTGCGCATCATGGATGCGGCCTGGAAAATTAGCATTTACTGCCATGATTGTTTAGTTGTAGTCGACAATGAGCTACACATTTAGGGAGTGGAATCCCTTTTGGTTACAAAACACCTCTGCATCCTGTAAAGGTGCTTTCAGGGCGATGTGCGTACAGTCTATTGCTCCCTGCACCTTGGGGAAGTTTGCTATTTTCGAGAAACCCAAAACTCTCCTGGTCTGTGCCACCTTGGTCAAAGGGAAGCTTATAAAGTCCATCCTGTGTGCATAAAGGGCTTCAGTCACCTGTCGAATGGAGCAATGTGTGGCGTGCTGAGAGATACCACAAATGTCACCAGCGGAAGCCTGAAAGGAGCCCAATGCGTAGAAGGAAAGTGCCGCAGTAACCTTTACCTCAACGGGCAGTGCAGTCCTGATGGTGCTGGTCGGCTGCAGATCTCCCTTAATTAGCTGGCATATCTCAGTGATGACCTCCTTTCGGAAGCGCAGCCTCCTAAGGCACGTGTTATCGGACAAGTTCAGGTATGATTGCTTTTCCCTGTAAGTTGGTTGGGTGTAAGGTCTCCATCTCCACAGCAGTCTGCCATCTCTTTGATTGGGCATATAATGATCTTCAATAAACCCATCTTCAGTCTGCAGCATGTGATTATTCACCAACAATGGTAGAGAAGTTACAGACCCCATCACTATTGCTATAAATGCCCTAAATTTTGTCCTCAATAAATAGAAATGTGAGCAGATGATTGCCAAAGAGTCAGTAAGGCCCATAAAATAACTTAAATTATTTTCTTGATAAGCTCCTTCTTCAAGCAGCCTCTCACTTCCTCCATCGTTCAAAATGGCATCTGTAGTGCCAAGTCCTGCCGAACAGTGCCAGTCAGAAGCAGCTTTTCTCCAGCGATCTTCTCAGCGAGCAATCAATTCGACGATGTGTGGGCAATGTGCTGAAAGTTGCGGTGGGCGATCACCTCGGCGATGTGAAGTTCTTGTGTGCCAAAAGTTGGGCCGGCGATCTTTGGGCGATGTTCCGGCCCAACTTTCCACTTTTTAGATAAAATAGGCGATAGCCTGCTTATTTGGGTGATAGATGGGCGATAGCCCTGTAATGACTCAAGAGTCTGGTTACTGTAAACTCACTCAAGTGCAACCTGATCCATCTTTATTCTAGCCCAAGAGTGCCAGCGTGACAAAGACACCCAGATTATATACGGGTGACCAAGCACTCATGCCACATGCGTACAGCCCGATGACCTCTGACCACGGTGCCCTCTGGTGTCTGGTGACCCCCAAGCATTAATACATAACATGCCCAGCGATCATCAGGGGAAAGTCCAGCCCTATTGCTTGTGTTAAGTCAGATGTTAGAACCTAGTACAGTAATTACCGTGGACTGTACCACCTGTGACTGGTACAAGAGCTGGGCGGCCATTAAGTAACTTGACCACCTCCAGAAAGTGCCAACAGCTTTGGGCGGAGGAGCAGTAGTGGAGAAGGAGGGTAGTACGACACTTGTAGACAAATTCCATTGAAAGGTGCATGAGCTAACTGTTGAATCAGCCAACTACATCCACAACCTGCAAGCCGTGACACAGCAGCAGTGCATACCGAGTCAGTGAAAGAATAACCATGGACAGACCAAAACACATCAGGGTTTCCCTAAAGAGGTGTGGAGGACAGTCGCGAGAGCTTCAATGATGTCGGCTGATGTTGATGATTTAGCTTTATCGCATTGTTGTAAAGTCTCAAAGTGCTCAACACCATGGATTGCCTTTGGATTGCAGTGGCTATTGCTATGCACACAAACTGAATTAAAATTGTATGTGCCTCAAATGGAGATCAATGGCAGCCCATAAAACTCACACACTGAAATGTATTACAAGCTTCAAATTAAAATAGTCTTTAAAGTAACCTCAATCATGGCACGCAAGGACAAGAATATTAAAAAGCAGTGAATGAGGGAAGATCATTAACCCCTAAGCCCATTCTTTCAAATTAATTTCAACTATGTGTAATTGCCTTTCATGGGCTTTGCTCAACTTATATTATATTTTATTTCTCCCTTCATTTTTTAAATTATGCATAAGTTCTTCACCTTTATAAGATCTGCCTGTTACACACGTCATTTGTTGGCTAAGAGAGGGGGCATGCAACCTCTTCTCATACCAGTCGTGTTATGTATCCAACTGCTGGAGTGCACAAAAGTGACAAGGAGTGAGTGGCCTGCCAATTAACCCTTCCTCTATGTCTTCCCCCTTCGGACAGCATAGATGAGATGAAATACTCATTGTGAGGGAAATCTCTGGCTTGAATTCACACTCTGCAAGTAGATTCTATAACTCGTGATTTAATGCTGTTGTTTAAAATGTCTCCCCTTGTTATGGGAAATCCAATAAAATTTATCATATGTGATTATCGAATTGTTTCTCAATGCTGAGATTTCCTCACTTTGAGGAATTGTTCTCCTTTTCTTGGGTATGACCCTTGCACAGTCACTTTGGAGTGCCTCAAGGTACTATTCTTGGCCCATTTTTTCCTCATCTTATATATTGTTCCTCAGTGAGAAAATCCATGGGCATGCTGCCAGCTTCCAAAAGTACATCGACAACACCCAGCCCTATCTCTCAGTTACCACGCTCAGCTGTAGTGTCAAATTTCTTGTTCAACATGATGAGCCAAAACTATCTTCAAATTACCTTTACAAATATGATCTTTGGGCACCCCCAAAATGCTCTCATCTTGGTCACAATCCCCATCCCTTCTCCAGCTGCCCACTCCAGCTGACCCTGAGCTGATATTCAAACCCCATATCCTATCCATCAATAAACGCTGCTTCCTTTCACTTCTGCAACACCAGCCTGCTCTGCCCTTATGACAACCCGATTGCTGCTGAAATCCTTACCCATGCTTATGCTACCTCTCGACTTGACTTCTCCAAAGCACTCAGCACAAGGTTTCAGAACTCTGACCTATCCAAACTCTAGTCCATCGAGGAATTTGCTGTCTGAATACAGTCCTGCACCAAGTCCAAATCACTGCTCACCCCTGTCCTCAGCTACTTCTGCTAGTTCCTTGTCCCCAACACTGTTATGTCTTCAGATGCTCTAATAATGACTCCATGAGGCAATATGTTGTGCTTGAACTGTAGTGACCTTAGTCCTTTTAATGTAACTCCAGAGTGAGGATCACACATGGTGGCCTGTCTTTTATACTAGATCTGGCACACCTGTACAAGTCTCCCACTGCAGTGCCCTCTGGTGGCACACCTTGTAACAGTACAAGCAGTAACCATGTAGGATACATGACATCACTCTCCCCCAAGTCTTCAGTGCAAATTGCCTTTGCATTGACTGTGCTCTGGGCTTAGCTCTATCTGGTTGACCCTTGGAGGGTCGTTTCCAGCTTGGGTGAGTAGGTGGTGTTTCGTTAGCAGTAGAGTTGCTGGTGGTTTGTGTTTGTGCGTCCATGACCACTCCATTCTCTCCCCCACCCCCCCCCCCTCCCCCCACATACAGATTGTGTTATTGGCTCATTACATTCATATACATTCAAGTCCAAAAAAATATTTGCATTGACAGTATTGCATTCATGGTACCGTGGTGAGCTAAGTAGATTTGAATGGTGAGGTATATACTTGGAATATGCTTGGAGTTATTGCTAGGGTGAGGACAAGCTAGTTCCAGAACTGCTGGATGGTGTCCAGGTAGTCTGGTGGCAGCGCGGTGCCCAGTGCTGGCAGTGGGAACTCGGTTGGCTTGAGTTGCCTGCTCTTGGGGCTTTTGCCATTGCTTCTAGTATGGGGTAGGTTCACAGATGCCTGTGACCTCCCTGTCCTCTCCTTGTGCCCCGGGTCACTGCTGCTCCCTGAGGAGCAGTCGTCTAGCAATGCACAGGGAACTGCTGACTCGCTTGCCTGGGCGTTATTTGGTTTGGGATCCTGGCTGGTCCCAGTCCCATTTGGGAGAACCGTTGTGGGTGACCCTTCATTCCCGGGTGCAGCCTTGGTGGCGATAGGGTCATTCGAGCCTGCACCGCCATTCAATGAGTTCATGGCTGAACATGCAACTTCAATAAACCCATTCCTGCTTTATCGCCATACCCCTTGATCCCCCTAGTAGTAAGGACTACATCTAACTCCTTTTTGAATATATTTAGTGAATTGGCCTCAACAACTTTCTGTGGTAGATAATTCCACAGGTTCACCACTCTCTGGGTGAAGAAGTTTCTCCTCATCTCGGTCCTAAATGGCTTACCCCTTATCCTCAGACTATGACCCCTGGTTCTGGACTTCCCCAACATTGGGAACATTCTTCCTGCATCTAACCTGTCTAAACCCATCAGAATTTTAAACGTTTCTATGAGATCCCCTCTCATTCTTCTGAACTCCAGTGAATACAAGCCCAGTTGATCCAGTCTTTCTTGATATGTCAGTCCCGCCATCCCGGGAATCCCCTCCCCACGTCAGCCCCCTCTCTCCCTGCCCGGACGCCTCTCTCCCCA
The DNA here is from genome assembly GCF_044704955.1 of Pristiophorus japonicus. Taxonomy (NCBI): domain Eukaryota; kingdom Metazoa; phylum Chordata; class Chondrichthyes; family Pristiophoridae; genus Pristiophorus; species Pristiophorus japonicus. The sequence goes on along the minus strand of NC_091977.1, from coordinate 505,227,723 downwards.
CCCGGCCGCTTCTCTTCCCCGCAACGCCAGACTCTATAACTCTCTCTCCTGTCATGCCATGTCGTCCTGTTATCTTTTACAGAAGAAGCTATCGACAATGAGGTCCATGCAGAGACGAACGGGTGGGGGGCCACCAGTCCCCAGCGACATCACTGAGATGGAGGAGCGGGTGCTTTCACTCGTGGGGAAGCACACCCGGACAGCCACGGATGCATCTGCAGACCCTGAAGTGATGCCATGTGAGTAAAGTTTACACCATTGCATGATGTAAAGTCAATAGATGTCACAGCCACTCATGTCCAAACAATCATATATGATAGATGATTTCTAAAATTGTCCTAGAAATAATGTTGGCCTAATGAAAATCATTGCAATGCAAATGTTTTGATGGTCATGAAATGTGATGTCTGTGATGATTTTGATAGCAGTGGTGATTTTGTTGTGCATATGCTGTGTGTAGCGCTGGACTCACCTTGTGACCCTAGCACCCCCTTCTCCTCTAATAACCTCATTTGTGTTTTGCCTCAGCCAGCAGTGTGGCCCCAGGTAAGGCCACAGAGGCCAGAGGGTGGGGGCGCGCGGCAGGACTCGCCATACGATCCTACATCTAGTGCTGAAGAGCTCTGATTCTAGCCAGTCATCGCTGGGTCTATTCTCTACGGATGAGAGCGAGGAACCTGCATTGCCATGCTCCAGAAGCCTTTCCACCCCAAGACCATCTCATGCTCCTCTGGTCATTCCCGCCGCATTCTGGAGGCACCGGCCCCAAGCACCTCATCACAGGGCACCCCATTTGTCCCCAGTACGGCGCCGACCCCGCAGAGGTTTCATGGATGTGGCAGGACTGGTCCACGAGCACCACATGAGAGCGAAGAGATGGTACGGTTGTCCAGGAGGACTGTAGACATTGGTGACCAGCTCATCAAAGCATTGGGGGGCATATCCTGACAGCTGGCCATCATGACTGAGTACGTTCCGTGGATGGCAGTGGCCCTGGATTCGGTAGCCAGAAACACTGCTGGCACAGGCCTCCCAGTGGTCCCAGAGCGCGGCACTCCACCCCTAGGTTCTGCACCACCACAACGAATGACAGATGAGCACAAGGACCAAGATCCTGCTTCTGCATCAGAGAATGTCCCCCCCTCAGCACCCCCCGCTCCCGTACCCGTGAAACCACCGCCTCTGCCTTCATCCCCCCCAATGAGGCACTGCCTGAGGAGCTCCTTGGCCAGGCGCCATGGAGTGAGGAGGGGAAGGGATAGAGGTAGGGAGAAGAAGGGGAGGGGAGAAGGAAAGTGAGGTGCATGTCCACAGGTGATGGCTGTGTTGTAACTCCATCTGAGTGTATGTCATTTGTTGTAATGTATGGGGGGAGGGGACTACCCTCCTGCTTTGCATTTGTATTCTGTGTTGCTGGACATGTTGAACATTTGATTGATGTCAATGGTGGAAAAAGTGGGGTGTGGGCGGGGGTTGGGTGTTTTTGCCCATGATACTTATGATTTCAGACCAATGCTGATATAAACATTTTTTAATTGAACATAACCTTGCTCCGCATTGTCTCAGATAGCTAGACCGTTACACACTGGTGATTTCTTAACATGAAAGGGTTAAATAAAACTTAACTTCAATTAACGTAAACTTTAACTGGCACCAAGGTGATGGTCACCATTGATGTCTGAGCTGCACACACACAGCAGTGTGTAAGCGTTGTTACTCACAGCAACGTTCTTTCAGGCAAATCGTTCAGCTATCAGCTCCTCACGTAAGGGTCTTGCAGCTATGTAGCCACCATGGGTCCTTTCCTGTGGTCTGGAGAGGGTCGCGGGCATGGTTGCATAGCCAACCTGATTGTCTGGCGCTAGGTCAGCGTCCGGCCCCTCATCGTCCTCTTCCTTTCTCTCCTGAGGTGGAGCATCAGTCCCTTCTGGCAATTCTTGGCCCCTCCTGATAGCCAGGTTGTGCAGCATGGAGCACACAACCACAAATTGAGCTACTTGCTCAGGGTTATATTGTAGCTCGCCTCCTAAGTGGTCCAGACATCTGAAGCATTGCTTAAGCACAGTTATTGTTTTCTGGACCACATTGCATGTGTCTCTGTGGCTCTGGTTGTATCGCTTCTCGGCCTGTGTGGGTGTAATGCAGGGGGATCATCAGCCATATTGGTTATCACCAAACATCCAGCATTTTCCTTGTGGCTGACTCTAAAAGATGTTAGAGACAGCGCTCTCATGCAGGATGTAAGCCTCATTGAAGCTGCCCGGACATTTGGCATTCACTGCCATTATGATCTGGTTGTGGTCGACAACTAGTTGGATCTTCAGGGAGTGAAATCCTTTTCTGTTACGAAAAAGTTCTGGGTCCTGAGAAGGTGGTCGCTTGGTGATGTGAGTGCACTGTATTGCTCCCTGCACCCTGGGGAACTTAGCAATGTGGTAGAATGCTCCAGCCCTGTCAGTCTGAGCCTCCGTGGTCATGGGGAAGCTGATAAAGTCCATCCTTCGCGCGTACAGGGCCTCTGTGACCTGTCTAATGCAGTGATGTGTGGCATGGTGAGACAGAGGGCAAATCTCGACCGCGGAGGCCCAAAAGGAATCGGTCACATAGAAAGACAGTGCTGCGGTGACCTTGACCTCGACCGACACTGATGTCCTGATCGCAGGCTGCTTACGTGGCCTGGTGAGCTCACATATTTCATTGATCAACACCTTGTGGAAGCGCAGTCTCCGAAGGTAGGTGTGGTCGGACACATCGAGATAAGACCTCTTTTCCCTGTACGTCCGGGTTGTTTATGGTCTGGCCCTCCTCCTCATTCTTGCATGTCTTCAGTTGAGCACATAATGATGTGCATCACACATTTAGCCACCTTCACTTTGCAGAATCTGCAGATTAATCGATGCAGGTTGAGAAATGGCTGGCCCCATTGCAATGAAAGTGATTGATCAGAAGCAATAATTTCCTCACTAAAATGCACCTGCAGTAAATACCCAATAGTCCAGAGTCTGAAAATATGTCTGCTGAGATGGTCACTTCTCCTGAGAAGAACTCCAAAGTCAATCCAAACTCCCCTGATGTTGAAACAGCCTTTTGAATGAAGCGACCTGCGATTTAAAAAATGGTAGCCATACCGCTGGCTTTATTTCAGAACAGTTTAACTTTTTCCGGGCGTTTTTTTGGGTGAGCGATATTGTGGGTGATATATGTGCGAGGTGGTGAAAGTGATGGCGGGTGATCTCCTGGGTGTTAGTTTCGCCAAATGTTCTCTTTACGACAAAAAAAAATGGGTGGGTGGTATTATTTAATCTGGGCGTTAATTCTGTGCGATATTATGGTCGTTGATTTCGCCCATTCTGACGATTCCGCCCCAAAAAAGTGGGCGGGTGGTATTATTTTTTTCCCAGCGTTACGCACATGGGGAAAGTAACGCTCGGCGATAAGTTTCCGAAAAATGCCCGGCAGTTTCCATTTTGTGGCTAAATGGGCAATATATAGGCGTTATATGTCATTTCAGCGGTAAAATGGACATTAAGTGGGCGTTAAGCATGCAAAAAACATGGAAAATCTAGCCCCATATCTTTTGTTGTTAATAACCATGATGATGATTATTTTGTTATGATTACTTCTTCATTAAGGAGGGAAAAGTGAAATATGGAGCTCCACCTAGTGAACCACCTAGTGGACTACTGTGGCAATACAACTGCTAATGCAGATACTATAAAAGGTTCATGTGACAAGTCACATGATGACAAGTTCCTGTAGAGCTATCTGGTGTGCAGTGTGTTTGTGATGTCATAAAGAAGATATTACATTTAGGATCTGGAATTCACTGCCTGAAGGACTAGTGGAGACAGATTCAATTGTGACTTTCAAAATGGAATTGGATAAGTACCTGAAGTAAAATAATTTGCAGAGCTACGAGGAAAGGGCGGGGGTGTGGGACTAGCTGAAGTGCCCCAGCAGAGAGCCAGCACGAATGGCACCTTTTGTGCTGTAATCAATCATTCTATGATTCTAAATTGCACATTACTTAGAGACTTCAATGTAATAAGCAATGACACAAACTCAAAGCAGTTAAGATAAAAACTTCCACTAATATAGAAGTATATTTGTATCAGTAATAAAACACCAACATTGAGTGTCCAAATATATGTCATTATTTCTATTTGGACTCAATTCTGTTTAATGACTGAATCACTGGATGGAACTCTTGATATCTCATGAGTGGGAGATGTGAGTGAGGAGAAGAAATGGCAGTATACCATTTGTGTGTACACACTTCTGGTTTCATAGAGCATTGCTGACAACAGCTGCGCAGGACTCTGTGGCTCAAATTGTCCAATGATGCTAAACATGTAGAGTGAATGCACCATTAAAGCTGCATTATTGCCAGTTAATTTTGGAATAATATGTCAAGAGAAACCGATAGAAGCCCAAAAGTTTGAGATTTCATGACAATAATAGTCATAGGGTCTGCTGAAAGATTTATTTAAAAAAAAAACAGGGCAACAAAGATGCACCTTTCCTGTCAAAGTTTTCCTTTGGAGGCACTAAGAGCTTTGGTCCCAGATGGAGTGAAAGGCTTCATTTCTAAGCATGGGCTCCAGAACAGAACAGAACAGAAATTACGCAGAAATTTCAAATGGAGGTCCAGGGCAGACACTGCTAAAGTGTTCTATCAGGCGTGATGTGTCAGGTTGAGCCATGCGCATGACCTCCATTGCTACATCCATGGGTGTCAGACATTTCTGAGAGTTGCCTTGTGTTCCTTTGAGGCCTTCAGAAGGTCCAAACCTTCACTAGATTAAGGTAATTTCTCCAAGAGGGTAAGTGGCTCCCTTTGGACCCAAAGTTTGTAGAAGGGAATTGTTTTCATCATCCCTGTTGAGCCCCAGCACAACCGCAGGTGGAGCAGCTGTGGACCATGTACCACGTACAAGGTGAGATCAGGGTGGGCACCACCAATGCACCCTTTCAACACCAGCAATGCAAATGACCGTGTACCATGCAGTTGGGCACTTCTCCAGTGCAGTAGGAGCGTTCTGCTCTACAGCAATTGCACTGGCTGAATGAAGCCCCAGGAATTTTGAATTTATTGCCCAGATTGTTCTGAACCCACATGCATTGCAGCATCAGGGATGGATTAAAGGTGCCTCGGGCTCCGGGCAGTACCCTGGCCATGGGCCCCCTACTCCCATTCACATCCTGCAGTAAATGACATTAGTGAGCTAAGTCACAGGGCACTATACTGAGTATGCACCAGGACAAGTCAGGTAAGGTCTGAGGTTCTCATTGATATTTTATTATGTTCGCAAACAATCAAACCAATACCTTTATGAAACCCTAAATAACAGTAAACAACAACGCTTTAATATTAAAAAAAATCCTTACATTTTGAAACAAAATCGACAATGACAGCAATTTAGAACAAGACGGCGCAATTTTTTTCGAAGTCCATCAATTGTCATTTGCATTTCATTTTCCCACAGAGGCAACTACAAGTATAACATTACATTTGTCTTTTCCTAGATTTTTGTCAGCTAAACTCGTTAATGATTTTCAAGAAATCAAGTCCCCTCAGTACTTCGCTCTCGATGCTCAAGATTGAAAGACTATTAAGTCGATCTTGTCCCATTCGGTTCCTGACCTCATCCTTGATGTGTTTTAGTTTCGAGAAGGACCGCTCACCACTGCAATTTGATACCATCATCGACAGATATATGCAAAGAGCTATTTCAATGTTAGAAAAGTCTTGAGTGATGGCGTGTGCATGGAGGAATTAATACATTCTCAGCTCTGCTGACTTAGTTTGTTTGAGACAAATTGAGGTTTGAAGCTCTGTTGAGGATGCCACCAAGCTAGAAAACTGGATGAATTCACATAGGTTCCAGATCTTTGGTTTAGGAACGGGCACGATTTTCTGCAGCTTGCTTGATCTCATGAGTCGAGAGAGTGGCTAGCTCGGACAGGAATCCAAACTGTTGATTTCCTTGTATGCTTCAAAGTGGTGTTTCAAGGTACTGATTAGTTGATCAATGATTACAAGGTACACTTCAGTTTTGAATTTCTCCTTGGGTGACAGCAGAGTGTTTTCAGAATCGCCATCGTCATAGATGCGGTTGCATACCCGGATGCGCCTCTGAGCTGAATTGTACTTGTCGTGGCTACACAGTTTAATTCCAAGGTCTTCGAAGTCCTCAAACTCTGTCCATTGGGTCTTGACAAAATCGACAAGGGACTCGAGTAAGGACACCATGTCATTCAGATTCAAGCTGGTCTCTTGAAGCAAGAGATTGGTCAGCAGAAAACGCTTCAAGACTGTGTTCCAAATAACAATGAGAATAGCTGAATCCAGTTCACCCAGTTTGTCAAGGATCAACTAAGTTTCATTTCGGCATTCAACTTTCTGTTCCACACAGAGATTCCAATGGGAGTGTAACCTTTGAGCAGGGCTGACACTGCTTCATACCTTGCTGACTATCAAATAGCGGATGCTGTTTGACGACAGACAGCCCTAAAGGCTTTAGTTTTTCATAAAGCAGTCACCAGCACTACGCCGATACAGAGAGAAAAGTGCAATGTCAACAAATCTGACGATCACTGGACTGCATTCGGCACTGTTTTTCCCCACAAGGTTGAGTGAGTGCGCTGTGCATGGTATAAATGTTGCATATGGGCATTGCTCTTTGATGATAGTTTGGACACCAATGTATTTCCCACTCATATTTGAAGAATTATCATAAGATTTTCCACAACAATTTTGTATGTCGATCCTGTTCTCATCCAGAAAGGCCAGTATTATTTCTGCTATTTCTTGACTGATTATCGGCAAGAACTTTAGGAACCTTTCCTCAGGATCAGTTGGTAGAATATAGTGGATGACAAATATCAGCTGATCTGAGTGTGTGACATCTGGTGTTGAATCAACAGATATTGAATAGAGCTTCACTGGTTTCAATTCCTGGATAATCATCTCAAGTACTTTGTCACCCATCAGACTAATCAGTTTTTCACAAGTGGTGGAAGACAAGTGTGAAATATGCCCCTTGCCATTGTTGGCGAACTGTTGAATGTATTCAGCAAGAAATGCATCGTAGTTTGCGAGAACCTCCAACACACCCAAATAATTATCATTACCTGGAGTTCCAACAATTTTGGCTCTGGCTTGCAATGATAAACCTCATTCATAGAGAAATGTTATCACACAAACAGCCTTGCACCCTGCGCCAGTACTGCCACTTCGAGCAGTATCGGCGACATCCTTCCTTTACATGAATCACGCTGGAGTTTTGTAAGTCTTTATCACAGTTTTGGCAGTCCTCACTACCTTTTGCAATCCAATGGCTTTGCATGTCTTCTGAGATATTGTCTCCCCACAGCCCAATGTCACTCGTAAGTTGCGCCTCTTTCAGTTCATTATGCGCCAGTTGGTTTTCATCTTCTGCAACTTTTTGGACTTGGAGCTCCAACTCGGCCAACTCCGAGTCCGGTGCCACCAATGGTTTTGTTGTTGAAGTTGACTGCACAGCGACGTCTTGGCCTTCATCTTCATGATCTTGAGTTTTTAGTTGGAAAAAATTATCTAGTTTAAGCAGTTTAGCTACTTCTCGTCTCTTTTGCTCCTCGCGTAGCTGGTGCTCTTTCCTTTTTTTTGCCCCTGATTTGTGCATAGAATATCTCTTGAGAAAAGGGGCATCTAGAGTCTGTTTATTTCAAGTCGAGAATAACATGCGCCTGAACCCTCGCAGCGTCGGCCCACTCTTGTTAATCACTTCTGTCAACGCTGTTTACCCTTACCCTTAATCCGACCCTGTATGGGCCCCACTCGAGGCTTGGGCCCCGGGCGACTGCCCCATCTGCCCCCCCTAACCCCTCCCCGAATCCATCCCTCTGCAGCATTGTCAGTTTTCTGAATGGTCACTTAATTTTGATACTGAAATATTTAGCTTGCACAGTGACAAATCCTGTGTACAGTGTCTTTTATTAATATATCAATTTTACTTTGATTTGTTACTTCTTTTCTCCACACAGTAGTTGTAAACATTGTCCCAAGCGAGATTCACATCATCTAGTTTTGCAGACAATGCAAAATATTTACATAATATTAAACACATGGGAACAGAAAACTAAACTAAGGCCTTAAAAACATGCAAATGGTTTCTTTTTCGCTCACACACACCACATTGAAAATTAATAAGAGGGAAGCAGAGAGATATTGCAGTTCAGATAAGACATCCTGTCTCAGGCGCATAAATTGCTGGTTTTTACATATTTCATGATTGAAATGCTTATCTTTTAATGCTAAGATGTTATAGATAAAACCAGAATAATGAAGCAAACTGCCTTTCATTTAATCCTCCATTTTAAATATACACTGGGAATTATGCCACTGTTTGTTCCCTTAAAGTGCCTGAGCAATCACGGTCAATCACGTAAGCATTTTATGCTATCAGTCACCATGGGAGTGTTGCTATGGAGACAGTTGTCAGAAAGGAAGGAGACATATTTCATTACTCCGAAGCAATGAAAGAAACAGTCAAAAGTTTGTTAAGAAATGATCGATGAGGGTGACGGAACTATAAAGGTATTTTGGATTGGGATTTGAAGGTCTATTTCTTACCTTTGATCCAATTTAATTCAGAAAATCTAGGTCCCAAAATACAAATATTTTGTGCTGGAGCTTGTTATTCCTGTTCATTTCCATTTTATGTTTATTTACTCCATTTATCATTGTGTCATGTCAATTTAAGGCCATGCGCCTCTTCAATGGAGCTCTTTTGTTTTTTATCATCAAGTCGAGAGATATTAGTGCTGGGGAATAGAACACTCTCCATTTCAGTCACTCACTGACACATCAAGTGTTTCCATGGCAGGCACAATATAGTTATATTCAGACTAATGCTCTATTTACTCTGCCCCAGCACTGTGTCTCAGGCACAACATCAGAAGAGTTGTCATTATTATACCACTGTGATATTTTACATCACGACTGAAAGTCATCCTGTGACCTCTCTGAATGAGATTTCCAGTTAGTGCTGAATTAGGGGCAGTTTTGTGCTTTGAGCACGAGTGAATTGTGACTGCCTAAATGCATTTCATGTACAGTGGAACAAATTCTCCCATAGATAACTCAGGCTGGTGGATAATTGGGTGGATCCCCAAATTTTGTTCATCTACATATGGTATTGCAGCACCTGGGAATGAAGATTAGTACAGAAAAAAATAACAAAAGAAACATTGGCCTAGAAATTGCGGCTTCACGGAATGTGTACGGACCCAGGAAGGCATCACAATGCATATGCGCTGAAAACCGGCTTTTCCGATCTGTCAAGCAGATCCTCTGTACCCCCACAGCCAAAATATTTGCATGGGCAAGATTGCGGTATTTACCCATATCTTGCTCAGCGGATGCCCTGAATATTCTTGTGCCTGGTAAAAGCAGGCACATAGCCTACTTTTACAGGCATAAGAACTTTAAAACATACAAAAACATAGTAAAATAAAATTAAAAAAACATATTTTAATGTTAAAAACCCTGCCCACTAAGGTAAGTTTATTTTAAACCATAATTAAAAACCTTAAAAAAAATCAGAAAAATATATATTTTTTATGACATTTATTAACCTTAATTTAAATTAATCTTCAATAGATAGTGTATTTTTTCTATTTTTTATTTGTGTTTGGGAGTTGGGGGGCGTGCTTCTCAATCATAATAATGAGAACTCCAACTTACGGAGTTCCCATTATTATGAATAAAAAAATACTGTACCTGGATTGGCTGCCCAGTGCCATGTGACTCCAGCTCCAGCATACGGACGTTCTGACATCCATGCGCTCTGGCGCACAGTGAGTGGAGGGCTCAGGACCAGGATTGCTGATGGGTGCAGCAGGAATAGGTCGGTGCACATCTTTTTTTGCCTTTTTCTGTTGAGCGCCTGTGGGAAGCAGATGACCGGGATTTCTAGGCCAATATATAATGTTATTCACCAAGATAGGAAATGAAATTCATTGACAGTGGAAGCTGTGGAAGGAGGTCATGGCTTACACGAGGATTTCTCCCAGAAATATTCTGGTGGATAATAAGAATGATAGATAATAGGAGTGCGGATGATGGAAGTTCTACTCTAGTTTGATACAACAACAACAACCTGTATTTATATTGCGCTGCATAAGTAGAAATTACCGCAGGTGACCAAAAGCTTGGTCAAAGAGGTATGCTTTAAGGAGCATCTTAAAGGAGGAAAGAGAGGTGGTGAGTTTAGGCAGGGAGTTCCCGAGCACGGTCATCAATAGTTGAGCGATTATAATCAGGGATGCTCAAGAGGGTGGAATTAGAGGAGCGCTGACATCTCGGGGGGTTGTGGGGCTGGAGGAGATTACACAGATAGGGAGGAACGAGGTCATGGAGGGATTTAAAAATAAGGATGAAAATTTTTAAATTGAGGCATTTCTTAAACGGGAGCCAATATAGGTCAGCGAGCAAGGGTGATGGGTGAGTGGGACTTGGTGCAAGCTAGGACATGGGCAGCCAAGTTTTGGATCATCTCTAGTTTATGTAGGGTAGAATGTGGGAGGCCAACCAGGAGTGCATTGAAATAGTCAACTCTAGAGGTAACAAATATACCTTGGTGTCCTGCTTGACACAGAGCTCAGCTTCAAACTCACATTCTATCCATCACCACGATTACTTACTTCCACCAGCACAATATTGCGAATCTCAATCCCTCCGGTATTGAAACCTTTATCCCTATTTTTAGTATCTGTAGATAATGTCCTCCTTACTGATCTCTCATTTTCTACTCTTCATATACTTCATATGGTCGAGTGCTGGTAAGGGATCTCCAGTATGTGGGATCTGCCACTTGCTGCTAATCTCCCCCAGCTGTTTCGAGCTGTCCTCTCCTTCAAAAAGGATGTAAAAAGTCATAATGACTCTGAATACCAATAAATCAAGCCCCTGAAGTTATGACGGCTGCAGACAGTGGAGAGCAGCCACATTGTCTGCTGATGAACTGCAGTTTGGGGAGGAACTCAGTTTTGCCAGAATTGTAAGCAATGCAAGAAGCCCAGAATGTCCAGTGTGAAGGTGTGGGCGAGCCCTCTGCCCGTGCTGCTATTGTCTCGTGGCTGCCTGAGGGAGTTCCCAGGCTGCCCTGACAATTTTGTCTATTATGCTCTTGCAAAGTTTTAAACCTGGTGTGAGATTCATTGAGGCCCTTATAAAAGCCCTCCAAAAGTTCTATAGACAAAGCTAATCAATCTCCTTCCCAATAGTGGCACTGAGCTGCTCTAGGGGAATCTTTCAGAATGTTACTCATCTCTTTAGCCCTTCTTGAGCCTCTGATCTGAGGCTCTGATTTTCCTGCCCACGGTTGAAGAGAATGCCACTGGTGTGTCCTTACAGGCATATACCACCCATTGCGAGTCTTTAAATGGCCTTGTCCTAGCAATTTGGGACAAGGTATGCTGGCAGAGCTGGAGTCAGGAACACAGGGGAAGGATGACGGGCGCCTGCACCAAGTAATACGATTCTATTCGAGGCTTTAGTAGGGTGATTATAGTAAGGGTGTGCATAGAGAAAAAATTGCAGTTGAACACTGGAGATGTAAAGGGCAATACACTGCCTCCAAGTGATATGGGGATCAGCTGGGAAAGTGGAGTTGAAGTCGAAGATCAGCCATGATCTTATTGAATGGCGGAGCAGGCTCGAGGAGCCATATGGCCTTCTCCTGCTCCTAATTCTTATGTTCTTATGTTCTTATGTCCTGGCATTGATGGTTAGCAAATCAAGCATTTTATCAGTATAAAAGGAGGCCTGTAAAAAGTGACCAGTCTAAGAAAGTATGACTGTCTGATCTTACCTTGTGTGACCATGTAAGGTTGTTAGACTTCTTCCTGCACTGAGAGGCGTCACAGTGTTAGCATTGATAGCCTTAGCCATTTGCTTCCAATGACCCTGATATTCCCTTTCTGTTCCGAGTAAGGCCTCCTTCCTGTCCCTAAGCTCCTGCAGGTGCCCTTCCATATCTGCACCAGCAAATATGGTGGCTGTGTGGCCTGCAGCAGATTGTTCCAACATTCGACGCAGCAGGTCTATATGGTCACCGATGCAATGATTTTTGAGAGGGCTGTGCCTTTAAAATGTTGCCGCCATCAGGTATTTCCTGTTGCCAAATGGGTGGGGTACCAATTAGAGGTGTTACCAACACCTGGAGCTGGCCTGCATTAGGCGAATCATATCTGATTCACCTGAATTATGAAAATCATGTCCTCACAGAAAATCTGGGCCAAGAAATTTATGAACCTGTGATTTTACTGGAGCTGAAATTGGTGAAGGCCAAGGCCCGCAAAACTGCCGCTCAAAGAACCGCCGATAGCCGCCGAGAGACCGGGCGGTACATTTCCTCTTAAAGAGGTGGCAGTACCACCCGACGGCCAAACAATGGCTTATGCCGTCAACGGGCGAGAGCGGGCGGGAGCTCTCAATCTCAGCAGCAAAGGTTCTTGCCGCCCAAGTGCCGCCGAGGATGGAGTCGGGCCCAGGGAGGGTGCAAATAAAAATCATGGCAAACAAAAAAGAACACCGGAACACCTTCAGGGGACCCCATCCAGGTTAGTCGCTGTAAAAAAATGTTGTTAAATATGGTCACTAACCTTTTTTTTCCATTCTTCATACCTACCATTGGGGTTAGAACAGCCTCCACGTGGCAGTCCTTTTCCTGCTGGTGCTGACTCCTGCCGACTCCCACTCGCACCAATCTGGCATCTCGGCGTCGGGAGGCCACTTACGCTACTTGGCCACCAGAGGACGTCAGCGGGTGATTCCCGGCTGTACTCCCCTCCCGCCCGCTCGAGCCCAAGTGGAAAATGGCAAAGAGGAAAATGGCAGCAAAACTCAGCATCAGTCGGCGGCAGCAGGCGGCAGTGGGCGGTAAGGCCAACAAAATCCGGGCCATTGAACCTTATGAAGCTTGAATGGCGCTGAAGTACTCGCTCTGATAAATGAATCCGTAAATTTTTTTTAAAAATCATGAAATAAGAGTCTCCAGCGCCCACTTTGGATCCTTTGTCTTGTAAGCGGTGAGCAGTGATTCCACTCTTTTACAAGGCTGGTCAGAAAAAAACAGAATCAGCAGAGACTCGGCACGAGCAGGCTCTTGCTGTCTTCTGACGGAATCCTGGCTCAGCTTTTGTGGATTTTCCAGGATGAGTATTTTAGCTGAACATTCATGTAAGCTGCTTCTAACGTAAGCCAGAATCTTAGACATTACAAGGGCTTCTTCACGAGTGGAATGGAATTCGTCAAGTGGAAGTTGAAAGTGATTTGTGAGTGATGGTTGTTTCATTGCCCACTATGCTTTAAACAGTGAGAGGTGGTCATAAACAAAACAAAAAGGATTGCTGAGTACATTGTCAAATCAATTGAATTCGAATCCTCAGAAATCATGCTGGACCTGTACAGTCCTTTCTGGTCTCTGCGACATCTAGGCCCTAGAAGTAGTGCACGGAAGAGTGTCGAGGCGGATAGGAATATAGGAGCAGGAGTAAGCCATTCAGCCCCTCGAGCCTGTTCCGGCATTCAATTAGATCATGACTGATCTTTATTATAACTACATTTATCCTTGGCCTTTGCTCCATAACCCTTAATATCGTGCCTAATAAAAGTCGATGAACCTCAATTTTGCATCATCAATTGACCCAGAGGTAGAAATTCACCTCCGCCCGAAACGGAGCACATCAATGCGTTTTGCCGCCGCATTGGTTGCGGCGGCCATTGGATCGAAATTCAGCATTTTTGCTGAAGAAAAGGTTGGCGGGAATATGGCAGTTTGCAATGGTCTGGGTGGGGAGTGGCATTTGGACCGCGAAATTCACCTACTGCTGATTTGCTACTAATGAGCCAGCTGGTCAGATAAGGAAAAGGGGAGGTTGCAACGAGACCTGGGTGTCATGGTACATCAGTCATTGAAGGTCGGCATGCAGGTACAGCAGGCGGTTAAGAAAGCAAATGGCATGTTGGCCTTCATAGCGAGGGGATTTGAGTACAGGGGCAGGGAGGTGTTGCTGCAGTTGTACAGGGCCTTGGTGAGGCCACACCTGGAGTATTGTGTACAGTTTTGGTCTCCTAACTTGAGGAAGGACATTCTTGCTATTGAGGGAGTGCAGCGAAGGTTCACCAGACTGATTCCCGGGATGGTGGGACTGACCTATCAAGAAAGACTGGATCAACTGGGCTTGTATTCACTGGAGTTCAGAAGAATGAGGGGGGATCTCATAGAAACGTTTAAAATTCTGATGGCTTCAGACAGGTTAGTTACAGGAAGAATGTTCCCAATGTTGGGGAAGTCCAGAACCAGGGGTCACAGTCTAAGGATAAGGGGTAAGCCATTTAGGACCGAGATGAGGAGAAACTTCTTCACCCAGAGAGTGGTGAACCTGTGGAATTCTCTACCACAGAAAGTTGTTGAGGCCAATTCACTAAATATATTCAAAAAGGAGTTAGATGAAGTCCTTACTACTAGGGGGATCAAGGGGTATGGCGAGAAAGCAGGAATGGGGTACTGAAGTTGCATGTTCAGCCATGAACTCATTGAATGGCGATGCAGGCTAGAAGGGCTGAATGGCCTACTCCTGCACCTATTTTCTATGTTTCTATGTTTCTATGGTCTTCTTAAAGGGCAGGGTTTGCAGGTAGGCCCTGAGCAGGGAAGCCATTTGAATGGAGGTCATGACTAATGCACCAATAGCAAGGAGGTCCAGCAGATTTACCGACGCTAAACTGGAGACCCTCATGGACGCTGTGGAGGGAAGGAGGGGTGTTCTGTACCCCAATACAGGCAGACCAACTCGCGATGTTTCCATGAATGCCTGGAGAGAGATTGCTGAGGAGGTCTTGGGGACCTCCATTCATGACCAGACCGCGACCCAGTGCCGCAAAAGGCTGAACGACATAATTCGCCTGATGAAAGTGAGTACACATTTCTCCATCTCCTCACCTTCCATCTGCGAGCCTCTCCTTTATCTTCACTTATTTCCCACCTTCATTATATAGTCACTGAAGCAGCATTTGACTGTTGAGGACTGTATATATATATGTGCGTTCTCGCAATGGTGGCTCCCTTTCACATCACAGTTACAGCTGCATGTCAGGGACACACACTTGTGCATTCAATGCTGAGGCCTCACGACACTGCTACTCAACAAGCCTTCTTTGTTATGCAGGTGAAGGTTTCTCACAACCGTGTGAGAAACAGAGGACTGATGGTATTGAGGCAGCTTTACAGCAGCTCACTCACCTTGAAGTAAGGGTCCAGACGTTAGTGGGCCCACATGTTGCCTTCCCTGTGGCTGCCAGTCATGCAGGTTCCGTCGTGAGCAGCATGGGTAAATGAAGGCCTTCCTTTAATGCCATCTCTCCCTGAAAGGACGTTTGCTTATGATAGTGTGCAAGCTGCAACCTGCATGTGTCAATGGCGTATCTCCCCAGCACGGCAGTCTTTGTGCCATTTATGCTTGCAGATGAGAGCCCGAGTGTGCGCCAAGGCCAGCGACTGGGATGGCAAGCCAGGATGACAGCCTTGAGATCACTGGCAGCCAAAGCCAGGGAGAGGCTCCTGATGATATTGGGATGCCAAGCTAGGAAGACAGCCTTGAGGGCAATGGCAGCCATTGCCATGAGGAAGCTGATGATGATATTGGGAGCCAAAGTCTGGACGAGAGAGCGCTGGCAGACATGGCCATTCCGACCCCCTAGAAGCCATTGGGAGTGTGAGCCTGTATGACACCTTGGAGGCCAGTGCTTATGTTGGCGCCATGTCGAATGAGTCGGAGGAAGAGGGGGGACACTGCTGGCAGCACCGAGTCACTGCTTCCTACAGTTACACGCGCCAGCTCAGAGACTGGGAGTATGTGGTCGAATCAATTAAAGATAGCAGAGGGGTCTGCACTGGGTGTTGCACTGGGGCCTAATGGGCTGCAGCATGGTGAGGGGCAAACAGAACCTTGGGTGCCATCTCTCCGGGGGACGAGTGCACAAACGAGTTCTGCTCAAGAGGACTCAGATGAGCGCATCAATGTTGGAGTTTAGGAAAGAAGGGTGGAAGCCATGCATTCCCAGATGTTGGAGGCAGTGGCAAGAGTGCCAAGGGTGCCAAGGGTGCCAAGGGTGCTGGAGAGCACGTCCCAACTGGTCAGAAGCGTAAAGGAGTCCGCCTCCCGCATTGTGAACAGCTTTACGCTCACCTTGAAGCCCATCATTGCCAGTGTGCAGATGTTGGTGGACTCCCAGATTGACTGGGTGGAGCCAACTGCGATGCCACGACTCGTTGGGCATGTGGTAGCTGCCATTACAGCACCGGTGCAAGGCAACGAACATCTGAGTGCTGCTTTGGAGAGGATGGTCCCGGCCCTTGAAGCTCAGAATGCTATAATGCACTTTGGGCAACAAGCCACAGAGCATCTTACTGCTGTCTTCTCTGGTGGCATCGAGACTGTGTCTGCTCTCATGCAGTGTCAGCCGAATGCCACACGAGACCTGACTGTTGCCATCACGGCTGGATCCACCACGGTCCAAGGTGGACCTTCCGGTGTCGCGCCACACCACTGACCTGTGCTCCAGCAAATTTGTGGCGCTGTGATGTGCTGCCCTCGGGGAGTGGTGCAGACTCCTTGGACCAGGATGGTGATTGTGATATTTTCATACGACATCACTAAAGCACGCACACACAAAATGGCTCCATTACATCAAGTGACTTTTATTGTATATACAGCAGTAGTTGCATTACCACAGTAGTCCACTATGTAGGGTGTTCGTTTTCCACTCTACTTTGATTCATCGACCTTGGGAATTATAGGAAGGACTCCACATAATGCAAAGTTTAGGCTTAAACCCAACTGTTAGTTTATTATAAAAAAATAATTAAAAATTACAGAACAAGACTTCTTAGAGATTAATCGAAGATATATAATCACCCAGCCAGTTGCTGCTGTTGTCGATTGTAGGCTCATGGAGCTAGGGAAGATGTTTGTCCCAGCTGCCTGCTTCTCTGCTTGTCTCTCTCTCCTTGGTCTTCTTTCCATTATTCCCCTTCATGGTTGTTGTTCCTTTGACCTGTTGTTCTGACCTGTTTTACTCATGTGAGCTCCTTCATATATATCCATTCGATCATACAAATCTCCTACTGGGCTGTTTTCAGTTAATGCATCTGGATGAGTCTCGATGGCTGTGATGATGGGTCTGGATCTATTTGGATGGCGACAATTCTCACCTCGTTCTGTGCACGGAATTGGCAGGGCAAAAGATCCCCTCGCTATCCAAAAATGCACATCTTATAGGATCCTTTTTGGTCCTGGATTTTCACAGACTTGTAGTCTCCATGGGGAACTGTTTTTCCCCTCTGGCCAATCAATCCATGGGCTTCTCTGCTTGATTGTATCAAAACCCTTTGTCTCGATGTTAATCGGGTCTCGCTCCTGACCGTAGAAATTGCATTAGTCAGTTATGAGTCACCACCTGCCACAGGCTGGCGCTCTTTCTCCTGCCCAACAGTCCTACAGGTTTTCTTTTAAATCATTTTAGTCCGTGGCCTCTTGCTGTGCCTTGATCACGAAATGTGTTACCCTTACAACTAGGTGGAGCAGTAGTCCACTAGGTGGATCTCTATACTACACTCATCCCTCCTTAATGAAAAAGTAATCATAACAAAATAACCATCATACATAACGTGCTCTCTCAGGATCATATCATTCCTGACTCCAGACCTGGGACTCCGCCATTGCCGAAATGTACAGACTCGCCTGAGCCAAGTCCGACTAAATGCTCAGTCTGCAGCTGGCCCTTCTAGGGCCAGAGCTGGTCGAGGGCATCCTTGAGGGACATCTATAGCTTCTACACCTGAAAGACAGCGGCCTTCCCAGACCCATAAGGCAGCCACAGGGGAGACACTGTGGCGTAGTTCCAGAATAGGTTTGAGTAAGAGAGGTTATAAGGGCGAGAAATTATTATGTGTATGTTTTTTGCACCTTTCTTTATTCTGTAATTCATCTTTATTTTGTGTTCCCATATCTATGCAGGTGTATCATTTCACTATGGGTAATGATGTCTAAAAGGGCTCATTGGGATGGGCATGGAAATGCAAAGATAAAGGGTGAAGTGGCCATTATCGGAAACCTGCACCTCCCTTGCAGGGTTTAGGTGGCGATGACGCCTCCTGCGTGGCTGGTGACCTGCATCTTGGTCCTCCAAGCAGGCACCCGCAATTTTGCTTTGGACCAGAAAATACGCCGGGCACAGGATAACGGCATCATGGCTGCTGCCAGGATACCGGGCATCAACTGCCAGGATCTTGTGGTGGTGGTTACACACCAGCTCCACGTAGAGGGAGTGAAATCCCTTTCGGCTAATGAACATTTCCGTATTGGCTTGTGGCCCTCAATGCGACGTAGGTGCAGTCTATGGCACCCTGAACCCTGGGGAAGCCCGCAATGTGCACAAATCCAGTCTGCCGCTCCATCTGCTTCTCCATGCTTATCGGGAAGGAAATGTATTCGCCCCTTCTCTTATACAGAGCACGTGACGGATGGAGCGATGGGCGGAGAACTGAGAAATGTTAGAAATTGCAGTGGCAGATTGGAAAAAGCCAGTGGCAGGGACATTTAGTGCTATGGTCACTTTGGTTGCAATGCTCAGAGCTGTTCTCAGCCTTGCCTGAGGCTCTAGGTCTGGCCGCAGCAGATTGCACAGCTCCCTGATGTCCTTCCTGAATCTAAGCCTGCAGAGACATTGGTCATCCGTAAGGTCGATGAAGGAAAACTGCTGCCTGTCGACCCTTGCATGATAGGGCCTTCTTCCCCAACTCTATGGTTGGCTCCTCCTATGGCAGCTGGCTCATTGCTTTCTCCCTCATGCTCTTCCTGCTCCTTGGCCTCTGCAGCCTGCTGCTGGCAAGCATCTTCCTCCTGTGCATCCTGCCTTCTTTCTATCTCGCCCAATATCTGGTGCGGTGTTCAGCATACCTGACCCTCCTCCTCACGGCAGGTCCTTCCTGGGCCACCTCTCTGCGTTGAGGTCTGTCGCCATTTCCAGACCCTTCTCTATGTCGGGCATCATTGGCTGCTGCGTTCCTTGCTCGCTGCCTGTGAAGCCGTTGCTAATGGCGCCGCCTTCTCCTGCGTGCAGGAGGTGTGCCGCTGCTAGCATTGAGCCCATTGTCTCTGCAAGCTCAACCTCCACAATGAGGCCTCCATGGAGTATATTGATGCCCTCAGCTACTACATTCAATACCGCTATCAAAAGGGCGAGTGACAAACTTCTGAGAACTCAAAACGATTATCGGGCAAAAAAATGGAGATGCATGCAACCCATCTTTAAAATCTGCTGGCGGTCTTGACCCGGCACAGTGAGCCGGCACAGTGTACCAACACCAAAAACTGTCACGGGCACCGACATGCAGCCGCTTGACTTTTAAAAGAGAATTTAGCTTCCGGGGCAGAGAGGTTGCGGTGCGTGCTCTGATGACGTCTTTAACGAAGCATCTGCTGGGGCATGGTAGAAGTGGGGTGAGCGGGGCAGATCTCCACACTGCTGCAAAAACCCCTGAGGAGAATTTTGCAAGTGGCGGCTATTGGACTAAAATCGGCGACCAGACGACACCGCCATTTGGCCGCCGCTTTCTGGCGGTAACAGGCCTTATCGGAGGCTGAATTTCAGCCACCCAGTCTCATCAGCTTTGTGGGGGAGAGAGTTCCAAATTTCCAGTCATCATTGTGTGAAGAAGTGCTTCCTGACATCAGCCCTGAATGGTTCCATTGTTCTGGATCTACCCACCAGAGGAAATAGTTTCTATGGGCCCGAGTTTGTTCAAACCTAAGTGCCGCCCAAGTACCGTCGAAAGGGCCGCTAAGACCCTGACGGTACTTTGGGCGGAAGTTTGGTGAAAAAATGTGGGAAAACCACCTGGCGGAAAAAATGGGCCTTGCACGCCAATTCTGGGCAGCAGTGGGCAGTCGATCGCATTCTGGGCGGCAAATGTGATCCTCGGCAAAGTAACGCCGAGGCTAGAATTGGGCTCAGGGAGGAGGGAACGGGAAAAATAAAAAAATTTCAAAACATAAAAAAAAACTACTGCAAATCCTTCAGAGGACCCCATCCACCAAAATCCCTGCAAAAGAAATGAAGAAAACAAGTGCACTAACCTTTTCTTGCAGGTCTTCAAACTTACTGTTCAGGTAAGACCTGCCTCCATGCGTCGGTCTCCTCTGTTGGTGGAGCCAAGGACCGCCCGGGCCAAACTGAGGAGTCAGCGGGCGGGAGGACTTTTATTGATATTGCATGCCAGCAGACGCTTCTCAGCGGTATTCTCTCCCCGCCGGCGGGAGAACCTGACCAAACTCGCTCAGAGGGGAGAGCGCCCAGAAAATATCGAGACCGCCGAGAAAACTTGGCGGCAGCCGGCGGTAAGGCGACCAAACTCAGGCCCGAAAGAACTTATCAAATCCTTTAAACATCATAAACATATCTTAGTCGTCTTAATCATTTGTTCCTCAGTAATGGAAGAAATTGCCATGAGGAATGACTGGATAAGCTTGAGGTCAAGAAAATCAGATTGGACTTCACGGGTAGTAAAAGGGGTGAAAAAATTCAGCCAAAAACAATACTTCCAGATGTATTAGCGTTTACAAGGAGGCAGGGAGGGAAGGGATAGTGGGAGTGGGAGAGAGGAGGTGTAGCGGCTGGGAAACCTGGAAAGACGGGTTCCTCGGAGGTCCTGCCAAATTTAATGGAAAGACCTCAGTTAAATTTGTGGACTCCGTTTCCTGGCCGGCAGTCAGCCTGTTTGAGAGGCTGGTTGGTTGAGTGGCACTAGGCCATGGCCAGGGAATATCAAGGAGGTAGGTAGGGAGGGAGGGATTGGGGTGCCGGAGAGGCAATAGAGGGACGGCGGGGGTCGGAGCGGAGCCTGGTGGTTCTGGCGAGGTGATCGGGGTGGATTGGAGAGGACATCGGGGGTGGGAGACCGGGCTGACTGCCGGAAAGGAGAATGTAGGCCATGTGTAGGTCAGGAGGGGTCCGATCGCGCATGCAAATGCGGGAGGGTGTGGCCCGATAGACAAGGACGAGGTTGTTCAGCAGATCATGGGGAGGGAAGCAGGTTAGCTTGGGGTTATTCTGGAATGATAAAATCAAATTTCTCCATCCAAACATATCTTGTGATCTAACCTTGAACATCCAGGTGTAGAATTTTTGCAAAGTTACATCACTGTTGCACTACTTGTGCCCACCAGAGGCCTATAGAGACAGTTACTCTCAGGTTTCCTGAGTCTTCTCATTCCCCACCCTCTACTTTAGCAGCCTCATACCGGCACATCTTTTACTTAGCACACACGCCTCAACTGTCAGCCTTCACTGTACCTTCTTGTAGGTCAAATTGGCACGCTTTGCCCATCAGAGGCAGGCCATTGGAGGAGTGTCCCCACCTTTAAACCCTCCATCCATTTGAGAAGAAAGCCATGAAGCTCAGGTGAAAGTACTCAGCTCTTGCAATGATAAGTGCCAGTTTACTGAGCACCTATGCTGTTCTGGGCATCACTGTGAAACACCACAGCGACACAATCCTCCTTCTCTGTCTCCTCAATCCCAAAGGGGATGATGCTCACCCATTCTTGTCTTCCACTCTCTGTTTGTGCTCCATATTGTCTCATTTCTTGACCTTCGTTGCTTAATTACACAACTGGAGCCTTTGCCCTTTAGGGGTATGTACTATTTTCTTTCATACCAAAAATGTCTTTAAATACTTCCCACAATTTGTCTGTAAGTTCACCTATTCACAACTCCGTTCAGTTTACTTTGGCCAATGTATCTTCACTGTGAAGTTTGTCTTTCTTAAATTTAAAACCTTGGTTTGTGACTCTGCCTTCTCCCTGTCAAACTTAATATCAAATGCAATCATATTATGGTCACTATTTGCAAGATGCTCCCTTACCACCAGATTGTTAACATAGAAACATAGAAACATAGAAAATAGGTGCAGGAGTAGGCCATTCAGCCCTTCTAGCCTGCTCTGCCATTCAATGAGTTCATGGCTGAACATGCAACTTCAGTACCCCCTCCTGCTTTCTCGCCATACCCCTTGATCCCCTTAGTAGTAAGGACTTCATCTAACTCCCTTTTGAATATATTTAGTGAATTGGCCTCAACTACTTTCTGTGGTAGAGAATTCCACAGGTTCACCATTCTCTGGGTGAAGAAGTTTCTCCTCATCTCGGTCCTAAATGGCTTACCCCTTATCCTTAGACTGTGACCCCTGGTTCTGGACTTCTCCAATATTGGGAACATTCTTCCTGCATCTAACCTGTCTAAACCCGTCAGAAGTTTAAACGTTTCTATGAGGTCCCCTCTCATTCTTCTGAACTCCAGTGAATACAAGCCCAGTTGATCCAGTCTTTCTTGATAGGTCAGTCCCACCATCCCGGGAATCAGTCTGGTGATTCTTCGCTGCACTCCCTCAACAGCAAGAATGTCCTTCCTCAAGTTAGGAGACCAAAACTGTACACAATACTCCAGGTGTGGCCTCACCAAGGCCCTGTACAACTGTAGCAACACCTCCCTGCCCCTGTACTCAAATCCCCTCGCTATGAAGGCCAACATGCCATTTGCTTTCTTAACCGCCTGCTGTACCTGCATGCCAACCTTCAATGACTGATGTACCATGACACCCAGGTCTCGTTGCACCTCCCCTTTTCCTAATCTGTCACCATTCAGATAATATTCTGTCTCTCTGTTTTTACCACCAAAGTGGATAACCTCACATTTATCCACATTATACTTCATCTGCCATGCATTTGCCCACTCACCTAACCTATCCAAGTCACTCTGCAGCCTCATAGCATCCTCCTCGCAGCTCATACTGCCACCCAACTTAGTGTCATCCGCAAATTTGGAGATACTACATTTAATCCCCTCGTCTAAATCATTAATGTACAATGTAAACAGCTGGGGCCCCAGCACAGAACCTTGCGGTACCCCACTAGTCACTGCCTGCCATTCTGAAAAGTCTCCATTTACTCCTACTCTTTGCTTCCTGTCTGAATTCTTGTTCACCAATCGTTACTAAATCCAATATGATCTGGCCCCTTACCTGTTCCAAAACTTATTAGGGCTAATTTTGACATTGGGCGATAATGTAAAATGGAAATAAAAATCAGGCGTGATGTATAAGGAGCAGCTGATCCCATATCGCCTGTTTTGCACTGTCCTGAATACATTCTATAAATTAATTGCATTTACTAGTTGAGCTATTCGCTTTCTCCCGGTCGAAGTGGAAATTAAAATCTCCCATTATAATGATATATTATTGGGTTTTTCCTACATGCTTCCCTGATCTCTGCAGTTAAACATCCCTGCACTAAATTTCTCTCTTTCTTGGTAAGTAACTACTATAGGATGTCTGTTGACAACTCCCACCAGTCTTGCTTTCTTTGCTGTTCCTTAACTCTATCCACAGTGTTTCCATTGCCCGTCACCCTTACTGAAATTGCTTCTATTATTCAATGATATATTTTTCATCAGAAAGGACTACAAAAAAATCCTGTTAAGGTGACTTAGAAATATGTGTTCCTGTACACTGAGAAAAGCTTTAGTTGCATTAGAGTAAGGACACAAAATCCATCTCAGATTGGTGTTATGCTGACATGGTGCAGAACAATTGGCCATGTGAGTGTACGAAAGGTTAACTGTTGACCGCAAGTAGATTCAGTAATACACGAAAAGGGAGCTTTCTTCACAGAATCATTTCAAATCACCCTTCCGATTCACTTGGCTGAATGTAAAGTGAAGTTAGATTCAGTTCAATGTCAACCTGCCTAAGGAGCTGTCCAATTTTCATTTGGATTTGACCCAAATTCTGCTGATCTATATTAAAGCAGAACTGTGTATGATAGATCCCAATTTATTTGGATTATATCCAATTAACTGAGCTGATGACAGGAAACTATTGATCTCTGATTGGCAGCTGCCATTTTCCCATCGTTGCTGCTGACAGATGTATCTTTTGATCGTTCTTTTCATCACGTCCATATAAAATATTGATTCTTTTAACCCATGGGTGATTGCAGCCGGAGCATTACTGTGCTGCAACATACAAAATAGTAATTTCTATTGAAAATAAGTGAAATTGCTTCTGGATGGAAAACGCTTACTTAAAGAAGAAGATTATTCATCTGATTTGTCACTTAATCAAAAATGATATAGAATCTTACTAGTGTCTTGGTTTTTCTTTGTTGTGTTTTGTGGTTTAAATCTACCGAGCAAAGGTTCCCTTGACGCAGACGTTTTGAACTGAGCAGTTTCCAGATTATCATCAGGTGGCCATAATTGCTCCTGTCTCTATGTGTAGAGGCATTGTAAATACATCATGAATATTGAACAATGCATTTAAAATGTTGCTAGAAGTACAATTCCTCATGAGTGCATTGATACTGTGGCTACAGAAAGGGACCCGACTAACTTTTATCCTCAACATAGTTTCCGCTCCAAGTTACCCCAATTTAAAAAAAATTCATTCTTGGGAGGTGGGTGGTCACTGGCACTTATTGCCCATCCCTAGTTGTCCCTGAGAAGGTGGTGATACAACTGAATTGGTGTGGATCTTGAATAAAGATGACCAGGTAAAGATGGCAGGTTTTCTTCCCTACAGAACATTAGTGAACCAGTTGGATAATCTGACACCTGCATGGTCATTTTTACTGATACCAGCTTTTTGATTTCCAGATCTATTTGAAACTGAATTCAATATGGCTGCCACTCTAGTTTATTTTCAAATTACTCCATCTGTGCTGCAGTTGATGGCTCATCATCTTACTCTTTTGCCGACCATTCAGAGACTCCTCAAAGATCTAGCCTCTGTTCCACATTGTTCCTTCTCCATATCAATGGCCTTCTCCACTCATCATCCAAAGCTATTTCAATGATGGCTCCTCTTTACATTTATAAAACTTCTTTTAGATTGCACACCCCCAGTGCACATAATCTTTACTCCTCTTGCAATGCATTGAATGAATAATGCCATCCTGATATGCTCTCTGCCTTTCAAAAGGATAAGGAATATCTGTTTTTTTTCCAATTCTTAAAAGATACAGTCCTGTATTTTTCTCTTAAGGAAGGATTTTCAGTGGGGGGTTGAAGGGGTTGGGGGTTGTACCATCATACAACATGTAAATAAGGCCTTAAGCAGGCAAGTCTCTTTTGGTCATTTGGTTGGAGAGGCGGCTACAATAAAGCCCTCTCCCTCCATGCGGGAATTTACCATCACTTCCTTGGACCTACCACTACCTCAACATAGCCCTGGAAATCAGCAGTCAGTGTGGATATGAGCAGGAAACTTCTGCCGGGAGCCCAGCTCCTGCATTTACATGCAGTAGGGGTGAAGAAACAGGCAGTAGTGGTCCTGGCAGAGAATAGGCGAAGGGAAGTTCTGAATTTCTTGACTGTAATATATTTGCTTCAGCGGTTCTTTCCTTAGGAATTCATAGCAACACATTGCTATTAAGAACTAGTTGCTTTATGAGCAAAGGTTTAACAATCACATTACACATTACCAGTTCATCCACCAAGCTCACAACCATTTGTCTCATTGTGGATCCCCTGAATCCAACTGGCTGGGGTTTTATTGAGTCTTGTGAACATCACGTGGCTGGCTAAGCCACTCACAACTCAACAGCTCTACCAACCTGTGAGCAGACTTCCAGGTGCATACATTACATTGACATTCTGCCCTGCAATCCTGCTCAATACCCTCATTTACATTGCAAGTTTATTCACGGTCATTGCCTCTTTCCTGTGGGAACCCTTGATCTTTCTCAAGCTGTCAACATTCATGCCTTTACTCTAACCTAAAAAGGAACTCCCACACCTTCTTTATTAATACAACTACCCCAAGAAGCTTGGTTTCTTCGATCAAATATGTCTTTTCCCTTCAATAATATTTACTCTGTCCAAATCTGTCCAATACCTGTTGAATACCTGGGATACCTAACATCTAATAGATGATCCAACTCTAACCTCTAGCTACAACCTTTCTCCCTATTATTATCTTATCTCTTTATTGTATCAATGTTATTATGTCAGCCAGTGGCTCAGTGGGTAGCACTATCGCCTCTGAGTCAGAATGTTGTGGGTTCAAGGTCCCACTCCAGGAATATGAGAACAAAAATCTAGGTTGAGACTCCAGTGCAGTGCTGAGGGAGTGCTGCACTGTCGGAGGTGTCATCTTTCAGATGAGACATTAAACCGAGCCCTATTTGCTCTCTCAGGTGGACGTAAAAGATCCCATGGCACTGTCCTGGCCAATATTTATTTTTCAATCAACATAACAAAAACAGATTATCTGGTCATGATCACATTGCAGTTTGTGGGAGCTTGCTGTGTGTAAATTGGCTACCGTGTTTCCCACATTTCAACAGTGACTACACTTCAAAAAGTACTTAATTGGCTGTAAAATGCTTTGCGATGTCCAGTGGTCATGAAAGGCTATATAAATGCAAGTCTTTCTTTCTTACGTTATTATTTTCAACGTTGTACTCAATTTTTACCTCTTATTTATTCTAAGCACTAAGTATTCCATTCTAAATGCTTTTTTCTTCCGAATATTGGGCCCAAATTTGGCCAGTACAGATTTCTGGCGCACTCACCAGAGGTGCGTCGCTTTTGTAGAACAAAAAGGGCGCCAAAAATCTTCAGACCGAGTTTGGCCGCTCCCCAGCCTCTCCTCGCTGGTGGCGCAGCGTGGCCACTGGATTCGGGAGCCAGATCCCGGTGCACGCATGTGCAGTAGCTCCTCAGCCCCAGAATCTGTGAGAGTGTGCTGCAGGTTGTATGCGAGGGGCTCGAAGCGCGCCGCCCCTATCCCTGGCTGAATGGGCTCCCTCATCGGCGGCCTGCTGCCTTCCCTTCACA
This sequence comes from Pristiophorus japonicus, assembly GCF_044704955.1. Classification (NCBI taxonomy): domain Eukaryota; kingdom Metazoa; phylum Chordata; class Chondrichthyes; family Pristiophoridae; genus Pristiophorus; species Pristiophorus japonicus. The sequence goes on along the minus strand of NC_091977.1, from coordinate 505,200,776 downwards.
TAAAGGTAGGACTTCTATTTTTTATTTGTTATTGATTGACTGGTTGCTTATTACTTGGTGCTTTAGGTGCAGAGTTCCTTCTATTTTTTATTTGTTAATTAATTGCTTATTACTTTTTGTGTTCTGTTTAGTGCTTTGTAAGTCTTGGTGCTAGGTGCAGGTCCTCTCATCTTCCTTGCATTTTTTATTTGTTATTGAATGCTTATTTTTGTGCTTTGTTTAGTGCTCGTTGCTTTAAATGTACTTACCTGCGCTGATTTCTTAACTCTCCGCAAGGGTTTTCTGTGTGGGCCACAAGTGGCCACATACGCTGGCCTAAGTTAGTCTGGAGCAACTATTAGCTGTCCAAACTCGCTTAAATGGCCAAAACAGGTGTAGGTGGCTGGTAACGCCCCTTTTTGAAAAAAAAACGAAACTAAAAAAATCCTAACTAACTCACTTACACTAGCGCAAATGAAATGTGCAGAGTGGAAATTTTTAAGATACTCCAAAAAAATCAAGTTGCTCCAAAAAAAAATGGACCAATTCCTGGCCAAATTTGGGGCCATTGTCATTGTGATGAAATCAGGAATCAATGCCCATCCTTCTACTTGTAATATATTCTTACTAAAGCACCCACACTCAGGATGGCTTCAATCTGGAACTTGTTTTTATTGTAAACATCAGTGGCTGCATTACCACAGTAGTCCACTAGGTGGAACAATAGTCCACTAGGTGGAGCTATATATTACACTATAACTCATTTTTCTCAGGATGTCAAACTGTGGAACTCCTTAACATTCTCATTTTTTCCTCTGTCCTACAATCTTTAGGCTTTCAAAACTAAAGCTCAGTTTTACACTAATAACTATATTTTGATTTTATTTTTTCAATTTCATTCTCATGGGTAATGCCCATCTTTAGTTGTCCTGAGATGGTGGTGGTGTTGATAGGCCTTAAACCGTAACAATCCCTGTGGTGATGGTATTCCCAAAATGATGTTAACTAAGGAATTCCAGGATTTAGACCCATTGACGATGAAGGAATCCAAGTTAAGGACAGAGTGTGACTTGGAGGCAGTAAATCCAGACCATGGGAGCACATGTTACTAAAAAGGTAACTTTTTGAAATTTACTTACCGGAATATGGACCTGGGAAGAGAAGGAGTGCTCCTCCCAACCGCATATTTGAAGAACGTGGACGACCGCTCCTCCTCCCCAAAATGGCTTCCGATCCTCTCCCAGCTTCTGATGCCCTTCCCCATCCCTGGCTCTAATCCTCCCCCACCAGCTTCCAGTTCTCCCCTCTTGCCCTCCAATAGAATCCATTGCACCTAATGCTCCACCCCCAACCTCCGACCTTCTCTCTCAGCCTCCTATCTCCCAACGCCTAGCTTCATTTACCTGAGGGCCGCTGTAACATTAGCAACGGCCAAGTCTGGGATTCCTCTTCGCTGGCTGGCTGTTCGCGCCACACCTGCTCCATTGAAATGAGGTCCGAGGCCTAATATTGGGGGCTTCTAAGGGCTCGCCATTCAGGCGCAGGGAACGTACCCTGCATCCCGCTTTTCTCGTCACGAAGTTCCATACTAATGCCATGTTTCATGGCCATAATGTGCAGAGATAATATAACAAGGATTTTGCAGACCATCTGTGAGGTATAGTGCAGAGATATCGCAAGCATTGGAAGTATAGTTTGAGGATTCCAAATGTTCATTCAGTCTTTGACCTTGTCCTCATATGCACCTAACTGTTCTCCAGGAGTTTGTGGGCTATGCAATGGAATCTACAGCCATGTCTTAATGACATCTCCACGATGCCAAAATCATCCATATTATCTGTGATTTGTAATCGTTCTGAAACATATTAAAACAGAGTGAAAAAGTCATGCTGTTACTGCATGGAAAGGGAAGCTACTAAATAAATAGGGAATTACATTTTGCCCATTCTGGTCTCCTTACTAAGGAAAGGCATACTTGCCTTAGAGGGAGTGCAATGAAGGTTCATTAGACTGGTTCCTGGGATGAGGGGATTGTCTTATGAGGAGAGATTAAGTAGACTAGGCCTATATTCCATAGAGTTTAGAAGAATGAGAGGTAATATAATTGAAACATATAATATTTTTAAGGTGCTTGACAGGTTTAATGCTGAGAAATGTTTCCCCTGGCTGGGGGATCCAGAACACGGGGTCACACTCTCATAATAAGGGTTCTGCCATTTAGGATTGGGATGAGGAGAAATTTCTTCACTCAAAGAGTTGTGAATCTTTGGAGTTCTCTACCACAGACAGCTGTGGATGCTCAGTCATTGAGTATATTCAAGACTGGCATCAATAAATTTTTGGAAACTAAGGGAATGAAGGGATATGGGGATAGTGCAGGAAGGTAGAGTTAAGATAGAAGATCAGCCATGATCTTGGTGAATGGTGGATCAGGCTCGAAGGGCTGAATGGCCTACTTCAACTCCTATTTCTTATGTTCTTATGTTCTTATTACATGGTGTCATTATGTTCACTAGATGGAATCCATTTGACTTCTAGATAGATGAAAGTATATGGCCCGGATTTTGCAGTGGTAATGACGGCGAAACTGTCAGCTTTTGCCATCATTACCTCAGCCATGATCATATTGAATGGTGGTGCAGGCTCGAAGGGCCGAATGGCCTGCTCCTGCACCTATTTTCTATGTTTCGATGTTTCTATGTTTCTGTGAAACTGACAGCAAGTTCTGGAGATAACACATGCGCACATAAACGCTGAAATTTCGAAGTTGCTGTCAATGATTCTACGCTTCTCCACAGGGTGCGCTGTTGAACTCCCCAGAGATGGCAATCTTTGAGAAATCACTGAACTGACAAGAACTTAAGCTTTCACCGTGTAATAACGCTCTTTAAAAAAAACCCGAGAAAGTTAAGCTTTGTTGGATGAGATGTAACTGGGTTTTTAATATACTGACTCATACTTATTGCTGAACAACCGTTTTGGACCCGAAAAATTCATTTTATATTTGTGGAATGTCAAATTTTTTAAATGCCAAGGTTTTTAATATATAATTTTTTTTAATGTTTGTTTAAGATATTTCAGATTCTACCTTAATCCCATGTGTATGTCCCAATCTTTATTTCGCTCTCTAAAAATCAAAGCATTTTACTTCCTTTTTAAAAATTCGTTCATGGGATGTGGGCATCGCTGGCCAGCATTTATTGCCCATCCCTAATTGCCCGAGAAGGTGGTGGTGAGCCATCTTCTTGAATTGCTGCAGTCCTTGTGGTGCATGTACTCCCACAGTGCAGTTAGGTAGTCTTATTATTGTTTTCTGTAGCAGTTTGTTACAACTGAGCGGCTTGCTGGGCCATTTCAGAGGGCAGTTAAGAGTCAACCATGTTGCTGTGGGTCTGGAGTCACATATAGGCCAGACCAGGTAAAGACAGCAGACTTCCTTCCCTAAAGAACTTTAATGAACCAGATGGGTTTTAAGAACAATACAATAGTTTCACGGTCACCATTACTAGCTTTTATTCCAGATTCATTTAATTAATTTAATTCAAATTCCCCAGCTACTTTGGTGGGATTTGAACTCCATGTCTTTGGATCATTAGCCCGTTATGCTAACCTTCCCGATGTTCCCTTCTGCTACAGTGCTGAAGACATGAATCAGGTTTGTTAAGCTTGTTGCTAAATCATAGAATTTACAGAAGGAGGCCAGTTGGTCCATCATGTCCTGTGTTGGTGAAATGGAACACTGTGTACACATGCCCTCGTATGAAACAGACATTGCTGCAGTGTCTGCAGGCTATTTGTTTGTATTGATAGTCAAATTGAAACGTTTCCGTACGAGCTCCCATTGCTATCAATGAGAATACCACGAAAAACACAAACACAACAAAATAAATTTAAAAAACTCCTCACATATTTAAAATTAATTGAAATGTAATTAAATTAAGTGTTTTAGATCAAACAAATATGTTTTAATAATGGTAAAAATAAACTTACCTTAATGGACAGGGTTTTTAATATAAAACTTAGTGATACAAATTAAATTTTTCTATCTTTTAAAATTCTTACGCTGATAAAAGTAGGCTATATGCCTGGTAAAAGCAGATGTAAGAGTTTGAAGGACATTCACTGGGCAGGAGTTGCTTTTTGTGATATCTATGATCTAGCCTTGAATATAGGGGGCATGATTAAGAAGTTTGCAGATGATACTAAAATGGGCTGTGTCGTTGATAATGAAGAAAAAAGCTGTAGACTGCAGGAAGATATCAATCAACTGGTCAGGTGGGCAGAACAGTGGCAAATGGAATGCAATCTGGAGAAGTGTGAGGTAATGCAATTGGAGAGGGCTAACAAGGAAAGGGAATACACATTAAATGGTAGGACACTGAGAAGTGTAGAGGAACAAAAGGACCTTGGAGTGCATATCCACAGAACCCTGAAGGTAGCAGGTGGTGAAGAAGGCATACGGAATGCTTGCTTTTATTAGTCAAGGCATAGAATACAAGAGCAGGGTGGGTTATGCTTGAACTGTATAAAACACTGGTTAGGCAACAGCTGGAGTACTGCGTGCAGTTCTGGTCACTGCATTACAGGAAGAATATGATTGCACTTGCGAGGGTACAGGGGAGATTTACGAGGATGTTGTTGGGAGTGGAGAATCTTAGCTATGAGGACAGATTTGATAGGTTGGGTTTGTTTTCCTTGGAACAGAGGAGGCTGAGGAGAGACCTCATTGAGGTGTGTACAATTATGAGGGGCCGAGATATATTGGCTAGAAAGGGCCTATTTCCCTTAGCAGAGGGGTTAACAACCAGGGTGCATAAATTTAAAGTAATTGGTAGAAGGTTTAGAGGGGATTCGAGGGGAAATATCTTCACTCAGAGGGTTATGGGGGTCTGGAACTCACTGCCTTGAAAGGGTGGTAGAGGCAGAAACCCTCACCACAGTTAGAAAGTACTTGGATGTGCACCTGAAGTGCTGTAACCTGTAGGGCTACGGACCGTGAGCTGGAAACCGATAATATAAGAATGGGCAATGAGGTCTTGTGTACTAGTTGTGATCAGCTAATGGGGTTAGAGAGGAATTTTCCCGATTTTATTTCCCGAATTTGCCTCTCTCAGAAGATTACACAGTTGTTTTTGGGTAGTAGGTTTCTAATCATGATGTTTCAGATATCACAACTGTGTGGGGCAGGCTCGATGGTCCAGATGGTCTTGTCCTGCCACAAATTGCGGCTGCTCCGGATGCCTCGTTCTATGCTGTAAATTTCTATGATTCTTTAATTCTAAATAGCCCAAATCTCTGTGTGCACATGTCCTTCTCCCGGGAATGCTTGCGATCTGTCAAAAGACATGCGCATTGCGCGCCAAGAACCGGCATTTGCGAGGCCTCTTCGGGTGCGTGCGCACATCGTATATAGAAACATAGAAAATAGGTGCAGGAGCAGGCCATTCGGCCCTTCGAGCCTGCGCCGCCATTCAATATGATCATGGCTGATCATTCAACCTCAATACCCCACCCCAGCCTTCTCTCCATACCTCCTGATCCCTTTAGCCGTACGGGCCACATCTAACTCCCTTTTGAATATGTCCAACGAACTGGACGCAACAACTTTCTGTGGCAGAGAATTCCACAGGTTCACAATTCTCTGGGTGAAAAAGATTTTCCTCATCTCGGGCCTATATGGCTTACCCCTTATCCTTAGACTATGTCCCTTGGTTCTGGACTTCCCCAACATCGGAAACATTCTTCCTGGATCTAACCTGTGCAGTCCCGTCAGAATTTTATACATTTCTATGAGATCCCCTCTCATTCTTCTGAATTCCAGTGAGTAGCCGATCCAGTCTTTCCTCATATGTCAGTCCTGCCATCCTGAGAATCAGTCTGGTGAACCTTCGCTGCACTCCCTCAATAGCAAGCATGTCCTTCCTCAGATTAGGAGACCAAAACTGCACACAATACTCAAGGTGTGGTCTTACCAAGGCCCTGTACAACTGCAGTAAGACCTCCTTGCTCTTATACTCAAATCCCCTCGCTATGAAGGCCAGCATGCCATTTGCTTTCTTTACTGCCTGCTGTACCTGCATGCCTACCTACAATGACTGATGTACCATGACACCCAGGTCTCGTTGCACCTTCCCTTTTTCTAATCTGTCACCATTCAGATAATAATCTGCCTTCCTGTTTTTGCCACCTCACATTTATCCACATTATACTGCATCTGCCAGGCATTTGCCCACTCACCTAACCTGTCCAAGTCACCCTGCAGCCTCTTAGCATCCTCCTCGCAGCTCGCACTGCCACCCAGCTTAGTGTCATCTGCAAACTTGGAGATATTACATTCAATTCCTTCATCTAAATCATTAATGTATATTGTAAATAGCTGGGGTCTCAGCACTGAACCCTGCGGCACCCCACTAGTCACTGCCTGCCATTCTGAAAAGGACCCGTTTATTCCCACTCTTTGATTCCTGTCTGCCAACCATTTCTCTATCCACGTAAATACATTTCCCCCAATCCCATGTGCCTTCATTTTGCACACTAATCTCTTGTATGGGACCTTGTCAAAAGCCTTTTGAAAGTCCAAATACACCACATCTAATGGTTCTCCCTTATCCACTCGACTAGTTACGTCCTCAAAAAACTCCAGAAGATTTGTCAAGCATGATTTTCCTTTCATAAATCCACGCTGACTTGGACCGATCCTGTCACTGCTTTCCAAATATGCACCTGGAGAGGCCACAATATACGGACCATAAAAATGATGGGCAGGACAAGACCATCTGGACCATCGAGCCTGCCCCACACAGTTGTGATGCCTGAAACATCATGATTAGCTACCAAAAATAACTGTGTAATCTCCAGGGAGAGGCAAATTCGGGAAATAAAATCGGGAAAATTCCTCTCCAACCCCATTAGCTGATCACAACTAGTCCACGAGACCTCATTGCCCATGCTTATATTATCGGTTGGATTTAAGTGTAGTGGGATAGATCATTGAGATTAGAAGACAAAATATGAAAAAAAAACATTTACTTTCCCCAAAAATAACATCCCTGATCATGATAGGTGCATGTATTCATCAAAATAAATCCTTTGCTGCGAAAAGATATCCCAATTGCAGTAAAGTCTGCAGCATGTGCCATGTTGATGGATTACGTTCTAACACTGCTGTGCACCTTGGAGAAATGATGTTTATGTTTTACTTCAATTTGCTTTTTATTTTAACCCTACAGGCCGATTGTAAGCAGCTTTGTTTCTGTGTAAAATTTTATTTTTATTTTTGTATGTGCCAGCTAAATATTTCACTTTCAGGCCTCTGCTCCGGAGGAACCGCCACCTGATATTTTCACTCAAGTACGACGAGGGAATCTTTGTGGCAACACAGGATTCTCCATTGCCATGGCGATCAAACTTCTCTGCAGAACCTGAACTGCCAGTAATAATCCGCATCACCTGGAAAGAAAAAAATTGGCACCAACAGGCCACTTCGTGAAAGCTTCTTCACTTTAAAATGTTTTGCTATCAGCCTGTAATTTTAATAGAGACGTGGGGATTTCCACTTGCTGGCCAGTCGAAGCAGTTATGCTTCCTCCCCTTTTGCTGAAATGAGAAGCAGACCAACTTTGCAGCTTGGAAATAATGGGGTCAAGTTTCGGCCTGAGTTGCTCCATTTTTTTTGTTCAGGATGGCTCCTACGCTTGATTTCTAAAGTGTAGGAAATTTTTTTGGAGCAACTGGTTTAGACTGGAGTATCTTGGAAATTGCAATTCTCGGCATTTAGTTTGCTCCAGTTCTAGTCAGTTAGAACAGTTTCATTTTGGAACAGATTTTTGTTTTCAAAAGGGGGCGTGTCCAGCCACTTACGCCTGTTTTGAAAGTTTAGGCAGTGAAAACATACTCCAAACTAACTTAGAATGGAGTAAGTCTAGATTTTTGTACGCTCAGAAAAACTTTGCCTACACTTTAGAAATCAGGCGTAGGTTACAAATCAGACGTAGGGAACGAGGTGGGGGGGGGGGAGCAGGAGGGGTGGGGGGAGGGAAGTAATTAAATTCTACAAGCATTCAACAGTCTTACTTATACAATTCTGAATAAAAAATTGTAAACAAAGCAAATACAAAATATTAAATCTTCCTACCTGTGTGAAGCAGCAGCAGCCTTTGAGCTGTGGTGCTTCAGGTAGGCCTTCCATGTAGGAGACAGGGGCGTGCCAGTGGCTTGACGGCGGCTGAAGACACAAGAAGCAGCCTTCGAGCTGCGAGGGAAGCTGAGGCTGTTCGGCCACGGGATAGGGGCGGCGGCAGTGGCTGACGGCGGCCGAAGACACAGCAAGCAGCCTTCGAGCTGCGAGGGAGGCTGAGGCCATTCGGCCAGGGATAGGGAGAGGCAGCCAGATAGCCAGTTTGAAACTTAAATTTGTAATTGCTGCATTGCCAATACCACGTATTATGCAATGGTTCGCCAGCAATTCACTGCATAGGAGAGAATTGATTAGAGCTCAACTCACCAGGAACATCATAGCCTGTAGGCTGATGGGCAGGAGACCTTACCCACTGTAATGTCTGTAAACTTGTAATGTTTGTAGCTCCACACTGTGGATGTGGACGTATTGTGTACTGCAATTGCAGAGTTAATCATTCAACAGAACCAGGCAATTCCGGAGGCTTCAGAGAGAGCTGCCTGCCATGTTAGGAAGCTGTGCGTGCTGTGCTCTGTGACTATATCACATTTGTCAACAGAAGATTGGATTTTTCGGATGATTTAAAGCTTAAATTTTGTTGGTGAAGGATTCAGCCAGCTGACAGAGAGAGACTTTGGAAGTTTCTGTCTTTGGAAAAAAAGCTACAAAATCCGAGGTAAAATACAGCACACGGTATGAACAGCTAGAGATTAAAATGGCAGGTGTATTGGGATATTTGGGTGAATATAGACACGACCAGGAACGTTTTAAAGCATATGTGGATCGACTAGCAATGTATTTCACTGCAAATAACATAATCGAAGTTCCAGACAATGCAGTCCAGAACCGGGCTGTGTTGGAACGTAAGAAAGCGATCTTCTTATCGGTGGCAGGTCCGGCATTATACGAAACCCTTGTAAATCTGCTTGTGCCTGACGAGCCAAAGGACACAACGCTTAAAGAGATTTTAACGAAGCTGGAGCAGCACTATAAAGCCAAACCGTTAGAAATTGCTGAAAGCTATCGTTTCGAGATTCGGAATCAAAAGGATGATGAAAGTATCAGTGATTACATCGTTGCATTAAAAAAGCTATCGATGCACTGTCATTTTGGAAACTTTCAAAACTGAGCATTACGGGATCGTTTGTTTGTGGGATGAACAATGATGCGATCAGAAGGAAGTTATTGATGACGGATGACTTGACTTTTGAGATTGCTTGTAGAAGGAGAGGTCGATGGGCATCGCCGAACAATATTCCCGAGAATTAAATAACCGAGGTAAATCACCTGCAGGTTCAAAGTAAAAGACGGGCATGGCCGAAACTCTTAGAAACTAGAAATTCTACCAGAGCGTGGAAGTCGTGTTCTAGGTGCCTGGGACAACACATTGCTCAAAGTTGACCATATGTGAAGGCAGAGTGTTTCTTCTGCAGCAAGACTGGGCATCTTGCGAAGGCATGCCGACTGAAGGGTAAACCGGTTTTTAAAGCTATGAGTCCAGCGTTCAAAGCTATGAGTAGAAATCCCAAGAACTACATAGCTTGGAAGAACAACAACAGGACGAGGAGATGTTAGAGTTACACGTCATCAGGAGCACGAGGTTAACGGACAGCGATTCGGAAAGCATCAAAATCCACATAGATGTTGCGGGATTCAAAATACCAATGGAAATCGACACGGGTGCATCCGTGAGTGTAGTACCGGAGTCACTATATCGCGACAAATTGCGTGATTTCCAACTGGAGAAATCCAAGATTGAGCTGTGAGGCTACTCGGGAGAGAAAATTCCTGTGGTAGGTCGTATCATCGTTGAAATATAAAGATCAATTTCAGAACTTGCCTCGAATAGTAGTGAAAGGAGGCAAGCCTGCCTTACTAGGAAGAAATTGGTTGAGCTCACTGAAGCTGGATTGGAGTAAGATTTTCTGTGTGGAAGCGAGATTTTCATCAACGGATGAGGTTATCAAGCAGTATCCGAAGGTGTTCTGTGAAACGGGCAGTCCGATCCAAGGCTTCAAGACGAGTGTCAAGGTACAGAAGGATGCTAGATCAGTTTACTACAAACCACGTTCCGTACCATATGCATCAAGGAGAAAGTTGAGCAAGAACTCAAAAGACTAGAGACTGAGAACATTATTTGCAAGATCGATCGATGTAATTGGGCTACACCCATTGTTGTTGTACCTAAGTCTGATGGTAAGGTAAGATTGTGTGGTGATTATAAGGTAACCAGATTCGAGAGGATAATGTCCCCAATACATTGCCGAATATAGAAGATTTGTTCACAACACTGACAAGTGGTCAGATCTTCTCAAAATTGGATCTTACGAATGTCTACTTACAACTTGAACTAGGTGAGGAGTCCAAGTCATGTTTGACTATAAATACTCATCTAGGCCTATATCAATTTAATAGGCTACCATTTGGAGTGTCTTCTGCCCCTCCCAAGGGGTGATGAACCAGAATTTGCAAGGTATTGAAGGGGTAGTATGTTATTTGGATGACATACTAATTTCTGCACCAAATAGGCAAATTCATAATAACATATTGAATGAAGTCCTCAAATAGCTAGAGAAGCACAGAGTACGAGTGTCTGTTCATAAGTGTGAGTTATTTAAAAACTCAGTGGAGTACTCAGGGTACAGAGTAGACAAAGATGGTTTACTTCCAACCATGGGAAAAATTGGATGCAATTAGAAATGCACCCACTCCCAGGAATGTCACTGAACTTTGTTCATTCTTGGGTCTTTTGAACTATTATGGGAAGTTCCTACCAAATTTGGCTACAGTATTACATCCACTGAATGAACTTTTGAAAAAACAGGTCCATTGGAAGTGGTCAAAAGAATGCGATACAGCATTCAAAGAGTGCAAAAGCAAATTGGTAGAGAGCACCATGTTAGTTCACTGTGACATATCGAAGGAGATTAAGCTAGCATGTGATGTCTCTCCGTATGGAGTTGGGCCAGTAATCTCTCATGTATTAAGTAGTGGGGAGGAGAGACCAATTGCTTTTGCTTCACGCACTCTCAGTGTCAGTGAGAGTAATTATGCACAAATTGAAAGGGAAGCTTTGGCATTCATTTTTGGGGTCAAGAAGTTTCACAAATACTTGTATGGTCGTAAGTTTACAATCCTTATGGACCATAAGCCCCAAACAGCAATCCTCCATCCAAAGTCCCCAGTTCTAACATTAGCTGCAACCCAAATGCAGAGATGGGCTTTGATTTTGTCAGCATATGATAATGAATACAGATGATCAGCTGATCACAGTAATGCTGATGCAATGTCTAGATTGCCTTCCCGATAGGCTAGAAGTTACACCCGATAGGGAAGAAGTGTTTTATTTTTCATACATTGACGAACTGCCAGTCACAGCTGAAGAGATTGGTAGAGCAACCAAACGTGGACCCAGTGACGTCAAAGGTGTATGAGTATATTGCAAATGGATGGCCAAACCAGGTAACAGACAAAGATACACATCCATTATTCATTCGTAGGAATGAATTATCAGTCGATAAAGATTGTATCATGTGGAGTGCAAGAGTGGTTATACCAAATAAATTCAGGTCCAAATTATTAGGAGACTTCCATGGCCAGCACCTGGGAATGTGCTTGACCAAGAGTTTTTTATGGTGGCCAGGTCTTGATAAAGATATAGAGTACATCGTGAGTCATTGTACGACATGTCAATCGTTAAGTAAGCAACCGTCACCAGTACCATTACAGCCATGAAAATGGCCTCCCAGAGTGTGGCAAAAGAAACATATTGATTTTGCTGAGTTAGAAGGACAACAATTGTTCATTGTAATTGATAGCCATTTGAAGTGGGTTGCGGTGTTTCCAATGTGGAAAATAACAACAAGTAAAACATTGGACATTTTACGAAAATTATTTTCTGCATTTGGCCTCCCTAAAGAAATTGTTTCGGATAATGGACCACAATTTCGTTCAGAAGAATTTGCACAATTCACGAGCAAAAATGGTGTGAACCATACCAAGGTTCCACCATACTATCCTGCTTCGAATGGTGTACAAATTGTAAAACGTGCCCTCATAAAACAAATGTTAGATCCAATTCCAAGGAAACGACAGTTGTCATTGGATCACAAATTGACTAATTTTCTACTTACATATCGAAATACTCCTCATACAACTACTGGTAGAACACCAGCAGAATTGTTTCTCAAACGACAGCCACGGACCAGATTCTCATTGTTAAAGCCAAATTTGGCACAGTCCGTAGAAGAGACACAATTAAGACAGAAAGAGAATCAGGATAGAGGTAGAGTAAAAGAGGGAAGTGTGAAATTAAACCAGAAGGTGAGAGTGAAGAACCATCACCATAAATGGTTAAAGTGGTTACCAGGAAGAGTGGTGAAGATATGTGGTCCTCGTACATATTTGCTAAAGATGTTTGATAATGGACAGGTTAGGTTTCTTCATATTGATCATATTTTACCTACAAACATGGAAGGAGTTGAAGGTGGGAATGGTTCAATTATTTCTGACTCATCAGATAGCTTTAATATACCAGTAGCAAATCCTAAATCCAATGAACTGGAAACAAATCCAGGAGAGAATCAGAATGAAAGTCTGAGTCTGAGTCAGGAAAACAAAGAGTCTGAAGTTAGAGTGAGTTCAAATGAAAATCAAGGAAATTCCATGGAGGAAAACATTCCTCAGGATGAGCCTTGAATGAGTTTAGATTCGACACCATGTTTGGAAGGTTCTATTCGAGAGCGAAGTTATCCTCTTCGAAACAGAAAACAGGTGGTAAAGTTAAATTTGTAAATATGGAAAAAAAAGTTTATATTCTGTGTTATGTATAAACATGAAAGTTATGTATGATGTTTGTTATGATGGCTTCCTCATTAAGGAGGGAGAAGTGTAATGTCTGTAAGCTTGTAATGTTTGTAGCTCCACACTGTGGATGTGGATATATTGTGTACTGCAATTGCAGAGTTAATCATTGAACTGAACCAGGCAATTCCGGAGGCTTCCGAGAGAGCTGCCTGCCATGTTAGGAAGCTGTGTGTGCTATGCTCTGTAAATATATCACACCCACGTCGGCAATATCGAGCCAGGTGCTCGTACCTGGACATAAGCGAGGCTGATTGTGTCAAAAGGCTGCATTTCTACAGAAAAGTTGTCGTTGAGATCTATAATATGCTGAGAGCAGATTTGCAGCCCAGAAGCAGAACGCCAACTGCCTTGACTGTTGAAGTGAAGGTAACAGCTGCACTTGCCTTCTATGCCTCGGGATCATTTCAGGCTACAACTGGAGATGTGCGCACCATCTCTCAATGTGCAATACATGCCTGCGTTTACCAGGTCACGGCTGCACTGTATGCGTGGAGGGATGACTTAATCAATTTCCCATTAATCGCACAAGCGATCCATGAGGGCTGTGGGCTTCTTCAGGATTGCTGGCTTCCCAAAGGTACAGGGCTGCATTGATTGTACCCACATAGCCTTGCGAGCACCTATGGAGGATTCCGAGCAATACAGGAATAGAAAAGGTTTCCACTCCATCAATGTGCAGCTCGTGTATGACGACAAGCAGCGCATCATGTCAGTCGATGCGAGATACCCTGGCAGTACCCATGATGCGTTCATCCTACATGACAGCATTCTATCTGACATGTTTGAGCAGCAGCCAGAAGGGCAGAACTGGCTACTGGGAGACAACGGGTACGGCCTGACCACCTGGCGCATGACGCCCCTACGCGTGACATGGACAGAAGCTGACCGTCAATACAATATGGCGCACATTGCAATGCGCAGCATCATTGAGAGGACCATTGGCATATTGAAACAGCTTTTCTGATGCCTGGACCATTCCGGAGGACACTTGCTATACTCTCCTCAGATTGTCGGACACTTCACTGTTGTGTGCGGCATGCTCCATAACTTAGCCATCATGAGGCAGCAGGAGCTGTTAGTGGAACCAGAATACCCACGTGAGGGTCCAGTGCCTGATGATAGTATTTTGGAAGAGCAGGATGAGGATGATGATGATGATCAGGAAAGCATGCAAGTGCCAAGTGCCAGATGCCGAAGCACGAGGTCGGAGGAGGGCCGTCCATCGTGCTCCTTTAACAATTGCTCGAGCCCTGCACCAGCAGCTCATCCATGAATGCTTCAATTACTGATGCCTGAGGACTATGCGACCACTGCTGCTCATGGAAATGTTTATTCTTTGGAGTTGTTCCTACGTTGTATTGTGTTAATGGAAGATGATTCAGTTTTAATGAAAAAATATTTTATTGAAAAGTTAACGTCACTGTAATAAAATATTTGTTGTATCAAATTTACTTTTTAATATGACTCTTGAAGATCACTTATAAACTTGTAAAGTTACAGAACAATTTCAATGTGAAAAATCTTACACTCTTAAGATCAATTAAACTTTAAGATCACTTTTTTCTGCAAAATTAAATAAGTTATAAAAAGTGAGAGCATTTACACTATAAGATCACTTAAAAACCCTAAGATCACTTATAAGTTGTAAAGTTACAAAACTTACAAAACAATTTGATGTGAAACAATTTACATTCTTAAGATCACTTAGACTTCAGGATCACTTTTTAGGTGCAAAATTAAATAAGATACAGAATGTGAGAGCATTTACACTATCGTTCACTTAAAAACTCTAAGATCACTTGTAAGTTGTAAAGTTACAAAACTTACAAAACAATTTCAATTTGAAAAACGCTACTACAGCTACATCAAGAACAAGAAGAAAAGCAGCAAAGAAAGGCTGCAACCATGTCTCATCCACATCTCAGTGAATGTTCACTTCTTCATGGGGGTGTCATTTGATTGGCCGGGCTGTGTGCCCTTATTGCAGCAGCTATCTCCATGAGGGCCTGTGCCATCACTTGCATGCCCTCCCTGATGGCTGTGCTGTCGATTGCGCTCCCTTGGACATTCCCTCCTGAAGTTCCCGTGTCATTACTGCTATTTCTCCCGTCAGGACTGTCACCTCTTCACCTACTGCATTGACGCCACCGATGAGTGATCGGGTAAGCTCATTGGTCTCCATACCCAATGCCACAACCTGAGCTACATCTGTTGCACACTGCATCTTAGGAGAGCGTGTCTCCAATCTCCTTCTCCTCTGCCTGGGTCTGCCTCGCGGCACCACTACACTGAGAGGCGCGGGCACGGACGTTGGGATGCTCGGTGTTCCAAACGGCACCACTACACAAGGAGGCGCGGGCTGGGACAGTGTTCCAGACGACAGCACTCGAGTGCGAGCCGTGGGTTGGGATGGTGGGTGAATGGGTGTAAACTGCTTCATTATATCACCAGCACCACTGGGACCCGCAACGTCGGAATCAAAACCATGGAAGGTGGAACCAGAACCTATGCGAGTGGGAGGCGCAGGCTCGGAGGGTGGTGCACTGGCTGTAAACTGCTGCATTACACCAGCAGCACCACTGGGACCTGCAACATCGGAATCAAAACCATAGAAGGTGGAACCAGAACCTATGCAAAGGGTTGAAACTCTGATGCCCCCTAATGGGGGCTCATAAACATTAATTTGGAAGCTCTCCCCGTAGACATTTCAGTCATCGCCGCCATCATCCAGTCTGGATCTTCCCATCTGGTTGTACTGGTTCTTGTTCTGTATCCTCAGGATCCTCAGGGTTGGCAGCACCATCATCATCATCATCATCATCATCATGTTCTGCAAAATACATCAGAACAGTCAAATGTTTAACAGCAAGGGAGGGGGCAGGATGGATGGCATGAGTACTCTCACGCATAGCAGGCCAGGCAGCAGGTTGATTTGAAGGGCCACGATGCATTTACAGGACTTACCCTCTTCCTCGCGTGCGTGCCCAGCTTGTGCTGTACTGATTGCTTTTCTCCATGTGGGACTCATCATAGCAGCTACCCTCTGTTCCAAGGGTGTCAGTGGATGCAGATTGGGCACGCCTCCTCCTGTTCGAGTTGCTTCCCTTTTGTTGTGGGCCAATTTCTTCTGCAAAGAGTAAAATATAACTTTTTACAGAGTGCGTCTTTCTGCAGGGTGGGACATACAGATATTCACGTTGCAATTACGATTACATTAAAAAATGAAAATATTACTTACACTAACGACTTAACCAAGGTCGTGCCATTTCTTTTTACACTGGCTTCCAGATCTCCTGGTATACACCACTGTGCAGTAATCTTCTGCAACTTGGTTCCAACATTTCTTCATTTCTTTTGGTGGCACTTTTATGTGACCTCTGTTGCTGGTATCTAGCTCCTGCCAACTCTGCTCAATGACGTTGACTAATATCTCCACTTCTTCATGCAAGAAATTCTTTGTTCTTCGTGGACGTTGTTCCATTGCTGTATTGAATTGACACTCTTATTTTTCTAAACACATAGTCCTTAATTTGCATGCACCTATGCAGCACCTGTTCTGGAAGTTTAGCAGTGAAAAGCAGCACTCACTGATTTCAGCAGGTGATTTATTCAACAGTGCCGCTAAAAGCACTCCTTCAGACACCAAAAAATCACCAAAATTCAATCCCCAGCCTTTCCAGAGGTCCACGAGACAAATCAGCACTTTTCTTTAAGTTTCTTTAAAAATGGCTGCGTGCCAATGTTTCTGGGCTACTGCGTGTGTGCGCACGCTCCAATGCACATGCGCAGGGCTTCCGGCACGACGTTCCCTCATTTGACTTAGCCCCGCCCCCTCCACTTGCAGAATCGGCGCGCCTCTGTGGCTCCGCCCCCCGCTGCTGTCTGCGCGCCGTGCCGAGCTCCCAGGGACCAGCAAGGAGCCCGAGAAATACGAGGTAGATTTTTGTCGTGCGTTTAGGCGCGAAAAACGGGCGTCCATATCGGGGCTGCGTCGTTCTAGGCGCGGCCCGAAACTTGACCCCATGGACTCTGTTTATTCTTCTGCTTCCTGTGTTTCTTCCTCATCTTCAGTTATTCACAGTCACAACACGTATTACTGACGTCACAAAAAATCTAAAAAATATTTTGATTATTTTTGGCTACTCTTGAGTTTGGAGCATGGTTGTGACGCTCCTGACTTATCTACTTTCTTGTGTAAGATTTGGCTCACAGGTCACACACACATACCCAAAAGGGACTTAGGAGTCATGGGTCATTTTATTAAGGAGTGTTCGTTCAAATATAATCAAATACAACACGCAATCGGGATAGGCATAGTAAATATATAACCGTGACAAGCAGCTGGTATCGGTCCCGATTGGACAGGCTGGCGTGCGCAAACAACTCTTCCCTCCACCGTCTGTGCTAACAGCTCTTTAGATATCTCTTTTATTCTTTTTTTAGGGGTGGGCTTGGGGTAGAATATGGACAGGACTATCTAACCTGTAAAAGGTCTTCCTAAAGCAAAGTGCCCAACAGTTTGTTGAGTTCTTTGTCTCAACTCTCAGATGTCCCATGAGATCATTCCTTTGCTTATCTGTTCTTTGGACCTCTGCTTACCTTCTCTCGGACAGTTTGTTTATTACAAGGCTCCTCGCTTGACCTCTTATAAAGGCCTGTTTCTGCGTTATTCCCTTGTAAACAAGCTCTGATTGGAATTGTTCGGTGTCATCAACTTATTCTGGCTGCCGAGCAAGACAAACTCATGACCTTTACAAAACAATTATGTCTTTTATAATTCACAATTTCTTCCAATTCTCGATTTCTTACATTTTACCATTGATTTTTATGGCCATTGTTGTGTATGATGTCTGTAATAACTTGAATTAACCTCTTTAGAGCCAGAGGGTTGTTTTAATTGCCTGTATATTTCAGGATCCAGATCAGTGAGTTTTTTTTCTTTTTTTTTCAAGATTTTTTTTAACTGTACCAAAATGTGAAGTCTGGTGTGTGACATCTGGACTATAATGTATGTGCACTAGACAGAAGACTGACATTGCACATGGGGAAGTCAAGACAAAGTGCACTCTTCAGGTGACCTGGGGTTTGAAGGCAGGGATAATTGGACCAGATTGTGCAGGTGTAATTAAATCCTCACATTTTAAAGTCGTAGGCCTAGAAAGTGGGCCCCATAGCACCAGTTTTTCAGGTGTATGTGATTTCCTAATGAGACCCCAAATGACATGCACATACATTTCCGGCTCGAAGTGCGGCAACATACATTTTAGATAAAGACAAACAAGCGGCATCCTTTATCCATGCCTGAAGCATGTGTTAGGCCATCTGAATATGCAAATAAGGGCCTAACTCCCTCGTGAAGTCTCCACTCCAACATTGGTTTCCCCTGAGGGAATCTCGAGAAAATCAGCCCAACTGAACGCTTGCCAATCAAGAAGGTGAATAACTTACTTGAATGTGGAGCTGGGACGAGGAGGAGTGTTTCTCCCGACCCCACATTAAATGACCCGATCGTCGTTCATTGCTCCCTCCCACACCGCCGCTGATCATGACCCCCGATCTTCCCACCCCCGCCCCCAGCCTTGACACCTGATCGCCCTCTACCCCCTGCTCCGACCCCTAGTCGCAGATTCCAGGCCCTGACCCCTGATCACGCACTCCAGACCCCCGACCCATCCTGTGGCCCCGACCCGACCCGCGGACCCACTTACCTGAGGGCCACTGCGACGTTAGCCACAGGCCGATTTCCCTTCTCACTTTGGCTGGCTGGCTGTTGCGACACGCTGGCTCTGTGACATCCAATATTTCGGGAGTCTCGGACTTCACTCTTCGCTTCCACCAAAAATAGGCGCTCCCAAATTTCAAGGCCGTACATTCTGTTCTTACTTTTATGCAAGACATTGGTTTTATATCGCTATTATTCCTAGATAAAAATAAAACATAGGGCAGTTTGGGAAGCAGAGCTGCAGAGGTCGATGACAGGAAAGAGTTCTGTATGGCATAGGCTGAGGAAATGGGAGAGGCTATTTGTCAATTGCCCAAAATTTTTACTACTAATATGAAATACTAATTTATAAGTAATAATTTGGTCTATTGTGATCGAGTCCTGATTTTTATACATCAACGCAAAAATGCATCCTTAGTCTTAAGGCAATAAGGGATTTGTCGATGAGGGCAACAGGGCACTTTTGACAGGAAGTGTATACAAAATAGGAAGAGGGTGATCTGATCGAGGTGTTTATAATGTTAAAGGGATTCGATAGGGTGCATATGGAGACACGATTTCTCTGGCGATGGATCAAGAACCTGGGGACATAATCTTAAATTTAGAGCTAGGCCATTCAGGACAAGGAGGCATGTTTTCACACAAAGGGCAGTAGAAATTTAGAACCCTCTCTCCCCGCAAATGGCTGTGTGTGCTGGGATAGTTGGAGTTTTCAAGACTAGAGGGCTCAATTTACCCCAAAGCCGTTTTTTTGTGTATTTCAAGAGTTACACCCGTTTTCTTTGGCTCTGACTACTCCAAAAAAGTAACTTGCAAGTTTCTCCATTCTAATTTTTGAAATTGGCACTGCGCAGCCTGTCCTTTAGCTTTGGGGGGTGGAGCCTAATATCTGCACCGAAAAAAGGATGCCCCCCCCCCACCACCTTCTCTGCATTCGCGAAAAAAGAAAAGACGTTTTTTACGTGACTGCTATGGGCGTGCATGCCCAGTACACTGCCCGGTCTGCATTCAGCCATTTTTAAAGAGCCAGTTGTGTGTGAGAACTTTAATTCTCAGTGGAAAAATCTGAGCTGCAATATGCAACATGGCTCAAGGATCAAGACTTTCTTACAGGATGATGTGGAGGCACTAGTTACTGTAATTGAGGCCAGATGGCACAAGCTGAACACCAGCAGAGGTCACATAAAAGTTTCTCCAAAAGAAATGAATAAATGCAGGAACCAACATGCAGAAGATTACTGTGCAATGGTGACCACCCCGAGGTCTGGAGGCCAGTGCAAAAAGAAGTGGCAGGACCTTGGTCAAGTAGTTAATGTAAGTAATATTTTCATTTATTCACTGGAATTGCAATTGTAAATGTGACCATCTATTTGTCCCACCCTGCAGAAAGACACCCTCTCTAAAAAGTTATATTTTCATCTTTGCAGAGCACACAACTCGAACAGGAGGAGGCCTGGCAAATCTGCACACACTGACACCCTTGGAAGACAGGGTCCTGCCTGGAGAAAAGCAACTATTGCACAAGCTGGGCCCACACTTGATGGAGGGGGTAAGTCCTGCAAATTCCACATTCTGGCTTTGCTAAAAGTGAAGTACTGCGCGGACTAGCCATGCTTCGGTTTATGGGGATGTTTCCGTCAGCTATGCATCGGTTGATGCAATGTACTATCATTCATCGTGGTCCTTCAAATGAGCCTGCTGCCTGCGTTCTGTGAGCCTTCTCATGCCACCCTGCACCCTTCCTCTGCTGTAAGGGGTGGTTTTCAGGGGGTCAGCTTTCCCTTCTGACCTAAAATGAGCGGTTCCGAATCGCTCCCACACCCTTGGTTCTCGACACTAGAATTATGAAGGGACTGTGACAGACTTGGACAGACAATCGGTTTCAAGGTAGGAAGCAGGTATGGCTTTATTGTGTTCAAGAAGTAAAAAGGCACACCTTTAAAAACACACACACAATATTAATACCAATACACACTGAGGGGTACAACACATTGAATAAAATGTCAAATTACAGCCTGTGGGGAAAAGAATACAGCTTAAACTCTAAATGGGGTAAAGAGGAGAATGCAGATACATTTACACAAGTTATCCCAGCCTCCCCGCTCCCAATTCCCCTAACTAACTAAGTTATAGCTCTGGGGGGTTCAGGGGCTATGCTCACCAATCCCCTTTTGACAGTTCCAACTCCAGGGTTCGCCTTAGTTGTCCCTGGGGTTCACCTCAGTTGTCCACGTTCTGTAGTCTGTAACCCTTGGTGGCGTAGGACCAGCTTGTAGAGTAGAAAAATCTTTGGTTTTTCTTCATTTTTGTCGGGTTGGTTCCGGTTGACTGTTTGATTGATCGCGATAGTCCGAAACTTTCTGATAGTCGTTTTGAAAGCCTGTTTGCTGTTGTGGTGCTGTCCTTCTGGTTTAGAGATTCCTTTCGCTGATGTTTCGAGGTCCCACTTTTCGAGGCTGGTGTAGGACTTATGCAATGAGACTGCTAACTTAATAGTGTCTCTAGAAGCACACCTAACTGCCAGAACAGGCCTTCACTTATACCAAAAACAGGCTTCCTTATCTTCCATCAAATCTAGCTCAGCTTTTTGTTTTTATTTTGCAGCCCAGCTAACTGAAACTTGATTCAGTGGTTTTAATCTGGCATTAATAGGCTTTTCGAAGTTGGTGAGCTCTCGTCCATTGTGTTAGTCTGGCCTGAGCCAGATGTTTCTATGCCTGTTGAAAAGGTGTTGGAATATGTATGTGACATTTGGGTCCTCTGGGTGGGGTGGATAAACAGTTCCCAGACAATTTGATTAGCTCCAATGTCCAAACTGGCCCTTTTGAGATTGACCCCACCCCTTTTCTTGCCGACCCAACATTCATCTTTTAAAAATCCCAAATTTGATTAAAGTTCGTAGTTTCTTCCATGTGCACTTTAGGATTTCAGACTTTCTGGTAGATAGTTCCAAATTAAATTCCCTTTCCTATGAGTCCAAACACTGGGGGGGAGGGGTGGTCTCCATGAATGCTTCCCCTTTTTAATCCCTGCAGGCTTCGCCTCCCCCTTTAAACTCATTTGTGTCCCGAAGTTTTTTCTTCCATTTTAAAAGTCCAGAAAGGGATTCTTTTCTACTGCAGGGGAAAGGTACAAGGAATCTTGGTGAAATATTGGTAAATTCTACACTGCTGCTAACCATTTGCCTGTTCTGTTATATTTTGCAGAACTTGAGGCCAACCCTGACGAGAGTGAAGCAGATGCAAAAGAAGATTCAGACACGGTCGAGCCTGAAGAGGAGAATATCTTCCAATCCCACCTTCCAGATCAAGAGCATGTGGGTGAGGGGGAGGGGGAGGGGCAGGGGAGAGGGAGGATGAAGCCCCCACTCTTGTACTCACTCTGGAGGAGGTGCAAGTGCTGCCCATTGAGGTGACAGCCTCTTTCCTGAGTGGGACATTCCATGGTTTCACACAGTCCGAGGCTGTGGGTTCCAGTGGGATGCAGCAAGACACACCCAGGGCCCTACTGTCCAAGGCTGCAGGTCCCAGTGGGATGCAGTGAGCCACACCCAGGGTGAGAAGGAGAAGGAGAGCTCGACAGCACTCTCCTGAGGTGCAGGATCTAAAAGATGTAGTTCAGATGATGGCAATGAGTGCGGAGAGCATTGACGTTACGCGATCACTCCTGGATACCATCAGTGGGGTGGGTGATGAGGCATCGGGACTGTCAGGAGAAGTAACAACACTCTCACGAGAAATGGGAACACTATCCAGATACATGAAGGAGGGAATGTCGCAGGTAGCTGATACACTGTCAGTGCACATGAGGGAGGGAATGTCACATGAGGGAGGGAATGTCACAGGTATTTGAGACACTGTCAAGGCATGTGAGGGTGGGAATGTTGGAGTTGGCTGCTGCAATAAGGGAACAGGCCCAGACCCCGTGGCCATTGACAGAATCAACTGCCACTCCCACTCCAATCCCCAGATCAGCCTCTGACGAGACCTAAGCCAGGCCTTCCACATTACTGCCTGCCAACGCCTCCCATAAAGAAGTGCGCATTACCTGAGAAGCTCGAAAGAATAAGCTTGGTACCAACCCGAGAAATGCTGCGCCACCGTCTGCGGGCAGGGGTGAAGACAGCAAGACCAAGCGCAGTGGGCAGTCTTAAAATAAGGTGGAGGAGAGATGGGTGCAGCCTTTCTTTGCTGCTGATGTTGTTTTTATTATTGTTGTTACCCCATTGTTACTGTTGTAACTGTTCTCACATTAAAAGTTTTTTGTATCTGATGTAAATTTACAAGTTTAAAAGTTTGTAAGTGATCTTAAAGTTTTTAAGTGATCTTTAAGTTAAGTGATCTTAGTAAGTGATCTTAAAGTTTATAAGTGATTTTACTGAAAACTTTAAAGTTTGATACAAGAATATTTTTATTAAAGTTAAGTTAAGCACAAACAAGTTTCTGTTAATCTTTTGAATAAAATATATTTCAAATTATAACTGAATCGTTTACATTATTTGTTCCATTATTAACACAACTTTTTGAACCAAAGAAAAATAATTTCCATTATAAGAACATAAGAAATAGGAGCAGGAGTAGGCCACCTGGCCCCTCGAGCCTGCTCCAACATTTAATAAGATCATGGCTGATCTGATCATAGACTCAGCTCCACTTCCCTGTCCGCTCCCCATAACCCTTTAGTCCATTATCGCTCAACAATCTGTTAATCTCCGCCTTACATATATTCAATGACCCAGTCTCTGGGGCAAAGCATTCCATAGATTTGCAACCCTCTGTGAGAAGAAATTCCTCCTCATCTCAGTTTTAAATGGGTAGCCCTTTATTCTAAGACCATGGGCTAGAACTTCAACTTTTGTTGCATGCTTGACGCCCACTTGACGCCCATTTTACCACTGAAATGACGTATAATACCCATATATCGCCCATTTTGGCACAAAATGGAAACTGGCGGGCATTTTTCAGAAACTTATCGCCGAGCCTTACTTTTGCCATGTGCTTAACGCCGATAAAAAATATTACCGCCCGCCCACTGTTTTTGGGCGGAATCAGAAGAATGGGCGATTTCAACGCCCATAATATCGCCCAGCGTTAGTTTCTGCACGGATTTAACGCCTAGATTCAATAATACCGCCCGCCCACTTTTTTTTGTCGTAAAGAGCATATTTACCGAAACTAGCAGCCATGAGATTGCCCTGCGTCAATGTAACCACCTTGCTCACATATCGCCCACAATATGGCTCGCCCAAAAAAGCGCCCAGAAAAAGTGGAACTAACCGGAATTAAATACAGCATTATGGGCGCCATGTTCTACATCACATGTCACATCCTTTAAAAGGCTGCTGTGCTTCAACCTCGGCGGAGTTCGGATGTACTCTGCAGGTCGTTGGAGTTGATGTGAACATCTGTAAAAACATCTTGACCATACTGTGACCGATTGGAATTGAAAAGGTGTCTTCGTTGGGACATTCTTTGTTTGTGATGAATCGGTGGAAAATAGAGAGCTACTGCAATGGGACCTGTCCTTTCTCACCCTCTCTTGGTGACCAAATACATGCAGCAGACTCGACATCGTCGAAGGAACGCTCCACTGTATTATGTGCCCAATGTAAGACGTGAAAGACTGATGAGGAGGACCAGATGTTACACCCCCTGCAAGTACAAGGAGAAGCATTCTTACCTCGACTTGCCCATATCTACCTGCCTTCGGAGACTGTGCTTCCACAAAGAGATTATCACTGAGGTATGACAGCTGATACAGGCAGATCTGCAGCCTGACAGCACCATCAGTACTGCACTGTCTGTCGAGGTCAAAGTCACCGCAGCACTATCATTCTATGCCTCGGGTTCTTTTCAGGCCACAGCTGGAGACATTTGCGGACTTTCTCAGCATGCCACACATCGCTGCTTTAGACAGGTCACTGAATCCCTGTATGCACACAGGAGGGACTTGATCAGCTTCCCTATGAACAGGGAGGCATAGAGTGAGAGGGCTCTAGGATTCTCCAGAATTGCAAACTTCCTCAAGGTGCAGGGAGCAATAGACTGTACGCACATCGCGATGCGGGCATCTTTTCTGGATGCTGAGGTTTTCAGGAACTGCAAGGGATTCCACTCCCTGAATGTCCAACTGGTTGCCGACCACCAGCAAATTATACTGGCAGTAAATGCTCAATTTCCAGGCAGCATCCATGATGCTCACATCCTGCGTGAGGGCACTGTATCTGACTTGTTGAACAATGAGCCACAAGGTCAATGCTGGATGCTTGGTGACAAAGGTTATGACCTCGCCACCTGGCTGGTGACTCCTGTGAGGCGATATAACGAGAACCACAGAGCAACTCGCAATATCGTGGAGAAAACCATTGGAGTGCTGAAGCAGCGCTTTAGATGTCTGGGCCACTCAGGAGGTGAGCTCCAATACCGCCCTGAGCAGGTAGCTCAATTCGTGGTGGTGTGCTGCATGCTGCACAACTTGACTATCAGGAGGGGACAAGAATTGCCTGATGAGTCTGACAGTCCACCTCACCAGAGAGAGGAAGAGGAGGACGAGGAGGCAGATGCTGACATCGGCCCAGACAATCAGGCTGATGCTGAAGCCATGCCCCCGCCCCAATGTAGACCGCATGAAAGGGCCCATGGTGGCATGATAGCTGCAAGAGCCTTACGTCAGGAGTTCATCAATGATCGCTTTGCCTGAAAGAACGTTGGTGTTATTTACAAGGCTGACACACTGCTGGGTGTGCAGGTCATACATCAATGATGGGCATCACCTTGGTGACAGTTAAAGTTTAAGTTGATTGAAGTGAAGTGTGATTATACCCTTTGATGTAAAAGAATCATCAGCGTGTAATGGTGCAGCTATCTGAGCCAATGCGCTACAAGGTTTTGTTAAATAAAAAACATTTAAACCGAACATTAGTCTGAAATTATCAGTATTTCTGTACAAACCAACTCTTCGCCCCCCCCCCACCCCGCCCCCACTTCTCCTCCCCACCTCTACCCCTTCCCCTTCCCCTCCTAACTCCAAGCCGCCTGGCCAAGGAGGTCCTCAGGCGATGCTTCATTGGGGTGGGGGGAGGGGGTGATGGCCGAGGCACTGCTTGAAGGATACAGGAGAGGATAGTCCTAAGGTGGGAACGTTCTCTGAGCCATAAGCAAGATGTTGCTGCTGGCTCTCATATGTGGTTGGCAATGCGAGTGCATCACCTTGGGGTGCAGTGCCACGCTCCGGGTCCACTGGGAGCCCTCTACCACCAGTGTTCCTGGCTACCAGCTCCAGGGCCTCCTCCATCCCTTCCATGTTATATATTATTTGTTGGACAAAAACTCGGTGCCAATTATGTTCTTGGTGTTTAGCAGGCTTTTGCTGCTGGTGAATCTCTGTCGTGCCTCCCACAACAGCCAGACAAGCACACACCACAGCCACACAAGCTTTCAGGGCCTCTGAGCTTCCTCTCTCTCTGTCTCCTCTTCTGCACATGTCATGATGAATCTTGACTTCCTGAATCGCGGGAATCGAGTATTGCCATGCCATTTCTAAGGACAGCCACACTTTACGGCAGAAGGTCAAAAATTTTAACACTACCGCCCATTTGATATCGCTCGCGGTAACGCCAATTTTCAAAAATGTAAACGAGGTGTTTTGAGAATGGGCGAGAAGCCGGGGATCTGAAAATCCTTTTTTAACACCCATGCCGGAAATAACAACCATTTTTGGGCAATAAACACAAAAGTGGAGGTTCTAGCCCCGGATCCCCTAGTTTTAGTTTCACCTTTGAGTGGAAATATCCTCTTTGTATCCACCTTGTTGAGCCTCCTCATTATCTTATAATTTTCGCTAAGATTTCCTCTCTTTCTTCTGAAATCCAATGAGTATAAGCCCAACTTACTCAACCTATCTTCATAAGTCAACCCTTTCATCTCTGGAATCAACCTAGTGAACCTTCTCTGAACACCCTCCAATGCAAGTATATCCTTCTTTAAATACAGATATGTGTTCCATTAACACAACACAACATTACGGAACAGGTCCAACAGTAAACATGGTCCATTTAGAAAAGTTGCCGTTGAGCCTTCAGGGAGCAAAGTGTTCATGGACGAGCTGCTGGCGCAAGGCTCGAGCAATCATTAAAGGGGCACAACGGCCCGCCCTCCTCCGCTGTCGTGCTCCAGGTTCAGGCACGGCTTCCTCCTCCTCCTCCTCCTCATCATCTGCACCTTCCTCCTCATCATCAGCCACTCTCACCTCAGGTGGGTCTTCTACTACCAGCTGCTGCTGCCTCCTGATGGCTAAGCTATGAAGCATGCAGCACACAACAGTGAATTGACCGACAATCTCAGGAGAGTATAGCAAGTAGCCTCTGGAATAGTCCAGGCATCGGAAATGCTGCTTCAAGATGCCAGTGGCCCTCTCTATTATGCTGCACATTGCACTGTGCGACATGTTGTATTCCCAGTCAGTTGCTGTCTGGGTTACGCTTATGGGCATCATGAGCCAGGTGGCGAGGCCGTACCCTTTTTCTCCCAGCAGCCAGCTCTGTCCTTCTGGCTGCTGCTGAAACATGGTAGCACCATTGCTTAGGATGAACACATCATGGTTACTCTCAGGGTATCTCACGTCAATTGACATGATGCGATGCATGTCGTAACAGATGAGCTGCACATTCATGGAGTGGAAGCCTTTTCTGTTCCTGTACATCTCGGAATCCTCCAAAGGTGCTCGCAAGGCGATGTGGGTACAATCAATGCAGTCCTGTACATTTGAGAAGCCAACAATCCTGGAGAAGCCCACAGCCCGTCACGTATTGCCTGGGCGGTCATGAGGAACTTTATGTAGTCATTCCTCTGTGCATATAGTGCAGCAGTCACTTGCCGAATGCAGATATGTGTTGGATGTTGAGAAATGACGCACACATCCCCAGTTGTGGCCTGGAACGATCCAGATGCATAACATGAAAGTGCAGCTGTAATCTTTACTTCAACTGACAAAGCAGTCCTCCTGATGCTTCTAACTTGCTTTTTCTAACTCACAGATCTCGGTTGCAACTTCTTTGCGGAAATGCAGTCTTCTGACACAATCTGCATCACTCAGGTGCAGGTATGAATGCCTGTCTCGATATACTTGACGTGGGTAAGGCCTCCTGCCCATCATCCTATGTGTTCTGACGTTCCTCATGCGATGATGGCTAATCAATCGTCTCCTCCGCAGCACCATCATGCAGAAGGCTTGCATAAGGTATGGCATTGTCAACATTGTCCCGATAATTAAATTCGAGCTTTGCAAGAAGCTCAAAACTGCAGAACAAAGGACTTAAACCTTCTATCCTCTCTCTCTCTCTCTCTCTCTCTCCCCTAGGTCGACACCCTAGTATGGACCACATCCTGGTCTGCGCATGCGCAATAAGCTTGCTTGGTCTGGGAAGCTAGGTATTCAATGAAGACATTTGGGGCAACAAAGACCAATTCAATTTTTTAATTTTAGATTTTTTTCAAAGTACCACCCCACCACTGACTGAACGTCTTCTCACCGGGCTCGATGGTCGGCCGACAGAATTGATCCCTCGCCCAGACACAGGGGCTGAAACTGCTGTGTGTATAAGGGTTCTCACCCCTTCAGTTCAGCTTCCACCCTCCCCTGCCCCACCGCCCCTGGCCCCCCCTCTCCCCCAGGCTTCTTTTGAAGCCAAGATCCGAGCCCCTGCATCTGGGCGAGGGAACGATTCTGCCGAACGATTCTCTGACCTTCGAGCCCGGTGAGGAGACGTTCACTGGTGGGGTGGTACTTTGAAATAAATCAAAAATTAAAGAATTGCATTCGACTTCCATTTTCTCCCTTTTGACTTTGAAAAAATTAAGCTTCATGATGCATAGTCTTTGTCTTCTTGATTCCCTCCAAAATTTCACATAAAAACAATGGCGTCTTTCTGCGCCGATTTTTTAATGTGCGCTGGTTTTTCTTAAGTGCCCAGAAGGTTTTTTGGAAGTGATCACATACGCTGCCCTAGGAAAAATGTAAGTTGGCTAAACTTGCTTCAATGTGTAAAACTGGCGCAGACATCAGGTTATGCCTCATGACACAAAAAATACTAACCTAAAAAATTTGTAGCTAACTGAGTTATGCTGGCGCAGAAATGTTGGGGAAACTTGGATAATTTAATTTACGGCAAAAAAAACGGCGCACACTAAAAAACGGCGTAGATAACCGGGGAAAATTGAGCTCTGAGATCGCTAGATTTTTGTTAGGTCAGGGCATCAAAGGATATGGAGCGAGGCACAAGGGGCTGAATAGCCTACTCCTATTCCTAATGTTCCCACATTTTAAGCGAGAGGGATTAGTGCTCTGTTAAGAGCGGTACATAGAAGCACGTTTTTTGTAAAATTACTTCAGTGGGTATTTTTTGGCACCAGCTGATTTGTTTTAAAATTTGTGTTAGCCTGGGAGCTACTGGCGCCTGAGACAGTAAAAGATGTGACTGCTGCAGACAACTCTTCTTCAGCTTGCAGCCAAAAACCCTCACGGAGCTCATAACAATTTTCCAGCTGTCTGTCTGTATCTCTTATAAAACCTGCGAGTCAAATCTCAGCTGCAATCACAGCGATGAAAGGATCTGAAACTCCTGGGAAAACACATTGGAGCCAAAGATTAAATGTTAGTGGCTCCTGAACAGCTGTGCTGTTACCTTTAGAGCTAAAACTGCTTGACTCCAGTCAAGACTATAGGATAGTTTCCGCTCCCTTACGCCAGTAATGTCCGCTCAATCTGAGCGGAATCGGATGCACCAGTGAGAAAGATCAGGGAATTTTAAATAAAAATGAGTTATACCCAAAACCACTTGCATTTGGGATTTTCCACGATCTTTTACTTTGGTTTAAGATTAAATTTGCTGGATCAGGTCCCACCCACAAACTAGGCCTTACCCCCAGGTCGACATTTCTGCTGATTGTGCTGGTTAGGATAAGCTCATCAAATTGCACTCATTTTCTTAGACACATGGGCACTAGTAAGTATGTTTTTAAAGTTTTTTCATATCAAAAAATACTGGATTTACTCAGAAACTGAGTAGTGTACACCAATGAAAGTAATAAATGGTTCAGTATAGTTTTTAAAAGTCATTTTCAATTATTTTAAATCAGGTTATTCACTCAGGTGAAGGATTGGCCACCTTTATTAAAAATGATAATCAGTGATAAACCCATTTTCAACTGTATTAATAAAAAAGACTTAAATACATCAATTAATACTTTTTAATGAAAAGTAGAAAAAATAAACGATTATGTTCTATTGGGAGCATGGTAGCATAGTGATTATGGGCCTAAGTTTCCACACGATAAAAAACGGGTGCCCCTCCGAGCTGGGCGCCCGTTTTTCGCGCCTAAAACAGCGCCGGAAAAAAAACTCGCGATTCTGGAGAACCCTGCAGCTCCTTGTCTGTTTGGCGTGGCGCCCAGGGGGGCGGAGCCTACACTCGCGCCGATTTTGTAAGCGGGAGGGGGCGGGTACTATTTAAATTAGTTTTTTTCCTGACGGCAACCCTGTGCGTGCGCGTTGGAGCGTTCGCGCACGCGCAGTGTGAAGGAAACATTGGCACTCGGCCATTTTTGTAGTTCTTTGTAGCTGTTTAATTTTTGAACATTTTTTAATAAAAGCACATTGCCATCAGCACTGAGGCTTCCTGCAGCCTTCTCACTGTCTCCTTCCCGCCCGCCGTCTGGAACGGCTTCCTCCCCCCCCCCCCCGCTGCGGTCGTACCCGCCCGCTGTCGGGAATGTCTTCCTCACCCCCCCCCCCCGTTGCGGTCAGGCCCGCCCGCCGTCGGGAACGGCTTCCTCCCACCCCCCCGCTGCGTTCGCTCGGGCGGGCGGTCGGTCAGTCAGGCCCGCACTCCCTCCCTCCCGCCCGCCATCGGGAACGGCTTCCTCCTCCCCCCCCTGCCGTCGGGAACGAACGAACGAACTTTCAGGTTGGATTTATTTGTATAATATTTGTAGAAGTATAAATAAGGATTTATTGTAGAATTTAATGACTTCCCTTCAACCCCCTCCCCCCCCCTCACCTCGTTCTGGACGCCTAATTTGTAACCTGCGCCTGATTTTTTAATGTGTAGAACAGGTTTTTTCAGTTCTACAAAAATCTTCACTTGCTCCATTCTAAGTTAGTTTGGAGTACGTTTTCACTGTGGAAACTTTGAAATCAGGTGTCAGTGGCCGGACACGCCCCCTTTTGAAGAAGAAATTCTGTTCCAAAGTAGAACTGTTCTAATTGACTCGAACTGCAGAAAAAAGAAATGTGGAGAATTGCGATTTCTAAGATAGTCCGTTCTCCACCAGTTGCTCCTAAAAATCAGGCGCAACTCATGTGGAAACTTGGGCCCATATATGTTTCTGAACTAGTAACCAAGGACCTGGAGTAAGGATCCTTGAGGCATGAGTGCAAATCATCACAACAACAGCTATGGAACTTAAATTCAATTAATTAAATAAATCTGGAATAAAAAGCCCATGTCAGCGATGGTGACCAAGAGACTATTGGATTGTTGTAAAAACCCATCTGAATCACTAATGTCCTCTAGGGAAGGAAATCTGCCATCCTTACCCAGTCTGGCCTATATGTGACTTCAGACACATATCAATGTGGTTGATTTTTAGCTGCCCTCTGAAATGGCGCCTCACCCCCACCTTCTCACAGGCAATTAGGGATAGGCAATAAATGTTGGCTTTGCCAGCGACACCACGCATCCAGTGAATGAATAAATAAAAATGCTGCCTGATCGCTCTGGTTCATGGAAGGTTTTACGTTTGTGATTAAGAGAATTATTTTTAGCGGAAATTTGAACTCTAACTTAACCTGCGCAATCCTGAGCGCACTCAACGTGGAAACTCAACCCCGATGCTTAGCGACTGAGGCAAGCCTTCATCTCCTGAAAAACTTCTTGCCAAATGTTCAAACGAAGGACCAGCACCCACAATACAGGTCCACACTAAGGTTGAAAGCAAGAGAAACAAGAAGATGATGCAAGATACTGTAATTAGTTTACTTCACAATAGTTAGACAGTTAAAATGCAGTTAAAAGAAAGTAACAAAAATAGTAAGTTAAAATAAAGCTACTGAGTATTTAAAAAATAAAGAAAGTGTTCCAGTCTAGAATTCCTCATTTAGAAGGACAAGTGCAGCCAAAGCAGGGAACACCATTATTTCCAAGTACCCCTCTAAATCAAGTACCATCCTGACTTGGGACATATATCGGCCGATCCTTCATTGTTGCTGGGCAGAAATCCTGGAACCTCCTTTCCAACAACACTGTGGGACTATCTTCACCAGACAAACTGCAGCGGTTCAAGAAGAAGGACCACCACTGCTTTCTCAAGGGCAAACAAGGATGGGCAATAAATGCCGGCTTTGCCAACAATGCTCACATCCCAAGAGCGATTAAATAAAATTCTGCAGATTAAACTATCCAATTGGAAATTTAATTTTCAAGCAAGTAGTTAGCAATAAAGAGGATTATGGAGGGGGAAAAGATAGTAAATAAAACCTCGCAGTGTTGTGGCTCAGTTACATGTGGCAAGAAAAAGACAAATGCGATTAAAGCCTCCGCAACTCTTTCCCATTATAAGTTAGAGACCCAGGTGTTCTCTGACATGCTAATTACTTGTATCTATGAATGGAAATTAGGTTATTAATATAGCAAAAAAGAAATGACTAAGTAAAGTGTTGTCACTAGGCCTGTTTCCAATTATTCACCATACTTCTAACAATGAGCACATTATCTCAGTGATCCTAACATATGCTGTAAGGTAATTGCTTGAAATTAATGAGCTTGATTTCCGTGTAAATTCATATGATCAACTGTGCCATGGATTTTATTTCATTCACCTTAAATTAAAGGCTGCCAGCATGATGTGTTCATTGGGGATTCCTGTCATTATCTTCAATGATGCAAGGTGACATTAAAAAAATACAGATATTACATAGACAGATTACATACACATACTTGCTCATACTGTTAAGGTCATATGTTACTTTAAGAGGGATGATTAAGGAGGTATTAATTATTCAACAGAATCTTGTTAATTTACTTCATAAGCAAGCATTTATACTCCCGTATATGAAAAGACATTTATACAGCATCTCATCGCATTTTTCTGAAATGTGCTACACCTGTAATGAACACTTGTGAGATGCAGTCACTCACATTGTTCAACCAAATGCTGCAGTCATTTCACATTCAGCAAGATTTCACAAACCGCAATGATGAAAATGACCAGTGAATTTATTTTTGGTTGAGGAGGGAGAACTTGCTTGCTTCCATTCTTATCTATCTAACCGTAGCCAGAGAATCACCTGCAATGGCTTCTCTTCCCACATTGTTACTTCTGGTGTCCCTCAAGAATCTATTCTTGGTCTCCTCCTATTTTCCATCTGCATGTTGCCCCACGGCGACATCATCTGAAAACACAGCGTTCATTTCCACAGGTTCGTCGATGATACCCAGCTCTACCTTGTCACCACTTCTCTCGACCCCTCCAAGGTCTCTAAATTGTAATACTGCTTTTCTGAAATCCAGTACTGGTTGAGCAGAAATATCCTCTAATTGAATATTGGGAAGACCAAAGCCATTGTCTTCGGTCCCCGCTACAAACACCGTTCCCTAGCCACTGACTCTATCTCTCTCCTGAGCATCTGTCTGAGGCTGAACCAGACTGTTCACAATCTTGGTCTAAGATTTGACCCTGAAATAAGCTTCCAAACACATATCCACGCCATCACTAACACCGCCTATTTCCACCTCTGTAACATCGCCCATCTCCATTCCTGCCTCAGCTTATCTGCTGCTGAAATCTTCATCTGTGCCTTTGTTACACCTAGACTTGACTATTCCAACACACTCCTGGCTGGCCTCCCACGTTCTACCCTACGTAAACTTGAGGTCATATAAAACTTGGTTGCCCTTCACCCATCATCATCATCATCATCATAGGCAGTCCCTCGGAATCGAGGAAGACCCACCTCCACTCCTGAAGTGAGTCCTTTGCTAAACAGTCCAATACGAGAGCCACAGACTCTGTCACAGGTGGGACAGACAGTCATTGAGGGAAGGGGTGGGTGCGACTGGTTTGCCGCACGCTCTTTCTGCTTCCTGCGCTTGACCTCTGCATGCCCCCGGCGTTGAGACTCGAGGTGCTCAGCACCCTCCCGGATGCACCTCCTCCACTTTGGGTGGTCTATGTCCAGAGACACCCAGGTGTCAGTGGGGATGTTGCACTTTATCAGGGAGGCTTTGAGGGTGTCCTTGTAACATTTCCACTACCCACCTTTGGCTCGTTTGCCTTGAAGGAGTTCCGAGTAGAGCACTTGCCTTTGGAGTCTCTTGT
Organism: Pristiophorus japonicus; assembly: GCF_044704955.1. Lineage (NCBI taxonomy): Eukaryota > Metazoa > Chordata > Chondrichthyes > Pristiophoridae > Pristiophorus > Pristiophorus japonicus. The sequence continues at coordinate 505,166,659 of NC_091977.1, read as the reverse complement.
CTGGCATGTGAACTATGTGGCCTGCCCAGCGGAGCTGATTGAGTGTGGTCAATGCTGGGGATTCACCCATCACCCCTTTGCTCATTGACCTACATTGGCTCCAGGTTAAGCAATGCCTCAATTTTAAAATTCTCATCCTTGTCTTCAAGTTGTGTGCTAAATTGGACTTTCAAACAGGCTATTCTTATTGGTACTGCACCCATTTAGCACCTATTTTCACCCTTAGGCCAAAATAATCCCCATTGCATCTACCTCCTTTAATTGAATTTAAATATATCGATATCAACTCAGTTACCCAGCTGTAACTGTACCTTTAAAAAACTCTGAAATATTCGGCTGCAAATATATTAACGACGCAGACAAGATTGCCCCTTTTTGAGAGGCCGGTTCGCTGGTCTCGCCCCTAAAGGAAGTGGAGTGCACGGGACTTCCACGCTGGGCACAGGATGTCTCACCCCGAACGGGTTACTGCCCCCAATTGGGGCGCAGGGCAATTTTGCCCCCTCAATACGAAATAGTGAGCAGATTTCTAATCATGCGAAAATTTGCAAGTTTGCTATTTAAAGCTTTAGTTGGAACCATACAGAATCACTTTATAATGCAGTCGTCTGGGTATGCATATGCTCATTTGGAATATTTGACACTGTATAATCTTCCTAGATCAATTACACTCAGTACACAGAAAATACAATGCACAGCAAATCCCCCGTGGTGTTGCAAATGGTGAGTCAGAGGTTTTATAAGAAGAGGGGCTCAGAGACATGGACCATGTACAATAGACACCTCAAGTTGCTGGAGAAATACCACCAACGATGTCTCCGCAAGATCTTACAAATCCCTTGGGAGGACAGGTGCACCAACATCAGCGTCCTCGTCCAGGCCAACATCCCCAGCATTGAAGCAATGACCACACTCGATCAGCTCCACTGGGCAGGCCATATAGTTCGCATGCCAGACACGAGACTCCCAAAGTAAGTGCTCTACTCAGAGCTCCTTCATAGCAAACGAGCCAAAGGCGGGCAGCAGAAACACTACAAGGACAAAGCCTCCCTGATAAAGTGCAGCATCCCCACTGACACCTGGGAGTCCCTGGCCCAAGACCGCCCTAAGTGGAGGAAGTGCATCCGAGAGGGCGTTGAGCACCTCAAGTCTCAACGCCGAGAGCGTGCAGAAATCAAGCGCAGACAGTGGAAGGAGTGTGTGGCAAACCAATCCCACCCACCCCTTCCCTCAACGACTATCTGTCCCACCTGTGACAGAGACTGTGGTTCTCGTATTAGACTGTTTAGCCACCAAAGAACTCACTTCAGGAGTGGAAGCAAGTCTTCCTCGATTCCGAGGGACTGCTTGTGATGATGAGTAATACCAGGGACACTGACTTATCAGCATTGGAGATAACAGATTGTTTGACAGATTGGGGAGGACCAGGGGAGGAAGAGAAGCAATAGACTGGTTGTTAGGCGGTTCTTCTTTCCCCAGAGTAGTGATTGATGGGAATGTGTTGCCTCTGGTGCAGTGGCTGCCTTCAAGCGGGAGCTGGACCGACTCTTGACTCGGGCAGAGATTGCATCATGTCGGAGATAAGTGACATTGCAGATAATCACATGGGCCATATGATGTCCTGCAATGGTTTCGATTGCCTGAGGGAGTTGGAGAGGAATCTTCCCGAGCGTTTTTTCCCCCACATTGACCTGGGTTTTTCTCTGTCTTTTTGTCTCTCCCAGCAAAGTAGCATTACTGTGTGGGCTGGGGTTGGGGGATGAGGGGGGCACAGTAGGTGGTGGGGTGTGATGGTGGGGGTGTGGTGGGAAGGGGGAGGGTGGGGTGGTGGGGTGGTGGGTAGGGGTTGGTGGGCTGGGGTTGGGGGATGAAGGGGAGATGGGGGGGGAGGGTGGGTAAGGGGTGGTGGGCTGGGGTTGGGGGAGGTGGGGGGGGGGTTGGTGGGGTGAAAGGGAGTTGGTGGTGGGGGTTGGGTGATGGGGGGGTTGGGGGTCTTGCGATCAGGAAGGTCAGGATTGCGATCTAAGGGTTTTTGTACGCTGAGCTGATTATTTACTTTTTTCTCACCATTTGCAGACAGCGGCCTGACTATCACTTTTTGAAGGCTTCAGACAGGTGTTATGATTTCAACAAGACGGGTTAATAAATACCTTTTATAAAAGTGACCAGGAACAAGAAGATTTGAATAACTGTCGGTTTGTAAAAAAACCCAGCAAATTAAACACATATTTGAACACAAATTTAATTGAATTGCTTGGCCACTCTTTTGGTGAACATTTTTATTTTTATTTGCTCCCCCACCTCCCTGGCCTAACTCAATCCTCGGCGCCACTTTGGCGAGGATTGCATTTGCCGCCGCGATTGGGAGCTCCCACCCGCTGCCGCCCAGATTCACGGCGTAAGTCGGTGTTTTGCCGCTGGGCGGCCTTTGGGTGGGTGGGTGGGTGGCACTTGGGCGGAACTTAGCTTCCACCAAGTTTGGGCCCCATATTTTCCTATGTTTCTGTGTAAAATAAATGGGAATGAAACAAATAAGAGGGAATACATCACACCACATTCTCCCTCTTAAACACATAAGAGAAGCAAATTACATCTATAGAGTGAAATTATCCTTATCCATTATGCTATTCATGCAAAGTGTACCACTCTACCACTCTACAGGCACTTTCAAAAGCTTTAGGAGAAGGCTTTAGCTTTTATGGAAATGTGAAACCCCTAACATTACTGAAGTAAACCCTTTAGAATGCTTAGTGAACGTGCAGTTGCAATTTTATTTCAAGTATAAGGCATTGAGTGGATTTGCAGCTGGTAACAAGTCTGTGGAGTATTGTTATCTCAGATAGTTTGGTACCTCTGGTGAATTATTAACACTGCCTCATGCGGTGTAACTGTATTCTACCTTGAGCAACCATCTATCTTTTCTATTTCTTAGATTATGATTAAGTTGGTTCAGTAGAGTTCAGCAGCATATATACTAGTATATAGTAAACAGAATATTGTTTGAACTATTACATTTGGAGTTTTATAACATTTCAAAGAAATGAAACAATGTGTGGAGCTAGCACAACAGAGCAAATTGGTCTCCTGTGTTTGAATTTCTATTAAGGAAAGCTGCAACTGAGCCAATTGTGTGTTCATCAAGATGAGGAACCTTAACCACCGGGAGCTGTTTCCTCTTTTGGTGCCCATTGTGGTTATCAAATTTTGGATCTAACCTAATTTACGTTCCCATGTCAGGTACAGCATATAGGTTAGATGTGCAGTGCAGCTATGTCTGCTGAACAATGTAACTCAAGGGGTATGGTAGTGTAGTGGTTATATTACTGGACTAGTAATCCAGAGGCCTGGATTAATAATCTGGAGACGTGGGTTCAAATCCCATTACGACGGCTGGGAGAATTTAAATTCAGTTAAGTAAATAAATCTGGAATTAAAAAGCTGGTATCAGTAATGATGACCTTGAAACTACTGGACTGTCATAAAAACCCAGCTGGTTCACTAACGTCCTTTAGGGAAGGAAATCTGCCGGCCATACCTGGAATGGGCTATATGTGAGTCTAGACCTACCGCAATGCCCTCTGAAATGGCCTAGCAAGCCACTCAGTTGTAACAAAGGCAGTGATTCAAGAAGGTGGCTCACCACTGTATTGTGTGCACCTGTGAGCATGCATATCATCTGAAGACACATGCTGACAGGTTTGTAGGGCTGTTGCATTGTGAGCAGCTTATGCATGTAATGTTCACAATAAAACCCCAGTCAGTTTGAGTCGAGGTGATCCACGATGAGGTTTGCAATTCTGAGCCGGGTAGATGAATTGGTAATGTGCAATGTGTAGTGTGATTGTTAAACCTTTGTTATTAAACCAACTAGTTCTTAATAGCTATGTATTGCTATGAATTATTAAACAAAGAAGCCATGAAGCAAATACATTAGAACCACCACCTTCTCCAGGACAGTTAGGGATTGGCAATAGGCAATAGTTGCCAGACTTGCCAGCACCACCCACATCCCATGAACGAATAAATAATTTTTTAAAATTGCAACTTCGGAAGACACTCATCTCGTACAAATTCACACTTCACAAATGTGACATCTCCATTTCCTACAACTATACGTGTGCCTCCAGAAGATATTGGCCCTGAATTTCCTCAGATTTTCTGACATTGCACCACCATAGGGGAGGAAAAGCAATGTGTGAGGAGGACACAAAAAATCTGTAAAAGGACATAGAAAGGCTGAGTGAGTGGGCAAAAATTTGGCAGATGGAGTATAATATTGAAAAGTGTGAGGTCATGCACTTTGGCAGAAAAAAAAATCAAAGAGCAAGTTATTATTTAAATTGAGAAAGATTACAAAGTGCTGCAGTACAGAGGGACCTGGGGATACTTGTGCATGAAACACAAAAGGATAGTGTTATGTATGTAAACCTGTAATTACCATGTCTAACCACCAGAGCGCTTATCCCCTGGAGTCCCAGGAGTCCAACAATCCCTTGGGAGCACCTGTATATAAGGAGGCCTCACAGGCTGGAGAGGCACTCTGAGATCTGCAATAAAGGACTACGGTCACACTTACTTTGAGCTTGCAATATTTAGTCTGACTCTTTATCTGGTGACGAGATATAGATAACGAACCCCAACGCAACAATGCAAAGAACTGTGGGCATCCTGGAGAAATTTTCTGAGGGAGATGATTGGGAAACCTTCGTGCAGTGACTTGACCAATACTTTGTGGCCAACGAGCTGGAAGGAAAAGCGAACGCTGCCAAACGAAGGGCGATCCTCCTCAACATTTGCGGGCAACAACGTATGGCCTCATGAAAAACCTGCTCGTTCCAGCAAAACCCACAGATAAGTTGTACGGTAAGTTGTGCACACTGGTCCGGGAGCATCTAAACACGAAGGAAAGTGTTCTGATGGTGAGGTATCGGTTCTACACGTACAAGAGGTCTGAAGGCCAGGAAGTGGCGAGCTACGTCGCCGAGCTAAGGTGCCTTGCAGGACATTGCGAATTTGAAGGACACTTGGAGCATATGCTCAGGGACTTCTTTGTACTTGGCATTGGCCATGAAGTAATACTTCGCAAACTTTTGACTGTAGAGATCCCAACCTTAATTAAAGCCATAGCGATAGCCCAGGCGTTTATCTCCACCAGTGACAATACCAAACAAATTTCCCAGCACACGAGTGCTGCTGCAAGTACTGTGAACAAAGTAATGTTGTTTTCGAATCGAAATGTACATGGCAGGACTTACACGCCTGTAGCTGCACGTCCGCAGATGACTCAGAGTCCGCCATCAAGGGTGGTGAATACAAGGCCATTAACACCTTGTTGGCACTGCGGGAGTGATCATCGATTCATTGGATGCCGCTTCAAAGGATACGTTTGCAAGGACTGTGGAACAATAGGACACCTCCAACCTATGTGCAAACCCTGCTAATCCTGCAAACCACCATGTAGCAGAGGAGGACAGATCCACGGTGGATCATGATAAACCAGAGCCTCAGACTGAGGAGGCAGAGGTACATGGGGTGCACACATTTACCACAACGTGTCCCCCGATAATGCTGAAGGTTGAATTAAATGGACTCCCGGTGTCCATGGAGCTGGACATGGGTGCAAGCCAGTCCATAATGAGTAAAAAGACTTTCGGTAAGTTGTGGTGCAACAAAGCTTCAGGGCCAGGCCTGACTCCCATTCATATCAAACTTACAACGTACACAAAGGAACTGATTCCCGTAATTGGCAGTGCTACCGTAAAGGTCTCCTACGATGGAGGTGTACGATTTACCACTCTGGGTGGTACCGGGCAATGGCCCCACGTTGTTCAGCAGGAACTGGCTAGGAAAGATACGCTGGAGCTGGGACGATGTCCGAGCGCTTTCGTCCATTGATGACACCTCATGTGCCCAGGTCCTAAGCAAGTTCCCCTCTCTGTTCGAACCAGGCATCGGGAAGTTCCAAGGAGCAAAAATGCAGATCCATTTGATTCCGGGGGTGCGACCCATCCATCACAAGGCGAGAGTGGTACCTTACATGATGAGAGAGAGGGTGGAGATCAAGCTGGACAGGCTGCAACGAGAGGGCATCATTTCGCCGATCGAATACCATGAGTGGGCCAGTCCGATTGTTCCAGTCCTCAAGGGAGATGGAACCGTCAGAATCTGTCCTGATTACAAAGTAACTATCAATCGTTTCTCGCTGCAGGATCAATATCTGCTACCAAAGGCAGACAACCTATTTGCTGGCGGGAGGGAAAACGTTCACACAGCTGGACATGACCTCGGCCTACATGATGCAGGAGCTGGAGGAATCTTCGAAAGGCCTCACCTGCATCAACACGCAAAAAAGCCTTTACATTTAAAAAAGATGCCCGTTTGGGACTCGATCGGCCGTGGCGATATTCCAAAGAAACATGGAAAGCTTGCTGAAGTCGGTCCTGCGCACCTTGGTCTTCCAGGACAACATCTTAGTTACAGGTCGAGACACCGTCGAGCACCTGCAAAACCTGGAGGAGATTCTTAGTCGGCTTAATCGTGTGGAGCTCAGGCTAACACGCTTGAAGTGTGTTTTCCTGGCACCTGAAGTGGAGTTCCTGGGGAGAAGAATCGTGGCAGATGGCAAGAGGCCCACCGATTTGAAGACAGAGGCAATCAAGAATGCACCGAGACCACAGAATGTGATGGAGCTGAGGTCATTTCTCGGACTCCTGAACTATTTTGGTAACTTCTTACCAGATCTAAACATTGTTAGAACCCCTGCACTCTTTAATGTGTAAGGGAGATGAATGGGCATGGGGTAAAAGCCAAGAAAATGCCTTTTTGAAAGCTAGGAAGCTGTTATGTTCAAACAAATTGCTTGTGTTGTACGATCCATGTAAACGTTTGGTACTAGCATGTGATGCGTCGTCGTACGGGGTCGGGTGTTTATTGCAATAAGCTAATGAATTTGGGAAATTGCAACCGGTTGCTTATGCATCCAGAAGTCTGTCTAAGGCCGAGAGGGCCTACAGTATGATCAAAAAAGCTGCGTTAGCATGTGTTTACGGGGTAAAGAAAATGCATCAATATCTGTTCGGGCTCAAATTTGAATTGGAAACCGACCATAAGCTGCTTATATCCCTCTTTTCTGAAAATAAGGGGATAAATATGAATGCATTGGCCCGCATCCAGAAATGGGCGCTCACGTTGTCCGCATAAGACTACGCCAACCGCCACAGGCCAGGTACAGAAAACTTAGTTATGGTAATGGCAACATTCGAGAGTGAGTAATCACCTGTTACGGCCTGACAGATTAGAACCTGGACGAACCAGACCCCTTACTGTCCTTAGTAAAAAAAACTGTGTGCTCCACGAGAGTTGGTCTAGTGTCCAGTTCGACATGCAGGAAGAAATAAAGCCGTATCAGCGGCGCAAAGATGAAATGTCTATACAGGCAGACTGCCTCCTATGGGGTAATCGGGTAATTGTGCCAAAAAAGGGCAGGGACACTTTCATTATTGATCTCCACAGTACCCAACCAGACATTATAATGATGAAAGCGATAGCCAGATCCCACGTGTGGTGGCCCGGTATCGATGCAAACTTAGAGTCCTGTGTGCACAAATATAATACATGTGCCCAGTTAAGCAATGCACCCAGGGAGGCACCACTAAGTTAATGGTCTTGGCCCTCCAAACCATGGTCTAGGGTTCATGTCGACTATACAGGCCCATTCTTGGGAAAAATGTTTTTAGTGGTTGTAAATGCATACTCCAAATGGATTGAATGTGCGATAATGTTGGCAAGCACATCCGCTGTCACCATTGAAAGCCTATGGGCCATGTTTGTCACGCACGGCCTGCCTGATATCCTTGTAAGTGACAATGGCCGTGCTTTACCAGTGCCGAATTCAAGGACAGAGCAGGCTCGAGAGGCCGCATGTCCTACTCCTGTACCTATTTCTTATGTTCTTATGTTCTTATAAGTTGATCAGAGATGCGGCACGCATTGCACGTTTATGCGTGTAAACAAAATTTCTGCTGCACTTACAATGTAGTTACAGTGGCGCTGTGGCAGAAATTCTGAGGAAATTCAGAGCCATTGTTAGTTTATGCCAGTTGTAAGTAGGTTTTGTAAAAAGTTGTAAATGACCTTACCTGACTTTCCGCCAACAAACAGGAGAGCCATCTGTGTGGATTGGATTTAAATATCGGCTCAGGAAGTGATAGGACAATGTGTTGAATTGTTGCACTATTCCATCCCCAGTTGGCAGAGAAGGCAATGGGCCTAAAATTCCAATCAGAGGCTACCCTCGGACAAACGTCTCCGACCCAAAATGTTTCTAAGAGTGTACCTGGTGGTCCCGGAGATGCCTCCGATTCTGGACGGAGGCCTGGATTTGATGTGTAGCATACGGGAAGAGGACCTCCTCGCACGCATGAAAAAGCTGGAGTCACGTGGGCCTGGACCACCAATCATTAGATAGTATTCTAATTTCCGAGCTCCCATTACTATCAATAAGAATAATCCCCTAAAACACAGAAACACAACGTAATAAATTTAAAAAACACCTCAGATATTTAAAATTAATTGAAATTGAAGTTAATTAAATGGTTTAGAAAAAATATATATTTTTTGGATTTTTTTAATTGGGTTTAAAATAAACTTACCTTAATGGACAAGGTTTTTACTCTAAAAATGTGTATTTAAGTTTAATTTGTATATGTTTTAAAACTCTTTCGCTGGTAAAAGTAGGCTATGCGGCTGCTTTTACCAGGTGTAAAATTTTCAAGGACATTCGCTGGGCAAGAGATGGGCAAATAGCCCAATCTGACCCGCGCGAATGTCCTTCCTGCGGGGATGCGGAAGATCTGTCAAGCAAAATTTTGACAGATCGGAAAAGCTGGTTTTCGGCGCATGCTGGACCCGGCGAGGCCGGGATTTTACCCCCATTATTCTTGCTTCCCCCTTACTCCCTGTTGCAAGGTGCCTGGCAGAAGTGCAATTTAATAAAGGCTAAACTAAAAAAGCGTCTGACTGTCAACATCGAGATAGGCCAAGGCCACAACTTCTGTACATCTGAAGGCTACTAAAATACGTTTGTGGTTTAAAATGGCCTCATCATGGAAGGGCACTGGGGTTAAAAGTATAATAGCATCTATTTCGAAATGGTAGAATCTAATGTTAATGATAGCGAAGAGCATCTTTTTTTTTCTCAGCTTGTATATTGTGCAGGTAAATCCTGAAGATGATAGCTTGAGTATATTGCTCTGACTGTTTGACAAGTTTCAATTCAGTGTGTGAGAAATGTCACTTGCAGTAAGTGGAAGTCAACGTCATTTATTAATTGGACAATAAATTATTATGTAACGGGGGTAGCTGTCATGGGACAGTGCTTCACTGGTGTTCGAAAATGAAAGAGACTTCAAACCATGGAGGTCTGCTGCCATTCAGCATCGTGTGCCATTTAACAGACCCATATCAGGATTTTAATTAATTTTTTTGCAAGGTGCGGACAATATGGGTCATCCATAGTAATCCTGAGAAGGTGATGGTTGGCCTTTGGTTTGAACCAGTGTAATACTTGGTGTTTCCATAATGGTATTAGGCAGCGAATTCCAGGATTTTGGCCCAGCGATGAGGAAGGCATAGCGATATATGTCTGTCATGAAGGTTTGCAGCTTGGAGGGAACCTTGGAGGCGATAGTGTTGCCATGACATTGTTGTTCTTGAATTTGGCGTTAGAGATTACAGAGCTGGGTAGTAACCTTGGTGAGTTCCATCACACTCTTGATTTGAGCCAATATGTAAAGGCTTTGAGGAGTCAGGGGATGAACTGCTTGTTGCAACGTATCCAGCCACTACAATAACAACTTGCATTTATATTGTGCCTTTAATGTACAGTACAACGTCTCAAATCTGTCTGTTCGAAAACTGGACATTTTTAAGAAAATCCCATTTGATATTCAGTAAAATAACTCAGGAATTATCGTCCAAAACCGGCGGGCCAGACTAATTATTGGCTTCGCTGCTATGTTCTAAATGGCATGCGATCGGTCCGAACCTTGCTGAGCCTTGACCCTCGACCTAGCCCGACCCGACCTGACCCACGCCACCAGTAGTACTTTGTCTGTCTCAGTAGCATATTTACGCTCTTCGGTGTTTTCTTGTCTGAAATCCGGAAAAATCCAAAAACCGGCACGGTCTCGATCTTGAAGTTGCCGGATTTGAGACGTTGTACTGTAATACCAAGATGCTTCACGGAAGTGTAATCGAACAAAATTTCACACCTAAGGAGATATTAGAGAAGTTGTCAGCTGAACAAAAGCTTGCTCAAAGAGATAGGTCTTGAGGAGCATCTTCAAGGAGGAGGGAGATGTGGATTGTCCCATATTGGATGAGCAGAAATTTCCTCCAATTAAATATTGGGAAGACCGAAACAATTGTCTTCAGTCTCCACCACAAGCTCCATTCCTTAGCCACTGATTCCATCCCTCTCCCTGGCAACTGCCTGAAGCTGAACCAGGCCCTTCGCAAATTAGTGTTGTGTTTGATCCCGAGGTGAGCTACCGACCACATATCTGCTCCATCATCAAGACTGCCATCTTCCATCTCCATACCATCACCCGATTCCACCCCTGCATCAGCTCATCTGCTGCTGAAACCCTCAAACATGCCTTTGTTACCTCTAGACTTGACTATTTCATGCTCTCCTGGCCGACTTCCATCTTCCACCCTATATAAACTAATGCTCATTCAAAACTCTGCAGCCCGAATCTTAACTCACAGCAAGTTGCGCTCACCCATCACTCCTGTGCTCACTGTGCTCCCGTCCAGCAACGTCTCAATTTAAAAATTCTCATCCTTGTTTTCAAATTCCCCCATGGCCTTACCCCTCCCTATCTCTGTAATCTCCTCCAGCCCAATAAGCTTTTGAGATCGCTGCACTCCTCCAGTTCTGGCAACTTGCACATCCCTGATTTTAATCGCTCCACCATTGGCGGCTGTGCTTGGATTCCCTCCTTAAACCTCTCCGGCTCTCTACTTCTTTCTTCTCCTTTAAGTCGCTCCTTAAAACCGACATCTTTGACCAAGCTTTTGGTCCTGATATCTCCTTCTATGCCTCAGTGTCAAATTTCTGATTGACAACGCCCTTGTGGAGCACCTTGGGACGTTTTGCTACATTAAAGGTGCTATATAAATGCAAGTTGTTGTCATTGTTGTTGTTAAGGTTGTGGTTAGTGGTGACACTCAGGAAGTTGTTGGTGGGAGACTTGGCAATGGCAGCATTGGTGAGGGGTAAGTGGAACTTGCTGGACCTTTTCTATTGCAGCTGGCAATTGCTTGACATTTATCTGCCACTTGTCAGCCCATTTCTAGATGTTGTACTGTTTCTGCATTGGCTGGCATGGGCTGTCTCATTTGTTGTGAAATATTTCATGCCTGAAGTGCAGATAGTGCATCAAACTGAAAATGAAAAATTTTGAATTGAATATTGCAAGAGAAGTGAAGGATGATCATAAAAAGTTTTTCTAGTAATATGAAGAGAAAACGAAAAAGGAGGGGGAACTGAAAGTGTGATCGGGTGAGGGAATGACAGCTGATGCTACACGGGCTACAATAATTATTTTCTCAGTTTTTACCAATGTGAGGCCGGTAACTTATTTGATTTGGATAGGATATTGCAGAGGCAAGCTGTGACATTATTCACATTACTCCCAGCATGGTTACTGAACAGCTGTACAAACTTAAGGTAAGTAAATCTCAGGGCCGGATAGGATGCATTCGAGGATCCTTAAGGAAATTGCAGAAGCTCTGGCACAAATCTTCCAAAATTGACTGAACATTGGAGATGTGCCCGCGGAATTGGAGAACAGCAGATGTTGCTCCTATTTTTAAAAGAAAGTTATATTGGGGCCGATTTTGATGAACTTACCGGCCACCGTTGAGTGTGCAACGCCACTTTTAGCGCTGCTGTCTCTTATTTTATATTTTAGCGGCAAAACTGAATTTTGCAGTTTGAGCTGCACCTACCGCCTAGGCTCGAGAGGCCAAATGGCCTACTCCTGCTCCTATTTCTTATGTTCTTATATCAATGACTTGGACTTAAATATTGGTGGTATGATTAAGAAGTTTGCAGATTACAATAAAATAGGCTGTGTGGTTGATAATGAAGAAGAAAGCTGCGGACTGCAGGAAGATATCAACGTACTGGTCAGGTTGACAGAAAAGTAGCAAATGGAATTCAAACCAGATAAGTGTGAGGTAATGCATTTAGGGAGGTCAAACAAGGCAAGCGAATACACATTAAATGGTATGACACTGAAAAGTGTAGAGGAACAAAGGGACCTTGGAGTGCTGGTCCGCAGATCCCTGAATGTAGCAGGCCAGGTAGATAAGATGGTTAAGAAGGCATGTGTAATATTTGTCTTTATAAGTCGAGGCATGGAATACAAGAGCAAACAGGTTATGCTTGAACTGTATTAAACACTAATTAGGCCACAGTTGGAGTACTGTGTGCAGTTCTGGTCACCACATTACAGGAAAGATGTGATTGCACTGGAAAGGGTGCAGAGGAGATTTACAAGAATGTTGCCTGGACTGGAGAATTTTGGCTATGAGGAAAGATTGGAGATGCTGGGTCTGTTTTCTTTGGAACAGAGGTGGCTGAGAGGAGACCTGATTGAGGTGTATACATTTATGAGGGGCCTGGATAGAGTGGATAGGAAGGACCTGTTTCCCTTGGCAGAGGGGTCAACAACCAGGGGGCATAGATTTAAAATAATTGGGGGGAGGTTTAGAGAAGATATGAGGGGAATTTTCTTCACCCGGAGGGTGGTGGGGTCTGGAAATCACTGCCTAAAAGGGTGGTAGAGGCAGAAACCCTCACCACATTTAAAAAGTACTTGGATGTGCACTTAAGGTGGCGTAACGTACAGGGCTACGGACCAAAAGCTGGAAAGTGGGATTAGGCTGGATGGCTCTTGGTCGGCCGGCGCGGACACGATGGGCTGAAATGACCTCCTTCTGTGCTGTAAATTTCTATGATTCTATTCTATGAGTGGTTACCTGATAGAGGTCTTCATGATTTTGAAAGGGTTCTATAGGGTAGATGTAGAGTTTCCGGTTTCGGGGAGTCCAAATCTAGGGGCTGTGAATATAAGATAGTCACTAATAAATCCAATAAGGAAATAAGGAGAAATTTACTTACCCAGAGAGTGATGAGAATTTGGAACTCGTTACCACAGGGAGTGGTTGGGGTGAATAGCATAGATGCATTTAAGCGGAAGCTAGATAAAAACATGAGGGAGAAAGGAATAGAGGAACATGCTGATAGGGTGAGATGAAGTAGGGTAGGAGGAGACTCGTCTGGGGCATAAACACGGTCATAGACCAGTTGGGCCAAATGGCCTATTTCTGTGCTATCCATTCAATATAATTCAATGAGGCCAAATTTGGTCAATGCCTCCGCCCGCCCAAGTGCCTCCCAAGGTGCCGCCGTTGGCCGGCGAGGTACCGGACGGTACTTTCGGTGGGGTTTTCATCGCCGAGGTCCCTTGAAGGTCGGCGGACAGCAAATCACCGACGCATGCCGCCAATCTGGGCGGCAGCGGGTCTGAGGTCTCATTCTCGGCGGTAAAGTCGCTTGCCGCCCAAGTGCCGCCGAGGATGGAGTCGGGCTCACGGAGGGTCGAAGAGGTAAAGATAAAAATCATCACCGACAAAAAAAAAAATCTGAGGACCTTCAGGGGACCCCATCCAGGTAAGTACCTGTAAAGAAATTATTTAAAAACATTCCACTTACCATTTTTGCAGGATCTTGACACTCACCATTCAGGACACAGCAGCCTCCACGCAGCAGTCCACCGCCGTCCTGCTGCTGACTCCAGCCGACTCCCGCCTACACCAATATGGCATCTCGGCGGGCGGGAATCTACTTACGTGCATCGGCCGTCCGCTGACGTCGGCGGGCGCTCTCAGTGGCTCTCTCCTCCCGCCCGCTCCAGGCCACATCGAAAGTGGTACTGGGCGGTTCGAGCAGAGGAATGTTGGCGGCAGTGGGCAGTAGGAACGGCATCTGAGGAGGCCTATTGAATTTCCCGATGGTAGGCTGCCGGCATACGAGAGGAAAAAAAAAGAGAAAAAAAATTGCAGAAATTAGAAAAAGGCTTCCCCTGCCCCCACCACCCACGCCTCCACCCCCCCCCACCCACCCACTTTTGTCTCTCTAATTTCTTCTGACTTCCAGCTGATCACAGACCTTCCCTTTTGTTCTTTCTTCTCCTCCCCTTTTCATAAGAAATTAATAAATAGGGACAGGAATAGGCCATTTGTCCTCTTGAGTCTGCTCTGCCATTTAATAACATTGTAGCTGATCTGATCTTGGGCTCAGCTCCACTTCCCTGCCCACTCTCCATAACCCTTCACTCCGTTATCACTCAAAAATTTGCCTATTCCCATCTTAAATATATTCAATGTCCCAGCCTTCACAGCTCTCTGGGGCAGAGAATTCCACAGATTTATGACCCTCTGAGAGAAGAAATTCCTCCTCATCTCAGTTCTAAATGGATGGCCCCTTATTCTGAAACTATGTCCCCTAGTTCTAGATTCCCCCACGAGGGGAAACATCCTCTCTGCATCTACCCTGTCGGGTCCCCTTGGTATCTTTCAGTGCTCCCTAAGAATAATTTATTTTCGAAAATTCGCCAGTTCTGACGAAGGGTCGTCGACCTGAAATGTGAACTCTGTTTTTCTCTCCACAGATGCTGACTGACCCGCTGAAATTTCCAGCATTTTCTGTTTTTATTTCAGATTGCAGCATCCACAGTATTTTGCTTTTGCAAAGGGATATAGATAGACGAAGAGAATGAGCAGTTATGTGGGCAGATGGAGTATAATGTATGGAAATGTGAGGTTATTCATTTTGGTAGGAAGAATAGAAAAACAGAATATAATTTAAATGGAGAGAAACTATTAAATGTTGGTGTACAGAAAGATTTGGGTGTTCTTGTGCAAGAAACACAGAAAGCTAGCATGCAGGTACAGCAAGCAATAAGGAAGGCAAATGGCATGGTGTCCTTTATTACAAGGGGGTTGGAGTATAAGAGAACATAAGAACATGAGGACATAAGAAACAGGAGCAGGAGTAGGCCACACGGCCCCTCGAGCCTGCTCCGCCATTTAATACGATCATGGCTGATCCGATCATGGACTCAGGTCCACTTCCCTGCCGACTCCCCATAACCACTTAATTCCTTATCGGTTAAGAAAATATCTATCTCTGATTTAAATTTATTCAATATCCCGGCTTCCACAGCTTCCTAGTTCAAGTCTCCCCCATCAGTGGAAACATCCTCGCTGCATCCACCTTGTCAAGCCCCCTCATAATCTTATATGTTTTGATAAGATCACCTCTCATTCTTCTGAATTCAAATGAGTAGAGGCCCAACCTCCTCAACCTTTTCTCTTAAGTCAACCCTTCATCTCCGGAATAAACCTAGTGAACCTTCTCTGAACTGCCTCCAAAGTAAGTTTATCATTTTGTAAATATGGAAACCAAAACTGTACGCAGTAGTCCAGGTGTGGCCTCACCAATACCTTGTATAATTGTAGCAAGACTTCCCTATTTTTATACTCCATTCCTTTTGCAATAAAGGCCAAGATTCCATTGGCCTTCCTGATCACTTGCTGTACCTGCATACAAACCTTTTGTGTTTCATGCACAAGGACCCCCAGGTCCCGCTGTACTGCAGCACTTTGCAATTTTTCTCCATTTAAATAATAACTTGCTCTTTGATTTTTTCTACCAAAGTGCATGACCTCACACTTTCCAACATTATAGTCCATCTGCCAAATTTTTGCCCACTCACTTAGCCTGTCTATGTCCTTATCAAAGACACCGAGGCAGTCAGGGCCCGCTGGAAGGAGTACTTCGAAGATTTTCTCAATCGAGACTCTGCCTTTGAATCGAGTGTTCTTGAATCCATCCCGCAGCATGCTACCCGCCACCACCTCAATAAAACCCCAAAACTGAACGAGGTAGAAAAAGCCATAAGACAGCTTAAAAACAACAAGGCTACGGGAGCGGATGAAATCTCTGCTGAGGCACTGAAGTATGGCAGAGAGGCACTGTTGGCGCGACTACATGACCTCATCTCTCTCATCTGCAGGGAGGAGAGCATGCCGGGAGATCTCAGAGATGCAGTGATCATGACCATCTTTGAAAAAGAGAAGTCCGACTGCAGCAACTACAGAGGAATCTCTTTGTTATCAGCCACTGGGAAAGTCGTCGCCAGTGTCCTCCTCAACCGTCTTCTCCCTGTGGCCAAGGAGCTCCTCCCGGAGTCGCAGTGCGGATTTCTTCCCATACGGGGCACAACGGACATGATTTTTGCAGCGTGACAGCTGCAAGAAAAATGCAGGGAACAGCACCAGTCCTTATAAGAACATAAGAACATAAAAAATAGGAACAGGAGTAGGCCATACGGCCCCCTGATCCTGCTCCGCCATAGAAACATAGAAACATAGAAACATTCAATAAGATCATGGCTGATCATGGACTCAGCTCCACTTCCCCGCCCGCTCCCCATAGTGGTGTGCCACAGGGATCGGTGCTGGGACCACAACTGTTTACAATATACATAGATGACCTGGAAGAGGGGACAGATGGAATGTAACAAAATTTGCAGATGATACAGAGATTAGTGGGAAAGCGGGTTGTGTAGAGGACACAGAGAGGCTGCAAAGAGATTTGGATAGGTTAAGCGAATGGGCTAAGGTTTGGCAGATGGAATACAATGTCGGAAAGTGTGAGGTCATCCACCTTGGGAAAAAAAACAGTAAAAGGGAATATTATTTGAATGGGGAGAAATTACAACAGGCTGAGGTGCAGAGGGACCTGGGGGTCCTTGTGCATGAATCCCAAAAAGTTAGTTTGCAGGTGCAGCAGGTAATCAGGAAGGCGAATGGAATGTTGGCCTTCATTGCGAGAGGGATGGAGTACAAAAGCAGGGAGCTCCTTCTGCAACTGTATAGGGTATTGGTGAGGCCGCACCTGGAGTACTGCGTGCAGTTTTGGTCACCTTACTTAAGGAAGGATATACTAGCTTTGGAGGGGGTACAGAGACGATTCACTAGGCTGATTCCGGAGATGAGGGGGTTACCTTATGATGATAGATTGAGTAGACTGGGTCTTTACTCGTTGGAGTTCAGAAGGATAAGGGGTGATCTTATAGAAACATTTAAAATCATGAAAGGGATAGACAAGATAGAGGCAGAGAGGTTGTTTCCACTGGTAGGGGAGACTAGAACTAGGGGGCACAGCCTCAGAATACAGGGGAGCCAATTTAAAACCGAGTTGAGAAGGAATTTCTTCTCCCAGAGGGTTGTGAATCTGTGGAATTCTCTGCCCAAGGAAGCAGTTGAGGCTAGCTCATTGAATGTATTCAAGTCACAGATAGATAGATTTTTAACCAATAAGGGAATTAAGGGTTACGGGGAGCGGGCAGGTAAGTGGAGCTGAGTCCACGGCCAGATCAGCCATGATCTTATTGAATGGCGGAGCAGGCTCGAGGGGCTAGATGGCCTACTCCTGTTCCTAATTCTTATGTTCTTATTATATAACCATTATCCTCTTATCGTTTAAGAAACTGTCGATTTCTGTCTTAAATTTATTCAACGTCCCAGCTTCCACAGCTCTCTGAGGCGGCAAATTCCACAGATTAACAAACTTCTAATAGAAGAAACTTCTCCTCATCTCTGTTTTAAAAGGGAGGCCCCTTATTCTAAGATCATGCCCTTTAGTTCTAATCTCCCCATCAGTGGAAACATCCTCTCTGCATCCACCTTGTCAAGCCCCATCATAATCTTATATGTTTCGATAAGATCACCTCTCATTCTTCTGAATCCCAATGAGTAGAGGCCCAACCTACTCAACCTTTCCTCATAACTCAACCCCCTCCTCCCCGGAATCAACCTAGTGAACCTTCTCTGAACTGCCTCCAAAGCAGGTATATCCTTTTGTAAATATGGAAACCAAAATTGCACGCAGTATTCCAGGTGTGGCCTCCCCAATACCTTATATAGCTGTCGCAAGACTTCCCTGCTTTTATACTCCATCCCCTTTGCAATAAAGGCCAAGATACCATTGGCCTTCCTGATCACTTGCTGTACCTGCATACTATCCTTTTATGTTTCATGCACAAGTACCCCAGGTCCCTCTGTACTGCGGCACTTTGCAATCTTTCTCCACTTAAATAATAACTTGCTCTTTGATTTTTTTCTGCAAAAGTGCATGACCTCACACTGTCTAATATTATACTCCATCTGCCAAATATTTGCCCACTCACTATGTCCTTTTGCAGATTTTTTGCATCCTCACACATTGCTTTTTCTCCCATCTTTGTATTGTCAGCAAACTTGGCTACGTTATTAATATAATAACGTTATTAATATAATAATGGCCAAGTCATTAATATAGATTGTAAATAGTTGGGGGTCCCAGCACTGATTCCTGCGGCACCCCACTAGTTACTGGTTGCCAACCAGAGAATGAACCATTTATCCTGACTCTCTGTTCTCTGTTAGTTAGCCAATCCTCTATCCATGTTAATATATTAGCCCCAACCTCGTGAACTTTTATCTTGTGCAGTAACCTTTTATGTGGCACCTTGTCAAATGTCTTCTGGAAGTCCAAATACACCACATCCACTGGTTCCCCTTTATCCACCCTGTTTGTTACATCCTCAAAGAACTCCAGCAAATTTGTCAAACATGACTTCCCCTTCATAAATCCATGCTGACTCTGCCTGACCGAATTTTGCTTTTCCAAATGTCCTGCTACTGCTTCTTTAATAATGGACTCCAACATTTTCCCAACCACAGATGTTAGGCTAACTGGTCTATAGTTTCCTGCTTTTTGCCTGCCTCCTTTTTGTGATGTATTTGCAGCCATGCTCTGTACCATGCATTGTACCATGTAATTACATGTACTAGCCAACAGTACATTACTGCACCTCGTGCTGCCTCCGTATATAAAGCAGGCTTCCCCTGCATTGCTAACTTTTGGCATTTACATTAAACCTAAAGGGCACAAGGTGATCAACTCCAGCATGGGCCATGTGAGAGTTATTACAGTGATAAGCATATGTATCAACTGGCGAAGAAGATAGGATGCTAATTCGCAGCTATGGCCACCATTGACCACATCGAGTGATATTGCGTCGGGGGAGACTGGGATGACTTCATTGATTGGCTGGATCAATGCTTGTCACGAAAGACATAGAGGGATGCCAGTAAACGCAGGGCCTTCCTCCTCACAGTCTGCGGATCACGGACATACGCACTGATCAAAGACCTACTGACCCCGACGAAACCCGCTGAGAAAAGTTACGAAGAACTGTGCGAGCTAGTTCGAAATCACCTAAAGCCGAAACACAGTGCGCTCATGGTGAGGTACCCTTTCTACACCCACTGTCGCGTAGTAGGCCAAGACGTGGCAGCGTTCATCACTGAGCTAAGGCGGCTTGCTGGGACATGCAAATTCGTGACAGTTCTTGAAGAAATGTAAAGAAACTTCTTTGTTTTGGGCATGAAGGGATTTTCCGCAAATTGCTAGTGGAGGAAGACTTGGACTTAGCCACAGCCACCCTGATTGCTCAGGCATACATAGCCAGAGAGGAAGAAATAAAGCTACTCTACTCACAACTTCAGAATCACCCGGGGCCAAACACCGTGAATAAGCTAAATTCGTTGGCAGACAGGAGAAGTGCCCCCAGCTAGGCTAATGCAACATCTGCTCGACCTGAGGTGACTCACTTGCTACAACAATGGACTAATACGAAGAGATCAGTACCTGTGATTGCAAGTCCATCAGCAAACTGTTGGCGCTGTGGAGGCTCATCACGCAAACCAGTGCAGGTTCAAACAATATGTCTGCAAGAGTTGCTCAACGATGGGGCACCTCCAACGAATGCGTAAACGTGCTACAACTCGATACGTAGCAGAGGATAGGAGGTCAAGTGTAGATCCTGAGGATCGCACAGAGATGACCGAGGAGGAAGAAGTACATGGGGTGCACGTGCATGAAGTGCACACCTTTACCAACAAGAGTCCCCTGATTATGATGAACGTTAAACTGAATGGTATACCAGTACCAATGGAACTTTACACGGGTGCACGCCAATTGATCATGAGCCAAAAGGCCTTCGAGAAGTTATGGACAAACAAGGCACGAAGGCCCAAGCTGAGCCCGATCGACGTGAAGCTGCGCACCTACACTAAAGAGATTATCCCGGTCCTCGGAAGTGCAATGGTTCAGGTGCTGTATGATGGTTCTGTGCATAAATTGCCACTATGGATTGTTCCTGGCAACGGGCCCACGCTGCTTGGAAGAAGCTGGCTATGGAATTTTAACTGGAAATGGGGCGATGTAAAAGCATTATCGTCAGTGGAGAAAGCCATGTGTGCGCGGGTCTAAGAAAAGTTTCGGTCACTGTTCCAGCCCAGCCTCATGTAAGGCCAGAGCGGTCCCTTACATGATGCGGGAGAAAGTAGAAGTCGAGCTAGATCGGCTTCAGCGCCAAGGCATCATATCGCCAGTGGAATTTCATGACTGGGCCAATCCCATTATCCCCGTTCTTAAAAGTGATGGGACAATTAGAATCTGTGGAGATTATAAAGTAACCATAAACCGAGTATCATTACAGGACCAATACCCGCTACCCAAGATGGAGGATTTGTTCGCAACCCTGTCGGGCGGAAAGCTGTTATCGAAATTGGACCTTACCTCGGCGCACATGACCCAGGAGCTGGTGGAATCGTCCAAGAAGCTGACGTGCATAAACACACACAAGGGGCTGCTCGTATACAACCAGAGTCCCTTCGGGATCCATTCCGCGGCTGCGATCTTACAACGAAACATGGAGAGCCTGCTGAAATCTGTCCTGGGAACGGTCGTCTTCCAAGATGACATCTTGATCACCGGACACGAATCGATTAACACCTCCATAACCTGGAAGAGGTGCTACGTTAACTAAATCGAGTAGGTCTAAGATTGAAATGAACCAAATACGCCTTCTTGGCACCAGAGATGGAATTCCTGGGAAGGAGAATCGCAGCAGATGGCATCAGACCCTCAGACTCCAAGACAGAGGCGATCCAGAAGGCCCCGAGGCCAAACAACACGACGGTGCTGCGCTTGTTCCTAGGACTACTGAACTACTTTGGTAACTGTCTGCCTGGGCTGAGCACTTTGCTTGAACCATTAAATGTACTGCTCCGTAAGGGTGATGACTGGGCCTGGGGTAAAAATCAGAAACTACCTTCGAGAATTCCAGAAACTTATTGTGCTCAAACAAACTACTGGCGCTGTATGATCTCCTTAGGCATAGAAACATAAAAACATAGAAAATAGGTGCAGGAGTAGGCCATTTGGCCCTTCGATAAGATCATGGCTGATTTAGCGTGCGATGCGTCATCCTACGGGATCGGGTGTGTACTTCAGCAAGCGAGCATGTGGGGTAAGCTCCCTCCTGTAGCGTATGCATCCTGCAGCCTTTCCAAGGCCGAAAGAGATTACAGCATGTTTGAAAAGAAGGCCCTAGCTTTTGTGTACGCTGTAAAAAAGATGCACCAGTACCTATTTGGCCAGCGGTTCGAGCTAGAAATTGACCACAAGCCGCTCACATCGTTATTCTCTGAGAGCAAAGGTATTAATACCAATGCCTCAGCTCGCATTCAGAGGTGGGCATTAACGCTGTCCGTGTATGACTACACGATCTGTCACAGACCACGCACCGATAATTGCACAGATGCGCTCAGCCGGCTCCCGCTCGCCACCACCGAGGGTGAAGCGGAGCAGCCCGCAGAACTGGTCATGGCCATGGAAGCCTTTGAGGGCGAAGGTTCACCCGTCACGGTGCGCCAGATAAGAATCTGGACCAACCAAGACCCACTGCTGTCCCAGGTGAAAAACTGTATATTAAGTGGAAACTGGGCAACCATGTATGGAGAGATGCATGGCGATTTTAAGCCGTTTCACTGGTGCAAGGACGAGTTAAAGGCCAACTGCATTTTGTGGAGAAATCGCGTAGTCCTGCCCAAGAAGGGCAGAGATTTATTTGTCAAAGATCCCCATAGCACACACCCCAGCATCGTAATGATGAAAGCCATTGCGAGATCGCACGTGTGGTGGCCCGGCATCGACGCAGACTTAGAGTCGTGCGTACGCTGGTGCAACACGTGCGCGCAACTCAGCAACGCACCAAAGGAAGCCCCCCCTGAGCCTGTGGTCCTGGCTGGCCGTTCAAATTCTGGTCCCGCATCCACATAGACTACGTGGGTTCCTTTCTAGGAAAAATGTTCCTAGTTGTAATTGATGCTTACTTTAAATGGATTGAATGTGTTATAATGTTGCTCAGCACATCCACCGCCACAATAGAGGGCCTCCGGACTATGATCGGCACCCATGACCTGCCCGATGTCCTTGTTAGTGACAATGGACCATTCTTTACGAGTTCCGAATTTCGCGAATTTATGTGCTGTAACGGCATAAAGCATATCAGGTCGACCCCGTTCAAACCAGCCTCCAATGGCCAAGCTGAACGGGCAGTACAGATCACAAGGCAGGGCATGCAGTGATTGACTGAAGGCCCCTTGCGACCGTCTGTCTCGCGTGCTGCTTGCATATCGGACGAGACCCCACTCATTCACAGGGGTTCCGCACGGCGAACTCCTCATGAAGAGGACCCTCAAAACAAGGTTGTCCCTCATGCACCCAGTTTTAAATGAGATTGTTGAAAACTGGCGCCTTAAGCAATGTACATATCATGACCGCAACTCTTTAATGCGTTGTATCAATGTCGATTAACCTGTTTTCATGCTGAGCTTTGGTACGGACCCCAAGTGGCTCACAGGCACTGTCATAGCTAAAGAGGGGAGTAGGGTATTCATGGTAAGACTCACTAATGGCCAATGGCCAAACCTGCAAGAAGCACATCGATCAAACCAAATTGAGGTTCACCGATGAATCGCTGGATGACTACAGCGACATCGACTTCCAACCACAAGCAACAGAACCAACGGTTCACCAAGAGACAGAACCTGTCGCACCGGACAGTCCGACCAGAGCCGCAGCACCGCAAGGCAGCAACACTCCGGTCAGGCCGCCCATACCCAGCGTCCAACTCAGACACTCAACCAGAGAGCGCAGCCTCCCAGTCAGGCTTGACCTGTAAACCGCATCTAAGACTTGGAGGAAGTGTTGTGATGTATTTGCAGCCATGCTCTGTACCATGCACTGTACCATGTAATTACATGTACTGGCCAACAGATGGAGAAAGCCCGGGAGGCACACATTACTGCATCTCGTGCTGCCTCCCTTTATAAAGCAGGTTCCCCCTGCAGTGCTCACTTTTGGAGTTTACATTAAACCTAAAGGTCACAAGGTGATCAGCTCCAGCATGAGCCACGTGTGAGTTATTATAGTGATAAGCATACGGATCACTTTTTTAAATAGGGGTGTTACATTTGTAGTTTTCCAATCTGCTGGGACCTCCCCAGAATCCAGGAAATTTTGGTAAATTACAATCAATGCATCCACAATCCCTGCCGCTACTTCTCTTGAGACCCGAGGATGCAAGCCATCAGGTCCAGGGGATTTATCTGCCTTTAGTCCATTATTTTACTGAGTACCACCTCCTTAGTGATTGTGATTGTGTTAAGTCCCCCCCCCCCCCACTATAGCCCCTAGACTATCCATTGTTGGGATATTGTTAGTGTCCTCTACTGTAAAGGCTGATACAAAATATTTGTTCAGAGTTTCTGCCATCTCCATGTTCCCCATTACTAATTCCCCGGTCTCATCCTGTAAGGCACCAACATTTACTTCAGCCACCCTTTTCCTTTTTATATACCTATAGAAACTCTTGGTATCTGTTTTTATATTTTGCGCTAGTTTACTTTCATAGTCTATCTTCCCTTTCTTAGAAAAGCCTTTGACACTGTCAATCGCGAGAGTCTATGGAGCATCCTCCTCCGTTTCGGATGCTCCAAAATTTCGTCACCATCCTCCGCCTGCTCCACAACGATGTGCAAACCGTGAACCTCACCAATGGATCCGTTACACACCCAATCCACGTCTGGACCTGGGTCAAACAGGGCTGCGTCATTGCCCCAACTCTCTTCTCAATCTTCCTCGCTGCCATGCTCCACCTCACAGTCAACAAGCTCCCCGCTGCAGTGGAACTAAATTACAGAACCAGTAGGAACGTGTTCAACCTTCGCCGTCTCCAGGCCAGGTCCAAGACCACCCCAACCTCTGTCATCGAGCTACAGTATGCGGACGATGCCTGCGTCTGCGCACATACAGAGACTGAACTCTAGGATGTAATCGACGTATTTACTGAGGCATACGAAAGCATGGGCTTTACGCTGGACATCCATAAGACAGAGCTCCTCCACCAGCCTGTCCTCGCCGCACAGCACTGCCCCCTAGTCATCAAGATCCACGGCACGGCCCTGGACAACGTGGACCATTTCCCATACATCGGGAGCCTCTTATCAACAAGAGGAGACATTGACAATGAGATTCAACACCGCCTCCAGTGCGCCAGTGCAGCCTTCGGCCACTTGAACAAAAGAGTGTTTGAAGACCATGTCCTCAAAACTGCCACCAAGCTCATGGTCCACAGGGCTCTAGTAATACCCACTCTCCTGTATGGCTCAGCGACATGGACCGTGTACAGTAGACACCTCACATCACTGGAGAAATACCACCAATGATGTCTCCACAAGATCCTACAAATCCCTGGCAGGACAGACGCACCAACATTAGCGTCCTCGACCAGGCCAACATCCCCAGCATTGAAGCATTGACCACACTTGACCAGCTCTGCTGGGCAGGCCACATTGTTCACATGCCAGACACGAGACTCCAAAAACAATCGCTCTACTCGGAACTCCTTCACGGCAAATGAGTCAAAGGTGGGCAGAGGAAACGTTACAAGGACACCCTCAAAGCCTCCCTGATAAAGTGCAGCATCCCCACTGACATCTGGGAGTCCCTGGCCAAAGACTGCCCTAAGTGGAGGAAGTGCATCCAGGAGGGCGCTGAGCACCTCGAGTTTCATCGCTGAGAGCATGCAGAAATCAAGCACAGACAGCGAAAAGAGCATGCAGCAAACCAATCCCACCCACCCCTTCCCTCAACAACTATCTGTCCCACCTGTGACAGAGACTGGTTCTCGTGTTGGACTGTTCAGCCACTTAAGAACTCATTTTAATAGTGGAAGCAAGTCTTCCTCGATTCCGAGGGACTGCCTATGATGATGATGATGATGATGAATACTATGTCCTTTTGCAGATTTTTTGTGTCCTCCTCATACATTGCTTTTCCTCCCATCTTTGTATCATCAGGAAACTTGGCTACAGTACACTCGATCCTTTCTTCCAAGTTGTTAATATAGATTGTAAATAGTTGGAGTCCCAGCACTGATCCCTGCGCACCCCAATAGTACTGATTGCCAACCCGAGAATGAACCATTTATCCTAACTCTCTGTTTTCTGTTAATTTAGCCAATCCTCTATCCATGCTAATATATTACCCCCAACCTCATGAAATTTTATCTTGTGCAATAACCTTTTATGTGGCACCTTGTCAAATGACTTCTGGAAGTCCAAATATACCACATCCACTGGTTCCCCTTTATCCACCCTGTTCATTACATCCTCAAATAATTCCAGCAAATTTGTCAAACATGACATCCCCTTCATAAATCCATGCTGACTCTGCCTGCCTGAATAATGCTTTTCCAAATGTCTTGCTACTGCTTCTTTAATAATGGACTCCAACATTTTTCCAACTACAGATGTTAGGCTAACTGGTCTTGTAAGGAAGTCTTGCTACAATCGTACAGGGCCTTGTTGAGACCACATCTGGAGTACTCTGAGGTGATCAGAACTGCACACAGTACTCCAGCTGCAGCCTAACCAATGTTTTATACATTTCAAGCATTACGTCCTTGCTCTTGTGGTCCATGCATAACGTCCTTGCTTTTGTATTCCATGCGTCAACTAAAAAAGGCAATTATTCCATATACATTTTTAACCAGCTTATCTACCTGGCCTGCTACCTTCAGGGATCTGTGGACCTACACTTCAAGGTTCCTTTGTTCCTCTACACTTTTCTGTTTCGTAACTGTAATATGTAGCTCCACCTAGTGGGCTACTGCTCCACCTAGTGAACTACTGTGGTAATGCAGTGATTGCTGTTTACAATAATAAAAAGGAATTGAGCCATCTTGTAGTCTGAGTGCGTTTGTGATTTCGTAGAAAATATACCACATTGGCAATGTAGGTCATCCATCATCATCATAGGCAGTCCCTTGAAATCGAGGAAGACTTGCGTCCACTCTAAAAGTGAGTTCTTAGGTGACTGAACAGTCCAATACAGTAATTACTGTCTCTGTCACAGGTGGGACAGACAGTCGTTGAAGGAAAGGGTGAGTGGGACTGGTTTGCCGCACGCTCCTTCCGCTGCCTGCACTTGTTTTCTGCATGCTCTCGGTGACGAGACTCGAAGTGCTCAGCGCCCTCCTGGATGCTCTTCCTCCACTTAGGGCAGTCTTTGGCCAAGGTTTCCCAGGTGTTGTTGGGGATGTCGCATTTTATCTGGGAGGTTTTGAGGGTGTCATTGAGACGTTTCCTCTGCCCACCTGGGGTCGCTTGCCGTGGAGGCGTTCCAAGTAGAGCGCTTGCTTTGGGAGTGTTGTGTCAGGCATGCGAGCAATGTGGCCCGCCCAACGGAGCTGGTCGAGTGTGGTCAGTGCTTCGATGCTCGGGATGTTGGCTTGATTGAGGACAGTATCATTGATGCGACTGTCCTCCCAGGGGATTTGCAGGATCTTGTGGAGACAGCGTTGGTAGTATTTCTTCAGTGATTTGAGGTGTCTATTGTACATGGTCCACATCTTTGAGCAATGCAGGAGGGCGGGTATCATTACAGCCCTGTAGACCATGAGCTTGGTGGTAGATTTGAGGGTCTGATCTTCAAACACTCTCTTCCTCAGGTGGTTGGCACACTAGAAGTGGTGTTGGACCTCGTCGTTGATGTCTGCCCTTGCTGCCAATAGGCTGCCGAGGTATGGAAAGTGGTCCACGTTGTCCAGGGCCACGCTGTGGATCTTGATGACCGGGGGCCAGTGCTGTGTGGTGGGGTCAGGTTGGTGGAGGACCTTTGTCTTACGGCTGTTTAGTGTAAGGCCCATGCTTTCGCACGCCTCAGTGAGGAAGTTGACTATGACTTGGAGTTCAGTCTCTGAATGTGCGCAGATATAAGCGTCGTCCGCATACTGTAGTTCAAAGACAGAGGTTAGGACGGTCTTGGATCTGGCCTGGAGTCAACGAAGGTTGAACAGGTTCCCACTAGTTCTGTAGTTTAGTTCCACTCCAGCAGGGAGCTTGTTGAGTGTGAGGTAGAGCATTACAGCGAGGAAGATCGAGAAGAGGGTTGGCGCGATGACGTAGCCCTGTTTGATCCCGGTCCAGACGTGGAATGGTTCTGTAATCGATCCGTTGGTCAGGATCACGACTTGCATGTTGTTGTGGAGCAGGTGGAGGATGTTGACAAACTTTTGGGGGCAGCCGAAACGGAGAAGGTCGCTCCATAGTCCTCGTGGTTGACCGTGTCAAAGGCCTTTGCAAGGTGAAAAAAGGCCATGTACAATGGTTGGTGCTGTTCGCTGCATTTTTCTTGCAGCTGTCACGCCATAAAAGATCATGTCCGTTGTGCCCCGTAGTGGACGAAATCCGCACTGTGACTCCTGGAGGAACTCCTCAGTCACAAGAAGAAGACGGTTGAGGAGGATTCTAGCGACGACTTTCTCAGTGGCTGATAACTCTATTGGCACTATTGGCACGAATGCATGACCTCATCTCTCTCATCTGGAAGGAGGAGAGCATGCCAGGAAATCTCAGAGATGCAGTAATCGTGACCATCTTTAAAAAATGGGACAAGTCTGACTGCGGCACCTACAGAGGATTCTATGTTTATCAGCCACTGGGAAAGTCGTCGGCAACATAGGATTGGATTCCTCGATAACCTAGCTGAAATTTTTGTTGGTGGCTGATTCCAGCCAAACAACAGAGAGACGAGAGAGGTCCTTTGTGTTTCAGAACAGCTAAAAATCCAAGATAAATTACAAGCACACTTGCCTTTGGGAATAATAGGGCGCTTGGGTGCATTTCAATCTAGGTGGAGCGACAAGAAATGTTTTTCACCTCAAATAGTATAATCCAAGTCCCCGATGATGAAAACAGTAATTGGATGGTGTTAGAAAGAAAACGGACTGTTTTCCTGACTGAAGAAGGCCCGAGATTCATGAAACCCTAAAAGATTTGCTTGTTCCCATTAAACCAAAGGACACATCACTTATGGAGGTTCTAAGCAAATTAGGACAGCACTACAGTCACAGTCCTGAGCCCCCGGAAACTGCTGAACGTTAACGCTTTCAATTGTGAATTCAATTACCTGACAAGAGTATCAGTGAATACATTGTAGCATTAAAAAAGCTATCCATTCACAGTCATTTCGTAACTTAGCTTTTGATTTAGCTTGTCAAACATCTATGTCATGGATATGGCCGACCAATACTCCTGTGAATTTCGCGCCATTTCCAGTCGTAATTTAGCTTGGTACCGGAATCGCTATATCTCGACAAGTTGAGTGATTTTCCTCTGGAAAAGTCGAAAATAGAGCTGCGAGGCTAATCAGGAGAGCAAATTCCTGTGGTAGGTTATATCATCGTACCAGTGAAATATAAGGATGACTTTCAGAGCTTGCCTCT
Source organism: Pristiophorus japonicus (assembly GCF_044704955.1). Lineage (NCBI taxonomy): Eukaryota > Metazoa > Chordata > Chondrichthyes > Pristiophoridae > Pristiophorus > Pristiophorus japonicus. Next base: position 505,137,836 of record NC_091977.1, on the reverse strand, counting down.
CTTAGTAATGGCAGGAGACAAGCCTACCTTAATAGGTAGAAATTGATTGGAATCACTGAAGCTGGATTGGAATGAGATTTGTCATGTTAAAATGAGATTTGCATTGAAGGATGATGTCATCAAGATGTATCTGAAGGTGTTCTGTGAAACAGGCAGTCCGATCCAAGGCTTCAAGTCGAGTGTCAGGGTACAGAAGTACGCGAGACCAGTTTACTGCAAGCCACGTCCCATACCATATGCACTCAAGAAAAAAGATGAGCAAGAACTTAAAAGACTAGAGACTGAAAACATAATGGCTAAGATAGATCTATGCAATTGGGCTACACCCATTGTTGTGTACCTAAGTCCGATGGTAAATTGAGGTTGTGTGGTGATTATAAAGTAACCGTAATCCAGGTTCTCGAGGGTAATCTCCCCAATACATTGCCAAATGTAGAAGATTTGTTCACAACGCTGACAGGTGGTCAGATCTTTGAGATCTTCTCAAAGTTAGATCTCACAAATGCCTACTTACAACTTGAAATACATGAGGAGTCCAAGTCATGCTTGACTATAAATATTCATCGAAGCCTATATTAATTTAATAGGCGATCATTTGGAGTGTCTTCCAACCCCGCCATATTCTAAGGGGTGATGAACCAGATTTTGCAAGGCATTGAAAGGATAGTATGTTATTTAGATGACATACTCATTTCAGCACCAAACAGGCAAATCCATAATAATGTTTTGAATGAAGTCCTCAAATTGCTAGAGAAGCACAGAGTATGAGTGACTGGTCGCAAGTGTGAGTTATTTCAAAACTCAGTGGAGGATTGGGACACAGAGTAGACAAAGATGGTTTACATCCAACCAAGGGAAAGCTGGATGCAATTAGAAATACACCCACTCCTAAGAATATCATTGAACATTGATCATTTGTGGGTCTTTTGAACTACTGTGGGAAGTTCCTACCAAATTTGGCTACAGTGTTACATCCACTGAATGAGCTGTTGAAAAAACATGTCCAGTGGAAGTGGTCAGAAGAATGCAATGCAGCATTCAAGGAGTGTAAAATCCAGTTGGTAGAGAGCACCACGTTAGTTCACTATGATGTATCTACGGAGATCAAGCTCGGATGTGATGCCTCTCCATATGGAGTTGGGGCAGTGATCTCTCATGTATCACATAGTGGGGAGGAGAGACCATTTGCTTTTGCTTCATGCACTCTCAGTGCCAGTGAGAGTAATTATGCGCAAATTGAATGGGAAGTTTGGCATTAATTTTTGGGGTCAAGAATTTCCACAAATACTTATATGGTCGTAAGTTTACCATCGATAAGGACCATAAGCCCCTGACAGCAATCTTCCATCCAATGTTCCCAGTTCCAACATTAGCTGCAGCCCGAATGCGGAGATGGGCTTTGATTGTGTCAGCATATACATATGATATTGAGTACAGACGATCAGCCGATCACAGTAATGCTGATGCTATGTCTAGATTGCTATCCCCATCACAAGTTACACCCGACAGGGAAGAAGTGTTCTATTTTTCATGCACTGATGAACTGCTAGTCACAGCTGAAGAGATTGGTAGAGCAAGCAAACGTGACCCAGTTATGTCAAAGGTATATAATTCATCATCATAGTCAGTCCCTTGAAATCGAGGAAGACTTGATTCCACTCTAAAAGTGAGTTCTCAGGTGGCTGTACAGTCGAATGCGGCAATTACAGTCTCTGTAACAGGTGGGGCAGACAGTCGTTGAAGGAAAGGGTGGGTGGGGAACCTGGTTTGCCGTATGCTTCTTCCACTGTCTATGATTGGTTTCTGCCTGCTCTCGGTGATAAGACTTGAGGTGCTCATCGTCCTCCTGGATGCTCTTCCTCCATTTTGGAAAGTCTTGGGCCAAGGATTCCAAGATGCCAGTGGGGATGTTACACTTTATCAAGGAGGCTTTGAGGGTGTCTTTGAAGCATTTCCTCTGCCCACCTGGGGCTTGAATGCCATGTTGGAGTTCCGAGTAGAGCACCTGCTTAAGGAGTTTAGTGTTGGACATGCAGATGATGTGGCCCGCCCAACCGAGCTGGTCGAGTGTGATCAGTGCTTCAATGCTGGGGATGTTGGCCTGAGCAAGAACACTGATGTTGATGCATCTAATTCTCCCAGTGGATTTGCAGGATCTTGTGGAGGCAGTGCTGGTGGTACTTCTCCAGCGCTTTGAGGTATCTGCTATATATAGTCCACTTCTGGCAAAACCAAGTATCAGAGAAAGATATTCAGCCATACGTCATTCGTAGGAAGGAATTATCAGTGGACAAGGATTGTATCATGTGGGGTGCAAGAGTGGTTATTCCAAATAAAATTCAGGTCCAAACTATTAGGAGATCTTTATGACCAGCACCTGGGAATGTGCTTAACCAAGAGTTTTGCAGGCAGTTACTTATGGTGGTCAGATCTAGGTAAAGATAGAATACATCGTTATTCAGTGTACAATAAGTCAATCTGTAAGCAAGAAACCACCATCAGTACCATTACAGCCATGGAAATGGTCTCCCAGGGTGTGGCAAAGATTACGTATCGATTTTGCTAAGCTTGAAGGACAACAATTGTTCATTGTGATGGATAGCCATTAGAATTGGGTAGAGGTGTTTCTGATGCAGAAAATAACAAGAAGTAAAACACTAGACAGTTTGCGAAGATTATTTTCTTCATATGGCCTTCCAGAAGAAATTGTGTCTGATAATGGACCACAATTTTGTTCGGAAGAATTTGCACAGTTCACGAACAAAAATGGTGTGAAACATACCAAGGTTCCACTGTACCATCCTGCTTCAAATGGTGCAGCAGAGTGCAGGATACAAATTATAAAAAGTGCTCTCATCAAACAAATGTTGGATCCAAATCCAAATAAAAGGCAGTTGCCGTTAAACCACAAATTGTCTAATTTTCTAATTATGTAACGTAATACTCCCCATACAACTACTAGTACACTCAAACGATAGCCACGAACCAGGTTCTTGTTGTTAAAGCCAAATTTTGCACATTCAGTAGAAAAGAAACAATTAAGACAGAAAGGGAATCATGATAGAGGTAGAGTAAGAGAGAGAAGTGTGAAATTAAATCAGAAGGTGAGAGTGAAGGACCATCACCATAAATGGTTAAAATAGTTACCATGAAAAGTGGTGAAGATATGTGGTCCTCGCACATATTTGGTCAAGATGTTGGATCATGGACAAGTTAGGTTTGTTCATATTGATCATATTTTGCCTACAGATGTGGAAGGAGTTGAAAGTTGGAATGATTCGATTATTTCTGACTCATCAGATAGTCTTGTTACAAGTATAGTACCAGTAGCAAATCCTACATCAGATGTACTAGAAGCAAGTCCAAGAGAAAGTCAGAATTTAAGTCGGAGTCTGAGTCAAGCAGACAAACAGTCTGAAGTTGTAGATAGTCCAAATGTAAATCAAAGGTTACTCTTCCTCAGTATCAGCTTATAATGAGTCTAAGTTTGACACTATGTTTGGAAGATTCTGTTCGAGTACGAAGGTATCCTCATCGAAACAAAAAGCCAGTGGTTAAGTTTGATTTGTAAATATTGCAAAATAAGTTCATATATTTTGTTACGTATAACCAAGTTATGTAGGATGATCGTTTGTTATAATTACTTCTTCATTAAGGAGGGAGAAATGTAATATATAGCTCCACCTAGTGGACTACTGCTCATTGCTGTTTACAATAATAAAAAGGAATGGAACCATCTTGTCGTCTGAGTGTGTTTGTGATGTTGTAGAGAATATACCACAGACCCTTTTATGTGTATTCCCTTAGACCTCCCCAAATGCATTTCCTCACAATTATCCGGATTGAATGTCATTTGCCACTGATCTGCCCACCTGACCAGTACATTGATATCGTCCTGCAGTCCGCAGCTTTCTTCTTCATTATCACCCACACAGCCTATTTTAGTGTCATATGCAAACTTCTTAATCATACCCCCAACATTCAAGTCCAAGTCATTGATATATACCACAAAAAGCAAGTGACCCAGCACTGAGCCCTGCGGAACCCCACTCCAGTCACAAAAACACCCATCAACCATTACGCTTTGCTTCCTGCTTCTGAGCCAATTTTGGATCCAACTTGCCACTTTGCCCTGGACCCCATGGGCTTTTACTTTCGTGACCAGTCTGCCATGTGGGACTTTATCAAAAACTTTGCTAAAATCTATACACACAACATCAAATGCAATGCCCTCATCGGCCCTCCTGGTTACCTCCTCGAAAAATTCAATCAAGTTAGTTAGACACAACCTTCCTTTAACAAATCCATGTGGACTGTCCTTGATTAATCCATGTCTTTCCAAATGAAGATTTATCCTGTCCCTCATAATTTTTTCCAATAATTTTCCCACCACTGAGTTTAGGCTGATTACTTGGTCTATCCCTTTCTCCCTTTTTAAACAAAGGTACAACTTTAGCAGTCCTCCAGTCCTTTGGCACCATACCTGTAGCCAGATAGGACTGGAAAATGATGGTCAGAGCCTCTGCTATTTTGTCCTTTGCTTCTCTTAACAGCCTGGGATACATTTCAGCCGGTCCTGGGGATTTATCCACTTTCAAAGCTGCTAATTCCCTTAATACTTCCTCTCTCACTATGTTTATCTTGTCTAATATTTCATACTCCTCCTATCTCATTGCAAAGTCTGCATCACCCCTCTCTTTTGTGGAAACAGATGTAAAGTATTCATTAAGAATCATGCCCACATCTTCTGTCTCCACACACAAATTTCCTTTAAGGTCTCTGATAGGTCCCATTCTTTCTGTATTTATCCTCTTGCTCTTAATGTATTTATAAAACATCCTGGGTTTTCCCTGATTTTACTTGCTAACATTTTTTCATGCTCTCTCTTTGCTTTCCTGATATCTTTTTAATTGCACCCCTGCACTTTTTATATTCCTCTAGAGTTCCTGCAGTATTAAGTTCTCAGTATCTGTTATAAGCTTCCCTTTTTTTCTTTATTTTACCCTGTATGTCCCTTGACATCCAGGAGGTGCTAGATTTGTTAGCCCTAACCTTTTTCTTTAAAGGAACATACTTGCTCTGTACCCTCAGTATCTCCTCCTTGAATGCCTCCCACTGCTCTGACACTGATTTACCATCAAGTAACCGTTTCCAAGTCCACTTTGGCCAAATCGCATCTCAGCTCAGCAAAATTGGCTTTACCCCAATTGAGATTTTTTTTTCCTGGTCCCCCTTTGTCCTTTTCCATAACTACCCTAAATCTTACTGAATTATGATCACTAGCACCAAAATGCTCTCCCACTGATATCCCTTCCAGCTGCCCTCTTCCTTCTCCAAAACTAAGTCCAGAACCGCCTCCTCTCTTGTTGGGCTTGTTACATGTTGGCTAAAGAAGTTCTCCTGAATGCATTTTAGGAATTCCACACCCTCTGCTCCATTCAGACTACTTTTTCCCCAGTTAATATTAAAGTAGTTGAAATCCCCCACTATTACAGCTCTATTTTTGCACTCACATCTCCCTCTGACTGTTTGGGGGTCTACAATACACTCCCAGTAGTGTGATCGCCCCTTTTTTGTTCTTCAATTCAACCCATGATTACCCCTCTAACATATCAACCCTTCTCACAGCTGTAATTGTTTCTTTAATGAATACTGTGACCCCCCCTCCATATTTACCCACTCTCTATCCCATCTGAAAACCCTGTAACCAGGAATGTTGAGCTATTATACCTGCCCTTCTTTCAGCCATGTCTCGTAATAACTATAATATCATACTCCCAAGTGTCTATTTGTGCTCTCAGCTCATGTGCCTTATTCCCTATACTCCTTGCATTGATGCCAAACTCCCTTGTTGTCTATTTTCCAGCCCCTGTTTCCTCTGTCTTCCAAATTCACGTTCTACTTTTCTGCTGAACAATTCCAGCTTTGCTTCTCTCCCCACTGAATCTATTCTCTGGTTCCCATCCTCTTGCTAAGCTAGTTTAAACCCTCCCCAACAGCAACAGCGAGGATACTGGTCCCGGCTCTGTTAAGATGCAACCTGTCCGGCTTGTACAGGTCCCACCTCCCCCAGAAACGGTCCCAATCCTCAGGAATCTAAAGCCCTCCTGCCTGCACCATCTCTTCAGTCACGCATTCATCTTCTCTATCCTCCTATTTCTGTGCTCACTAGCACATGGCACCAGTAGTAACCCAGAGATTATTACCTTTGAGGTCCTGCTTTTTAATCTCTTCCTACCTTCCTAAGCTCTGCCTGCAGGACCTCATCCCTCTTTCTAGCTATGTCATTGGTACCTTCTCCAACTCTTATTTACCTGCTTCTGATTCTAGTTAGTAAAGCAGCATTTCAGTAGTGAGTCATCTATATGTCATGTGTGTATACTCACAGTTGAGGGCCCCTTTCATTTGTGCCTTACAGTTGCATCTAATGAAGCTACACTTTTATTATTTGCAGATGCTTAACTGGACTGCTACTCACCAACGCTTCTTTGCTTTGTAGGCACATAACCGTAGGTAGCAGCAGCGGACTGAGGGTGGGGAGGCCGACCTCCAGCAGTTGACCGATGTTGAAGAAAGGATACTGTGGCTAATTGGTTCACACATTGCCTGCCCAGTGGCCACAGGCACCATGGATCCCACTGCGTGCAGCATTGGTAAGTCAAGGACTTCCTTTAATGCCATTGGTCCATAACTGCACAAACGCCTCTCAATACCATGGTCAGCAATGTTTGCACCTTGGTTGATGCATGATCCACACCCCTCCCTCACCCTCATCCACTCTTATCCCATTTATGTTTGCAGATGTTGCCCCGGAGACAGACCAGCATGAGCCTCAGCTCCCTGATCCAAGTGAGGACAGTGATGAATTGTGGGAAGAGGTGGATGCCGAGGGAAAGTCAGCTGCAAGCATCACGTCACTGCCTCTTACGCTTCCACGCACCAGCTCAGATACTGGGAATACGTGTCTGTTGCAGTTTAGCTTAGGAGCAGGCTGCAGCATGGTCATGGTCACGTAAACCTCGGGAGTCAGCTCTCCGGAGGGCGAGGTTGCACGCGAGTTCTGCAGGACAAGCCTCAGATGAGCACCTTGATGTGGAGACCTTCGAACAAAGGGTGCTGGCCATGCACTTGGAGATAGGGGCAATGGCAAGGGTGCCCGAGAGCCTGTCGCAAGTAGTCAGGCGCATTGCAGACAGCTCTGTGCATACCATAGAGCCCTTCATTGAAAGTAGACAGACTATGTTGGACTCCCAGAGTGACTGTGTGGATGCAGATCTCATGACGCATGTCATGGGCGATGTGACAGCTGCAATTACAGCACAGGTGGAAGTGACCCAACATCTATGTCCTGTAATGGAGAGGATGGCTGCTGGTGTGGAAGCTCAGGATGCTCTCACGCAGTCTCAGCAAGATGCCACGGAGCGTCTTACTGCTGTCATGCAGTCAGTATCTGGTAGCATCAAGTTTGTGTCTGCTCTCATGCAGTCTCAGCTTGATGCCACGCAAGCTCTGCCTGCTGCCATTGCCGCTGGGTCCACCACAGTCCACCAGGGATCTGACGGTGTTGCAGCAGCCCACCCAACTGTGCTCAAGCACGTTTATGAGGATGCTGAGATGCTGCCCCGGGGGAGTGACAGCGGGTCATTGCAGCTGGAGCATGCTGTGCTCTCTCAGGATGACAGCATACCTGATCCCAGCCCTGCCACTCCGTCATTGCAAACAGCCATAGCTTTCACTCATCCAATCCCAGAGTGCTGGCACCGAGGCTGAAGCAGGCCAGTCTGCAGCCGCCTTTCCAGGGCCAGAGCTGGTGGAGGGTGACCTATAAGGACATCTATAGCATCTGAAGATGAAACATAGCAGCCTTCCCACATTTATGCTGCAGCCACAGCGGAGAATAGGTCGACATAAGAATGGGTTATAAGGAAATGCATAAGGGTGATTGAAAATGATGATGTTGTTGCTGCATCTTATTTTTGTATAAATGTTTATTTCAAACTTTAATATCTGCTGCTGTGTCTCATTTCAGTGCGGGGAATGAGATGTGGAAGGGCTCACTGGTGTGGCCATGGGGATGCACAGATAGAACGGGAAGTGGCGACCAACTTCGTAGAAACGAGCAGCAATGACGGTCTCGGATGTCCATTGCAGGATCAGGATTGCGACACCGCCTCCTGCGTGGTCATGGAGCCTCCTCCTAAGCCTCCTCCTCCTGCTCCTCCTCCGCCTGCTCCTCCTCCTCCTGTGCCTCATCCTGCACCTCCTCCTCCTGCACCTCCTCCTCCTGCCCCTCCTCCTGCATCTCCTCCTCCCTCGTCTCCTCCTCCTGAGCCTCCTCCTGCTGCACCTCCTCCTGCTCCTCCTCCGCCTACTCCACCTCCTCCTGCTCCTCCTCCTCCTGCTCTTCCTCCTCCGCCTCCTCCTCCTCCTGTGCCTTTGCCTATTCCTCCTCCTCACATGTTACTGCTACGTCATTGGCCAATGGCTGTTCCCTCATGATTACCAGGTTGTGAAGCATGCAGCAGATGACGACGAATAGGGACACCCGGTCGGGCGTGTTCTACAGCATTCCTTCTAAGCGATCACAGCAGCGGAACCACTATTTGATTCCGATGGTCTGCTCAATGATGCATCTGGTGGTGGAATGAGACGCATTGTATGATTGGTGCGCAGGAGTGGTGGGGTGGCAAAGGGGAGTCAGGAGCCAGGTGCACATTGGGTAAATCTTGTCCCCGAGGAGCCATCTGCCACCTTCATTTGGTGGCTGAAACAGACCTGGATGTAGGCATTGTGGCTGCTGCCAGGATACCGGTCATCAACGGCCATGATTTGGCTCTTGTGGTCACACAACAACTGGACATTGAGTGAATCGTATCCCTTGCAGTTTCGAAGATCTTCGGATTGTTCTGTGGCACCCTCAATACCACGTGGATGCCGTCTATGGCACCCTGACTCCTGGGGTAAGCAACTATCCTGAAGACGCCTGTGTGCTGCTCCAATTGCTTCTCTCTGGTCACTGGAAATGAGATGTAATCCCTCCTCCTCTGTCTGTGACATGACGGATGGAGCAATGTGCGGCATATTGGGAGAGGTTGGAGATGTCTGATGTGGCTCCTTGGAAAGATCCAGTGGCATAGAAATTCAGGGCGGTGGTGACCTTTGATGCCACTGATAGAGCTGTCCTCACCCTTGTTTCAGGCTGCAGGTCTGGGTGGAGGAGATGTCACAGCTCTGTCACCACGTCTGTTCTGAATCGCAGTCTCCACAGACACTGGTCATCAGTGAAGTCCAGGTAGGAGAACTGTTGTCGGTAGACCCTTAGACGATGGGGCCTTATGCCACTACGCCTGTGTCTGCATCTTCCTCTGCCACCTCCCTCATCCCCTTCTGCCACCAGGTCATGCTGGTCCTGTGCCTCCTGTATCCTGGTGCTGGCAAACATCTGGCTGCTGCTGATGCTGCCTTCTCCTCTCCATGTCCCTCTCCCTCTGGCTCTGGGTGTCGGCGCCCCTGACCCTCCTTCTCGCTGCATGCCCTTCTTCACGTCCTTCCCCATGTCCTTCTCTACGTGCAGTTATATGGCTACCTCCATGGCCTGCTCCATCTCGCTTGTCCCATCCTATCTGTGTCCGTCTCCCGCTGATGCTGCATCTGTAGCTGGCGACGCCGCTCTCTTCGAGCCATCCGGCCGTGCACAGTGTGGAGGAGGCGGTCCACTGCCAGGACTGAGCCCATTATTTGCAAGCAGTGGCCTACTCTGCCAACGCTAGCTCTTTGAGTAAGGTTCTGCATTTCAGGCTGTGCAAAATGAGGCCCAGTATTGGTTGAAGCCCGTCAAACCATCAACACACCAACAATTTGGCCGACAGCAATGATGCGAGCCACAGCATGCTTTTAAAGACCACTAGCGGTTTCAATTACAGATTGTACACCGCCAAAAAAACTGCAGCTGGCACCGGGCAAGCGGTCGATCGACTATTTGAGGGCAATTTCGCTTCCGGGGCGGAAGCCAGGCGGTGCGTGCTATGATGACACCATTATCGCTGAGCGCACAGGACTGGGGTGGATGTGGGGGGAGCAGGGCAGTCACTTCCTTTGCCTCAAAAAATCAAGAGGGCAATGTCCCGATCATCGGAGAGTCCACCCCAACTGGGCGAAACTCATTTCCGCCCTTCTACCGTAACTTCTCTTAGAAATAGGGGCAATTTCGACCTCTAAATCTCTGAAAATATTCAAGGCTCAGATAGTTAGATTTTCAGAGTCCAGGGGAATCAAGGGATAAGGAGACCGGGCAGGAAAGTAGAGTTGAGGTCGATGATCAGCCATGTTTTCATTAAATTGTGGAGCAGGCTCGAGGGGCCGTATGGCCTACTCCTGTTCTTATTTCTTATGTTCTTAAATTGAAGCTGTTGCAACAATACTCAGCAGCAGTGAGGAAAGCAAATCGGATTTTTGGATGTATTAAAGTGAGATAATCTTACCACTTAAAAATGATTGGTACAATTGTATACATTTCTGGTCACCACAGTGCAAAAAGGATATTACAGCTATTGAAAGGATAAAGAAGAGAGAAAGCAGAATGATTGAGGGGATGGAGAGATTGAATTATGAGGAGCGCTTATAGAAATTGGGCATGTTCTCATTGGAAATAAGAAGGTTGAGAGGTCATTATTTCATAGAAACATAGAAAATAAGTGCAAGAGTAGGCCAATCAGCCCTTAGAGCCTGCACCACCATTTAAAAAGATCACGGCTGATCATTCATCTCAGTACACCTTTCCTGCTTTCTCTCCATACCCCTTGATCCCTTTAGCCGTAAGGGTCATATCTAACTACCTCTTGAATATATCCAATGAACTGGCATCAACAACTCCCTGCGGTAGAGAATTCCACACTTGAACATCTCGCTGAGTGAAGAAGTTTCTCCTCATCTCAGTCCTAAATGGCTTACCCCTTATCCTTAAGACTGTGTCCTCTGGTTTTGGACTTCCCCAACATCAGGAACATTCTTCCTTCATCTAACCTATCTAGTCCCATCAGAATTTTATATGATTCTATGAAATCCCCTCTCATTCTTCTAAACTCCAGTGAATACAGGCCCAGTCGATCCAGTCTCTCCTCATATGTCAGTCCTGCAATCAGTCTGGTGAACCTTCGCTGCACTCCCTCAATAGCAATAATTTCCTTCCTCAGATTATGAGACCAAAACTGAACACAATATTCCAGGTGAGGCCTCACCAAGACCCTGTACAACTGCAGTAAGACCTCCCTGCTCCTATACTCAAAACAACTAGCTATGAAGGCCAACATACCATTTGCCTTCTTCACCGCCTGCTGTACTTGTGTGCCAACTTTCAATGACTGATGTACCATGACACCCAGGTCTCGTTGCACCTCCCCTTTTCCTAATATGCAGCCAATCAGATAATATTCTGCCTTTGTGTTTTTGCCCCGAAAATGGATAACCTCACATTTATCCACATTATACTGCATCTGCCATGCATTTGCACACTCACCTAACCTGTCCAAGTCATCCTGCAGCCTCTTAGCATTCTCCTCACAGCTCATACTGCCACCCAGCTTATTGTCATCGGCAAACTTGGAGATACTACACTCAATTCCTTCATTCTAAATCATCTTCCAATCCATCCATGGGGTGGGGGGGAGGGGATGGAGCTGGATGAGCTCCCACTGTTGTACATTGGAGGAGGTGCCGCTCATGGAATTGACAACCCGTTCCATGATGTGGTTTGAGTGTTGGTGGGACATTCCATGGTTTCGCATCTTCCGAGGTTGCGGGTCCCAGTAGTGGGGTGCAGTAAGGCACACCCAAGGCCCCAGCGTCCCAGGCTATGGGTTCCATTGTTGGAGTGCAGCAAGGCACACCCAAGGCCCCACCGTCCCAGGCTATGGGTTCCATTGTTGGAGTGCAGCAAGGCACACCCAGGGCCCCATCGTCCCAGGCTACGGGTTCCATTGTTGGGGTGCAGTGAGGCAGACCCAGGGTGAGGGGAAGAAGAGCTCGACCACGCACTCCTAAGATGCAGGATGTAACAGATGTGGTTCAGATGATGTCATTGAGTGCGGAGAGCATTGACCTTACCCGATCACTCCTGGACACCATCAGTGGGATGAGTGATGAGGTAGCGGAACTGTCCGGAGAAGTAACAACACTCTCACAAGAAATGGGAATGATATCTGGGACCATCAGTGAGGGAATAGTGGCCATGAGGGAGGGAATGTCAGAGGTAGTGCAAACCACATCACTGGTCATGCGGGAGGGAATATTGCAGGCTGCTGAGATTCTGTCAGGGTGCATGAGGGACGGCAAGTTGCAGTTAGCTGCTGCAATAAGGGAACACGCCCAGACCCCGTGCCTATTGACAGAATCAACTGTCACGCCCACTGCAATCCCCACACCAGCCTCTGAAGAGCCCCAAGCCAGGCCCTCCAACTTGCCACCTGACGCTGATGCCCCCCACCATCAAGAGGTGCTCAGTACCCAAGATGTTAGAAGGAATAAGCTTGGTACCAAGCCCAAAATCACTGCGCTACCGCTTGCTGGCAGGAGTGGTGGGCTGTCCAAGACCAAGCACAGCGGGCGGTCGGTCTTACACTAAGGGGGGTGAGAGATGGGTGCAGCCTTTCTTTGCTGCTGTTGTTGTTGATTCCCAAAGCAAGCGCTCTACTCGGAACTCGTCCGCGGCAAACGAGCCAAGGGCGGGCAGAGGATGCGTTACGGGGACACCCTCAAAACCTCCCTGATAAAGTGCGATATCCCCACTGACACCTGGGAGTCCCTGGCCATAGACTGCCCTAAGTGGAGGAAGTGCATTCGTGAGGGCGCTAAGCTCCTTGAGTATCATCGGCGAGAGTATGCAGAAATCAAGCGCAAACCAGGTTCCCTGCCCACCCTTCCCCTCAACCACGGTCTGTCCCACCTGTGACAGAAACTGTGGTTCTTGTATTGGACTGTACAGCCACCTAAGAATTCAGCTAAGAGTGGAAGCAAGTCTTCCTCGGTTCCGAGGGACTGCCTATGACTGTTGTTGATGTTGTTATTATTAATGTAGCTCTTGTAACTGTTCTCAAATTAAAAGTTTGTTGCAAGTTATATCAATTTACAAGTTTATAAGTGATCTTAAAGTTTTTAAGTGATCTTAAAGAGTAATATTAAAGTAAAGTTTGATACAAGAATAATTTTATTAAGTTAAGTACATTGTAAACTTTTGAATAAAATATATTTTACATTAAAACTGAATCATGTTCCATTAACACAACACAACATTATGGAACAGCTCCAAACAATAAACATGTCCATGTGGAATAGTTGTTGCTGAGCCCTCAGGCGTCAGTAAAGTGTTCATGGATGAGCTGCTGGCGCAAGGCTCGAGCAATCGTTAAAGGAGCACGATGACCCGCCCTCCTCCTCCGGCGTGCTCCGGCCTCTGGCACTTGCATGGTTTCCTCATCCTCATCATCATCATCCTCCTCCTCCTCCTGCTCGTCACCTGCATCTTCCATATTATTATCATCAGCCACTCTCACAGCAGGTGGGTCTTCCACTACCAGGTGTTGCTGCCTCATGATGGCTAAGTTATGCAGCATGCATCACACAACAATGAACTGATCGACAGGGGAGTACAGCAAGTAGCCTCTGGAATGGTCCAGGCATCGGAAAGGCTGTTTCAATATGGCAATGGTCCTCTCAATGATGTTGCGCGTCGCAATGTGCGACATGTTGTATTGATGGTCAGCTTCCATCCGGGTTACGAGTAGGGGCGTCATGAGGCAGATGGCAAAGCCGTACCCTTTGTCTCCCAGCAGCGAGCTTTGCCCTTCTGGCTGCTGCTCAAACATGGCAGATATAACGCTATTGCATAGGATGAACGCATCATGGACGCTGCCAAGGTATCTTGCATCGACTGACATGATGCGATGCATGTTGTCATACACATTAATGGAGTGGAAGCCTTTTCTATCCCTGTACATTTCAGAATCCTCCAAAGGTGCTCGCAAGGCAATGTGAGTACAATCAATGCAGCCCTGTACCTTTGGGAAGCCAGAAATCCTTGAGGAGCCCACAGTCCTGTCATGGATTGTTTGGGCGGTCATGGGGAACTTGATGAAGTCATTCCTCCACGCATACAGTGTAGCCGTCACCTGGCGAATGCAGACATGTGTTGCATGTTGAGAGATGGCGCACAGATCCCCAATTGTAACTTGAAACGATCCGGAGGCATAGAATGAAAGTGCAGCTGCAACCTTCACTTCAACTGACAAAGCAGTCCTCCTGACGCTTCTCGGCTGCAGGTCTGGTCTCAGGAACACACAGATCTCACAGACAACTTATTTGCGGAAACACAGCCTTCTGACAAAGTCTGTATCACTCAGGTGGAGGTACGAATGCCTGTCTCGATATACCAAGGTCGGTAAGGCCTCCTGCCCAGCAGCCTATGGGCTTTGATGTTCCTGATGCGATGAGCTCCAATCAATTGTCTCCTACGTAGCACCATGATGCAGAATGCTCGTACAAGGTATGGCATTGTTAGTATTGCCCCCATACTTAAAGTTAAACTTTCAAAGAAGCTCAAAATGGCAGGAAAGCAGGCAGCACAGGTTTCCAGTTCTCTCTCCTCCCCCCCCCAAGGTCTGTATGGATGGACCACACGCAAATGTCTTGTGTCCTCTCCTCCCCCCGCCCCCCCCTCCCCACCCCACCGCTGCCCCCCCTTGAGGCTTGTGACCTCTCTCTCCCTTCCCCCTCCCCCTCCCCAGGCACCAAGCCTTCAGATCGGCTATCTGCGACCCTCTCCGGTTCCTGAGTGCGTGTCTTCCCGATCCGCTGTGGACCCTGAATGTATGCCTTCCCCGTCCACTGTGGCCCCGAGTGAGTGCCTTCCCAGTCCGCTGTGGTCTCCGCTTTCCGTCCCTAGCCCAGGCCGAATGGCCTCCGATTTACTTACCTGCGCCAATTTGTTTAACTCTCCGCAAGGGTTTTCTCGCGCGGTCACATACGCTGGCCTAAGCAGAAATGGAGTAACTATCAGCTGGCCAAAGTTCACTAAATGGCCAGAATTGGCGTAGCTGGCTGGTTACGCCCCCTTTGAATAAAAAAAAAACTAACCTAAAAAAACCATAACTAATTGAGTTACACTGGTGCAAATTGATTGGGGAAATTATGGATTTTTAAGTTAGGCCAGAAAAAGCATCCTGCTCCTAAAAAATAGCGTAAATCACTGGGGAAATTGAGCCCCTGGAGTGGGAGGGGGTAGATCCAGTTGTCGTTGTCCAGGTGGGTACCAACGACATAGACAGGACAGACAAGAATGGTCTGCTAAGGGATCATGAGCAGCTAGAGGCCAAATTAAAAAGCAGAACCACAAAGGTAATAATCTCTAGATGACTACCCGAGCCACGAGCAAATACATAAGTTAAATAAGATCAGAGAGCTAAACTTGTGGCTCAAAGACTGGTGTGGAAGAAATGGGTTTTGGCTCCTGGGGCACTGGCACCAGTACTGGGGTAAGAGGAAGCTGTTCCGTCGGGACAGACTCTACTTGGAACATGCTGGAGCTAGGGTCCTGGCGAACCGAATAACTAGGGCTGCAGAGAGAGCTTTAAACTAATTAGTGGGGAGGAGGGTTCAGGTGAGCAGAAACCTAAAAGCTCAAAGAACAAGGTGAAGGCAGTAGAGCAGGGTAGCATTGGGGGAAATGAAAACCAGAGCATGACAGGAAGGGACAGAATCTATAAACATAAGAGTGTATCAGAAACTGGGGCCATAGCAGGAGAAAGTGGTAAGAAAACACATTTAAAAGCTCTTTATCTGAATGCTCGCAGCATTCATAACAAATTAGATGAGCTATCGGCACAAATTATTAGAAATGGGTATTGTCTGGTAGCCATAACAGAGACGTGGTTGCAAGGTGACCAAGACTGGGAACTAAACATTCAGGGGTACTTGACAATTCAGAAGGACAGACAGAAAGGAAAGGAGCTGCGGTAGCTCTGTTGATAAAGGATAGAATCATTGCAATAGTGAGAAATGATATAGGCTCAAATGGTGTTGAAACATTTTGGGTGGAGATAAGGAATAATAAGAGGAAAAAGTCACTGGTGGGCGGAGTCTATAAGCCCCCCCAATAGTAGCAAACTCTGTTGGTCGGAGTATAAATCAAGAAATAGTGGGGGCTTGTAAAAAAGAAACAGCAATAATCCTGGGTGATTTTAACCTCCATATTGATTGGACAAATCAAATTGGTCAGGGTAGCCTTGAGGAAGAGTTCATAGCATAAGGGATGGGTTCCTTGAGCAGTATGTAACAGAACCAACCAGGGGGAAGGCTATCTTAGATCAGGTCCTGTGTAATGAGACTGGATAAATAAACAATCTCGTGACCGTAATGTGGTTGAATTTCAAATTCAGATGGAGGGCGAGAAAATTGGATCTCAATTAAGCGTACTAAGCTTAACAGTGGCGTACATTTAAGGGGATATTTCACAACTCTCAACAAAAACATATTCCTAATCTGAGGAAGGACGTTCTTGCTATCCTAATCTGAGGAAGGAAGTTCTTGCTATTGAGGGAGTGCAGTGATGGTTCACCAGACTATTTCCAGGGATGGCCGGACTGTCATATGAGGAGAGACTGGATCAACTGGGCCTTTATTCACTGGAGTTTAGAAGGATGAGAGGTGATCTCATAGAAACGTATAAGATTCTGATGGGACTGGACAGGTTAGATGCGGGAAGAATGTTCCCGATGTTGGGGAAGTCCAGAACCAGGGGACATAGTCTTAGGATAAGGGGTAGGCCATTTAGGACTGAGATGAGGAGAAACTTCTTCACTCAGAGAGTTGTTAACCTATGGAATTCCCTATCTCAGAGAGTTGTTGATGCCAGTTCATTGGATATATTCAAGAGGGAGTTAGATATGGCCCTTACGACGAAGGGGATCAAGGGGTATGGAGAGAAAGTAGGAAAGGGTTACTGAGAGAATGATCGCCATGATCTTATTGAATCGCGGTGCAGGCTCGAAGGGGCAAATGGCCTACTCCTGCAACTATTTTCTATGTTTCTATGTTTCTAAATAAAGGAGACTACAAATGTATGAGGGCAGAGTTGGCTAAAGTGGACTGGGAAAATAGATTAAAGTGTGGGACGGTTGATGAACAGTGGCGTACATTTAAAGAGATATTTCACGACTCTCAAGAAAAACATATTCCATTGAGGAGGAAAGGGTGTAAGAGAAAAGATAGCCATCCATAGCTAACTAAGAAATAAAGGACGGTATGCAATTCAAAACAAGTGGCCAAAAGTAGTGGGAGGACAGAAGATTGTGAAGCTTTTAAAAGCCAGCAATGAATGACTTAAAAATGATTAAGAAAGGGAAGATAGACTATGAAAGTAAATTAGCACAAAATATAAAACAGATAGCAAGAGTTTCTACAGGTATATAAAAATAAAAGAGTGGCTAAAGTAAATTTTTGTCCATTAGAGGACGAGATCAGGGAATTAGTAATGGAGAACATCTAAACAATTATTTTGTATCAGTTTTTACGGTAGAGGACACTAAGAATATTCCAACAGTGGATAGTCAATGTTGGAGTCCATTCTTAAAGAAACAGTAGCAGGACATTTGGAAAAGCATAATTCAGTCAGGCAGAGTCAGCATGGATTTATGAAGGGGAAATCATGTTTGACACATTTTTTAGAGTTCTTTCAGGATGTAACGAACAGGGTGGATAAAAGGGAACCAGTGGATGTGGCGTATTATGACTTCCAGAAGGCATTTGACAAGGTGCCACATAAAAGGTTATTGCACAAGATAAAAGTTCATGGGGTTGGTGGTAATGTATTAGCATGGATAAATGATTGGTTAACTAACAGAAAACAGAGAGTTGGGATAAATGGTTCATTCTCAGGTTGGCAATCAGTAACTAATGGGGTGCTGCAGGGATCAGTGCTGGGACCCCAACTAATTACAATCTATATTGACTTGGATGAAGGGACCGAGTATAACATAGCCAAGTTTGCTGACGATACAAAGATGGGAGGAAAAGCAATGTGTGTGGAGGACACAAAACCCTGCAAAAGGACATAGACAGGCTAAGTGAGTGGGCAAAAATTTGGCAGATGGAGTATAATGTTGGAAAATGTGAGGTTATGCACTTTGGCAGAAAAAATCGAAGAGCAAGTTATTATTTAAGTGGAGAAAAATTGCAAAATGCTGCAGTACAGCGGGACCTGGGGGTTCTGGTGCATGGAACACAAAAGGTTAGTATGCAGGTACAGCAAGTGATCAAGAAAGCCAATAGAATCTTGGGCTTTATTGCAAAGGGGATGAAGTATAAAAGCAGGGAAGTCTTGCTACAGTTATACAGGGTATTGGTGAGGCCACAGCTGGAATATGTGTACAGTTTTGGTATCCATATTTAAGAAAGGATATACTTGCTTTGGAGGCAGTTCAGAGAAGGTTCACTAGGTTGATTCCAGAGATGAGGGGGTTGACTTATGAGGAAAGGTTGAGTAGGTTGGGCCTCTACTCATTGGAATTGAGAAGAATGAGAGGTGATCTTATCGAAATGTATACGATTATGAGGGGGCTTGACAAGGTGGATGCGGAGAGGATGTTTCCACTGATAGGGGAGACTAGAACTAGGCGGCATAATCTTAGAATAAGGGGTGGTCATTTAAACCTGAGGAGGAATTTCTTCTCTCAGAGGGTTGTAAATCTGTGGAATTCGCTGCCTCAGAGAGCTGTGGAAGCTGGGTCATTGAATACATTTCAGATAGAGATAGATAGTTTCTTAACCGATAAGAGAATAAGGGATTATGGAGAGCGGGCAGGGAAGTCCATGATCGGATCAGCCATAATTGTATTAAATGGTGGAGCAGGCTCGAGGGGCCGTATGGCCTACTCCTGCTCCTATTTCTTATGTTCTTATATTCTTATGCAGTTCACTCGTCCACATTATTTCAGTTTCATCACTCTATGCTCTCAGTTGCTGTTCAACATTTTAAATGCAGGTTTTCAGCCTGCTCACATAGCAAGGAAGGCTAAGGCGTAGAAAATGATAGAGATAAATCATTGTCATGAAGCTGAATGCGTGTCTGTCAAAATCATTAGTCACTTTCTGCTGCAGTGCCCTATTACTGTTCAGCAGTCATCAAGCCAGTGGACACTATCAAAGCAAATGCTATTCTTAATGGAAGTTGTGTCACATTAGGGAAACTCATTAAGAGTTCACAGCCAGTCCTTTGGCTGACTTTTCTTAGCCCCAGAATGCATGTGAATGGCTCTCCATCTCTTTTTCATCTTGAACTTGACTTCAACTTCAGTTTGTCAGCAGAGTGATAGTGAGCAGAATGTTTTTTACTTTTAATTTTTTTAAGTGTTTTATTTCATGGTATGATGAGGTGCTGTTCTCCAAGCTTCCGTTGAGCAGTTCTTCTCAAAGAACAGCACCTCATCTTTCAATTAGGCACTTTACAGCCTTCTGGAATCAACATTGAGTTCGACAATTTCAGACCATAACCACTGCTCTCATTTTTTCAGGCAGCAGCTGCTGGTAATGATTCTGCTGTTCATGAAATCATTCCTGCATTACGCCCTATCACAGACCTTCCCTTTTGTTCTTTCCTCCCCTCCCCCTTTCCCTGCACCTGAACTTGCCTAAAACCTGTTTTATCTGTAATATTTTCCAGTTCTGACAAAAGATCACTGTTATATTTTCAGTAACTCACAGAAACACACACAGCCTTAAGATGGCAGAACATACCGGAACTCACCAAAGTCAGGTGAGCTGTTACCTTTATTATAAACAGCACTGGCTGCAGTGCCACAGGAGTCCACAGATGGAGCTATATATATTACTTGTCTCTCTCCTTAATGAAGAAGTAATTATATCAAAATAATCATCATACATAACTTACATGGTTCTACATAACAAAAGATATGGACTTATTTTGTCATATTTACAAATCAAGATTAACCACTTGTTTTCTGTTTCAAAGAGGATACCTTCACTCTTGAACAGAACCTTTCAAACATGGTGTTGAATTTAAACTCATTCGAGGCTGATCCTGAGGAACGTTTTCCTCCAAGGGATGCCCTTGATTTCCATTTGAACGCTCTCTAACTTCAGACTGTTTTTCTGTCTGACTTGGACTCAGACTTAAATTCTGACTTTCTCTTGGATTTATTTCCAGTACATTGGATGTAGGATATGCTCCTGGTGTATCAAAACTATCTGATGAGTCAGAAATAATTGAATCATTCCCACCTTCAACGACTTCCACGTCTGTAGGTAAAATATGATCAATGTGAACAAACCTAACCTGTCCATGATCAAACATCTTGACCAACTATGTGCGAAGACCACATATCTTCACCACTCTTCCTTTTAACCACTTTAACCATTTATGGTGATGGTTCTTCACTCTCACCTTCTGATTTAATTTCACACCTCTCTCTTTTATTCTACCTCTATCATGATTCTCTTTCTGTCTTAATTGTGTCTCTTCTACGGACTGTGCCAAGTTTGATTTTAACAACGAGAATCTGGGTCGTGGCTGTCGTTTGAGCAACAACTCTGGGCTGGTGTTCTACCAGTAGTTGTGTGAGGAGTATTACGATACGTAATTATTAAATTAGCCAATTGTGGTCCAATGGCAACTGTCGTTTCTTTGGATTTGGATCCAACATCTGTTTGATGAGGGCACATTTTACAATTTGTACATTGCGCCCTGCTGCACCCTTTTGAAGCAGGGTGGTACGGTGGAACCTTTGTATGTTTCACACCATTTTTACTTGTGAACTCTGCAAATTCTTCTGAACGAAATTTTGGTCCATTATCAGAAACAATTTCTTCTGGGAGGCCAAATGAAGAAAATAATCTTTGTAAAATGTCTAACATTTTACTTGTTGTTATTTTCCACATTGGAAACACCTCGACCCACTTCAAATGGCTATCAATCACAATGAACAACTGTTATCCTTCTAGCTCAGCAAAATCGATATGTAGCCTTTGCCACACCCTGGGAGGCTATTTCCATGGCTGTAATGGTACTGATGGTGGTTGCTTGTTTACCGATTGACATGTCGTACACTGATTCATGATGTACTCTATATCTTTATCAAGATCTGGCCACCATAAGTAACTGCATGAAAAACTCTTGGTCAAGCGCATTCCCAGGTGCTGGTCATGGAGGTCTCCTAATAATTTGGACCTGAATTTATTTGGTATTACCACTCTCACACCTCACATGACACAATCTTTATCGACTGATAATTCATTCCTACGAATGAAGAATGGATGAATATCTTTGTCTATAACCTGGTTTGGCCATCCATTTGCAATATAATCATACACCTTTGACATAACTGGGTCACGTTTGGTTGCTGTACCAATTTCTTCATCTGTGCCTGGCAGTTGATCAATGAAAAATAGAACACTTCTTCCCTATCGGGTGTAACTTGTGATGGGAAAGGCAATCTAGACATTGCATCAGCATTACTGTGATCAGCTGATCATCTGTATTCAACATCATATGTATATGCTGACAAAATCAAAGCCCATCTCTGCATTTGGGCTGCAGCTAATGTTGGAACTGGGAACTTTGGATGGAGGATTGCTGTCAGGGGCTTATGGTCCTTAACGATGGTAAACTTACGACCATACAAGTATTTGTGGAACTTCTTGACCCCAAAAATTAATGCCAAAGCTTCCCTTTCGATTTGCGCATAATTAGGCTCACTGGCACTGAGAGTGCGTGAAGCAAAAGCAATTGGTCTCTCCTCCCCACTACGTAATATACGAGAGATCACTGCCCCAACTCCATATGGAGAAACATCACATGCTAGCTTGATTTCCTTAGATACGTCATAGTTAACTAACATGTTGCTCTCCACCAATTTGCTTTTACACTCCTTGAATACTGTATCGCATTCTTCTGACCACTTCCAATGGACCTTTTTTTTCAATAGTTCATTCAGTGGATGTAATACTGTAGCCAAATTTGGTTGGAACTTCCTATCATAGTTCAAAAGACCCAAAAATAATCGAAGTTCAGTGACATTCTTGGGAATAGGTGCATTTCTGATTGCATCCAGCTTTCTCTTGGTTGGATATAAACCATCTCTGTCTACTCTGTACCCTAAGTACTGCACTGAGTTTTGAAATAATTCACACTTGCGAGCAGACACTCGTACTCTATGCTTCTCTAACCGTTTGAGAACTTCATTCAATATGTTATTATGAATTTGCCTAATTGATGCTGAAATTAGTATATCATCTAAATAACATACTACCCCTTCAATACCTAGCAAAATCTAGTCCATCACCCCTTGGAATATGGCAGGGGCAGAAGACACTTCAAATGGTAGCCTATTAAATTAATATAGCCCTAGATGAGTATTTATAGTCAAGCATGACTTGGACTCCTCATCTAGTTCAAGCTGTAAGTAGGCATTCATAAGATCCAACTTTGAGAAGATCTGACCACCTGTCAGTGTTGTGAACAAATCTTCTACATTTGGCAATGTATTGGGGACATTACCCTCTAGAACTTGGTTTACGGTTACTTTATAATCGCCACACAATCTTACCTTACCCTCGGACTTTGGTACAACAACAATGGGTGTAGTCCAATTATATCGATCTACCTTAGAAATAATGTTGTCAGTCTCTAGTCTTTTGAATTCTTGCTCAACTTTCTCCTTGAGTGCATATGGTACGGAACGTGGCTTGTAGTAAACCGATCTAGTGTCCTTCTGTACCCTGACACTCGCCTTGAAGCCTTGGATCGGACTGCCTGTTTCACAGAACACCTTTGGATAATTCTTGATGACATTATCCTTTGATGCAAATCTCGTTTCAACACGTAAAATCTCACTCCAATCCAGTGTCAGTGATCCCAACCAATTTCTTCCTCGGAAGGCAGGCTTGTCTCCTGCCACTACTAATGGAGGCAAGCTCTGAAATTGATCCTTGGATTTCACCGGTATGGTGATATGACCTACCACAGGAATGTTCTCTCTCAAGTAGCCTCGCAGCTCTATCTTGGATTTCTCCAATGGGAAATCACGCAATTTGTCGAGGTATAGCGACTCCGGTACTACATTCGTGGATGCACCAGTGTCGAATTCCATGGGTACATTGGTTCCTGCCACATCTATGTGGATTATGATACTTTTTGAATCGCTGTTAGTTAACCTCATGCTCCTGATGATGTGTAGTTCTAAAACCTTCTCGTCCTGTTGTTTTTCTTCCATGCTCTGTCGTCTCTGGGGATTTCTACTCATAGCTTTGAAAGCTGGTTTATCCTTCAGTCGGCATGCCTTTGCAAGATGCCCAGTTTTCTTGCAGATGAAACACTCTGCCTTCACATATGGACAACTTTGAGCAATGTGCTGTCCGAGGAACTGATAGCAGGACTTCAATGCTCTGTTACCATTGCCAGTTTCCGAGACTTTGGGGCCCAACTGCCTTTTACTTTTAACCTACAGGCGATTTACCTTGGTTGTCTGATGACTGCAAATAGTATAAAATTCTGAGGAATATTGGTCGGCCATGTTCATTGACAAAACTGTCTGACAAGCTAAGTCAAAAGTTAGGCAGTGTCAATAATTTTCTTCTGATCACATCATTTTTCATCCCACAAACAAAGCAGTCACACAATGCTTGGTCCTGAAAGTTTCTGAAATTCCAGTGATTAGATAGCTCTTTTCATGCTACAATGTATTCAGTTAACTGATCTTGTATTCCGAAATGATAACTTTCAGCAATTTCCAAGGGCATGGGGCTGTAGTGCTGTTCTAACTTCGTTAGAATTTGCATATGTGTTGTGTCCTTTGGCTTGTCAGACACAAGCAAATTTTTCAAGCTTTCATTCACCTCGGGCCCAGCTTCAGTTAAGAAAATAGCCCTTTGTCATTCCAGGACCACCCGGTTATGGTTTTCATCATTGGGGGCTTCGATGATATTATTTGCGGTGAAAAACATTTCTAGCCGCTCCACATATGCTCTGAAACTTTCACGGTCGCATTGAAATTCCCCCAAGCATCCTATTACCCCGCTAGGCATGGCCATTTGGACTCTTACAGTTCAAACAAGTGTGCTTGTAATTTACCTCAGATTTGTAGCTGTTAATCAAAACAGAGAAGCTCTCAAAGTCACTCTGTCGGCTGGCTGAATCCTCCACCAACAAAAATTTCAGCTGTTTTATCCGCTTAATTCAATCTTTGCTGCCACTGTGATATTTTCAGTAACTCACAGAAACACACACAGCCTTAAGATGGCAGAACATACCGGAACTCACCAGAGTCAGGTGACCTGTTCCCTTTATTATAAACAGCACTGGCTGCAGTGCCACAGGAGTCCACAGGTGGAGTTATATATATTACAGTCACTGACTTGAAACACAAATCGTTGACTTTGGCAGGACAAATTGATAAGGCTGTTAAAAGGAGCATGTGGGATCCTTGGCTTTGTAAGTCGGATCATAGAATCCAATATTTACTTGGGGCTGTGCAGAGAGTGAGGGGAGGTGGGGGAGGGGAGCGGGAGAGAGATTGGTGGCTGGGGAAGGAATTCAGACATCCTGGAGAAATTAACAGCAGGACGCCTTGTAAATTTTTTCGGCAGGTATCTGGCCCGACAGCCAGCCAGGAAAGCAGCCGAGGAAATACATGCACTTAGGCAACTAACAATGCTTACACTGGAGGAAACTAGGTTCAGTGAGACTTTATGAAGGTTTTATGGACGGTAGATAAATTAAATCCAAATAAATTGTTTGACATAATAACAAACTCTGAAATTTGGAAGGCCAAGACTTGAGCTTAATAAAGGAAAATGAACAGTCAGTTCAGATTTAATTATTTCATACAGGGACCAGTATCTTCCCAGCCCTGCGAGTGCAAGTTTGGAGGGGGGCCCGCTGTCAAAATGGCCCTGAGTGAGCAGGGTGGAAGTCCGCTCTGAACCCACCCCCATGACAGTTTCTCAAGTGCTGGGTCTGCATGCGGATCGCAGACCTGAGACCAAGTGGCAGGCCAGTTGATTAAGATGCTTAAGGTATTTAAAAGGATTTTAACTAGGCACTTTCCATTTCATCACGTTTTTGACAAGTCTTCCGTCCCTCGGGTTCTCAATGACTCTCCATTGCTTTGGCTAGTTGACAGCTGCAGAAGTGGTATTAGAGCTACCATTTCACAACTGTTCACTTTTCAATGTCATAAACTGAAGCCCTCAGGAATTGGAAGGCACTTTTGAGCTGTATGCAGTTTGGAAGTATTTGCAGTGAACTCTCTATCCACTGTCACCTCCTTGGAGCAACCTCTCTCACCATTGACAAATCGCTTCTGTCATCTCAACTTCAGCTGCCATCTATTCCAGCAGCATCGGTGCCCTTGAAAAAATCTCACTCTCGTCCTGAGAATCTCACCACTATCAACCCCAGCACCAACATCATTAAACACACCAGCATCACCAACAACAACACCAACCTTCTCCGCAATCACCTGATTCTGCACAGTACACAGGGCATCAGCACCCGACCATATTGCTGCCCAGGACACCAGAGATGGCCTTAACATGGCCACCTTTACTTCACTTGAAGCTGTACACCCTGGCTGCCACATGATGCACCAGGTTGACACCACCCCACAAGAGCTCCATAAAGTATCCCTGTAATGCCCAAGCCATTCCATTCATACTCATAACCATTGTGGGAGGTACCCTTATGGCTCACCATTCACCGCAACTTACTAAGTCACTTCCAAAGGTGCCCACAAATGTGTCCAAGAATGCGTTGAAAATAAAGATTTAAATGTTTGACAACACATCATCATAAACCATAAATGAACATTGGCTAAAGGACCCAAGTGGCTACCCTTGTGTATTGTTCGTTGGTGCTTGCACTAGGATGAGGGTGAGTGTGAGGGATGTGATTGTGTAGATAGAGAGCGAGAGATGGGTGGATATGCAAGGCAAGTTGATGTGAATAAGGATGAGCAGGTGTAGAGTAGGGAAGGCAGAGTGATGGGAATGCGATGAGTGGCACAGCAGGATGAGGTTGAGTGCAGCTTTGCAGTAAGGTTTCGTGATCTACTGAGATCATTGAAAGGTTTGCGTCACTGCAGCCCGCTCCTACTGCCTGTACCCCTCTGAGCAATGTACAACCAGGCTGCATTGGTGTTCTGGGGCGGTCACTTCTGTCCCTGTGTGCTGTGACTCCCTCCATAAACATCTGGAGGGAGTCATGGGAGAGCCTGGGTGCAGCCGTGCACCTTGTGCAGTGTTTATCATTGCTGCAGAACACTTATAGAGCAATTGTCAAAAGCAATGTGGCCATGGTCTCTTAAAGGAAACTGGCTGATGCTGCGTCATCAAATGATGCCATCAGACCCACTTCCTGTTAATTTGCCAGGAACCTCGCAGGGCGGGCTTAACAAGCCCAATCGAGGGGAGATTGTTTTGAGAGGGTGGGCTGCATAGAGGAGTGAGCTCCCCACATGCCACTGATGCTGGCTGCACTGGACTTGCCACGGTTGGTGAAATTGCGGCCAGAGAGTGACGAATGTGTGCCTGTCGATCCTGTTTGGCATGTAGCTCCTCCTGCGAGCGAAGACGGATAATGTTGACAAATTCAGAAGGAATTGACAAATTTTAAAAGGACCAATTTTATGTGCTTGTGAATTCTTGTTGGAATGTGCCTGGAAGGTTTGAATATGTCTAGGAGAGTGGATAAACTATGGAGTTCCTTCAAGCAAGTGGTTCTAGATGCAATGGACCAATGTGTACAGACAAAGACAGACGCACCAACATTAGCGTCCTCGACCAGGCCAACATCCCCAGCATTGAAGCACTGACCACACTTGATCAGCTCCGCTGGGCAGGCCACATAGTTCGCAAGCCAGACATGAGACTCCCAAAGCAAGCGCTCTACTCGGAACTCCTTCATGGCAAACGAACCAAAGGTGGGCAGTGGAAATGTTACAAGGACACCCTCAAAGCTTCCCTGATAAAGTGCAACATCCCCACTGACACCTGGGAGTCCCTGGCCAAAGACCGCCCAAAGTAGAGGAAGTGCATCCGGAAGAGCGCTGAGCACCTTGAGTCTCGTCGCCGAGAGCATGCAGAAATCAAGCGCAGGCAACGGAAGGAGCATGTGGCAAAGCAATCCCACCCACCCCTTCCCTCAACGCCTATCTGTCCCACCTGTGACAGAGACTGTGGTTCTCGTATTGGACTGTACAGCCACCTAAGAACTTATGTTAAGAGTGGAAGCAAGTCTTCCTCGATTCCGAGGGACTGCCTGTGATGATTATGACCCATGCAAATCAAAGCTACACAAGAGCGCAACCAGAATAATTACAGGGAAGCGGGATTGGATTTTGAGGCGTGATTATGTAAATTTGTTATCTTCTCGCTAGGAAAGAGAAGGTTGAGAAGCGATATGATTGCTGCTTTTAGGATTATAAAGGAACTAGATAATGGAGACCATGACAAGCTGTTTCCCCTTGTCCAGAACAATTGAACTACAACTGTGCATGAAAAGGGGTAAATTCAAAACTAATCTGAGGAAACAATGGCCCAGATATTAACTGGGAGACGCGCTTGGGGCGGGCTGTCCGGTATCAAGTGGAAAATCATGAAGTATTGTCAACATGTCTGTCAGTGACTTTTTAACTCGGCCACCTCATTATCATTTTATTTCCGGGTTTGCCATCCAATCAGCGGCAGTGGGGCGTGATGAGGACCCGCATGACGCAATTTCAACTCCAGTATTTAAAGGCTCGATCCAAAGATGCAATTTGGAGAAGTTGGAGTTGGAAACAAGTGAAGAGGTAGTCAAAGGCTGGAGTTGAGATGTTCCCAAGCTGTGCTCCAGATCACTGCTGCCTCCCTTGATGTACTGCTAGGGGCTGTGAGGAGCCGGAGGGGCATACTGGGGTCGAAGTTGGCTGTGGTAACCTCTCTGGGGCTGGACATTCTGCTCCTGGCGCAGAAGTCTCGGCCCGGAAGCGAAATTCCGATTACTGACCCTCACAAGAAGTGGAGCACAATGTCGTGTGCTCCACTTCCTTTTGGGGCAGGATCGAGGGCGCTACCGGGCATTTCAATGACCCTCCCCTTCCATTAAAGGGGAGGGCTGCTGTGAGCTCAGCAGGTCATTTGATGGCCTCCACTGGGCCACCAGGGCTAAGGGGTGCTATGGCCGCAACCCGGCACCGAAATGAAGTGCCGGGCTGCACGATCTCGGCCAGGACCCCGTGACAACATTGCACAGCAGCCTGACCGGTAAGTTGGAGCATACCTCCCCTTTAGCTTTTGCCCTGCGGCTCAGTTCCAGAGGATTTCGCCCAGGTTGTGTGGCCGAGTTTGCGACCCGCGAGGCTGGCGTGGGCATTGCAGGACACTGGCCAATTTCCACCATGGGACAGAACGAGGTCATCATCATCGCCGGTGCAGCGGCTCGGGGGGGGTGGGGGGGCGCCCGCTAATGTATTTGCGTCTCTGTTAACTCCCGCACAATTTCGCGGGTGCTGGTAGTTCCCCCCACCCCCCCCCAACCCCTTGCCAGGCGAATATGCTTTTGCGCCCCGTTAGTGCTCACGAGAGGTGCACAACAGGGGAATTTCGGCCCCACTATTCCCAACAATGGGAGGAAGAAACCTGCAGCAGAACCAAAGGAGGTGTCGTTGGAGGTTGCCCAGGAGGTGAGCAGCACCTTGGATGCAGTCCAGGAAGCAGGAAAGGTGATGCTCACAAACAATGCACAAATTACCTACACCCCAACCCGCTCTGCTTTCTCAAGCCTTCTCCATCACATCACTCCTCACACCCACTTACCTTGCAGGTGCACCCATCCCTCTCTGTCTATGCACTTCTCACATCCCCATCTATCCATCCACCACTCCCATTCACCCTCATCCTTATGCAACGTCATGCCTTCACATGTGCAGCAGGAGTTTCTGGAGGGCGTTGATGACGATTCCTTAGAGAAGCTGATTCCTTCTGAGGGTGCACTGTCACAGGACTCATGCTTACCATGCACCAGTTCAGATACTCGTACTTCAGTGGGACCACATAGGCAGATAGTTGAGTTTCCAACTGGTGATCACACTTCACAAGTGAGCAAGAGCAGATGGTAGTGACAAGCACAGCAGTAAAGATTCTGCATCGGAGTGCGGCCGCAGCCCTCTCCAAGTTCTTCTCAGCTTGATACAAATGCTGTACCCCAGGGGCCATCGATGAAAAGGAGAATCATTGAGCATCTGCAGATAATGTGAGATGCACTGACAGGCCTTCCAATCCTACTCATCACAATTGCACAGAAAATGGAGGAGTCCACCATTGATGTCGCGAGCCATTTAAATTATTGTTCTTCCATGGATAGAGTGGCTAGCACTGTAGAACATCAAATGCTCTAATCGACTGAGTCCAAGCACACCTTGACCACCATCGTGCAGAATCTAGAAGCCAACATGTCTGCCACTTTAAATAGGATGACAGATACCTTGGCCTCACAGCACCTCACTGACCTGAAAAGTGCTCTCCAGCAGAGTGGTAGCAGTGAAGTGCGCCTGGACCATGAGAGAGATGATGCCGAAAGGGGACATGGAAATGGGGACTCCACTCAAAACGCTTTCACTTCACACCCACGCCCTCTGTTAGTTCCCCACATGCCACCTTGATGGCCGAGTCTTCCCCTGCACAGGTGTAGGTGCAGTAGTCTTTGGCGGGGCCCTCACGAACTCCAAAACCCAGAGGATGTCGGCAAAGAGCATCTCAGCAGTCAAGGCCGGGATCTGAACATGCCGGCCTCTTCTTCCGCTCTAGGCGCAGAAGTTGCACCCCATAGGAGTTGTAGGAAAAAGAAGAGTTTAGCTTTGTAGTTGCACAAGGTTACGCAAATGGATATATGAGAAAATGTTGTGTTTCTAAGTTTCTGTTAGATGACATAAATATTGTTCTTTTGCACCACTTTCCTGTCTTGTCCACTCTTGGGTGCTGGGTGGCAAGGCACTTTTTCTCTTATTTGATGATGAATGGGAAGACAGGACTTGATGGGGATCAATTGGGGGATGTTCAAGAGCTGGTTTGGTGTTTGCAGGACTGCTTTGCATCAGTCACATTGTATCGGTGGTGTGGGGAGGGTGAGGGGCGGTGCTGACGGGAAAAGAGGCCATTGCATGTGCTTGTGAAATGGGCCCACCCTGAGTGAACCTTGCATTAATAAGGGCACCCCGACCATTATGGGTAGCAATGTGAGCAGTTGAGAGTGCAATGCCCTCATCACCTTCCTCCTTCTCCTCATTTTCCTCCTTCTCCTCCTTGCACTCCGAATTATCCGAGGAGGATCTGAGCTCTTCACCTTGTTTCTCCTACTGGTCTAAACCTCACTGCTGTGCAATGTTGTGCAGAGCGCAGGAATCCATGACCATTCTGAAGACCCTGGGTGGTGCCTCCAGATCTGTCTAGGCACCTGATGTGCAACTTCAGCATGCCAATGGATTGTTCAACCACACTTCTTATATTCATACGGCATTCATTGTAGCACTGTTGTGCTTCATTGGTTTAGTTTCTGACAGGTGTCATCAGCCAAGTTTAAAATGGCTAACCCTTGTCTCCTAGCAGCCACCCATTTAATGCGCTTGCAGGTCCGAAATTGCCAGGGAACTTGGACTGCTGCAGGACAAAAGCATCACAGAAGCTTCCCAGGAATCTTGCGCCCACCTGCAGAAATATCTTTTTGTGGTTGCACACTAGCTGCACATTGATGTGATGAAAGCCCTTGTGGTTCACGGATACGCCGGGGGTGATGTAAGGTTGCCCTGATTACCACGGGTGTGCAGTCGAAGACGTCCTGCATCTGTGGGAAGCCAGTCAGAGCCTCAAGCCAGAGCGCCTGCTCATTCTTATTGGCATCATCGCTGGCAATGCTGGCAATGTATGTATGCTTGGGGTTACTAGCCACCAGCAGACTGTTGGAGGTCATTGGGCTGTACGCACGTGTGTGCAGCCCAGGTATAAAAGGCAAGCCATCATGTAATGTAATTACTTTGGGTCATAATAAAGCAGAGCCAGGTTTGTACCTATGTTAGTTTACAGTATTCAGTCTATCGAATTATTACATTTGGCCAAGAGGTAACTTAAGAACCTTCGCATGCAAAAATGAGCAAAATTGGAATTTTGGTGAGATTCGTGGAGGGAGAGGACTGGACAGATTTTGTAGCTCGCCTGGACCAGTACTTCGTGGCTAGTAACCCCAAGCATACATACATGACAGTTGAATAGTTGCTGGCTCTGGCAAACAAGCCATCAGTTACCTATCTTTTGTGAGCCGCTGACTGGAAGATCCTGCAAATTTGTCGAGCAAAGTTCTGGAAGGATCCAGAGGCAAAAAAGTTGAGGGCAGTGGTGATTTTGACAGCTACATGGCCACCAGGTCCAGCAGGGAGCAGGTCTTCTTCTAGGTGGCTGCAGATGACATCTGTGCTTCCTGAGAAACTGCTGTTCAGACATGTCAAGGAAACTCAGCATCTGCCTGTCGACCCTGTTTGGCAAGTAATGCCTCCTGCAAGCTATACCCCTCTGCTGCTGCCGTCTCTCCTGTGCAGCTACAGCCTGTGACCAGGTGCTGGTGGTGCTGTTGCTGCTGGTCATATTGCTCCTCATCTGAGGTCCAATCTAAGGTAACCAAAGTACCACCCATCCTGATGTGATAGAATGAACCTCCAAGGTGTAGACAGTAAACTCTCAGCAAAAGTACTGTGAACAAACCCCATCCCATTAGCAGGTAAGAAAGCAGTTGTAAGTACGGAGTATTTACTGCCACATTTCCATGAGATGGATTGACCCCCTCAATTGTCACTCTGTATTCGCCTTGCTTTCACTGACGACTGTCAGGAAGCCCAGGAAAATCCGTGGACACAAAGTTAAACTCAAAAGTCTGTGTTAATATTGCTCTAATTGAGCAATTAACTTATGTTAAATGACAACCCGTCTCAACATGCGGGGTGGCGCACACGCAGTCTAACACGCTCGAGTGAAACGCGGAGGTCAGCGGTTGAAGACGACTTCCCGACATGGTTTCATTTTCCCCAGTTTTAACCTCCCCACCTGCGGCCAAACCCACGAGCTCCTCCATGTTAAAACTGCCGCCAATATTTCAGTGAGTGAATGGTAAATCTTTTAAAATCTGATACAAAGGAAAAACAAAGTGTCATTTGGCACTAGACTCAGTTTTTTCAAAGATTCCCTTAAGGGTCACTCTCCTCCTCCAACCAACCCTGAAAAGAAAAATAGACTTGCATTTATATTACGCCTTTCATGACTGCAGGATGTCCCAAAGTGCTTTACAGCCAACAATGTACTTTTGAAGTGTTATCATTGTAGGAAATTCTGCAGCCAACTTGTGCACAATAAACTCCCACAAACAGCAATGTGATAATGATCAGATAATATGTTTTTGTTATGTTGATTGAGGGATCACGCCAACCCTCTTCTCAATCTTCCTCGCTGCAATGCTCCACCTCACACTCAACAAGCTCTCCGCTGAAGTGGAACTAAACTACAGAACCAGTGGGAACCTGTTCAAACTTCGTCACCTCCAGGCTAGATCCAAGACCACCCCAACATCTGACATTGAGCTACAGTATGCGGACGACGCCTGAGTCTGCGCACGTACTGACGCTGAACTCCAAGTCATAGTCAACATATTCACTGAGGTGTACGAAAGCATGTGCCTTATGCTAAACATCTGTAAGACAAAGGTCCTCTACCAACCTGTCTCCACTGCACAGCACTGCTCCCCAGTCATCAAGATCCACAGTGCAGCCCTGGACAACATGGACCATTTCCTATACCTCGGGAGCCTCTTGTCAAAAAGAGCAGACATTGAAGACGAAGCCTGAGAAAAAGAGTGTTCGAAGACCAGGCCCTCAAATCTGCCTCCGAGCTCATGGTCGACAGGGCTGTAGTAATACCCGCTCTCCTGTATGGCTCAGAGACATGGACCATGTACAGTAGACACCTCAAGTCGCTGGAGAAATACCACCAACGATGTCTCCACAAGATCCTGCAAATCCCCTGGGAGGACAGACGTACCAATGTTAGCGTCCTCGATTAGGCCAACATCCCCGGCATTGAAGCACTGACTACATTTGATCAGTTCTGCTGGGCAGGCCACATTGTTTGCATGCCAAACACGAGACTCCCAAAGCAAGCGCTCCACTCGGAACTCCTTCATGGCCAACGAGCCAAAGGTGGGTAGAGGAAACGTTACAAGGACACCCTCAAAGCCTCCCTGATAAAGTGCAACATCCCAATTGACACCTATGAGTCCCTGGCCAAAGACCTCCATAAGTGGAGGAAGTGTATCCGGGAGGGCGCTGAACACCTCGAGTCTCATCGCCGAGAGCAGGCAGAAATCAAGTGCAGGCAACAGAAAGAGCGTGCGGCAAACCAGTCACACCCACCCTTTCCCTCAACGACTGTCTGCCCCACCTGTGACGGGGACTGTGGCTCTCGTATTGGACTGTTCAGCCACCGAAGGACTCATTTTTAGAGTGGAAGCAAGTCTTCCTCGATTCCAAGGGACTGCCTATGATGATGATGAGGGATAAACATTGGCCAGGTTACCAAGGAAAACTCCCCTGCTCTTCTTTGAAATAGTGCCTGGGATTTTTTACATCCACCTGAGAGAGCAGACAGGGCCTCAGTTCAACATCTCATCTAAAAGACGGCACCTCTGAGAGTGCAGAATTCCCTCAGCACTGCACTGGAATGAAATGTCAGCCTAGATTGTTGTGCTCAAATCTCTGGAGTGGGATGTGAACCCACAACCATCCTGACTCAAAGGTGAGAGTGCTACCACTGAGCCACAGCTGAGAACCCTTACATCACCACACCTAGTTCGAGCCGCTTTCCTATTCCAACCCTCCCAGTTGATGGTGGCACTCTTCTTTCTACCCCTTCAGTTCCACTTGGCAATGATCCAGCTCCCTCTTCCCACTCAGCACCTCACCCCCCTACCCCCACCAAATTCAATCGGGAACCCTCCAAAAAAAAACAGGTTACATTTTGACTTTGTCCCAAAAGTTGAAGATAACATTTTTGTTCAGACCCAATTCATGCCGGCGCTCCACTCTGTCCTCAGTTAACTCATTAACTCTCCTCTTCCCTCCCCCTTAGTTAATGTCTGTATCTCCTTCCTTCCAATCGCAGCTTGGAGAATATTGACACTCTGCTTCCTCCTCTTTCCCTCATGTGATGCTGACCGTCTTCCTGCATCAGGTTGGCTCAGTGGTATCACTCTCATTTGTGAGTTAAAAGGTTGAGGGTTCCATTTCCACTTCAGGGCTTGAGCATTTAACCTAGGCTGATGCTTTAGTGTAGTACTGAGGGAGTTTGCGGTGTCAGAGGTGCTGTCTTTCAGATGAAATGTTAAATCACCTGTCAGGTAAATCTACCTGTTCGGGGGGATGTAAACGATTTGGGTTGTGTCCTGATTAATAGTAATCCCTTGACATAGAAACATAACAACATATAAAATAGGTGCAAGAGTAGGCCATTCAGCACTTCAAACCTGCACCATCATTCAATAAGATCATGGCTGATCATTCACCTAAGTACGCCTTTCCTGCTTTCTCTCCATATCCCTTGATCCGTTTATCCGTAAGGGCCATAGCTAACTCCCTCTTGAATATATCCAATGAACTAGCATCAACAACTATCTGCAGTAGGGAATTCCACAGGTTAACAACTCTCTGAGTGAAGAAGTTTCTCCTCATCTCAGTCCTACATGGCTTACCCCTTATCCTTAGACTGTGTCCCCTGGTTCTGAACTTCCACAACATCGGGAACATTCTTCCCGCATCTAACCTGTTCAGTCCCGTCAGAATTTTACATGTTTCTATGAGATCCCCTCTCATCCTTCTAAACTACAGTGAATACAGGCCCAGTCGATCCAGTCTCTCCTCATATGTCATTCCTGCCATCTCGGGAATCAGTCTGGCGAACCTTTGCTGCAATCCCTCAATAGCAAGAATGTCCTTCCTCAGATTCGGAGACCAAAACTGAACACAATATTCCAAGGCCCTGTACAACTGAAGTAAGACCTTCGTGCTCCAATTCTCAAATCCCCTAGCTATGAAGGCCAACATACCATTTGCCTTCTTCACCGCCTGCTGTATCTGCATGCCAACTTTCAATGACTGATGTACCATGACACCCAGGTCTCATTGCACCTCCCCTTTTCCTAATCTGCCGCCATTCAGATAATATTCTGCCTTCATGTTTTTGCCCCCAAAGTGGATAACCTCACATTTATCCACATTATACTGCATCTGCCATGCATTTGCCCACTCACCTAACCTGTCCAAGTCACCCTGCAGCCTCTTAGCGTCCTCCTCACAGCTCAGACCGCTACCCAGCTTAATGTCATTTGCAAACTTGGAGATATTACACTCAATTTCTTAATCTAAATCATTGATGTATATCGTAAATAGCTGGAGTCCCACCACTGAGCCCTGCGGCACCCTACTAGTCACTGCCTGCCATTCTGAAAAGGACCCACTTATCCTGACTCTCTGCTTCCTGACTGCCAACCAGTTCTCTATCGACATCAGTACATTACCCCCGAATATCATGTGCTTTAATTTTGCACAACAATCTCTTGTGTGGGACCTTGTCAAAAGCCTTTTGAAAGTCCAAATACACCACATCCACTGGTTCTCCCTTGTCCACTCGACCAGTTACATCTTCCAAAAATTCCAGAAGATTTGTCAAGCATGATTTCCCTTTCATAAATCCATGCTGACTTGGACCGATCCTGTCACTGCTTTCCAAATACGCTGCTATTTCATCTGTAATAATTGATTCCAACATTTTCCCCACTATTGATGTCAGGTTAACCAATCTATAATTCCCCGTTTTCTCTCTCCCTCCTTTTTTAAAAAGTGGTCTTACATTAGCTACCCTCCAATCCATAGGAACTGATCCAGAGTCGATAAACTGTTGGAAAATGATCCCAATGCATCCACTATTTCTAGGGCTGCTTCCTTAAGTACTCTGGGATGCAGACTATCAGGACCCGGTGATTTATCGTCCTTTCATCCCATCAACTTCCCTAACACAATTTCCTGCCTAATAAGGATTTCCTTCAGTTCCTCATTCTCAGTAGACCATCAGTCCCCTAATATTTCCGGAAGGTTATTTGTGTCTTCCTTCGTGAAGTCAGAACCAAAGTATTTGTTCAACTTGTCTGCCATTTCTTTGTTCCCCATTATAAATTCACCTGAATCTGACTGCAAGAGACCTACGTTTGTCTTCACTAATCTTTTTCTCTTCACATATCTATAGAAGCTTTTGCAGTCAGTTCTTATGTTCCCGGCAAGCTTCCTCTCATATTCTATTTCCCCCCTATTAATTAAACCCTTTGTCCCCACTCTGCTGAATTCTAAATTTCTCGAGTCCTCAGGTTTGCTGCTTTTTCTAGCCAATTTATATGCCTCTTCCTTGGATTTAACACTATCCTTAATTTCCCTTGTTAGCCACGGTTGAGCCACCTTTCCCGTTTTATTTTTACTCCAGACAGGGATGTACAATTGTTGAAGTTCATCCATGTGATCTTTAAATGTTTGCCATTGCCTAGCCACTGTTAACCCTTTAAGTGTCATTTGCCAGTCTATTCTAGCCAATTCATGTCTCAAACCATCAAAGTTACCTTTCCCTAAATTCAGGACCCAAGTCTCTGAATTAACTGTGTCACTCTCCATCTTAATAGAGAATTCTACCATATTATGGTCACTCTTCCCCAAGGGGCCTCGCAACAAGATTGCTAAATAGTCCTTTCTCATTACACATCACCCAGTCTAGGATGGCTAGCCCTCTAATTGATTCCTCAACATATTGGTCTAGAAAACCATCCCTAATACACTCCAGGAAATCCTCCTCCACTGTATTGCTACCAATTTGGTTAGCCCAATCTATATGTAGATTAAAGTCGCCCATGATAACTGCTGTACCTTTATTGCACACATCCTTAATTTCTTGTTTGATGCTGTCCCCAACCTCACTACTACTGTTTGGTGGTCTGTACACAACTCCCACTAGGTTTTCTGCCCTTTGGTATTCCACAGCTCCACCCATACAGATTCCGCATCATCCAAGCTAATGTCCTTCCTTACTATTGCGTTAATTTCTTCTTTAACCAGCAATGCTACTCCACCTCCTTTTCCTTTCTGTCTATCCTTCCTGAATGTTGAATACCCCTGGATGTTGAGTTCCCAGCCTTGGTCACCCTGGGGCAATGTCTCCGTGATGCCAATTCTATCATATTCATTAATTGCTGCCTGTGCAGTTAATTCGTCCACCTTATTACGAATACTCCTTGCATTGAGGCACAGAGCCTTCAGGCTTGTCTTTTTAACACACTTTGCCCCTTTAGAATGTTGCTATAAAGTGGCCTTTTTTGATTTTTGCCTTGGGTTTCGCTGCCCTCCATTTTTACTTTTCTTCTTTCTATCTTTTGCTTCTGCCCTCATTCTACTTCCTTCTGTCTCCCTGACCAAGCTCACCAAAACAGATTAACTAATCCAAAAGCGAAATACTACAGCTGCTGGAAATTCTAAATAATCATAGAAAATTCTAGAAATACTCATCAGGTAAGGCAGCATCTGTGGAGAGAGATACAGAGTTAACGTTTCAGGTCAATGACCTTTTGTCAGAAATGGCAGAGATTAACTTATCATTTTGCTCATTTTCTGTTTATGGGACCTTGCTGTGAACAAATTGGCTGCTGCATTTGCTTACATAATGTAATGTATGTACATGCTGTTTGTAGCCACCAGATGGTGTCATTGTTAGAGGCCACTGAGCAGCACGCCCATGGTGCTGCTCTGGTATAAAAGGCCAGCCATTTTGTGGGTCAGGCACTTTGGGCCTAAATAAAGCAGAAGCAATGTTGTACCTTGCTTAGTTAAACACTACTCAGTTTGAATCTTTATTGCATACATAACACATAACAACAGTGACTACAGTCCAAAAGTAGTTCATTGGCTGTGAAGCACTTTGGGACATCCTGACATAATCAGGTGCTAAAAAAAGGGGCAGACAAAAGGCAGGTAACTATAGGCCAGTTAGTTTAACATCTGTAGTGGGGAAAATGCTTGAAGCTATCATTAAGGAAGAAATAGCGGGACATCTAGATAGGAATAGTGCAATCAAGAAGATGCAACATGCATTCATGTTTAACTAATTTACTGGAATTCTTTGAGGATATAACGAGCATGGTGGATAGAGGTGTACCGATGGATGTGGTGTATTTAGATTTCCAAAAGGCATTCGATAAGGTGCCACACAAAAGGTTACTGCAGAAGATAAAGGTTCGCGGAGTCAGAGGAAATGTATTAGCATGGATTGAGAATTGGCTAGCTAACAGAAAGCAGAGAGTCGGGATAAATGGGTCCTTTTCGGGTTGGAAATCGGTGGTTAGTGGTGTGTCACAGGGATCGGTGCTGGGACCACAACTGTTTACAATATACATAGATGACCTGGAAGAGGGGACAGAGTGTAGTGTAACAAAATTTGCAGATGACACAAAGATTAGTGGGAAAGCGGGTTGTGTAGAGGACACAGAAAGGCTGCAAAGAGATTTAGACAGGTTAAGCGAATGGGCTAAGGTTTGGCAGATGGAATACAATATCGGAAAATGTGAGGTTATCCACCTTGGAAAAAAAAAAGTTAAAGGGAATATTATTTGAATGGGGAAAAATTACAACATGCTGCGGTGCAGAGGGACCTGGGAGCAGGAATCCCAAAATGTTAGTTTGCAGGTGCAGCAGGTAATCAGAAAGGCGAATGGAATGTTGGCCTTCATTGTGAGAGGGATGGAGTACAAAAGCAGGGAGGTCCTGCTGCAACTGTATAGGGTATTGGAAAGGCCGCACCTGGAGTACTGCATGCAGTTTTGGTCACCTTACTTAAGGAAGGATATACTGGCTTTGGAGGGGGTACAGAGACGATTCATTAGGCTGATTCCGGAGATGAGGGGGTTACCTTATGATGATAGATTGAGTAGACTGGGTCTTTACTCGTTGGAGTTCAGAAGGATGAGGGGTAATCTTATAGAAACATTTAAAATAATGAAAGGGACAGACAAGATAGAAGCAGAGAGGTTGTTTCCACTGGTGGGGGAGACTAGAACTAGGGGGCACAGCCACAAAATACGGGGGAGCCAATTTAAAACCGAGTTGAGAAGGAATTTCTTCTCCCAGAGGGTTGTGAATCTGTGGAATTCTCTGCCCAAGGAAGCAGCTGAGGCTAGCTCATTGAATGTATTCAAATCACAGATAGATAGATTTTTAACCAATAAGGGAATTAAGGGTTATGGGGAGCAGGCGGGTAATTGTAGCTGAGTCCACGGCCAGATCAGCCATGATCTTGTTGAATGGCGGAGCAGGCTCGAGGGGCTAAATGGCCTACTCCTGTTTCTAATTCTTATGTTCTTATGTTCTTATATATGTTCTATGTAAATGAAACTTCTTTCTTTCCTCTTCCACCTCTGCTTGCTGAAACTTCCCTACCCTCAGTTTTTGCTGACATTCTCCTTCCTCCACTGCTCCTCATTTAATGCCTGAACTCTGATTTCTTACCCCCCCCCCCCCCCCCCGGCAACTTAATTCATTGTCGAATTCTCCAAGGGACCATCTCCCCATAAGCACTAGCTTCCACAAAGCCTCTCTTTCAACTTCTAGCCATCCCCAAGTCACCAGTTCTAGCTTTCCTCTTTTCACCCACTCTCCAAACCAAACTACTGCTCACGGTTTCATCCCTCATGCTCCGTCACCATTCTGGACTTTGCCAATTCCCACAGTGTTACTTCCAGCTTGTCCACATTGCCCTCCCACCTGCCCCCCACAAAGCACTGATCCTGGTTTCTTCCCGCTCTTCCCCACCAGCACCATCCATGAGCTCCTACCTCTTGGTGCGACTACTGTAATGATTGACACCACTACACCCTATTGGATCTTGTGAGAAGTCTTGCCCACAGTGTGCAGCAGCATCACTCACTTATAACATTGGATTGGAGTTAAGGAATGGTGCTGATAGATTGCCTTGTCCACGTTGATTATTATTTACGAACATATGGAAAAACAGTGATTGTCCGCATCTCTGAAGAGGGAAAACCAAGTGGAACTTTTTACACAGAGGCCATTAGACTTTGACAATGAAGAAAGTGATTTAAAAAAAAATACTTATGCAGAGAATGGTTGAGGCAGTGACCGTTGCATCTTTTAAGGGAAGTAAAAATAAACATTTGAAGTCGAGGAAGGTATGTGAAGAGAGCGGGGCAGTACGATTACTTCTATATTGTGCTAGCAAAAAGCTGGCCCTGACAACACTACTGGAACATTCAATATACGGAAAGTTATCGCCTTGTGTCTTCTGCAGTCTAAGTAGACCATCCCCCATTATTATCTATCCATAGATGTCAAAATGATTAAGATTCTGGAGTTTAGGCTTTGTTTGATGTGGTGCGTACAGACTCTGTTTAAATAGACCCTGCTTGCTGTTTGTTGTGTAAATAGACGCTGTTTGCTGTAAAATAGATTGATGTAAGTTCTGCCATAAGGTTCACCCCATCACCAACTCATTGGCTGATGTAGCACAAATCATTGGCCGAAACAGTAGTGTCAATACGCATTGAATTTTTTTTAATATACATATACAGGATAATAATGGCTGGGAGAAAGGTTTTTGAAATGTGTTCCATATTGCCACTGGCTACAGTCTGCAACTACAGTGTTAAATACAACAGTTTCGTAGAGGATTTTCATTCTTACTGTTTAACTAGACGGTTCCAATGTGAAAAGTTGCCATAAAAGTGTGACCAAAAATCATGACCACAGGCTGTGAATACATGCTCCACATTTTCACTTGGAGATGTGTGCAGTGTCATGGAGTATCCTGCATTGAAATGAATGGGTGCTGAGTCCAACGTTGAAATCACTCCATGGTTCTCCACGTGGGCTACTGTTTATAAAACATAAAGGAGGAAAAATTTGGGTCGTTTGCAGAGTAGTTTAGTGGCGACGCAAACTGGTAGCACTCGTCTCCTACCGATAGTGGCCCTCTCCTACTGATAGCGCCCCTCTCCTACCGATAGTGGCCCTGTCCTACCGATAATAAGAACATAAGAACATAAGAATTAGGAACAGGAGTAGGCCATCTAGCCCCTCGAGCCTGCTCCGCCATTCAACAAGATCATGACTGATCTGGCCGTGGACTCAGCTCCACTTACCCGCCCGCTCCCCATAACCCTTAATTCCCTTATTGATTAAAAATCTATCTATCTGTGATTTGAATACATTCAATGAGCTAGCCTCAACTGCTTCCTTGGGCAGAGAATTCCACAGATTCACAACCCTCTGGGAGAAGAAATTCCTTCTCAACTCGGTTTTAAATTGGCTCCCCCGTATTTTGTGGCTGTGCCCCCTAGTTCTAGTCTCCCCGACCAGTGGAAACAACCTCTCTGCCTCTATCTTGTCTATCCCTTTCATGATTTTAAATGTTTCTATAAGATCACCCCTCATCCTTCTGAACTCCAACGAGTAAAGACCCAGTCTACTCAATCTATCATCATAAGGTGTCATCTCCGGAATCAGCCTCGTGAATCATCTCTGTACCCCCTCCAAAGCCAGTATATCCTTCCTTAAGTAAGGTGACCAAAACTGCACGCAGTACTCCAGGTGCGGCCTCACCAATACCCTATACAGTTGCAGCAGGACCTCCCTGCTTTTGTACTCCATCCCTCTCGCAATGAAGACCAACATTCCATTCGCCTTCCTGATTACCTAATGCCCCTCTCCTACCGGTAATACCCCTCTC
The DNA here is from genome assembly GCF_044704955.1 of Pristiophorus japonicus. Lineage (NCBI taxonomy): Eukaryota > Metazoa > Chordata > Chondrichthyes > Pristiophoridae > Pristiophorus > Pristiophorus japonicus. The sequence goes on along the minus strand of NC_091977.1, from coordinate 505,095,935 downwards.
GTACCGGTAATGACCCTCTCCTACCAGTAATGCCCCTCTCCTACTGGTACGGCCCCTCTCCTACCGATAGTGCCCCTCTCCTACCAGTAACACTCCTCTTCTACCCGTAACACCCCTCTCCTACGGATAGTGCCCCTCTCCTTCCGGTACTGCCTGTCTCCTACTGGCAATGCCCCTCTCCTATCGATAGTGCCCCTCTCCTACTGGTAACGCCCATCTTCTACTGGTAATGCCCATCTCCTCCCGGTAATGCCCCTCTCCTACCGATTGCACCCGTCTCCTACTCATAGCATCCTCTCCTACTGGTAGCGCCCCTCTCCTATGGTAATGCCCCTCTCCTACCGGTAGCGCTCATCTCCTACCGGTAACACCCGTCTCCTACGGTAACGCTAGTGTTAATGATGTCATCACCGTGCGCAACGACCCTTGAATGAAAATTTGGTAGCTCCCCGTGAAGCTGCTGTGGGTGATGCCCTTGACAGCTTCATGGGGCACGTACTGGGCTGTAGGCCGCTCGAGGGGGGAAAATTAAAGGGGAAGTGCAGTGCTGAAAATGTAAAAAATGGCTAACTTCGCAGCCTTCTTCACTGCAGATCGCGGGGTCCATGCTGTGATCTTACAGCCTGGCACTCTGCTTGTGTGCCGGGCTGCTGCCATGGCACCCCACTCCTTGATGGTCTACTGATAGCCCTTTCTCCCTCCTGCACATTCGGCAGCTTGGCCCTCCCCTTTAATGTGAGGGGAGGGCCCTGTCTTCCCGCCAGCACTATGCATCCCTCTGCGTAGCGCTGGAAGATTCGCCTTGCTTTGTGTCCCGGTCTTGCTCCCGAGAGGGAGTGGAGCATGAGATTTTGCGCTCCACTTGCTCTCGGGGGCAGTAAGCCCAATTTAGCTGGTGGGGCGGGGCTACTGCGCCTAGCACAGGAACTCCCGCCTCGCAGGTGTTCTAATTTTCAGCCCAAAGCAATAGACGGGGGGAAAAAATGTCATATTTCAGTGCTCAGCTCAGTTTTCTCTCACAGGATGGTACATTTTGGCAACCCGTCTGTCAGATCAGCAGAGGATTTTATCAGTGTCAATCTGAAATCTTAACTTCGATGAAATATGCAAATATGTTAACAGGGATCAATCCTGAAGGCCAAAATTGGCATAAATATGGATATAATCATGGACAATTAAGGTGATTATATTTACATAGGAAATAATGGGATAAAATTAAAATTTTATGTTCGAAGGTATGTCAGAGGTAATGAAATAACATTAAAAGGGCCCTGACCCCTGACTGCATGAAGCTTTATTGCATTTGTTTACATGATAATGTTTAACCACTTTGAAATAGATCATCACATCGCTCACACATGACACCATAACAGAAATGCCACATAATTTCTTTCTCCACAAAGGTAAAGTTTGCGAAACACTTGTCCTGAAGTCTCAGTATATTTCAGTATTTCTGTATCTCATGGACTATGCGACTTCATAGCAACCAGGGCCCCCTGCTGGAAAGAAAATGCACCTTCATCTTCAAAAATTAAATGATGAACAAATGTCCCGAGGCTTTTCAATCACAGATCTTGAATCTGGCAGCCTTGAGTGTTGCAGACTCACATCAAAATTCTGAGATATTGACTGCAATCTGACAGACTTAGTTATTTTGACTACAGTTATATAACTCTACTAGTTTGAGACTGTAGAGTGCTATGCAATATCAGAGTTATACTGCTGGCTGTGACTTTCCACAGAAGGGAGCTCTGTGCATACATTCTTACATGCAAAATTTATTTAGGAGCAGGAGTAGGCCATTCAGACCCTCGAGCCGTTGTTACCATTAAATTTAATCATAGTTGATCTGAACCTCAATTCCATTCAGCTGTCTCTGCTCCATATCCCTTGATATCGCTACCTAACAAAAATCTAGCGACCTCAGTCTTGCAGATTTTAATTGACAGCCTCTTGGGAGAAAGAGTTCCAGATTTCCACTCCCCTTCATGATTTCACTCCTAAATAGCCCGGCTCTAATTTTAAAATTGTGCTCCCGTGTTCTGGATTCCCCTATCAGAGGAAATCATTTATCTGCATCAATTCTATCAAATCCTTTTTTTAATTTAAATACCTAGATTAGATTACCCAACAACCGTATAAACTAAAGCGACAGAGCTCATGTTTATGCAATCTGTCCTTATAAGTTAATTCTTTAAGCCCTCGTATAATTCTTGTGAATCTGCGCGGTACCCCTTCCAAGGCTAATATTTCTTTCCTAAGGTTTGGCACCTAAAACTCCAGATAGGGTCTGATGAAAAAGAGAAAGAAGGAAAGATTTGCATTAATATAATGCTTTTCATGAACTCAGGATATCTCAAAGTGCTATACAGCCAAGGAAATACTTTTGAAGTGTAGTCACTGTTGTAATGTAGGAAATCTGTACAACTGAAGCATTGTTATATGATGTCAGGCTTCTTCCAAATCTCTTCCTGTGCTAATGGATAGCCTATAACTCTCTGTCCCCCCTGTGCATCAAATTCAAAATCCTTGTTCAGATCTGCCAATTCTTCTAAGAAAGAAAGAAAGACTTGCATTTCTATCGCACCTTTTACGACTACCGGATGTTCTAAAGTGCTTCACAGCCAATTAAGTACTGTTTGAAGTGTAGTCAATGTTGTGATGTGGGAAACGTGGCAGCCAATATATTCTCAGCCCACTCTACTTCTTCAACCTCCTCCAGCCTTGTATCTCCAGCTGTGCCATCCATTCCTCAACCTCTTTGGCATCCATTCTCCCTCCATCCGACAATGGTTGGCAGAGCCTTCAGCCATTTTAGCCCTACTCTTTGGATTTCCCTCTAGACAATGGAGAGCTGACCAAATCATACTGCACTTGCATAACAAATGTTTAACACTCGTGAAACAGGTAACATGCCACATAAGTGGAAGTAACAGCAAAAAAGGTCACCATTTCACTTGGTAGCTGCAAAAACTCTTATGTTGCTGCTCTTAGATTTGTAGCAGTAGAAAGAACACAATGGCATGAATGTAGGAAACAAAAATTAATGAAATTTCTTTTTTTGATTTAATGGTGTTAACAATGCACAATAAATTATTCATTATCAGTGTCGTGGAACCTCGGTATAATTGACCTTATTGGTAGGCCTGTTCTGCTGAGGTTGCACCACACTAATAATTGATAACTTATCATGTACAATCCTGCATATTAATGTAACAAAAGCTTCTTGAGCGCACTCAGAGATGAAAAGATTTTATATTCTGATTACGCCAGCCCCATTCATCAGTACGGGCTGATTCTTATTTACTTTCCCTTTTGCTATTCTGATTTATGTTGTGGCTGGTAGGACATGATTTGTTACAGTTCCCTTTCAACCAACATCACTGCCAAGCATGTGGTCATTTGTTCCTTGTATCCCCTCTCTTAATATTACTCTCTATAATTCATAATATGACACTGTATTCGATTTATTACATTACCTCCCTCCATCTATCGAACTAGTTTAACTGCAGAATAATAAGCACTGCAAAGCACCTCACGAGCACGTCATTATGTGAAGTACTTTGGGAGAATTCAATATGATAAGGCACTGTATAAATGAAAATATTATGCTAATTATTGGCATTGCCTAATCACTATTTATTGAATTACCTCATCTTCTCTCCCACTGTTTTCCACTTTGCTATCCTACATTTTGGGCCTTGGCCTCTCTCGCTGGTTTCTCATTTTTTAACACATTAGTCCTATTTGCCTTATGATGTCATTTATTTCACATTAAACTTTGCACTTTAACACAATATTTAGAAAGATCAGTCTATTAGAGTCAACAATATTGAGCTTTCAGCTACTTACAGTGATTTAGCTATGCACACTGGTAAATTATTTGAAACTGTGCACTGATACCACTTGGAACTTGGTTTGTTATTGTCACCCAGTTCCAGTGAAGGTATATTGATCCTTTATAATATAATTAGTATTACAAGTCCATGCTGTGAAATTGTGAGCATTCATTACAGTGCAAGTAATGCCAGCTGTGGCTCAGTGGGTAGCACACTCACCTTTAGCATTCATGATGGTTGTAGGTTCAAATCCCACTCCAGGGACTTGAACATATAAATCTCGGTTGACACTCCAGTGCAATGTTGAGGCAGTGCTGCACTTTCGGATGAGATGTTAAATTGATCCTCATCTATCCTTTCAGGAAAAGATCCTATTTTGAAAAAGCACTATTTCGAAAAAGAACAAGGGAATTAACCCTGGTGTCCTGGCCAATATTTATCGCTCAATCAACATTAGAAAAACAGCTAATCTTGTCATTATCACATTACTGTTTGTGGGATTTGCTATGCGCAAATTGGCTGCCACGTTACAATAGTGACTATACTCCAAAAGTACTTCATTGACCACAAAGCGCTTTGAGATGTCCGATGGTCATGAAAAGCGCAATATAAATGTAAGTCTTTCTTTCTTTCAAGCTACCTAGAGTATACTACTGGGAAATGATTCTATGCTGCAGCCAATAGCCTTTGTACAGAGTCTATTTACTTTATTCTAAACCTCCCATTCGTCAACTGGGCCTCTTGATGTTGCATTAAAGCACTACTGGTACTCGATTCCTCCATGTCTGGAGATTCCTCTTAAATGATTAACTTTCTGTGCACTGCTACCCAGCCCTGTTACTCTTGTTGGATTGCATCAAACATCCATTGTGTGCGTACATGTTCTTGGCTTTTTGACTGTTTTCTAACAAACCTTCAGAAAGATTTCTTTATCACATTTGTTTGTGCTTTTGCAGTTTATTGAACCTATACAACAGCACGTTTGTATTTTATCCAGATGGACCCACGGTAATAAAATATAATTTTGTTAGCAACCAAGATTAATAACGTATTGAATATTACATCTACATGGATTCAATTATATTTGCTTGTAGTACGACCCTATTTTATCTGTTGGACTCTGAAGTCCTCGAAAGTTGAAAGGTACCATGCTGTAGGTGAAGCTGGAGGAGAGCTCAGGTTAAAAATTGGATAGCCCCCAAAAATGGGCGCACCCATACCCATTCATGCAAACTTCATGCTGCCTGCTAATGATAATGATAGTGGCGTGTAGCCCAGCACTAAATGAGCAGCTGAATGGCTGCATGCTCAGCAGGGCGCCCAAGTTCGTGCAAGACTAGCACCAATTAAAGCTAACCTGCAGCTCTTAAAGGGCAGGTGCATTCTGGATGCACCAGGTACTGGAAGTCATTGTAGTTTGTAACCTACAGGAACATGTAGATAGAGCAACTTGGCAGAGAGAGGGCTCCCAGATTTTCAGATGCAGCACTTGAGGCCCTGGTGCAAGAAATGGACAGGAGGACAAAAGACCTATATACACAGGGGACGAGGAGGCCCTCTAGACAGATGGTGAGAGGGGAATGTGAGCAGATAGCCATCACTATCAATACAAGCATGGTAGCCCCAAGGACCTGGATGCAGTGCAGGAAGAAATTTTATGACCTCACATGAGCGGTCAAGGTCAGCGAATTCATCTTCAACTGCCATATCCCACAAACTGCACCACTAGCCTCACACACTGCTCAATTCACCACACCCCATTACTCATCTACCAACAATCTCTATCAATCATGACTCATACTTCACATTCATATGCTCCATCTCACCCTCACACACTTACCTCTGCTGCAATCCGCACACCCACATCTCACAGCTTGCACACACTACCAGCGACTCAACCATGACAGTCACATTAGTCAAACACTGTAAACCACACTCACTGACACACTTCCCTCTCTCTGTCAGGATAAGGTGTCGCAGAATCCTAGGCAGCTGTAGCTAACTGGAAGGGGACAGGCATGCCTTTATACCCTGACCCCGCTCGAGGAGATGGTGCTCGTCATAATTGGAGTGGCTGTGACTGAAGCCGTGGCCAGCTGAAAGCATTGATGATGACGGTATGCTCATTGCTCATACCTAATCTTCCTTCTCATATCCCACTTCCATTTCATCCCACAGTTTCTTCTGATTTACAAGCTGCAGATGGTGTAAGCATGCACCTCTTGCTTACCCCCCTCTCCCTCACCACAACCCTACCCTTGTGTCTTTCTTATTTTAGAGACCCGCTAAATCCAACCTAGCCAGACAAGAGGAAGATGAAGATGAGAATGATGATGAAGAAGAAACACTCGCACTTGATCTGACACTCGCAACCACCAGCTCAGATACCAACACTACGTGGACATTAGAGGGTAGCTTAGGGGTGGGATCTGCACATGGTGAGTCATTGAGCAAAAATGGGCTGCAGCCAGGGCAGTGAGAAAGGATAGTGCAGGTGCCAGCTCCCAGGAGGATGAGGTCGCACATGAGTTCTGCTCAACAGTACTCAGATGAGGTCTTTGATGGGCAGCCTACAGAAGAAGGCTGATGGGTTTGCACAATAAAATGCTTAAAGAATTGACAGGTCTGCCAGAAAGCCTAAATGCAATGCCAAGGAGCATGAATGAGTCCAGCATCAACCTTGCACAGTGCTTTGCGCAGAGTATGGAGCCCATCCTATCCAGATCCATTGGTGTACTTGTGGATGCAACCATCATCTGGCATCTGATGGCCAATGTCTCAGCTTCCATTACAGAATAGGCAGAAGACACCCAATGTCTGAGTGCTGCAATGGAAGCTCAGACTGAAGTCATGCAAGCTCAGCAAGTTCAAGACCATGGTCACCTTTCCAGCCATTGGCAATGGCGCCCTCACCCTAGACTGAGGCTGCAAGTCTGCCTGCAGCAGGTGGCAGATTTCAGTGAAAATGGAGACAGTGCATCCCACTGGCATGATTGGTTGGTCACCCGACAGGTTCTGCCTGCCGGCTGCCCAGTAGTCACAACAGTTAGAGGTGGTAAACTGAGAACTGGGGCTGGATTTTTGTCTCTTTGCGATTTCGCCTGTTTGCAGGCACAAATCACGGCAGAAGCAAAAATTTAACGCCAGGTTAGCGTTAGTGCCAGAGCTCACAACTTTCGCCGAATGAAAGTTCATGAGGAGCATTAACGCTAACGCTGGCATTGCACCACCAACTTTGTGCGCCAGAACCGAAAGATCCGGCGCTTAAAAAATTGGCCATTCTGCAAATTTCTGAGAAGTGCAAAAACTATAGGGCAGTAATAACCAGGAGGGTCGTTGAGGGTAGTGCATATGATGTCGTGTATCTGGATTTTAGCAAAACTTTTGATAAGGTCCCACATGGTAGATTGATCACAAAAGTAAAAGCCCATGGGATCCAGTGTAAAATGGCAAGTTGAATCCAAAATTGGCTCAGAGGCAGGAAGCAAAGGGTAATGGTTGATGAGTATTTTTGTGACTGGAAGGCTGTATCCATGGGGTTCTGCAGGGCTCAGTGCTGGGTCCCTTACTTTTTGTGGTATATGTCAATGACTTTGGACTTAACTGTTGGGGTATGTTTAAGAAGTTTGCAGATGACATTAAAATAGGCTGTGTGGTTGCTAATGAAGAAGAAAGATGCGGACTGCAGGAAGATATCAATGTACTGGTCAGGTGAGCAGAACAGTGGCAAATAGAATTCAATCCAGAGATGTTAGAGGTAATGCATTTGGGGAGGTCTAACAAGGCAAGGGAATACACATTAAATGGCACGACACTGAAAAGTGTAGAGGAAAAAGGGACCTTGGAGTGCAGGTCCACAGATCCCTGAAGGTAGCAGGCCAGGTTGATAAGGTGGTTAAGAAGGCATATAGAATACTTGCCTTTATTAGTCGAGGCATGGAATACAAGAGCAAGGAGGATATGCTTGAACTGTATAAACCACTGGTTAGGCGACAGCTGGAGTACTGTGTGCAGTTCTGGTCACCACATTACATAAGAACATAAGAACATAAGAAATAAGAGCAGGAGTAGGCCATATGGCCCCTCAAGCCTGCTCCGCCATTTAATACAATCATGGCTGATCCGATCATGGACTCAGGTCCATTTCCCTGCCCGCTCCCCATAACCCCTTATTCCCTTATCGGTTAAGAAACTGTCTATTTCTGTATTAAATGTATTCAATGTCCCAGCTTCCACAGCTCTCTGAGGCAGCGAATTCCACAGATTTACAACCCTCTGAGAGAAGAAATTCCTCATCATCTCAGTTTTAAATGGTCGGCCCCTTATTCTCAGATTATGCCCTCTAGTTCTAGTCTCCCCTATCAGTGAAAACGCCTTGTCTGCATCCACCTTGTCAAGCCCCCTCATAATCTTGTATGTTTCGATAAGATCACCTCTCATTCTTCTGAATTCCAATGAGTAGAGGGCCCAACCTCCTCAACCTTTCCTCATCAGTCAATTCCCTCATCTCCGGAATCAACCTAGTGAACCTTCTCTGAACTGCCTCCAAAGCAAGTATATCCTTTCTTAAATATGCAAACCAAAACTGTACGCTGTATTCCAGGTGTGGCCTCACCAATACCCTGTATAACTGTAGCAAGACTTCTCTGCTTTTATGTTCCATCCCCTTTGCAGGAAAGATGTGATTGCACTGGAAAGGGTGCAGAGGGGATTTACAAGAATGTTCCCTGGACTGGAGAATTTTGGCTATGAGGAAAGATTGGAGAGGCTGGGTCTGCTTTCTTTGGAACAGAGGAGGCTAAAGGGAGACCTGATTGATGTGTATAAAATTATGAGGGGCCTGGATAGAGTGGATAGGAAGGACCTGTTTCCCTTGTCAGAGGGGTCAATCAGAGGGCAAATAATTGGGGTGAGGTTTAGAGGAGATATGAGGGGAATGTTTTCACCCAGAGGGTGGTGGGGTCTGGAACTCACTGCCTGAAAGGATGGTAGAGGCAGGAACCCTCACCTCATTTAAAAGATACTTGGTATTGATTAAAGAAACTATTAAAGCTGTGTTATTGCTCTTCCATTCTTCTTCCTCACCCTCTGTACAGCTGAGCCACCCATGGTGCCATGGACTTGGTTCAGGCTGCCTTTCCCAGAGGCACCATCGCCCTCACTAGTACTCAGAAGAAAATACTGGTTGGAGAGCGAGAAGGACTCAGGGGACTCCTGTCCCACCTACCTGCTCCTCCTTTTCTGTCTGGCGGTCACCCACTCCCTCTCTGCCTGCACACTCTTAAGCTGTGGGGTGACCACTTCTAGAAACGTGCTATCCACGTAGCTGATGGACTGATATATTGTAAATTGGGAGGAGGCTTATGTGCACCATCAACACTGACATAGACTTGTTGGGCTAAATGGCCTGTTTCTGTACTGTCAAATTCTATGTAATGACTGGTTCCATTCTTTGGGATCTAATTGGTTGAAGTTGTGGAATGTAATTCACAATCTAGTCAACGAACTCCATAACATTACAGCACCAGCAATGATACGGATTCAGAATTTTTTGTAATATAGCTTTCTCTCAGTATTTTAATAAGTTATCCAATTAATAACACAGCAAGCAAGTAACCACTGAAATATTTTGCATATACATTTAAAATTAATATTTGCAGTATGAAAATGTCATAAATTACTAATAACTTCGCATCATAAATACAATTACCTGACTGGAAAAGTAATGGGAGACAAAGCTATTTTTAACAAACAAAATGCAGCCTGCAGGCCATTAATTCCTAATCATATCATCGTATTATTATCAATTTGTCTCTCCTATTTATTTCATGGTGCCTCATTAGTCTCTTTTTTGTCTGTTCATTAGAGTCTTTGTATTTTCCTTTCTGTATCTCTCTGAGTTCTGTCTTATTGTGATATATACAGTGTGTCTACAGGGAGATCAAAAGCAACAAGGTAGTGAGAGGCTTCCTTGATGATTCAGTGGGAAATAAATAGTGTGGTTTGGTACTGGGCTTTATAGACTTCTCGGTACCGCCTCATTTGGAGGCTGTAACACATACAAGGCAGGAAACTTTACGCCAGGCCCGGAAGTCTCACCTCTCGCGATAAATTGGGTTACCGCCCCCCAAAAGGAAGTGGAGCGCTAAATCAAGCATTTCACTTAGTTTCTGGGGTGGGGGCAGGGCACACGGCTCAGTAGCACTATGCACTGGGCCGTGTAGTGCTGCCACGTACGAGGGGCTCTTCCCTGAATTAAAGGGAAAGGCCCAAGCTGTATACTCTGCATATTGGGAACCCACCTACCTAGACCAACGAGGAGCAGGGATGCCGTGCGATGAGTCCGGCACTCAAACAAAATGCATCCAAAGCGGCACTGGAAAAGAAAAGGAGAGATTTTTATCAGGAGCAGCTGGCCACCTCCTCTTTAAATTTTGCCCCGGTAGCGGCCGGCCACTGGGTAAACATCTCCTGAGGCTGTAGCTGTTAACGCCCTGCGCAGATTCAGGGGGCAAAACCCAATTTAGGTGCCGAGGCGGTAATGGGCCGATGTGCATGCCGATGATATCGCAATCTGCAGGCGCAGGAGATCGGGGCGCAACACCATCACGCCCCAGCTAAAGTCCTGCCCAATTTATCTGGAGTCGTGAGCGACGCTGCACCCGGTCACAAAGTCATTTGTGTCCATTAGCGCTAATGGGAGACGCAAATTACCCCAATTTCTCACACCTAAAGTTTTATTTCTGTTTTTTTTGCAGAACATAGGAACAAAAGAATTGCTAGATAAAAGGCCAAGGTCCATCTTCACCTTCTACCATCCTGGTTGTTGTATGAAACAATGTTAATGGAGATGTTGACTAATCATGGCAATCAACCTCCATCTGCAATAGACGCGGACATGATGTGAGGAAAACCTCCTATGGTGGAAAGCTTTGGGAACCATCTCCTATTTCCTCCCACGCATGCTACACTTATCACATGCCATGTATCAAATTACTAATTTCCTGGCCTGGACTTTTCACTCCCGATGATAGTGTACCCTCAGTGTATGCCGTCGTAAGCCTTCTGAAAGGCCCTGCAAGTTCTGAGTTATCGCATGCGCTCTATATACATGAAAACCCACAAGGTACGCCTTTATGCAAATCTTTAAAAATTACATTTTTATTTTATTCGATGTATGGAAAGGACTTTTAATTACTATTCAAATTAGTACATTTATTTTTATTAGAATTGTGTAAATTCTTCAATTATTAGGGGATTCCATTACTTGTCAGTAATGGATTCCATTCGGAAATGACAGCAATGGAATCCTCCTGCGTCCCTGGGATCCATGGGCCTTTATGCAGGCATATGCCTGCAGGCCCAAGGCCTGAACTCTCCGCAGCCTGGGAGCCTGAAGGTAAGTTTGAACGTTTTTAGTGGGTCGGAGGCGTACTTCAGAAGTATGCCTCCGACTGCAAATTCCGGATCATTGTATCCCAAAACATTATTTTCTGAAAGAAATCTATCTGAATTGCTGCTATAATTTGTAGTGATGATGGGAGTAGTATAATTGGCTGCGGGCTGGGGAAGAGAAAATCAGCCAGGATTTTGATTGTTACCCAATGACTACTGATAGAAGGTGTGTCTGTGGGCGTCTGGTGAAGATAGGATTATTTGACCCCATGATCAAAATGCCTGCCGACACTCAGTATTTAAGCTCTGCCGTGAAGAAAGGTCACTGGGAAGAGGTACCAGAGGGTCATTGCCACCATCAACTGTACCACAGAAGCGAAGAGAAAAGAAGGAGACATAAGTGCAAAAGTGCTATTCATTTGAAGGAGACACGAAAGGAAAGAAAACAAGTATTTGATTAAAAGGCGTATGGCATTACCTCACAGCAGTTGAAAACTTTTAATAACTTTGCTTTTGCAGTTTTGTCTACAAAATATATGACTACGAGCTACAGGTGACTCTCGAGTATCCGGGTCCCTCAGGGATTGGGCTGTTCCAGGTATACGATTTTTCCGTTAGGGCGAGTCTACATTTTAAAGTTAAAACTTTAATGAACAAATACAATCGTTAGGGTGAGATTATATTTATAAATTAAAACTTTAATGAATCAATATGAGGAGAGACTGGATCGACTGGGCCTGTATTCACTGGAGTTTAGAAGAATGAGAGGGGATCTCATAGAAACATATAAGATTCTGACGGGATGGGACAGGAAGAATGTTCCCGATGTTGGGGAAGTCCAGAACCAGAGGACACAGTCTAAGGATAAGGGTTAAGCCATTTAGGACTGAGATGAGGAGAAACTTCTTCACTCAGAGAGTTGTTAATCTGTGGAATTCCCAACCGCAGAGAGTTGTTGATGCTAGTTCATTGGATATATTCAAGAGGGAGTTAGATATGGCCCTTACGGCTAAAGGGATCAAGGGGTATGGAGAGAAAGCAGGAAAGGAGTACTGAGGTGAATGATCAGCCATGATCTTTTTAATGGTGGTGCAGGCTCGAAGGGCCGAATGGCCTGATCCTGCACCTATTTTCTATGTTTCTATGTTAATACAATCAGCTACAAACAGTAATAAAAGATGGACATTACCAGCATGCATTTACAGGTTCTGTGCCTGGAACCCGGTGCCGGCACTGCCCCCGTCCCCAACATCAGCGGCGGCTGTGAGAGACAGCAGCAGCGCACGCACACACACACCAGCAAAGCAAGGGCAAGGGAGGGTGATTTTTATGGTGAGTGAGAGAGTGTGTGAGGGAGAGAATGTGCGTGTGTGAGAGAGAGCGTGATTGTGTGAGACAGAGAATGAGCAAATACAAATGAGCACAGTGTTTGGAAGGTGATTTTTCCAAATTATTTGGAGCTGTCTCTTCTGTTAGCAACAGAATTTTAAATCCTGTTACAACGGTTTTCCATTGGATCCGTGTACGGATAATCGAGAGTTGCCTGTATTTAGAATTGTATTTTATCCTTCATTTCAACATAGGAAGGAGGTTGCAATTCTTCATTTAAACCCTCCATTAAGAACATAAGAGAAGAAATAGCTGGAGTCGACCATTTTACCCTTTGAGCCTTCTCCACCATTCAACAAGATCATGGCTGATCTTCTATTTCAACACCACTTTCCCACACTATCATATAAGTGCAAAAGTGCTATTCATTTGAAAGAAATAAGAAAGGAAGGAAAACAAGTATTTGATTAAAGGGCGTATGGGATTACCTCACATATCCCTTTATTCCCTTAGTTCCAAAAAGAAAAACCAACCTCTATCTTGAATATACTCAATGACTGAGCATCTATAGCTCTCTGGGGTAGAGAATTCCAAAGATTCACAACCCTTTGCATGAAGAAATTTCTCCTTATCTCAGTCCTACCCCTTATTTTGAGACTGTGACCCTGTGTTCTAGATTCCCCAAATAGGGATAACATTTTCCCAGCATTAACCCTGTCAAGGTCCTTAAGAATTTTATATGTTTCAATTAGATCACCTCACATTCTTCTAAACTCAAGGAAATATAGGTCTATTCTACTCAATCTCTTCTCATAGGCCAATCCCTTCATCCCAGGAACCAGTCGAGTGAACCTTCATTGTAAGGCATATATGTCTTTCCTTAGGTAAGAAGACCAGTACTCCAGGTGTGGCCTCACCAATGCCCTGTATAATTTTGAAAGACTTCTTTACTCTTATACTCTAATTTCTTTGTAACAAAAGCTAACATACCATTTGCTTTCTTAATTGCTTGCTGTACCTGCATGTTAACCTTTTGTGATTTATGTACAAGGACACCCAGGTCCCTCTGAATGCAAACATTTCCCCAGTCTCTCACCATTCAAAAAATATTCTGCTTTTTTGTTTTTCCTACCAAAGTGGATAACTTCACACTTCCCCACCTTGTATTGCATTTGCCATGTTCTTGCCCACTCAACCTGTCGATATCTCTCTGCAGCCTCTTTCTATCCTCCTCACAGCTTATTTTCCCGCCTAGCTTTGTATTATCAGCAAACTTGGATATATTACACTCAGTCCTTTTATCTAAGTAATTGATATCGATTGTAAATAGCTGAGGCCCAAACATTGATTCTTGCAGTACCCTGCTGGTTACAGCCTGCCAGCCGAAAAAGTCCGGTTTATTCCTACTCTCTGTTTTCTGTCCATTAGCCAATCCTCAATCCATGCTAATATATTACCCACATATTGAATGTACATTTTACTTTCCCCTATCAGTTATTGCCTTTAACTTTTTGCTTAGATTTTATATTCATCACATTGTGGGTTGTTAGCACTAAGGAATGGAACGATTTTAATTTCAGGCCAGCATCAGTATCGAGCACTCCTGGGTCCAGGAGTAACATGGTTAGAAGTAGAGTAAATCTCCCGCTACCCTGCCCCAAAATTGTATCTCAACCCCAAACTCAGAAAGATACACCCTACAGCATCACTGTGACATTTTTGCATTTCCCACACTGATCATCTTGAGTGAAGTTACCAATTAGTGTTGTGTTCACTGCAGTTTCTCGCTGTAAGCAAATCTCACTAGGAATTGAGCTGAGAATACCTACATTTATTTCATGCATAACCTTTATCTCCAGTAGTCGTTCATCTCATCAGTCTGGCTTTGATTCAAATTGAGGTCCCAGAGGTGGAAGATTACTGTCTAATATACTTCAGCACTCAGTCCCTTTAATTGGAGAATAGTGAACAAATCGGAAAAGCTACATCATCTTTTATAAATGTTTTTGGTGTTTTTTTTGCATTCATTGATATCAGTGTTGGTAAAAAGAACGTTATTCCACTTTGGGGGTAACCATCAAATAGTCATCAGTCAGATAAAACCCAGCCAGATGTAATGTAAAGCTTCCCCAATTTTAACTCTTTAAAGTGCTTTAATTTCAACCACCAAACAGCAGTCCTATGGCAAGTGTGTTCATTTTTCCACCGCGCTCCAGCTATCTTTATGGTCTAACTGAGGGAGACTGCAAATATATTATACAAATTATTTGTATTTTTGCACTGTGGCTTTCAAGTCATCGAAACCTGAGGTACAAACGATCCTTACAGGTGGTATCATCATCATCGGCAGTTCCTTGAATCGAGGATGACTTGCTTCCACGTCAAATAGTTCACAGGGGTTTCAATGAAGGACCTAAAATTCCAGGTCCCGAACTAAAACTTGAAGGGTGGAAGATGCCTGTGCGTGGATTTTTTTTAATGTGTGGTGGCTGTTGCACATCAGCCACTATACAGACAGAGCTAGGTCTTGGTCCAGTGGCAAGAATTAACAAAGACAACTGGAGAACAGCTCTGCTGCACGGACCTAGATCCCACACATATCACAGTGTGGGCTGGCCCGTGCTGCCCCCTGGTCCCTTGCCTCTTCTGGGCCCTGAACTCGCGCCTCTCCTGGGCCCCGATCACATCCCTCTACAATCTCACATTGCTCCTTCACCCCGACCACGCCGCTCCTGCTATGTCTGCCTACGCTCCAATCACCGTACAGATAGAAACATAGAAACATAGAAAATAGGTGCAGGAGTAAGCCATTCGACCCTTCGAGCCTGCACCACCATTCAATAAGATCATGGCTGATCATCACCTCAGTATCCCTTTACTGCTTTCTCTCCATACCACTTGATCCTTTTAGCCGTAAGGGCCATATCTAACTCCCTCTTGAATATATCCAATGAACTGGCATCAACAACTCTCTGCGGTAGAGAATTCCACAGGTTAACAACTCTCTGAGTGAAGAAGTTTCTCCTCATCTCAGTCCTAAATGGCTTACCCCTTATCTTTAGACTGTGTCCCCTAGTTCTGGTCTTCCCCAACATCGGGAACATTCTTCCTGCATCTAACCTGTCCAGTCCTGTCAGAATTTCATATGTTTCTATGAGACCCCCTCTCATCCTTCTAAACTCCAGTGAATACAGGCTCAGTTGATCCAGTCTCTCCTCATATATCAGTCCTGCCATCCCAGAAATCAGTCTGGCGAACCTTCGCTGCACTCCCTCAATAGCAAGAACATCCTTCTTCAGATTAGGAGATCAAAACTGAACACAATATTCCAGGTGAGGCCTCACCAAGGCCCTGTACAACTGCAGTAAGACCTCCCTGCTCCTATACTCAAATCCCTTAGCTATGAAGACCAACATGCCATTTGCCTTCTTCACCGCCTGCTGTACCTGCATGCCAATTTTCAATGATTGATGTACCATGACACCCAGGTCTCATTGCACCTCCCCTTTTCTAATCTGGCGCCATTCAGATAATATTCTGCCTTCGTGTTTTTGCTACCAAAGTGGATAACCTCACATTTATCCACATTATACTGCATCTGCCATGCATTTACCCATTCATTAAACTTGTCCAAGTTACCCTGCAGCCTCTTAGCATCCTTCTCACAGCTCACACCACCACCCAGCTTAGTGTCATCTGCAAACTTGGAGATATTACACTCAATTCCTTCATCTAAATCATTGATGTATATTGTAAATAGCTGGGGTCCCAGCACTGAGCCCTGCGGCACCCCACTAGTCACTGCCTGCCATTCTGAAAAGGACCCGTTTATCCTGACTCTCTGCTTCCTGTCTGCCAACCAGTTCTCTATCCACGTCAATACATTACCCCCAATATCATGTGCTTTAACTTTGCACACCAATCTCTTGTGTGGGACCTTGTTAAAAGCCTTTTGAAAGTCCAAATACACCACATCCACTGGTTCTCCCCTGTCCTTCTATTAGTTACATCCTCAAAGAATTCTAGAAGATTTGTCAAGCATGATTTCCCTTTTATAAATCCATGCTGACTTGGACCGATCCTGTCACTGCTTTCCAAATGTGCTGCTATTTCATCTTTAATAATTGATTCCAACATTTTCCCCACTGCTGATGTCAGGCCAACCAGTCTATAATTCCCCGTTTTCTCTCTCCCTCCTTTTTTAAAAAGTGGTGATACATTAGCTACCCTCCAGTCTATAGGAACTGATCCAGAGTCCATGGACTGCTCGAAAATGATCCACTATTTCTAGGGCCACTTCTTTAAGTACTCTGGGATGCAGGCTATCAGACCCTGGGAATTTATCGGCCTTCAATTCCATCAATTTCCCGAACACAATTTCCTGACTAATAAGGATTTCCTTCAGTTCCTCCTTCTCACTAGACCCTCGGTCCCCGAGTATTTCCGGAAGGTTATTTGTGTCTTCCTTCGTAAAGACAGAACCAGAGTATTTGTTCAATTGGTGAGCCATATCTTTGTTCCCCATTATAAATTCACCTGATTCTGACTGCAAGGGACCTACGTTTGTCTTCACTAATCCTTTTCTCTTCACATATCTATAGAAGCTTTTGCAGTCAGTTTTTATGTTCCAGCAAGCTTCCTATCATACTCTATTTTCCCCCTATTAAGTAAACCTTTGTCCTCCTCTGCTGAATTCTAAATTTCTCCCTGTCCTCAGGTTTGCTGCTTTTTCTGGCCAATTTATATGCCTCTTCCTTGGATTTAACATTATTCTTAATTTCCCTTGTTAGCCAAGGTTGAGCCACCCTCCCTGTTTTATTTTTATTCCAGACAGGGATGTACAATTGTTGAAGTTCATCCATGTGATCTTTAAAACTTTGCCATTGCCTATCCACCGTCAACCCTTTAAGTATCACTCGCCAGTCTATTCTAGCCAATTCATGTCTCATTCCCTCGAAGATATCTTTCCCTAAGTTCAAGACCCTTGTCTCTGAATTAACTGTGTCACTCTCCATCTTAATAAAGAATTCTACCATATTATGGTCACTCTTCCCCAGAGGCCTCACACATCAAGATTGCTAATTAGTCCTTTCTCATTACACATCACCCAGTCTAGGATGGCCTCCTCGAGATATTGGTCTCAAAAACCATCCCTAATACACTGCAGGAAATTCTCCTTCACCGTATTGCTATCAGTTTGGTTAGCCCAATTTATATGTAGATTAATGTCGCCCATGATAACTTCTGTACCTTTATCGCATGCATCCCTAATTTCTTGTTTGATGCTGTCCCCAACCTCATTACTACTGTTTGGTGGTCTGTACAGAACTCCCTCTAATGTTTTCTGCCCCTTGGTATTCCGCAGCTCAACCCATACAGATTCCACATCATCCAAGCTAATGTCCTTTCTTATTATTACGTTCATTTCATCTTTCACCAGCAATGCTACCCCACCTCCTTTCCTTTCTGTCTATCCTTCCTGAATGTTGAATACCCCTGGATGTTGAGTTCCCAGCCTTGGTCACCGTGGAGCCATGTATCCGTCATGCCAATTATATCATATTCGTTAATAGCTGCCTGCACAATTAATTCTTCCACCTTATTCCACATACTCCTCGCATTGAGGCACAGAGCCTTCAGGCTTGTCTTTTTAACACACTTTGCCCCTTTAGAATTTTGCTATAATGTGGCCCTTTTTGATTTTTGCCTTGGGTTTCTCCGCCCTCCACTTTTACTTTTCTTCTTTCTATCTTTTGCTTCTGCCTCTGCTACTTCCCTCTGTCTCCCTGCATAGATTCCCATCCCCCCTGCCATATTGGATGAAACCCTCCCCAACAGCACTAGCAAACACTCCCACTAGGACATTGGTTCTGGTCCTGGCCAGGTGCAGACCATCCGGTTTGTACTGATCCCACCTCCCCAGAACCGTTTCTAATGTCCCAAGAATTTGAATCCCTCCCTCTTGCACCATTCCTCAAACCATGTATTCATCTTAGCTATCCTACAATTCCTGCTCTGACTAGCACGTGGCACTGGTAGCAATCCTGAGATTACTACCTTTGAGGTCCTACTTTTTAATTTAACTCCTAGCTCCCTAATTTATCCTTGTAGGACCTCACCCCATTTTTTACCTATAAAGTTGGTACCTATATGCACCACGACAACTGGCTTTTCACCCTCCCTCTCCAAAATGTCCTGCAGCCGCTCCGAGACATCGTTGACCCTTGCTCCAGGGAAGCAACATACTATCCTGGAGTCTCAATTGTGGCCACAGAAACTTCTATCTATTCCCCTTACAATAGAATCCCCTACGACTATAGCTCTCCCACTCTTTTTCCTGCCCTCCTGTACAGCAGAGCCACCCATGGTGCCATTGACTTGGCTGCTACTGCCCTCCCCTGGTGAGTCATCCCCCCCAACAGCACCCAAGACGGTGTATCTGTTTTGGAGGGGGATGACCACAGGGGACCCCTGCACTACCTTCCTTCCATTGCTTTTGGATGTGTATTGTTGGGAAGTACAAGCTTGCATCAGTATACAAAGAGTTTTAACTCTCCTCATTTGCCCAGATTTGTTGGGGGTGAAATTCTACCTTGTCAGTTGCAGAAAATGGGCAATAGCCAATTGAAAATCCGTTTACTAACCCGATTTGCTTTTCCATGGTGGAAGGTCACTGAACTGAAGCCATAACTGTTGTATATGAATAAAGAGTCTGACTGGATACTGTGAGCTCAAAAGTAAAGTGTGGCCTTAGTCTTTTATTGCAGGTCTCCAGAGTGCCTCTCCTTAAGTACCTGTGCTCCCAAGGGATTGTGGGATCTCTTGGGGCTCCAGGTGATGAGCCCTCTGGTGGCTGTACAAGTTTACATACATAACAAAACTCCCCCCCACCACCCCCCCCCGCAAAGTCAACAGTGTAACTATTTACAAGGTGAGTCGATCTGGGGCCTTTCATTCCCTGGTTGATCATCTTGGTGCAAATGCTGGTTTTGGTGAATCATTTGTTGGGCCCTTGCTGGGCTGCTGTGCAGCTGGCCTTGCTGGGCTGCTTGATGTGGTGAGTCCTACTGGCCTGCTGCGGGTGATGGGTTCTGCTTCGTGACCAACCGCGATGTTGGTTGCCACTGGTATCTATGTTGGGGGGTCAAAGAAGGTAGGGTCCAAAGTGGTTTGCTCAGGACAGTCCATGAATCTGAGTTTGTCTTGGTGCAAGTGTTTCTGGTGAATGAGTCCATTTGAAAGTTTGACCCGAAACACCCTACTCCCCTCTTTGGCCACAATAGGGCTGGGAAGCCACTTGGGACCTTGTTCATAATTCAATACAAATACAGGATCATTGATTTCAATTTTATGTGACACATTTGCTCTATCATGGTATGCACTTTGTTGAAGCCACCTGTTCTCTACTTGTTCATGTAGATCAGGGTGAACTAACGAGAGCCTTGTCTTAAGTGTCCTTTTCATGAGCAGTTCAGCAGGTGGAATCTCAGTGAGCGAGTGGGGTCTCGTGCGGTAGCTAAGCAGAACTCTGGATAGGCGAGTCTGCAGTGAGCCTTCAGTTACCCTCTTCAAGCCTTGCTTGATGGTTTGCACTGCTCTCTCTGCCTGACCATTGTAGGGGAGGACGAAAACTCCCTCATTTTACCCAAAAGGAAAAGAGCTGTGGGATCTGTCTGTGCTACAATGTGAATGGAAACCGAGACGGTTTAACCTTGGCAGAGCAGTGATTGGACGGGGGAGGACACCGGAGGGCCAATGATGGGACAGAGTCAGCCCGAAGCATGGGGTTTCCAAGCCAATGGGAGAGCACTTGCTCGAAAACTGTGGGACTGACTCATCGCCATTATCGGGCTAGTGTCTTCCCCATGTTTACACTATGGAGGGAAATTATGCAGACCTTCAGAAAACTAGGGAACCCAAAACAACCCAAGGGCCTACACAATGGCTGCAGGAGGCCAACCCAATCAACACCCACTCAAACCTTGAGTAGGTTAACATCAGTGGAAAAAACCCGCAATAATCTAAAACTGCTGCATTTTTCAAAATCACAAAGCCCACCAATGGGAAGGATCAATTTCAACACGAGAGGCGGACTGGATATCTGGCTATAAAAAGGGGTTTCTGACCCAATGTGTGTGCGTTCTGCTCTCGTGATCCAACAACCAGCAAACCTCTCGACACTGAAGGAAAACCAGTGTCCGAAGACATCGAAGATAGAAGAAACAAACCACCAGACTGCAGAAGGCACAGTAGTGAGTATAACCTCTGGTCCCCAGAACTCCCAACTCAGTTAGGCCAGGAAAAGTGGGAGGTTGGGCATTGTACTGCTAAACTTGTGTAAAAAATTTCGTTGTGTCCATTTAGTGGGATTTAGGGGGATTGTTTTGTTGGTGTATTGCTGTTTGTTGAGATACACCTTGTCAAATAAATTGGAAGCCTAAGTTCCTCTTGGAACCTTGTCTCAGTTCTATTGTATTACATGTCCTGATCGTGAGTCTTATGTCAGAACAGTGTAAGGGAAGCTAGGAGTGCTCAGGGTACCTCACAGGCCAGGCATAAGCTGTGCGGGAAGAAGCCCAGAGAGAGACACCCAAGGCACA
Source organism: Pristiophorus japonicus (assembly GCF_044704955.1). Taxonomy (NCBI): domain Eukaryota; kingdom Metazoa; phylum Chordata; class Chondrichthyes; family Pristiophoridae; genus Pristiophorus; species Pristiophorus japonicus. Next base: position 505,074,772 of record NC_091977.1, on the reverse strand, counting down.
ACAACACTCCTCCCGAGAACCCCTGGCAGGACATAAGCAAACAGGAGATGTTAATATAACAGATGAGGTGATAAGAGAGGAAACTAAAATGGAGGAGAGAATTTCCTCATTCATTTTTGGCAAGGTGAACCTCACCAAACCTTAGGTGCAAGCCCTCACACAGGCAGAGCGCCCAGTGGATGCTGCTGCCCAGTGGACAGCAGGGAAGGACCACAACAGCAGGGTGGAAAAGGCCATCCGGCTTATCTGCTTCACCCGCCAAGTCCGAAAGCTCGACCAGCGGGTGAAGGACTTGGAACAGAGTCTTCATAAATCAGAGGAGCTCTCTGCTATCCGGGCTGCGGTTGGGGACAACCTGCTGGCCGAATTAGCTGAGGAGCAGCAAGGGAAGAGGCAGTTGGAGGAGACCTTCCAAAATAGTCGGGACTATCTTCAGTGTCAGGTCACTGAGGCCAAGGGTAGTGAGGGGTCCCTCCGGGAACAGAACTCTCGGTACACCCAGAAAATTTGGGAACTAGAGAATAAATTAAAAGACGTGCAGGCAGCCTATAAAGTGGCCAGTAGCAGTGAGTTTGCAGATCATGGTCCCTGCCAGGAGAGGATAAAAACTCTCACCCACTCTCTATCCCGGGCAAAGGGGATGGTCGCCCTGATAGGACAGGGGACAAAGGAGAGTATTGTGGGGTAGAGGAGAATCCAAAGGCAAGAGACCACCTCCTGAGGGACCGGTGGTTTGTCCGGTGGGGTACCAGGAGGAGCGGGGCGCACAGGTAGTAGCATACCCAGGGCTGGGGGCAGGACCAATGTGTCCCGCTCGGCAGCAGGGATGTGAGGCTCCCGCCGAGGGTCAGTTAAGTGCTGGATCAGGCGACCAGGCACTGTCTGCTGCACCGGGTATGGTGGGACAGCCAGAGGTAGAGGGACCAGCGCAGAAAGATCCTGAACCAGGGCGGATGTGCCCGGTCAGGCAGCACAAGTACGGTCCTCTACAGGGAGGTGGCCAAGGTCAGGGAGCGCTGGAGAGCGACTTTATTATTCCCCATGGAGTTCAATCACTCAGGGCCATGGTGGCCCATTTGGCCAAACTCACTTGCAGCGGGGACCCGTCTATCCACTTCATGGAGGTGATGCAGGCAGGAGAAATTAATGGGTGCGACAAGGAAGAGACAGCCAAGCTGCTGCTCTTCTCTCTGGACAGCAAATTGTACCAGGCCCAATCAGCAAAATGCCGGAGGGGGCAGCGCACATTTACTGAGGTCCAGAGGGCCATCCTTGAGGCTATGGGCTTCGATGACGGCAGCCCTTTCGAACGGGTCGAAAGGACAAGGCAGCTCACAGGGGAAACCCGCAGGGTTTGCGGACAAGCTGTGGATGGTATACCACGCAGCCTGTGGGGAGTTCCTCGACCGGGCGAATCTTTCCGCGGTACAGACTGGCTGCTGGCTGAGGATGCTGGTGGCAAACTGCTTGCCCGGATCAAGGCCAGGGGAGAACTGTGGTTTGATTCCCGGGACCCCAACCTCACCGAGGAAGCAGTGGTCAGGCAACTGGCACTGGTCCAAAGGTCGTGTAAATGAAGTAAAACCCTACTCGATTCCCAAAAGGGAATGACACCAGGAGGGTGGCCACTCGTCTGATAAGGAGGGAGTGTGCTACAGGTGCGGGAAAGCTGGGCATTTTAAAAGGGATTGCAGGAGCCCAGTAAAGAGATATGGGGGGAGAAGTCCTTCAGGAGCTGCCCAGAGTGGGGGAAGTGGAGGGAGCTCCTCACCATCCCTTGACGAGATAGTAGCTGCAGTGAGGACAGCGCTGGAGGGGACTGGAAAGGTAGCCACGGCAACAGGCAGGGAAGCACCAGCAACCCTGCCAGTACAGAGGCCGTGACTAGCCCAGACACAGCCTGCATACCTGTGCCCACGAGAATATGACCCCTGGGGACGACCCTGGGTCAAGATGGAGGTTGAGGGTGTATTGGGTACTTACCTTTTGAACACTGGTGCTTCCAGCACGATAGTCCATTCGGAGGACCCCGCAACCTCACCTCTATCAAACGGGGTGCCGTATCAACTAGTTGGGTTCACAGGAAATGAGAAGGCTGGGTTTTTCTCAGTCCTGCTCGCAGTTCGTTTAGGAGCACTTCAAACACAATGGAAGTGCGTCCTGATGAACTGGGAACAGGTGGGAAAAGGGATCTTGGGAGATGATTTCATCATCACTTGCCAGAGCCTAGTAGACTTGAGGAATCACTGTCTATGGGGCACAGTGGGCATGGGAGCAGAGGGAGAAGTCATGGTTATTGATAAGAAACAGGGAAAAGGGACTCTGTACAATGAAGCCAAAAGGGGGTTACGACCTGGAGGTTCTGGTTGGTAACACCCCGGCCGAGTACTGGGCCTATGAGCAAGCAAATCTTGCAGCATTTGCCACCCATAAACACGATTGTGGGAGAGTCACAGGAGTAGAGGTTCGAATAGATGGGGATCCCATGTCCCGCCCGCAAAAGCAGTATGGCTTTCCCCGAGAGGCAGAAGCAGACTTGGAGACAGCTTTAAGCTCGCTTGTCGAGCAGGGTGTTTTGAGACCCATAGCCACCCATGTCAACTCCCCGCTTTGGCCGGTTAGGAAACCGGACAATTCTTGGAGTGCTACGGTGGATTATAGGGTGCTCAATATAAACATCCCAGCTTGTGCTCCCACAGTAGCGGCGGTTGTGGATCTGATAGGGGAAATCCCTGCATCCGCAACCACGTTCACAGTGTTGGACATATCCAACGGGTTCTGGTCTATCCCTGTATGGAGGGAAGACCAGTACAAGTTTGCCTTCACCTTCCAGGAACAGCAGTATACATGGAGCTTCCTCCCACAGGGCTTGCATAATAGTCCCAGCATCTTTCACCAATGCATGGCGAACTGCTTAAAAGGCCTCAGCCAATCACACCAGCTGGTCCAGTATGTGGACGACCTGCTGCTGTTCACAGACAGCAGTGAGGAACACGGTCCACTGCTGGCCGAACTGCTGGTCTTACTGAAGGAAGGGGGTTTTAAAGTTAACCCCAAGAAAGCCCAGATAGGTCTAGGTGAAGTAAAATTCCTGGGCCTGACGATAAGGGCAGGAGAAAGGGCCATTGATGAGGCTAGAAGAAAGGCAGTGCAGGAACTCCCTGCCCCTACGAATGTGTCGGGGGTAAGGTCTTTCCTGGGAATCACTGGCTACTGTAGGGACTTCATCGAGGACTATGCAGCCATTGTCGCCCCTCTGCTCAGACTCCTACACAAGTGGGTCGAGTAGGAATAGGGCGAGGGCTGTGAGGCAGCATTTGTCCGTCTTAAGAGAGACCTGCAGGCAGCACAAGCCCGAGGGGCAATTGATGGGGTGGGAGGAATTCTTCCTGGAGGTGGCAGCCAGTGGCGACAGCTTAAGTGCAGTGTTGCTCCAGGAGCGATACGGTCAGCTGAGACCAGTGGTGTACTCCTCCAGGGTCCTCATGGAGGTAGAAAAGGGATACTCCAATTGTGAGAGGCACTTGCTTGCCACCCACTGGGCAGTAAAGAGAGCTCAGATCTTTACTGGAGTATCCCCCATTACACTCCTCACCCATCATACCCTGACACAGATGCTGTTGGACGGGAGGATTAAGGACGGGATAGTGAGCAGTGCTAGAATCACTCGCTGGACCCTCCTCCTCTCCCAAATGGCTTTAATGGTCAAGGGCCTCTGCGAGCCCAGGCTCGCAGCAAATTTAATCTATCCAGGGCAGCCGCATTGATGCACTATGGAGGGGGTATGGGACATCAACTTTCGATTTCGGGCAGGGATACACCCCACAGGCCGCGATATCTACGTTGATGGCTCCAGTTCAGTGTCCGCGGGTACAAGACTCGCGGGCTGCAGAGTTTGGGATCCCAAGGCAGGGATTGCCTTGGCTCTTAAACTCCCATGCACCCTGAGCGCCCAGCAGGCGGAACTCTCGGCGGTGATGTATGTGGTCACACACCCCGAGGAATTCCCTACCCCATACACGATTTGCTCGGACAGCATGTTCACTTGCAATTCGTGTACAGAGTATCTGGCGATTTGGTCATGCTGGGGGTACACCTCTGCGGATTGGAAGCCCCTTGTGACCAAACTCCTGCTGGAAAAGATCGTGGCTGCAGTGGGAGAAACCGGGGATGTATATATCCATAAGGTAAAGGCCCACTCCAAAACTGAGCCATGGGGGGAAGGTAACCAGCAGGCAGACCTGCTGGCAAGGGAAGATGCTCGTACAGGTCACCCATGGGACCCATACGAGGCAGGCAGGATAGCAGCAGCAAGAAGCAAGCCAGGGACACAAGGGAGCATAGGGGCGGCTGCGGTCCCGGACCTTAAAGTAGTCCAGATGCAGGATCCGTTCCTGAAGGCTGCCTTGGCTGCTATCAAAAACAGGGAAAAGACTGAGGGCCTGTACAGTGCTGCAGATATTGCTGTGCGGGAAGGCATGTTGTTTAAAGGGGACAAATGGGTAGTGCTGCCACAACACCAGAGGGAATTCCTTCAGCTGGCCCATGAGGGTCCAGGTGCGGGACACCCCGGGCTGGAATCTACCTGGCAACGGGTAGAAAAGGCAGGGTGGTGGCCAAGCCTCCGGGAAGACGTCCGCGACTTCTGTGCGGGCTGTCTGGTTTGCGCTGCAAACAACCCAGACCCTCAGAAAAGGAAGGTGTCTATGGGACACGCCAGGTGGGTAGAGGGACCATTGCAGTCGATCCAGATCGACTACATCGGACCCCTACCGGCCGCCCAGGGAGGTTATAAATACTGCCTCGTCCTGGTGGATATGTTTTCCAAGTGGGTGGAAGCCTTCCCTTGCCAAACAGCTACCGCATTGGGGACTGCAAAAATCCTGGTGAGGGAGGTGTTCTCTCGGTGGGGTCTACCTCAAATCGTGGAGTCCGACCCGGGAAGCCACTTCACCGGCCAGGTGATGCAGGCCACCCTAAAGGTGCTGGGGATAAGAGCCAAATGGCATGTCGCCTATAACCCTCAGTCCTCAGGCCCCGTAGAACGCCTGAACCGGAGCATAAAGGAAAGGCTGCGCAAGGAGACGGGAGACTCACCGAACAAGTGGGTGGAGGTCTTACCGTTGGTCCTCAGGGAATCCGGGCCAGTCAGTCAAAGAGCACAGGGTACTCACCCCATGAGCTGATGACTGGCCGGATCATGAGAACCCCAGTGCATGTGTTGGCGCCGGTTCTCACTGAAGGGCAGCTTCGAGAGGTGAACCGGGACCGCTTCATCAGGAATCTGTTTGAACAGCTTCAACAGATTCACTGGCAGGCGGCCAACAACATGGGAAATCAGCACCGCAGCAATCGGCTGATGCTGGAACCCCGCAGTCACCATGATTGTGCGGTGGGCGACCAGGTGATGGTGAGCAGCTTCGCCCGGGTCGGGGTATTTGAACCACTGTATATGGGACCATACAGCATAGTCAACAAGGCTAGCCCTATGGTCTATGCGGTTCAATTGCTTCGCCGGGTGAAGTGGTATCACATTAATCAGTGTAAATTGTTTGACCCCAAAAGAGGTAAAAAAACAATGGACGAGCAAGGGAAGGGAATCAGGCACTGGGGGGAGAACAGGCCCTGGTGGATTTGGAGGCTCCGGAGGAGGCAGCGGGCCCCGAAGTTCTGCAGCCGGGGATGGTTCACTGCTCCAGTAAGGCTATCCCACCACTGGGTGGAGGTTCCCAGCCCACTAACAGAAGTAGGGAGAAAGGCTCTACCATTAGCAAGGTCCAAGGGGAAGCTGAACCTCCCATGGTGGATCAACTGGGGCTTGCCCAAGAGGTGGAGGAGATAGCATTGCAGCCCATAATGTGGGACTCTGCACCGACAGTAAGGAGGAGTGACAGAGTGCCACAGCGCAGGGCGCCGTGGTCCCCTGTTTACTTAGCTCCCCGCCCCAGACCGAGAAGGCGAAAGATAACAGGGAGGGTGCTCTGTTGCGCTAGCAAGGGTCTCCCACTGATTATCCGGGGCTCGGGAGGGCCTTGGAGATCAGCAAAAGACTCATTAAGGGGGACTACACGAGCCCCTCAGGGGAGGGTATCCTCGTCCCCAGGGTACGGTCAGCCGAGTGGTCGACGACGCCTGTACAGTGACAGGATGTAGCCTGGCCACCCGTTTCCCTTCCTGTTTTGTTACTTTGTGTCTTGTGCATATGTGTTTAGGTAAGGCAGTGAAGGTTGGGTACAGCATTTTTGTGTTCGGAACATGTTACGCGGGCCGAGGTCTCTCAAGGCAAGGCCATGTTCTTCTTGTCTTTCAGATGTCAGCACCTCCCTACTGGACGTTAGTGATGCTGGTATCGCTAAGGATCTGCACTGGGCACCGAGGGGACACCGAGGACTCCCTGGTTTTCGGATGCTCCGGGGGCAGAGCGCCAATAGTGACCACAGGAGAAGGGACTCCGGCGGCGGATGGCCGGGTCACCTACTCCCACGAAGGGAGATGGCCTGGGTGGTTGGATCGAACTCCACCAAGTACTCCAACCATAAGGACTTTACCTACGGAGAGGCCTCCATCCCCTGCCCGGAGATCACTGTGGCCACTTCCAGAGTGAGAGTGACAGAAGGTAGGAAGGTATGCCTAACTTGCCAAGGGGACATACCTCTGGGACGGTGGTGGTGGCTCAGAAAGCTCAAGAGGGATGTGGGAGACTGACACTCAGACTGTAAACGTCTGGATAACGATACCTACCAAACCATCATGGGGTCATCTGGCAGGGTCACGGTGTACTGGAAGAAATGGTGGGATTACGACCAAGGAATTTATTTGTGTATGTGGGGATCCACTCGCGTGTGTTCAGAGGGGGTCTCCATTGCTTTCTATAGGTGGTGGCAGGATGTCGGGGATGGGGTGGTATGGGATCGCAGCGGGGAGGCGTGTATGACCCCCAATCCCCGGGTACCAGTAAACGCCACCGAACTTGTAGTTCGGGAAAGAAAACCCCCACCCACGACCAAGCCCACCGTCCCACACGGGTGCCCGACAACAACCAGGGGGCCGGGGAATGGTCTAGTGTTGGTCCCTACCGGTAAACTATTTTATCAGGGGGTACACTACGCGGTGGCATCAGTGATGCTAAATCTGACAGAAGTCCGTCTACCTACATGGTGTTCCCGGGAAACCGAGCTGTTATACCAGGCTCTGCTGCGGGAGATGTTCCGGAAGTTCTATGAACTGGACTTCGGGGACGTCAAAGTGACAGACTTGTATAAACAGTGGGATAGGGCCGAACCGGGCAGGCAGAGGCGTGGCACTTTAAATGACATTTTCACGGGGTTTAACACCGGGACGTCCGCCATAAACAGTTTGGATAACATGCAGCTGGCCCTCCAGATAAATGGGTTGAAGAACCAGCTGCGCAAAGTCCTGGGGGACGAGAATACCGTAGTGGGATCCGCGCTCCACGAAGAGGTGGCAATGACAGTTCACTTAAAGGAGATTATCTCTCAATTGGAGGCACAGGCCAGGGCTGTAAACGCCTTGATTCAGGAAGATAGAAACGCCTCCGATCAAGCCGCCCAAAATGAGGTGTGCGTGCTCTATGGGGTCTGGTTGCTGGGAGAGGGACGGAGTAACCTCGAGGATCTGAGACAGGGACAGGTCCCCTCCTGGATCAGCAACCAGCACTTAGCAGCACTGCACCCTTATGATAATGTTTTGAGTCCTTGCCAACTTCGTGTAGCGTCGGAAGCCTACCCGGTACCGGTGGACTGTGGAAAGTCAAACCATACCATCATGGGTGTGGTGGTCAGGATGCCTGTGATGGGGGCGTCCCTACGACCAGCACCCCTGTACCGAGTGGAAAATGTGGAGTCATTCGTAGAGGGGTGCATGTTCGATTCCAAGAGGTCCCACCTTCTGTCACAATGTGGGAGCACACTGTGACAGGTACAGACCTCTCGGGTTGTCGGAGCAGGGGAGCACAGGGAATCCTGTGCCCCCAGCACTTGAACGCTTTTGCAAGGCCATAATGCGGGTTCAGCACTGCTGGGGCAGAGCCCATCAATTGCACAATGGAGGTAATGACCCATAACCACATGCCTCCACAGGTAGCATATGTCGGCGGTGGGACATATTGTGTCACCACAAGTGTCCAACGGAATGAACACGGACCGGGAAGGTGGTGTCCAATACCGTACAGCAGCTTTTGCTTTAAACCCAGGGCAGAGGTTCAAGTGGCAAACATCAGAATCACACCCATCCCTGAACCTTCCACGATTCACCTCACGGTACAAAACAACCTCAGCAACCTACAACAATATGTCGCCCATTTTGGCTATCCCATTGCCCCACTCCCTGAGAAACTTACAGCCCTCCTCCAGGCAGTGGATTTGTCTCAAAAATATTTTTACACCATGGAGCAGAAAACTGAAATTCTAGCAGGGGAGATTGCCCAGATTAAACCCCCAGCATGGTGGGATTTGGGGATATGGGCAGACATACCTGTGTGGATCCGGGTGGGATCGCATGCCTTAGTAATCGGCCAACTCCTGATTGTAGCAAATCTGCTAGTTACAAGTTGTAAGCTCAGGAGAAAAAGAAAAAGAAGGCAGTTCCTCAGGCTACTAGACAGACAGGAGAGCCATTGCTAAATACTCAAGGCGTGTAAACAAAGCTTGACTGCGACACTTAGGCGGTTTTGTTATTCCCAGGGATGACTGCATTTTCATACATGGCCCCTGGGGAGTTTGCAGGGCAGGTTTCTTTGTTTTACGGTTAAGACTGAAATGAGACTCAATGTACAATTACTGCTGTAACCTTAAGTACATATATGTATATTGCTGTCGTATATTGTAACCTGTTGGATTCTGTGTTTTGTACCGTGTTAAAAGGAATTACGATATATATCGACTGGATCAGTTTGGAATTAAACTGGGGAAAGTTGGGCAATTTAAGAGACCTAGGGTTTTCTCACCACCCTGAACTTTGACACCCTCGAGTGGTGTCTGACTGTGTCAGATGGGGGATTATGTAGGGGAGGACGAAAACCCCCTCATTTTACCCAGAAGGAAAAGGGCTGTGGGATCTGTCTGTGCTGCAATGTGAATTGAAACGGAGACGGTTTGACCTTGGCAGAGCAGTGATTGGACGGGGGAGGACACCGGAGGGCCAATGATGGGACAGAGTCAGCCCGAAGCATGGGGTTTTCAAGCCAATGGGAGAGCACTTGCTCGAAAACTGTGGGACTGACTCATCGCCATTATCGGGCTAGTGTCTTCCCCATGTTTACACTATGGAGGGAAATTATGCAGACCTTCAGAAAACTAGGGAACCCAAAATAACCCAAGGGCCTACACAGTGGCTACAGGAGCTCAACCCAATCAACACCTACTCAAACCTTGAGTAGTTAGGAAAACTGAGTTGGAGGGAAATTATGCCGACCTTCAGAAAACTAGGGAACCCAAAACAACCCAAGGGCCTACACAATGGCTGCAGGAGGCCAACCCAATCAACACCCACTCAAACCTTGAGTAAGTTAACATCAGTGGAAAAAACCCGCAATAATCTAAAACTGCTGCATTCTTCAAAATCACAAAGCCCACCAATGGGAAGGATCGATTTCAGCACGAGAGGCGGACTGGATATCTGGCTATAAAAAGGGGTTTCTGACCCAATGTGTGTGCGTTCTGCTCTTGTGATCCAACAACCAGCAAACCTCTCGACACTGAAGGAAAACCAGTGTTCGAAGACACCGAAGGTAGAAGAAACAAACCACCAGACTGCAGAAGGCACAGTAGTGAGTATAACCTCTGGTCCCCAGAACTCCCAACTCAGTTAGGCCAGGAAAAGTGGGAGGTTGGGCATTGTACTGCTAAACTTGTGTAAAAAATTTCGTTGTGTCCATTTAGTGGGATTTAGGGGGATTGTTTTGTTGGTGTATTGCTGTTTGTTGAGATACACCTTGTCAAATAAATTGGAAGCCTAAGTTCCTCTTGGAACTTTGTCTCAGTTCTATTGTATTACATGTCCTGATCGTGAGTCTTATGTCAGAACAGTGTAAGGGAAGCTAGGAGTGCTCAGGGTACCTCACAGGCCAGGCATAAGCTGTGCGGGAAGAAGCCCAGAGAGAGACACCCAAGGCACAACAACACTCCTCCCGAGAACCCCTGGCAGGACATAAGCAAACAGGAGATGTTAATATAACAGATGAGGTGATAAGAGAGGAAACTAAAATGGAGGAGAGAATTTCCTCACACATTTTGGCAAGGTGAACCTCACCAAACCTTAGGTGCAAGCCCTCACACAGGCAGAGCGCCCAGTGGATGCTGCTGCCCAGTGGACAGCAGGGAAGGACCACAACAGCAGGGTGGAAAAGGCCATCCGGCTTATCTGCTTCACCCGCCAAGTCCGAAAGCTCGACCAGCGGGTGAAGGACTTGGAACAGAGTCTTCATAAATCAGAGGAGCTCTCTGCTATCCGGGCTGCGGTTGGGGACAACCTGCTGGCCGAATTAGCTGAGGAGCAGCAAGGGAAGAGGCAGTTGGAGGAGACCTTCCAAAATAGTCGGGACTATCTTCAGTGTCAGGTCACTGAGGCCAAGGGTAGTGAGGGGTCCCTCCGGGAACAGAACTCTCGGTACACCCAGAAAATTTGGGAACTGGAGAATAAATTAAAAGACGTGCAGGCAGCCGATAAAGTGGCCAGTAGCAGTGAGTTTGCAGATCATGGTCCCTGCCAGGAGAGGATTAAAACTCTCACCCACTCTCTATCCCGGGCAAAGGGGATGGTCGCCCTGATAGGACAGGGGACAAAGGAGAGTATTGTGGGGTAGAGGAGAATCCAAAGGCAAGAGACCACCTCCTGAGGGACCGGTGGTTTGTCCGGTGGGGTACCAGGAGGAGCGGGGCGCGCAGGTAGTAGCATACCCAGGGCTGGGGGCAGGACCAATGTGTCCCGCTCGGCAGCAGGGATGTGAGGCTCCCGCCGAGGGTCAGTTAAGTGCTGGATCAGGCGACCAGGCACTGCCTGCTGCACCGGGTATGGTGGGACAGCCAGAGGTAGAGGGACCAGTGCAGAAAGATCCTGAACCAGGGCGGATGTGCCCGGTCAGGCAGCACAAGTACGGTCCTCTACAGGGAGGTGGCCAAGGTCAGGGAGCGCTGGAGAGCGACTTTATTATTCCCCATGGAGTTCAATCACTCAGGGCCATGGTGGCCCATTTGGCCAAACTCACTTGCAGCGGGGACCCGTCTATCCACTTCATGGAGGTGATGCAGGCAGGAGAAATTAATGTGTGCGACAAGGAAGAGACAGCCAAGCTGCTGCTCTTCTCTCTGGACAGCAAATTGTACCAGGCCCAATCGGCAGAATGCCGGAGGGGGCAGCGCACATTTACTGAGGTCCAGAGGGCCGTCCTTGAGGCTATGGGCTTCGATGACAGCAGTCCTTTCGAACGGGTCGAAAGGACAAGGCAGCTCACAGGGGAAACCCGCAGGGTTTGCGGACAGGCTGTGGGTGGTATACCATGCAGCCTGTGTGGAGCTCCTCGACCGGGCGAATCTTTCGCGGTACAGACTGGCTGCTGGCTGAGGATGCTGGTGGCAAACTGCTTGCCCGGATCAAGGCCAGGGGAGAACTGTGGTTTGATTCCCGGGACCCCAACCTCACCGAGGAAGCAGTGGTCAGGCAACTGGCACTGGTCCAAAGGTCGTGTAAATGAAGTAAAACCCTACTCGATTCCCAAAAGGGAATAACACCAGGAGGGTGGCCACTCGTCTGATAAGGAGGGAGTGTGCTACAGGTGCGGGAAAGCTGGGCATTTTAAAAGGGATTGCAGGAGCCCAGTAAAGAGATATGGGGGGAGAAGTCCTTCAGGAGCCGCCCAGAGTGGGGGAAGTGGAGGGAGCTCCTCACCATCCCTTGACGAGATAGTAGCTGCAGTGAGGACAGCGCTGGAGGGGACTGGAAAGGTAGCCACGGCAACAGGCAGGGAAGCACCAGCAACCCTGCCAGTACAGAGGCCGTGACTAGCCCAGACACAGCCTGCATACCTGTGCCCACGAGAATATGACCCCTGGGGACGACCCTGGGTCAAGATGGAGGTTGAGGGTGTATTGGGTACTTACCTTTTGAACACTGGTGCTTCCAGCACGATAGTCCATTCGGAGGACCCCGCAACCTCACCTCTATCAAACGGGGTGCCGTATCAACTAGTTGGGTTCACAGGAAATGCGAAGGCTGGGTTTTTCTCAGTCCTGCTCGCAGTTCGTTTAGGAGCACTTCAAACACAATGGAAGTGCGTCCTGATGAACTGGGAACAGGTGGGAAAAGGGATCTTGGGAGATGATTTCATCATCACTCGCCAGATCCTAGTAGATTTGAGGAATCACTGTCTATGGGGCACAGTGGGCATGGGAGCAGAGGGAGAAGTCATGGTTATTGATAAGAAACACGGAAAAGGGACTCTGTACAATGAAGCCAAAAGGGGGTTACGACCTGGAGGTTCTGGTTGGTAACACCCCGGCCGAGTACTGGGCCTATGAGCAAGCAAATCTTGCAGCATTTGCCACCCATAAACACGATTGTGGGAGAGTCACAGGAGTGGAGGTTCGAATAGATGGGGATCCCATGTCCCGCCCGCAAAAGCAGTATGGCTTTCCCCGAGAGGCAGAAGCAGACTTGGAGACAGCTTTAAGCTCGCTTGTCGAGCAGGGTGTTTTGAGACCCATAGCCACCCATGTCAACTCCCCGCTTTGGCCGGTTAGGAAACCGGACAATTCTTGGAGGGCTACGGTGGATTATAGGGTGCTCAATAAAAACATCCCAGCTTGTGCTCCCACAGTAGCGGCGGTTGTGGATCTGATAGGGGAAATCCCTGCATCCGCAACCACGTTCACAGTGTTGGACATATCCAACGGGTTCTGGTCTATCCCTGTATGGAGGGAAGACCAGTACAAGTTTGCCTTCACCTTCCAGGAACAGCAGTATACATGAAGCTTCCTCCCACAGGGCTTGCATAATAGTCCCAGCATCTTTCACCAATGCATGACGAACTGCTTAAAAGGCCTCAGCCAATCACACCAGCTGGTCCAGTATGTGGACGACCTGCTGCTGTTCACAGACAGCAGTGAGGAACACGGTCCACTGCTGGCCGAACTGCTGGTCTTACTGAAGGAAGGGGGTTTTAAAGTTAACCCCAAGAAAGCCCAGATAGGTCTAGGTGAAGTAAAATTCCTGGGCCTGACGATAAGGGCAGGAGAAAGGGCCATTGATGAGGCTAGAAGAAAGGCAGTGCAGGAACTCCCTGCCCCTACGAATGTGTTGGGGGTAAGGTCTTTCCTGGGAATCACTGGCTACTGTAGGGACTTCATCGAGGACTATGCAGCCATTGTCGCCCCTCTGCTCAGACTCCTACACAAGGGGGTCGAGTAGGAATAGGGCGAGGGCTGTGAGGCAGCATTTGTCCGTCTTAAGAGAGACCTGCAGGTAGCACAAGCCCGAGGGGCAATTGATGGGGTGGGAGGAATTCTTCCTGGAGGTGGCAGCCAGTGGCGACAGCTTAAGTGCAGTGTTGCTCCAGGAGCGATACGGTCAGGTGAGACCAGTGGTGTACTCCTCCAGGGTCCTCATGGAGGTAGAAAAGGGATACTCCAATTGTGAGAGGCACTTGCTTGCCACCCACTGGACAGTAAAGAGAGCTCAGATCTTTACTGGAGTATCCCCCATTACACTCCTCACCCATCATACCCTGACACAGATGCTGTTGGACGGGAGGATTAAGGACGGGATAGTGAGCAGTGCTAGAATCACTCGCTGGACCCTCCTCCTCTCCCAAATGGCTTTAATGGTCAAGGGCCTCTGCGAGCCCAGGCTCGCAGCAAATTTAATCTATCCAGGGCAGCCGCATTGATGCACTATGGAGGGGGTATGGGACATCAACTTTCGATTTCGGGCAGGGATACACCCCACAGGCCGCGATATCTACGTTGATGGCTCCAGTTCAGTGTCCGCGGGTACAAGACTCACGGGCTGCAGAGTTTGGGATCCCAAGGCAGGGATTGCCTTGGCTCTTAAACTCCCATGCACCCTGAGCGCCTAGCAGGCGGAACTCTCGGCGGTGATGTATGTGGTCACACACCCCGAGGAATTCCCTACCCCATACACGATTTGCTCGGACAGCATGTTCACTTGCAATTCGTGTACAGAGTATCTGGCGATTTGGTCATGCTGGGGGTACACCTCTGCGGATGGGAAGCCCCTTGTGACCAAACTCCTGCTGGAAAAGATCGTGGCTGCAGTGGGAGAAACCGGGGATGTATATATCCATAAGGTAAAGGCCCACTCCAAAACTGAGCCATGGGGGGAAGGTAACCAGCAGGTAGACCTGCTGGCAAGGGAAGATGCTCGTACAGGTCACCCATGGGACCCATACGAGGCAGGCAGGATAGCAGCAGCAAGAAGCAAGCCAGGGACACAAGGGAGCATAGGGGCGGCTGCGGTCCCGGACCTTAAAGTAGTCCAGATGCAGGATCCGTTCCTGAAGGCTGCCTTGGCTGCTATCAAAAACAGGGAAAAGACTGAGGGCCTGTACAGTGCTGCAGATATTGCTGTGCGGGAAGGCATGTTGTTTAAAGGGGACAAATGGGTAGTGCTGCCACAACACCAGAGGGAATTCCTTCAGCTGGCCCATGAGGGTCCAGGTGCGGGACACCCCGGGCTGGAATCTACCTGGCAACGGGTAGAAAAGGCAGGGTGGTGGCCAAGCCTCCGGGAAGACGTCCGCGACTTCTGTGCGGGCTGTCTGGTTTGCGCTGCAAACAACCCAGACCCTCAGAAAAGGAAGGTGTCTATGGGACACGCCAGGTGGGTAGAGGGACCATTGCAGTCGATCCAGATCGACTACATCGGACCCCTACCGGCCGCCCAGGGAGGTTATAAATACTGCCTTGTCCTGGTGGATATGTTTTCCAAGTGGGTGGAAGCCTTCCCTTGCCGAACAGCTACCGCATTGGGGACTGCAAAAATCCTGGTGAGGGAGGTGTTCTCTCAGTGGGGTCTACCTCAAATCGTGGAGTCCGACCCGGGAAGCCACTTCACCGGCCAGGTGATGCAGGCCACCCTAAAGGTGCTGGGGATAAGAGCCAAATGGCATGTCGCCTATAACCCTCAGTCCTCAGGCCCCGTAGAACGCCTGAACCGGAGCATAAAGGAAAGGCTGCGCAAGGAGACGGGAGACTCACCGAACAAGTGGGTGGAGGTCTTACCGTTGGTCCTCAGGGAATCCGGGCCAGTCAGTCAAAGAGCACAGGGTACTCACCCCATGAGCTGATGACTGGCCGGATCATGAGAACCCCAGTGCATGTGTTGGCGCCGGTTCTCACTGAAGGGCAGCTTCGAGAGGTGAACCGGGACCGCTTCATCAGGAATCTGCTTGAACAGCTTCAACAGATTCACTGGCAGGCTGCTAGTAACATGGGAAATCAGCACCGCAGCAATCGGCTGATGCTGGAACCCCGCAGTCACCATGATTGTGTGGTGGGCGACCAGGTGATGGTGAGCAGCTTCGCCCGGGTCGGGGTATTTGAACCACAGTATATGGGACCATACAGCATAGTCAACAAGGCTAGCCCTATGGTCTATGCGGTTCAATTGCTTCGCCGGGTGAAGTGGTATCACATTAATCAGTGTAAATTGTTTGACCCCAAAAGAGGTAAAAAAACAATGGACGAGCAAGGGAAGGGAATCAGGCACTGGGGGAAGAACAGGCCCTGGTGGATTTGGAGGCTCCGGAGGAGGCAGCGGGCCCCGAAGTTCTGCAGCCAGGGATGGTTCACTGCTCCAGTAAGGCTATCCCACCACTGGGTGGAGGTTCCCAGCCCACTAACAGAAGTAGGGAGAAAGGCTCTACCATTAGCAAGGTCCAAGGGGAAGCTGAACCTCCCATGGTGGATCAACTGGGGCTTGCCCAAGAGGTGGAGGAGATGGCATTGCAGCCCATAACGTGGGACTCTGCACCGACAGTAAGGAGGAGTGACAGAGTGCCACAGCGCAGGGCGCCGTGGTCCCCTGTTTACTTAGCTCCCCGCCCCAGACCGAGAAGGCGAAAGATAACAGGGAGGGTGCTCTGTTGCGCTAGCAAGGGTCTCCCACTGATTATCCGGGGCTCGGGAGGGCCTTGGAGATCAGCAAAAGACTCATTAAGGGGGACTACACGAGCCCCTCAGGGGAGGGTATCCTCGTCCCCAGGGTACGGTCAGCCAAGTGGTTGACGACGCCTGTACAGTGACAGGATGTAGCCTGGCCACCCGGGGATGGGTGGCGGTGTATATATTTTCCCTTCCTGTTTTGTTACTTTGTGTCTTGTGCATATGTGTTTAGGTAAGGCAGTGAAGGTTGGGTACAGCATTTTTGTGTTCGGAACATGTTACGCGGGCCGAGGTCTCTCAAGGCAAGGCCATGTTCTTCTTGTCTTTCAGATGTCAGCACCTCCCTACTGGACGTTAGTGATGCTGGTATCGCTAAGGATCTGCACTAGGCACCGAGGGGACACCGAGGACTCCCTGGTTTTCGGATGCTCCGGGGGCAGAGCGCCAATAGTGACCACAGGAGAAGGGACTCCGGCGGCGGATGGCCGGGTCACCTACTCCCACGAAGGGAGATGGCCTGGGTGGTTTGGATCGAACTCCACCAAGTACTCCAACCATAAGGACTTTACCTACGGAGAGGCCTCCATCCCCTGCCCGGAGATCACTGTGGCCACTTCCAGAGTGAGAGTGACAGAAGGTAGGAAGGTATGCCTAACTTGCCAAGGGGACATACCTCTGGGACGGTGGTGGTGGCTCAGAAAGCTCAAGAGGGATGTGGGAGACTGACACTCAGACTGGAAACGTCTGGATAACGATACCTACCAAACCATCATGGGGTCATCTGGCAGGGTCACGGTGTACTCGAAGAAATGGTGGGATTACGACCAAGGAATTTATTTGTGTATGTGGGGATCCACTCGCGTGTGTTCAGAGGGGGTCTCCATTGCTTTCTATAGGTGGTGGCAGGATGTCGGGGATGGGGTGGTATGGGATCGCAGCGGGGAGGCGTGTATGACCCCCAATCCCCGGGTACCAGTAAACGCCACCGAACTTGTAGTTCGGGAAAGAAAACCCCCACCCACGACCAAGCCCACCGTCCCACACGGGTGCCCGACAACAACCAGGGGGCCGGGGAATGGTCTAGTGTTGGTCCCTACCGGTAAACTATTTTATCAGGGGGTACACTACGCGGTGGCATCAGTGATGCTAAATCTGACAGAAGTCCGTCTACCTACATGGTGTTCCCGGGAAACCGAGCTGTTATACCAGGCTCTGCTGCGGGAGATGTTCCGGAAGTTCTATGAACTGGACTTCGGGGACGTCAAAGTGACAGACTTGTATAAACAGTGGGATAGGGCCGAACCGGGCAGGCAGAGGCGTGGCACTTTAAATGACATTTTCACGGGGTTTAACACCGGGACGTCCGCCATAAACAGTTTGGATAACATGCAGCTGGCCCTCCAGATAAATGGGTTGAAGAACCAGCTGCGCAAAGTCCTGGGGGACGAGAATACCGTAGTGGGATCCGCGCTCCACGAAGAGGTGGCAATGACAGTTCACTTAAAGGAGATTATCTCTCAATTGGAGGCACAGGCCAGGGCTGTAAACGCCTTGATTCAGGAAGATAGAAACGCCTCCGATCAAGCCGCCCAAAATGAGGTGTGCGTGCTCTATGGGGTCTGGTTGCTGGGAGAGGGACGGAGTAACCTCGAGGATCTGAGACAGGGACAGGTCCCCTCCTGGATCAGCAACCAGCACTTAGCAGCACTGCACCCTTATGATAATGTTTTGAGTCCTTGCCAACTTCGTGTAGCGTTGGAAGCCTACCCGGTACCGGTGGACTGTGGAAAGTCAAACCATACCATCATGGGTGTGGTGGTCAGGATGCCTGTGATGGGGGCGTCCCTACGACCAGCACCCCTGTACCGAGTGGAAAATGTGGAGTCATTCGTAGAGGGGTGCATGTTCGATTCCAAGAGGTCCCACCTTCTGTCACAATGTGGGAGCACACTGTGACAGGTACAGACCTCTCGGGTTGTCGGAGCAGGGGAGCACAGGGAATCCTGTGCCCCCAGCACTTGAACGCTTTTGCAAGGCCATAATGCGGGTTCAGCACTGCTGGGGCAGAGCCCATCAATTGCACAATGGAGGTAATGGCCCATAACCACATGCCTCCACAGGTAGCATATGTAGGCGGTGGGACATATTGTGTCACCACAAGTGTCCAACGGAATGAACACGGACCGGGAAGGTGGTGTCCAATACCGTACAGCAGCTTTTGCTTTAAACCCAGGGCAGAGGTTCAAGTGGCAAACATCAGAATCACACCCATCCCTGAACCTTCCACGATTCACCTCACGGTACAAAACAACCTCAGCAACCTACAACAATATGTCGCCCATTTTGGCTATCCCATTGCCCCACTCCCTGAGAAACTTACAGCCCTCCTCCAGGCAGTGGATTTGTCTCAAAAATATTTTTACACCATGGAGCAGAAAACTGAAATTCTAGCAGGGGAGATTGCCCAGATTAAACCCCCAGCATGGTGGGATTTGAGGATATGGGCAGACATACCTGTATGGATCCGGGTGGGATCGCATGCCTTAGTAATCGGCCAACTCCTGATTGTAGCAAATCTGCTAGTTACAAGTTGTAAGCTCAGGAGAAAAAGAAAAAGAAGGCAGTTCCTCAGGCTACTAGACAGACAGGAGAGCCATTGCTAAATACTCAAGGCGTGTAAACAAAGCTTGACTGCGACACTTAGGCGGTTTTGTTATTCCCAGGGATGACTGCATTTTCATACATGGCCCCTGGGGAGTTTGCAGGGCAGGTTTCTTTGTTTTACGGTTAAGACTGAAATGAGACTCAATGTAAAATTACTGCTGTAACCTTAAGTACATATATGTATATTGCTGTCGTATATTGTAACCTGTTGGATTCTGTGTTTTGTACCGCGTTAAAAGGAATTACGATATATATCGACTGGATCAGTTTGGAATTAAACTGGGGAAAGTTGGGCAATTTAAGAGACCTAGGGTTTTCTCACCACCCTGAACTTTGACACACTCGAGTGGTGTCTGACTGTGTCAGATGGGGGAATATGTAGGGGAGGACGAAAACCCCCTCATTTTACCCAGAAGGAAAAGAGCTGTGGGATCTGTCTGTGCTGTGAATTGAAACGGAGACGGTTTGACCTTGGCAGAGCAGTGATTGGACGGGGGAGGACACCGGAGGGCCAATGATGGGACAGAGTCAGCTCGAAGCATGGGGTTTTCAAGCCAATGGGAGAGCACTTGCTCGAAAACTGTGGGACTGACTCATCGCCATTATCGGGCTAGTGTCTTCCCCATGTTTACACTATGGAGGGAAATTATGCAGACCTTCAGAAAACTAGGGAACCCAAAACAAACCAAGGGCCTACACAATGGCTATAGGAGGCCAACCCAATCAACACCTACTCAAACCTTGAGTAGGTTCGGAAAACTGAGTTGGAGGGAAATTATGCAGACCTTCAGAAAACTAGGGAACCCAAAACAACCCAAGGGCCTACACAATGGCTGCAGGAGGCCAACCCAATCAACACCCACTCAAACCTTGAGTAGGTTAACATCAGTGGAAAAAACCCGCAATAATCTAAATCTGCTGCATTTTTCAAAATCACAAAGCCCACCAATGGGAAGGATCGATTTCAGCACGAGAGGCAGACTGGATATCTGGCTATAAAAAGTGGTTTCTGATCCAGTGTGTGTGTGTTTTGCTCTCGTGATCCAACAACCAGCAAGCCTCTCGACACTGAAGGAAAACCAGTGTCCGAAGATGTCGAAGATAGAAGAAACAAACCACCAGACTGCAGAAGGCACAGTAGTGAGTATAACCTCTGGTCCCCAGAACTCCCAACTCAGTTAGGCCAGGAAAAGTGGGAGGTTGGGCATTGTACTGCTAAACTTGTGTAAAAATTTCCATTGTGTCCGTTTAATGGGATTTAGGGGGATTGTTTTGTTGGTGTATTGCTGTTTGTTGAGATACACCTTGTCAAATAAATTGGAAGCCTAAGTTCCTCTTTGAATCACCTTGTCTCAGTTCTATTGTATTACATGTCCTGATCGTGAGTCTTATGTCAGAACAGTGTAAGGGAAGCTAGGAGCGCCTCAAAAACACTCAACTGTGTGTCACAGGCTAGGGAAGAAGGGGTTTGGATTGTTTGACACTCACAGGTGCCTCACAGGCTAGGCATAAGCTGTGGGGACGCACGAGTCTCAAAACCCCCTTCATAAGCTGTGGACACAGTCTCTCCAGGGGTGCTCTTGCAGCACTCAGGGTACCTCACAGGCCAGGCATAAGCTGTGAGGGCAGAAGCCCAGAAAGAGACACCCAAGGCACAACAACACTCCCTGAGAACCCCTTACACCATTTGATTCTGGTTTGAACGGGGCAGATGTGACATGTTTGATCCTGTTACGGGTCATGAACTCTTTGAACTCGGCACTGGTAAAACATGGCCGGTTGTCGCTCACAAGGACATCAAGTAGTCCATGCGTGGCAAACATGGCTCGCAGGCTTTCAGTGGTGGCAGCCGATGTGCTTGCCGACATTATCTCACATTCAATCCATTTGGAGTACACGTCTACAACCACAAGGAACATTTTACCCCAAAATGGACCCTGGACAACGGTTTGGAGGGCCAAGACCATAAACTTAGTGACACCTCCCTGGATGCATTGCTTAACTGCGAGCATCTGTTACAACTGTGCACGCAGGACTCTAAGTCCGCATCGATACCGGGCCACCACACGTGGGATCTGGCTATCACTTTCATCATTGGAATGCCTGGGTGGGTACTGTGGAGGTCACTGATGAAAGTATCTCTGCCCTTCTTGGGAACCATTACTCGATTGCCCCACAGAAGGCAGTCAGCCTGTATAGACATTTCATCTTTGCGCCACTGGTATGGCTTTATCTCTTCCTGCAATTCCACTGGGACACTGGACCAGCTCCCGTGAAGCACACAATTTTTTACCAGGGACAGTAAAGGGTCCTGGCTCGTCCAGGCTCTAATCTGTCGGGCTGTGATGGGAGATTGCTCACTCTTGAATGCTTTCAGAACCATGACTAAATCTGCGGGCTGCGCCATTTCCACCCCAATGGTGGGCAATGGCAGTCTACTGAGAGCATCGGCACAGTTTTCTGTATCTGGCCTGTGGCGGATGGCTTAGTTGTAGGCGGACAACGTGAGCGCCCATCTCTGGATGCGGGCCGATGCATTCGTATTTATCCCCTTACTCTCGGAAAACAGGGATATTAGTGGCTTATGGTCCATTTCCAATTCAAATTTTAGCCCAAACAGATATTGATGCATTTTCTTTACCTATAGATGCACACTAACGCTTCTTTTTCAATCATGCTGTAGGCTCTCTCAGCCTTCGACAGACTTCTGGATGCATAAGCAACCGATTGCAATTTCCCAGATTCATTAGCTTGTTGCAATATACACCCGACGCCATACAACGACGCATCACATGCTAGTACCAAACGCTTACATGGATCATACAACACAAGCAATTTGTTTGAGCATAACAATTTTCTAGCTTTTACAAAGGCATTTTCTTGGCTTTTGCCCCATACCCATTCATCTCCTTTATGCAGTAAGGCATGCAGTGGTTCTAACAGTGTGCTGAGGCCCGGTAAGTAGTTACCAAAGTAGTTCAGGACTCCTAGAAACGACCACAGCTACGTCACGTTCTGTGACCTCGGTGTGTTCTCGATTGCCTCCGTCTTTGAATCGGTGGGCCTGATGCCGTCCGCCGCGATTCTGCTCCCCAGGAACTCCACTTCAGGCACCAGGAAAACACACTTCGAGCGTTTCAACCAGAACCCCAGGTGGTTGAGTCGACGAAGAACCTCCTCCAGGTTCTGCAGATGCTCGACTGTGTCCCGACCTGTAACCAAGATGTCGTCCTGGAAGACCGTGCACAGGACCGACTTCAGTAAGCTTTCCATGTTTCTCTGGAATATTGCCGCAGCTGATCAAATTCTAAACGGGCATCTGTTATAAATGAAGAGACCTTTGTGCGTGTTGATGCAGGTGAGATCCTTCAATGATTCCTCCAGCTCCTGCGTCATGTAGGCCAAGGTCAAGTCCAGTTTCGTGAACGTCTTTCCTCCCGCCAGCGTAGCAAAAAGTTCGTCAGATTTTGGTCGTGGGTATTGATCCTGCAGGGAGAAACGATTGATAGTTTCTTTGTAATCACCACAGATTCTGATGGTGCCGTCTCCCTTAAGGACTGGAACAATCGGACTGGCCCACTCGTTGAATTCGATCGGCGAAATGATGCCCTCTCGTTACAGCCGGTCCAGCTCGATCTCTACCCTTTCTCTCATCATGTACGGTACTGCTCTCGCCTTGTGATGGATGGGTTGCGCCTCCGGAATTAGGTGGATCTGCACTTTTGCTCCTTGGAACTTCCCGATGCTTGGTTCGAACAGCGAAGGGAACTTGTTTAAAACCTGGGCACAGGAAGTGTCGACAGTGGAGGAGAGCGCTCGGACATCATCCCAGTTCCAACGTATCTTTCCCAGCCAGCTCCTGCCGAGCAGTGTGGAATTATTGACTGGCACCATCCAGAGTGATAGCTTATGCACCGCTCCATCATAGGAGACCTTTACAGTAGCATGGCCGATTACAGGAATGGGAGTCAAGACTGGCCTTGAGGCCTTGCTGCACCACAATCTTTCGAAAGTCTTTTTGCTCATGATGGACTGGCTTGCACCCGTGTCCAGCTCCATTGACACCGGGAGTCCATTTAATTCAACCTTCAGCTTTATCGGGGGACACTTTGTGGTAAATGTGTGTACCCCATATACCTCTGCCTCCTCGGTCTGAGGCTCTAGTTTATCGTGAACCGCCGTGGATCTGTCCTCCTCTGCAACATGGTGGTTTGCAGGATTAACAGAGTTTGCAGCTCACCTGTACATACGTTGGAGGTGTCCCATTGTTCCACAGCCCTTGCAAACATACCCTTTGAAGCGGCATGAATGGAAACGATGATCACCCCGGCAGCAACAAGCGCCAACAAAATGTTAATGGCCTTGCATTCATCACCCTTGATGGTGGACTGTAGGACATCTGCGGATGTGCAGCTGCAGGCATGTGGGGCCTGCCCTGTATGTTGCAATTTGAAAACAATATCACTTTGTTCACAGTACTTTTAGCAGCACTCGTGTGCCGAGAGATTTGCTTAGTATTGTCACTGGTGGCAATGAATGCCTGGGCTATCTCAAGGTTGGGGTTGCTACAATCAAATGTTTGTCAAGTATCACTTCATGGCCAATGCCAAGTACGAAAAAGTCTCTGAGAATGTGCCCCAAATGTCCTTCAAATTCGCAATGTCCTGCAAGGCGTCTGAGGTCGGCGACATAACTCGCCACTTCCTGGCCTTCAGACCTTTTGTAGGTGTAGAACCAGTACTTCGCCTTCAGAATGCTTTGCTTCGGGTTCAGATGCTCCCGGAGCAGTGTCTTATGATTTCTCTTTGGGTTTCGCTGGAGCAAGCAGATTTTTCATGAGGCCATACGTTGGTGCCCCGCAGACGGTGAGGAGAATCGCCCTTTGTTTGGCAGCATTTGCTTCTCTTTCCAGTTTCATTGGCCATGAAGTATTGGTTGAGTCACTGCTTGAAGGTTTCCCAATGAACTCCCTCTGAGAATTTCTCCAGGATGCCCACTGTTCTCTGCATCGTTGGATTCGTCATCTGTATCTCGTCGCCAGTTGTTGTATATGAATAAAGAGTCTGACTGGATACAATGATCTCAAAGTAAAGTGGGACCTTAGTCTTTTATTGCAGGTCTCCAGAGTGCCTCTCCAGCCTGTGAGGCCTCCTTAAGTACCTGTGCTCCCAAGGGATTATGGGATCCCTTGGGACTCCAGGTGATGAGCCCTCTGGTGGCTGTACAAGGTTTACATACAAAATAATAACTATCACGTACGACCTACCTGTTTGTACAGTCAGGGCCTTTCCATCTTTTACGGCATTGCCTTTTTGGATTACTTGTCACCAAAATGGAATAAACATGTTCAGGTTCTATTAGTTAGCCAATCATCAACAGTGCCCGACAGTGGCTCAGATATTGGAACATTGAATCTACCACAAAGCGTTGACTAGGTTCTGAACTTCCACCAACTTCCAAATGGAGCTCCTCACAAACAGCATAGCGAACAGCAGAGCTTTACCAGCAACTAATACAAAAGCAAAATACTGCAGATGTTGGAATCTGAAATAAAGGATCACAGATCTGAAATGCTAACTCTGTCCCTCACCGCAGATGCTGCTTAATAATATGTCTCTACTTATCTGTAGAATAACTCCATGAGGCCTAGTGCTTTGCTTGAACTGCTGTGACCTTAGTCTCTTTATTGTCTGCAGAGTGTCTTCACCGTGTGGTGACCAGCCTTTTATATAGCAACAGCAGCCGGCTGAGGGCATCGGCACAATTCTCAGTGCCTGGCCTGTGGCAGATCATATAAGCGTAGGCCGACAGTGTTAGTGCCCATCTTTGGATTCGCGACGAAGCATTGGCGTTTATGCCTTTGCTTTCCGAAAACAGTGAGATTAGGGGTTCAGTTTCTAACTCGAGCCTGAGTCCGAACAAATACTGGTGCATTTTTTTACCCTTAGACACAGGCCAAAGCCTCCTTTTCGAACATACTGTAGGCTCTTTCGGCCTTGGATAGACCTCTAGATGCACATGCCAATGGTTGGAGTTTGCCCACTACATTTGCTTGCTGTAAAACACACCCGACACCGTACGATGACGCGTCACATGCTAAAACTAGACGATTACCTGGGTCATACAATACAAGCAACTTGTTCGAACACAGCAAGTTTTTGGCCTTTTTGAAGGCGGCCTCTTGATTTTGACCCCAAACCCAGTCGTCCCCCTTGTGTAGCAACTTGTGCAACGGTTCGAGCAAGGTGCTCAACCCTGGAAGAAAGTTACCGAAATAGTTTCGTGGTCTGGGTACATTCTTGATGGCCTCTGTCTTCGAGTCCGTGGGCCTGATGCCTTCTGCTGCAATCTTCCTCCCCAGGAATTCTACCTCTGGCGCCAGGAAGATACACTTGGATAGTTTCAGCCTGAGTCCGACTCTGTTTAGTTGACTTAAAACCTCTTGCAGGTTGTGCAGGTGTTCGGTGGGGTTGCAACCAGTGATTAGGATGTCATCCTGAAATACAACGGTGCGTGGAACCGATTTTAACAGTCTCTTCATGTTCCTTTGGAAGATGGCTGCAGCCGAGCGGATCCCGAATGGGCACCTGTGATACAAAAACAGTCCCTTGTGTGTGTTAATGCACGTTAATTTTTTCGATGACTCAGCCAGCTCCTGGGTCATGTAAGCTGTTAGATCCAGCTTGGTGAATGCCTTTCCCCCTGCTAATGTCGCAAAGAGATCATCGGCTTTGGGTAGCGGGTACTGGTCCTGTAACGAAACTCGGTTGATCATTAACTTGCAGTTGCCGTAGATTCTGACCGTGCCATCGCTCTTTAGTACTGGAACAATCGGGCTGGCCCACTCGTTGAATTCGACAGGTGATGTGATTCCCTCGCATTGAAGTCTGTCCAATTCGATCTCCACTTTCTCCCTCATCATGTAATGGACTGCTTGAGCCTTGTGATGAACAGGCCGTGCCTCGGGGACCAAATGGATCTGCACTTTGGCGCCTGTGAAGTTACCGATGCCTGGTTCAAATAAGGATGGGAACTTGCTCAGCACTTGAGCACAGAAAGCATCTTCTACTGAAGATAGTGCTTTGATATCTTCCCAGTTCCACCGAATCTTCCCCATCCAGCTTCTGCCAAGCAGCATTGGCCAGTCGCCTGGTACAACCCACAGTGACAATTCGTGTATCTCATAGAATACTTTTAATTTCGCACTGCCGATAACTGAGATCAGTTCCTTGGTGTAAGTGCGCAGCTTTGTCTGAATCGGGCTCAGCTTGGGTCTTTGTTCTTTGTTGCCCCACAGCCTCTCAAATGCCTTCTGGCTCATAAATGTGTCCAACTCCATGGAAACAGGAATGTCATTTAACATAAGAACATAAGAATTAGGAACAGGAGTAGGCCATCTAGCCCCTCGAGCCTGCTCCGCCATTCAATAAGATCATGGCTGATCTGGCCGTGGACTCAGCTCCACTTACCCGCCCGCTCCCCGTAACCCTTAATTTCCTTATTGGTTAAAAATCTATCTATCTGTGACTTGAATACATTCAATGAGCTAGCCTCAACTGCTTCCTTGGGCAGAGAATTCCACAGATTCACAACCCTCTGGTAGAAGAAATTCCTTCTCAACTCGGTTTTAAATTGGCTCCCCTGTATTTTGAGGCTGTGCCCCCGAGTTCTAGTCTCCCCGACCAGTGGAAACAACCTCTCTGCCTCTATCTTGTCCATCCCTTTCATTATTTTAAATGTTTCTATAAGATCACTCCTCATCCTTCTGAACTCCAACGAGTAAAGACCCAGTCTACTCAATCTATCATCATAAGGTAACCCCCTCATCTCCGGAATCAGCCTAGTGAATCGTCTCTGTACCCCCTCCAAAGCCAGTATATCCTTCCTTAAGTAAGGTGACCAAAACTGCATGCAGTACTCCAGGTGCGGCCTTTCCAATACCCTATCTAGTTGCAGCAGGACCTCCCTGCTTTTGTACTCCATCCCTCTCGCAATGAAGGCCAACATTCCATTCGCCTTCCTGATTACCTGCTGCACCTGCAAACTAACTTTTTGGGATTCATGCACAAGGACCCCCAGGTCCCTCTGCACCACAGCATGTTGTAATTTCTCCCCATTCAAATAATATTCCCTTTTACTGTTTTTTTCCCCCATTTATCTTGACTTTCATCATCATGGGGGGGACTTTTGGTAGTGAAGGTGTGCACCCCGTGCACTGCTTCCTCGGGCTGAGTCGCCTCTCTAGCTTGTACTTTATGATCCTTGCTGGATTGGAAACCTCCTGCCGACTCCTCTGCCAGGTTTTGAGTCACAGTTCTTCTGCACATTCGCTGTGGGTGGCCCTTGGCCGCAGCCTTTGCACACATAGTGTCTGAATCGACACAGACGGGCCCAATGGTAACCCCGCAACGCCAGCATGTTAAACGATTCACATTTACACCCCTTGGCGGACTCTGAGTTGGACGAATTCTTTGATCAGCCATTATTTTCTGTACAGTACTTGCCAGTGAGTTTGGATTCTGGGAGAATCTCAACGTTGAGGTCGTGAACGCCTGGCTTAAGGTGATGGTCTGCTTCATGTCCCGTCCCGTCGCGAAAACTTGCCGCAACACATT
Organism: Pristiophorus japonicus; assembly: GCF_044704955.1. Classification (NCBI taxonomy): domain Eukaryota; kingdom Metazoa; phylum Chordata; class Chondrichthyes; family Pristiophoridae; genus Pristiophorus; species Pristiophorus japonicus. The sequence continues at coordinate 505,047,357 of NC_091977.1, read as the reverse complement.
GTTGAGGAGTTTGCCAAATTCGCATGGTTCTGCGAGCCTTCGTAGGTCTCCGGCATATTCCACTAAATCCTGGCCCTCGGTGTGGCGGTGTGTGTAGAAGCGATGCCTGGCCAGCGAAACCCGAGTAAAGGTTTCACCCTCTGTAAACTTTTCTAAACTACCAACGGCAGCCATCTCTGCGTGTAAGTCCGTGATCTTTACTCATTGCCAGTTAATATGTCTCTATTTATCTGTAGAATAACTCCACGAGGCCGAGTGCTGTGCTTGAACTGCTGTGACCTTAGTCTCTTTATTGTCTGCAGAGTGCCTTCACCGTGTGGTGACCAGCCTTTTATACAGCTCCTGCCTGGACCTCCCACAGTTGCATCCTCTCGTGGTATCAGCATTGTATATACACAGCGTGTACATAGATGACACTTAACCTGCTGAGATTTCAAACATTTTATTTTACCAGTAGCTACTTGGCTTTCTGCAACCCAATCACGATCGAAAGTGAGTCATGGAAATATGAGTATGTGCTCTCATATTTGGCCTTGAGGTAATTCCTTTCAGCAACGGTCATCCCAAGTGGATAAGGGAAGCAAAAAAGAGTCTGAACTACAATATCCTGGTGGTGTTTGCACGTACAACATAAGGAAATAGTTCACGTGAAGTAGAGATTCAGTAACTGAAGTTAATGGTTTGAGAATTAACTTCTTGGTCTATTTAACATAATAATTTATTTATGTAAATATCTTGTGAGTTTCTGTTACATTTCAGCCTTCAGTTATCACACTTTGTATTTCTCATTTTCAAACAACTATATGATTCCCTTTTAACATTTACACCTAACATTGTCATCTTTTCCTGTGCCGAGGTTAATTATTTTAATCTCCACTTCACAGGCAAAGATGACAATAAGTACTGAGTATTTACAGCTGCTTTCTTACCTGCTTGTGTGAAAGGGTTTGTTCACAGTAAGTCTGCTGAGAGGTTACTTTGCACAATTTGAAAGTCTCATCTACACTGTGGAGCTCTGATCTATCAGATCAGGATGAGTGGCGCTTACCTGGACCTCAAATGGGGACCAAGGTGACCAGCAGCAGCAGGAGCAACAACACCAGCTGCAGCACCAGCAGATCATCATCAACATAGAGAGTCCCTCGAAATCGAGGAACACTTGCTTCCACTCTAAAGGGGAGTTCTCAAGTGGCTGTACAGTCCAATATGGTAATTACAGTCTCTGTCACAGGTGGGACAGACAGTGGTTGAAGGAAAGGGTGGGTGGGGAGCCTGGTTTGCCGCACGCTCCTTCCGTTGTCTGCGTTTGATTTCTGCATGCATTCGGCAATGAGACTCGAGGTGCTCAGCGCCCTCCCGGATGCTCTGCCTCCACTTTGAACGGTCTTGGGTCAGGGATTCCCAGGTGCTGGTGGGGATGTTGCACTTTATCAAGGAGGCTTTGAGGGTGTCCTTGAAACGTTTCCTCTGCCCACCTGCCCGCCGTGTCGGAGTTCCGAGTAGAACGCTTGCTTAGTGAATCTCGTGTTGGACATGTGGATGATGTGGCCCAGCCAACGGAGCGGGTCGCGTGTGATCAGTGCTTCGATGCTGGGGATGTTGGCCTGAACGAGAACACTGACGTTGTTACATCTATCCTCCCAGTGGATTTGCAGGATCTTGTGGAGGCAGCACTGGTGATACTTCTCCAGTGCTTTGAGGTGTCTACTGTATATAGTCCATGTCTCTGAGCCATATAGGAGGGTGGGTATCACTACTGCCCTGTAGACCATAAGTTTGGTGCAAGATTTGAGGTCCTGGTCTTCAAACAATCTCTTCCTCAGGCGACCGAAGGCTGTGTTGGCACAATGGAGGCGGTGTTGGACCTCATCATCGATGTCTGCCCTTGCTGATAGTAGGCTCCCGAGGTATGGAAAATGGTCCACATTATCCAAGGCCGTGCCGTGGATTTTGATGACTGGGGAGCAGTGCTGTGTGACGAGGTCAGGTTGCTGGAGGACCTTTGTCTTACGGATGTTTAGTTTAAGGCCCTTGCTTTTGTACACCGTGGTGAAGATGTTGACAATGGCTTGGAGTTCGGCCTCTGAATGTGTGCAGATGCAAGCGTCGTCTGCGTACTGTAGTTGACCGAGGATGGGACAACCTTGGATCTAGCCTGGAGGCGACGAAGTTTGAATAGGTTCCCATTGGTTCTATAGTTTAGTTCCACTCCAGCGGGAAGCTTGTTGAGAGTAATTGCAGCAAGGAATATCGAGAAGAGCATTGGTGCGATGATGCAGCCCTGCTTGACCCCGGTCCGGATGTGGATTGGGTCTGTGGTTGATCCGTTGGTCAGGATCACGGCTTGCATGTCATTGTGGAGCAGGCGAAGGATGGTGACAAACCTTTGGGGGTAGCCGAATTGAAGGAGGATACTCCATAGTCCCTCACGGTTAACAGTGTCAAAGGCCATGTACAAAGGTTCCCTGCATTTCTCTTGTAATTGTCGTGTGGTGAAGATCATGTCCGTTGTACCACTTGGTAGACAGAATCTGCATTGAGACTCAGGGAGGAGCTCTTCAGCCACCAGCAGAAGCCTGCTGCTCACAGACCTACAGCTCCACAGGTGAGAGGGGATTAGTAGAAAGATGCAGCTCGAAGGAGGCCATACCTGGCACATATTGTCTACAGGCAGAGGATAAGCTTCCTCGTGGGAACACCAATGTCTTAGGAGGCTCAGGCTATTGTGTCAGGTGGTGACAGACATTTGCAGGCTGCTGGAACAAGATCTGCTGCCAACTGGATCTGCTGGCCACACTTTACCAGTGGCTGTCAAAGTCACCACCGCCCTCAACTTCTTTGCCTCTCGATCCTTGCAGGGATCTGCAGGGAAACATGTGCAGGATCTCACAGTCAGTGGTATAATGCACAAATGCATAAGACAAGTGACTGATGGCTTGTTTGCCAGGGCCTCCAATTATGTACACTTGGGCTACAATGACATCAGTCAGAATGAGCTGGTACTTGGGTTTGCAGCTCTGGCTGGCTTTCCACAGGTGCAGAACGTCATCGACTGTACACGTGTAGCAATTAAGGCACCTTCAGATCACCCAGAAGTATTTATCAACCCAAGGGCTTCCACTCCATCAATGTGTAGCTGGTGTGCAACTACAAAAAGATCTTTATGCAGGTGTGCGCAATATTCCCTGGCAGCTGCCATGATGCTTTAGTCCTGCGGCAGTCCACCTTCCCTAATCTCTTCACACTTCAATGCAGAGTTACTGGCTGAGTGCTCGGAGACAAGAGATGCCTACTGATGTCCTGGGGTAACATTTGTTAATGCAGTTCGGGAGTGTTTAAACTAATATGGCAGGGGGATGGGAACCTATGCGGCGAGACAGGGCGAAGTAATATGGAGTCAGAAACAGATGGAAGAAAGTTAAAAAGCAATAGTGGAAGGCCGAGTAGACAAAGGCAAGAAACAAAAAGGGCCACACTACATCATAATTCTAAAAGGACAAAGAGTGTTAAAAAACAAGCCTGAAGGCTTTGTGTCTTAATGCAAGGAGTATCCGTAATAAGGTGGATGAATTAACTGCGCAAATAGATGTTAACAGATATGATGTGATTGGGATTACAGAGACGTGGCTCCAGGATGATCAGGGCTGGGAACTCAACATCCAAGGGTATTCAACATTCAGGAAGGATAGAATAAAAGGAAAAGGAGGTGGGGTAGCATTGCTGGTTAAAGAGGAGATTAATGCAAAAGTTAGGAAGGACATTAGCTTGGATGATGTGGAATCTATATGGGTAGAGCTGCAGAACACCAAAGGGCAAAAAAGGTTAGTGGGAGTTGTGTACAGACCTCCAAACAGTAGTAGTGATGTTGGGGAGGGCATCAAACAGGAAATTAGGGGTGCATGCAATAAAGTTGCAGCAGTTATCATGGGTGACTTTAATATGCATATAGATTGGGCTAACCAAACTGGAAGCAATACGGTGGAGGAGGATTTCCTGGAGTGCATAAGGGATGGTTTTCGAGACCAATATGTCGAGGAACCAACGAGGGGGAGGCCATCTTGGACTGGGTGTTGTGTAATGAGAGAGGATTAATTAGCAATCTCATTGTGCAAGGCCCCTTGGTGAAGAGTGACCATAATATGGTGGAATTCTACATTAGGATGGAGAATGGAAGAGTTAATTCAGAGACCATGGTCCAGAACTTAAAGAAGGGTAACTTTGAAGGTATGAGGTGTGAATTGGGTAGGATAGATTGGCGAATGATACTTAAGGGGTTGACAGTGGATGGGCAATGGCAGACATTTAGAGACCGCATGGATGAACTACAACAATTGTACATCCCTGTCTGGTGTAAAAATAAAAAAGGGAAGGTGGCTCAACCGTGGCTATCAAGGGAAATCAGGGATAATATTAAAGCCACGGAAGTGGCATACAAATTGGCCAGGAATAGCAGCGAACCCGGGGACTGGGAAAAATTTAGAACACAGCAGAGGAGGACAAAGCATTTGATTAGGGCAGGGAAAATAGAGTACGAGAGAAAGCTTGCAGGGAACATTAAGACGGACTGCAAAAGCTTCTATAGATACGTAAAGAGAAAAAGGTTAGTAAAGACAAACGTAGGTCCCCTGCAGTCAGAATCAGGGGAAGTCATAACTGGGAACAAAGAAATGGCAGACCAATTGAACAAGTACTTTGGTTCGGTATTCACTAAGGAGGACACAAACAACCTTCCGGATATAAAAGGGGTCAGAGGGTCTAGTAAGAAGGAGGAACTGAGGGAAATCCTTATTGGTCAGGAAATTGTGTTGGGGAAATTGATGGGATTGAAGGCCGATAAATCCCCAGGGCCTGATGGACTGCATCCCAGAGTACTTAAGGAGGTGGCCTTGGAAATAGCGGATGCATTGACAGTCATTTTCAAACATTCCATAGACTCTGGATCAGTTCCTATGGAGTGGAGGGTAGCCAATGTAACCCCACTTTTTAAAAAAGGAGGGAGAGAGAAAACAGGGAATTATAGACCGGTCAGCCTGACATCGGTAGTGGGTAAAATGATGGAATCAATTATTAAGGATGTCATAGCAGCGCATTTGGAAAGAGGTGACATGATAGGTCCAAGTCAGCATGGATTTGTGAAAAGGAAATCATGCTTGACAAATCTTCTGGAATTTTTTGAGGATGTTTCCAGTAGAGTGTATTTGGATTTTCAGAAGGCTTTCGACAAGGTCCCACACAAGAGATTAATGTGCAAAGTTAGAACACATGGGATTGAGGGTAGTGTGCTGACGTGGATTGAGAACTGGTTGGCAGACATGAAGCAAAGAGTAGGAATAAATGAGTATTTTTCAGAATGGCAGGCAGTGACTAGTGGGGTACCGCAAGGTTCTGTGCTGGGGTCCCAGATGTTTACATTGTACATTAATGATTTAGACGAGGGGATTAAATGTAGTATCTCCAAATTTGCGGATGACACTAAGTTGGGTGGCAGTGTGAGCTGTGAGGAGGATGCTATGAGGCTGCAGAGTGACTTGGATAGGTTAGGTCAGTGGGCAAATGCATGGCAGATGAAGTATAATGTCGATAAATGTGAGGTTATCCACTTTAGTGGTAAAAACAGAGAGACAGACTATTATCTGAATGGTGACAGATTAGGAAAAGGGAAGATGCAACGAGACCTGGGTGTCATGGTACATCAGTCATTGAAGGTTGGCATGCAGGTACAGCAGGCGGTTGGCATGTTGGCCTTCATAACGAGGGGATTTGAGTACAGGGGCAGGGAGGTGTTACTACAGTTGTACAGGGCCTTGGTGAGGCCACACCTGGAGTATTGTTTACAGTTTTGGTCTCCTAACTTGAGGAAGGACATTCTTGCTATTGAGGGAGTGCAGCGAAGGTTCACCAGACTGATTTCCAGGATGGCGGGACTGACATATCAAAAAAGACTGGATCAGCTGGGCTTGTATTCACTCGAATTCAGAAGAATGAGAGGGGACCTCATAGAAACGTTTAAAATTCTGACGGGGTTAGACAGGTTAGATGCAGGAAGAATGTTCCCAATGTTGGGGAAGTCCAGAACCAGGGGTCACAGTCTAAGGATAAGGGGTAAGCCATTTAGCACTGAGATGAGGAGAAACTTCTTCACCCAGAGAGTGGTGAACCTGTGGAATTCTCTACCACAGAAAGTTGTTGAGGCCAATTCACTAAATATATACAAAAAGGAGTTAGATGTAGTCCTTACTACTAGGGGATCAAGGGATATGGCGAGAAAGCAGGAATGGGGTACTGAAGTTGCATGTTCAGCCATGAACTCTTTGAATGGCGGTGCAGGCTCGGAGGGCCGAATGGCCTACTCCTGCACCTATTTTCTATGTTTCTATGTTTCTATGTTTCTATGTTTAAAATGTGGCTGATAACACCTCTCATAAATCTGAGGAATGAGGCCTATCAGTGATACAATGAATGCCTTATGACCACCATGTGTGTCATCAAACAAGCCATCAGCATGCTGAAGATGTGCTTCAGGTTCCCAGACTGATCTGGAGGCACCCTACAGTATGCACCAGCCAGGGTCTCAGAATGCGAGCGAGGTTTGGATCTGCAGGAGGAACAAGGCACAGAGCACTGAACCTCTTTGGAGGATTCAGAGGAGGTGGAGGGGGACGAGGAGGAGGATGAGAAAGTAGATGGTGATCAAGCAATGTAACACCAGTGGTGCACAATGTTGCCAGGGATGTCCTCATTATTGCAAGATTCATTTAGGTTCCGCCAGTGCACCCATCTAAAAGCCACTTTTGCCCCCTCCCCCCCAATGCCATTAACACAATGCAGTTCTGCAAACAACTAAATATCCCTTTCACAGCAACCCCCACCCCCTTATTGCTCGGTGTCAATTTATGTCTTCCCATTCATCATCACACAACTGAATTGCCCCACTGTAGTACAGCAAAGTGTTCTACAGAATATTGCCAATTGCCAGCCAGCAAGATTGGAAAGTTGTCGAAAAGAATAATATTCATATGGTTCAAATAGAAAACAGAAACTTAACAATCTGACAATGTGCAAAACACCCATGTTGATACACTTGTACAACTACAAATCTTTACACTTCCTTTTCCTAGCATTTCTATGTGGTGCAACCCCTGTGGCATTGGCAGAGGTAGAGGCAGGCTGCTCAGATCCCTACTTTGACTGTTGAGTTGCTCTTGGCTGCTGTCCTCTGGGTTTGAAGCTTATGAGGGCCCCACCAAAGGTTGCTTCAACTACACCTGTGCAAGGGCAGACTCGGCCATTGGGAGATGAGGTAGCATGAGGGAGACCCTGGCTGGTGCGTACTCTAGGATGCCTCCAGATCTGTCCAGGCACCTGAAGCACATCATCAGCATGCTGATGGCTTGTTTGATGGCACACATGGTGGTCATATGGCATTCATTGTATCACTCTTGGGCCTCATTCCTCAGATTTCTGACTGAGGGAGGGGCAATGGGTGAGAAGTGGGAGCACTTTTAGCCAAGTTCCCACTTCCATGTCCCCTTTTATCATCGTCCCTCTCATGGCCCAGACATGCTTCCTTGCTCGCAATGTTCTGAAGAACACTTTACTGTAGATCAGTGGGGCAATGAACAGTGAAGGCTAGGGTATCACTCATCCTATTTAAGGTGGCATTAATTGTGTGAAAACATTGGTAAACACCTGCATGCGCTCGTGTGATTGCCGCATTTGGTGCTCCATGCAGTTGGCCACTCTTTCCAAGGTAGAAGACATCGGCCCTGAATTCATAGCTGCTACGGGCGCGTACGAGGTGTGCACATGCCCGTAGGGCCCTGCAAGTTCAGGGTTTAGATCACACGCATCTAGAAGTAAAGGGCATCCGCAGTTGGAGAGTTGGGCTATTTACCCAACTTCTGCCCAGCAAAAGCCTTTGAAATTCTCATGACTGTAAGGCCTGCTTTTATCAGCATAAGACTTTTAAAGGACAGAAAAAAACACTTTAAATCCTGTTAAATAAGGTAAGTTTATTTTAAGACAGTTTAAAATATGTAAATTTATTTACGTAAAAAAATGTATCTTTCAAAAAATTACATTTTTGTTTTAAATAATTAATTACATTCCATTTTGATTAATTTTAGAAAGGTAAAAAGACTTGCACTTATATAGTGCCTTTCACGACCACTGGACGTCTCAAAGTGCTTTACAGCCAAGTACTTTTGGAGTGTAGTCACGGTTGTAAAGTGGGAAATGCGGCAGCCTATTTGCACACAAGCAAGCTCCCACAAACAGCCATGTGATAATTGTTATGTATGGAGAAAGAGTCAGACTGAACACTGTGAGCTCAAAGTAAAGTGTGACCGTAGCCTTTTATTGCAGGTCTCCAGAGTGTCTCTCCAACCTGTGAGGCCTTCTTAAACACCTGTGCTCCCAAGGGATTATGGGATCCCTTGGGACTCCAGGGGATGAGCCCTCTGGTGGCTGTACAGAGTAAATACAAGTTTACATATATAACAATACTCCCCTCCAAAGTCAACAGTATAACTATTTACAAGGTGAGTCGATCTGGGGCCTTCTTGTCCTGGTTGATCATCTCGGTGTGAATGCCAGTGTTGGTGAATCATCTGTTGGGCCCTCGCTGGGCTGCTGTGCAACTGGCCTTGCTGGGCTGCCTGGTGGGGTGGGTCCTGCTGGGCTGCTGTTTATGATGGATTCTGCTTCGTGGCCAACCGCGGTACCGATTGCCACTGGTGTGTATGTTGGGGGGGTCAAAGAAGGTAGGGTCAAAGTGGATTGCTCAGGATAGTCCGTGAATCTGAGTTTGATTTGGTCCAAGTGTTTCCGGTGAATGAGTCCATTTGAAAGTTAGACCTGAAACATCCTGCTCCCCTCTTTGGCCACGACAGTGCCGGGAAGCCACTTGGGACCTTGTCCATAATTCAATACAAATTCAGGATCATTGATTTCAATATCGCATGACGCATTTGCATTTGCATTATCATGTTATGTACTTTGTTGAAGTCGCCTGCTCTCTACCTGTGCATGTAGATCAGGGTGAACTAACGAGAGCCTTGTCTTAAGTGCTCTTTTCATGAGCAGTTCAACAGGTGGGATTCCAGTGAGCGAATGGAGTCTCGTGCGGTAGCTAAGCAGAACTCGGGATAGGTGAGTCTGCAGTGAGCCTTCCATTACCCTCTTCAAGTCCTGCTTGATGGTTTGCACTGCTCTCTCTGCCTGACCATTGGACGCTGGCTTAAACGTGGCAGATGTGACATGTTTGATCCCATTATGGGTCATGAATTCTTTGAAATCAGCACTGGTAAAACATGGTCCGTTGTCACTCACCAGGACATTGGGAAGGCCGCGTATGGCAAACATGGCCCGCAGGCTTGCAGTAGTGGCAGCGGACGTGCTAGCCGACATTATAGCACATTCAATTTGGAATACGCATCTACAACCGCAATGAACATTTTACCCAAGAGCTGGCCTGCATAGTCGACATGTACCCTAGACCACGGTTTGGAGGGCCAAGACCATAAACTTAGCGTCGCCTCCCTGGGTGCATTGCTTAACTGCTAACATGCATTACATCCATGTCCGCATCGATACCGGGCCACCACACGTGGGAACTGGCTATCACTTTCATCATTACGATGCCTGAGTGGGTACTGTGGAGGTCACTGATGAAGGTCTGCTGCCCTTCTTGGGAACCACTACTCGTTTGCCCCACAGAAGGCAGTCTGCCTGTATAGACATTTCATCTTTGCGCCGCTGGAACGGTTTTATCTCTTCCTGCATTTCAACTTGGAAACTGGACCAGCTCCCGTGAAGCACACAGCTTTTGACTAGAGATAATAAGGGATCCTGGTTTGTCCAGGTTTTGTTCTGCCGGGCAGTGATGGATGATTGCTCACTCTCAAATGCTTCCATAGCCATGGCTAGATCTGCGGCTGCACCATTTCCACCCCCTAATGAGAGCATCGGCGCAGTTTTCTGTGCCTGGCCTGTGGCGGATGGCGTAGTTGTATGCGACCAACGTGAGTGCCCATCTCTGGATGTGGGCTGATGCATTAGTATTTATCCCCTTACTCTCGGAAAACAGGATATGAGTGGCTTGTGGTCAGTTTCCAATTCGAATTTTAGCCCAAACAGATATTGATGCATTGTCTTTACCCCATAGACTCACGCTAATGCTTCTTTTTCAATCATACTCTCGGCTCTCTCAGCCTTAGATAGACTCCTGGATACATAAACAGTTTCCCAAATCATTAGCTTGTTGCAATACACACCCGATGCCATATGACGACGCATCACATGCTGGTACCAAACGCTTACATGGATCATACAACATAAGCAATTTGTTTGAGCATAGCAATTTTCTCGCTTTTACAAAGGCATTTTCTTGGCTTTTGCCCCATGCCCATTCGTCCCCTTTATGCAGTAAGACGTGCAGTGGTTCTAACAGTGTGCTGAGACCCGGTAAGAAGTTACCAAAGTAGTTCAGGAGTCCTAGAAACAACCGCAGCTCTGTCACATTCTGTGGCCTCAGTGCATTCACGATTGCCTCCGTCTTCGAATCGGTGGGCCTGATGCCATTCGCCGCGATCCTCCTCCCCAAGAACTCCAATTCAGGCACCAGAAAAATGCATTTTGAGCATTTTAACCTGAGCCCCATGTGGTTGAGTCGACTAAGAACCTCCTTTAAGTTCTGCAGGTGCTCGACTGTGTCCCGACCTGCAACAAAGATGTCGTCCTGGAAGACCATGGTGTGTGTGGCCGACTTCAATAAGCTTTCCATGTTTCTCTGGAATATCGCCGCCGCTGATCGAATTCCAAACGGGCATCTGTTATAAATGAAAAGACCTTTGTGTGTGTTGATGCAGGTGAGGCTCTTCGATGATTCTTCCAGTTCCTGCGTCATGAAGGCTGAAGTCAAATCCAGCTTCGTGAATGTCTTTCCTTCTGCCAGCATGGCAAAGAGGTCATCGGCCTTTGGTAGTGGGTATTGGTCCTGCAGGGAGAAACAATTGATAGTTACTTTGTAATCGCCACAGATTCTAATGGTGCCATCTCCCTTGAGGACTGGGACAATAGGACTGGCCCACTCGCTGAACTTGATCGGTAAAATTATGCCCTCTCATTGCAGCTGGTCGAGCTCAATCTTTACCCTTTCTCTCATCATGTACGGTACTGCTCTCACCTTGTGTTCGATGGGTCGCGCCCCCAGAATTAGGTGGATCTGCACTTTTGCTCTGTGGAATTTCCCAATGCCAGGTTCGAACAGCGAAGGGAACTTGTTTAACACCTGGGCACACGAAGTGTCGTCAGCAGGCAATAGTGCTCGGACGTCGTCCCAGTTCCAGCGTATCTTTCCCAGCCAGGTCCTGCTGAGCAGCGTGGGGCCATCGCCCAGTACCACCCAGAGTGGTAGCTTGTGCACTGCTCCATCGTAGGAGACCTTTATGGTAGCACTGCCGATTACGGGAATCAGTTCTTAGTTTTGTGTGAATTGGAGTTAAGACTGGCCTTGAGGCCTTGCTACACCCCAATTTTTTGGAAATATTTTTGCCCATGATGGACTGGCTCATGCCCATGTCCAGCTCCATTGACACCGAGAGTCCATTTAGTTCAACATTCAGCATTATCAGGGGACTCTTTGTGGTGAATGTGTGCAACCCATGTACCTCTGTCTCCTCAGTCTAAGGCTCTGGTTCGTCATGATCTGCCGTGGATCTGTCCTCTTCTGTAACATGATGGTTTGCATGATTAACAGGATTTGCAGCTCACCTGCACATACGTTGGAGGTGTCCCATTGTTCCACAGCCCTTGCAAACGTACCCTTTGAAACGGCATGAATGGAAGCGATGATCATCCCCCTAGTGCCAACAAGGCCTTGCATTCATCACCCTTGATGGTGGACTCTGAGACATCTGTGGACGTGCATCTGCAGGATGTGTGACCTGCTCTGTACGTTGCGATTTGAAAACAACATCACTTTGTTCACAGTATTGTAGCAGCACTTGTGTGCTGAGAGATTTGCTTAGTATTGTCACTGGTGGCAATGAATGCCTGGGCTATCGCTATGGCCTTGCTCAAGGTTGGGGTCTCTACAGTCAAAAGTTTGCGAAGTATGGTTTTGTGGCCAATGCCAAGTATGAAAAAGTCTCTGAGCATGTGCTCCAAATGTCCTTCAAATTCGCAATGTCTTGTAAGGCGTCTTAGCTCGGCGACATAACTCGCCACTTCCTGGCCTTCAGACCTTTTGTAGGTGTAGAACTGGTATCTCGTATCAGAACACTTTCATTTGGGTTCAAATGCTCCTGGACCAGTGTATACAAATCATTGCACGATTTCTCCGTGGGTTTCGCTGGAGTAAGCAGATTTTTCATGAGGCCATACGTTGGTGCCCCACAGACGGTGAGGAGAATCGCCCTTCTTTTGGCAGCGTTCTCTTCTCCATCCAACTCATTGGCTACAAAGTATTGGTTGAGTCGCTCCACAAAGGTTTCCCAATCATCTCCCTCCGGGAATTTCTCCAAGATGCCCACTGTTCTCTGCATCTTTGGGTTCGTTATCTGTATCTCGTCGCCAGTTGTTATGTATGGAGAAAGAGTCAGACAATGTGAGCTCAAAATAAAGTGTGACCGAAGTCTTTTATTGCAAGTCTCCAGAGTGCCTCTCCAACCTGTGAAGCACACTTAAATACCTGTGCTCCCAAGGGGTTATGGGATCCCTTGGGACTCCAAGGGATGAGCCCTCTGGTGGCTGCACAGAGTATATACAAGTTTACATATCTAACAATAATGACCAGATAATCTGTTTTTTTCTTATGTTGATTGGTGTCAAAATATTGGCCAGGACACCGGGGATCTGGAAATACTCAGCAGGTCAGGCAGCATCTGTGGAGAAGAAGCAGGGTTAACATTTCAGGTCGATGACCCTTTGTCAGAACCAAGGATCTTCCCTGCTCTTCTTTGAAATAATATCATGGGATCTTTTATGTGCACTTGAGAGCGCAGATGGGGCCTCGGTTTAACATCTCATCTGAAAGATGGCACCTCCGACAATGCAGCACTCCCTCAGCACTGCACTGGAGCGTCAGCATAGATTTATTTTTTGTGCTCAAGTCCCTGGGACTTGAACCAACAACCTTCTGACACAGAGGCAAGAGTGCTACCCACTGAGCCACGGCTGACACTATTTAATTTTAAATATGTGATTTAAAAAAAAATTATATTCATTGTTTGTGTGTTTTTGGGGTATTCCTATTCATACTTAAGGTGATTCGGAATCACCCTAAATATTAATGGGAATACCCCTACTTGGATTGGTTGGGTCCCAAGTGATCCCAGGGACATGTATGACGCGCCTAAGTCCCTGTAATACATGGGCCTCTATGCAGGCCTTCGCGTAGAGGCCTCGGACCAGAGGTCTCCGAATCTCCCAGACCACCAGGTAGATTCGTAGAATTTTTTCAGGTCTGAGGCATCCGCCCGTAGGAAGCCTCCAATTGCAATTTCTGGGCTAATATTGCAAAGGCCTGTGACATCATTCCACTCATGCTTGAGATGGACTCCTCCAGACTTTCTGTAATCGTGCATAGTGCGCTTGGAGCGCCTGCCAGTACATCGTACATTATCGCGGCTGCTCCAGAAGTAACCTGTTTATCAACGGCCCCAGGGTACAGCATCTGCATCCAGCTGAGCAGAGCTTGGTGAGTCCTGCACCCTCCGACACTGACTCGCCACTGCTGTCCCTGACTCCACCATCTGCTCTTGCTCATTTGCGAAGTGCGAGTCACCATGTGAAAACCCAACTATCCTTCTAACTTGTCCCACGGAAGTGTGAGTATCTAAGTTGGTGCTTGGCCTGCATATAGTCTGTAATGGTGCACCCTCAGAGTGAGTGATCTCCTCTGAGGAATCTCCGTCTTCATCATGGGTGACCTGGACTACCTCCTGCTGGACACGTGAAGGCCCTGTGGGAGATAAAAGACATGAATGAATACTGCAAAGGTAAGAATGCTTGAAGTTATCATTATGCATATGAAGATATTTCAGTGACTGTTACATCAAACCATTGGTGAACGCTTGCATGCACTCATCTGTGTTTGATGTTCCGTACACAGATTGACAACACTGTCGACTCCCAAACCCGTGACTTCTACCACCTAAAAGGACAAGGGCAGCAGACACGTGGCACCATCACCACCTTCACGTTCCTCTCCAAGTCACACAGCATCCTGACTTGGAAATATATCGCCATTCTTTCATTGTCGCTGGGTCAAATTCCTGGAACGCCCTCTCTATCAGCACTGCGGGAGTGCCTTGCACAGACTGCAGTGGTTCAAGAACCACTGCACCTTCTCAAGGGAAATTGGGGATGGGTAATAAGTGCTGGCCTTGCCAGTGACACCAACATCCCAGGAACGAATAAAACCAAATGCATGCCATGTGGCTGCCTGATATTTAATTCTGTCACCAGAAACTGGCTTGCCCCCGTCTCCAACAGTCTGACACGCCGAGACCCCGCTGATCTTCAATGCCTCCTCCTCTGTAGATGTTAACCGATAGATGGCTGGAGGGCACCATCGGTTCTCTGTCTTACCTTGGAGTTCTCTGCTCACTTCTCCTGCAAAGAGGGTAAGAAGAGACCTAAGAAGGAGAGTAATAGGATGTGTTCACCCGATGGATGCAGAGCATTTGTTGAGGGTGACTATGAGGGATAGGCATTACATTTCATTAGGATGTGTGAGTGATTGAATAGATGGAGAAGTGAGTAAGTGCATAGACATAGAGTGATGGCACATCTGCAAGGTAAATTAATGTGAAGAGTGATGTGCTGGAGTAGGCTTGAAAAGGCAGAGTGAGGGGTTTAGGGTGATACGCACATCAGGATGTGGGTGAATGTGCAATTGCTATCACCTTTCCTGCCCCGCTGAGCTCATTGAATCTTGTGCACTGGATCCAGGAGCATGGCACCACGCTTCTGCTGACTGCCACAGCAACCTCCAACAATACCTTCTTTGTCTCAGCTGCAGGCTTTTACCTCCCATCACAAGGGAAGAGTATGTCTTTCCTGCATCCAACAGCACATCCCGGGAGGGGCCACTGAAGCAGACACAGCCTTTGCCCGTCTCGATTCTACAGCAAGATGTCTGTGGCTCTCCATGACAACTCCAAACTCCTTCAACTTGCATGTTTGAAGTGTCCCTTTAAATAGTGGAGTTGAAATCGTGCCATGTGTGCCGTCATCACGGCTACTGATGCCAATTGGACGGGAAGCCCGGAAATAAAATGATAATGAGGTGGTTGAGTTACAAAGCCACTGGCAGATGCGCTGCATTTACTTCTTGATTTCCCATACACTTTCGGCACGCCTCGCTCCCCCTGCTCCCAGCGTGTCTGTGTACTAAAATGCAGTCCATAGTTTCTGTCTCAACCTGCAATTGACTTCTACAGTCTTACAACTTCCTGTGTAAAGAAGTTTCTCCTGCTCTCAGTTCTAAATTTCTTGCATTTAATGGTGTGTCTATTGCCCCTCATTCCACACCTCTCAACTACTGGAAACAGTGGCCGGAATTTTCTGAGGTAAGAGAGGATGGGTTGGAGGCGTGAGGTAAAGTGAAAGTTGTAAAAATCTAAAACCCGACCCCAACCCGCCTCCAATCCGTCCACTTTCATCTTTTACTCCGGCGGGACGAGGGACGGGCAGCCAACTCACTGCCAAGAGGCGGATTGGCAATTTGAATATTATAATGAGACCTGCAGCCTCTGCTTTAACCTGCTTTGCAGGATTTACTGCAGGCGGCCGGGGATCCCGGGGCTTGGGATTCCTGGTGGCTGTACGAGGCGGCCTCAGCCTCGGGGAGCAGTCCTTGTGGGCCGGGAGGAGCAGCAGTGCTTCTTCCTGGCCCCCAAACACCCGCACCCCTGACTTTTGGGCTGAGGAACCAGCCCCTTCCATCGCACTAAAAGTCCACAGCATGCAGGGAAACCCAGCCGGGTTTCTGGGCATCTCCCGGGTACGGGTGGGACCCGGGAAAATCCAACCTAGTGTGTTCCCAAGTACCCTGTCTATCCTTTCCTAATTGTACCCCATAATCTGCATTGTTCTGAGAAAAATAGACAATAATTTTTTCAAGACTTTTTTGTATTTGTATTTCCTAATACCAAGCAGGATCCTGGTGAATTTCTGCTGTACCCTCAATAAAACATCACTATCCCTCATTTAGAGTAGAGAATGGTACTGCACTCTAACCGACATCTTATTAAAGTTTTGTAAAGACTTGTCATTATTGCTTGGCTTTTATACCTGGAGATAAAACCAAGAATTTCATTACCTTTTTTATGGCCTTATCAAGATGCTGTTTTTAACATCCAGTGACGTAACCTGGAGAGGCTGTTGAGAGAGTGAGAGGAGCCAAGGAGCTTCCAATCTAGAGAAACTTCCAACAAGAATATGAATATCGAATGGTCATCATTGCATTCATGAATTGAATCATAGAATGTTTCACAGGCCCTTCAGCCCACTAACTCTGCTAGTATTTCTCACTGCATCAACCATCTAATCTCCTGCTTGCTTTCTATACTCCTTATTAGCCCTGCAGCTAAAGGGATCAAGGGTTTTGGAGAGAAAGCAGGAATGGGGTACTGAAGTTGCATGATCAGCAATGATCATATTGAATGGTGGTGCAGGCTTGAAGGACCGAATGGCCTACTCCTGCACCTATTTTCTATGTTTCAATGGGCTCAAGTTTCGGACCCCCGCTAGAACGGTGTGCATCGAAGAGGCCCGCCTAATTTGTGGAACAGAAAAAGCGCCAAATACTGACCTCGTGATTCTCCGATATCTGTAGGCCCCGTTTGCAGCTCAGCGCGGCGCAGCAGGAGCGGCTGAGGGCGGAGCTACAGCCCTGCGGCAAAATGAGTGCCGGCAGCTGTGCGGGTGCGCATGGAGGCTGCGCACGTGCGCAGTAACTCCTGGCCCTCCCAGCACATCCTGTCTCCGGGCGACAACCCTATCCCTGGCTGAAGGAATGTCGTCCCTATCCCGGGCTGAGTGGCGTGACTGCCCTTACCTTGTCGGCAGCGGGGCCCGAGACCCTGCCCGAAGTCCTCGGCGGCGACAGGGCCTGCCTGACCGGCATCTCGTGGGGGACGGGCCCTGCCCGAGCATCTCTTCAGCAGACTGTTGGAGAGCTCCCGGTACTGCAGTAGGTGAGTAGAAACTTTTAATTTTTTTTGATTGATTAATTTATTGGTTGATTTATTGAATTATTGATTTATTTATCATTTATTATTGATGATGGCTCTTTATTGGTAAAAGTGAAGTGTTTAATGCTTGTAAAATCCACTAACTTCCCTCTAACTTCCCTTCCGCCCCCCCCATCTCTTGCTCCCTGCGCCTAATTCCTAAAATGTAGGCAAGATTTTTCTGAGCGTACAAAAATCTACACTTATTCCATTCTAAGTTAGTTTGGAGTAAGTTTTCGCTGCCTAAACTTGCAAAACAGGCGTAAGTGGCTGGTAATGCCCCCTTTTGAAAAAAAAATCTGTTCTAGAACGAAACTATTCTAACTAACTAGAATTGGAGCAAACTAAATGCCGAGAATTGCGATTTCTAAGATACTCCATTCTAAACTAGTTGCTCCAGAAAAATAGGAGCAACTCGAGCCGAAACTTGAGCCCAATATTTCTATTATTTCTCTTTCAAATAACTATCTGATTCCTTTTTACAATAATTCATGGAATCTGCTTTAACAGCCGTTTGTAGCAGAAAATTCCATTTTCTGAGCAATGTCTGTGTAAAGAAATTTGTTCTAACTTCCCATTTAAGCCTATTGTCTTAAATTTGCACCTGATTGTAAGCACCTTGATGGCCACTGAAAAATCAATCACTATTTACCTTAGCCTAATCATTAACAATCTTGCAGACGTCTATTAGGTTATCCTACAATCATCTCAGTTCTAGTTAAAAAAAACATACTTTCTAATTCTCTGCTGAGGTACATACAGGTTGTTTTGATAACTGACAAAAGTCAAGGCCTTCACAAAGTATGTTAAGACATTAACCCCGATTTTAACCCCCCTCCTCCCCCCTCCGTGCTTAACAAGATTGAGGGGTTAAAATATCAGCAGTGTGGCACTCACCGGATCCACACTGAACAGGCACCTGCGCCATTTTTAACAGGCGTGTTTCCACCAGCAGAGGAAACCTGCTCCTCAGACAGGGGCGAGGGCCTCATTGAGATTCAAAAAGTCGGGGAGCCTGGCGGCAGTTACCTGCCCGCGGGAAATGCCGCTCCCGCCCGTCCACATCGCCATTCCCGCCGGATTCAGGCAGGGAGCCTTCCCCTGATGTGGTAACGAGGCCTTGGGTAATGGCATATCACGCGGTAAATATCGCGGCTTGTAGGTTTAGACTGGTCAATCTTCCAGCAACCCTATTCGCCAAAGAAATATGCATGAAGCCCGTTATAACCAATCGATGCTACATTAACTCACTCATTCAGCCTAAAAGCATCATTTGGAAGTGAGTTCAGCAGGGATAACAGATTTAATTGCTGCTACAGTGAGGAGTGAATGTGGGCTACAGCAAGTGATACTCAAATGGCAGCGGGCAAACATATGAATTAAAGATGTCTCCTCAATGTTCCTGTGATGGCTCAGCTGGTTTACTCGGTGGGCAGCTTGGCTAAGCAGTCCAAGAGGGCCCCAAGTTTGATCCCTTGACCTTTGTCGAGCCAACTGATCGTTGCAGGGACAGCAACAAGGACAACTGTCCTCAGAGCGTCACTGGGTTAAGGATGGGAGAATCAACTGTGTTCCCACTTCTGGTTACTATCCAGTGACCCTTGCACTAGTGTGAACATAAGGTGAGGGCAGGGTCAGGCTCAGCTGTGAAGCAGCTTGTGGTGGAATAGCCTTTTCAAATCATTTTCAAATCACTCCATGGCCTCGCTTTTCCCTATTTCAATAATCTCCTCCAGCCCCCGAGATGTCTGCGCTCCTCTAATTCTGTCCTCCTGAGCATCCCTGATTATAATCGCTCAATCATTGGTGGCCGTGCCTTCTGCTGCATAGGCTCCAAGTTCTGGAACTCCCTGCCTAAACCTCTCTGCCTCGCTACCTCTTTTTCCTCCTTCAAGACGCTCTTTAAAATATACCTCTTTGCTCAAGCTTTTGGCCACCTGCACTAACTTCTACTTATGCGGCTGGTGTCAAAGTTTTTGTCTCACAGTATTCCTGTGAAGCGCCTTGGGACATTTCACTACATTAAAGGCACTATATAAATACAAGTTGTTGTTGTAGCTGGAAACATTCACTGTCAAGCCTCAGACTCGAACAATGGCGACCTGGCTTAGATACTGGAGCATGACTGCCGCCCATGGAATAGTGTTGCAAATTCTGCAAAGTGGTTCCACTGTGTTAGCATGCAGGTACAGCAAGCAATTAGGTTGGCAAAAGGCATGTTGGCCTTTATTACAAGGGGTTTGGAGTACAAGAGTGCAAGAGTAAGGAAACCTGCTACAATTGTACAGGGCTTTGGTGAGACCACACCTGGAGTATTGTATACAGTTTTGGTCTCCTTATCTAAGGAAAGATATACTTTTGTTGGGGGCCTTGCAACAAAGGTTCACTAGATTGATTCCTGGGATGAGAGGGTTGTTGTATGAGGAGAGGTTGAGTAGAATGGGACTATACTCTCTAGAGTTTGGAAGAATGAGAGGTGATCTGATTGAAACATGTAAGATAGTGAGTGGGCTTTACAGGATAGACATTTAGAGGTTGTTTCCTCTGGCTGGAGAGTCTAGCACTAGAGGGCATAATATCAGGATAAGGATTACATAGGATACATAGGATATACGGCACAGAAACAGGCCATTCGGCCTAACCAGTCCATGTCTACATTTATGTTCCACTCAAGCCTCCTCTCGTCTTTCTTCATTTAACTCTTCAGCATAACCCTCTATTCCTTTCTTTCTCATACACTTTTCAAGTCGCCCTCTAAATGCATTTATACTATTTGCCCTAACCACTCCCTGTGGTTGCATGTTCCACATTCTCACCACCCTCAGGGTAAAGAAGCTTCTTCTGAATTCCCTATTTGATTTCTCGGATGCTATCTTATTTTGATGATCTCGTGTTATGCTCTTTCCCATAAGAAACATAGAAACATAGAAACATAGAAAATAGGTGCAGGAGCAGGCCATTCAACCCTTCTAGCCTGCACCGCCATTCAATGAGTTCATGGCTGAACATGAAACTTCAGTACCCCATTCCTGCTTTCTCGCCATAACCCTTGATCCCCCGAGTAGTAAGGACTTCATCTAACTCCCTTTTGAATATATTTAGTGAATTGGCCTCAACAACTTTCTGTGGTAGAGAATTCCACAGGTTCACCACTCTCTGGGTGAAGAAGTTTCTCCTCATCTCGGTCCTAAATGGCTTACCCCTTATCCTCAGACTGTGACCCCTGGTTCTGGACTTCCCCAACATTGGGAACATTCTTCCTGCATCTAACCTGTCTAAACCCGTCAGAATTTTAAACGTTTCCATGAGGTCCCCTCTCATTCTTCTGAACTCCAGTGAATACAAGCCCAGTTGATCCAGTCTTTCTTGATAGGTCAGTCCCGCCATCCCGGGAATCAGTCTGGTGAATCTTCGCTGCACTCCCTCAATAGCAAGAATGTCCTTCCTCAAGTTAGGAGACCAAAACTGTACACAATACTCCAGGTGTGGCCTCACCAAGGCCCTGTACAACTGTAGCAACACCTCCCGGCCCCTGTATTCAAATCCCCTCGCTATGAAGGCCAACATGCCATTTGCTTTCTTAACCGCCTGCTGTACCTGCATGCTAACCTTCAATGACTGATGTACCATGACACCCAAGTCTCGTTGCATCTTCCCTTTTCCTAATCTGTCACCATTCAGATAATAGTCTGTCTCTCTGTTTTTACCACCAAAGTGGATAACCTCACATTTATCCACATTATACTTCATCTGCCATGCATTTGCCCACTCACCTAACCTATCCAAGTCACTCTGCAGCCTAATAGCATATTCCTCGCAGCTCACACTGCCACCCAACTTAGTGTCATCCGCAAATTTGGAGATACTGCATTTAATCCCCTCGTCTAAATCATTAATGTACAATGTAAACAGCTGGGGCCCAGCACAAAACCTTGCGGCACCCCACTAGTCACTGCCTGCCATTCTGAAAAGTCCCCGTTTACTCCTACTCTTTGCTTCCTGTCTAACAACCAGTTCTCAATCCACGTCAGCACACTACCCCCAATCCCATGTGCTTTAACTTTGCACATTAATCTCTTGTGTGGGATCTTGTCGAAAGCCTTCTGAAAGTCCAAATATACCACATCAACTGGTTCTCCTTTGTCCACTTTACTGGAAACATCCTCAAAAAATTCCAGAAGATTTGTCAAGCATGATTTCCCTTTCACAAATCCATGCTGACTTGGACCTATCATGTCACCATTTTCCAGATGCACTGCTATGACATCCTTAATAATTGATTCCATCATTTTACCCACAACTGAGGTCAGGCTGACCGGTCTATAATTCCCTGTTTTCTCTCTCCCTCCTTTTTTAAAAAGTGGGGTTACATTGGCTACCCTCCACTCCATAAGAACTGATCCAGAGTCAATGGAATGTTGGAAAATGACTGTCAATGCATCCGCTATTTCCAAGGCCACCTCCTTAAGTACTCTGGGATGCAGTCCATCAGGCCCTGGGGATTTATCGGCCTTCAATCCCATCAATTTCCCCAACACAATTTCCCGACTAATAAGGATTTCCCTCAGTTCCCCCTCCTTACTGGACCCTCTGACCCCTTTTATATCCGGAAGGTTGTTTGTATCCTCCTTAGTGAATACCGAACCAAAGTACTTGTTCAATTGGTCTGCCATTTCTTTGTTCCCCGTTATGACTTCCCCTGATTCTGACTGCAGGGGACCTACGTTTGTCTTTACTAACCTTTTTCTCTTTACATACCTATAGAAACTTTTGCAATCCGCCTTAATGTTCCCTGCAAGCTTCTTCTCGTACTCCATTTTCCCTGCCCTAATCAAACCCTTTGTCCTCCTCTGCTGAGTTCTAAATTTCTCCCAGTCCCCAGGTTCGCTGCTATTTCTGTCCAATTTGTATGCCACTTCCTTGGCTTTAATACTATCCCTGATTTCCCTAGATAGCCACGGTTGAGCCACCTTCCCTTTTTTATTTTTACGCCAGACATAAATGTACAATTGTTGTAATTCATCCATGCGGTCTCTAAAAGTCTGCCATTGCCCATCCACAGTCAACCCCCTAAGTATCATTCACCAATCTATCCTAGCCAATTCACGCCTCATACCTTCAAAGTTACCCTTCTTTAAGTTCTGGACCATGGTCTCTGAATTTACTGTTTCATTCTCCATCCTAATGCAGAATTCCACCATATTATGGTCACTCTTCCCCAAGGGGCCTCGCACAATGAGATTGCTAATTAATCCTCTCTCATTACACAACACCCAGTCTAAGATGGCCTCCCCCCTAGTTGGTTCCTCAACATATTGTTCTAGAAAACCATCCCTTATGCACTCCAGGAAATCCTCCTCCACCGTATTGCTTCCAGTTTGGCTAGCCCAATCTATGTGCATATTAAAGTCACCCATTATAACTGCTACACCTTTATTGCATGCACCCCTAATTTCCTGTTTGATGCCCTCCCCAACATCCCTATTACTGTTTGGAGGTCTGTACACAACTCCTACTAACATTTTTTGCCCTTTGGTATTCTGCAGCTCTACCCATGTAGTGCAAACACTCTCTATATCTACTCTATCAAAACCTTTCATAATTTTAAAGATCTCTATTAGGTCACCCCTCAGCATTCTCTTTTCAAGATCAAAAAAACACCAGCCTGTTCATCCTTTCCTGATAGGTATACCCTCGCATTTCTGGTATCATCTTTGTAAATCTTCTCTGCATCCTCTTTAGTGCCTATACATCCTTTTTATAATATGGCGACTAGAATTGTACACGGTGTGGACTAAACAAGGTTCAATACAGGTTTAGCATAGCTAGGGGTCGGCCATTTAAGACTGAGATGAGGAGAAATTTCTTCACTCAGAGGCTTGTGCATCTTTGGAATTGTCTACTCCAGAGGACTGTGGATGTTCAGTCATTGAGTATATTCAAGACTGAGATAGATAGATTTTTGGATTCTAGGGGCTTAAGGGATATGGGGATCGGGCAGGGCATGGAGTTGAGGTTGAAGATCAGCCATGATCTCATTGAATGTGGAGCAGGCTCGAGTATGGCCTACTCCTGCTCCTATTTCTTATGTTTGATGTTCTTATGTGGTGCAAGCTCACTAGATAGGAGTGTGAGTCAGATTTGGATGACAACATTATAGCCCTGATCCCTGACATAGGTTCCCATCTGGTGAGGCTCCAATCTGCGAGCGCAGCCTCATTGAATTTGCCCTAACTTCCAGCATGAGTTGACACCTTCAGGGGAGGAAGGTGAGGGGGGAAATGAGTGCAGAGAAAATTGGCGAGGACATAAAAGAAAAACTGAGTGCTGGAAATCAGAAATACAAGTTGAAAGTGCACAGCAGGTTAGTCAACATGCAAAAGGGAAAGGTAAGTTAACATTCTGCGTTGACTCTTCATTCTCATGAAAGATGTTGACTCATTCTATGTTTTTGAAGCAATTTCTATTGTTACTGATCAAATATTTAGGGATAACTTTCTGATAGTCAGAAAATTGTGTGGGGCACCCACCCGAATTTCCAGTGTGTGCACTCGGTGCGAGAGCAACAGCAAGTAGCCAGAAGCTTATCCCTTTTATCTCAGAAGAGCTGCATGGAGTCTTGCGGAGGACCAGAGCATCTTAATCTCCAGGTATGTCAGGCCAGATCTAAATTAGATGTTAAGAGGTGGTCCTTTTCCCAGAGAATAGTGGAACATGCTGTCGGCTTGTGTAGTGATTGCTGATTCACTGAGTTCTTCCAAGCATGAGCTGGACCTGTTTCTGGCTGAGGGCGAAGACCACCTTGTACAAGGGTTAGGTACTGTATACCATTAACCAGGTCTCCTGGACTAGATTTGAATGCGGAAAGGAATTTTCCAGATTATTTCCCCCCGCCCCCCTCTATTTGACCTGGGTTTTTATCCCTTTTTCGCCTCTCCCAGGAGATTACATGGCTTTTGAGTGAGGTGGGGCATGTATATATTGTAATGCATGCAGTTGTGCAAGACACGGGGATGGACCAGCAGATCTTTTCCTGTCTGTCATCGTTTGTATGCTCGCATGGCATATCAATACCACCCAGTCTGCGCAGCGCCTGCTGAAACCCGAAAAAGAATTAATTGTAATACTGTGTATTATCACATTGTAGTATCCTTCCCTTAGCTAATGAGCGACAAAAACTGTCACTTTCAATGGCTGGACAAGTCTGTCTATTGCAGGTTGCTAAACCAATTGTTAAACAAATCTCCGTTGAGACAGAAACATAACCATTTTATTTTTGCGGCAAAACATGATTGTGCTGTGCTTTTTTTATTAAAGTACTAAAGGCCCTCTTGGGATTCTGAGCACTGTACTGGAATCAAGGGGCCTGAAGCTCCAAATAATGGATTGCAGTGATACATTGCGATTTTTCCATTTGTAAATTATGAACATGAATGGTAATGAAATGGAGAATATATGATTGCGCTAGTTACACACCATCCTAACTTGGAAGAATATTGCCATTCCTTCATCGTTGCTGGGTCAAAATCCTGGAACTCCCTTCGTAACAGCACTGTGGGAGTACCTTCACCACAAGGTCTGCAACGGTTCAAGAAGGTGGATCATCACCACCTTCTCAAGGGCAATTAAGGATGGCCAATAAATGCTGGCCTTACCAGTGATGCCCACATCCCACGAACGAATAATAAAAAATAAAAAAAATTAAGCTGGCTTTCCTATAGACACACTAAAGGTAGAATGCACTTTGGCAGGGATGCAAAACATGTATTTCAGATCAGCCATGATCTCATAGAATGGTGGAGCAGGCTTGAGGGGCCGAATGGCCTACTCCTGCTCCATTTCCTATGCAGTAGTGGATCGGCCACCCATTATTGACCACCCGATCTTCCTTTCCGTTGACTTCCATTGTCATCATTAGACGCTATCCTGCCTTTTTTTTTCAGACACTGACTGGCCTGCTGTTCATTTCGAGCATTTTCTACCGGATTGCAGCTTTTTCGAGTTTTCTTTGAACTCTCCTCTTTGTTTGTTTTTGGAAATTGAGCCGTATATCATGCCACTGTTAAAATAAGCATCACAATGCAGCAATCGAAGATCTGCCATTTTCCTTTAATGTATAATGTAATTTCAGAATCTTGCAATGAGTATTCCCTTTTCATTCTCAAACGGCCTAATATTTGTGATTTTAATTGAATTACGACTGACAGATTTTGCAGTGATGAATTCCTTATTCTCTGGTTTTGGGTCTGGGCAAGGTGCAGAAGTCAGCAAGTCAGAATTTAAATATCACATCTCATTTTCAAACACATTGCTCATTGCATACCCTACTTTCAAAGGGAATTGGAAGTTTTGATGTTGTTGCTATGATTTTTTTTCTACAAAGAGGCGTCATTGTGTTTAATTTTCTTTACAGAATTGGCTTACCAAAATAAAATTATTATTGTGCAATTCAAACAGTTCCAGTTCAATGCTTTAATATTATACGCATAGTTATATATTTTGTTGATACAACAATAGATTAAATTTGAATTTTTTTGCACATTGGTCTAATTTGCATTGCTGCAAATATTGCATTTAACTTGAGTATGAAATTGTATGTAATCTAAATGGAGTAGAAGAACAAAAGGATCTCGGAGTTAAATACACAAATCACTAAAAATAATGTCACAGGTCATTAAGGCCATAAAAAGGGCAAACCAAACACTAGGGATTATTTCTAGAGGTATAGAATTGAAAAGTAGTGAAGTTATGCGAAACCTATATCGAACTGTGGTTAAACCATATTTGGAGTACGTTGTACAGTTCTGGTCGCCATATTATAAAAAGGATAATGAGGTACTAGAGATCGTGCAAAAAAGATTTATAAAGATGATACCAGAAATGAGAGGGTATAGCTCTCAGAAAAGGATGAACAGGCTGGGTCTCTTTTTTCTTGCAAAGAGAAGGCTGAAGGGTGACCTAATAGAGGTCTTTAAAATTATGAAAGACTATAATAGAGTAGACACAGAGAGACACTTGCGGGGAAGAACAAAACTAGAGGCCATCAATATATGATAGTCACCAAGAAATCCAATAGGGGATTCAGAAGAAACTTCTTTACCCAGAGTATGGTGAAAATAGATGCATTTAACAGGAGGCTAGATAAGCATATGAGGGAGAAGGGAATAGAGGGTTATGCTGATAGAATTAGATGAGGAAAGATGGATCGAGTGGCGCATAACTGCCGGAATGGACTGATTAGGCTGAATGGCCTGTTTCTGTGCTGTATGTTCCATGTAATCCTATATGTCATGCCATATTGTCCGAATTGTATTTGGGAATGGGGTGGGGGTTGAGGGCCCGAGACCACCTCCAGATGGTAACCTCATCACACGACTTCAACTGCAGCTTTGATGGTAAAATATTGACCATTACTTATTGACCATTTTCTCATCAGACCCTGCCTGTGTACGGCAAGTTAAAATGTCCCTGTGGCGTGCTGGCTCCAGACGTACTAGCTGAGCTTGCAGGTTTTGTTTGGAAACAAGCTGCAAGAACCAAGGGAATTTAAGGGAATGGTATCACAGTGCTTATGTCACTGGACTAGTAATCCAGAGGCCTGGACTGATGATTCAGATGAGTTAAAATCCCACCATGCTGGGGAATTTAAATTCCATAAATAAATCTGGAATAAAAAGCTTGTATCAGTCATGGTGACCATGTAACTACTGGATTATCATAAAAACGCATCTAGTTCATGAATATCCTTTCGGGAAGGAAATCTGCCGTGCTTACCCGGTCTGGCCTATATGTGACTCCAGACCTACAGCAATGTGGTTGACTTTTAACAGCGTCTGAAATAGCCGAGCTAGCAATTAGGGCAATTAGGAATGAACAATAAATGCTGTACTTGCCAGCGATGCCCACATCCCGTGAATGAATTACAAAAAATTACAGATAACAGATTGGGAACATCAGAATACTGTTCAGGGACAAGGCCAGTATGTACATAATTAGACCCTGGCTAGTTGGGTATAACTACAGGACTAGTTGTTAGATTTTTCGGGACAGTCGGAGGTCAGCAGACGAGTCAGGAGTGATCACTTGAACCAAGCAACCTGGTTGTAGTACTTGCTGGTCATTTACCTGTTTGTTATTTAATGTAATTGGAAGAAAGTTGTATTATAACACTGTAGTGAGTCAATATATTTTAAAGCTTGTTGTTGAAAAACCACTCTGAATCACGCGGTATTTATTGTTGCAGGACTAACAAGCATTGGTTCTTGCGGAGATAAATCCGCTAACATGCGTTAACTTTTAAAATTTAGTTTTTGATCTTTTTTCAACGCTAGTATCGTAGCACTCTACTTGTAACAAATGATAGGGTAACATTAACCTACCCGCCCTGGTGGGAATCTGACGGGATCGGGTCGACCTCTGGTTTTACTCCCTGTCTGCTGGGATCACTGGGAAGAATATTTAATGACAGCTACTGCTGCTGTCTTAAAGCTGGCCTGCACATTGTGAAAACAAAAGGTTCTTGATTATCGCAGGCTATGGAGGGCGAGGAGTAGGATAACTCCTTTTGAGGCTTTAGCTATTTTGCTGCGTAAAATCTATCAAAAAAGAATGGCCCCCTTTGGAGCTCAGGGGTAGTCTTTGATAGTGATGAGTATTTTCAACATCTGGGTTGAGATGGAGCATGTTAATGCTGTTTCTCATGTACATAGGTTGTTGCAGCAAATGAGGATGACATTTTCAGGACTAAGGAGGCAAGTCTACTCACACTTTAAGTATATGGATGTTGTAGACTTTAGGGCTGCAGGCCTGGTCGCATGCTGCCCTGGCACTTATTGTACATCCTTCTGACGGCCATCAGAGGCCTTGCAGAGTGAGCAACGGCCCTCTCTAAGCGAAGGGGAGGGGCGTTGAAGCACAAAAGCACTACGTGGCACGTCTGTGTAGCCATTCCCTCTCCGACCCAGTAGCACACCGGGAACCGCCCCCAAAGGAAATGGAGCACGCGAGATTGCGCTCCACTTCCTTTGAAGGGCGGTAAGCCAAATTTAGCGGTGGGGGTGGGGCTTCTCCGCCGGGGGCAGAAAGTCTCGTCTTCAGCTGGTTACCGTCCCAATCGGGGCGCAGGGCAATTTCGCCCTGTTTCTCTTTAGGTATAGCTGCATCACTGGCTCTCCCTGACTGTCACAGACCATTTGATTCTTTGTCCCTTTGTCTGAACAGGAAGCAGGGGCTTGACCTCTGACCATCACCCAGCTTCCTGTGACCAGGGATTGACCAGCTGACCTGGCAATTAAACAAGATAAGGATTCTCTGTGACTATCCCTGTTCTTCTCAAATAAATAGGCCAACTTAACATAATCAGTGTGGATGTTGAATGGAATATTTAGATGATCCTTCATTGTCTAAGGTTGAAGTCATATGCAGGACGCACTATTTCACATGCTGGTTTGGGATTTTTGATGTGAGCATCACCTGTGCACGCCTACTAGCTCTCTCATTGCTGAGTTGCACAGCAAAATTTTCTCTCATGCAACATGACCCACTGCGGGTGAAATTCACCTTGGGCGGCAGCATAGAACAGGCAATAATGAATCAACAGCTCATTTTTTCACCGTGGAACAGGTCATGCGGAGTGTAAAACGGGCTGCTTTTTCGCTACAGCCCAACAACAATTGTATTTGTATTGCCACTCTTATTATGCAGGCATACACAACAGTCCATTTGCACTTACCAAGATCCCACATAGAACAAATGAGATGAATGACTAGCTTCTGGTGGTGTTGGTTGTTGTGGGAATATTGATCATCAGAGAAAATTCTTATACTTCAGATAGTGCCATGGGATCTTTACATCCACCTGACTGGCAGACAGGACCTCGTTGTACCATCCCATCTGAAAGTTGGCGACACTCACAATGCAGCAATCTCTCAGCATTGCAGTGTCAGCCTGGATTACCTGCTCGAGTCCGAAGAATGGCCTTGAACCCACAGTATTCTGACCTACAGATTAGATTACTCAGTCAAGGTGACAGACAGATAAGTAAGTAAGAGAAAAAAAACAGGTTGAAAAATTGAGTTCCAAGGCCAAAATATGATTGTTATACTGGAACACTGGAATGTTTTTAAAAACTGTAGACCTATTTGGCAGAAAATAGGGAGTTTTATAGAAGTCTTTGTGAGAAATAAGAAAATGCTAGTTAATTATAACCTTGACTGTTGTTAATGCATCTGATAGAGCAATTCTTCCCTGCAGCGTTAGCTTATTCCTTGTGACAAGGTCATTAGTCCATGTGATGTATGATTATTCCATGTGACAGTGTAATTCTTCCACCGTACCAGGTAATTCCAACTCCAGGTTCGGTAAAGACTACAAATGCTGGAGCTTATTGCATTGTGCCTCAATTTTACAGCCAGCTTCAAGCACAAGGCGCCAAGCAACACCAATTATGTGCGGGCTCCAAAAATTACACGGTGGGGAAATCGTGAGCAGACAGTTAATGCATGTTATTTTAGCGGGGGTGAGGACCCATGGTTCAAAATAAAGGTATTAATGTCGCCACTAAAATAAGGGAGAGGGGAATTTCAGATGGACGTGGCAAGCCTTCATATGCGGTTATCTACAGGTAATTTTCTAAGCTATACGACCAGGAAAGCCCTGGGATCCCGATGCGGCGGCGTAAGTGCCGCTAAAATTGGAGGAGGCCGAAATCCCGGGTCAGTACATTTAAATAATACGAGTAAGTCAATGAGAAATGTACACTCGCTCTTTCTTTCTATTGGCAAATCTTTGAAGCCTGTGTCTCATTCTCACTTTGCTTTTCCCTTCTGTTCTTTTGTATTCTGCAATAGTTTGTTCCGACTGAGCTTGCTTGGCCATTTCAGAATCAACCACAATGCAGTGGATCTGGAGTCATATATAGGGCAGACCAGGCAAGGGCAGCAGATTTTCTTCCCTGAAGGACATCAGTGAACCAGATGGGTTTTTACAACAAACCAGTAGATTCATGGTCACCATTACTGACTCTAGCTTTTTATTCTAGATGTTATGTGTGTAGTGTATGGAGAAAGAGTCAGACTAAACATATGTGAGCTCAAAGTAAAGTGTGACCTTAGTCTTTTATTGTAGGTCTCCAGAGAGCCTCTCCAACCTGTGAAGCCTCCTTAAATACCTGTGCTCCCATGGGATCATGGGATCCCAGGGGATGAGCCCTCTGGTTGCTGTACAGAGTAAATACAAGTTTACATACATAACAACACTCCCCTCCCCCCCACCCCACCGCAAAGTCATTAGTGTAACTATTTACAATATGAGTTGATCTGGGGCCCTTCTTGCCCTGGTTGATCATCTCAGTGTGAAAGCTGGTGTTGTTGAATCATTTGGTGGGCCCTCGCTGAGCTGCTGTGCAGCTGGCCTTGCTGGGCTGCCTAGTGTGTTGGGCCCTGCTGGGCTGCTGTGGATGATGGGTTCTGCTTTGTGGTCAACCCTGGTGCCGTTTGCCACTGATATCTATGTTGGGGGATCAAAAAAGGTAGGGTCCAAGGTGGGTTGCTCAGGATAGTCCGTGAATCTGAGTTTGATTTGGTCCAAGTGTTTCCGGTGAATGAGTCCATTTGAAAGTTTGACCCAAAACACTCTGCTCCCCTCTTTGGCCACACAGTGCCAGGAAGCCACTTGGGACCTTGTCCATAATTTAATACAAATACAGGATCATTGATTTCAATCTCGCGTGACACATTTGCGCTATCATGGTATGCACTATGTTGAAGCCGTCTGCTCCCTACCTGATCATGTAGATCAGGGTGAACTAACGAGAGCCTTGTCTTAAGTGCTCTTTTCATGAGCAGTTCAGCCGGTGGGATCCCAGTGAGTGAGTGGGGTCTCATGCAGTAGCTAAGCAGGACTTGGGATAGGCGAGTCTGCAGTGAGCCTTCAGTTACTTTCTTCAAGCCTGGCTTGATGGTTTGCACTGCTCTCTCTGCCTGACCATTGGACGCTGGTTTAAACATGGCAGATGTGACATGTTTGATCCCGTTATGGGTCATGAATTCTTTGAACTCAGCACTGGTAAAACGTGGCCCGTTGTCGCTCACCAGGACATCAGGTAGGCCATGTGTGGCAAACATGGCCCACAGGCTTTCAGTAGTGGCAGTGGACGTGCTAGCTGACATTATCTCACATTCAATCCACTTGGAGTACACGTCGACAATCACAAGGAACATTTTGCCCAAGAGGGCCTGCATAGTCGATGTGTACCCTAGACCATGGTTTGGAGGGCCAAGACCATAAACTTAGCGGTGCCTCCCTGGGTGCATTGCTTAACTGCGAGCATTTAATACATCTGTGAATGCAGGACTCTAAGTCCGTATCGATACTGGACCACCACATTTGGGATCTGGCTATCGCTTTCATCATTACGATACCTGGGTGGGTACTGTGGAGGTCATTGATGAAGGTGTCTCTGCCATTCTTGGGGACCACTACTCGATTGCCCCACAGAAGGCAGTCTGCCTGTATAGACATTTCATCTTTGCACCGCTGGAACGGCTTTATCTCTTCCTGCATTTACACTGGGACACTGGATCAGCTCCGTAAAGCACACAGCTTTTGACAAGAGATAATAAGGGGTCCTGGCTTGTCCAGGTTTTGATCTGCCGGGCAGTGACGGGTGATTTCTCACTCTCAAATGCTTCGATAACCATGGCTAGATCTGCGGGCTGCGCCATTTCCACCCCCGTGGTGGGCAATGGCAGCCGACTGAGAGCATCGACGCAGTTTTCTGTGCCTGGCCTGTGGCGGATGACGTAGTTGTATGCGGACAACGTGAGCGCCCATCTCTGGATGCGTGCCGATGCATTGGCATTCATCCTTTTATACTCGGAAAGCAGGAATATAAGTGACTTATGATCAGTTTCCAATTCGATTTTTAGCCAAAACATGTATTGATACATTTGCTTTACCCCATAGACACACACTAATGCTTCTTTCTCAATCATGCTGCAGGCTTTCTCTAGCCTTAGACAGACTCCTGGATACATAAGCAACCAGTTGCAGTTTCCCGAAATCATTAGCTTGTTGCAATGCACACCCGACGCCATATGACGACACATCACATGCTAGTGCCAAACGCTTACATGGACCATACAGCACAAGCAATTTGTTTGAGCATAACAATTTTAGCGCTTTTACAAAGGCATTTTCTTGGCTTTTGCCCCAAACCCATTCATCCCCTTTTCATAATAAGACATGCAGTGGTTCTAACAGTGTACTGAGACCTGGTAAGAAGTTACCAAAGTAGTTCAGAAGTCCCAGAAACGACTGCAGCTCCGTCACGTTCTGTGACATCGGTGCATTCTCGATTGCCTCCGTCTTCGCATTGGTGGGACTGATGCCGTCTGCCGCAATCCTCCTTCCCAGGACCTCCACTTCAGGCACCAGGAAAACGCACTTCGAGCGTTTTAATCTGAGCCACACGTGATTGAGTCGATTAAGTACCTCCTCCAGGTTCTGCAGATGCTCGACTGTGTTCCGACGTGTGACCAAGATGTTGTCCTGGAAGACCACGGTGTGCGGGATCGTTTTTAGTAAGCTTTCCATGTTTCTCTGGAATATCGCCGCTGCCGATTGGATTCCAAACAGGCATCTGTTATGAACAAAAAGACCTTTGTGCGTGTTGATGCAGGTGAGGGCCTTTGATGATTCCTCCAGTTCCTGCATCATGTAGGCTGAAGTCAGATCCAGCTTCATGAACGTCTTTCCTCCCACCAGTATTGCAAAGAGGTCGTTGGCCTTTGGTAGTGGGTATTGGTCCTGCAGGGAGAAACGATTAATAGTTACTTTGTAATCGCCACAGATTCTGACGGTGCCGTCTCCCTTGAGGGCTGGGACGATAGGACTGGCCCACTCGTTGAACTCGATCGGGGAAATAATGCCCTCTCTTTGCAGCTGGTCTAGCACCAACATCTACCCTTTCTCTCATCATGTACGGTACTGCTCTCGCCTTGTGATGGATGGATCGCACTCTCCGAATTAGGTGGATCTGCACTTTTGCTTCTTGGAATTTCCCGATGCCTGGTTCGAACAGCGAAGGAAATTTGTTTAAGACCTGGGCACACGAAGTGTCGTCGGCAGGCGATAGCGCTCGGACGTCGTCCCAGTTCCAGCATATCTTTGCCAGCCAGCTCCTGCCGAGCAGCGTGGGACCATCGCCCAGTACCACCCAGAGTGGTAGTTTGTGCACTGCTCCATCGTAGGAGACCTTTACGGTAGCACTGCCGATTACAGGAATCAATTCTTTCATGTAAGCTCTTAGTTTCGTGTGAAGTGGAGTTAAGACTAGCCTTGAGGCCTTTGTGCACCACAACCTTTCGAAAGTCTTTTTGCCCATGAGGGACTGGCTCGCGCCCATGTCCAGCTCCATTGACACTGGGATTCCATTTAGTTCAACATTCAGCATTATCAGGGGACAATTTGTGGTGAATGTGTGCACCCCATCTACCTCTGCCCCCTCGATCTGAGGCTCTAGTTCATCGTGATCCTCCATGGATCTATCCTCCTCTGCAACATGGTGGTTTGCAGGTTTAACAAGCTTTGCAGCTTGCCTGCACACTCATTAGAGGTGTCCCATTGTTCCACAGCCCTTGCAAACGTACTCTTTGAATCGGCATGAATGGAAATGATGATCACCCCTGCAACGCCAACAAGGTGTTAATGGCCTTGCATTCATCACCCTTGATGGTGGACTCTGAGACATCTGTAGACGTGTAGCTGCAGGTATGTGTGACCTGCCCTGTATGTTACGATTCGAAAACAATATCACTTTGTTCACAGTACTTGTAGCAGCACTTGTGTGCTGAGAGATTTGCTTCGTATTGTCACTGGTGGCAATGAACGCCTGGGCTATCGCTATGGCCTTACTCAACGTTGGGATCTCTAAAGTCAAAAGCTTGCAAAGTATGGTTTCCTGGCCAATGCCACATACGAAAAAGTCTCTGAGCATGTGCTCCAAATGTCCTTCAAATTCGCAATGTCCTGCAAGGGGTCTTAGCTCGGCAACATAACTCGCCACTTCCTGGCCTTCAGACCTTTTGTAGGTGTAGAACCCATACCCATCAGAATGCTTTCCTTCGGGTTCAAATGCTCTCGGACCAATGTGCACAAATCGTCGTTTTATTTCTCCGTGGGTTTCGCTGGAGTGAGCAGATTCTTCATGAGGCCATACGTTGGTGCCCCACAGATGGTGAGGAGGATTACTCTTCGTTTGGCAGCGCTCTCTTCCCCATCTAGCTCGTTGGCCACGAAGTATTGGTTGAGTCGCTCCACAAAACTTTCCCAGTCACCTCCTTCCAAGAATTTCTCCAGGATGCCCACTGTTCTCTGCATCTTTGGGTTCACTATCTGTATCTCGTCGGCAGTTGTTGTGTATGGAGAAAGAGTCAGACTGAACACTGTGAGCTCAAAGTAAAGTGTGACCTTAGTCTGTTATTGCAGGTCTCCAGAGTGCCTTTCCAACCTGTGAAACCTCCTTAAATACATGTGCTCCCAAGGGATTATGGGATCCCTTGGGACTCCAGGGGATGAGCCCTCTGGTGGCTGTACAGAGTAAATACAAGCTTACATATGTAACAATGTGTTTTTTTAATTTAAGTGAATTTAAATTCCACAGCTGCCAAAATGTGATTTGAACTCACGTCTTTGGATTATTAGCGCAGGTCTCCAAATTGTTAGTCTTGTAACTTAACCACTATGCTAGCATTCTCACTGCTATCATTAACAAAAACCTGCTCACTGATGCTCAGTTTGGGTTCTGCCAGAACCACTCAGTTCTCGACCTCGTTACATAGAAACATAGAAAATAGGAGCAGTAATAGACCATTCGGCCCTTCGAGTCTGCACCGTCATTCAATATGATCATGGCTGACCCTCTATCTCAATACCATATTCCCACTTTTTCCCCATAACCCTTGATGCCTTTTGTTTCTAGAAATCTATCTATCTCTCTCTTAAATATATTCAGTGACTTCTGTGGTAGAGAATTCCACAGGTTCACCACCCTGAGTTAAAACGTTTCTCCTCATCTCAGTCCTAAATTTCCTACCCCATATTCTGAGGCTGTGACGCCTTGTTCGAGACTGCTCAGCCAGGGGAAACATCCTCCCTGCATCCAGTCTATCCAACCCAGTCAGAATTTTATACGTTTCAATGAGGTCCCCTCTCATTCTTCAAACTCTAGTGAATACAGGTCTAGTCGACCCAATCTCTCCTCATACTGCCATCTCAGGAATCAGTCTGGTGAACCTTCGCTGCACTCACTTTATGGCAAGTATATCCTTTCTTAGGTAAGGAGACCAAAACTGCACACAATACTCCAGGTGCGGTCTCACCAAGGCCCTATATAATTGTAGTAAGACATCCTTGCTCCTGTACTCAAATCCTCTTGCAATGGCATCTGATGGAGAACGCCCAGCGCCGGGGGTGGGGGGGAATAAATCAGAGATCAGCGCTGGGAGCCTGCCCGCCCAAATGCTGATGTGCAAACGCAACACACAGCGAGAGAGGTGGTCAGGCCAAACTCAGGGTCACTCCCGGGTATCCTGGCAGGGCTGCTTTTCATTCATTCTTGGAGTGTGAGCGTCGCCGGCAAGGCATTTATTGCCCACCCTTAGTTGCCCCTCCAGACCACTGCTGGGCCTTCTTCTCGAACTGCTGCAGTCCCATGTGGTGAAGGTGCTCCCACACGGTGCCGTTAGGGAGGGAGTTCCAGGATTTAGACCCAGTGGCAATGAAAGAATGGCCAGTATATGTCCAAGATGGTGTGCCATTGGGAGGGGAACTTGGATTCCCGTGCGCCTGCTGCCGCTCGAGGAAGTACTGTTGAAATATATTCACCAGCAGCTTTGGCGGAGGGTATCTGTCCGACAGGGAAGAGAAGCAGGGAATGCAGCAAGAGGAGATTGGACAGAGGCGTTCAAAATCATGAAGGGCCTCGATAGAGCAGACAGGGAGAAACCGTTCCTGGGGCAGGAGGGCCGGCAACCAGAGGACACAGGCTGAAGACAATCGGCAAAAGAACCAGAGGGGGAGATGGACAAAAGAGCTGAATTCCAGAGGTGAAGGGAGAGTGACTGTCCTTGACATCAAGGCAGCATTTGACCGAGTGTGGCATCAAGGAGCCTTAGGAAAATATAGTCAATGGGAATCAGGGGGAAAACTCTCCACTGGCTGGAGTCATACCTAGCACAAAGGAAGATGGTTGTGGTTGATGGAGGTCAATCATCACAGCTCCAGGACATCGCTGCAGGAGTTCCTCAGGGCAGTGTCCTAGGCCCAACCATCTTCAGCTGCTTCATCAATGACGTTTGCTCCATCATAACGTCAGAAGTGGGGATGTTCGCTGATGGTTGCACAGTGTTCAGTTCCATTCGCAACGCTTCAGAAAATGAAGCAGTCCATGCCTGTATGTAGAAAGACCTGGACAACATTCAGGCTTGTGCTGATAAATGCAAGTAACAATCGCACCACACAAGTGTTAGGCATTGACTATGTCCAACAAGTGAGAGTTTAACCACCGCCCTTTGATATTCAACGGCATTACCATCGCCGAATCCCCCACCATCAACATCCTGGGGGTCAAGATTGGCCAGAAACTGAACTGGGCGAGCCACATGAATAATGTGGCAACAAGAGCAGGTCAGAATCTGGGTGTTCTGCGGCAAGTGTCTCACCTCCTGACTCCCCAAAGCCTTTCCACCATCTACAAGGCACAAGTCAGGAGTTGTGATGCAATACTCTCCACTTACCTGGATGAGTGCAGCTCCAACAACACTCAAGAAGCTCGGCACCATCCAGGACAAAGCAGCCTGCTTGATTGTCACCCCATCCACCACCTTAAACATTCACTCCCTCCACCACCGGCGCACCGTGGCTGCAGTGTGTACCATCTACAGGATGCACTGCAGAAACTCACCAAGGCTTCTTCGGCAACACTCACAAACCTGTGACCTCCACCACCTAGAAGGACAAGGCAGCAGGCGCATGGGAACACCATCACCTGCAAGTTCCTCTCTAAGTTGCACACCATTCTGACTTGGAAATATATCACCGTTCCTTCGTCGTTGCTGGGTCAAAGTCCTGGAACTCGCTCCCTAATAGCACTGTGGGAGTTATTTCACCATAAGGACTGCAGTGGTTCAAGAAGGCGGCTCACCACCATCTTCTGAAGGGCAATTAAGGATGGGCAATAAATGCTGGCCTTGCCAGCGGCGCCCACATCCCAGAACGAACTTTTTATAAAACTTTGTCTTCCTGCTTAATTATTGGGAGCTGGGTGGATTTCAGTCTTGTTTTTTGATTAGCTTGGGCTGCCAGCAATGTTTAAAATGCAAACCAGGCAACTACAAATCTGAATTTTAAACCAAAAATCCATTCTACTGTTGCCTTCTGTGTATTATGCTTTGGTGGCATTAGTTTTTATACATGTTGAACAGAAGAAAACTCTAGAGGGAATAACATTGGTTCAAAAGTATGCCCCTTTTTCTGGAAGAAACCAAGGGACCAATAACGCACTATTGGATGTGGAGGCCTGAGGCCTATCATGTGCCTGAGGCACCGAGCACATGCCAATGCAGCTGGTGAGTGCAGAGGTGGCTGACAGTATGCTCACAAGCTACACACTAGGCTCATTAGGATCCTGACTTCTCTATAAAGAAGGCAGCCGTGATATGGTGTGGTCGAAATGTCTAAGTTGAGCCATGCAGTGGCTGTTTTCAAAGGGTACTGAGAAGGAGGCCATAGTTTAAAACAAAATTCCCGCCCACCACCACTGCTGCTCCAGCTCCCACAATCCTCTGGGGCAAGCAAGCACCCTTACCCACGCTCCCATGTCATCCTGTTCTCCCTACCCCTTGCCATCCTAACCTGTGCTCCGCTCTCCGCATTGGAAAATTGCCTGGTGCACAATGGTCAGCTTCACTGGCTCTTGGTGCCCGACATTGCAGCCCTGTCACTCCTGTCACATTATGGGCGACAGACTTGCGAACAAGCAGATGTTGTGTTTTCTGGCAAGGTCAACCCATGGGTACACAAGTGCGTTCAGCATTTGCGTTGGTGTCACCGTGCATGGGGTGAATCATCTGCCTTTCATTGCCTTATCAGAAATTTCTCAAACTTTAAAAAAAAACATGATTTTTATCGCTGATGAGGACATTTTTGAGTCGGATTTCATTGCAAACAGTGACGGGGTGGAACTTCAAATCATCTCAAGAGCAGCTCCAGAACTGCTGCCTTTGCAAACCCAATGCTGCTGACTCGAAACACAGATCTCCCAGTCTATGGTGTTGTTTCTTGACGTGAAAAGGCTTTGGAGAGTCGCTCAGGCCGGTTTGAAATTGTTGACCTTACCACCGTTTTCAATATAGCCACTTCATGACATTTAAGGAAGCTCTTTATATTAGACTTCACTTGAGTGACCTAGTAGAGTAGGAGATCTGGCTGGGGGATCTCAGTGATGGAGATTGATAAAAGTTGAAGACATATCTAGTAAGTTTGTTATTTTCATCAATCATTTAAACCATCCCTTTGATACTTTCCTTCCACTTTTAGATTTCCCTTGCCCTAGCCCTGTAGGGCTGATTTTCATTTTGCTATTGCCCTTTTTATATGTGCAAACGGGGCAGAAGGCGGATGAAAATTGCACAATTAAATAAAAAGGCAACGAACAGGGAGAGTTCTCCCTGTTCTGATTTTCAGGCGGACCGTGATTTAGGCACACAGCACATAAACTAGACTGAGGCAGAGTTCTAATTAAAATATAAAAATAGGCGTCAAATGATGCAGTTAAGATGCAAACATGATATGGAAGTGCAGCTACTGCCACCATTGTGGTACAGGTTTGGAGGCAGCTATTTCCAGTGCTTCTTAAAGGGATACTCACCTCCTCCTATTTAAAGTGCTGCAAAGGCTCAGGAGACATTTTGCTGGTGGTTACAGTAGTTTTTGGAAAGTTACTCATATTTGAAGTTTATGTGGTGGCTGGACCACCTTTTGAATCTCAAGGAAATAAGTGGCAACACACTTTTTCCAAATTGAACATCCTTTTAGCAATGCCATTCTAGCTTGTGGCAGAGGAGCAGCAGCAACAGGTGAAAGGTACACATGGAGTACAACGAGAAGGAGATGTGTTTGCAGCAATCCTTAACCTCACAACTGAGTGTACAGGCCCAGCATAACACATCTGCCCTTATCTGAGGAGCAGTGCTTTGAGGAGGCTACACGCACAGAGTTGCGTTGTCTCCTGCAACAAGACCTGCAGCCCGCTGCCACAGCTGGCACGTGTTGCGGTCAAAGTCACTAGAGCCCTGAGCACCTTTGCCTTCGGCTCCTTCCAAGCCGCAACACAGGGCGACCATCAACATCAGTCAGTTGCAGTTTATGAATGTCTTAAGCAGGCTTCTTCACTTTCCTCCATGAAAACAGCCTGAAAACAGCAGGATGGGGCCCTGAGGTTCACACACATTGAAGCGTCCCCTAAGTCCAGGGCCTCATTGGCTGCACCCACTTTGCCCTGAGAGCTCCTTCAGACAAGTCTGCTACTTTCCTGAATTACAAGGGCTTCTACTTCATTAGTGTGCAACTGGTGTGTCATCACAAACCATGCATCACGCAGGTCTGTGCCCACTTTTCTGATGGCTGCCATAATACATATATATTGTGCTGGTCCTCCATCCCCACTCCCTCCACACTTTTTCCCTGCGCACAGCAAAGGAGAGGATGGCTGCTTGGCAGAATACCCTGTACACCTAGCTCATGAATCCTCTTGGGAACTCACATTTGATGGCTGAACTGAGGTACAGTCAGATCCATGGCTCAACTAAAGTCTTGACTGAGCAGACCAGTGTCGTCCTCAAGCAACAACTCCGCTGCCTGGACAGGTCTGCTGGCTTCCTCCAATGCATCCCAGAAAGAGCATTTCACATGATCGTGGTTTGCTGCATGCTGCATAGCATTGATATCAAACTGCGTGAGAAGCCATAGTGATAACTCGAACAGCTGCCAACCATATTTTGGGCTGCACCATCACCACATGGTAAATGATGAGCTTGCCCAAATGAGGGAAGAGATGGAGATCAGACACAAAATAGGGGCAAATTTTTTTTCCTGTGTATAGTATCGAATTTGCAGACACGATTTGTGTGCTAAACAAAGGAACATCAACTCTTACATTTTCTTTACTGGATATTGACTGCTGTCAGTTGCAGGCAAAGCTTTTGGGAGGGGGAAATTGGCAGAAGAAATAGGGAGAAAACAGAAGATAAAATTAATCAGGGCGCAGAGATTATGCAATCACATAGTAGGCAGGGAAGACAAAGGGAGTTAAGCAATTCCTTATTTTTGAGATCCTGGGAAAACACGGGATGAAATCTGAATTGACATTTAACTCACCAATGCTTTGATTAACTTACTCACCCAGCCGATGCAAATATATACTTACCCAGAAGGAGACTGCTGAGCCAAGACTTCAAAGTACAGCAGCCTAAAGCTAAATATTAGCGTATGAGTATGAGAAAGTATGAATTGGTAATTCATGCAATTATCAATGAATTTGTTTGATAAGGTTAAACTCCAGACACAGTTAGGAACTATTTAGAAGCACAAGCCTTTTGGCTATGTGTGTGTGTAATCATGCTCTGTTTGATGGCTTGCAATACAGAAATCCTTATTTTAACTACTTAACAAGCTTATTGCAGTTGTTACCATGCAGCCAATATTGTTTGAAATGTAATAGAATTAAGACTCCCTTTTTACTTTTGTGTTAATATTATGATTATTCATTTGGATCAGCATCAAATTTCATTAAAGCATAAAACTCACTTCATGAAATGCAATATTTATGGGTATTTTATTCTGAAATATTTATTAGAAATGTATGGAATTTACTTCAACACATAGCCCCTACCCCAACTTGATTCCTGTCCTCGGGTGATTGGGGGCCAGCGAAATAATAACTCACATTTAGACTGTACATCCAATTCAAATCAATTACAGACTTTAATGCATTATTAAGGAAGTACTGTAGAGTGCCAACTTTCTAGTGAGACATTAAACCGTAGCCGTTGCACCATTTGAAGAAGAGAAAGGGATTTTCCTGGCTTCCTGACCAACATTCTTCCCTCAACCGACTTCACCAAAAACAGATTATCCAGCCATTCAATCATTTGCTATTTGTTCTGTGTGCACAAATTGACTGTTGTGTTTGCTCACATGACAACAGCGACTACTACAAAAGGAATCCATTGGCTGTAAAATTACTTTAGGACATTCTGAGGATGCAGTGAAGCATAGGAACATAGGAACAGAAGTAGGCCATTTAGCCCCTCAAGCCTATACTGCCATTCAACGAGACCATAGCTGATTTATGACCATAGAAACATAGAAAATAGGTGCAGGAGTAGGCCATTCGGCCCTTCT
The DNA here is from genome assembly GCF_044704955.1 of Pristiophorus japonicus. Classification (NCBI taxonomy): domain Eukaryota; kingdom Metazoa; phylum Chordata; class Chondrichthyes; family Pristiophoridae; genus Pristiophorus; species Pristiophorus japonicus. The sequence goes on along the minus strand of NC_091977.1, from coordinate 505,005,655 downwards.
AGCCTGCAGCGCCATTCAATGAGTTCATGGCTGAACATTCAACTTCAGTATCCCATTCCTGCTTTCTCACCATTCCCCTTGATCCCCCTAGTAGTAAGGACCTCATCTAACTCCTTTTTGAATATATTTAGTGAATTGGCCTCAACAACTTTCTGTGGTAGAGAATTCCACAGGTTCACCACTCTCTGGGTGAAGAAGTTCCTCCGCATCTCGGTCCTAAATAGCTTACCCCTTATCCTTAGACTGTGACCTCTGGTTCTGGACTTCCCCAACATTGGGAACATTCTTCCTGCATCTAACCTGTCTAACCCCGTCAGAATTTTAAATGTTTCTATGAGGTCCCCTCTCATTCTTCTGAACTCCAGTGAATACAAGCCCAGTTGATCCAGTCTTTCTTGATAGGTCAGTCCCGCCATCCCGGGAATCAGTCTGGTGAACCTTTGCTGCACTCCCTCAATAGCAAGAATGTCCTTCCTCAGGTTAGGAGACCAAAACTGTACACAATACTCCAGGTGTGGCCTCACCAATGCCCTGTACAACTGTAGCAACACCTCCCTGCCCCTGTACTCAAATCCCCTTGTTATGAAGGCCAACATGCCATTTGCTTTCTTAACCGCCTGCTGCACCTGCATGCCAACCTTCAATGACCAAACTCCATATACCCATGCACAAGTCCATTTATTTGAGTTAAAAAAGCACAGCCTGTATTCAATCAAGTAAATGGCATGATACATACAGAGGATGCAAAATGAGTAAACATAGATTACAGTATCCTACAAGTGGCCTAAAATAATAAGTTAATTTTAGTCAGATCCACTTGTGGGATGTAAATCATATTGCACACTTTTGCATTGTGCATTGTGGCCAGAAATCTTCAGTGAAGACTGCCAAAACCAGGCCCATAGCTCTGTGGTTCCAGGAACAGGAATTAGAGGTGCTAGTGATGGAGGTGGAGCGCAGGTACAACAAACTCACCGGGATTGTCGTGCGAAGCCTCCACCAGCCCAATATGGATTGGGATCGGTGAGATGGTGACTGCAATGAGCAACGTTGAGCAAGATGGGGAACAATGCCACAAACGTTGGAATGATTTGCTGGCGTCAGCTAGAATGAGTACAAATTTATTCGCCCCCTCCTGTCCAAGGCCAAAAGCGTTGTGCGCCAGATATGTGTGTTTGTGTGGGAATGTGTGTGGGAGGCATCAGCAAAGGGGCTAATGGCTGCAATGTTTCTCTGTACAGAAAAAAACAAGCAGCCAACCAAGCAAGCCTGAGTGCAACTGGAGGGGACCCAGAAGAGGTGGTCGAATTGAGCAGGCTAGAGGAGCGCGCGTTGGCATTGATGAGTGACCACCATGGTACAGCCACACACATTGATGCAGATTCGGTGCGACCATGTGGTCAGGTTATACTCATCTCAGGTATCAACAACGCTCAAGGTATGAAAGTCCATGCAATGTTAAGGCACTCGCGGTTGAACGCACACTTTGACGCCCATTATTGGTGTGGACATGTCCAGATGGAACTCCTTGCTGGCATAATGTGAGATGGAATGGCTCACATCTCAGCTTGATCACCACCACTCGCCCTCCGCCCCCCGCCCCGCCCACCCCCACCCCCATAGACTGAAAGATTGTCCTCTACTTGCAGATGATGAGTTGGACAGCATGGATCTAGAGAGACCATCAACCTCTGGCTTTCACAGAAGCTGTCACACCACAGCATCTCCCACCCCGACGTTCTTCACACCCAAAGACACCGGATCCTTCCTGCACCAGCGCCCCCCCCCCCACCACCTCCCCCCGCGCCAGATCACCCATTTCCACCGCTGCCACCTCTGCCACCCAGGGCCAGGAAGAACAGGAGCGAGATGAGGGAGAAAGACCATTGGCCATCTTTCTGCCACTTGAGCTCAAGGAGCCGGAAGCTGCTGACATCAGTCTCTTGCCATGTGAGCCAAGTGTGTGCAGAACCTCGGCGCGGACTTCGATTTCCAAGGATTTCCAATGGACTCCACAGACGCAAGCTCTACCAAGAGCAGAGGCCATGGCTCGAAGGCAAGCAAGGCACCAGCACCCAGCAGCAGTGAACAACCACCTATGGATGCATCTAGGCTCGCTCTAATGAACCAGATGGTACAGCTATCAAGCACCGGTATGGAGATACGTCGCGACATGCTGCAAACCATGGCTGGGATAGCTGGCAGTATTGCCTCCTTCACCCAGCAGTATGATCAGAGGATGGACTGGCTCATTACCGCCTTGGGGCGCACAATGGAAAGTGTTAACGCCATGAGGCAAGAGATGGCTTCTGCACGCGTAGTGCAAGCCCCCGACCCCACACCCTCAAGGCAGACAGATACGGAGGAGCAGGAGATCCCTGCACCTTCGGTCATGCCCCCTTCCTTCTCACCAAGATGCACACGTCTGCAGACATCCCGCTGCTCTCCTGCACAACCTCGTCAACCAGAGGCAGTGACGGGGAGGGGGTAGTGCACGCCATCGTGTAGGTGTGGGGAGGAAGAGGAGATCGGGCATCACTGCAAGGTGGGGGGGAGGTGGGGGAAGAGAGGTGGTGGTGCCGGGTGGAGGGGTGGGTGTTGCTCCTGTAAATTTATGTAAATGTAATAATGTTATGTAACCTTTGTTATTGTACACTTGTAAATACACTCACATTGTTGACCCTCTGTGCTGGTGCATGTGTCATTTTACCGTCATGTGTGGTACGTTGCAGGAACCACACATCTGTCCCTCAGGTCATCTGCTTCATCAGGAATATCTTCCCATCCACATCTGACTGCAGTGTATAATGGGTCCTGTCATCAGGCCATCGCAAGACGACAAGGAAGGGTCACCAATGCAGGAAGCCTGCCATTCAATTACTCTCAGCAATTACTACTAGCAGGGCAGACCTTAAGGCTTGCACTTCAACTCTGTTTTTTCAAGGCCAAATATGGAGGAGTGCCACCCCCTGAGATGACATGGTCATTAGTTACATTGCAGTACATTGTGTGACACAATTAATGAATCAGCTTGGATGTACAAAATGTGACATGCTGAACACTTTTCAGTCACTCATAATAATTTTCCCTTCGCCATTGGGTTTCTCAATGAAGAACTTTCAGCAAGGTCCAACAAAAAAGCCTCCATCAGCTTAGATACATTTCAGTCGCTTTTATGACATCCAATTTAAACATCACCATCAGCAATAAAGTAATGCAACATGCATCTAACTTTTTTCCAGCTGCCCCGCTCATATGGTGCAGCATCCGCCCGGCTGCCGTGACGTCATGACCTCCGCACTCCCTCCCAGCCGATCTCATTGGTGCCCGACTGCCGTCCAGGTCAGACCTGCTTTTCCCAAGCGGTCCTTCTGGCGGGCGGCAGGTCGACCAGAGGCCAGCATAACTGATGAAAATAGCATTTTTCCAACATCCGGCATAGGAGGGCGGCACGATCTGACGTCAGCAGAACCCTTCCCCACCAATCTTCTGCCGGGCGGAACCTCGACGGCAGATGGGCGGTTCCGGAGGAATCGGCCAGAAAACCGACATTTGCGGCGGGAGCTTGGCGGATGCGGGCAGAACATCGACCAATTTCGTCCCCATAGATTGGAAAGGTTTGGACAGTATATAAAGCCTTAGGGGATATCAAAGCCAATCATACAATGGATACTGAAATTAGAGCTGGAGCACAGACAGTGAAGAAAAACCCAGAAGGACCATATTAAAGAGAATGTGCAAACAACAGGGCTATGTGGATGCCAGAGAGGTCCTCAAGAAAATGGCAGACACGCTAACCATTTGTATCCATACAGTGTAAGGAAGCATGTCAGATAATTATTTCATTCATTTCATTTTTAGTTGATGTCCATCTTAAAAAGGAAAACTAATTTTTTTTCATTTTTCCAGTCGGTTCGTTAATACTTTTTGTTGAGTGAGTGCTGATGGCATCATGAGGGGGAACTCGGTTGGAAGAGATATGGGCCTTGGAATTACATCATTAGTGAACCTTTAAAGAAAATGTCTTTGCTATTTTAACGGAAGGTCAACCCATTTATTCTAATGTTTGGATAACGGCTTTTCAACTGGTAGACATTCATCTTGGGTGATGGGGCAGAACAAGAGATAGTGAAGCAACAGCCTGCTATGAATCCTTTTCCTTTGACTTCAGTTTAATTTGGGCTACTGATTTGCGCAACTGCCCAAGATAAATTTCTATTCCATTGAGTCTGCCAGTGTGGACCCGAGTAAAGACAGACACAGTTAGAACAATAGGATCACTGAAGCACTAATAGTTAAAAGATACAGTGGGCTAGAAATTCCGCAACCTTGCGCCAGGTTTGTCGGCGGTATTTTGTTGTTTTGGCTGGTAAACGGTGTGGCGGGTAATTCCCTGAAGTCTTGCGCCGGCGGTTTTGAAATACCGCTGGGGGAACGGACCGCCGGCGTGTAAGACTGGAAAAAGTGCTTTCACCCGATATTTGGCTCAGCGGTGACCCGTAGGTAGGACCAAAAAAAACGCCAAGGAAAATCCTGTCGGTGCAGTCCTTGGAACGGCAGTAGGTATGAAAACCTACAAAAAAGGTAAGTTAAAGTTTTTATTTTTAAATTCTATTGAAACAGTTTGCTAGAAAAGGGTCTTGTGAATGTTTTGTGACTTTTTATTTTTTGTTTTTAGGCATTTTATTTTTGTGTTTTCTCCCCTCCCTAGGCCCAACTCGCAGCGGTATCGGCCTCAGAGAAAAGTTGCAAAAAGTTTGTGGTTTGCGCCACGAATCCTCGTGCAACGCCAATTTTTCCTGCTCGACTCAGTTTTTCCCATTTTTTCCCGAATGTTCAGCCTCAAAATCATAGTGGAGTCATAGCGTTTGTTTTTGGCGGAAAAAAAACACTATGACCCAAAACCGAATTTCTAGCCCACAGAATATAAAAGAATGAAGGCCATGATGAGTCGATGTAAAGTCTTAATACGTCTCATGTAGAGTACTGTGTGCAGTATTGGGCGTCACACTATAAGAAGGACAATGAGGTTTTAGTGAGGGTACAACACACACTGGAATGCTGCCAAGTATAAGGAAATGCTAGGGATGGATGTTGAATCAACAAATGAGTCTCAGTCTCAATGAGTCTCATAAAACAAGAAGTGCAGGTTATAAAGTGGGAAACATTGCTTATAATGGGGGAACGTGACATAAAGTGATGAATGCAGCTTATAAAATGGGAACACTGAAGGTGGAATGTGATTTATAAAGCAGGCATTGCTACTTAGCAAATGAAGACCATTGCTTATTAGATACAGAATGTTGCTTTAAAGAGGGAAGCTATTTTGAAGTGAGAATCATTACTTTTAAAACGGGAACTCTGCTTTCCACTGGAAATGTTTTTGCTAAATTTACAGAATGGAGGGAAATGGTCTCCAAGGTGTGATTATGATTCCAACAGTACAGACTATAACTTGAGATTCAAGAAAATATCCCAGAAAGGACATTAAAAAGCCTTGAATCCTTTAAAATTGCCAATTTGTCTGAGAAGAAGCAATTAAACACTTGTTTGCATAATTACCAGTTTTGCATTTTAAATGCCACATTGCACGCTTGCAAAAATGATGTGAAATCTCCGGGTTTGGTTGTAAATGGGTACAGTTAAAATCTCACAGTATGAGGCGACTTTTCTGATGTTGTGTACTGGGGAGGGGGGGGGGAGCTGGAAATTCAGGCATGCCATTGAGATGAAAAAGTTAAACTGAAGTGTGGCTGAGTTACAGTTTGCACTATCAGGAAGCAAAGTTTCCTGTCGGCAATGTTAAGTGAGCATCTGGCTATATATTCAGATATCACCCATTTCTAACTTATGTAATCAAACGGCCATCTTGCAATTTCTTATCAGTGCTGGCCTAGATATTCCCACAAGGGTTCTCCAAGTCTCCCACAATAACCCCCATAGAAACATTGTAAATAATTCCACAATTTAAATAATTGGGAATAAAATGTAAATTTAGACAAAGTTTAGAGTTGTCAGATTTACCTGTTCCTTTACATAGAAACATAGGGCCCAAGTTTCCACATGATTTGCGCCTGATTTTTAGGAGCAACTGGTGGAGAACGGACTATCTTAGAAATCGCAATTCTCCACATTTTTTTTTCTGCAGTTCTAGTCAGGTAGAACAGTTCTATTTTGGAACAGAATTTTTTCTTCAAAAGGGGGCATGTCCGGCCACTGACGCCTGATTTCAAAGTTTCCACAGTGAAAACGTACTCCAAATAAAGTAGAATGGAGCAAGTGAAGATTTTTGTAGAACTGAAAAAATCTGTTCTACACATTAAAAAATCAGGCGCAGGCTACAAATTAGGCGTCCAGAACAAGGTGGGGGGGGGGGGAGGGGGGGGAAGGGAAGTCATTAAATTCTACAATAAATCCTTAGTTATACTTATACAAATATTATACAAATAAATCCAACCTGAATAAAAATTTATAAGCAAAGAAAAGATTAAATAAACCATCTTCCTACCTGTGTGAAAGTTCTTCAGGCAGGCCTTTAGGATGCAGTTTGCCGTCGGGACCGAAGGCTGAACGGGCCGGGCCCGAGATTTCGGGCAGGGCCCGTCCCCAGCACCAGAGGTAGGTGGCGTTGGGTCGGGTCGGGGAAAGAGGTTCGGTTCGGGTCGGGGGGGGGGGGGGAGAGGGGCGGGTGGGGGAGGGGGAGAGGGGAGAGGGCGGGGGGGGGAGAGGGAGGGAGGGAGGTCAGGTCGGGGAGGGAGATCGGGGGGGGGGAGGGAGGTCGGGGAGGAGGGGGGAGGGAGGTCGGGGAGAGGGAGGTCAGGTCGGATCCAGTCCGGGGGCAGGGGCGGGAGTAGAGTCGGGTCGAGTCGGGTGGGAGCGGGAGCGGCAGACGCAGACGGGTCGAGTCGGGTCCGGTCGGGGGGGGGCGGCGGGGGGGAGGTCGGGGAGGGGGAGGTCAGGTCGGATCCAGTCCGGGGGCGGGGGCGGGAGTAGAGTCGGGTCGAGTCGGGTGGGAGCGGGAGCGGCAGACGCAGACGGGTCGAGTCGGGTCCGGTCGGGGGGGGGGCGGGGGTGGGGGAGGTCGGGGAGGGGGAGGGGAAGGGGAGAGAGAGAGAGAGAGAGAGAGAGAGAGGGAGGGAGAGAGAGAGAGAGAGAGAGGGAGGGAGGTCAGGTCGGAGAGAGAGGTAAGGTCGGGGAGAGGGGGGGGATGTCGGGGAGGGGGAGGTCAGGTCGGATCCAGTCCGGGGGCGGGAATAGAGTTGGGTCGAGTCGGGTGGGAGCGGGAGCGGCAGACGCAGACCGGTCGAGTCGGGTCCGGTGAGGGGGGGGGCGGGGGTGGGGGAGTTCGGGGATGGGGAGGGGGAGGGGGTGGGGAGAAGGAGAGAAAGAGAGGGAGGGAGGTAGAGAGAGAGAGAGAGGGAGGGAGGGAGGTAAGGTCAGGGAGGGGGGGGGGGATGTTGGGGAGGGGGAGGTCAGGTCGGATCCAGTCCGGGGGCGGGAATAGAGTCGGGTGGGAGCGGGAGCGGCAGCGGCAGACGGGTCGAGTCGGGTCCGGTTGTGGGGGTGCGGGGGGGAAAGCAGGAGCGGGAGTCGGCAGGAAGCAGGAGCTGGCCGTGGGAGGAGCCTTATTCACGCAGCCCCAGTGAGGCCATTCGGCCAGGGCTAGGGGCTGCGTGCTTCGGGCCCCTCCCACACAGTTTCGGGCACCTGGAGCTACTGCACTTGCGTGCCCACTGTAGCGCGCATGTGCAGAGCTCCCGGCACTGTTTTCAGCGCAGGGTCCTAGCTCCGCCCCCCACAGCTCCTGCTGCGCCGCGCTCAGGGCCAGAGGACCTGCAGGGAGGTGGAGAATACGGAGGGTTTTTTTAGGCGCACTTTGTGGCGCGAAAAACGGGCGCCCAGCTCGGAGGGGCGCCCATTTTTTATCGTGTGGAAACTTGGGCCCATAGAAACATAGAAAATAGGTGCAGGAGTAGGCCTTTCAGCCCTTAGAGCCTGCACCACTATTCAATATGATGATGGCTGATCATGCACTTCAGTACCCCATTCCTGCTTTCTCTCCATACCCCTTGATCCCTTTAGCCGTAAGGGTCACATGTAACTCCATTTTGAATATATTTAACAAACTGGCCTCAACAACTTTCTGTGCTGGCACTGCTCTTACACAGAATTGGCCAATGTGTGTTCCTTCTGTGAAAGCACAAGTCCATTTTCAAGACTTAGATACTTGTTGGGTTTCAAGGGATATGGAGCACATGGTGGGAACATGGAGTTGTTGTGCAGATCAGCCATGATCTAATTGAACAATGGAACAGGCTCAAGATGCTGAATGGCCTACTCCTGTTCCTAATGTTCCTATGTTCCTATTTGTATCTGCCGTCTCTAGTGGTTTAAGGGAGATATATATTCATGTACAAAAACAAAATACTATGGATGCAGAAATCTGAAATAAAAACAGAAAATGCTGGAAAACTCAGCGGGTCAGGTAGCACCTGTGGAGAGAAGTAGAGTTAACGTTTCGAATTGATGACCCTTTGTTGGAACACGTCACTTGGAACGAATATATTCATGTTTCTGGCTGTTGAATAGTAGAGGGTAGGGAGAAGATGTGCTTAAGCTGTTGGCCATCGAGATCGAGTCGGGGACCAGGAGGAGTCAGAGGTTGATGCCCAGAGCGGGAGGAGAGGAGGTCGGGGCCAGGAGGAGTCGGAGGACATGGCCCAAAACAGGAGAACCGGAGGTCGCGACTATGAGCGAAGGTCGGAAGCCCAGGAGCGGCGAGGTCGAGGCCAAGGAGTGGCCCACGGAAGGAACAGCATAGGCCAACAGCAATGTGTCGCGAGAACTACACTGCGCCCTATGAATCCCAAGGAGCGATCTCCTGTGGAATGGAGGAAGGAGGGCAGTAGGCGTATGCATGTGTGTATGAACTAGGCCCATACAGCAGAGCCTGGTCTCCAGTCGTCTTGGATCCCCTTGCTTTTGGACCAAGTCCTTACTCTGTCAAGCCCATGTGGTAGCTGGTGTGCAACAGCCTCCTCATGTTAAAATACTTCACGCACAGGCATCTTCCATGATTTAAGATGAAGTTCGGGACCTGAAACGTCAGGACCCTTATGGATAACCCCAACAGTAACAGACTGGAACGCCGCACCGTTATCGTTGCCTGGGAACTCAGGCATTTTAACATAGACATCGACGCCCTAAGCGAGGCCCAGCGGGCAGCTCAAAGAACAAGGTGGTGGCTACACTGTCTTCTGGAAAGGCAAACCAGAAGCAGAACGCCGCCTCCATGGGGTTGGCTTCGCCGTAAAAAATGAGCTAGTGGGCCATCTCAGGGATTCCCCTTCCGGGATAAACGAACATCTCATGACTCTTCAGCTTACACTAGCCCGGAACCAGTACGCTATGGTCTTCAGTGCATACGCCTCAACATTGGAAGCTACAGATGAGACCAAAGAGAAATTCTACCCCAGCCTCGAAAAATCCCCGTCCCGAGTCCCAACAAGCGACAAGCTGATCCTCCTTGGCGACTTCAACACAGAATTGGAAAGGACACTGACCTCTGGAGAGGTACGATCGACAGAGAGTGGGATTAGGGAAAGCCAACTCCAATGGCCTCGTCATAACCAATATCCCGTTCTGTCAGAAGGACAAATATAAATGCTCATGGCAACACCCTCTCTCCAAGCACTGGTATCGACTAGACTATGTCATTGTCCGAGCAAGGGACCGCAAAGACGTGCGCATCACCTTCGCCATGACAGGAGCTGATGACTGCTGGACGGACCACCGCTTAATTCGCTCTGACATCACCATCAACATTGCCCCAAACAGAAACAACGCCACAGGAAAATCAACGCCGGTGCGCTCAAAGATCCTGCTAAGAAAGCCCTATTCAGCCAGTGCCTCGCTACCAACCTGACGACTCCTAGTGACCCAGAGACGCAGAGTGTCCGCAATGCCTGGTCAACACTCAAGCACTCCATAATTAGCAAATGCGAAGAGACGCTCGGTCACTCGACCAGGAAACACCAAGACTGGTTCAAGAGATCCAGGAGCTAATATTCCACAAGCGCAAGGCATTCTTGAACTGGAACTAGCAACACAAGTCGAGAGCAAGAAAGCAGCTCTACAGACGTCTGAAGGCCGAGGTCCAACATAAAACCCATGACCTAAAGAACAGATGGCGTGTGGAGAAAGCACAAGAAATCCAGCAGCTAGCCGACAACCACGATGTGCGAGGATTCTTTAGCACAGTCAAGACCACAAGCGGCCCAAGCACCCAAGGCCCTCCACCTCTGCTGGCCAAGAACGGAGAGGTGCTCATCAAGGACAGAGAGACAGTCAGTGCCCGCTGGAAGGAGCATTTCAAAGATCTCCTCAACCGAGACTCTGTCTTCGACGTGCGTGTCCTCGACTCCATCCCACAGCATGCCACCCGCCACCATCTCAGCAAAGCCCCAGCCCGACATGAGGTTGAAAAGGCCATCCGACAACTGAAGAACAACAAGGCTTCAAGAGCAGATGGAATCCCCGCCGAAGCACTAAAACATGGCGGAGAAGTACTATTGGCGTGGATTCATGACCTCATTTCTCTTATCTGGAAGGAGGAGAGACTGCCAGGAGATCTCAGAGACACTGTAATCGTGACCATCTTCAGGAAAGGTGACAAGTCCGACTGCAGTAACTACAGAAGAGTCTCCTTGCTGTCGGCCACTGGGAAAGTCATCGCAAGAATCCACCTCAATCGCCTTCTCCCTGTGGCTGAAGAACTCTGCTCAGAGTCGCAATGTGGATCCTGCCCACTAAGGGGAAAAATGTACATGATCTTCACCACGCGGCAAATACAAGAGAAATGCAGGGAAGAGCACGAACTCTTGTACATGGCCACCTTTGACCTCACAAAAGCCTTCAACACTGTCAACTGTGAGGGATCATGGAGCGTCCTCCTCGGATTCAGCTGCCCTCAAAAGTTTGTCACCATCCTCTGGCAACTCCACGATGACATGCAAGCTGTAATCTTGACCAATGGATCCACCACAGACCCATTCCACGTTCGGACCGGGGTCAAGCAAGGCTGAGTCATCGCACCAACACTCTTCTCGATCTTCCTTGCTGCAATGCTCCAACTCACCCTCAGCAAGCTGGAGTGGAGCTAAATTGCAGAACAAGCGGGAATCTGTTCAACCTCTGCTGCCTCCAGGCCAGATCCAAGATCACCCTATCCTCCATCATTGAATTACAGTATGCAGACAACACTGCCCCTCCCCACCACCCCGGTTATCAAAATCCATGAAGAGGCCTTGGAAAACGTGGACCATTTTCCATACCTCAGGAGCCTACTGTCAACAAGGGCAGATATCGAAGATGAGATCCAATACTGCCTTCAGTGTGCCACTGCAGCCTTCGGTCACCTGAGGAAGAGAGTTTTTGAAGACCAGCACCAAAAACCGGCACCAAGCTCATGGTCTTCAGAGCAGTGGTGATACCCACCCTCCTATATGGCTCAGCGACATGGACTATGTACAGCAGGCACCTCAAAACACTAGAGAGGTACCACCAACGTTGCCTCCACAAGAGCCTGCAAATCTATTGGCAGGATAGGTGCACCAACTTTAGTGTTTTCGCTCAGGCCAACATCCCCAGCATCGAAGCATTGACCACGCTCAATCAGCTCCGTTGGACGGGCCACATCGTCCGCATGCCTGACATGAGACTCCCAAAACAAGCGTTCTACTCGGAGCTTCGACACGGCAAGCGAGCCCCAGGTGGGTAGAGGAAACGCTTCAAGGATACCCTCAAAGTCTCTTTGAAAAAGTGCAACATCTCCACTGACACCTGGGAATCCCTGGCCCAAGGCCACCCAAAGTGGAGGAAAAGCATCCGGGAAGGCGCTGAACACCTCGAATCTCTTCGCCGAGAGCAAGCTGAAGACAAGCGTCGACAGCAGAAGGAACACGCAGCAACCCAGGCACCCCACCCAGCAGTTCCTTCAACCACTCTCTGCCCCACCTGTGACAGAGACTGTAGGTCCTGCATTGGACTCTTCAGTCACCTGAAAACTCATTTTTGTGTGGAAGCAAGTCATCCTCAACCCCGAGGGATTGCCGAAGAAGAAGAAGGAAGAATTGGGCAGATATGGAGGATAGATCTGTTGACTCTCTAAGGCAGGTTTCTTTTAATTTTGACTTGAAAGACTTGAAAGAGAAATAGAAAGCAAAATCAGCATACTATTTGAACAGCACAAGACTTCAGCTCCTTGTAATTACAGTTTGAAGATTTTTGTTTAAAAGCATTTTGAGATTTATTTTGTATAGAACTCACTCTTTACCAATTGAACTGCATGTTTAGACTCAAATCTTTACCCACAAGAACTAAATTTCACCTGCCGCTATTACTCAAATGTTGACAAATTGATAGGGAAGGTACTTTTTGGTCTATTATTTGAAACTGTTTCCGTTTTAAGATACTGCGATGTGCATTTTTCTTCCTTCTAAGTGACATGCCGCAAATGGATTATTATTGCTGTAATAGCACCTACCTCGTATGTGCAGGGAGCATTTAACGCACGATATCGTCACAGCAGGAGTCATAAACGGGGCCCGAACTTGGTGAAGGCCCCTGCCCGTCCAAGTTCTGCCCAAAGGACTGCTGATGGCCGCTGAGGTCCCTGACGGTTCTTTGGACAGGATTTTCATCACCCAGGTCCCTCGAAGGTCAGCAGGCGGCAAATCTGCGATGTGCACTGCCAATCTGGGTGGCAGCCGGCGGGAGCTCTCAATCTCGGTGGCAGAGATTGAGAGCTCCCGCTGGCCACCCAAGTACCGCCGAGGATGGAGTCGGGCCCAGGGAGAGTCGAAGAACTAAAAATAAAAAGCATCAAAACAAAAAAAAATCATCTTCAGGGGACCCCATCCAGGTAAGTACCTGTAAAGAAATAATTTAAATAAACTTCACTAACCTTTTTTGCAGGATCTTCATACTTACCTGTTGAAGACATAGCTGTCTCCACACAGTGGTCCACCGCCGTCCTGCCGCTGACTCCAGCCGACTCGCGTCCACATGAATATGGCACTTGGCGGACGGGAGTCTACTTACATGCATCGGCCATCCGCTAACGTCGGCGGGCATATCCCGGCGGCTCTCCCCTCCCGCCCGCTCCAGGCCATGACGAAAGTGGCACTGGGCGGTTTGACGAGAGGGATGTCAGTGGCAGTGGGCGGTAAGTTCTCCAGTTTCGGCCCCAAGCACTGTGATAATAAAAGGCAGGCAGCAGGCTTTGTTTGAATGTATTCCTCTTCTTAGGCAGCCCCTCGGGGTCGAGGAGGACTTTTGAATGTATTTACACTGACATTGCCTGTTTGCAATCATCCTTTTTTGCATGTTGCAACCCCATGAAGTCTATCTAGGATTATAGAAACAAATACCATCTTTAGATTACAGTACTGTCACCATCTGCCAAAGGAATATAGGAACAGGAGTAGGCCAATCAGCCCCCTGAGCCTGACCTCACTATTCAATTCATGGCTGATCAGCATTTTAACTATCTACACACCTTGGTTCCATATCTCTTAATACCCTTGCCAAACAAAAATCAATCAATCTCAGTTTTGAAAATTTTAACTGACCGAGCTTTTTGGGGGAGAGTACCAATCGTCTACTCCTTCAGGGATAGGGCAGTGGAGAGGGACCAGCTGAAGTGCTCTTGCAGAGAGCTGGCATGGGCTCAACAGGCAGAATGGCCTCTTCCTGCGCTGTAACTATTCTATGATTCTATGATTCTATTTGCATGAAGAAGTGCTCCCTACCATTAACCCTGAATGGCCTAACTCTAACTTTATGGTTGTTCCCCCTTGTTCTGGACTGCCCAACCAAAGGTAATAGTTTCCCTCTACTTACCCTATCGAATGCTTTCACCATCTTGTACACCTCAATTATATCACCCCTTAATCTTCTATACGCAGGGAAAGACAAGCCTACTCTATGCAAACTATCCTCATCATTTAACCCTTTTAGCCAAGGTATCATTCTGGTGAATCTGTGCTGCACTCACTCCAAGGCTCCCTGTGGTGCGGCAACAGGTCTTTGCAGTGATATCAGGTAACCGAGGTGATGCTGCTGCTAGAGGAATAGTGGAGAACTATCTGCTCCTCCCAAAGCTGAGGTGCCACCACCAACGCAGTGCGACACCATTTGTTCTGGCAGTACGACGCCAGTTAGCCTGACATCAGTCGTCGGGAAAATGCTAGAATCGATTGTTAAGGAAGTGGTATCAGAGCACTTAGAAAATTAAAACATGATTAGGCAGAGTCAACATGGTTTTATGAAAGGGAAATCGTGTTTGAGAGGTGATCTCATTGAAACATATAAGATTCTGAAGGGGATTGACAGAGTAGATGCTGAGAGGTTGTTTCCCCTGGTTGGAATGTCTAGAACTAGGGGGCACAGTCTCAAGATAATGGGTTGGCCATTTAAGACAGAGATGAGGTGGAATTTCTTCACTCATCTTTGGAATTCTCTTCCCCAGAGGGCTGTGGATCCTGAGTTTCTGAATATAATCAATGCTGAGATCGATAGATTTTTGGATTCTAGGGAAATCAAGGGATATGGAGCTCGGGTGGGAAAGTGAAGTTGAGATCGATGATCAGCCATGATCTTATTGAATGGCGGAGCAGGCTCGAGGCGCTGTATGGCCGACCCTCCCCTATTTCTTATGTTCTTGTGTTCTGTCTCCAGCAAATCGAGTTCAATCTGTCTATATCAGTCTGCAGTGCACCTTTTGTGTTGCAAAACAAGATCTTTCCCAATCATTAGGGTAAGTCTTGCGGCCATAAAAAAACACTACAAATGCACTAACTTGCTTAAGGCTTCCTCTGCAAGCAGAGATTGGCGAAATTAGAGGCTAAGTCATTACACATGTGATCCAAACTAGCGGTGAATAGGAGCCAGATCATCTGCCTGAACCTCTCAACGTGGTAATGGTCCTGAATGTGTGTGGGCAAGGAAGTCCGAAAAGAGATGAAAAAGGACAAGATAGAAATAAAAATTGGACTGTTTGTTATAATCTTCTGCATTAATAGTAAAATTATTTGGGGCTAGTGTCATGTATGTAACCTTCATGTAACTGTAACCTTCATAACAACATTGCATAGTGTATACACCTAAGAAATGCACACCTTGACCACAGGGGGTGAACTTGAGGGAGACACTCCTCACCTGGTCATCCAGGTATATAAAGGGAGATCCCACGCAGGGTCATGACTTCTTGGTCCTGTGAATAAAGGTTACGGTCACGGAGTGACCCTGTCTGCAGAATGTGCCTCATGTGAATTTATAGTAGTGTGTAAGGACATAACATTAAGTGATGAGAAATGGGAATCAACGACTCACGAGAATGGCCACCGGTAGCACAGAGGAATGGAACTGTGTTGGTGAGGACTTAGAAGATTTCGTTGGGAGGCTCCAGCAGAGCTTTGTCACGAAGGACTGGTTGGGAGAGGCAGCGGCTGACAAGCGAAGGGCGCATCTACTGACCAGCTGTGGACCTAAGACGTACGCAATGATGAAGGACCTGCTCGCACCCGAGAAGCCGGCGGACAAAACCTTTGAGGAGCTCAGCAAACTGATCGGTGAGCACCTCAAACCGGCGAGTAGTATACACATGGCCCGTCACCGATTCTATACGCACTGACGTCGCGAAGAGCAGAGTATACCGGACTTCGTTGCGGACCTTCGGCGCTTGGCCAGCCTCTGTAAGTTCACAGACACCTGCAGGGGGGAGATGTTACAGGATTTCTTCATTGAGGGCATTGGGCATGCTGGGATTTTCAGGAAGCTATTTGAGACCAAGGACTTGACCTTGGAAGCAGCGGCATTGATGGCTCAGACCTTCATGGCAGGGGAGGAGGAAACCAAGATAATATATGCGCGCAACTCTGCTCCCAATGTGGCGATGGAGCAGGGAGTTAACATTGTAAACGCGACTCAGAACCCCACAGGCAGGCAAGGGCAATTCGACACCACCCAGGCAGCAACAGACTCTAGAGTGGGTCCTCAACAGAGACAATGGCAGGTTGAACGGACATTTACACCATCAAAAGGGACAATACATCCCGGGATGGGGCCATTAACACCCACTAACAGAGTGCTCAAGAGTAATCAAAGAGACAATCAAAGAGCAATGCCTGGTAACAGCCCTTTTGTTCACAACAATCTCAGCTCATGCTGGAGGTGGGGGGGCAGACATGCTGCAAAAACCTGCAGGTTCCAACAATTCATCTGTAGAAATTGTAACTTCAGTGGACATTTAGCCAGAATGTGCAGGAAGCTTGCAGCGAGGCTATATTACGAGGAAGATGAACCACAAGAGGGGTCTGCAAGGCAGGGTGCTGCTTGGGACACAGCAATAGATGCTGAAGTTCAGTGGGTTAAGGTGGCAAACATCCACAGCTCATATACAAAAACGCCACCGATGAGCATGAAAGTCCGATTAAATGGCATCCCGGTACGCATGGAGCTGGACACAGGAGCCAGCCAGTCACTTATGAGTGTCCAACAATTCGAGAAACTATGGCCACTCAGAGCTCGCAGATCCAAACTGGAACGCATTGACACACAATTACGGATGTACACCAAAGAGATCATCCCAGTGCTAGGCAGTGCAATGTTGGTGGTCACACATAATGGATCAGAGAACCGGCTGCCACTCTGGATTGTCCCGGGAAATGGTCCCGCAATTTTGGGGAGGAGCTGGCTGCCGAGATGAACTGGAAATAGGGGGATATGCACACCATTTCATCTGTGGGGCGAAGTTCATGCTCACAGGTCCTACAGAAATTTGAGTCACTATTTCAACCTGGCGTCGGGACGTTCAAAGGTACCAAAGTAGTGATACGCATCACCCCGGACGCCACACCAGTGCACCACAAAGCCAGAGCTGTGCCGTATGTGATGCGGGAGAAAATTGAGAGTGAGTTGGACAGGTTGCGAAGAGAGGGCATAATTCCGCCTGTTGAATTCAGCGACTGGGCAAGCCCCATCGTCCCTGTCCTAAAAACGGATGTCTCGGTCAGGATCTGTGGCGACTACAAGGCCACTATCAACCGAGTGTCACTACAAGACCAATACCCGCTTCCGAGAACGGAGGATCTTTTTGCCCTGCTGGCAGGCGGCAAGCTGTTCACCAAGTTGGACCTCAATTCAGCCTACATGACCCAGGAACTGGCCGAAGAATCCAAGCTACTGACCACCATCACCACTCACAAGGGGCTGTTTGTCTACAACAGGTGTCCGTTTGGCATTCGATCAGCAGCCGCTATCTTTCAAAGGAACATGGAAAGCCTGCTCAAATCCATCCCTGGAACAATCGTATTTCAGGACGACATCCTTATCACGGGTCAAGACACCGAGGAACACCTCCACAACCTGGAGGAGATGCTACGCCAACTGGACCGGGTAGGCCTGCGACTAAGGAAGGCCAAGTGTGTGTTTTTGGCCCCAGGGGTCGAATTTTTGGGCAGGATGGTTGCCGCAGACGGGATCCGGCCTACCGAATACAAAATGGAGGCGATTCGTCGTTCGCCCAGGCCCGGCAACACATCGGAGTTGCATTCATTTCTCTTGAACTATTTCAGGAACTTTCTGCCGAACTTAAGCACATTGTTGGAGCCGCTACAAGTGCTCCTGTGTAAGGGCTGCGATTGGTTTTGGGGGGACTGTCAGGAACGGGCTTTCAATCGGGTGCGGAACCTGCTTTGTTCTAATAAGCTGTTAACTCTGTACAACCCCTGTAAGAAATTGGTTTTGACATGTGATGCATCATCCTATGGGGTTGGGTGCGTGTTGCAACAGAGTAATGATGAAGGCCAACTCCAACCTGTGGCTTAAGCCTCCATGTCGCTCACCCAAGCAGAACATGGATATGGGATGTATGAAAAGGAAGCACTCGCCTGTGTCTACGGGGTGATAAAGATGCACCAGTACCTCTTTGGCAGAAGGTTCAAGTTAGAAACGGACCACAAGCCATTAACATCCCTGTTGTCAGACAGCAAAGCTGTCAATGCCAATGCGTCAGCTTGCATACTGCGATGGGCTCTCACGTTGGCTGCGTATGACTACACCATACGGCACCGGCCAGGCACCGAAAATTGCGCTGACGCGCTCAGCAGGCTTCCACTGGCCACCACTGAGGGGGCAGTGGAGCAAAGCGCTGAGATGGTCATGGCCGTTGAAGCCTTTGACAGCGCAGGCTCCCCCATCACAGCCCGCCAGATTAAAATCTGGGCCAACAGAGATCCCCAAAAAGGGCCACTGTACAGCAAAATTCTAAAAGGACAAAGGGTGTTAAAAGAACAAGCCTGAAGGCTTTGTGTCTTAATGCAAGGAGTATCCGCAATAAAGTGGATGAATTAACTGTGCAAATAGATGTTAACAAATATGATGTGATTGGGATTACGGAGACGTGGCTCCAGGATGATCAGGGCTGGGAACTCAACATCCAGGGGTATTCAACATTCAGGAAAGATAGAATAAAAGGAAAAGGAGGTGGGGTAGCATTGCTGGTTAAGGAGCAAATTAAGGCAATAGTTCGGAAGGACATTAGCTTGGATGATGTGGAATCTATATGGGTAGAGCTGCAGAATACCAAAGGACAAAAAACGTTAGTGGGAGTTGTGTACAGACCTCCAAACAGTAGTAGTGATGTTGGGGAGGGCATCAAACATGAAATTAGGGGTGCGTGCAATAAAGGTGCAGCAGTTATAATGGGTGACTTTAATATGCACATAGATTGGCTTAACCAAACTGGAAGCAATACGGTAGAGGAGGATTTCCTGGAGTGCATAAGGGATGGTTTTTTAGACCAATATGTCGAGGAACCAACTAGGGGGGAGGCCATCTTAGACTGGGTGTTGTGTAATGAGAGAGGATTAATTAGCAATCTCGTTGTGCGAGGCCCCTTGGGGAAGAGTGACCATAATATGGTGGAATTCTGCATTAGGATGGAGAATGAAACAGTTAATTCAGAGACCATGGTCCAGAACTTAAAGAAGGGTAACTTTGAAGGTATGAGGCGTGAATTGGCTAGGATAGATTGGCGAATGATACTGAAGGAGTTGACTGTGGATGGGCAATGGCAGACATTTAGAGACCGCATGGATGAATTACAACAATTGTACATTCCTGTCTGGCGTAAAAATAAAAAAGGGAAGGTGGCTCAACCGTGGCTATCAAGGGAAATCAGGGATAGCATTAAAGCCAAGGAAGTGGCATACAAATTGGCCAGAAATAGCAGAGAACCCGGGGACTGGGAGAAATTTAGAACTCAGCAGAGGAGGACAAAGGGTTTGATTAGGGCAGGGAAAATGGAGTACGAGAAGAAGCTTGCAGGGAACATTAAGACGGATTGCAAAAGTTTCTATAGATATGTAAAGAGAAAAAGGTTAGTAAAGACAAATGTAGGTCCCCTGCAGTCAGAATCAGGGGAAATCATAACGGGGAACAAAGAAATGGCGGACCAATTGAACAAGTACTTTGGTTCGGTATTCACTGAGGAGGACACAAACAACCTTCCGGATATAAAAGGGGTCGGAGGGTCCAGTAAGGAGGAGGAACTGAGGGAAATCCTTATTAGTCGGGAAATTGTGTTGGGGAAATTGATGGGATTGAAGGCCGATAAATCCCCAGGGCCTGATGGACTGCATCCCAGAGTACTTAAGGAGGTGGCCTTGGAAATAGTGGATGCATTGACAGTCATTTTCCAACATTCCATTGACTCTGGATCAGTTCCTATGGAGTGGAGGGTAGCCAATGTAACCCCACTTTTTAAAAAAGGAGGGAGAGAGAAAACAGGGAATTACAGACCGGTCAGCCTGACATCGGTAGTGGGTAAAATGATGGAATCAATTATTAAGGATGTGATCGCAGTGCATTTGGAAAGAGGTAATATGATAGGTCCAAGTCAGCATGGATTTGTGAAAGGGAAATCATGCTTGACAAATCTTCTGGAATTTTTTGAGGATGTTTCCAGTAGAGTGGACAAGGGAGAACCAGTCGATGTGGTATATTTGGACTTTCAGAAGGCTTTCGACAAGGTCCCACACAAGAGATTAATGTGCAAAGTTAAAGCACATGGGATTGGGGGTAGTGTGCTGACATGGATTGAGAACTGGTTGTCAGACAGGAAGCAAAGAGTAGGAGTAAATGGGGACTTTTCAGAATGGCAGGCAGTGACTAGTGGGGTACCGCAAGGTTCTGTGCTGGGGCCCCAGCTGTTTACACTGTACATTAATGATTTAGACGAGGGGATTAAATGTAGTATCTCCAAATTTGCGGATGACACTAAGTTGGGTGGCAGTGTGAGCTGCAAGGAGAATTCTATGAGGCTGCAGAGCGACTTGGATAGGTTAGGTGAGTGGGCAAATGCATGGCAGATGAAGTATAATGTGGATAAATGTGAGGTTATCCACTTTGGTGGTAAAAACAGAGAGACAGACTATTATCTGAATGGTGACAGATTAGGAAAAGGAGAGGTGCAACGAGACCTGGGTGTCATGGTACATCAGTCATTGAAGGTTGGCATGCAGGTACAGCAGGCGGTTAAGAAAGCAAATGGCATGTTGGCCTTCATAGCGAGGGGATTTGAGTACAAGGGCAGGGAGGTGTTGCTACAATTGTACAGGGCCTTGGTGAGGCCACACCTGGAGTATTGTGTACAGTTTTGGTCTCCTAACCTGAGGAAGGACATTCTTGCTATTGAGGGAGTGCAGCGAAGGTTCACCAGACTGATTCCCGGGATGGCGGGACTGACCTATCAAGAAAGACTGGATCAACTGGGCTTGTATTCACTGGAGTTCAGAAGAATGAGAGGGGACCTCATAGAAACGTTTAAAATTCTGACGGGGTTAGACAGGTTAGATGCAGGAAGAATGTTCCCAATGTTGGGGAAGTCCAGAACCAGGGGACACAGTCTAAGGATAAGGGGGAAGCCATTTAGGACTGAGATGAGGAGGAATTTCTTCACCCAGAGAGTGGTGAACCTGTGGAATTCTCTACCACAGAAAGTTGTTGAGGCCAATTCACTAAATATATTCAAAAAGGAGTTAGATGAAGTCCTTACTTCTAGGGGAATCAAGGGGTATGGTGAGAAAGCAGGAATGGGGTACTGAAGTTGCATGTTCAGCCATGAACTCATTGAATGGTGGTGCAGGCTAGAAGGGCCGAATGGCCTACTCCTGCACCTATTTTCTATGTTTCTATGTTTCTATCCTTGATTAAGAAATGTGTCCTGACTGGGGATTGGGCACCCGCACACGGACCATGCCCCGAGGAGGTCAAACTGTTTCACAGACGGATGGATGAGCTCTCCATCCAAGCCAACTGCCTACTATGGGGCAGCCGGGTAGTCATGCCCCAGAAGGGAAAGGAAGCATTCATCAGGGAATGCCACAGCGAGCACCCAGGCATCGTGCTAATGAAGGCCATTGCCCGGTCACATGTATGGTGGCCAGGAATTGACTCAGACCTGGAAAATTGTGTTCGCAGGTGCACGACGTGTGCCCAGCTGGGCAATGCCCCCAGGGAGGCCCCACTCAGCCCGTGGCCCTGGCCCACCAGGCCATGGTCACGTATTCACGTAGACTACACGGGCCTGTTAATGGGAAAAATGTTCCTCATCGTTGTTGATGCATACTCGAAATGGATCAAGTGCATCATATTGAATTCGTGCATGACATCCACGACTGTGGAGAGTCTGCGTGCGGTCTTTGTGACCCATGGCTTGCCGGATATCCTGGTTAGCGACAACGGCCCATGTTTCACTATCTATGAATTCTGGGAGTTCATGTTGGGTAATGGCATCAAACATGTCAGGACGGCACCGTTCAAGCCGGCTTCCAATGGCCAGGCGGAACATGCAGTCCAAATCATAAAACAGGGCATGCTCCGGATTCAAGGACCCACCCTTCAATGCCGCCTATCGCGCCTCCTGCTGGCCTATAGGTCCCGACTGCATTCGCTCATGGGAGTCCCGCCCGTGGAACTACTCATGAAATGTACACTTAAAACTCGTCGGTCCCTCATTCATCCAGTCCTGTCAGACATTGTTGAGGGCAGGTACCAGTCCCAAAATGAGTGCCATGACTGTAACTCAAAGGGGAGATGCATAGAAATCGATGACCCTGTATTTGTTCTTAATCACGCTTTGGGGCCCAAGTGGCTTGAGGGTACTGTAATTGGCAAAGAGGGGATTAGGGTCATAGTGGTCAGACTTAACAATGGACAGATATGCCGCAAGCATCTGGACCAAATAAAAAAAAGGTTCAGCATGGACACTGAGGAACCTGAGGAAGATCATGAGATGTTGCCCACACCACCACCAGTGAACGAGCAACAAGAACATTCAGCAGCATGCACAGTCCCTGCGGCCAGCCCGGACAAGCCGGAATCACCACAGGTGACAGAGACGCATGCCAAGGCTCAACAACCAGAGCCCCAACTGCGGCGCTCCACGCGAGAGCGTTGACCGCCTGAAAGACATAATCTTTGACCCCATAAGATGTTGGGGGGGAGGTGATGTCATGTATGTAACCTTCATGTAACTGTAACCTTCATAACAACACTGCATACTGTATACACCTAAGAAATGCACACCTTGACCACAGGGGGTGAACTTGTGGGAGACACTCCTCACCTGGTCATCCAGGTATATAAAGGGAGGTCCCATGCAGGGTCATGACTTCTTGGTCCTGTGAATAAAGGTTCAGGTCACGGAGTGACCCTGTCTACAGAATGTGCCTCGTGTGAATTTATAGTAGTGTGTAAGGACACAACAGCTAGAACCTCCACTTTTTTTGCATGCTTAACGCCCACTTAACACCCATTTTACCGCTGAAGTGACAGAAAACGCCAATCTATCACCCATTTTAGCACAAAATGGAAACTCACGGGCATTTTTAGGAAACTTATTGCCGAACATTACTTTCCCCATGTACGTAACGCCGGGAAAAATATAATACCGCCCACTTTTTTTGGGCGGAATCATCAGAATGGGCGAAATCAACGCCCATAATAGCGCCCAGTATTATTTTCTGCACAGAATTAATGCTGAGATTCAATAATACTGCCCGTCCACTTTATTTTGTCGTAAAGAGCATATTTGGTAAAACTAACGCCCAGGAGATCGCCCACTGTCACTTTCACCACCTCGCACACATATTGCCCACAATATCGCTCACCCAAAAAACCACACAGAAAAAGTGGAACTGTTCTGAACGAACGCCAGCGATGTAGCTGCCATTTTTAAAATCGCAGGCTGCTTCTTTTAAAAGAGTGCTTCAAATTCAGGACAGTTTGCATTGACTCTGGAGTTCTTCTCAGGTGAAGTGACCATCTGAATAGACATATTTTCAGACTATGGACTATTGTGGGTTTACTCTAGGTGTATTTTAGTGAGGAAATCATTGATTCTAATCAATCGCTATTATACTTTCATTAAAATGGGGTCAGCCATTTCTCAGCCTGCATCGATTAACACGCAGATGCTGCAGAGTGCAGATGGCTCAATGTGTGATGCACATCATTGTGTGCCCAATTTAAGATGTGCACAAATGAGGAGGAGGGCCAGACCATACACACCCTGCATGTACAAGGAAATGTCTCCGAGCACACCTGCCTTCGGAGACTGCGCTTCCACAAGGTGGTGATCAATGAAATATGTGAGCTCATCAGGCCATGTATGCAGCCTGCCATCAGGACATCAGTGTCGGTCGAGGTCAAGCTCACCGCGGCACTGTCTTTCTACGCATCCGGTTCCTTTCCGGCCTCCGCGGTCGAGAGTTGCCCTCTGTTTCACCATGCAACACATCGCTGCATTAGACAGGTCAAGGAGGCCCTGTACGCGAGAAGGATGGACTTTATCAGCTTCCCCATGACCACGGAGGCTCAGACTGACAGGGCTGGAGCATTCTACCACATTGATAATTTCCCCGGGGTGCAGGGAGCGATATAGTGCACTCACATCGCCATGCGACCACCTTCTCAGGACCCGGAGCAATTTTGTAACCGAAAAGGATTTCACTCCCTGAAGGTCCAACTAGTTGTTGACCACAACCAGATCATTCTGGCAGTGAATGCCAAATGTCTAGGCACCTTCGATGAGGCTCACATCCTGCGTGAGAGTGCTGTCTCTGACATCGTTAAGAGTCAGCAACAAGGACAATGCTGGATGCTTGGTGATAACCGATATGGCCCAGCCAACTGGCTGATGACCCCCCCTGCATGACACCCACACCGAGGCCGAGAAGCGATACAACCGGAGTCACAGAGATACATGCAATGTGGTCCAGAAAACAATATCTGTGCTTAAGCAGCGCTTCAGATGTCTGGATCATTCAGGAGAGGAGCTACAATACAAACCTGAACAAGTTGGTAAATTTGTGGTCGTGTGCTCCATGCTGCACAACCTGGCTATCAGGAGGAGCCAAGAATTGCCAGAAGGCACTGATGCTCCACCTCAGGAGAGAGAGGAAGAGGACGACGAGGGGCTGGACGCTGACCTAGCGCCAGACAATGAGGCTGGCTATGTAACCATGCCCACGACCTCCTCCAGACCACAAGAAAGGGCCCCTGCTGGCTACATAGCTGCAAGACTCTTACACTCTTACATGAGGAGCTGATAACTGAACGATTTGCCTGAAAGAGCATTGATGTGAGTGACAACGCTGACACACTGCTGTGTGTGTGCAGCTCAGACATCAATGGTGGCCATCACCTTGGTGCCAGTTAAAGTTTACGTTGATTGAAGTTACGTTGTATTTAATCCTTTCATGTTAAGGAATCACCAGTGTATAACAGTCCAGCTATCTGAGACAATGTGCAACAAGATTATGTTCAATAAAAAATGTTTTATACCGACATTGGTCTGAAATCATAAGTATCACAGGCAATAACACCCAACCCCCGCCCACACCCCACTTTTTCCACCATTGACATCAATCAAATGTTCAACATGTCTAGCAACACAGAATACAAAGGCAAAGCAAGAGGGCGGTCCCCAGCCCCCATACATTACAACAAATTGCATACACCCAGATGGAGATATAACACAGCCATCACCTACGACCATGCACCTCACTTTCTTTCCTCCCTCCCCTTCTTCTCCCCACCTCTACTCCCTTCCCTCCTCGCTCCACAGCGCCTGGCCGAGGAGCTCTTCAAGTGGTGCCTCATTGTGGGGGGGGGGGATAAAGGCAGATGCGGTGGTTGTACGGGTACGGGAGCGCGGGGTGCCGAGGGGGTAACATTCTCTGATGCAGAAGCAGGATCTTGGTCCCTGCTCTCATCTGTCGTTCGCAGTGGTGGTGTGGAACCTAGGGGTGGAATGCTCTGGGACAGTGGGAGGCCTGTGCCAGAAGTGTTCCTGGGCCTCCGCCATCCAGGGCCTCCGCCATCCGCGGAATGTACTCAGTCATGGTAGCCAGCTGTCAGGATATGTCCCCCAATGCTTTGATGAGTTGGTCACCAATGTCTACAGTCCTCCTGGACAACTGTACCATCTCTCCGCTCTCATGTCGCGCTCGTGGAACAGACCTGCCGCGTCCACGAGGCCTCCGCGGGGTCGGCGCCATCCTGGGGACAAATGGGGTGCCCTGTGGCGAGGTGCTTGGGGCCGGTACCTCCAGAGTGGAGGCGGGAATGACTGAAGGACCACTAGATGGCCTTAGGGTGGAATGGCTTCTGGAGCATGGCAATCCAGCTTCCTTGAAGTCCGCGCTCTCATCCATGGAGAACAGACCCACCGGATTAACGGGCGAGAATCGGAACTCCTCAGCACCAGATATAAGATTGTCCGGAGAGTCGGGCCCCGCGCCCCCACCCCACCGTCTGGCCTCTGTGATTTTGCCTGGGGCCACGCTGCTGGCTGAGCTGCAAAACACAAATGAGGTTATTAGAGGAGAAGAGGGTGCTAGGGTGACAAGGTGAGTCCAGCGCTACACACAGCATATGCACGACAAAAGCACCACCACTCTCAAAATCATCACCGACATCACATTTCATGATCATCAAAACATTAGAATTGCAATGATTTTCATTAGGCCAGCATTATTTCTATGCCAATTTTAGAAATCATCTATTGTACATGACTAGTCGGATGTGAGTGGGTGTGGCATCTATTGACTTTAAATTACACAATGGTGTAAGCTTTACTCACGTGGCACCACTTCAGAGTCTGCAGATGCTTCCGTGGCTGTCCGGGGGTGCTTTGCCATGACTGCAAGCACCCGCTCCTCCATCTCAGTGATGTCACTAGGGACTGGTGGCACCCACCCGTTCGCCTCTGCACAGTCCTCATCGTCAATAGCTTCTTCTGTAAAAGGTGACAGGACAACATGGCATGAGATCATTGCGTGATATCATTGCTAGGTACTGTCACAGAGACTGATACAACATTTAACCGAGAGATGTAATCATGATTATTATGAAAGCTATCATTCTTTACCTCAAGACGTGCACTGTGACCGCAGGATTCGAGTAAAACATTCCAGGTAAAAGTGAAAGACCTCACATCTGCTGATAGTCACTCATGACTGTGATAAATCAAATTATATAAATACATAAATACATGTAAATCAATGCAATACTTACTCCTGCGGATCCCACAAGGTCGTTCCATCGTTTGCGACATTGGTTGCCCTCACGAACCTCATTGGTCGCCGACGATACCACCTCTGCTATCTCGGTCCATATCTTCTGGTAGACCTTTGGGGTGGGCTTCCCACACCCTCCCTGTGTCAAATCACCCCAGCGTGACTCGACCTCCCACAGGAGGGAGGCATTTGCATTGTCAGAGAACTTCCTGCCTCTTTTGCGCCCTCCAATGTGCTCCTCTCCCACCTCACTGCTCTCTCCAGCATCAGTCTCTACTGTATGCTCTGATGCCTCCTCCTCTCTCTCCATTTTAGGCTAAATTCGGGCAAATATGTGGCTGGTAACAGCTAATTTTTCTTTCCCTACTTGCTGTGAAGCTCTAAAGTCTCCCTCCTTCCTCCCAAAGCAGCCAGATCACACCCAGCCACGCTTTCAGTCGCTCAGAGCTCGCTCTCTCTCTGTCTCCTCTTCTGCACATGTCATGATGACCCTTGACCTCCTGAATCGCGGGAATTGAGCGTTGCCATGGCATTGCTAAGGACAGCGACACTTTACGGCAGAAGGTCAGCGAGATTTATGCTACCGCCCATTTCATATCGCTCGTGATAATGCCCATTTTAAAAAATGGAGACGAGTGGCTTTGAGACTGGGTGAGAAGCCGACGATCTGAAAACCCATTTTTACTACCCACGCCAGAAATAACGCCCATTTTTGGGCGCCATGCACAAAAATGGAAAATCTAGGCCTTAGTATTATGTGCACACATTCAGTCAGTACTCAGTGAGACTTTTATTTATCTCAGTTTCTAATAATTAGGTCTATGGGACATATGGCATTTCTCTCAGGCTTTTCCATGACACCATTTCGGAATAATATATTTTCAAATTAGACAAAGATGGAATTTTATCACTGTTTTCCTTACTTATTACAGCTTGTCTTTTTCTCCATGTGATTGTTAATGAAGTGATTATGAAATGCAATTCAAAATTTGGTCTCAAAATGTTCAGATCCTAGTGTCATTAGGCATCTGTGTGGAAATACAAATGCCTATGCAAAATATTATTTCAAATTTACATTTAAATCTTCATTCATGCTTGGCTGGTTCAATGATTCGAGTGGTTGAATAATGAGCACTTGACTTCATCCCCAAGGGTTGTCCTTCCACTTGAACTCAATTGCTTCAGTTTTTCACGAGCAAGTTATACTCTGACAAGCTGCAGCTGCAAAAGTTCCAATGAGATAGCTGGGCTCTTGATTCTGATTATTTAATCGGCTATGAAGAGATATTTAGATGATGTTATATCACTATTGGTGAAGGTAAACATATCAGGAAAGGATGAAGAGGCTGGCTCTCTTTTCTCTTCAAAAAAGAATGTGACTTGGTGCGAGTTAGGACATGGGCAGCTGAGGTTTGGATGACCTCAAGTTTATATTGGGTACAATATGGGAGGCCAGCCGTACTAGTTTTTTAATCTCTCCTGGCATTTGTGCTACCGGCCAAATTCTCTAGGCAAGCTTCTCACATGTAAAAGCCCATTCAATTTAGGGGAAGGAACTTCCACTGCATAAATCGGCACATTGTGTCACCTGAGCTGCGCGTGGGAGTGAGCTGTGTCATAGGGCAGCCTATTATTGCTATTATTGCAAAATTGGGGCTGAAGAGGTTCATTCTGTAATGTTATTAGGCATTTATGTGAAGACCACACTCTTCTGTCATTTAAAGAATGATACTATTCATGATGCCACTGCCATTTTTTAAAAGGTAATTTGCTTTCTGAGGGCGGGCTGGTTTCATTGGTTCTGTTTAAATCTGTATGATTTGTAAGTTAATGGCAAGATATGAGAACCATGGGGCTAGCACCTCTACTTTTGTACTTATCGCCCAAAAATGGGCGTTATTTCTGGCGTGGCCATTAATAAAGGGTTTTCAGATCGCCGGCTTCTCGCCCGATTCCATTTTTGGGCGTTACCGCGAGCAATATCAAATGGGCGGTAGCGTAAAATTTTTTTGACCTTCTGCCGTAAAGTCCTTAGAAGCGGCATGGCAATGCTCGATTCACGTGATTCAGGAGGTCAAGGGTCATCATGACATGCGCAGAAGAGGAGACAGAGAGAGAGGGAGCTCAGTGGCACTGAAAGCGTGTGTGGCTGTGATGTGTACTTGTCTGGCTGGAGATTCACCAATAGCTAAAAGCCTACTAAGCATCAAGAACATAGTTGGCACCGAGTTTTTGTCCAGCAAATAAGATATAACATGGAAGGGACGGAAGAGGCCCTGGAGCTGGTGGCAGAGGGCTCCCAGTGGTCCCGGAGTGCCGCACTGCACCCTAAGGTGCCGTACCCTCATTGCCAACCACACATGAGAGCCAGCAACTGACATCTTGCTTCTGGCTCAGAGCATGTTCCCACCTCAGGATCATCCTCTCCCGTATCCATCCAAGTAGTGCTTCAGCTATCATGTGTCCCCCCCACCACCCCAATGAAGCATCACCTGAGGAGCTCCTCGGTCAGGCGACTTGGAGTCAGGAGGGGAAGGGGTAGAGATGGGGAGGAGAAGTGGGTGGGTGGAAGGATTGGTTTTTACAGAAATTTGGTTTAAATGTTTTTTATTTGGCAAAACATTGTAGTGCATTGGCTCAGATAGCTGCACCGTTACACGCTGGTGATTCCTTAACATCAATGGGTATAATGACACTTAACTTCAATCAACTGAAACTTTAGCTGTCACCAAGATGATGCCCACCATTGATGTATGACCTGCATACCCAGCAGTGTGTCAGCCTTGTAAATAACACCAACGTTCTTGCAGGCAAAGCGATCATTGATGAGCTCCTGACGTAAAGCTCTTGCAGCTATCATGCCACTATGGGCCCTTTCATGCGGTCTACAGGGGGCAGGGGCATGGCTTCAGCATCAGCCTGGTTGTCTGGGCCATTGTCAATGTCTGCCTCCTCGTCCTCCTCTTCCTCTCTCTGGTGAGGTGGACTGTCAGACTCATCAGGCAATTCTTGTCCCCTCCTGATAGCCAAGTTGTGCAGCATGGAGCACAATACCACAAATTTAGCTACCTGCTCAGGGTGGTATTGGAGCTCGCCTCCTGAGTGGTCCAGGCATCTAAAGCACTGCTTCAACACTTCAATGGTTTTATCCACGATATTGCGAGTTGCTCTGTGGCTCTCATTGTATCGCCTCTCGGCTTCAGTGTGGATGTCACGCAGTGGGGTCATCAGCCAGGTGGCGAGGCCATACCCTTTGTCACCAAGCATCCAGCATTGACCTTGTGGCTCATTGTTAAACAGCTCAAAGACAGTGCTCTCATGCAGGATGTGAGCATCATGGATACTGCCCGGAAATTCAGCATTCACTGCCAGTATAATTTGCTGGTGGTCGACAACCAGTTGGACATTCAGGGAGTGGAATCCCTTGTGGTTCCTGAAAACCTCAGCATCCTGAAAAGGTGCCCGCATCGCGATATTCATATAGTCTATTGCTCCCTGCTCCTTGGGGAAGTTTGCAATTCTGGAGAATCCTAGAGCCCTCTCACTCTGTGCCTCACTGGTCATAGGGAAGCTGATCAAGTCACTCCTGCATGCATACAGGGCTTCAGTGACCTGTCAAATGCAGCAATGTGTGGAATGCTGAGAAATTCCGCAAATGTCTCCAGCTGTGGCCTGATGGTGACTTTGACCTCGATGGACAGTACAGCACTGATGGTACTGGCAGGCTGCAGATCTGCCCTTATCAGTTGGCATACCTCAGTGATAACCTCTTTATGAAAGCGCAGTCTCCGAAGGCAGGTGGTGTTGGGCAAGTCGAAGTAAGAATGCTTCTCCTTGTACTTGCGGGGACTGTAACGTTTGGTCCTCCTCATCTGTCTGTCACATCTTACATTGGGCACATAATACTGTGGAGCATTCCTTCGGCGACGTCGAGTCTGCTGCATGTAATTGATCACCAAGAGAGGGTGAGAAAGGACAGGCTACATTGCAGTAGCTCTGTTTTCTACCGATTGGTCACAAACAAGGAATGTCCCGACGAAGACACCTATTCAATTCCAATCGGTCACAGATGTTCACATCAACTCCAACGACCTGCAGAGTACATCTGAACTCCGCTGAGGTTGAAGCCTTTTAAAGGACGCGACATGTGATCTAGAACATGGCGTCCATAACGCTGTGATTAGTTCTGGTTAGTTCCACTTTTTCTGGGCGTCTTTTTGGGCGAGCGATATTGTGGGTGATATGTGTGCGAGATGGTTAAATTGACGTTGGCCGATCTCATGGCTGCTAGTTTCGGTAAAAATGATCTTTAAGACAAAAAAAAGTGTACGGGTGTTAATATTGAATCTCGGCATTAAATCTGTGCGGAAAGTAACACTGGGCGATATTATGGGCGTTGAATTCGCCCATTCTGATGATTCTGCCCCAAAAAAGTGGACGGGCGGTAATATATTTTCCCGGCGTTAAGCACATGGGGATGTTAACGCTCGGTGATAAGTTTCCGAAAAATGCCCACCAGTTTCCATTTTGTGCCAAAATGGGCGTTATACGTCAGTTCAGCGGTAAAATGGGCGTTAAGTGGGCGTTAAGCATGCAAAAAAAGTGGATGTTCTAGCCCCAAGTTAGATGAGGAAATGTGAGATGAAGGTTGGGAAGGCACCTATAATACAGTTCTGAACTTTGGTCTCAGGATTTGGGCAATCTTAGTAATGCCACAATTATTGTC
Organism: Pristiophorus japonicus; assembly: GCF_044704955.1. Lineage (NCBI taxonomy): Eukaryota > Metazoa > Chordata > Chondrichthyes > Pristiophoridae > Pristiophorus > Pristiophorus japonicus. Next base: position 504,974,284 of record NC_091977.1, on the reverse strand, counting down.
CATCCTTAATTGCTCTGAGAAGTTGGTCTGAACATTTCACTGCAGCTCTTGTTCCCACAATGGTATTAAATAAGGAATTCCAAGATTTTGACACAACAATGGTGATTACATATCCAACTCAAAATGCTGTGTGACTTGAAGAGGAAATTGGAAATTACAGTGTTGTCATGGCAATGCTGCTCTTGTCATTTTCAGTGGTAGAACTCGCAGTGCTGGCAGCTACACCCGGTGAGGCCACCTTAAGATTTTTCGCTGTACTTATCACACACTGGCTACATCATTGTGGGTAGCCTGAGATTACTGATGTAGGTTGCAGGAGCTACTAGTGAGATCAGAGTCTGGAGATCCCATGACTCTGCGTCCATTTTAGAGATGTAAAAGTGTCCAAAAGGTGGGAAGTGTACATGCGCACATTCTGAGCCAGAAGTGTGCCACCCGTCATATTGATGTAGGCAATAAAAGATACATACGGACCCATGGCTGAAACTAGTGTTAGGCTCTTTGCATATGTAAATCAGGGTCCTAACCTGTTTGAGGCCCCCTTTGTAATGTTAGGCGCCCAAGCCTACCAGGTAAATTCAGATTTACCTGCGGCCTAATCGCTCCAGGCTGTCACCAAATGGTAATGTGGAGCCAGGAGGAGCAGGAGTGCTCCAGTGTCTCCATGTTAAAATCACGGGCCGCCACTCACCCATCCCCACCCCCTGGCCCAATTGTCTCCCTCCCTCTCCTGATCTCTTCATCTCTGCCTCTCTCGGTCGCTGCTTCATTCCCTCTCCCGTTCACTTCCTCCTCCCCTCTCACGATCACTTACCTGTGCTTTACTGATCGCTTTCCACCTTCCACCCGATCGCTGACCCCCACCTTTCCCAGTCATCCCCCTCCCTATTGCTTTTCCCCACTCTCCTGATTACCCCCTCCCACCCCCACCCGATCACTTGCCCCACCTTTCCAAGACCAATCTGAGGGCCACTGTCATAGATCCAGTGGCCCAAAATTGAAATATCTTCGGCCTGACGTAAACATAGCAACATAGAAAATAGGTGCAGGAGTAGGCCATTCGGCCCTTCGAGTCTGAACCACCATTCAATAAGATCATAGCTGATAAACGAGGCCCACCTAATAGTGTGAACATTCCCTGCGCCCAGTTTGCTCCAGCCTGTTGGTGTGAGCTAACTTCTAGGCCCAGGAGTCTCACCAACATAATGTAGTCCTGTCCATTGGCTTAGTGTTGGTGAGCTAGTCACTTGGGCCCCCTGTAATGCAATGTTCCTAATTATTATCCTGTTTTTTGGGTTGTTATTCTCATCTTATTTTTAAAACTTGCTTAAATCAAAAGTAAAAAAAAATCAAAAAGACTGCTGTGATTTTAGCGCTGCTGTCAACCTTCATATGGCCATCACTGCTTGTAACAACTTTAACTGTTCTGAACAGTTACTCTAATCCTAGTGCTTCACACTGTCTTGTGGGATAACAAAGCTTCTTTTAGGTGCGATACCCTGCAAAGAATGTAGTCCTGAGCCAGCTCTCATTAATTGAAGATATTTGATTTAGTGAAGTGAATCTGGCATGAATAACCAGTTGTTTATTTATATTAAAATATAATTGCTGCACTTCATCACTTAACATCAGGCATCAGAGGCAATAATCACCTTGCCACCTTTTAGTTTAATGCAAGTATCAGGACGGAGTTATTGACGAACTAATGAAATATTTATGCCACAAGCTGCATTTTAATAGATCTTGCTGAAGAATCCTGCCTTAGGGTGCAATATTTCTTTATAGCTAATATAAACAGCTCAGACAAACCTATACAGAATTAATCATGACATTGAAATTTTCTTACCTTTAAATGTGCATTAGCTTCAGCGGTAGTTTGGAGATGATCTAGGGCAGTTCCACTTTAGAGTGCAATAAGTCAAGCACAGATTGCTGAGGAATATACATAATTCCGCAGGCAAGACTGTGTCGATTTTAATCTGGTTATTGTTCGCAGGAATGCAGAGTGTCATCCTTGTGACTGTACATATTTACTTCATGCTGAGGTATTCACTTATTGTTGCTGCTAAAATGGATCTGAAGTTACGTGTTTCAGTAATGGTGGCAGTCAAAGCAGCAGAGAGAATGAAAGCTATTACCAAAAGTGGTATTAGCATATGTTGTGCAGCATTCAGCATATGGCAAACCATGGATGGATGCTACATATGGAAGGAAACGGGGAACATTAAAAACTGAATGGCACCCTGTTATTAATCGTCACGGCAACACATACATAAATAATACTGAGGTTTGTTATTCTGGACCTGTTGAGAAAATGTGTCCTGTATGCTGTAACTTCAAACTCACCCAGTTCTCCTATCCAAAGTGGCTATTGAATTATAAAGCCCTAAACAATTAAAATCTGTTCTCATTCATTTCTTTATTAATTAATAGAAAAGATTGACGATGTGGCGGAAAGTGAGGGAGAGTGGGACTAGTTGAGGTGCTCAAGCAAAGAGCTGACATGGGCTCGATGGGCCAAATGGCCTTCTGCCGTGCTGCAACCATTCTTTGATTCAGTGGGAAGTCCTTTCATCTCTGGTGCATAACTGTGAATCCACTGAGACTGATGGCATCAAAGCCTCTGGCCGTAATTTTCCGGGGTGGTAGCGGGTTTGATTGGAGGCGGGTCGGGTGGGAAAGTTGTTATTTTTGGGAGCGGGCCGGGAACCTGCTGTCATCCCCCAGATTCGACCCGACTGGCAGGGGCGGGCAACCCAATTAAAATTATTAGTAGATAGTTGTCAGACCCTGAAGAGTGGTTTGAAACTTATCTCTTAAATTTAACTGTATGGCCACAGGAAGCATGCTGCTTGCGAACCACGTCTGTCAACCTGTCAACCTGAAGCTCCAGCTGATTAGTTGACAGCATCAAATGTACCGTAAAAGCTCCCACCTGAGCGATGATCACTTTCCTCAGAAGAAGCTGCTTCTCACTGCATTCCCAACACAGATACTGCAAGCTGCAGTCTTTCCAGCAAAGTCTCCATCAAGTATCACCTCATTGGAAGAACCTCTCTCACCATTGACAGATTGCTTCTGTCATCTCAACTTCATCTGCCATCTATTCCAGTAGCATGGATTGCATTGACGCTGTCTCATCTTGGTCCCCAGAATCTGAGCACGATGTGCCCCAACACCAGCAGCATGAGGCATACTAGTAGCACTAACAACACCTTCTACACAATCACTTGATGCTACACAGAACAGGACATCAGCATCCAACTACATTGTTGCCCGGAGGCCAGGGATGGCCGTATCATGGCTAGATTTAATTCACTTGATGCTGTACACTCATAGTGCCATATGTTGCATTAGGTTGCTATACCCACACTAACACCATAAAGAATCCGTGCAATGACCAAGCCATTCCTTTCGCACTCAGCACCATTGCTGGAGGTACCTTTATGTCTCACCATTCACTGTAACTCACTAAGCCGCTTCCAAAGGTGCACACAAATCTTTAAGGATTAAAAATAAATATTTTAATGTTTGACAGCACATTAAGGGAAACTTTCCATAAACGTTGGATAAAACATCCAAGTGGCTACCCTTGTGAATCTATTTGTGTGTCACCTTTCTCTTCGACATGCTTCTGCGAAGTGCTAGCCCTGTGGCTTCAGGAGAAGTAGAGTCAGTCTGCTCACTTCCCTGCTGCTAAGGAGCTGGAGAGCACCTTACTGCACATCAGTGGGGAAATAAGGACCCACGTCTATGTTGACATCCCTCCTAGAGAAATGGCTTATGAGTTTCTGCCATCTATTCTCCATACATAGCCATCTATTCTCCATAGAGACCATGTGCTCCTGTGAGTGGCACATTAGCTGCTCCATGTAGGTGGCCATCCTATCCATGGAGGAGCTTACAGTCGCCATCGACTGCGACATGGTGCTGCTCATGTTGAAGATGGATTCCTCCATTCTCTGAACATTTGCAGACATTGCGCTCACAAAACTTGTCAGAGCCCCCTGCACTTTTTCCTGCACCTCCAGGATCACCCTCTTTCTGGATGGCCCCCGAGGCTCAGCGTCTGCATGCAGCTGAGCAGAGCTAGGAGCATCCTGCACCCTCCGGCGAGGACTCTCCACAGCTGTCCCTGTCTCCATCATCGCCTCTTGCTCACTTGTGACTTGTAAGACACTAGATGACAATACTATTCTCTCACGTGGTACCCACAGAGGTGCATGTATCTGTGCTGGTGCTGGGTGCGCTTATGTCTGGTGACGGTGCACCCTCAGGGGTTGCAGTCTCTTCTGAGGAGTTGTCTTCCTCTTCATCCTGGACAGTGGGTAGGGGGGGGGGACTCTCGATGGACCTGTGGGTGAGCAAAGAGATGAGTTAGAGATGTCATATGAAGAATGGGTACAGATAGCATTATGCACATGGTGACCATTCAATGGCTACTGACATCAGTGCCCATTTGAGTGACTGATGTATGCCATGTATGTTATGTAATACTGTGGACAGGTTGCAAAGATGTCCCCTTTCTTGATCTCCGACCTCCAGCTGCTCGGCGACTCCAGATATTTCTAAAACAGCCTTCTCTGCTGTTGTAAGGTGCAGAAATGATGGAGGGCTGGTTTCCACCCTCTAATTTTGGTCTCTCTTTTCCTGCAAGGAGAGAAAGAAAAGGTTGAGTGAGAAAGATGGAACAAGTGTAAGGAATGGATGGGTTAGATCTTCAGAGGGTGACTATGACGGAGTGGGGTGCCAATGCCAAGTGGCCTCCTTGTGTGTTGTTAGTTGGTATGATTGCATTAGGATGAGGGTGAGTGTGAGAGATGGTTAGTCAGATGGTGATGTGATAATGTAGAGAGAGAGTGCAAGAAGATGGATGGGTGGATGTGCAAGGTCTGTTGGTGTGAGTGAGGCTGTGCAGCTGCAGGGTTGAAAAGACAGAATGATGGGGATATGATGAGAGGCACAGCAGGATGAAGTTGAGTGTGACTTTGTACTCACCTTTCCTGATCTAATGAGATAATTGAAACATTTGCAGCACTGCATCCAGATCCTCCTGACCACATCCCTGCTGGTGAGCTCCTCTGCAATCTCCAACCAGGTTGTTTTGGTGTCCTGGGGAGGTCTCTTCCACCTATTGGAAAGGAAGAGGACCTCCCTATGTGCTCTCACTCCTTCCATGAGCATACGGAGGGAGTCATTGGAGAACCTGGGTGCAGCCCTCTGCCTCTGTTGTAAAATTAGGATCACAGGTCACACACAGATAACCAATGGGTCTTAGGATTTGTAAGGTATTTTATTAAAGAGCTACAGTTTCAAAGCATAATCAGATACTACATACGGTTAAGATAGGTATAGACATACAACCCGTGACAGTTGAGAGCGGTCTATGCGGAGCGAGACGATCGGATGGACACATGGACAGACAGACACACGACGAGGCAGAACGGCGGTCTCGGATTGGTGGATCCTGCAGCCCGCGATAGCGGTCGCCTCTGTAAGAGGCGTTAGGTCAGTAACCAGCATTGATCCACCTCAGAGGTTAAGAATTAACCAAGGTGTCAGGCTATTCAGCCAGCATTCACCCAACCTGAGAAAGCCTCCACCCCTAATTGCCTACTTTCCCCTCTCGGTCACAGATTTTTATACTTTATTTCGATGGGCTGGTGAATACCTGGTGTCAATTATCTTTCACCCATCCTATAGTCCAATTACTGGGGAGAGGGTGTCTCTGACAGTCCCTTCCCATCTCGCTGACAATGGTTTCTTCCTTATCTCTGTGCTGACTGTCTCGTTATATTTATTAAGGACACTTTATTGCTTTACTGGCTCCATGCTATCTGACTCCAGATCTTCCTAGGAGTTCTTTGTTTATTCTACCGATCTGTGCTGATCCCCCATGTCAATTTAATGTTCAGTGATTTTGGTCCTTGTGTTAGCCGTCATTGTGTCAGCCTGTCCTTATCTAAGCTGACATTCCTGTAGCCATTCCCCAGCTGCTGAGCTGCAAAGCCTTTTTCTTTAGGTTTATTATCCCTTTTTGTAATTTGCAATTCCTTTGGATTTAAACCCCTACTTTTAGATTTAACTATTTCTTACACTGTGCAGGCATTGTCAGCGCTTGCAACACTCCAATGCTGCAGTGCACTGACAGCACTATGTCACATTGACATTCAACTACATTACGGCCATGACCTCTTTAAAGAACCCGGCTGAAAAAGCGTCATCGATGATGTCACCAGACCCACACCCTTTAATTGGGCTGGGTAGTGCACAGTCGGGCTTAATAGGCCCTATTAAGGGAAAGTCATTTCAGTAGCGTGATGGAGCCAGCAGCGAGGTCGCGACCTGCCATGGCCTCTGCCCGCACTGGACCTGCACAGGTAGGCAAAATTCCGGCCTCTGTCTGCCACTCAGAGACTGAGGGCGAGAAAGTGGCGTAGCGCCGGAAGCCCCTTGCGGAATGTGCGTGGTGGTTGGAAAGCATACCTGGAGGTTTCGGCCCGATGCTCGGTGACGATTGGGCCTCGGGCCTTATCGGTGTAAAACCCGCAAGCTGTGGATGCAATCGAGATTGTGGGAAACTCAGCCGATTCCAAATGGCAGGTAAGTCCTCGGAGGTGGAGGCGAGCCTGGACAGACAGCGGTAGCCTGCAGGAGTTTTGTGGAGCCCAGAGGATCATCGCTGCTCCTCTCAGCTCCACAAAAAAAAGAGTATAATAAGGTTACTTACCTTTTCGTAGGCAGCCTCCAGCAACCCCTATAAGGTAAGAACATAAGAAATAGGAGCAGGAGTAGGCCATACGACCCCTTGAACTTGCTCCGCCATTTAATACGATCATGGCTGATCCAATCATGGACTCAGTTCCACTTCCCTATCCTCACCCCATAACTCCTTATCCCCTTATCGTTTAAGAAACTGTCTATTTCTGTCTTAAATTCATTTAATGTCCCAGCTTCCACAGCTCTCTGAAGTAGTGAATTCCACAGATTCACAACCCTCTGAGAGAAGAAATTTCTCCTCATCTCAGTTCGAAATGGGCGGCCCCTTATCCTAAGATCATGCCCTCTAGTTCTGGTCTCCAAGATTCCATTGGCCTTCCTGATCACTTGCTGTACCTACGAACTAAACTTTTGTGTTTCATGCACAAGTACGCCCAGGACCCGCTGTACTGCAGCACTTTGCAATCTTTCTCCATTTAAATAATAACTTGCTCTTTGATTTTTTTCTGCCAAAGTGCATGACCTCACACTTTCCAACATTATACTCCATCTGACAAATTTTTGCCCACTCACTTAGCCTGTCTATGTCCTTTTGCAGATTTTTTATGTCCTCCTCACAAATGGCTTTTCCTCCCATCTTTGTATCGTCAGCAAACTTGGCTACGTTATGCTCGGTCCCTTCCTCCAAGTCGTTAATATAGATTGTAAATAGTTGGGGTCCCAGCACTGATCCTTGCGGCACCCCACTGGTTACTGATTGCCAACCCGAGAATGAACCATTTATCCCTATTCTCTGTTTTCTGTTCATTAGTCAATCCTCTATCCATGCTAATATATTACCCCCAATCCTGTGAACTTTTTTCTTGTGCAGTAACCTTTTATGTGGCACCTTGTCAAGTGCCTTCTGGACGTCCAAATATACCACATCCACTGGTTCCCCTTTATCCACCCTGTTCGTTACATCCTCAAAGAATTCTAGCAAATTTGTCAAACATGACTTCCCCTTCGTAAATCCATGCTGACTCTGACTGACCAAATTTTGCTTTTCCAAATGTCCTGCTACTGCTTCTTTAATAATGAACTCCAACATCTTCCCAACCACAGATGTTAGGCTAACTGGTCTATAGTTTCCTGCTTTTTGTCTGCCTCCTTTTTTAAATAGGGGCATTAAATTTGCAGTTTTCCAATCTGCTGGGACCTCCCCAGAATCCAGGGAATTTTGGTAAATTACAACCATCGCATCCACTATTCCTACCAATTTCTCAGCATGAACTTGTTGAGGAGAGTGCTCCTCACTTCCAAATATGGCGTGAACTTACCATCATCACTTTCAAAAGGCCTTCAGGGTTATCTCAGTGAACGGTACCACTGGTTAAGTTAAAACTAAACAGAGTATGCGGGAGCACGCTCCACCCGATTAAAGGTCCTAAAACAACATAAGAACATAACATAAGAACATAAGAACATAAGAACAAAAGAATTAGGAACAGGAGTAGGCCATCTAGCCCCTCGAGCCTTCTCCGCCATTCAACAAGATCATGGCTGATCTGGCCGTGGACTCAGCTCCACTTACCCGCCCGCTCCCCATAACCCTTAATTCCCTTATTGCTTAAAAATCTATCTATCTGTGACTTGAATACATTCAATGAGCTAGCCTCAACTGCTTCCTTGGGCAGAGAATTCCACAGATTCACAACCCTCTGGGAGAAGAAATTCCTTCTCAACTCGGTTTTAAATTGGCTCCCCTGTACTTTGAGGCTGTGCCCCCTAGTTCTAGTCTCCCCTACCAGTGGAAACAACCTCTCTGCCTCTATCTTGTCTATCCCTTTCATTATTTTAAATGTTTCTCTAAGATCCCCCCTCATCTTTCTGAACTCCAACGAGTAAAGACTCAGTCTACTCAATCTATCATCATAAGGTAACCCCCTCATCTCCAGAATCAGCCTAGTGAATCATCTCTGTACCCCCTCCAAAGCTAGTATATCCTTCCTTAAGTAAGGTGACCAAAACTGCACGCAGTACTCCAGGTGCGGCCTCACCAATACCCTATACAGTTGCAGCAGGACCTCTCTGCTTTTGTACTCCATCCTTTTCGCAATGAAGGCCAACATTCCATTCGCCTTCCTGATTACCTGCTGCACCTGCAAACTAACTTTTTGGGATTCATGCACCAATGCCATTATTTGAAGGGGCTGCTCCTGAAATTCTGGCTGCACTTCAGTCCCACTCTCCTGATCTTTGGGCACCCTGTGCGGAGGGGAGCGGGTAGGTCCGAGGGCCTCCTCGTAGGACTGCTCCTGGGCACGGCCAAGGGTGCCATCAGCCGGTCCAGGCAGCGGGCGGTCGAGGGGGTCGTTCAACCTGACTGCCTGCCTCTCTTCCGCTCTTACATCCGGTCCAGGGTGTCCTTGGAGATGGAGCACGCGGTGTCCACCGGTACGCTCGCGGCCTTCCGCGAGAGGTGGGCACCGGAGGGACTGGAGTGCATGATCACGCACGGCAACCAAATTTTAATTTGATTTTATGTTTTAAAGTTTAATTTGTTTTAATTGCCGGTGCTTTTAGTGTCCCCCTCCCCTTTTATAGGGGGCACTGGAAAAAGGAAAATTTGATTTTGTGCCCAAAAAAAAAAAAAAAGAAAGAAAAAAAAAGGGCCTTGTAAATGTCTGGTGTGTCATCCAGGGCGTGTGGCACCGATTAATGTTTTTGTTTTACAGGTAAACTCCAAAAAGAGTTTCATGCACCAATGGTGGAGCAGTGGAGGCGTGTCCTAATCAGTAGGAGCTGAGCTGCAGTGAGAGGAGCAGCTACCAACCTTAGCTCCTGCCTAGGAAGGCCTGGAGAGCCCTGAGAACAGCCCAGGAAGAGAAGGAGGGAAGGAAGGGGCTTCACCACCAACTTTCACCCAGAGGGAGAGGAGGGAAGCAGAAAACTTTCAACAACTTTTACCATTTCTGCAAAGAGTTGGAGAGAGGGGGAAAGACCAACAACAACATCCAGTGTGGATGGAGGGAGACTCTACCATTCTACACGTGGGTGTATTGGTGCAGTCCCCAATAGACTTTGTTGTATCGGTGGGGGGAGGAAAGAAGACCACTGAGGGCCGGAACATCGCGGGGTGTGTGTGTGTGTGGAAGTGTGTGTGGGGGTCTTGCCTACAACTAGGCCCCACACACAATTGAACACACCCCCCCCCCCCATTGCCTAGCCTGGGATAGCTGGAGCTACCAGGCTAAAGTTTTCTTTAACCACCTATTTAACATCGTTAGGAGTGTGTGCCTGGTGGCTCCAGCTGCCCCAGGTGAAGACATCTTCTCCCCTCACCCGAAGACCACCCCAAAGACTATTTGTGTTTTGCCATCTGGGGATTGCACCCACCCACAGCTGCGAGGGGAGACCTGCCCTCGCAGTTCCCCCCCACATCCCACCCCCCCTCTCTCTTTCTCTGTTACTCTCTGTTTCTCCCCTCTCTCTCTGAGAGCCCTTCCTCCCAAATTGGAAAAAAAAAACAATTGAGACAACTGAGCAGAGGGAGCAAGGCCCCTCCCCAATTGCCAACTAGGGGAGAGGTGTGCCTCGTTAAGAGCTCCTCTGCTCAGTCACAATAAACGAGGCCAATTAAGACCATTACGGCCTGTGACTTTGGGGTGGGTGTAGCCCTTAAAGGGACTCCGTGATGGCGACCCCATCCACGCCGGTGGCAGGGCCAACGAAGACATATGCGCAGGCGGTGTCCACATCCACGGCACCTCCTGCACCACCCGCTGCCCTGCCACCTTTTACACTCATCACGAAAAAACACGGGGTCAAGAGCTGCACTCACCCCACAATGAGCATCGAGGAGTGCGTGCGGGCGATGGCTGGGGTAGTCGGCCCCTCGGCCATTGTCGCAGCCTCCAAGATGTCTGGGAAGGCCGTGTTCTTCCTGGGGTCGGAGCGGGCGGTGTCCCTGGCCCTTGAAAAGGGGCTCACGGTGGGCGGGACGTTCCTGCCGGTGGACCCTCTCGAGGCCACCGCGCAGAGGGTCATCGTGTCAAACGTCCCGCCCTTTGTTCCCGCTGAGCTCCTCCTCCCTCACCTACACCAACTGGGGGAGGTAAGGTCGGGGATCAACCCCATACCGCTCGGCCTCAGTGAGAACAGCCTGCGCCACGTGTTCTCCTTCCGCCGCCAGCTCTTTGTCCGGCTGGCACGGGAGAACACGACGGAAGGGCATTTTAATGTGGTGCATGAGGGGACTGCCTATCACGTCTTCTGGACGTCGGACGGCGTGCGGTGCCATGCCTGTAGGGAGGTGGGGCATGTCCGTAAGAACTGCCCCGCCTCCAAGGCCGCCAAACCACCGAAGGCGGCCAAGGCTGGCGCCGCCGCCACCCCTCCCCCTAGTTGCATCCGCGTGCCGGGAGCCGTAGGTGCGCGGGCATCGTCGGAGGCCTTTGTTTTCAGGGCCTCCGGCGGGGGGGAGGGAGAGCGTCTGACCGGAAAGAAGGCGCGGAACAAGGCGAAACATCTAGAGGCGGGTCCCCTCAGTGCGCCAGAAAGTTTGACCACTGCGCTCGGCCCAACCCAGTCACCGGTGAGCGCGGGGTGCCCTGAGCCCGTGCCCGAGCCCTTGAACAACACCACAGAGGGGCCCGGGCGCGGGCAAGAAAAGGAAAAGGAAAAGGGGAGAGCGGAGTGGGAGGCCTCAGCGCACCCCCAGCAACAAAAGGAGGCACCGCTCCGTTGAGGCGGAGAGGGAACAACATCCCTCCGCGGAGGAGTCGGTGCCCGCCGCGTGCCCCGCGTCCCCCACCAGCGCCCCCAAGCAGCGCCGTAGGTGGGAGGAGTCTGTCCCCGGGGAGGGTGAGACAGTCGAGGCTGCCCAGCCTCTGCCTCCCGGGGATGGCGTGGAAGATCTGCCTGTCGTGGGGGGCGTGGGGATCGGGGAGGAATGCATTGCCGCCGGGCCGGGCGTCCCGGGGACTGAGGCGGGCGGGGCCGAAAAGGCCGAACCTGAGCCCGCCCAGCCAATATCCAACTCCCCCCGGGAGTCGCTCGACCCGGCAGAAACCGAAATTATTAAGAATTTTAATGAAACTGTGGGTGTTCCTCCCCCTCCCCGCTGCCACCCCCCTCCCCGCTGCCACCCCCCGGAGCCTGGGGATTTCCTATGGCCGGGTCTCTCCTTGTTCCCCGGTTCCTGGGGCGGAGGGGGATCCCCTTCCGCTGTCGTTTCCCGACCCAGCACCATTTTTAAAAGAGCCCAGTGGGGACTCCTCTGCCGACGATCCTGGGGGTGGGATCGGGGCAGAACCATTTGCCGTACCTTGTGCGGTCGATGGGCCGGCTGCTGGCGGCCACCTCACGGAGGAGGACGGGGACTCGGTGGGGGACGCGGGAGAAGAACTAGAGACCACCACCAGGGAGGCGGTGGATCTGCTCGCGGCCGCCGCTGAGACCCTCCTCATTCCTGCAAAGGAACTCCGGAACTTTTTGGCCCAGAGCCGGGGTCGCTGCGACCAAGCCCGACTGGCCCTGGAAAAATGGTCCAAGCCAGAGCTGATCAAGGGGTCCGTCCGCGCCGCCGCTAAAACCTTGGCCGCGGGCGGGCCCTTGACAAAGGCGCAACACCTTGAGCTGCGCGAGCTCGAGGGACTCCTCGCTGGGCTGCGGAGGGAGTGGAGTTCAACAAAAGACTCCGCTCCCTCCCCCACAATAGGTTAAGGTAGAGGTTGCACTATGCTTTTGCCATGAAGATAACCATAGCCAGCCTCAACATCAACGGCGGCAGAGGGGCACGCCGTAGATTTGACAATTTTTCGCTCCTGCGGGAGGGGAAATATGCGGTGTGCTTCCTGCAAGAAACCCACACCGTTCCGGGAGACGAAGCCACGTGGCTCCTGGAATGGCAAGGAGAGGTCCGTATGAGCCACCTCACCGCCATTTCTAGTGGGGTGGCCATCTTGCTGGGCCCGCATTTTCAGCCGGAGATCTTGGGGGTCGAGGAGCCCGTGCCAGGCCGCTTGCTGCACGTAACGGTTCGCCTGGGGGACGTGCCGCTCCATCTCGTGAACGTGTACGCCCCTCAGCCCGGCCCGCAGCAAACGCGCTTCTTTGAAGAGGTGTCCGCTCTTCTTGGCTCCGTCGACGTCGGCGACTGCATTGTCCTCGGGGGGGATTTTAACTGCACCCTCGAGGCGAGGGACCGCTCCGGTGCCCCGCAGTGCAGGACGGCGATGGAGAAGTTGAGGGACCTGGTCGGGTCCTTCGACTTGGTGGACGTCTGGCGAAATCTCCACCCCGACTCCAGCGCCTTTACTTGGGTGAGGCCTGGAGTAGGATGGTCCAGAGTCGACCGCCTTTACGTGTCTCGGGCGTACGTTTCCTGCGTCCCGGCGGCCTCCATGCGGCCGGTGCCGTGTTCGGACCACCACCTGGTGTGGGCGGAGCTCGCTTCGCTCCGCGCGAGGACGGGGTCCGCGTACTGGCACTTTAACAACCGGCTGCTGGAGGACGTGCGGTTCCAGGACTCGTTCCGTCGATTCTGGTCCGACTGGAGAAGGAAGCAGGGGGGCTTCCCCTCCTTGAGGCTAGGGTGGGACGTGGGCAAGGCTCACGTCCGCATCTTCTGTCAAGAGTACGCGAGGGGGTCGACCAAGAGGCGGGCGGCCAGGGTCGGGCGCCTAGAAAAAGAGGTGCTCGACCTGGAATCCCGTCTCGGTCAAGTCGTCCAGGACCCGGCCCTGCGGACGGTGTATGAAGCGAAGAAGGCCGCGCTGAAGGACCTGCAGCTCGTCGGGTCCCGAGGCGCGTTCGTGAGGTCGCGGATCCGGTTCCTGCGGGATCTGGACCGCGGCTCCCCCTTCTACTCGCTGGAAAAAAGGCAAAGTGTGTCCGTAAGCAGCTCTTGACGCTGCTGGCCGACGATGGCTATCTCGTCTCGGATCCGGAGGGCGTCAACAACAGGGCCCGTGAATATTACGGGGCTCTGTTCTCTCCGGATCCGTCCAGCGAGGAAGAGCGTAGAGTTTTGTGGGAGGACCTGCCGAAGGTCAGCCCGGAGGCCGGTGAAAATTTGGAAGCTCCGCTAAGCCTGGCGGAGCTGACCGGTGCCCTCGACCGGCTCTCGAGGGGAAAATCCCCGGGGCTAGACGGGCTGACCGTGGAGTTCCACAGGGCGTTCTGGGACGTCCTGGGGAGCGACTACACGCGGGTCCTGGGGGAAAGTCTGGCGACCGGGGAGATGCCCCTCACTTGGCGCAGGGCAGTCATCGTCCTGCTGCCTAAGAAGGGCGATCTCCGCCTCCTTAAGAACTGGAACCCGGTCTCCCTCCTCAGCACGGACTACAAAATCTTCGCCAGGGCGATGTCTGCTCACCTTGGTGCCGTGCTGGACCACATGATCCACCCCGACCAGTCCTACACGGTCCCGGGCCGGACAATCTATCTGGTCCGGGACCTCATCCATTGTTCCCAGGAGGCTGGTCTGTCGGTCGCCTTCCTATCCCTCGACCAAGAGAAGGCGTACGACAGGGTGGATCACGACTATCTGCTCGGAACTCTGCGCACTTTCGGGTTCGGGACGCATTTCGTCGCCCGGATCCGACTTTTGTACGCCGCCGCGGAGTGTCTGATTAAGGTTAACGGGTCCTTGACGGCGCCCCTTCGCTTTAGGAGAGGGGTGCGCCAGGGATGCCCCATGTCCGGCCAGTAATACGCCGTTTGCGTGGAGCCTTTCCTGCACCTCTTGCGGACGAGGTTGACGGGACTGGCTCTGCAAGGGCCAGGCGTGGAGGTCGTCCTCTCGGCTTACGCCGATGACGTTCTTCTCGCGGTAGAGGATCCCGCTGACCTGCGGAGGATGCGTGAGTGCTAGGAGATTTACTCGGCCGCGTCCTGCGCCAGGATCAACTGGGAGAAATGTTCCGGACTCCTGGTGGGTCAGTGGCGGGTGGACTCCCTGCTGGAGGAGCTCAGGCCTTTTGCCTGGAGCACGACCCATCTCCTCTATCTGGGAGTCTACCTTAGCCCCGACGAGGGAGCCTGGCCAGCGAACTGGCAGGAGCTGGAGGCCAAGGTCGCCGCTCGCCTAGGGCGCTGGACAGGACTGCTCCGAGTGCTGTCCTACAGGGGTCGAGCGCTAGTCATAAACCAGCTGGTGGCTGCAATGTTGTGGTACCGGCTGGTCACTTTGACCCCTCCCCCTGCGTTTGTCGCCAAAATACAGAAGAAGCTGGTGGACTTCTTCTGGAACAACAGGAAGCACTGGGTCTTTGCCGCGGTCTTGAGTCTCCCGCTTGAGGAGGGCGGTCAGTCGTTGGTGTGCGTCAGCGCCCAGCTCGCGACTTTCCGTCTTCAGACCCTGCAGAGATACCTTTACGTCGAGCCCCCTCCTAGGTGGTGTGCTCTGGCGATGTATTTTTTCCGCCAGCAGCGCGACCTCAATTACGACACGCAGCTCCTGTTTGTGAACTTGGGGGGTGTCAGGACCGCCCTCCGGGAGCTGCCTGTCTTTTACAAGGAACTCATCAGGGTCTGGAACAAAGTCTCCACCGAGCGCAGCTCTCCGCCGGCTGGAGTGGCGGCCGTCCTGCAGGAGCCGCTGCTCGGGAATCCGTACCTCCACGACCGAGGTTTTATGTGGCGGTCGGAAGAGAGGGCTGTGACTGGTGAGGTGACCAGGGTCAGGGACCTGCTCGATGGCGGAGGAGCCGGCTGGATGGCGCCAGACACGCTGGCGCGGCGCCTAAATTCTGCCAACGTCCGCCACGCGGCCGATGCCATCGAGTCGCTAAAAACAGCTCTGGGCCCTGACTCCGTTAGGTGCATCGAGGAGGCTCAAGCACGTGGGGAGATCCCGTCCGAACTGACCCCCGTCCGGACGGAATTCCTCATCGGCGCCAAACCCCGGAACCTCTCTCGGGGGCCGGCGCCTCACAACATGAGCCGCCTCGGGGAAATCCCCTCCGTGCCTTTCAGTTCCGCGCGGAGGGGTTTCTTGTACGGGCTGCTCCTGCACACTCTCAACTTTGCCATCCTCACCTGCCGTCCGGACACGCCATGGCGTACCATCTTGCCGTCCGGAGGAGGCGGGGGTCCCCGATGGAGGGCACTCTACGCAGGGGTCCTCCCACTATTCATCGGGGACTTGGCCTGGAGGGTGGTGCACGGAGCAGTGCCGTGCAACAAATTTTTAAGCCGGTTCACGGACTCCCAGGCCGCCTGCAATTTCTGCGGTCTGGAGGAGTCCGTGTTCCATGTTTTTATTGAGTGCACGAGGTTGCAGCCCCTGTTCCATTATTTGAAGGGGCTGCTCCTGAAATTCTGGCTGCACTTCAGTCCCACTCTCCTGATCTTTGGGCACCCTGTGTGGAGGGGAGCGGGTAGGTCCGAGGGCCTCCTCATAGGACTGCTCCTGGGCACGGCCAAGGGTGCCATTAGCCGGTCCAGGCAGCGGGCGGTCGAGGGGGTCGTTCAACCTGACTGCCTGCCTCTCTTCCGCTCTTACATCCGGTCCAGGGTGTCCTTGGAGATGGAGCACGCAGTGTCCACCGGTACGCTCGCGGCCTTCCGCGAGAGGTGGGCACCGGAGGGACTGGAGTGCATCATAGGTAAAACGACATAGGTAAAAAAAGGGATGAGGTCCTACGAAACGAATTTAAGGAGCTAGGAGCTAAATTAAAAAGTAGGACCTCAAAAGTAGTAATCTCGGGATTGCTACCAGTGCCACGTGATAGTCAGAGTAGGAATCGCAGGATAGCGCAGATGAATACGTGGCTTGAGCAGTGGTGCAGCAGGGAGGGATTCAAATTCCTGGGGCATTGGGACCGATTCTGGGGGAGGTGGGACCAGTACAAACCGGACGGTCTGCACCTGGGCAGGACCGGAACCAATGTCCTAGGGGGAGTGTTTGCTAGTGCTGTTGGGGAGGATTTAAACTAATATGGCAGGGGGATGGGAACCAATGCAGGGAGACAGAGGGAAACAAAAAGGAGACAAAAGCAAAAGACAGAAAGGAGATGAGGAAAAGTGGAGGGCAGAGAAACCGAAGGCAAAGAACAAAAAGGGCCACTGCACAGCAAAATTCTAAAAGGACAAAGGGTGTTAATAAAACAAGCCTGAAGGCTTTGTGTCTTAATGCAAGGAGTATCCGCAATAAGGTGGATGAATTAATTGTGCAAATCGATGTTCACAAATATGATGTGATTGGGATTACGGAGACGTGGCTCCAGGATGATCAGGGCTGGGAACTCAACATTCAGGGGTATTCAACATTCAGGAAGGATAGAATAAAAGGAAAAGGAGGTGGGGTAGCATTGCTGGTTAAAGAGGAGATTAATGCAGTAGTTAGGAAAGACATTAGCTTGGATGATGTGGAATCTATATGGGTAGAGCTGCAGAACACCAAAGGGCAAAAAACGTTAGTAGGAGTTGTGTACAGACCTCCAAACAGTAATAGGGATGTTGGGGAGGGCATCAAACAGGAAATTAGGGGTGCATGCAATAAAGGTGTAGCTGTTATAATGGGTGACTTTAATATGCACATAGATTGGGCTAGCCAAACTGGAAGCAATACGGTGGAGGAGGATTTCCTGGAGTGCATCAGGGATGGTTTTCTAGACCAATATGTTGAGGAACCAACTAGGGGGGAGGCCATCTTAGACTGGGTGTTGTGTAATGAGAGAGGATTAATTAGCAATCTCATTGTGCGAGGCCCCTTGGGGAAGAGTGACCATAATATGGTGGAATTCTGCATTAGGATGGAGAATGAAACAGTAATTTCAGAGACCATGGTCCAGAACTTAAAGAAGGGTAACTTTGAAGGTATGAGGCGTGAATTGGCTAGGATAGATTGGCGAATGATACTTAGGGGGTTGACTGTGGATGGGCAATGGCAGACATTTAGAGACCGCATAGATGAATTACAACAATTGTACATTCCTGTCTGGCGTAAAAATAAAAAAGGGAAGGTGGCTCAACCGTGGCTATCAAGGGAAATCAGGGATAGTATTAAAGCCAAGGAAGTGGCATACAAATTGGCCAGAAATAGCAGCGAACCTGGGGACTGGGAGAAATTTAGAACTCAGCAGAGGAGGACAAAGGGTTTGATTAGGGCAGGGAAAATGGAGTACGAGAAGAAGCTTGCAGGGAACATTAAGGCGGATTGCAAAAGTTTCTATAGGTATGTAAAGAGAAAAAGGTTGGTGAAGACAAACGTAGGTCCCCTGCAGTCAGAATCAGGGGAAGTCATAACGGGGAACAAAGAAATGGCAGACCAATTGAACAAGTACTTTGGTTCGGTATTCACTAAGGAGGATACAAACAACCTTCCGGATATAAAAGGGGTCAGAGGGTCTAGTAAGGAGGGGGAACTGAGGAAAATCTTTATTAGTCGGGAAATTGTGTTGGGGAAATTGATGGGATTGAAGGCCGATAAATCCCCAGGGCCTGATGGACTGCATCCTAGAGTACTTAAGGAGGTGGCCTTGGAAATAGCGGATGCATTGACAGTCATTTTCCAACATTCCATTGACTCTGGATCAGTTCCTATGGAGTGGAGGGTAGCCAATGTAACCCCACTTTTTAAAAAAGGAGGGAGAGAGAAAACAGGGAATTATAGACCGGTCAGCCTGACCTCAGTAGTGGGTAAAATGATGGAATCAATTATTAAGGATGTCATAGCAGTGCATCTGGAAAATGGTGACATGATAGGTCCAAGTCAGCATGGATTTGTGAAAGGGAAATCATGCTTGACAAATCTTCTGGAATTTTTTGAGGATGTTTCCAGTAAAGTGGACAAAGGAGAACCAGTTGATGTGGTATATTTGGACTTTCAGAAGGCTTTCGACAAGGTCCCACACAAGAGATTAATGTGCAAAGTTAAAGCACATGGGATTGGGGGTAGTGTACTGACGTGGATTGAGAACTGGTTGTCAGACAGGAAGCAAAGAGTAGGAGTAAACGGGTACTTTTCAGAATGGCAGGCAGTGACTAGTGGAGTGCCGCAAGGTTCTGTGCTGGGACCCCAGCTGTTTACATTGTACATTAATGATTTAGACGAGGGGATTAAATGCAGTATCTCCAAATTTGCGGATGATACTAAGTTGGGTGGCAGTGTGAGCTGCGAGGAGGATGCTATTAGGCTGCAGAGTGACTTGGATAGGTTAGGTGAGTGGGCAAATGCATGGCAGATGAAGTATAATGTGGATAAATGTGAGGTTATCCACTTTGGTGGTAAAAACAGAGAGACAGACTATTATCTGAATGGTGACAGATTAGGAAAAGGGGAGGTGCAACAAGACCTGGGTGTCATGGTACATCAGTCATTGAAGGTTGGCATGCAGGTACAGCAGGCGGTTAAGAAAGCAAATGGCATGTTGGCCTTCATACGAGGATTTTGAGTACAGGGGCAGGGAGGTGTTGCTACAGTTGTACAGGGCCTTGGGGAGGCCACACCTGGAGTATTGTGTACAGTTTTGGTCTCCTAACTTGAGGAAGGACATTCTTGCTATTGAGGGAGTGCAGCGAAGGTTCACCAGACTGATTCCCGGGATGGCGGGACTGACCTATCAAGAAAGATTGGATCAACTGGGCTTGTATTCACTGGAGTTCAGAAGAGTGAGAGGGGACCTCATAGAAACGTTTAAAATTCTGACGGGTTTAGACAGGTTAGATGCAGAAAGAATGTTCCCAATGTTGGGGAAGTCCAGAACCAGGGGTCACAGTCTGAGGATAAGGGGTAAGCCATTTAGGACCGAGATGAGGAGAAACTTCTTCACCCAGAGAGTGGTGAACCTGTGGAATTCTCTACCACAGAAAGTAGTTGAGGCCAATTCACTAAATATATTCAAAAGGGAGTTAGATGAAGTCCTTACTACTCGGGGGATCAAGGGTTATGGCGAGAAAGCAGGAAGGGGGTACTGAAGTTTCATGTTCAGCCATGAACTCATTGAATGGCGGTGCAGGCTAGAAGGGCTGAATGGCCTGCTCCTGCACCTATTTTCTATGTTTCTATGTTTCTATCACGCCCGGCAACCAAATTTTAATTTGATTTTACGTTTTAAAGTTTAATTTGTTTTAATTGCCGGTGCTTTTAGTGTCCCCTTCCCTTTTATAGGGGGCACTGGGGAAAAAAGGTGATTTTAGTGCCCAAAAAAAAAAACCAAAAAAAGAAAAACACAAAAAAAAAGGGCCTTGTAAATGTCTGGTGTGTCATCCAGGTCGGGTGGCACGGTTTAATGTTTTATGTTTTATCGGTAGACTCTAAAAGAGTTTCATGCACCAATGGTGGAGCAGTGGAGGCGTGTCCTAATCAGTAGGAGCTGAGCTGCAGTGAGAGGAGCAGCTACCAACCTTAGCTCCTGCCTAGGAAGGCCTGGAGAGCCCTGAGAACAGCCCAGGAAGAGAAGGAGGGAAGGAAGGGGCTTCACCACCAACTTTCACCCAGAGGGAGAGGAGGGAAGCAGAAAACTTTCAACAACTTTTACCATTTCTGCAAAGAGTTGGAGAGAGGGGGAAAGACCAACAACAACATCCAGTGTGGAAGGAGGGAGACTCTACCATTCTACAGGTGGGTGTATTGGTGCAGTCGCCAATAGACTTTGTTGTATCAGTGGGGGGAGGAAAGAAGATCACTGAGGGCCAGAACATCGCGGGGGGTGTGTGTGTGTGGGTCTTGCCTACAGCTAGGCCCCACACACAATTGAACCCCCCCCCCCCCCATTGCCTAGCCTGGGATAGCTGGAGCTACCAGGCTGAAGATTTCTTTAACCACCTATTTAACATCGTTAGGAGTGTGTGCCTGGTGGCTCGAGCTGCCCCATGTGAAGACATCTTCTCCCCTCACCCGAAGACCACCCCAAAGACTATTTTGTGTTTTGCCATCTGGGGATTGCACCCACCAACAGCTGCGAGGGGAGACCTGCCCTCGCAGTTCCCCCCCCTTCCCACCCCCCTCTCTCTTTCTCTGTTACTCTCTGTTTCTCCCCTCTCTCTCTGAGAGCCCTTCCTCCCAAATTGGAAAAAAAAACAATTGAGACAAATGAGCAGAGGGAGCAAGGCCCCTCCCCAATTGCCAACTAGGGGAGAGTGTGCCTCGTTAAGAGGTCCTCTGCTCAGTCACATTAAACGAGTCCAATTAAGACCATTAAGGCCTGTGACTTTGGGGTGGGTGTAGCCCTTAAAGGGACCCCGTGATGGCAACCCCATCCACGCCGGTGGCGGGGCCAGCAAGGACATATGCGCAGGCGGTGTCCACATCCACGGCACCTCCTGCGCCACCCGCTGCCCTGCCACCTTTTAAAGTAATAACGAAGAAACACGGGGTCAAGAGCTACACTCACCCCACAATGAGCATCGAGGAGTGCGTGCGGGCGATGGCTGGGGTAGTCGGCCCCTCGGCCATTGTCGCAGCCTCCAAGATGTCTGGGAAGGCTGTGTTCTTCCTGGGGTCGGAGCGGGCGGTGTCCCTGGCCCTTGAAAAGGGGCTCACGGTGGGCGGGACGTTCCTGCCGGTGGACCCTCTCGAGGCCACCGCGCAGAGGGTCATCGTGTCAAACGTCCCGCCCTTTGTTCCCGCTGAGCTCCTCCTCCCTCACCTACACCAACTGGGGGAGGTAAGGTCGGGGATCAACCCCATACCGCTCGGCCTCAGGGAGAACAGCCTGCGCTACGTGTTCTCCTTCCGCCGCCAGCTCTTTGTCCGGCGGAAGGGCATTTTAATGTGGTGCACGAGGGGACTGCCTACCATGTCTTCTGGACGTCGGACGGCGTGCGGTGCCATGCCTGTAGGGAGGTAGGGCATGTTCGTAAGAACTGCCCCGCCTCCAAAGCCGCCAAACCACCGAAGGCGGCCAAGGCTGGCGCCGCCGCCACCCCTCCCCCTAGTTGCGTCCGCGTGCCGGGAGCCGTAGGTGCGCGGGCATCGTCGGATGCTTTTGTTTTCAGGGCCTCCGGCGGGGGGGAGGGAGAGCGTCCGACCGGAAAGAAGGTGCGGAACAAGGCGAAACATCTAGAGGCGGGTCCCCTCAGTGCGCCAGAAAGTTTGACCACCGCGCTCGGCCCAACCCAGTCACCGGCGAGCGTGGGGTGCCCTGAGCCCGTGCCCGAGCCCTTGAACAACACCGCAGAGGGGCCCGGGCGCGGGCAAGAAAAGGAAAAAGGGGGTGCGGAGCGGGAGGCCTCGGCAGACATGGAGGTCTCCCTGCCTCAGCGCACCCCCAGCAACAAAAGGAGGCGCGGCTCCGATGAGGCGGAGGGGGAACAACATCCCTCCGCGGAGGAGTCGGTGCCCGCCGCGTGCCCCGCGTCCCCCACCAGCGCCCCCAAACTGCGCTGTAGGTGAGAGGAGTCTGTCCCCGGGGAGGGTGAGACAGTCGAGGCTGCCCAGCCTCTGCCTCCCGGGGATGGCGTGGAAGATCTGCCTGTCGTGGGGGGCGTGGGGACCGCGGAGGAATGCATTGCCGCCGTGTCGGGCGTCCCGGGGACTGAGGCGGGCGGGGCCGAAAAGGCCGAACCTGAGCCCGCCCAGCTATTATCCAACTTCCCCCGGGAGTCGCTCGACCCGGCAGAAACCGAAATTAAGAATTTTAATGAAACTGTAAATGCTGGGCCGGGGGGTGGCAGCGGGGAGGGGGAGGAACACCCACCCTCGCCCCTTACTTTGGAGCATGAGCACTTGGGGAGCCTGGGGATTTCCTATGGCCGGGTCTCTCCTTGTTCCCCGGTTCCTGGGGCGGAGGGGGAACACCTTCCGCTGTCATTTCCCGACCCAGCACCATTTTTAAAAGAGCCCAGTGGGGACTCCTCTGCCGACGATCCTGGGAGTGGGATCGGGGCAGCGCCAGGGGCCGGTTGGAGCAGCCGGGTCATTTGCCGTACCTTGTGCGGTCGATGGGCCGGCTGCTGGCGGCCACCTCCCGGAGGAGGACGGGGACTCGGTGGGGGACGCGGGAGAAGAACTGGAGACCACCGCCAGGGAGGCGGTGGATCTGCTCGCGGCCGCCGCTGAGACCCTCCTCATTCCTGCAAAGGAACTCCGGGACTTTTTGGCCCAGAGCCGGGGTCACTGCGACCAAGCCCGACTGGCCCTGGAAAAATGGTCCGAGCCAGAGCTGATCAAGGGGTCCGTCCGCGCCGCCGCTAAAACCTTGGCCGCGGGCGGGCCCTTGACAAAGGCGCAACACCTTGAGCTGCGCGAGCTCGAGGGACTCCTCGCTGGGCTGCGGAGGGAGTGGAGTTCAACAAAAGACTCCGCTCCCTCCCCCACAATAGGTTAAGGTAGAGGTTGCACTATGCTTTTGCCATGAAGATAACCATAGCCAGCCTCAACATCAACGGCGGCAGAGGGGCACGCCGTAGATTTGACAATTTTTCGCTCCTGCGGGAGGGGAAATATGCGGTGTGCTTCCTGCAAGAAACCCACACCGTTCCGGGAGACGAAGCCACGCGGCTCCTGGAATGGCAAGGAGAGGTCCGCATGAGCCACCTCACCGCCACTTCAATGGGGTGGCCATATTGCTGGGCACACATTTTCAGCCGGAGATCTTGGGGGTCGAGGAGCCCGTGCCAGGCCGCTTGCTGCACGTAACGGTTCGCCTGTGGGACGTGCCGCTCCATCTCGTGAACGTGTACGCCCCTCAGCCCGGCCCGCAGCAAATGCGCTTCTTTGAAGAGGTGTCCGCTCTTCTTGGCTCCGTCGACGTCGGCGACTGCATTGTCCTCGGGGGGGATTTTAACTGCACCCTCGAGGCGAGGGACCGCTCCGGTGCCCCGCAGTGCATGACGGCGATGGAGAAGTTGAGGGACCTGGTCGGGTCCTTCGACTTGGCGGACGTCTGGCGAAATCTCCACCCCGACTCCAGCGCCTTTACTTGGGTGAGGCCTGGAGTAGGATGGTCTAGAATCGACCGCTTTTACGTGTCTCGGGCGTACGTTTCCTGCGTCCCGGCGGCCTCCATGCGGCCGGTGCCGTGTTCAGACCACCACCTGGTGTGGACGGAGCTCGCTTCGCTCCGCGCGAGGACGGGGTCCGCGTACTGGCACTTTAACAACCGGCTGCTGGAGGACGTGCGGTTCCAGGACTCGTTCCGTCGATTCTGGTCCGACTGGAGAAGGAAGCAGGGGGGTTTCCCCTCCTTGAGGCTATGGTGGGACGTGGGCAAGGCTCACGTCCGCGTCTTCTGTCAAGAGTACGCGAGGGGGTCGACCAAGAGGCGGGCGGCCAGGGTCGGGCGCCTAGAAAAAGAGGTGCTCGACCTGGAATCCCATCTCGGTCAAGTCGTCCAGGACCCGGCCCTGCGGACGGTGTACGAAACGAAGAAGGCCGCGCTGAAGAACCTGCAGCTCGTCGGGTCCCGAGGCGCGTTCGTGAGGTCGCGGATCCGGTTCCTGCGGGATCTGGACCGCGGCTCCCCCTTCTTCTACTCGCTGGAAAAAAGGCAGAGTGTCCGTAAGCAGCTCTTGACGCTGCTGGCCGACGATGGCTCTCTCGTCTCGGATCCGGAGGGCGTCAACAACAGGGTCCGTGAATATTACGAGGCTCTGTTCTCTCCGGATCCGTCCAGCGAGGAAGCGCGTAGAGTTTTGTGGGAGGACCTGCCGAAGTTCAGCCCGGAGACCGGTGAAAATTTAGAAGCTCCGCTAAGCCTGGCGGAGCTGACCGGTGCCCTCGACCGGCTCTCGAGGGGAAAAACCCCGGGGCTGGACGGGCTGACCGTGGAGTTCCATAGGGCGTTCTGGGACGTCCTGGGGAGCGACTACGCGCGGGCCCTGGGGGAAAGTCTGGCGACCGGGGAGATGCCCTCTCTTGGCGCAGGGCAGTCATCGTCCTGCTGCCTAAGAAGGGCGATCTCCGCCTCCTTAAGAACTGGCGCCTGGTCTCCCTCCTCAGCACGGACTACAAAATCTTCGCCAGGGCAATGTCTGCTCGCCTTGGTGCAGTGCTGGACCACATGATCCACCCCGACCAGTCCTACACGGTCCCGGGCCGGACAATCCACGATAACATCCATCTGATCCGGGACCTCATCCATTGTTCCCAGGAGGCTGGTCTGTCGGTCGCCTTCCTATCCCTCGACCAAGTAAAGGCGTTCGACAGGGTGGATCACGACTATCTGCTCGGAACTCTGCGCGCTTTCGGGTTCGGGACGCATTTCGTCGCCCGGATCCGACTTTTGTACGCCGCCGCGGAGTGTCTGATTAAGGTTAACGGGTCCTTGACGGCGCCCCTTCGCTTTAGGAGAGGGGTGCGCCAGGGATGCCCCATGTCCGGCCAGTTATACGCCGTTTGCGTGGAGCCTTTCCTGCGTCTCTTGCGGACGAGGTTGACGGGACGGGCTCTGCAAGGGCCGGGCGTGGAGGTCGTCCTCTCGGCTTACGCCGATGATGTGCTCCTCGCGGTAGAGGATCCCGCTGACCTGCGGAGAATGCGTGAGTGCCAGGAGATTTACTCGGCCACGTCCTCCGCCAGGATCAACTGGGAGAAATGTTCCGGACTCCTGGTGGATCAGTGGCGGGTGGACTCCCTGCCGGAGGAGCTCAGGCCTTTTGCCTGGAGCACGACCCATCTCCTCTATCTGGGAGTCTACCTTAGCCCCGACGAGGGAGCCTGGCCGGCGAACTGGCAGGAGCTGGAGGCCAAGGTCGCCGCTCGCCTAGGGCGCTGGACAGGACTGCTCCGAGTGCTGTCCTACAGGGGTCGAGCGCTAGTCATAAACCAGCTGGTGGCCGCAATGTTGTGGTACCGGCTGGTCACTTTGACCCCTCCCCCTGCGTTTGTCGCCAAAATACAGAAGAAGCTGGTGGACTTCTTCTGGAACAACAGGAAGCACTCGGTCTCTGCCGCGGTCTTGAGTCTCCCGCTTGAGGAGGGCGGTCAGTCGTTGGTGTGCATCAGCGCCCAGCTCGCGACTTTCCGTCTTCAGACCCTGCAGAGATACCTTTACGTCGAGCCCCCTCCTAGGTGGTGTGCTCTGGCGACGTATTTCTTCCGCCAGCAGCGCGACCTCAATTACGACACGCAGCTCCTGTTTGTGAACTTGGGGGGTGTCAGGGCCGCCCTCCGGGATCTGCCTGTCTTTTACAAGGAACTCATCAGGGTCTGGAACAAAGTCTCCACCAAGCGCAGCTCTCCGCCGGCTGGAGTGGCGGCCGTCCTGCAGGAGCAGCTGCTCGGGAATCCGTACCTCCACGACCGAGGTTTTATGTGGCGGTCGGAAGAGAGGGCTGTGGCTGGTGAGGTGACCAGGGTCAGGGACCTGCTCGATGGCGGAGGAGCGGGCTGGATGGCGCCAGACACGCTGGCGCGGCGACTAAATTCTGCCAACGTCCGCTACGCGGCCGATGCCATCGAGTCGCTAAAAACAGCTCTGGGCCCTGACTCCGTTAGGTGCATCGAGGAGGCTCAAGCACGTGGGGAGATCCCGTCCGAACTGACCCCCGTCCGGACAGAATTCCTCATCGGCGCCAAACCCCGGAACCTCCCTCGGGGGCCGGCACCTCACAACTTGAGCCGCCTCGGGGAAATCCCCTCCGTGCCCTTCAGTTCCGCGCGGAGGGGTTTCCTGTACGGGCTGCTCCTGCACACTCTTAACTTTGCCATCCTCGCCTGCCGTCCGGACACGCCATGGTGTACCATCCTGCCGTCCGGAGGAGGCGGGGGTCCCCGATGGAGGGCACTCTACGCAGGGGTCCTCCCACTATTTGTCGGGGACTTGGCCTGGAGGGTGGTGCACGGAGCAGTGGCATGCAATAAATTTTTAAGCCGGTTCACGGACTCCCAAGCCGCCTGCAATTTCTGCGGCCTGGAGGAGTCCGTGTTTCATGTTTTTATTGAATGCACGAGGTTGCAGCCCCTGTTTTATTATTTGAAGGGGCTGCTCCTGAAATTCTGGCTGCACTTCAGTCCCACTCTCCTGATCTTTGGGCACCCTGTGCGGAGGGGAGCGGGTAGGTCCGAAGGCCTCCTCGTAGGACTGCTCCTGGGCACGGCCAAGGGTGCCATCAGCCGGTCCAGGCAGCGGGCGGTCGAGGGGGTCGTTCAACCTGACTGCCTGCCTCTCTTCTGCTCTTACATCCGGTCCAGGGTGTCCTTGGAGATGGAGCACGCGGTGTCCACCGGTACGCTCGCGGCCTTCCCCGAGAGGTGGGCACCGGAGGGACTGGAGTGCATCATCACGCCCGGCAACCAAATTTTAATTTGATTTTACGTTTTAAAGTTTAATTTGTTGTAATTGCCAGTGCTTTTCGTGTCCCCCTCCCCTTTTATAGGGGGCACTGGAAAAAGGAAAAAAATTTGATTTTAGTGCCCAAAAAAAAAAAGAAAAAAAAGAAAGAAAAAAAAAGGGCCTTGTAAATGTCTGGTGTGTCATCCAGGTCAGGTGGCACGGATAAATGTTTTATGTTTTGCAGGTAGACTCTAAAAGAGTTTCATGCACAAGGACCCCCAGGTCCTTCTGCACCGCAGCATGTTGTAATACTCCCCATTCAAATAATATTCCCTTTTACTGTTTTTTTTCCCAAGGTGGATGACCTCACACCTTCGGACATTGTATTCCATCTGCCAAACCTTAGCCAGTTCGCTTAACCTATCCAAATCTCTTTGCAGCCTCTCTGTGTTCTCTACACAACCCGCTTTCCCACTAATCTCTGTGTCATCTGCAAATTTTGTTACACTACACTCTGTCCCCTTTTCCAGGTCATCTATTATAAACAGTTGTGGTCCCAGCACCGATCCCTGTGGCACACCACTAACCACAGATGTTTGGACCCTGATTTGCATGTTGAAGGCACCTAATGCCTGTTTCTGGTGAGTGCCCTGGACACTTGGAAGTTGTCAGCTTTCAATTTGGCAGCCAGCACATTTCTGGGTGAGATTGGGCACAAGAAACCATGGCCCAAATTGGTACCCCTCAACACTTATTTATCACCCAAAACAACTCAGCAGCGGCGAGGACCAATTTCTCAGTCTGAACTTGTTGAGGAGGGTGCTCCTCAGTTCCAAATATGGCGTGAACTTATGATCATCTCCATCAAAAGGCCTTCAGGGTTATCTGAGTGAAAGGAAATGTAATTTCTCCCCCCTCTGAAAATTGGTAAATGCTTGGCTAATCTGAGCACAATACACAACAGCAGAAGCAAAACTGGCCTGTTCACAGCCAAAAGACAGTGTTGATACGACTTTATACTCGTGCCCTCACAAACCCCAGCCTCTGCAATCCTGGTACACAAAGCGTAAATCATGCTGGGAGTGCACCTGTGCTTATGTGAATGAGGACACCTCACTGAGTCCTTATAGCTGGTTAAAACTTATCTCTTTGACCAAACTTTTGGCTACCTGTCCTAATATTGCTTTATTTGACTCCATGTCAAATTTTGTCTCTGTGAAGCACCTTGAGACATTTTACTACGCGACATTTGACGACCAAAATTCCCTGGACTCTGAGGTGGTACCAGCGGATTGGAAAGCAGCTAATGTAACGCCCCTGTTTAAAAAAGGGGGCAGACAAAAGGCAGGTAACTATAGGCCGGTTAGTGGGGAAAATGCTTGAAACTATCAATAAGGAAGAAATAGCGGGACATCGAGATAGGAATAGTGCAATCAAGCAGACGCAGCATGGATTCATGAAGGGAAAATCATGTTTAACTAATTTACTGGAATTCTTTGAGGATATAACAAGCTTGGTGGATAGAGGTGTACCGATGGATGTGGTGTATTTAGATTTCCAAAAGGCATTCGATAAGGTGCCACAGAAAATGGTTACTGCAGAAGATAGAGGTACGCGGATTCAGAGGAAATGTATTAGCATGGATAGAGAATTGGCTGGCGAAAAGAAAGCAGAGAGTCGGGATAAATGGGTCCTTTTCAGGGTGGAAATCGGTGGTTAGTGGTGTGCCACAGGGATCGGTGCTGGGACCACAACTGTTTACAATATACATAGATGACCTGGAAGAGGGGACAGAGTGTAGTGTAATAAAATTTGCAGATCACACAGAGATTAGTGGGAAAGCGGGTTGTGTAGAGAACACAGAGAGGCTGCAAAGAGATTTGGATAGGTTAAACGAACGGGCTAAGGTTTGGCAGATGGAATGCAATGTCGGAAAGTATGAGGTCATCCACCTTGGGAAAAAAAAACAGTAAAAGGGAATATTATTTGAATGGGGAGAAATTACGACATGCTGAGGTGCAGAGAGACCTGGGGGTAAATGTGCATGAATCCCAAAAAGTTAGTCTGCAGGTGCAGCAGGTAATCAGTAAGGTGAATGGAATGTTGGCCTTCATTGCGAGAGGGATGGAGTACAAGAGCAGAGAGGTCCTGCTGCAACTGTATAGGATATTGGTAAGGCTGCACCTGGAGTACTGCATGCAGTTTTGGTCACCTTACTTAAGGAAGGATATACTGGCTTTGGCGGGGGTACAGAGATGATTCACTCGGCTGATTCCGGAGATGAGGGATTTATCTTATGATGATAGATTGAGTAGACTGGGTCTTTACTCGTTGGAGTTCAGAAGGATGAGGGGTGATCTTATAGAAACATTTAAAATAATGAAAGAGATTGACAAGATAGAAGCGGAGAGGTTGTTTCCACTGGTCGGGGAGACTAGAACTAGGGGGCACAGCCTCAAAATACGGGGGAGCCAATTTAAAAACAAGTTGAGAAGGAATTTCTTCTCCCTGAGGGTTATGAATCTGTGGAATTCTCTGCCCAAGGAAGCAGTTGAGGCTAGCTCATTGAATGTATTCAAATCACAGATAGATAGATTTTTAACCAATAAGGGAATTAAGGGTTACGGGGAGCGGGCAGGTAAGTGGAGCTGAGTCCACGGCCAGATCAGCCATGATCTTGTTGAATGGCGGAGAAGGCTCGAGGGGCTAGATGGCCTACTCCTGTTCCTAATTCTTATGTTCTTATGTAAAGGCACTATATAAATGCAGAGTGATGTTGAATCCGATGAGTTTTTCCCTGCGTGCTGGAAATAAGAAGTGCGGCAGCTAAATGTGTTAGTGCTGCCCAATTTCTAGCCCAAAAATCACTAAACCATAGCAGCCAGAACACTGGCGCTCCACCTCAATGGAGGGCCGTTCCTGAGGCATCAGTGCAGCGCTGAGGTTAACGCCGTGCTGAACAGTTCAGTGCTACGTGGCTGCTCTGTGTAGCGCTGACGCACCACAACACCCCTCCACTTCATATAAAGGGGAGGGCCGCTGCGGACTATGCATTGCCCTTTGGTGGACATCACCGGGCCACCAGGGACAATCTCAACTGGGTCAGCAGCCTGGCACGCAAAGAGGAGTGCCGGCCTGCATGATAGTGGCCAGGTCGAGATGAGGGCTGTTATTGTCAGGCTGATGGAAAAGTTGTCTGACAAAATAAAAACAATGGCAGCCGGGGGGCGCACATGGCCTCCACTTTAAGGGGCGCTCCGGGCTGATGTCAGCAATCCATGAAGCGGGCGCTGACATCGGCCTGCGCCAGCCTGGGGACCCCTTTGCGCATGGGGCGCAAAGGGGTCGGTGTAATGCGGTGAGGGGTTAGCAAGCGTTGCAATGACAGGTCGCAGATCACGTAAACTCCAAATTGCCCCCAAAAGCTCAGGTGCAATTTCGCCCCAGGCATCACTGTTGCCCTCGGACAAAAAGGCAATTGCGTCCCGTTAGCGCTTATCGGCGGCGCTAATGGGACACAAAAAAGGGACAATTTCGGCCCCTAGTCTCCTTTATAGTGTTATATTTTTGACCTGAAAGTGCTTGGTGCTGACACTATCATGATTGCTATTGCAGATAAGGTCTCATTACCCAGTACTGACATTTTTAATAAAAATTCATTTCCACCCCTACCCAAACAAAAACATTAAACAGCCATGAAACCCAGCTGTCGTTTGATTTTATATTATATTGCTTAATTCAGGAAGCAATTACAAAGATTAAATCGTAAAACTAAAAGTTAACTTCCCAATCTCCATTAGCATTGGAATGCTATTTATCGTAAATCTTATATGAAAATCATGGAACCCATTGGATTGGAGAGTATCAATACAGATGAGTAATGATCTAATAAAATAGGTATATTGACTCCTTTACAAAAGTGGTTAAATTCATTTATTGCAGTGCATCATTTTTAAAGGAAGTTAAGAATTGCCTGAAGTCAATTCAAAGACGCTGGCAAGAGGCTGGGGGTAAAATTGAGCTCCGTAGCGAAATCCTTTAAAGTTCCAAAATCACGTCTATGTTCCACGAGCACATTTCTGATGCAAAGTGTGGCAGATGCCATACTGTTAAAGGGGTTAGTGTACGCACACCTAATGTCTGCCGGCATCATGCAGAGCAGGCAGATCATGAGGTCACACGCTGATGTGACGCCAGTGCTGCCATTTTGGTGCTCCATGCTCCAGCCTATGCACTGTCTTAACCTCGCATAGCTGAACACGATGTTAAACAGCATGAAATACCCCCACACTAGCACAGTGTGAAGGGACCATCAACTACTTACAGGTTAGTTGATTTATTTCTTCTGACTGTGCTGCAACTTTACGAGTTTTGGGTGCTTTTTATAGTTGGTTAAAGTTTCAATAGTATACAGGGAGTGGTGTGGCAGCTGCAGATGTAAGTTTTTGCTGTCTTAAAGAGCGATTAACCAGTGCCCATTTTCAGGGACTAACCAATTTAACCCCTGTTGTGTCAAAATGACCCACTATTTTCCAAAATAATGTGGATGGTTCTTTCCAAATTGCAAGCAAAGTTCTTTTGAAAGTGTCAAAATAGTACTTAGTTAGCTTCAATTTTTAGGGCCCTGTTTCTAATGATACAGCAGAAGGCTGTTACAATGGCATTGGTTGTTGGGATGCCAGCAATACTGTCATATGGGGTGGCACTGCATGGATTTGTACTTGCAATCACACAATCTCTTCAGATTTCACTTTAGGTCCGTGTTCGTTACACTGGGGCAGAGTTTCTGCTTTGAGTGCAATTGGCAATCCAGGCACAAATTGTGCCCAAATTGCAATAGTTTTGAGAAGATATTTTTCTCAAGTTTCCATTCAACCTCATTTGCATATCACCAAACATAATATCTGCCATGAACGAGCGCAATCGCGCAACGTTTTAGAACATAATTTATCAAAAAAATGTTGCTTTAATGCATATTCCTTGATACATTTAAGAGTGGTAACCTGGTGCATTGTAGTTGAAAATGGGTTTATCACTAACAATAAGCATCTTTAATCAGTGTGTCCAGTCCACTACCTATGAGAAGAAACATAGAAACATAGAAAATAGGTGCAGGAGTAGGCCATTCGGCCCTTCGAGCCTGCACCGCTATTCAATGAGTTCATGGCTGAACATGCAATTCAGTACCCTATTCCTGCTTTCTCGCCATACCCCTTGATCCCCTAGTAATAAAGACTACATCTAACTCCTTTTTGAATATATTTAGTGAATTAGCCTCAACAACTTTCTGTGGTAGAGAATTCCACAGGTTCATCACTCACTGGGTGAAGAAGTTTCTCCTCATCTTGGTCCTAAATGGCTTACCCCTTATCCTTAGGCTGTGACCCCTGGTTCTGGACTTCCCCAACATTGGGAACATTCTTCCCGCATCTAACCTGTCTAAACCCATCAGAATTTTAAACATTTTTATGAGATCCCCTCTCATTCTTCGGAACTCCAGTGAATACAAGCCCAGTTGATCCAGTCTTTCTTGATATGTCAGTCCCGCCATCCCGGGAATCAGTCTGGTGAACCTTCGCTGCACTCCCTCAATAGCAAGAATGTCCTTCCTCAAGTTAGGAGACCAAAACTGTACACAATACTCCAGGTGTGGCCTCACCAAGGCCCTGTACAACTGTAGCAACACCTCCCTGCCCCTGTACTCAAATCCCCTCGCTATGAAGGCCAACATGTCATTTGCTTTCTTAACCGCCTGCTGTACCTGCATGCCAACCTTCAATGACTGATGTACCATGACACGTTGCACCTCCCCTTTTCCTAATCTGTCACCATTCAGATAATAGTCTGTCTCTCTGTTTTTACACCAAAGTGGATAACCTCACATTTATCCACATTATACTTCATCTGCCATGCATTTGCCCACTCACCTAACCTATCCAAGTCACTCTGCAGCCTCATAGCATCCTCCTCGCAGCTCACACTGCCACCCAACTTAGTGTCAATCGCAAATTTGGAGATACTACATTTAATCCCCTCGTCTAAATCATTAATGTACAATGTAAACAGCTGGGGCCCCAGCACAGAACTTTGCGGTACCCCACTAGTCACTGCCTACCATTCTGAAAAGTATCCATTTACTCCTACTCTTTGCTTCCTGTCTGTCAACCAGTTCTCAATCCACGTCAGCACACTACCCCCAATCCCATGTGTTTTAACTTTGCACATTAATCTCTTGTGTGGGACCTTGTCGAATGCCTTCTGAAAGTCCAAATACACCACATCAACTGGTTCACCCTTGTCCACTCGACTGGAAACATTCTCCAAAAATTTCAGAAGATTTGTCAAGCATGATTTCCCTTTCACAAATCCATGCTGACTTGGAACTATCATGTCACCTCTTTCCAAATGCATTACTATGACATCCTTAATAATTGATTCCATCATTTTACCCACTACCGAGGTCAGGCTGACCGGTCTATAATTCCCTGTTATCTCTCTCCCTCCTTTTTTAAAAAGTGGGGTTACATTGGCTACCCTCCACTCCATAGGAACTGATCCAGAGTCAATGGAATGTTGGAAAATGACTGTCAATGCATCCGCTATTTCCAAGGCCACCTCCTTAAGTACTCTGGGATGCAGTCCATCAGGCCCTGGGGATTTATCAGCCTTCAATTCCATAAATTTCCCCAACACAATTTCCCGAATAATAAGTATTTCCCTCAATTCCTCCTTCTTTCTAGACCCTCTGACCCCTTTTATATCCGAAATGTTGTTTGTGTCCTCCTTAGTGAATACCGAACCAAAGTACTTGTTCAATTGGTCTGCCATTTCTTTGTTCCCTGTTATGACTTTCCCTGATTCTGACTGCAGGGGACCTACGTTTGTCTTTACTAACCTTTTACTATTTACATATCTATAGAAGGTTTTGCAGTCCGTCTTAATGTTCCCTGCAAGCTTCCTCTCATACTCTATTTTCCCTGCCCTAATCAAACCCTTTGTCCTCATCTGCTGAGTTCTAAATTTCTCCCAGTCCCCGGGTTCGCTGCTATTTCTGGCCAATTTGTATGCCACTTCCTTGGCTTTAATACTATCCCTGATTTCCCTAGATAGCCACGGTTGAACCACCTCCATTTTTTATTTTTACGCCAGACAGGGATGTACAATTGTTGTAGTTCATCCATGCGGTCTCTAAATGTCTGCCATTGCCCATCCACTGTCAACCCCTTAAGTATCATTCACCAATCTATCCTAGCCAATTCACGCGTCATTCCTTCAAAGTTACCCTTCTTTAAGTTCTGGACCATGGTCTCTGAATTAACTGTTTCATTCTCCATCCTGATGTAGAATTCCACCGTATTATGGTCACTCTTCCCCAAGGGGCCTCACACAATGAGTTGCTAATTAATCCTCTCTCATTACACAACACCGAGTCGAAGATGGCCTCCACCCTAGTTGGTTCCTTGACATATTGGTCTCGAAAACCATCCCTTATGCACTCCAGGAAATCCTCCTCCACCGTATTGCTTCCAGTTTGGTTAGCCCAATCTAAATGCATATTAAAGTCACCCATGATAACTGCTGCACCTTTATTGCATGCACCCCTAATTTCCTGTTTGATGCCCTCCCCAACATCACTACTACTGTTTGGAGGTCTGTACACAACTCCCACTAACCTTTTTTGCCCTTTCGTGTTCTGCAGCTCTACCCATATAGATTCCACATCATCCAAGCTAATGTCCTTCCTCACTATTGCATTAATTTCCTCTTTAACCAGCAATGCTCCCCCACCTCCTTTTCCTTTTATTCTATCCTTCCTGAATGTTGAATACCCTTGGATCTTGAGTTCCCAGCCCTGATCATCCTGGAGCCACATCTCTGTAATCCCAATCACATCATATCTGTTAACATCTATTTGCACAGTTAATTCATCCACCTTATTACGGACACTCCTTGCATTAAGACACAAAGCCTTCAGGCGAGTTTTTTTAACACCCTTTGTCCTTTTAGAATTATGATGTAGTGTGTCCCTTTTTTTTTCTTGCCTTTGTTTACTTGGCCTTCCACTATTGCTTTTTATCTTTCTACCATCTGTTTCTGACTCCATATTACTTCGCCCTATCTCGCTGCATAGGTTCCCACCCCCCTGTCATATTACTTTAAACACTCCCGAACTGCATTAGCAAATGCAGTTCATCCCCCAGGTCATCAGTTCCAGTCCTGCCCAACTGCAGACCGTCCTTTTTGTACAGGTCCCGATTTTAAATAATTGAAAATGTCTTTAGGAAACTACACAAAAGCTCTCTTGTACAGTAGACAATTTATCAATAAATTAAAAAAAATTATACCTATTAGTGTCCTGGCACCTAAAAAAAACAGCTTAATTTACAGAGCCTCCTCGAATCAGCGCAATTAGCCAAAACTCTCAATGGCAATTAATTCAATCTGGGGCATAGTCAGTTTTGTGAGAAGGTTTGGCTTCGAGTGCGATGGTTTTTAAACTAGCACGCAATATCACGGAAACTCAATTTGCGCTGAACGTAATTTGCACTTAAAATTCCGTGATCTTGTGCACTGGTTTTGGTGATTTTGGTTGAATTGCACGTAAAAAACAGCGCAACCGAGCAGAAACTCCCAGACACTGAGTTTGATCTTCACTGATAACTTGCGTAAGTCTTGTTCCTGCTGGAAGCAGTCATTCTCTCATGTATTTTTATAAACTATTACAGAATAACAGGCAAGAAATTATTGAGGCTATGTCATGGCTGAAAGTAAGATATGATAAACATGAGATTGACCAGATAACTCAAGCAACGCAGTCCTGAGTGAGCTTATGAATAAAAATTATCTCAATACACTATTGCCTGTTATGAATTGAATTTAGCATGCTCAGTCAGGGAAGTGACTTGAACCCTCGAAGATAGGTAAGTTAACTTTTTGTTAAAAACATTTGGATCAATCCCCTTACATATAGGTTTGAGGCAGAGGGG
This sequence comes from Pristiophorus japonicus, assembly GCF_044704955.1. NCBI lineage: Eukaryota > Metazoa > Chordata > Chondrichthyes > Pristiophoridae > Pristiophorus > Pristiophorus japonicus. Next base: position 504,938,430 of record NC_091977.1, on the reverse strand, counting down.
ATAGTGCTACGGAGTCTCTGGTGGAGGAGCATGGGCAACACATCAGTGGCAAGCAGCAGGCTCTGGATGTTCTGGCTGTATGGAGCATTGATGTGTTGTGGCAGTAAAGGAAACCACCTTCCCCTGTCAATGAGGTGTCCTCCTAAACACCCCACAAACTGCATTGGGTCAGCGCTGAAGGTTACCAGTGGGATTGCATCCTGTGGATGTCCAGGGCCTTAATCCTGCCACTGATCTCGGGTCGCTGCATTGTTTCTATAATACGTTCTGCAAATCAGGGAAGATTTTTTAGAATCTTTGGTCGAACAAAAAATTTAATGAGATTTTGGTGAACTGTTTGAATGTTCTGAAGATCAACAAGGAAGAAGGCCTTCCATCAGTAAGCACTGATCAAGGTGAAGCTGCTCCTTGCTTATGACAATAACTTCCAACTGGGTTCGAATATCCAGGACATTTAAATGCAGTAGTCTGAAATCAACACCCAGCTTTGTTAGAAATCCCTTAGTTTATTTATTTTTAATTAAGCCACTTAACCAAATTCTTCATTAATGACCCTGAATTGATTTTACAGCAAACCTGAAAACTACCTTTGCAATGAACATTTAATACATTTTCAGCTGTCTGATTGCATATCTGAAAACACTTGATTGTGATAATTTAATACATGTCCTATGCAGCATTTATGAGAGAATAATCCCTGTCTCTACCAAAAAAAAGTCATTAGTCTGTTGCCCATCAGAGCAATGCATTGAGATTTTTATGAAAAAATTGGAGGGAATTTTAACCCCGAAGAATGGGGTGGATGGATATTAAAATAATAGTTTTTTGGATCGCGAGTGCAGTCGAGCTCAAACTCCCGGGCTTATCAAAGATACATTTGCATGCCTATGAATTTTATTTGCCAAAATCAGGGTTTTAATTAGTTCAGGCAGACGGGTACTTATTGGTGCAACTAACATCCTTAGGAGATGTTAATAAATTTTAGGTTTAAATTTAACATCTCCAGCATGGGTTTCCCAGGGCTTGGGAAATGAACCAGTGAAACAGAGGCGAGATTGACCCGCAGTTGAAGAGGGATTGAGTAGAAGAATGAAACATATAAAATTCTCAAATATCTTGAGATCGATGCTGGGAGGATGTTTCCCCTGGCTGGAGAGTCTGGATCTCGGGATCATTAGGGGTCCCTGAACGGATTCATTTGAGAGCTGTGCTTGAAGCATAGAAACATAGAAAATAGGAGCAGGAGTAGGCTATTCGGCCCTTTGAGCCTGCACCACCATTCAATATGATCATGGCTGATCATGCAACTTCAGTACTGCATTCCTGCTTTCTCTCCTTGATCCCTTTAGCCGTAAGGGCCACATCTAACTCCCTTTTGAATATATCTAACGAACTGGCCTCGACAACTTTCTGTGGTAGAGCATTCCACAGGTTCATAATTCTCTGAATGAAGAAGTTTCTCCTCATCTCGGTCCTAAATGGCTTACCCCTTATCCTTAGACTGTGACCCCTGGTTCTGGACTTCCCCAACATCGGAACATTCTTCCTGCATCTAACCTGTCTAATTCCGTCAGAATTTTATATGTTTCTATGAGGTCCCCTCTCATTCATCTAAATTTAAGTGAATATAAGCCTAGTCGATCCAGTCTTTCTTCATATGTCAGTCCTGCCATCCCGGGAATCAGTCTGGTGAACCTTCGCTGCACTCCCTCAATAGCAAGAATGTCCTTCCTCAAGTTAGGAGACCAAAACTGTACACAATATTCAAGGTGTGGCCTCACCAAGGCCCTGTATTACTGCAGTAAGACCTCCCTACTCCTATACTCAAATCCTCTCGCTATGAAGGTCAACATGCCACTTGCCTTCATCACCACCTGATGTACTTGCATGCCAACTTTCAATGACTGATGTACCATGACACCCAAGTCTCGTTGCACCTCCTCTTTTATTAATCTGTCACCATTCAGATAATATTCTGCCTTCCTGTTTTTGCCACCAAAGTGGGTAACCTCACATTTATCCACATTATACTGCATCTGCTATGCATTTTCCCACTCACCTAACCTGTCCAAGTCACCCTGCAACTTCTTAGCTTCCTCCTCACAGCTCACACTGCCACCCAGTTTCGTGTCATCTCAAACTTGGAGATATTACATTCAATTCCTTCGTCCAAATCATTAATGTATATTGTAAGTAGCTGGGGTCCCAGCACTGAACCCTGCGGTACCCCACTAGTCACTGCCTGCCATTCTCCATAGAGGAGGCATTCCAGCAATCTCTCCATGGCAGGCATTCCAGCAATTTCCTGCAACACCAATTGAGTTGGACTCCTCCATCCTCTCTGCTATTGTGGAGAATGTGCTTCTGTCAGCACCTGGTTAACTTTCTGATGCACCTCTAACATTCTCTTTCTCAATGATAGCCTCTGGGGTCCAGCTGTGTCCAGCTGAGCAGAGCTTGGAGAGGATTGTGCGTTCCCCACACTCACTCCCCCGATGCGGACTCTCCACAGCTGTCCTTGCCACCAATGTCTGCTTGTGTTCATTTGTGAGGTGTGAATCACCAGGTGAAACCCCAACTAACTGTCTAAGTGGATCCACCAAGGTGAGAGTATTTGCTCTGGTGCATGGCTGTATGTTCTGTGACAGTGTACCCTCAGAAGGACTGAGATCCTCTTAGGGATCATTCTCATGCACCTCCAGCGACACTTGCTGTACATATGAAGGCCCTGGAAGACAAACAAAAGGGATATGATATAGTCGTGGCAATGTCTAAATTTTGAAGATTACCATACTCAGTCTTCTCATCGTTCAGTCATTGATGAAATAAAGTCAGTATATGTGTGTCAGAGATATTTGTAATTCTGTCACCAGCGATCTGCGTGTTCCCTGTCTCTCCATCTCTGATTGAGAGGAATGTAGATGTGCCACTCAATGTTCCCCCTACATTTTGTTGGGTGTGTGGCCCTTTTAGGTAGCTGTGTGGCCCATTCACAGTACGCATCTTAACATTGAAAAAGCTGGTCCCAGGCTGCGCAGGACCGGTAAACAGCATGGCCATGCAGCTTATAGGGAATGTTGGTGCCACTTATCTCCAGATCATCCTCCTCTGCCTCAGTGAGTTGAACAATTTGTAATGGTTCACTTCCAGTCCTCTCTCTCTCCCTTGTGTTTTACATTCTCTTCACCTATGAAAGAACAGATCTGTGAGTGAGTGAAGGTCAGGTATTCACCCGATGGATGCAGCTTGGAGGCCTCGGGGAGCAGCGTGGAGGCCCCGACCTGTGTGAGAATACCAGTGGCAGGTCAGGGCCATAAAAGGAGCGGCATGGAGGCCTCGGGGAGCAGCGTGGAGCTGGTGCAGGAAGGTGACGGCAGTGAAGAGTGATGTCATCAAGGTCCAGGTTGTTGATTGGAGCTTGGGCAGGTAGAGCAGGAGCGGCAAGGTTGGGGCGAAGGAGTGGCGAGAGACTGTGGAGGGATGTGATCGGGGCCCAGGAGAGGCGCGAGTTCGGGGTCAGAAGAGGTGTAAGCCCAGGGGCAGCCCACACTGCGATATATGTGCACACAAGGTCGGTGCAGCAGAGCTGGTCTCCAGTCGTCTTGGGTAATCCTTGCCACTGGACCAAGACCTCGCTCTGTCAAGCGCGTGTTGTGGCTGGAGTGCAACAGTCACCACACGTTAAAAAATTCCACGCACAGGCATCTTCCACCCTTGAGGATGTAGTTCGGGTCCTTCATTGAAACACCTGTGAACTTATCCTTTTTTAGTGTGGAAGCAAGTCATTCTCATTTCGAGGGACCGCCTATGATGATGCAGTGCATTCGGTGAGGGCGACTTTCAGACAGATGCATCACATTTCAAAAGTGTTGTGTGTCTGTAAAGCATGCACTCCCATGTTCCGCCACCAGGAAGCTCATTCCCTGAAGTCCCAAAGGAGCCCAGCATCCCTTAGGAACACTGCATATAAGCTGGCCCCAAAGACCTGTTCCTCACTCTGGAGTGTCTTATTAAAGACTGAGGTCACTGTTACTTTAACCTCCCTGTGTGCAGTCTCATCTATGTTAGGAACACAACAACTGGCGTCAAGAATACGAAGCCAACGCAAAGATGCAGCCAGCAGTGGGAATCCTGGAGAAGTTCTCAGAGAGTGAGGACTGGAAGCCTATGTCGAATGTTTACTTTGTAGCCAACGAGCTGGACGGAGAAGGAAGTGCTGCAAAAAGGAGAGCAGTCCTCCTCATAGTCTGCGGGGCACCGACCTACAGCCTCATGAAGAATCTTCTGGCTCTGGTGAAACCCACAGATAAGTCGCATGAGGAGCTGTGTACACTGGTTTGGGAGCATCTTAACCCGAGGGACAGCGTGCTGATGGCGAGGTATCGGTTCCACATGTGCCAGCAATCTGAAGGTCAGGAAGTGGCGAGCTTCATCGCCGAGCTAAGGCGACTTGCAGGACAATCTGAGTTTGGTGGCTACCTGGAGCAAATGCTCAGAGACTTTTTTGTACTGGGTATTGGCCACGAGACGATTCTACGGAAACTTTTGATTGTAGAGATACCGACCCTCAGCAAGGCCATTGCGATAGAACAGGCGTTTATGTCCACCAAACAAATCTCTCAGCACACAAGTGCTAGCAATGTTCATAAATTAACTGGAACTGTGTCTGCAAGCAGAAATGTACAGGACAGAACTCACGAGTCTGTAACTGCCAGCAGGCCTCAGGTGACCCAGATGACTCAGAGTCCCCAACAAAGGTTGAATGCAAGGCAATTCATACCTTGTTGGCGTTGTGGAGGCTTCCGTTCAGCCTATTCATGCCACTTCAAAGGGTATGTTTGCAAGAGCTGTGGAACAATGGGGCACCTCCAACGAGCTTGCAAACGAGCTGCAAGCTCTGCAAAACCTGCTAACCACCACATGGCAGAGGAAGATCGGTCCATGGTGGAACAAAGCAATTTTGAGCCTCAGTGAGAGGAGGCAGATGCTGAAGTACATGGGGTGCACACAATTTTGACAAAATCTCCGCCTAAAATGCTAATCGTAAAATTGAATGGCTTACCCGTAGCCATGGAACTGGACACTGGCGCTAGCCAATCCATCATGAATAAAAAGGTGTTTGAGAGACTGTGGTGCAATAAGGCATTCAGACCAGCCCTGAGCCCCATCCACACGAAACTGAGAACGTACACCAAAGAGTTTATCACTGACCTGGGCAGCGCCATGGTCAAGGTCAACTACGAGGGCACGATGCATGAACTGCCACTCTGGATTGTCTCGGGCGATGGCTGCACACTGCTTGGAAGGAGCTGGCTGGGCAAAATCCCCTGGAACTGGGATGACATCCGAGCACTATCACATGTCGATGAGGCCTCATGTACCCAGGTTCTGAACAAATTTCCTTCCCTTTTTGAGCCAGGCATTGGAAACTTTTCCAGGGCGAAGGTGCAGATCCACTTGGTCCCAGAGGCACGACCCATTCACCACAAAGCGCAAGCGGTACCTCATATGATGAGGGAGAGGGTGGAAATCGAGCTGGACAGGCTGCAACGCAAGGGCATCATCTCCCCAGTGGAATTCTGCAAGTGGGCCAGCCCGATTGTTCCAGTACTCAAAAGTGATGGCACGGTCAGGATTTGCGGCGATTATAAAGTAACTATGAATCGTTTCTCGCTACAGGACCAATACCCACTACCTAAGGCAGACAACCTATTTGCGACGCGGGCAGGAGGCAAGACATTCACCAAGCTCGACCTGACTTCGGCCTACATGACGCAGGAGCTGGAGGAGTCTTCGAAGGGCCTCACCTGCATCAACACGCACAAGAGACTGTTCATCTACAACAGATGCTCTTTTGCAATTCAGTCGGCTGCAGCGATCTTCTGAGAAACGTGGAGAGCCTACTCAAGTCGATACCATGGTGGTCTTTCAGGATGACATAATGGTCACGGGTCGGGACACCACCGAGCACCGACAAAATGTAGAGGAGGTCCTCCAGCGGCTGAATCACGTAGGGCTGTGGCTGAAGAGTTCGAAATGCATCTTCATGGCAACAGAAGTGGAGTTTTTCGGGAGCCAGATCGCGGCGGACGGCATTCGGCCCACAGATGCCAAGATAGAGGCTATCAGGAACGCACATAGGCCACAGAACGTCACGGAGCTGCGGTCGTTCCTGGGACTCCTCAACTATTTTGGTAATTTCCTACTGGCGTTAAGCACCCTTTTAGAGCCCCTACATGTGTTATTGCGCAAAGGTGAGAACTGGGTATGGGGGAAAAAACAAGTAATTGCTTTTGAGAAAGCCAGAAACATTTTATGCTCCAACAGGCTGCTTGTATTGTATAACCCGTGTAAAAGACTTGTGCTAGCATGTGATGTGTCATCGTACGGAGTCGGGTGTGTATTACAATAAGCTAATGTTGCGGGGGAGTTGCAACCTGTCGCCTATGCTTCCAGGATCTTGTCTAAGGCCGAGAGGGCCTACAGCATGATTGAGAAAGAGGCATTAGGGTGTGTGTTCGGGGTAAAGAAAATGCATCAGTACCTGTTTGGCCTCAAATTTGAGCTGGAAACCGATCACAAGCCCCTCACATCCCTATTCGCAGAAAACAAGGGGATAAATATTAATGCCTCAGCCCGCATACAAAGGTGGGCACTTGCGCTATCAGTGTATAACTATACCATCCGCCACAGGCTAGGCACCAAGAACTGTGCGGGTGCTCTCAGTCGGCTACCATTGCCCACCACGGGGGTGGAAATGGCACAGCCTGCAAACTTGTTGATGGTGGCGCAGCCCGCAGACTTGTTGATGGTCATGGAAGCGTTTGAAAATGCTAATCACCTGTCACGGCCCACCAGATTAGGGCTTGGACCAGCCAAGATCCTCTGCTGTCCCTAGTAAAAAACTGTGTACTGCATGGGAGCTGGGCCAGCATCCCCGTTGAAATGCAAGAGCCAATCAAGCCGTTCCAGTGGCGAAAGGACGAGCTGTCCATTCAGGCATACTGCCTGTGTGGGGTAACCGCGTAGTGCTACTAAAAAAGGGCAGGGAGACGTTCATCTCGGATCTCCACAGCACACACCCGGTTATAGTAATGATGAAGCGATAGTCAGATCCCACGTGTTGGGGCCGGTATAGAATCTGACTTAGAGTCCTGTGTATGGCAATGCAGCTTGTGTGTTTAGTTGAGCAACATGCCCAGAGAGGCACCACTAAATTTGTGGTTCTGGCCCTCCAGACCATGGTCGAAGATCCATGTCGACTATGCAGGCCCGTTTCTCGGTAAAATGTTCCTGGTGGTGGTGGATGCTTTTGCAAAACGGATTGAATGTGAAATAATGTCGGGAAGCACTGCCACGTCCACCATTGAAAGCCTGAGGGCCATGTTTCCCACCCATGGCCTGCCTGACATACTGGTCAGTGATAACGGGCCATGTTTCACCAGTGCCGAATTTAAAGAATTCATGACCCGCAATGGGATCAAACATATCACCTCGGCCCCGTTTAAACCAGCCTCTAATGGACAGGCAGAGCGGGCAGTACAAACCATCAAACAGAGCCTTAAATGAGTCACAGAAGGCTCACTCTAAACCCGCCTGTCCCGAGTACTGCTCAGCTGCCGCACGAGACCCCACTTGCTCACAGGGGTGCCCCCGGCTGAGCCAATCATGAAAAGGACACTTCAAACCAGACTCTCGCTGGCTCACCCCAACCTGCATGATCAGGTAGAGAGCAGGCGGCAGCAATAAAATGTAAACTGTGTCACGGGAAATTGATCTGAATGACCCTATTTATCTGCTAAACTATGGACATGGTCCCAAGTGGATTGCGGGCACGGTGATAGCTAAAGAAGGGAATAGGATGTTTGTAGTCAAACTAGACAATGGACAAATTTGCAACAAGCATCTGGACGAAACGAGGCTACGGTTCACAGACTGCCTTGAACAACCCACAAAAGACACCACCTTTTTTGAGCCCAAAACACACACCCAAGGGATCAACGACACCACGCCGGACCAGGAAATCGAACCCATCACACCCAACAGCCCATCAAGGCCAGGCTCACCTAGCAGCCCTGCAGGGCCAACAACACGCCAGCCCAGCGAAGGCACAGCCAACATACCAGAACAGACATTTGTACCGAGGCAGTCCACCAGGAAAAGAAAGGCTCCCGGCCGCCTCACCTTGTAAATAGTTTTCACTTTGACCTTGGGGGCGGAGTGATGTTGTGTATCTGTAAAGCATGCACTCCCATGTTCCGCCACCAGGGAGCTCATCCCCTGAAGTCCCAAGGGAGCCCAGCATCCTTTGGGAGCACTGTATATAAGCCGGCCCCTCAGGCCTGCTCCTCACTCTGGAGTGTCTTATTATAGACTGAGGTCACTATTACTTTAACCTCCCTGTATGCAGCCTCATCTGTGTTAGGAACAAAATAAAAAGGATTGGAGTGAGTGGCAGTGGTGGATGGATAGTGGGTAGGTGAAGAAGTGAATGCTGGGTGCTGCTGAAACTTAAATGTGCGTGTGGAGTGATGTGATGGAGTACGCTTGTCAAGACAGAGTGAATGACGGGGGTGGGGGACGCGGTGGGACTCAAACCACAGGATGTAGTTGAATCAGCAAATGTCACTTTTCCTGACCTGATTATGTCATTAAATTGCTTCCTGCACTGCATCCAAGACCGGGGCACATCGCTCCTGTTGCTCACCTCCTGAGCCACCTCCAACTACTTGGAGAGAGCAGTAGGTTTCTTCCTCCCATTACTGGGGAAAAATATGCCCCTCTTGCTCTTGACGGCACCCAGCAGTAATTCCAGGGATGCATCATTCAATCTGGGTGCTGCCCTTGCTCTCTGTGCAGCATCCATCCTGAACACCTCCATTTTCCATCTGTACATTTTCCATTTAAATATAGCTGAGTTCGCACCATGCGGCTGCATATTACGCCCACTGCGCAGCTTGGAAACACAAAATCCGTAAGTCAAAATTAATTGCTTCAATACAGTGGCGATCACAGATTCTGACCTACTGAGTTGACTTTCTGGTTTCACCCACGCAATTCCACCTCACCACTCGGAAAACGCCTTCAGATTAATATCGGGGGGCCTATAGTTCTAAATAAATAATGCTTTACCATGTCTGCTGTTTTTTATCACTGAAAAACATCACGCAATACTGCCAGAAAGCAATGAGCATCCTCAGGAGATAAGAAAAGGCAGGTTATTGATATTTTTTTCCAGTCACTCTCTTTCATTAAACACACTTATGAGCTTTTATACCTCAATTTTACAGTAATCAATTTTTCTTTCAGCAAACTTAGATAGTGTTGAGATTGCATCAAGTAGTATCAAAAGAGTGAATTGACCTAATTCAGAATAAAAACAATTATTTGTATGCAAAGCACAGTGAGGTATTATTGTGTGGTTTACAAATTAAATTGTATGCTTAATTATCAACATTAGCTATAGACTTGAGTTTAAAAAAAACCCAGTTATAAGTGATGATTGATGGGCACATTTTCCCGGTTTCAATATATAATTCGAGGCATTTGTCATCATTTATTTTCTTTATTCTGTCATTTAACTGAATGAGATGCCATCAGTCAATATTCTCAATGTAACATCAATCAGAAATTCATTATGTTTTTCTAGGCTTTGGATGTTAATCTCTGAAACGCTACTAGTGATTTCGGGTTGGGGGGGGGAATTGAAGTTATTATAAAATATGAAGGAATATAAAACAACAACAAAAACTTGCACTTATATAGTGCCTTTAACATAAACTGGGGCTGAAATTGTGGTCGGAGGCTTCCCGCGGGCAATTGCCTCCGACCTGAAACATTTCTACAAATTTCCCTGGTGGCCCGGGAGGAGCCTGCGATTCCGGTGGGGAGGCCTTCTCTTCCCGCGCTACGAAGATCGCTCCTGTCCTCCTGGTTACCACGCAGAAGGTGCAATCACGTGTTTCTCATTACCAGCAATGAGAAAAAAACAAAGACACTAAACACATGTAATAAAAAACACACCTCACATAATTAAAATTAAAGTTAATAAATATCTTCGAGAAAACTTTTTTTCCCAGTTTAAAAAAAATAATAATTATGGTTAAAAATAAATGTCACGTTTTTAAAAATAATGTGTTTTTTAAATTTAATTTAATTATATTTTTGTATGTTTTTAAACTCTTACGCTTGTAAAAGTAGGCTATGCGCCTGCTTTTATCAGGCGCAAGAATTTTGAGGACATTTTCTGGGCAAGATATGGGTAAATCCCGTAATCTTGCCCTTACAAATGTCCTCACTCCCACTATGTGTGCAATCTGTCAAGCTCCAGCTTGACAGATCGTAAAAGCTGGTTTTCAGCGCATGCGCATTGTGCGCTGAAAACCGGCTTTTGCGATGCCTTCCCGGGTCCGTAGACACTCCATACGAACACGGGAAGGCAGGAATTTCCAGTCCAATAAAACGTCCCAAGACGCTTTATTGGACATTTGACAACGAGCCCCATAAAGAGATATTAGGACAGGCAACCAAAAGCTTGGTCAAAAAGGAAGGCTTTAAGGAGCACCTTAAAGGAGGCGAAAGAGAGAGGTAAATAAGTGGAGTGATTTATGGGGAATTCTAGAGCTTAGAGCCTAACAGCCTGGTCGCCAATGGCGAAGCAATGAAAATCGGGGATATGCAAGAGGTCAGAATTCGAGGAGAGTGGAAATCTCAGAGGGTTGCAGGACTGGAGAAAGTTATAGAGATAGGGCAGATTAAGGGATTTGAAAACAAGGATGAGAATTTTAAAGTAAATAAAGACAAGCTTATATGGGAATGCCATTGGACAGACGCTCAAGATTTCCCTTGTCCAACGCTTCCTTTCTGCACCGACTTCAGATATCTTGCTTTGCCTTCTGTTGCCTAAACTTCTCCGCCTCACTACCTCTCTTTCCTCCTTCTAGACATTTCTTAAAACCCCTACCTCTTTTCCCAAGCTTTTGGTCACCTGCCCCAATTTCTTCTTATGTGGCTCGGTGTCAATTTTTGTTTTCTCATAATACTCCTTTTAATGCGCCTTGGGATGTTTCACTATGTTAAAGGTGCTATATAAATACGAGTTGTTATTGTTTCTGATCACTTACCCTTAGTTTTGGTCAATTAAAAAAATTGACAACTCTAGCCAAGGCCCATAATTTAGGAACAGTGCAATGACTGAAAAGCACAGAAGTGAAGATGAGCTCAATGGAGACACGTGGTCAGATTTCTAAAGCATGGAGGATTGCAGAAGGAAGGAAAGACTAAGGAGTTCCTCAATTTTGAGATCTAGGCAAAAACAGAAAAGGAGATAATGGTGCATGTGTTTTGATTTCAACACTGTGGGAGGAAGAATTTGTTCGATGACATACTAAACCTAATTGTTCAGGGACAGAACAGGCATTCGAGGACCAAAAATCTGGCCAGATCCAAATCATTGTAATTGCACTATTTTTGGAGTGTGTTCAAACCCCACTCTAGGATTTAAGAACATATCTTGGCTGAAACTTCAGCACAATACTGAAGAAGCGTTGCATTGTTGGAAGTGCCCTTCTTTTAGATGAGATATTAAAATAAGGACTTGTCTGCTCACTCTGGTGGATGTCAAAGATCCCATGACACTATCAAATGATGAGCAGGGGAGTTCTCCTGGCATTCTGGATAACATTTATCCCTCAAGCTATACCATCAACAGCAAATTAAATGTTCATTTACCTGATTTGTTGTTTGTGGAACCTTACTGCATGCAAATTGGCTGTCATGTTTGCCTACTTGACGAAATAACTGTAATTCAAAAGTAATTCATTGGTTGTGAAGCACTTCGGACATTCGGAGAATGTGAAAAGCTCCAAAAAGCTCCAAAAGGAGAGGCAGAGAGTGGGAGAGCCGGAGTTCGGGAGGAGCTATCTGCAGTAGCACAAACGGACCTGCAGAAATAAAAAGTAAAAAGATTCAAAGTGTGACATCACAACCAAGCAGGCAAGTGATTGGCTGGTTGGTTGGTAAGTATTTCTGTATTTCTCTTTTTTTAAACCGTAACTTTTTGTAAGTTAGGAACCGCAATTAAAAAAGTAAACGTAGATAAGTGATATTTCTGATCTAAAAATTAATTAAATCAGCTGATTGCCGAGTATCTGCTGGGTGTGTTTTGCTAAGTTTTAGAGTTTATTTCTGCTTGATAGTTCCGGGAGTAACTAGAGGCATTGCAGGGCAGCTCAGTCCCGTGGAGTGTACATCCTGTGGCATGTGGGAAGTCCTGGATGCTTCATGCAGCCTGGATGACCATGTGTGCAGGAGGTGTCTCCAGCTGCAGCAACTTGAGCTCCGTGTTTCGGAATTTGAGCGGTGGCTGGATTCACTACGGTGCATCCGCAAGGCTGAGAGCTACGTGGATAGCACGTTTCTAGAGGTATTCAACCCACAGCTTAAGAGTGTGCAGGCAGAGAGGGACTGCCAGACAAAGAGAAGCAGCAGGCAGGTAGTGTAGGAGCTCCCTGAGTCCATCTCAGTCTCCAACCGGTATTCTCTTCTGAGTACTGGTGCCTCTGGGGAATGCAGCCAAAGCCAAGCCCACGGCACCATGGGTGGCTCAGCTGCATGGGGGGTTAGGAAAAAGAGTGGAAGAGCTATAGTGGTAGGGGATTCAATTGTAAGGGGAGCAGACAGGCGTTTCTGCGGCCGCAGACGCGACTCCAGGATGGCATGTTGCCTTCCTGGTGCCAGGGTCAAGAATGTCAATGAGCGGCTGCAAGACATTCTGGGGGGAGAGGGTGAACAGCCAGAGGCTGTGGTCCATATCGGTACCAATGACATAGGTAGAAAGAGGGATGAGGTCCTGCAGGCAGAGTTTAGGGAGCTAGGAGAGAGATTAAAAAGCAGGACCTCAAAGGTTGTAATCTCTGAATTAGGCCCGGTGCCATGAGCTAGTGAGTACAGAAATAGCAGGATAGAACAGATGAATGTGTGGCTGGAGAGATGGTGCAGGAGGGAGGGATTTAGATTCAACAAAGAGGTTTGGTTGTACTAAATGGTATATACTTCAATGCAAGGAGTATAGCGAATAAGGTAGATGAGCTGAGAGCACAGGTAGACGCTTGGGAGTATGCTATTATAGCTATTACAGAGATATGGCTATAAAAGGGGCATGTATGGCAGCTCAACATTCCTGGTTACAGGATTTTCAGATGGGATAGAGAGGGGGGTAAAAAGGGAGGGTGGGCGGTTATGGTATTGATTAAAGAAACTATTGCAGCAGTGAAGTGGGATGATATGTTAGAGGGATCATCAAACGAGACCATATGTGCCGAACTGAAAAACAAAAAAGGGGCATGTACTATATACCTCCAAATAGAGAGAGGGAGATAGAAGAGCAAATATATAGGCACATTTCTGAGAAGTGCAAAAACTATAAGGCAGTAATAGTAGGGGATTTCAACCTTAATATTAACTGGGATAAAATTAGTGTGAAGGGTATAGAGGGTGCGGAATTCCTAAAATGCATTCAGGAGAACATTTTTAGCCAGTATGTAGCAAGCACAAATGGGAAGAGGTGGTTCTAGATTTTGTTTTAGGGAATGAAGCTTGGCAGGTGGAAAGTATATCAGTGGGAGAGCATTTAGGTGCTAGTGATCATAATTCAGTAAGATTTAAGTTATTTATGGAAAAGGACAAGGATAGACTAGGAATAAAAGTTCCAAATTGGGGAAAGGCCAATTTTGCTAAGCTGAAGGGTGATTTAGCCATAGTGGACTGGAAACAATTACTTGAAGATAAACCAGTGTCAGAGCAGTGGGAGGCATTCAAGGAGGAGATCCGGAGGGTTCAGACCAATTATGTGCCCTTAAAGAAAAAGAGTGGGACTAACAAATCGAGGGACATACAGGGTAGGATTTTAAAAAAAGGGAGGCTTATGACAGACACTGAGGACTAAATACTGCAGAATCTCTAGAGGAGTATAGAAATTGCAGGGCTGCAATTAAAAAGAATATTAGGAAAACAAAGGGAGAGCATGAAAACTTCTTGGCAAGTAAAATCAAGGAAAACCCAAAGACGTTTTATAAATATATTAAGGGCAAGAGGATAACTAAATAAAGGGTAGGGGCTATTAGAGACCATAAGGTTAATCTGTGTGGAGGCGGGAGACGTGGGCATGGTTCTTAATGAATACTTTGCGTCTGGTTTCATAAAAGAGAGGGGCGATGCAGACATTGCTATCGGGGAGGAGGAGTGTGAAATATTAGATAAAATAAACATAGTGAGAGAGGAGGTATTAAGGGGTTTAGCAGCTTTGAAAGTGGATAAGTTCCCAGGCCTGGATGAAATGTATCCCAGGCTGTTAAACAAAGCAAAAGAGGAAATAGCAAAGGCTCGGACCATAATTTTCCAATCCTCTCTGGCTTCAGGTATGGTGCCAGAGGCCTGGAGGACTGCTAATGTAGTACCTTTGTTTAAGATGGGAGAAAGGGATAGACCAGTAATTACAAGCCTGTCAGCCTAACCTCGGTACTGGGAAAATTTTTGGAAAAAATTCTAAGGGACAGGATAAATCTACATTTAGAAAGACACGGATTAATCAAGGACAGTCAGCAAAAATTTGTTTAAGGAAAGTCGTGTGTAACTAACTTGAATGAATTTTTTGAGGAGGTAACCAGGAGGGCCGATGAGGTTAATGCATTTGATGTAGTGTATATGGATTTTAGTAAGGCTTTTGATAAGTTCCCACATGGTAGACTGGTCAAAAATTTGGCAGATGGAGTATAATGTGGGGAAATGTGAGGTTATCCACTTTGATAGGATAAATAAAAAAGTACATCATTATTTAAATGGGGAGAGATTACAAAATGCTGCAGTACAGAGATATCTGGTGGTCCTTGTACATGAAACACAAAAAGTTAGCATGCAGGTACAGCAAGCAATTAGTAAGATGTTAGATCTCTTAATTCCTAATGAAATACGAACTCCGATTGTAGTTTTAATTTCTTTATTTTTGGCAGCTGTATAAAGCTCTTGGCCTTAAGCCAGGTCTTTGTCCTTCTGAGACCACATGGTCAAAATGGCTGTACTTATACCTGGATCAATTTACAGAAAAGAACTCATCTTCTTTGACCTTATTGGCTCAATTAATAGTCTTTTAACCTTTTAATTGGCTCGCTACCCAAGGTCCTAAAATGTCAAGTTGATTGATGACTTAATGCAACATGCTACCACTCACGAAGCATCTCTGACTTGTTGTCTGTGAATTTTCACAGCCTTTCTAAATGCAGCCTGTTTGAATTCTCTATCAATCCCCCCTTTGATTCTTTCACAAACTAAATCATAAAACATCAGGTATCACTGGTTAAACATTCTACAAAATAATTTCATACATGTTAATATAGTTTCCTTCTAAAATTTGTTGATGTGTTTCGCCACATGTCCGGACTAGTAGCTTCCACACAAATTTACACCAACCTGAGTTCCATCGTGGCCACAATGGAAGTCTGGTTTTAGTAGGTTAATTAACCTTATCCCAATTTAATCCAAATCAATATCTTAGTTCAACCAGTAAACAACCTTCCCTTAAGCATAACATACCCCTGTGCCACGTACAGACGGTCTGCTGGGACCTGCAAGGTGTCTCACCTGCGGGACAGCAGCTACAGCCACCTGGTCGCAACAACATTTAATCAACATAAACAAACAATATAAAAGTAAAATAATTACAACAAATAGAATTAAACCTTCCACCAATGAAGTTCCGATTGAACCTAGCCATTTAATGGCTCCGCTCCACAAAGTGAATGATGGGGGTTGCTTAAGTTTTTCTACCTCCTTTTGGATATGCTCCGCTAAGTGGGTAATTTCTTCGGAGCTATCTGGGATATATGTGCAACACTCAGTTCCGAGTAGGGTGCAAGTACCTCCCTTTTCAGCCAGGATGTAATCAAGGGCCAGTCTATTCTGTAGGGTTACTGTGCGGATTGCTACCATTTCTGCATTGATTTTAACGAGGGCCTCTGAGGTATCATTGGCTACCCGTTCCACAACGGATGCCATGTTAATGGATTCCCTTGCCAGTCTGGCGGTCCCATACCTGGGGATCAGAATGGCAAAGAACCTCTCTGTTTCTGTGATAGCTCTCTTAGGATGGTGTAAATGTTCCAACAGTGACTTTATATGATAAATATATGGCACAATGTAGGCTAAATAGCAGGATCCCGTCCAATTCTGGGACAGCCAAGGGTAGGCCTTGTGGCCACACACCCAATAGGTGCCATTATAGGCAATGAATGTTAGCTGTTTCTTTGTCAGCAACACTCCGGGGCCTGTCCAGGCTTTTCCATCTGTTTTATTCAGAATCCCCGTTACGTTAAGAATTCCCACATCAGCCCAGTTTGGACGGTTCCGTGGTTTGATTATGTTTTATTCCGGGAGCAGTTACTATACCCCATATTTTGGCCTCCTTTGATGTTTCTAATCAGACAGACTGATTCCCCCGGTCTTCCTATTCCCGTTGTATTAGTGATAACAAAAAATGGGGGCCATTTGGAATTATTGTAGCACGGTTGGTATCCCCCTTCAAAGGTAGTCAGATTGTAACCTGCTGACTTCCATTACGTGCCCAGTTTTCCGTATCCTGAAATGCATTGCCTGTTTTGTTTTGATTAATTATCCACTCAGCCATTTCCGAGATATTCAAGGGAACTGGCCTTAAGGGAATCCCTCCCTTTGAGTGAATAGGAATATGTGCACACACCCAACAACTAGAAATGTTACCTTGTTTGGCATAAATGTATGACATATATAAAAAGGTATTTACATGTAATTCCCTTGCTACCCTACTATTCCCTTTGGTGCAGAGGGTCGGCTAGTAAGAAGTAGGCCTATGCCTAGAATACCTATAATCAATAATACAGTAAATTTATACATTTTGGCAAAAAGTAATTGTCCTTATTAGATTTCAGCTTCAGTTACGGGTGCTCGTTTAATGTGTGAAGCGTGGATCCAGGCTTTCTTTCCTTGGACTTTAACAGCTGCCTGGGTGGTCACTAACACTTGATCAGGTCCCTCCCACTTGGCACCCAAAGGTTCTTTATGCAACTTTTTCACATACACCCAGACTCCCGGGATGATGTTGTGTCCTCCTTCGGGTAGATTACCCCAAGCTGCCGATACCTGTCGGGAAACAGAACTAATAGCATTGGTTAAGTTCTGACAGTATGATAACAAAGTGTCACTCATTAAGTGAACATCAGCTTTCCGTAAATCGATAGTTCCTGGCAGCGACATGGGTCTTACTGTTATAATTTCAAATGGGCTTAGACCTGTAGTTCTGTTCGGGGTTGCCCTAATACTACATAGCACTATTGGTAGTGCCTGGGGCCATGGTGTTCCTTCTTGGTGATATTTAGCAAGCCGTTGTTTCAGAGTTCGATTCATTCGTTCTACTTGTCCTGATGATTGTGGATGATAAGGACAGTGTAAATCCCACGTAATGTTCAGTAACCTACAGACTTCTTGGCAGACAGCACCTGTGAAGTGTGTTCCCTGATCTGAGTCAATGCTACTCGGGACTCCCCATTGGGGAATGTAATCCTTACACAAGACCTTTGCAGTATGATTGGCTGTGTGTCCTTCTGCTATTCGACATGCTTCTGACACAGCCCGTAACTCGGCCTGTTCTGACGTTCCTGAGGGTAAACATCCTTTTGCCACTACGTCATATAAGGTTGTAACTGCCCATCCTGCTTTTCTGCTACCATTGTCAACAAAGGAGGAACCATCTGTAAACAGGATGAGGTCTGGGTTGTGCAGAGGCTCCTCTGCTACTAAGGCTGCTTCTTCTGTTTCTTTTAAAATCTCCACGCAGTCATGCTCTTCACATTCTCCCCCGTCTTGCTCCCTCGATTCTGACATCGGGAGCATAGTTGCGGGATTAACCGGGCTGGCCTGGACGATATGGAGATTAGGAGCTTCCAAAACTGCTGTCCAGCGGGTCCATCTTGCTGCCGTCACCTGAGACATTCTATTCATAGACAGCAAAGCGTGTACGGTGTGGGGACACTTGACAATCAGCTTTTAGTTGAGGACTAGACCAGCAGTGGTCATTACCGCTCGACATGTAGCTTCCATGGCCCTTAGGCAACTTCCCCATCCGAGGGCTACCGCATCCAATTTTGCCGAATAATAGCCAATACGTCTTTGCCGATCCCCATGTTCTTGTGTCAGTATAGCTGTCATATATCCTTCTTTCTCATGGACAAACAGGGTAAGTGGCTTACCACTGTCGGGGATTCCCAGAGCCGTTGCCGAACACAAAGCCTTTTTCAAACTCAGGAAGGCCTCTTGCTGTTCTTTAGTGAGGGTGATGGCTTCTTTAGAGGCACGTTTCCCCTTTAAAATATCATTCAGTGGCTGAGCAAGCTGTGTGAAGGAGTCAATCCAATTTCTGTTAAAGTTACACAATCCCAAAAAAGACCTTAGTTCCTGAATAGTGGTGGGTTTTTTAGCAGCCCGAATGGCTGCAGTTCTATCCTGGGTAAGTTCTCTCTTTCCTTGTGAAATCTTTTGTCCCAGGTATACAACCTCTTCTTGGGATATTTGTGCTTTGTTGATGCTGGCTTTATGTCCTTTCAACCGAAGGTGGTCCAGCAAAGCTCGTAAATCTTGTTTATGCTGTTCTTCCGTGTTTGAAGCTAGCAGGATATCGTCTACATATTGGATGACTGTGGATGACAGGGGAGGTAATTCTCGCAAATGGCTTTGTAAAGCCATGTGGAATACCGTAGGGCTGTTGTGGAAACCCTTGCGGTAACCGGGTCCAAGTATACTGTTGTCCTTGGACCGTGAAAGCAAACCACTGTCGAACCTCCGGTGCCAGAGGCACCGACCAAAATCCGTTGGCCATATCTATAACCGAGAAATATTTATGTTCCGGTTTGAGGGCATTAAAAATGGTGGAGGGATCTGCGACCAAAGGAGCTTTTTGATCAATACACTGGTTAGCTTTCCTATAATCGACAGTCAAACGCCAAGTCTCATTAGATATCTGTACCGGCCACATGGGGCTATTGGAGGAGTTATGCGTTTTAATAAGCACCCCTTGTTTCTCCAATTGCTGAATAACCGGTAAGATTCCCACGATGGCAGTTGGACTGATGGGATACTGTTTAGTGCATGGAGGCTTGGTCCCGGTAAATGACGCAGGCTCCATCTGGAGTAGGCCACAATCGTTCTTATCTTTAGCCCATATCGGGTGTTCCTTCAATTCTTCTTTCTTCAAAGTTCTAATTGACCATGTCACCCGACCATTCTCGAAATGCAACGGTGAATCTATTTGGATTAGAACGTCCATTCCCAAAAGGGGTTGATCTACTGGGCCTAGCCAGACCGGCATGGTTAGTTCATGTGGACCCAGCCCTATAAGTATCAGTGTTGTCCTTTTAATTTCCATTTTATGGCTCTCAACGTGCCCTACCATCCAACGGCAAAAAGTCTCCATGTTGTAGGGGTAAGCATGTTAATTCCACCCCTGTGTCTAAAAGACAGTCCACATCCTTATCGCCCACCCTCACAGTTATATATAGCCCATCTCCCCTCTGTTGTATTAGTGCGAGGAGGGGGGCCAGGGTGGGCTCCAACCGTTTTTTGCTATCTCAAGTAACTCCTTCTGTTGTTGTATTGTCAGTCGCTTAAATGCTTCTATGAGGTCGTTATCTTGTGACAAGCCTGGTTTGTTGGCTGAATTGTATCCCTGGCTGCGTCCTCTTCCCAGCCACGACCTTTCTGTTTTGCCCTGCACGTCTTGGCCCAGTGACCTTCTTTCCCACAATAATGACATTTTCCGGGTAATTTTCCTCATGACTGTTTATCGGAATCCTGGGATTTCTATCCCATAGCCTGTACAGCTCGGACTTTAGCTCCCATATCCCGATCTAATTGGTTACATCGATCCACCAATGCTGCAAAGGTAGTTCCTCTATCTTCCCAGTCCGGTAACACTACCTTAAGCATTTTGGACAGTTCTGGCTTTAGACCTGCCACGAAAGCTGCTTTCAGGAGTCCAAACACTTGTTCATCCATTTCCTCATTCGTATTATTCATACCCGAATGTTCTAGCCACGTGCATCTAAACCGCTCGTCATACTCCAGGACCTCCTTTGTTCCTATCTGTTGGCAGGCTGCAATTTTTTCCCAATCTGTCTTAGCTGGACTGAAGGCTTGCAGCCAGTGTTTAATCGCCTCCCATCCTGCATCTAATTCTTGCTCATCCTGCCCCAAAGCTTCTTCTACCTTGTCGTGCAATTTTCTTCCCTGTGTTTTTGGCACCATTATGGTCAAAATTTGCACTCCGTCCCAGGAATGAAGTTGATATATATTTCTTAAGAGGTCCAATTGGTCCCACGTTTTTATTCCCCCTTTCTTTGGATTGGGCAATTCCTTGGACCATTTATCAATTTTCTCTGAGTCTGCCGGATCATGAAATAAGTATTCTGCATACACCCTTTTCCTCGTTTTTTTGGTTCCGCCCTCATCCGCAGTCTCTTCTGATTTGACTACAACTCGTCTTTTTTTAAACGGGGCAAAGCGCACCCCTAATTCTTCATCCTCCGACACTGTATTGTCGGAGGATTCAGAAACCGTATCTATTCCTCGGTCGTGTCTTCGGGTTTGCGCTATTAATTTATCCAAACATGGGTACCCTGGGAATTGACCGATACATTTTCCTTTTCCTATTACTGTCTCTTGACCTAATGATTTTTTCCATTCTTTAATTTCACCTTTAAGATCTTTAACTTCCGCTTCCAGCTTTTCAAGTTCAAGTTTTTTCTGTCGCAGCTGTGCACAAACAACTTGCAATTGATCCTTTGTACTGATCAGTTCTCGATCATGTTGGGAACACATTATAATTTCATTCCGGTTTTGGATCTTTCCCATAATGGCTAGGGACCATCTAGTTCGGTCTTTATTTTTCATACGGGTCGTTTTCCCCAGACCTT
Source organism: Pristiophorus japonicus (assembly GCF_044704955.1). Lineage (NCBI taxonomy): Eukaryota > Metazoa > Chordata > Chondrichthyes > Pristiophoridae > Pristiophorus > Pristiophorus japonicus. The sequence continues at coordinate 504,917,437 of NC_091977.1, read as the reverse complement.
TTTAATCTCGTCCAAGGACCATTGTCCTTTGGAGGTTCCGTACTTTTGTTCGATCTTAATATAGGTTTTAGATAAATTGAATTGTTGCTCTATGTATTCTTTCAACTGTTCGAGAATTAAATCTAGCGAAACTTCAGGTGGTGCCTGCCCACCTTTAACAGTTGTAGGCAATTCTTTGCTCTTATCTCCTGCTGCCATAATACTGATTTCTTTACTGGGGTCTCGAGTCATAGGCTTTCCAGCCGATCAATAGGTCGGTGATTAATTAACTAACACACCGCCGAAGTTTAGACGTCTATGGGACCTCGAGCCGACTACCAACGGGAGGGTTCGCAAACCGGAGGCTTTCGGAATCGCGTAGAAGGAGAGGCGAATTTAGACTTTTGACCGAGGACTTTTTTATAAAGAGGAGTCCTTACCTCAGTATGTAGGTCCAGTGACCAAAATTCAGTTTCTTTCCTCAGCGATCGTGTTCGTGATGCCAAAATTGTTCGATCTCTTAATTCACAATTGTAGTTTTAATTTCTTTATTTTTGGCAGCTGTAAAAAGCTCTTGGCTTCAAGTCAGGTCTTTGTCCTTCTGAGACCACATGGTCAAAATGGCTGTACTTGTACCTGGATCAATTTACAGAAAAGAACTCGCCTTCTTTGACCTTATTGGCTCAATTAATACTCTTTTAACCTTTTAATTGGCTCGCTACCCAAGGGTCCTAAAATGTCAAGTTGATTGATGACTTAATGCAACATGCTACCACTCACGCAGCATCTCTGACTTGTTGTCTGTGAATTTTCACAGCATGTCTAGATGCAGCCTGTTTGAATTCTCTATCAGAAGACAAATGGAATGTTGGTCGTTATTGCAAGGGTGATGGGAGTATAAAAGTAGGGAAGTCCTGCTACAACTGTACAGGGCGTTGGTAAGATCACATCTGGAGTACTGTGTACAGTTTTGGTCTCCTTATTTAAGGAAGGATATTTTTAGGCATTTCAGAGAAGGTTCACGAGGTTGATTCCTGAGATGAAGGGTTTGTCATATGAATAAAGGTTGAGCAGGTTGAACCTAGAATCATTAGCGTTTAGAAGACTGAGAGGTCATCTTATTGAAATTTATAAGATTTTACGTGGGCTGGACAGGGTGGATGCTGAGAGGATGTTTCCCCTCATGGAGTAATCCAGAACTAGGGGGCAGTTTCAGAATAAGGGGTCACCCATTTAAAACAGAAATGAGGAGAAATTTCTTCTCTCAGAGGGTTGTGAATCTTTGGAATTCTCTACCCCAGAGAGCTGTGGAGGCTAGGTCATTAAATATATTTAAGATGGAGATAGACAGATTTTTGAATGATCAGAAAGTCAGGAGTTATGGGGAGTGGGCCGGGAAGTGGAGCTGAGTCCATGATCAGATCAGCCATGATCTTACTGAATAGTGAGCAGGCTCGAGGGGCTAAATGGACTACTCCTGCTCCTATTTCTAATGTTCTTATAACATCATAAAGCATCCCGACAATACCCAAGCTATTCCTTTGACAGTCATCACCATTGTGGGAGGTACTCCTCACTAAGCCACTTCCAAAGCTGCACACAGATCTGTCCAAGACCGCAAAGTGTTCAAAATAAAAGTTTCAATGTTTGACATCACATTAATAGAAACTTTACATGAACTTTGCACGTAACACCCAAGTGCCTATCCTTGTGTGTTATTAGTTGGTATGATTGGATTAGGATGAGTGTGATTGTGAGGGGTAAATAGTGAAATGGAAAGTAATAATGCAGATAAAGAGTTATGGGTGGAGGTGCAAGATAAGTTGGTGTGAGTAAGGATGTACATGTGTAGAGTAGGGAAGGCAGAGTGATGGGGATGTGATGATGGCACAGCAGGATGAGGCTGAGTGTGGCTTTGCAGTAACGTTTTGTGATCTACTGAGATCATTGAAAGGTTTGTGCCACTGCAGCCTGGTCATTCTGATGACATCCCTGCGTGTGTCCTCTTGTGCAATGTGCAACCAGGCTGCGTTGGTGTACTGGGGAAGTCTCTTCTGCTGATTGCAAGGGAAGAGCACCTCCCTGCATGCTGTGACTCCCTCCATTGAGGTGCTTGCAGCACCTCGATGCTGTAGAACACTGACAGCATAACTGCCAAAATTAATTTGCGCTTTGTTCCTTTAAGGAAACCAACTGATTATGCGTCATCAAATGATATCATCAGATTTGCTTCCTTCAATGAGCCGGTAAACACGCTGGGCAGGCTCCATAAGCCTAATCAATGTAAAATCATTCTACACAGCAGATTGGAGCCAACAGCGGGGTCGAGATCCAGCACCAATGTCGCCTGCCATGGACCCGCCGTTGTAGGGAAAATTGCGGCCTTAATGTTTGTGTGAAACTTAAAACAGTCCACAATTGTCTATGAATTCACCAGAAAGCCAACTATAATGTAAGATTTCCATGATTTCAGCACAAGAGGGGTTGAAAATAAAAAAGGAGACATGAAACAAACGGTCTTACATTACACATTTTAAAGGGAGCTTAGGGATCTAATCTAATAGTGCAGTGATGGTTGGGTTTGATGTATCATTCATGTCATGGTGAGGGGAATAGATAGGCGTTTCTGCGGCCGCGACCGAGACTCCAGGATGGTATGTTGCCTCCCTGGTGCAAGGATCAAGGATGTCTCGGAGCGGGTGCAGCACATTCTGAAATGGGAGGGAGAACAGCCAGTTGTCGTGGTGCACATTGGTACCAACGACATAGCTAAAAAAAGAGATGAGGTCCTACGAAACGAATTTAAGGAGCTAGGAGCTAAATTAAAAAGTAGGACCTCAAAAGTAGTAATCTCGGGATTGCTACCAGTGCCACGTGCTAGTCAGAGTAGGAATCGCAGGATAGCGCAGATTAATACGTGGCTAGAGCAGTGGTGCAGCAGGGAGGGATTCAAATTCCTGGGGCATTGGAACTGGTTCTGGGGGAGGTGGGACCAGTACAAACTGGACGGTCTGCACCTGGGCAGGACCGGAACCAATGTCCTAGGGGGAGTGTTTGCTAGTGCTGTTGGGGAGGAGTTAAACTAATATGGCAGGGGGATGGGAACCAATGCAGGGAGACAGAGGGAGACAAAAAGGAGGCAAAAGCAAAAGACAGAAAGGAGATGAGGAAAAGTGGAGGGCAGAGAAACCCAAGGCAAAGAACAAAAAGGGCCACTGTACAGCAAAATTCTAAAAGGACAAAGGGTGTTAAAAAAACAAGCCTGAAGGCTTTGTGTCTTAATGCAAGGTGTATCTGCAATAAGGTGGATGAATTAACTGTGCAAATAGATGTTAACAAATATGATGTGATTGGGATTACGGAGACGTGGCTCCAGGATGATCAGGGCTGGGAACTCAACATCCAGGGGTATTCAACATTCAGGAAGGATAGAATAAAAGGAAAAGGAGGTGGGGTAGCATTGCTGGTTAAAGAGGAGATTAATGCAATAGTTTGGAAAGACATTAGCTTGGATGATGTGGAATCTATATGGGTAGAGCTGCAGAACACCAAAGGGCAAAAAACGTTAGTGGGAGTTGTGTACAGACCTTCAAACAGTAGTAGTGATGTTGGGGAGGGCATCAAACAGGAAATTAGGGGTGCATGCAATAAAGGTGCAGCAGTTATAATGGGTGACTTTAATATGCACATAGATTGGGCTAGCCAAACTGGAAGCAATAGGGTGGAGGAGGATTTCCTGGAGTGCATAAGGGATGGTTTTCTAGACCAATATGTCGAGGAACCAACTAGGGGGGAGGCCATCTTAGACTGGGTGTTGTGTAATGAGAGAGGATTAATTTGCAATCTCGTTGTGCGAGGCCCCTTGGGGAAGAGTGACCATAATATGGTGGAATTCTGCATTAGGATGGAGAATGAAACAGTTAATTCAGAGACCATGGTCCAGAACTTAAAGAAGGGTAACTTTGAAGGTATGAGGCGTGAATTGGCTAGGATAGATTGGCGAATGATACTTAAGGGGTTGACTGTGGATGGGCAATGGCAGACATTTAGAGACCGCATGGATGAATTACAACAATTGTACATTCCTGTCTGGCGTAAAAATAAAAAAGGGAAGGTGGCTCAACCGTGGCTATCAAGGGAAATCAGGGATAGTATTAAAGCCAAGGAAGTGGCATACAAATTGGCCAGAAATAGCAGTGAACCCGGGGACTGGGAGAAATTTAGAACTCAGCAGAGGAGGACAAAGGGTTTGATTAGGGCAGGGAAAATGGAGTACGAGAAGAAGCTTGCAGGGAACATTAAGACGGATTGCAAAAGTTTCTATAGGTATGTAAAGAGAAAAAGGTTAGTAAAGACAAACGTAGGTCCCCTGCAGTCAGAATCAGGGGAAGTCATAACGGGGAACAAAGAAATGGCAGACCAATTGAACAAGTACTTTGGTTCGGTATTCATTAAGGAGGACACAAACAAGCTTCCGGATATAAAAGTGGTCAGAGGGTCTAGTAATGAGGAGGAACTGAGGGAAATCTTTATTAGTCGGGAAATTGTGTTGGGCAAATTGATGGGATTGAAGGCCGATAAATCCCCAGGGCCTGATGGACTGCATCCCAGAGTACTTAAGGAGGTGGCCTTGGAAATAGCGGATGCATTGACAGTCATTTTCCAACATTCCATTGACTCTGGATCAGTTCCTATCGAGTGGAGGGTAGCCAATGTAACCCACTTTTTAAAAAAGGAGGGAGAGAGAAAACAGGGAATTATAGACCGGTCAGCCTGACCTCAGTAGTGGAGAAAATGATGGAATCAATTATTAAGGATGTCATAGCAGCGCATTTGGAAAATGGTGACATGATAGGTCCAAGTCAGCATGGATTTGTGAAAGGGAAATCATGCTTGACAAATCTTCTGGAATATTTTGAGGATGTTTCCAGTAAAGTGGACAAAGGAGAACCAGTTGATGTGGTATATTTGGACTTTCAGAAGGCTTTCGACAAGGTCCCACATAAGAGATTAATATGCAAAGTTAAAGCACATGGGATTGGGGGTAGTGTGCTGACGTGGATTGAGAACTGGTTGTCAGACAGGAAGCAAAGAATAGGAGTAAATGGGTACTTTTCAGAATGGCAGGCAGTGACTAGTGGGGTACCGCAAGATTCTGTGCTGGGGCCCCAGCTGTTTACATTGCAAATTAATGATTTAGACGAGGGGATTAAATGTAGTATCTCCAAATTTGCGGATGACACTAAGTTGGGTGGCAGTGTGAGCTGCGAGGAGGATGCTATGAGGCTGCAGAGTGACTTGGATAGGTTAGGTGAGTGGGCAAATGCATGGCAGATGAAGTATAATGTGGATTAATGTGAGGTTATCCACTTTGGTGGTAAAAACAGAGAGACAGACTATTATCTGAATGGTGACAGATTAGGAAAAGGGAAGGTGCAACGAGACCTGGGTGTCATGGTACATCAGTCATTGAAGGTTGGCATGCAGGTACAGCAGGCGGTTAAGAAAGCAAATGGCATGTTGGCCTTCATAGCGAAGGGATTTGAGTACATGGGCAGGGAGGTGTTGCTACAGTTGTACAGGGTCTTGGTGAGGCCATACCTGGAGTATTGTGTACAGTTTTGGTCTCCTAACTTGAGGAAGGACATTCTTGCTATTGAGGGAGTGCAGCGAAGATTCACCAGACTGATTCCCGGGATGGTGGGACTGACCTATCAAGAAAGACTTGATCAACTGGGTTTGTATTCACTGGAGTTCAGAAGAATGAGAGGGGACTTCATAGAAACGTTTAAAATTCTGACGGGTTTAGACATGTTAGATGCAGGAAGAATGTTCCCAATGTTGGGGAAGTCCAGAACCAGGGGTCACAGTCTACGGATAAGGGGTAAGCCATTTAGGACCGAGATGAGGAGAAACTTCTTCACCCAGAGAGTGGTGAACCTGTGGAATTCTCTACCACAGAAAGTAGTTGAGGCCAATTCACTAAATATATTCAAAAGGGAGTTAGATGAAGTCCTTACTACTCGGGGGATCAAGGGGTATGGCGAGAAAGCAGGAAGGGGGTAATGAAGTTTCATGTTCAGCCATGAACTCATTGAATGGCGGTGCAGGCTAGAAGGGCTGAATGGCCTGCTCCTGCACCTATTTTCTATGATTCTATGATTCTATGGTATAAGGAGACATGCACAAGAGAATACCTATCATTATGCCACCAAACATACCTGCAGGACCTGCCACACCTACCTGCCAATGGCTTTAGGGAACTGGCTACACAAGGCCAACCCAATGTCAACCTTCAAGAAAACTTGTAGCCAATCTACACCTTAGGGACTGAAAGAATTTGGACTTTTCAATATGGACTATTAATTCCTATTTTTATGGAAAACTAAAAGAATGGACTTGAAACCATGGATTACTTGGTAAAAGAGAAGAATTTGGTTAAAAGTATGAACAAAAAAGGAAACAATACAGAACTATTAATCTTGACTGAAATCAGAACTCATGCTGGATTTTTGTTAAAATTGACCAAGTTTGCAAGGTATCATGGCGCTTCAAACTGTTGAAGAAAGAAAGTGTTGTTACTAACTGCTAGCTTGCTGTTTTCCTCAAGGACTGGCAATACTTTTGAAGACCAGGAGAGATAAGCAAACCATGAGAAGAGAGAAAAAGGTAAAACATCTGCAGCCTGTTCTGCCAGCAGTTAAAAGGTACAAAAACAGCCATTTTTACAGTGATTTCTAGACAGAAGGTGAAGCATTTTAAAGATGTCAAAGAAAAATTAACCTCTCAGTTTCCCAGTAGAAGGATTGATCAATCTTGCTTCAGAATTGTCCCACTGGATAAGGTTGTAGTGTATGTAGGCACCTTTAGTAATGACTCCACGAGGCAGGGTATGATCCATAAACTGTGTAGATCTGTAGTCCTTTATTTGCAGCTCCTCGAGTGAGGACAACAAGTTGTGAGTTCTTTTTTCTATTGGGTTACCTGCAGTGTGGTAACTCTTAGGTCTCCAGCAGCAGCACGCTCTGGTGTACAGGTAAGATGTGTACAGTGTAAGGGTACATTCAGTGTTGCATATGTAGGGGTTTTTCCTTCTCCTGTTGCTTGTGACTGGGTGCAACCTTCAGACTATGGTGATTTGAGTTGCTATCACCAGTGGACCCCATTTCTGCTTATACCCAATTACAGCTTGGTGATATGTTTGATACCACCAATAAGTCTGAGGCTGCTTATACCCAATTACAGCTGCGTGATATATTTGATACCACCAATAGGTCTGAGGCCGCTTATACCCAATTACAGCTTAGTGATATGTTTGATACCACCAATAAGTCTGAGGCTGCTTATACCCAATCGCAACCTGGACGTTTTGAGGCATCCTACACCCCTATCTGGTTCTGACCTCAGAAGTTAGGTGGATAATGAGCTTCCCACAATAAAACACTCAGAGATGCAAAAGACAAGAAATGTTCCTGGAAAAGTCAGGTAAGTCCTACTTTATTAAAACCCAGGTGAGCGTTTAAACAAGGTTAAGTTGCTAAAGACAACACAAAACTAATACACACATAATAAAAGTGGTGCGAGCCCCCAAAGTGTGGACCAAGTGAAATACAAGGTTGACACACTGGCTTGTTGAACCACTTTGAACTAAGGGAAAAAAAAGGTTTATGGGAGGAACGGACACAACGAAATTCTACACAAGTATAAAATCCTTATACCCACTCTATCACCCGCCCCCTCCTTTACACCTAACTAGCCTAAGCTGACAGTTGGGAGAAGACTCCAGGGTGATACTCACAGTTTCCTTTGACGGGTATAGTGGGTCCCACCTTAAATCGGATTTGCTCCAGTTATCCTCGGAGGTTGTATGGGCTCGCAGTTGTGTTTCTTTTCGGCCGGGTGAGTTGTCGGTGTGGACTGGGGTGAATGTTGCCTCCCCCGGTCACCTCGGTCATTGGTTGTCCAGTCGGTGGGCCTCGGAGCGCGGTCCTGGTGTGCGGCTCGGTTGCTTAGGACACCTTTTCCTCTTCCTTGGTTTTCGGTCGCTGGTTCAGCACATGGGTGGAGTCTAGGTACACTGGTGGCAGTTGTCTTTGGCCACTCCGAAGTTCTTTAGCCTGGGTCGTTCTTTTGCGAGGCTGAGTCCCTCTCTCTTCCTTCGAGGTGTTGTCAGGTCCCCTCGTCTGTGTTCTTCAAGTGCTGCCAGCTCTCACTTTTATACCCGGTTCGGTTCTGGCCCCTTTCGCGCCCAAACTGAATCAGTGTCTCATTGTTTGAGTCGAGGTGGGGATGAGGTGTTAAGGTAAAGCATTGTTTCTTGTGCACCTCGGTGCCTGATAGTCTGGTTGGCTATTGTGTCAGGGTCGGGATGCACTGAGGTGTTGGCCTTTCCTATTATGTACATGGGTAATGGGCTGGTGATGGGCCATTCTCTTTGATTAGATCCAGGTAAGCTGTCCTTTACAAAATGGGCCGGGTATTCCCGATTGGTCGAGGATTTCCCTGCTTCTGGCCCGGCTCAATTCACTGATTGGCCGGCCCAGGATGCACTTTCCCGGGATTGGCTGGCTTCTCAGCCTGCCTGTGGCCCCCGAATTCACATAGTGTCTGGCCACAGACTTATTTCCCAGCCTGCCTTTCTTCCTGCGGCTTGCCTTGGCCAAAGTTCGATTAAAAGGGTGTATGGAATGGTCCCATGCTCTGTTTCCTTGTTACCGGGTGCCCTTTTTTTTTGTGTAGCACTGGATTTTCGACCCTTACACTCCCCCATCTTGACACATCCAGAAATAAACGGAATGTGTCAAAGGACTGTAAGAAAATCCTAGGGTCTGCCAAGTGTCAGCCTTCCCCAATAATTATCTTTGACTATGGGCTCGTTTACTCCCAGGTGCACAAACAACATTCTTACTATGTACATTAACCCCGCTTTCTTGCAGATAAATTACAAAACAGGTACCTCTTTGTTTTAGTTACATAGAGCTTTCAAACCCAAAATTACACTGTCGCGTGGTTCTTGCGCTTCTTGCGCCATGTTTCAAAACACTACAACACACCAACACACATAGTTACTGCACAGAGAATATCCATGGTATACGAGTTCATGATGTACTTCATGCCCGGGATAGTTGACCGGGTTGTTCCGTCTCCGAGTGTGACTTCTCGGAATGTTATGGCAGCCAGAGTGTCCTTCTTTGTTTCTGAAAAAGGGAAGAACACCTGGAAACAAGGGGCGTTCTTAATGATCAGACGAGGCTGTCTTGCTGCTGTCTCTGGAACATTACGGAATAGCCCTGTGCCCTCTGAGCCTGCTTAGATTTAAAACCGCTGGCTAGAAGGTACAGGACAATAATTAAATGTGCAATAACCAGTGCGTGGGAGGCCATACGGAGCCAAACAGGGATGTCCACCCTGGTACCCCAGTCCCACCATGCTGGTGACTGTATGTTTGCAATCTCGAGGGCTATACTCTTTGTCCTTTGTTCCAGGGTGTAATAATGCTTTTGGCTGAGTTCCACTGCCTTCAACAAGGCGGTGAGCTTCTCAGGGAGTAATGGTATAGGATAACCAAAACGGACACTATACTTCTGCAGGTCACTCCCTTGTATTGTACCATGAGGTGAACTGTGGAGGGTTCTGGAATTGGAATGATCTTTTCCTGGGCCACTTGAACTTCCGCCCTGGGTTTAAAGCAAAAACTGCTGTCCGGAATATCACACCACTCACTCGGGCCGTGTCTATACCGGTGGGCAGCCGCGGCGACACAATACGTCCCACCACCTACATATGCTATCTGTGAAGGTACATGGCCAGGTGCCATCACCACCATTGTGCAATTTATAGGTTCTGCCCCAGCAGTGCTAAACCCGCACTGTGGCCTCCCGAAGATGTTCAAGTGCTGGGGACACAGGATGACCTGTGCTCCCCGGCTACGGCAACCAGCTAAGTCTGTCCCTGTCATTGCGCGTTCCCACATAATGACATAGGGTGGGACCGTTGTGAAATGGACGTGCACGTCCCCTCGAATGACGCTTATGTTTTCCACATGGTACAGGGGTGCTGGTTTGGCGGATGGCCCCATGACTGGCATCCGCATGACTATGCCCATGGTGGTGTGGTTAGATTTCCCGCAGTCAACCGGGACAGGGTAGGCCTCGGACGCTACCCGGAGTTGACAGGGGCTGAGGGTGGTGCTATAGGGGTGTAGTGCCTCCAGGTGCCTGTTACTGATCCAGGAGGGGACCCGACATTGCCTAAGTTCCTCCAAGTTACTCCGTCCCTCTCCCAGCAACTAGGCCCCATAAAGTACACACACCTCATTCTGCGCAGCTTGATCGGAGGCCAGCCGGTCCTCCCTGATCAGGGCGTTTATGTTTCGGGCATGATTCTCTATAGATAAAACTCTCGTGGCTCGAATACCGGGTGGAATTCAAACCCAACCACCCTGGCCATCTCCCTTTGTGGAAGTAGGTGGCCTGGCCTTCTGCCTCCATGATCCCTTCTCCTGCGGTCACGATTGCCGCCCTGCCCCCGGAGCATCCGTATGTCAAAGACATCTCGATGTCGAGTTTCTGTCCGGTGCAGGTTCCCAGGTAGGTAAATAATATCGCGATGGTCCGGAGCATCTTCTGGAACTCAAGATTGAACACAGTCTTGCCTGAGACTTCTTCAGGCTCAACTGGAGTAACATCACAAAATAAAAACACCATCACCTCACTTTAAAATCTCCCTAAACTATATACAGAACACCGAGCTATACAATGCCACCCGTCTCCGGGTGGCCTGGTCAGTCTCTGATACTGACTTGGCTTGGTTGGCCATCTTGCTGACCTTGCCCCAGGAGCCGGACTGCCCCCTTTTGTAGGGCTTGCAGGAGGACTTCTTTTAAATGTCTTTCTTCCATTTCTGTGAGCCCTTCGGTGTCTGGGACCTTTCCCGGGTCTTTTGGTGGTGTCCCTTTTACCGCACAGAGTCTGCCACTCTTGTGCTTCTTTTCTCGTCTGACTCTGGGACGGGCGGGAAGGTATATGGGGGCCCAAGGCATCCTAGGCTGCCTCACTCTGGAACTACGCCTAACCAGGGGCACGGAGTCCCATATTACGGGCTGCACCCCTTGGTCCTCCCACTGGTCTATCCCTTCCTCTACCTGCCCGGTCGTTATACTGCACAGGACTCCCTTCCCCTGTGCTAAGTCCCTTTCCTGCCTATCAGACTGTGCCACTTCACTCTGCTGTGTGATGGTCCTACTGTGGCAGTGGACTATTCTGGGTTGTGGAGCTTCGGGGCCGGGGTTGACCTCTGCTACAGCCTCCATATCCACCGGAATGTCCTCTGTCTCCCGTGGTGTTTCTTTACCTGTGGGAGTCTTCCTTTTTCCTGTCCTAGTAGGGTCGAACCGCTTGCATTGGTTTATGTGGTACCACTTTACCCGGCAGGGTAATTGGACCGCATAAACCATAGGGCTTACCTTGTCCACTATACTGTAGGGCCCCATGTACAGTGGCTCGAACACCCCCATCCTGGCAAAGCTGCGGACCATAACCTGGTCGCCTACTTCCCAGTCATGGTGGCTACGGGGTTGAGCCGCAGCTTGTTGCTAAAGTGCTGCTTTCCCATGTTGGTGGCTGCCTGCCAGTGAATCTGCTGCAGCTGTTCCAGCAGATTCCTAGCAAAATGGTCCCGGTTAGCTTCCCGAAGTTGCCCTTCTGTGAGGCTCGGCACCAGTAGGTGTACTGGCGTTCTCATGGGCCGCCCGGTCATTATTTCGTGGGGCGAATACCCTGTGCTTTTGGACTGACCGGCCCGGATACCCATGAGGACTAGTGGCAGGACCTCTACCCATCGATTGGGGAAATTTCCTGTCTCCTTGCGGAGCCTTTCTTTTATAGTGCAGTTGAGGCATTCTACAGGGCCTGAGGACTGGGGGCTTGTAAGCCACATGCCAATTTGTTTTAATCCCCAGTACCTTTAAGGTAGCCTGCATCACCTGGCTGGTGAAGTGACTTCCCCGGTCAGACTCCACAAACTGTGGCAGACCCCATCTTGAGAACACTTCCCTGACCAGGATCTTGGCCGTCCCCAATGCAGTAGCTGTTCGGCACGGGAAGGCTTCCACCCATTTGGAGAATACGTCCACCAGCACTAAACAGTACTGGTATCCTCCCTGGGCAGTTGGTAGGGGCCCGATATAGTCGATTTGGATCGACTGCCATGGTCCCTCTACCCGCCTGATGTGTGCCATAGGTGCCTTCTTTTTCTGGGGTTCTGGGTTGCTGGCTGCACACACCAGACAGGCTGCGCAGAAATCACGGATGTCATTCCGGAGCTCTGGTCACCATGCTGCCTGTTCCACCTTCTGCCAGGTGGACTTTGGCCCGGGGTGTCCGGCACCTGGACTCTCATGGGCCAGTTGTAGGAACTCCCGCTGGCGTTGTGCTGGAACCACCCACTTATCCCCTTTAAACAGCATCTCTTCCTTGACAGCTATATCTGCGGCACTGTATGGGCTCTCTGCCTTCCTCCACTTAGGATGGTTGTTATGGCAGCCTTGAGGATGGGGTCCTGTGCCTGAACCGTTCTCAGGTCCGGGGCCACTGCTACTCCTGCACTCCCTTGTTTCCCTGGCTTGCCTCGAGCTGCTATCACCCTGCCTTTCTCATACGGGTCCCAGAAGCGACCTGTCTTGGCTCCTTTTCTAGCCAGGAGGTCCGCCCGCTGGTTACCCTCTGCCCTGGGCTTTGTCTTAGAATGTGCCTTAACCTTGTGGATGTAGACGTCCCTATTGTCCCCTAGGTCTGCCACGATCCTTACTATCAGGGGCTTGGCTACCAGGGGCTTCCCATCTGCGGATGTGTACCCGCTGCATGACCAAATAGCCAGATACTCTGTACATGAGTTGCAAGTAAACATACTGTCCGAACAAATCGTGTACGGGGTGGAGAATTCCTCGGGGTGTGTCACCACATACATCTCCGCCGACAGTTCAACCTGCTGGGTGCTCAGCGTGCTGGGGAGTTTAAGCGTCAAGGCTATGCCTGCCTTGGGGTCCCAAACTCTGCAACCCGTGAGACTTGTACCCACGGACACTGAACTGGATCCATCGACATAGATCTCGCGGCCTGTGGGATGTACTCCTATCCGAAATCCAAAGTCGGTGTCCCAAACCCCTTCTACTGAGCGTCTGTGTGGCTCCCCTACATATATGAGGTTAGCTGCGAGCCTGGGCTCACACAGGCCCCTGACCCCGATGGCCATTTGGGAGAGGAAGAGGGTCCAGCGAGTGGTCCTGGCACTGCTGACTGTTCCATCCTTTATTCTCCCATCTGCCAACATCTGGGTCGGGGTGTGATGGATGAGGAGTGTGATAGGGGATACTCCTGTGAAAATCTGTGCTCTTTTCACAAGCTAGTGAGAGGCTAACAGATGCCTTTCACAGTTGGAAACATAGAAACATAGAAACATAGAAAATAGGTGCAGGAGTAGGCCATTCGGCCCTTCTAGCCTGCACCGCCATTCAATGAGTTCATGGCTGAACATGCAACTTCAGTACCCCATTCCTGCTTTCTCACCATACCCCTTGATCCCCCTAGTAGTAAGGACTTCATCTAACTCCTTTTTGAATATACTTAGTGAATTGGCCTCAACAACTTTCTGTGGTAGAGAATTCCACAGGTTCACCACTCTCTGGGTGAAGAAATCCCTCCTCATCTCGGTCCTAAATGGCTTACCCCTTATCCTTAGACTGTGTCCCCTGGTTCTGGACTTCCCCAACATTGGGAACATTCTTCCTGCATCTAACCTGTCTAAGCCCGTCAGAATTTTAAACGTTTCTATGAGGTCCCCTCTCATTCTTCTGAACTCCAGTGAATACAAGCCCAGTTGATCCAGTCTTTCTTGATAGGTCAGTCCCGCCATCCCGGGAATCAGTCTGGTGAACCTTCGCTGCACTCCCTCAATAGCAAGAATGTCCTTCCTCAAGTTAGGAGACCAAAACTGCACACAATACTCCAGGTGTGGCCTCACCAAGGCCCTGTACAACTGTAGCAACACCTCCTTTTGCCCCTGTACTCAAATCCCCTCGCTATGAAGGCCAACATGCCATTTGCTTTCTTAACCGCCTGTTGTACCTGCATGCCAACCTTCAATGACTGATGTACCATGACACCCAGGTCTCTTTGCACCTCCCCTTTTCCGAATCTGTCACCATTCAGATAATAGTCTGTCTCTCTGTTTTTACCACCAAAGTGGATAACCTCACATTTATCCACATTGTTCTTCATCTGCCATGCATTTGCCCACTCACCTAACCTATCCAAGTTGCTCTGCAGCCTCATAGCATCCTCCTCGCAGCTCACACTGCCACCCAACTTAGTGTCATCTGCAAATTTGGAGATACTACATTTAATCCCCTTGTCTAAATCATTAATGTACAGTGTAAAAAGCTGGGGCCCCAGCACAGAACCTTGCGGTACTCCACTAGTCACTGCCTGCCATTCTGAAAAGTCCCCATTTACTCCTACTCTTTGCTTCCTGTCTGACAACCAGTTCTCAATCCATGTCAGCACACTACGGCCAATCCCATGTGCTTTAACTTTGCACATTAATCTCTTGTGTGGGACCTTGTCGAAAGCCTTCTGAAAGTCCAAATATACCACATCAATTGGTTCTCCCTTGTCCACTCTACTGGAAACATCCTCAAAAAATTCCAGAAGATTTGTCAAGCATGATTTCCCTTTCACAAATCCATGCTGACTTGGACCTATCATATCACCTCTTTCCAAATGCACTGCGATGACATCCTTAATAATTGATTCCATCATTTTACCCACTACCGATGTCAGGCTGACCGGTCTATAATTCCCTGTTATCTCTCTCCCTCCTTTTTTAAAAAGTGGGGTTACATTGGCTACCCTCCACTCCACAGGAACTGATCCAGAGTCAATGGAATGTTGGAAAATGACTGTCAATGCATCCACTATTTCCAAGGCCACCTCCTTAAGTACTCTGGGATGCAGTCCATCAGGCCCTGGGGATTTATCGGCCTTCAATCCCATCAATTTCCCCAACACAATTTCCCGACTAATAAGGATTTCCCTCAGTTCCTCCTCCTTACTCGACCCTCCGACCCCTTTTATATCCGGAAGGTTGTTTGTGTCCTCCTTAGTGAATACCGAACCAAAGTACTTGTTCAATTGGTCCGCCATTTCTTTGTTCCCCGTTATGACTTCCCCTGATTCTGACTGCAGGGGACCTACGTTTGTCTTTACTAACCTTTTACTCTTTACATATCTATAGAAACTTTTGCAATCCGTCTTAATGTTCCCTGCAAGCTTCTTCTCCTACTCCATTTTCCCTGCCCTAATCAAACCCTTTGTCCTCCTCTGCTGAGTTCTAAATTTCTCCCAGTCCCCGGGTTCACTGCTATTTCTGGCCAATTTGTATGCCACTTCCTTGGCTTTAATACTATCCCTGATTTCCCTTGATAGCCACGGTTGAGCCACCTTCCCTTTTTTATTTTTACGCCAGACATGAATGTACAATTGTTGTAGTTCATCCATGCGGTCTCTAAATGTCTGCCATTGCCCATCCACAGTCAACCCCTTCAGTATCATTCGCCAATCTATCCTAGCCAATTCACGCCTCATACCTTCAAAGTTAGCCTTCTTTAAGTTCTGGACCATGGTCTCTGAATTAACTGTTTCATTCTCCATCCTAATGCAGAATTCCACCATATTATGGTCACTCTTTCCCAAGGGGCCTCGCACAACGAGATTGCTAATTAATCCTCTCTCATTACACAACACCCAGTCTAAGATGGCCTCCCCCCTAGTTGGTTCCTCGACATATTGGTCTAAAAAAACATCCCTTATGCACTCCAGGAAATCCTCCTCCATCGTATTGCTTCCAGTTTGGTTTACCCAATCTATGTGCATATTAAAGACACCCATTATAACTGCTGCACCTTTATTGCACGCACCCCTAATTTCATGTTTGTTGCCCTCCCCAACATCACTACTACTATTTGGAGGTCTGTACACAACTCCCACTAACGTTTTTTGCCCTTTGGTATTCTGCAGCTCTACCCATATAGATTCCACATCATCCAAGCTAATGTCCTTCCAAACTATTGCCTTAATTTCCTCCTTAACCAGCAATGCTACCCCATCCCTTTTCCTTTTATTCTATCTTTCCTGAATGTTGAATACCCCTGGATGTTGAATTCCCAGCCCTGATCATCCTGGAGCCACGTCTCCGTAATCCCAATCACATCATATTTGTTAACATCTATTTGCACAGTTAATTCATCCACCTTATTGCGGATACTCCTTGCATTAAGACACAAAGCCTTCAGGCTTGTTTTTTAACACCCTTTGTCCTTTTAGAATTTTGCTGTACAATGGCCCTTTTTGTTCTTTGCCTTGGGTTTCTCTGCCCTCCACTTTTCCTCATCTCCTTTCTGTCTTTTGCTTTTGCCTCCTTTTTGTCTCCCTCTGTCTCCCTGCATTGGTTCCCATCCCCCTGCCATATTAGTTTAAATCCTCCCCAATAGCACTAGCAAACACCCCCCCTAGGACATTGGTTCCGGTCCTGCCCAGGTGCAGACCGTCCGGTTTGTACTGGTCCCACCTCCCCCAGAACCGGTTCCAATGCCCCAGGAATTTGAATTCCTCCCTGCTGCACCACTGCTCAAGCCACGTATTCATCTGCGCTATCCTGCGATTCCTACTCTGACTATCACGTGGCACTGGTAGCAATCCCGAGATTACTACTTTTGAGATCCTACTTTTTAATTTAGCTCCTAGCTCCTTAAATTCGTTTCGTAAGACCTCATCCTTTTTTTTACCTATGTCGTTGGTACCAATGTGCACCACGACAACTGGCTGATCTCCCTCCCTTTTTAGAATGTCCTGCACCCGCTCCGAGACATCCTTGACCCTTGCACCAGGGAGGCAACATACCATCCTGGAGTCTCGGTTGCGGGCGCAGAAACGCCTATCTATTTCCCTTACAATTGAATCCTCTATCACTATCGCTCTCCCACTCTTTTTCCTGCTCTCCTGTGCAACAGAGCCAGCCACGGTGCCATGAACTTGGCTGTTGCTGCCCTCCCCTGATGAGTCATCCCCCTCAACAGTACCCAAAGCAGTGTACCCCTTCTCCACCTCTGCAAGGACTCTAGAGGAGGACACCACCGGTCTCAGCTGTCCGTGCCTTTCCTGTAAAAGCACTGCACTCAGACTGTCCCCGCCGACTGCTACTTCTAAATAGAAATCCTTTCCCCCATTAATAGCCCCCAGTGCAGGTGTCTTCTGCGGGTTCTATTTCAACTGAAGAAATGCAGCTTGGCAGCCTTGGTCCCACTCCCACTCGACCCCTTTGTGTAGGAGCCTGAGTAGAGGGGCTGCGGTTGCTGCATAATCTTCTATGAAATCTCTGCAGTAGCCTATGATCCCTAAAAAAGATCTGACTCCGGATACGGTGGTCAGTACAGGGAGTTCCTCCACGGCTTGCCTTTGGCCCTCATCTATACCTCGTTCCCCTGCTCTGAGTGTTAGACCCAGGAATTTTACTTCCTTTAACCCTATCTGGGCCTTCTTGGGGTTGACCTTAAAACCCCCCTCCTTAAGCACAGCCACCAGTTCTGCCAGCAGGGGACCATGCTCTTTACTGTTGTCAGTGAAAAAGAGCAAGTCATCCACATACTGCACCAACTGTTGCAGCTGGCTGAAGCTCTTCAAACAGTTCACCATGCACTGGTGGAAGATGCTTGGACTGTTGTGAAATCCCTGAGGGAGACAGCTCCAAGTATATTGCTTTTCCTTGAAGGTGAACGCAAACTTATACTGGTCTTCTCTCCTTACAGGGATAGAGCAGAAGCCATTGGAGATATCCAGCACTGAAAAGGTAGTGACAGACGCAGGGATTTCCCTTATCAGGTCTGCCACTGCTGCTACTGTGGGAGCACAAGCCGGGATGTTTTTATTGAGCACGCGATAGTCCACAGTGGCTCTCCACGAGTTGTCCGGTTTTCTGACCGGCCACAGGGGAGAGTTCACGAGGGTGGTTATGGGTCTCAACCCACCCTGCTCCACCAGTGAGCTCAGTGCTACCTCCAAATCGGCTTCCGCCTCCTTTGGGAAGCTGTACTGCTTTTGAGGATGGAACACGGGATCCCCATCTACCCAGACTTCGACTCCGGTGACTCTCCCACAATCGTGCTTGTGGGTGGCAAATGCCGCGAGACTGGCTTGCACATAGGTCCTGTACTCGGCCGGGGTGTTCCTGACCAGAAGCTCCAAATTGTAACCCCCTTTCGGCTTCACAGTACATCGGGTCCCTTTGTCCTGCACTTTCTCAATAATCATGACTTCGTTATTCTCTCCCGGATCTACTGTTCCCCTGGTACAGAATCTGGTGGGCTTTTACAAAATCTGCCCCTAGTATCCCCTTGTTAGCCTGCTCCCATCGCATTAGGACACATTTCCACTTGGTTGTAAGTGCTCCCAACTTGAGGGTCAATGGGATTGAGAAGTACCATGCCCTCTCATCTCCTGTGAAGCCGACCAGCTCGTAGGGTACACCGTTAGACAGGGGTGAGGAGGCCTGGTCCTCTGTGTAGACAAGGGTGCTTGAAGCCCCCGTGTCCAACAGGTAATTACCCTGGCTCCCCTCCACCTCCATCTTTACCCACGGTCTTCCCCATGAGTCGTAGCCCAGCGGACACAGGTAGGTGGGCTTGATGGGGCCTAGTCAAAGCTTCTGCTGCAGGGGAGCTGTTGGGATTTCCCTGCCTAAACTACGTTCACCCGGCCGGAACCTGCCAGCAGCTGCCTGAGGGTTTCCACCGCAGTCTCGAATGCTGCGGTGGCCCCGGGATTCTCACCGCCTGGGTTCCCCTCCGGGGGTGTTTTCACTTCCTTGGTACGGTACGGGTTAGTCCGGCAGTTGTTGCGGAAATGGCCCGGCTTGCCGTACCCGTAACATACCCCCCTCTTATCGGAAGGATATCCCCCTTCCTGATGCCACTATTTCTTGGGGGTTTGGTTGGGTTGCACCGTGTGCACCCGACCCTTCATGGGTTTTTCAGGCTTCTCTTCCTCCTCTATCCGCCGTGTGGCGATCAGTCTGCCTATCATGATGTCCTCGGTGAGGTTGGGGTCTGCGGGGATAAACCAGAGGTCTGCCCTTTCCTTTACACTGGGCAGGCTGTTCGCGATTATGGTGCGAAACCAGGCCTCCCTCTGCTCTACCGTGAGATTAGCCCTGTCGAGTAGGCCCCCGCAGGCTGCGCTATACACCAGCCACAGCCTGTCCACATAGATCTGTGGGGCCTCTCCGCTTAGCTGACTGGTCTTTGCTATCCTTTCGAAAGGGCTTCCCTCGTTCCACCCCATGGCTTCCAGGATGTCCCTTTTCAGAGCCTCCAAGGTACAGTGTCCCCCTCGACAAACAGGGGAAGAGCCTGATAGATTCTTCCATCTATTGAGAATAGGAGCACTTTAACCACTTCTGCATTATCGCAGGCATTGAGGTCTACTGCCTGCGCTACTTCCAGGAAATGGACGTACGGGTCTCCTTGCCTAGTCAACTTGGGGATGTGCGATACCATAGCCTTTCGGGCTTGCACCCCATGCGGGATAATAAACTCACTGTCGAGCGGTCCCTGGGGTTGCACACCCTGTGGGGGGCCGTACTTTCTCTGCACAGCCGGGCACATCAGTCCCGCTGCTGATGTTACTATTGGCTCCCCTTGTTCTTTAGCCGTGATCAAACTGACAGACTCGACCCTTTCTACAGGTGTCCCATAGCCCTTTGGCTGGGTCGGCTCCATCTGGCCGGTCCCATACCCCTTTAGCTGGACCGACTATCCCCGGCCGGTCCCATACCCCTTTAGCTGGACCGACTCTCCCTGGCCGGTCCCATGCCCTTTTGGCTGGACCGACTCTCCCCGGCCGGTCCCATGCCCTTTTGGCTGGACCGACTTTCCCCGGCCGGTCCCATACCCCTTTAGCTGGACCGATTCTCCCTGGCCGGCCCCATGCCCTTTTGGCTGGACCGACTCTCCCTGGCCGGCCCCATGCCCTATTGGCTGGACCGACTCTCCCTGGCCGGTCCCATGCCCTTTTGGCTGGACCGACTCTCCCTGGCCGGTCCCATGCCCTTTTGGATGGACCGACTCTCCCCGGCCGGTCCCATGCCCTTTTGGCTGGGCCGACTCTCCCTGGCCGGTCCCATACCCTTTTGGCTGGACCGACTCTCCCTGGCCGGTCCCATGCCCTTTTGGCTGGGCCGACTCTCCCTGGCCGGTCCCATACCCCTTTGGCTGGACCGACTCTCCCTGGCCGGTCTCATGCCCTATTGGCTGGACCGACTCTCCCTGGCCGGTCCCATGCCCTATTGGCTGGACCGACTCTCCCTGGCCGGTCCCATGCCTTGTGGGCTTCTTGGACTGCACCCTCTGCTCCTCCCTGAAGCCTGCTGGACACACTACCGGCGCCTCGGGAGACGGTCGACTGGCATCTGCCGTCAGATCCTCCTCCACTTCCCATTCACAAGGAGAGTCGGTCCAGCCAAAGGGGTATGGGACCGGCCGGGGAGAGTCGGTCCAGCCAAAAGGGCATGGGACTGGACAGGGAGAGTCGGTTACGGAAAGTCTCCTTCAGCTGTGCTCTCCTATTCCTTTCTGCTATTAGCTCCTCTGTGACCTGGGTGCCCGCTGCACTGCTGGCTACTGAGGTTATCACTGCTTCTTTGAGTTCATCCTGTAACCTCTAGCTCTCTAACCTGCCTTGTCAAGCAGATTAGCCAGATCGCCTTCTCTATATTCTTGCTATAGGTTGGGCCCGCAGTCCACTGGGCCGCCACGTCTGCCGGACGCAGCGCCCTAGTCAGGCTCTGAACCCAAGCCTTAGAAAAATTAACTTTAGAAACCACATAATCTTTAATTCTTTCCTCCATTTTGGAATGTTCCAGGATCACCTTCTCTGAGGTGGTCAGTTCATTCTCCCACTGAAGTCCCATCTGGGGTGCCATTAGTTGTCGGGGTTTTTCCTTCTCCTGTTGCTTGTGACCAGGCGCAACCTTCAGACTCTGGTGATTTGAGTTGCTATCACCAGTGGACCCCTTTTCTGCTTATACCCAATTACAGCTTAGTGATATGTTTGATACCACCAATAAGTCTGAAGCTGCTTATACCCAATTACAGCTTAGTGATATGTTTGATACCACCAATAAGTCTGAAGCTGCTTATACCCAATTACAGCTTAGTGATATGTTTGATACCACCAATAAGTCTGAGGCTGCTTATACCCAATCGCAACCTGGACGTTTTGAGGCATCCTACACCCCTATCTGGTTCTGACCTCAGAATTTAGGTGGATAATGAGCTTCACACAATAAAACACTCAGAGATGCAAAAGACAAGAAATGTTCCTGGAAAAGTCAGGTAAGTCCTACTTTATTGAAACCCAGGTGAGCATTTAAACAAGGTTAAGTTGCTAAAGACAACACAAAACTAATACACACATAATAAAATTGGTGCGAGCCCCCAAAGTGTGGACCTAGTGAAATACAAGGTCGAAGCACTGGCTTGTTGAACCACTTTGAACTAAGGAAAAAAAAAGGTTTATGGGAGGAACGGACACAACGAAATTCTACACAAGTTTAAAATCCTTATACCCACTCTATCACCCTCCTTGTCCACCAATTGGGATGAGGGTCAGGTTATCCCAGGGTTTGCCAGGGAAGCTGGAGGGTATTGGCCTCACGCTCCTGGTGTTGGCCCTGGTGGCCAGTAGCTGTATGGCTGGTCTGGTGCAGGTTGCCATTGGTGGTGGCTGGGCTGCCCATTGACCACTGTCCCTGCAGTGGGTGTGCTCCCACTGGGTGTGTGTGTGTCCTGCAAGGGGCATCTCATTCGTTCCAAAGGTCCAGGCTACATGGTCAGGTAGCCTGCTGGACCTGGGGGTCTCCCACAGGGGGATTCCATTGGCGTCAGCATGGTCCCTGTAGGACCCAATGTCCTTTGGCAGAGTCCTACCAGTATACATGACAACTTGGCTCTGATCACACATTGTCGAGCCTACATTATGCATTCTATCATTTGCATCACTTTTAGGTGTCCTGGTTTCAACAGACATGATTACATTAGGCAATTCACATTCTCTATCATTATTGTTAAGCACAATAAACTTGTTCTTAACCCTACTGACACCTGTATTCATCTCATCAGTCACATTAATTAAACCAGCATTACAATTCATGGTTACATTGCATACATTTTCATACTTGCACCCTTTAATTGCATCTTTAGCTTTAAAGTCCGTGGACTCAAATAGTTGAAACTTCCCCTTTAAATTTCTTTGGTTCCCAGTCTCCTTTAAGGGAGCCTTCAAATCTGATTGGCCGTTCGGTGTCACGTGATGTTCCTCCAATACTGCCCCTCGTGGTATGGCCGTGGTCATTTTGATTTTAGGTTCTGCTCCTCATGGTGCTGCAGCCATCTTCTGGCTCTCCTGCAGATAGGCTGTGGTGCTCTTTTCTTTCACAGGTTCGACCCTGGACTTCAGGAATCCATTTCTTTCACGATGTTCCTCATTTGGAGTGCTGCCTTGGCCCGGAAAGTGGAGGTTTGATCCTAAGTCCGAGAGATTTCGCCGGGGTGCTGTGGAGTCATCGCTTTGCAGTCGAGCTGGACAGTGGAACCTCCAGATGCAGCGATGGATCCATGTTCGAGGTCGATTGCCAGAG
Source organism: Pristiophorus japonicus (assembly GCF_044704955.1). Taxonomy (NCBI): domain Eukaryota; kingdom Metazoa; phylum Chordata; class Chondrichthyes; family Pristiophoridae; genus Pristiophorus; species Pristiophorus japonicus. The sequence goes on along the minus strand of NC_091977.1, from coordinate 504,894,712 downwards.
CCCGGAGGCCTAAGAGCAGCTTCACTTGGACAGGATGCGTTGTGGTCGATTGGAGGGATTCATCCAAAGTTCTTCAAAGATTGTTTGGCTCATCGGAGACTGGCTCACCCCTTTGTCGCTCTCCATAGAAACTGGGACTCTGTCGACGTCTACTTTCATTGCTCACGGAGAACTTTTGGTGGAGCAGGTATGAGTTCCATACTCTTCTCCCAGGGGTTGAGCAACTTCACCTTCATCTGTGTCAGAGCCCTGGTGATCAGCCAACTCATCAGAGACGCGGTGAGTACAGCTTTTTCTGCACATCCTTTGAAGGTGCCCTTTCTCTTTACGTGATAGTCTTTGTAGCGGCACTGGTGGGCCCTGTAGTTTCCTCCACAGCGCCAGCACGGGGCCACCCGGTTTGCCCCATGTGGCGGACTCAGGGTTGCGGGACTTGGGGCAGCATTTCTGCCCTTAGACGTATCCATGCGGTGCACTGCTCTCGTTGGTTTAGAGCCGCTTAGTGCTTCATTTAGGTGGTCGTCAAAGTCGCACGGTGCAGCCAGTCTCATTAAGTGTTCCAATATTTCTACAAAAGCGTCCCAATCTTCCCCATCGGTAAATTGCTGAAAGATGCTGAGATTTGACATGCTGAACGTGTGGTTCGTGACCTCGTATTCTCGTTGCCAGTTGTAGTGTATGTAGACACCTTTAGTAATGACTCCACGAGGCAGGGTATGATACTTAAACTGTGTCGACCTGTAGTCCTTTATTTGCAGCTCCTCGTGTGAGGACAACAAGCTGTGAGTTCTCTTTTATACTGGGTTACCTGCAGTGTGCAGGTAACCCTTAGGTCTCCAGCAGCAGCACCCTCTGGTATACAGGTAAGGTGTGTGCAGTGTAAGGGTACATTCAGTGTTGCATAACAGTGTTGCAGACATCACACAGTAAACAGCACCTTAATCTGTAAAACTGTTGCGTCCTAATGTCAATGAAACCAATTATTTAGAATAATATTTCAGTCTCGGTTGATTCTTACCTCTTGTACCCTAAAGAGTGAAAAAATATCTCATCACCTCGCTCAGTATTTTTGCTTCCACCTCCTTTCAACCTAATAGAAGAATCATCTGCAGCTTCAGGCAATGTGCTACCCAGACACGTTTCAAACTGATGACTCATATATCGATCAACATTGCCAGTGCTTTTCCACTGCTAGCAACAGCAGCATGACATGGCTGGCCAATGTCACTGCACTGCTGCACTTCGTAAAAATTGAGTGATGACAGTCATGAGGCTATGCTGTAGTCCATCGGTAAGTTTTTTTAGTAAGTGGCCATCAAGCAGGTAGGTTTGTTTAAATGATTCTGGGTGTGAATTCTTTGAAGATGTGAATGTGCTAAGAGTGTCTGTTGTAAGTTGCAATTTGAATGTTCCTAAAAACTGGAAGTGGTTGAGAGTTCTTCTGGTAATATGGACATGCATGATAACCAATGAAAGAGCTGTAAGGCTGTGTGAGGCTTGGCATGAGCCAAGAGTAAAAGTGGAACACATTGACAGGCAACAGTTTTGTGGCATGCAAACTTGACATATTGTAAGAATATACCATTTTCTGCTTTATTTTTTGCTATAACTATGCTTCAAAATGGCCAAACTTAAAAATTGACCACATTCTTATGACCCAGTATATCTTGCAAGACCAAGAAAACTTTCTGTTGAACTTTAAGAACTTTGGCTGCTGCAAAAGTTATCAGACAAAGTACATAACCGTCCTTGGAGCCCATGGATTGATATGACTGCAAAAACAACCTGTTCTTACAGACGTTACACTGAATTGGAACATAACACAATTTTAATTAAAGAATGGAAAAAAAACAACTGCAGACTTTTGATAAGAAGGAATTGAAGACCAATTTTTCCACCATTATTAGTATAGTTTGGAACATGCACTCAGTGGGCTGGTTGCCAAATTCTTAAGTATAATTGCACTGAGAAGACTGTATGTCACTGCAATCAAGAGGGCAACTTGATCAGTTGCCAACCAAAGTGCCATGGACTAATTATTGGGCACTGGGCCACCGCCAGTGTTAGTTACATGTGAATTTTTGCTTAAAATTGCTTGAGTGTAAAATAAATAAACTGTTAGTAAGTCTTACAGGATTGATCTATACAGGAACTGTTATGCATTGATGTTATTGAATTGTTACTTGTACTTTTTTGATGATTTTTAAGTAAAGGTTACCTGTGAGGGGAAACGAGACTCGGTTGTCTGTTCCACAAGTCTGAACTCTGTAAACTGTGAGCTAGTAAGTGGTTCCTCAAAGGTTGCCACCTTCTTTTGCATCTGTTCCCAGGTTCTAAGGTACTGCGAGGACTGTACTTAGTGCTGAGCATTGTTGGCAGCTCTTCATAGAGATGTTGCACTGTTGTCAATTGGGGAAGGTGCCTTATAGTTACAACAGGGCAACACTCCTTGCACTTACCACTTAAGCAGTGTCTCGACTTTATCAGTTATCAATCAGGGATTTCAGTGGTGCTTTACTCCATCATATGCCCACAGACTAGGGCCTAAAAATTGGTTCAAGTGAACCCACACACTGCCACGCCTAAATTGACACGCAAGAGGGCCACATGAAATTGGACTTATTAAAGAAGTTAAAATTAATTGTGATTCTATTAGATTCTCCACCAAGAGGTCTTAGTTCAAATCAAAGTCCAACTAAAACTAAGGCATATACATTTACCAAAGTGGTGAGTTAGTTTCAGAAAGAATACTTTAGAGAAGGAGGATAAAAATCAATGCTGTGGGAGAAGTCCTTATCTGCACCAGTTTAGTGTTTCTCCAGTGTGCAGTACAAGTATCAATGAAAACGGATGATTTGTTTGCCTGTTGAACTATTACTACTCCCTTCCCCACCAATCAGCAACATCATCACTGAGGAGGATCGCCTGGAAATAAGAAGGAGTTACAACAAATTTGCAGGATAAAATGAAGGGATAAATCATACAGTAATATCACAAGCTTAGTGCTTAATCACAAGTAAAACATCTTTAAAAAATAGGAGAGTTACTTTATTCACTAGAACATGATCACATTTTGTTCACTTAAGTACCTACACCCCATGATGTCAAAGGCAGTATAACAACAATCTCCATTTGGAGCCAATATAATACTCAATGTGACCTTGCCAAACCATGCAGCTATTGTAACAGCTGGAATCAACCACACACTGAGAAGTGGCAATGCAATACTGGGATTTTCCTTTCTCCTGCTGGGTAATAAAACAGCATTTTTCATTTTATGAGTGATATATATAAATGACATTGTGACGGCCATTAATGTTTGTCTTGCTATGTTGGACCAGCTGCTTCAGTAGGCTTCAGTCATTAGAGCAAGTTACTGTTTTCCTTATTGCATGTCCCAAATGTCAACAGGCTGATAAATACTTTGGGTTGACATTATCACAGCAGGTTTTATCCCATAGAGTTCTCGTACCGCCAAGGGTAGAAATTCGTCTGGGCCCCGCTTTCAGGCCCAGAATCGGCTGGGAAGGGAAGCGTGCACCCAACCACATGGGAGCAATTACTATGAAATAAATCTAAGCCATTCATTATCATGAAATAGACGGGCTGTCAGAGCTAGTCACACTGTTGATAGGTAGCCCACCTAAAGAGAGAGGGACGGGGGCAGGAATATCGGGTGTCCCTGTCGCTATTTAAAGGCAGTCTGCTCCTCTTAAAGGGGAGGTGCACTTTGGCTGCAGGCAACTGTGACTTGAGTTTGCTCAGAATAGCAGAGCAAAGAGAGGCTGCAAGCGCCCCCACTCTGGGATTCTCAGACACTGCTTTAGAGTTATTAGTGGAGGAGGTCAGCAGCAGGAAGGATCCCAGCTTCCCACAAGGCGACAGGAAGATGTCCAGGCAATCTGGTTGGCAGCAGTGGTCAGAGGTGGCAGAGCAGGTCAGAAATTAATTCATTGATTGTGAAGTACTTTAGGAAGTCCTGAGGCCTTGATAAGACATAATAGAACATTAAGTTCCTTCTTGAAGTTCAAATAGCCAGTCTACTCTGTATGATTTACTGCCCTGGTGCTTTCTTTCGTGTTTTTCCAATACATTTACACAAACACTATACTCACTGCTGTAAAAGCCATTTTTATTCTTTTTTTCTTTAACTAAGCCATGAATATTTATAGGATAGAACAACAAGCATTGAAAGAGCCAATACAAATTGTAATTAGAACTGGTGATTGTTAGCTTTAACGATTCATTGTGATTCAACCAGCAACTTTAAAATTGACATGTCAATTACTGAACTTTGGAGATAGAACATTGCGTGTTCACTTGGCTTTCACTATGGGTGTTGATGTTCGACAGAAACCAAGATATTATATAATATATTCCCCCCTCCCCCCAGTGTATGTTTTATTACTGACGGTTATTTAATTTTCTGTTGAATATTTCTGAACATTAAGTTTTGGTTGTGACTATTGGGGTTTTGAACTATTTTTTGCTTTTGTGGCTCAGTGGAGCACACTCACCTATGAGTCAGAAGGTTGTGAGTTCAAGTACCACAAATCTAGGCTGACACTCAAGTGCAGTGCTGAGGGAGCGCTGCACTGTTGGAGGTGCCGTCTTTTAGATGAGACGTTCAGCTGAGGCCCCGTCTGCTCTCTCAGGTTGACATAAAAGATCCCATGACACTATTTCAAAGAAGAGCAGGGGAGTTATCCCCAATGTCCTGTCCAATATTTATCCCTCATTCAACATAACAAAAACAGTTTACTTGGTCATTATCACATTGCTGTTTGTGGGAGCTTGCTGTGCGCAAATTGGCTGCCGCGTTTCCTACATTACAACAATGACTACACTCCAACAAGTACTTCATTGGCTGTATTGCGCTTTGAGACATCAGGTGGTCGTGAAAGGAGCTACAAGCAAATTGTGAGGAGGACACAAAAAAATCTGCAGAGATATAGTGAGTGGGCAAAAATTTGGCAGATGTAGAAAAATGTGAGGTTATCCACTTTGGCAGAAAAAATAGAAAAATAAATTATAATTTAAATGGAGAAAAATTGCAAAGTGCTTCAGTACAGAGGGACCTGGGGGTCCTTGTGCATGAAACAAAAAAGTTAGTATGCAGGTACAGCAAGTAATCAGGAAGGCAAATGGAATGTTGGCCTTTATTGCAAGGGGGATAGAATATAAAAGCAGAGAAGTTCTGCAACAACTTACAGGGTATTGGTGAGGCCACACTTGGAGTACTGCGTGCAGTTTTGGCCTCCGTATTTAAGGAAGGATATACTTGCATTGGAGGCTGTTCAGAGAAGGTTCAATAGGTTGATTCTGGAGTTGAGAGGGTTGACTTATGAAGATAGGTTGAGTAGGTTGGGACTATACTCATTGGAGTTGAGAAGAATGAGAGGTGATCTTATCAAAACTTATAATGAGGGGGCTGGACAAGTTGGATGCAGAGAGGATATTTCCACTCATAGGGGAAACTAAAACTAGGGGGCGCAGTCTCAGAATAAGGGGCTGTCCATTTAAAACTGAGATGAGGAGGAATTTCTTCTCTAAGAGGGTTGTAAATCTGTGATATTATCTGCCTCAGAGAGCTGTGAAGGCTGGGTCATTGAATATATTTAAGATGGAGATAGACAGATTATTGAGCGATAAAGAAATAAAGGATTATGGGGAGCAGGCAGGGAAGTGGAACTGAATCCATGATCAGATCAGCCATGATCTTATTAAATGGCGGAGCAGGCTCAAGGGGTCAAATGGCCTACTGCTCCTATTTCTTATGCTCTTATGTTCTTGTATAAATCCAAGTCTTTCTTTCTTTCTTTCTTTCTTTTGATGTCAGCACAAAGGAACAGAAAAACTCGGTATCTTCATTTTATGCGTTTTTATTGAGTTTTTCTGGTTTTGAAATACGCATTCAAAATATTGACTGCAAAGCTTGTGCAGGCACTGTATTTGTGTTTATATTGGGCAATAATATAACTGGGACATCATATATACCCTAACCCTTGGGAATTGCAGACCAGCTAACCTAACCGTGGTAGTACTTGGAGACATTTTATCAGATGCTTTAAATCTAATGTGTGGAGGGGCCACAAGGAGCAAGCAGTATGGCTTTTGGAGCAATAAATATGCTGGAATTCTTTGAGGTTAGCGGAAAAATGCTATGGAGTTTATATCGTTTACTTGGAAATTCAGGTGGCAAATGACTTTGGAAAGCTTAATGGCCAATTAGTCAGCCAGGTTTACAATTCTCTGAGGTTACTTGTGGATCAGCCTACCATATACAAATACAAGTTGGGAGGTGTGACCCATTAATTAGACACAGCATTGTATTGTTACCCAGCAGGTTTCCCTCCTATCCGTCCATCTGTTCACCGAGTGTGCCTGGAGATAGGCTAATGGTAGCACAAACCCTGGAATCTGAAACCTTGGCTGCCACAGTTCCAGCAGCACCACCAGCAGAGAGGAAAATCATAATTTCCATCTATAATATGTCAAAAATATGGCACATCTGCGCACACAACCTGTCGACAAAATTATGCTTCCTGTTGCTATATTTTTGTCAACTTTTTATTCACATTATCAGTTCCTATGTCCAGTTTGAATGTGGCAGGAGGTGATCATGCAAATTTGTCACATTGTGGATTTACAAGGATGATATCAGAAATGCGAGGACACACCGATCATACCAAAAGGCTGAACTGACTGGGTCTCTTTTTTAAAAAGAATAGGCTGAAGGGTGACCAAATAGAGGTCTTTAAAATTATAGAAGGTTTTGACAGAGTAGATACAGAGACAATGTTTCTACTTGTGGAGAAGAGAAAAACTAGAGACCATCAATCTAAGATAGTCACCAAGAAATCCAATAGGGAATTCAGGAGGAACTTCTTTACCCAAAGAGTGATGAGAATGTGAAGCTCGCTACCACAGGGAGTGGTTGAAGCGAACAATATAGATGCATTTAAGGGGGAGGCTAGATAAGCATATGAGGGGGAAGGGAATAGAGGGTTATGCTGAAGTGTTAGATGAGGAAAGACAGGAGGAGACTTGAGCAGAGCCAGTATGGACTGGTTGGGCTGAATGGCCTGCTTCTGTGCTGTCTATCCTATGTAATCCTATGTAATCAAAATTTTTCATGAGTGGCGGTTCTGTAGCCCATCAGTTTTGCATCAGTCAGCTCCTCAGTTTGTACTATAGAGAAACTCACTATATGCAACACCACAGAAGAACAGCCAGTGATCACTATTTTTAGTCAAGTATTCTAAAAGGAAGCATTTGAGATATTCCTACAAATAGCAATCAGGGAATATGCCCCCTCCTCATTTTTAATCACAAAACGATGAGTCTAATCAAAGGCTTAAAGAGGCAATATTAAATTCTATAATATATTCATATCAAGGAAATCTTCTCTGTTGACTTTATCTAAAATCCAAGATGATAAGTTATATTTCCCGACTGCCAAAGGTATGCTTCGTGCTCATGAATCAAATATGCCAAAGGATAAACCAAATGAGCCAAAAAATCTGATCTAACCATGAGTAATATTTTAAGGATGAACAGCAAGGTAATTCATAAACCTGAATGATGAGCATCAGGTCAAGATTCAGGCATTTTGATAAATTGTAATTGGAGCTCAATTTTAACCATTTCATTTCAGAATTTTGCTTCTATAAAAACAATAAAAGCACAATTTAAGAGGGTACGGTGTAGCATAGTGGTTATGTTACTGGACTAATAATCCAGAAGCCTGGATTAATGATCCAGAGACATGAGTTCAAATCCCACCATGGCAGCTGGGGAATTTAAATTCAGTTAATTAAATAAATTTGGAATTAAAAAGTTAGTATCAGTAATAGTGCCCATGAAGCTACCAGATTGTCGGAAATCCCCAACTGGTTCACGAATGTCTTTTAGGGAATGAAATCTGCCGTCCTTACCCGGTCTGGACTATATGTGACACCAGACCCACGGCAATGTGATTGACTCTTAACTGTCCTCTGTGGTTCAAGAAGGCAACCCACCACCATCTTCTGAAATTCAGGATGGGCAATAAATGCTGGACAGTGATGCCCACATAATATGAGTGAATAATTAAAAAAAAATAATGGGCTGAAAATTGCGGCCTCACCGGGTGCCTCACAAAAGCCTGTTCTCGGAGCGCAATGCGCATGTGTCGAGAACGAGCTTTTACGGTCTGTTAAAATGTCTTAGAGAGATTCTACGTATCCCCAGGAGAAGGACATCCGTACGGCAAAGATTGCTCTATTTGCCCAACTCACGCCCAGCGAATGTCCTTCAAACTTTTACGCCTGGTAAAAGCAGGCACATAGCTTACTTTTACTAGAGTAACACTTTTAAAACATAGAAAAATTAAATTTAATCAGTCATTTTTATATTAAAAACCCAGACCATTAAGTTAAATTTTAACCCTATTAAAACACATTAAAAAAAATTCCCCAAAATATTTTTTGTTCTAAAACATTTAATTACATTTAATTTCAATTAATTTTAAATATGTGAGGTATTTTTTAAATTTATTATGTTGTGTTTCCTGTTTTAGGGGGTTATTCTCATTGATAGTAATGGGAGACCATACAAACAGAGCTGCCATTTTTATCAATGAGAATACTAGATAGTGATTGGTGATCCAGGTCCACGTGATTCCAGCAGATGCGTTCGTATGTGGAAGACATGTTACTGTGCGTTGCGCAGTGAATGAAGGCCTCAGTCCGGAATCCTATGTTGCTCCGGGACCAATAGGTAGTTGCGTAGATTTTATTCGGGTCAGAGGCGTCCGTACGAAGGAATCCTCCGACGGCAATTTTTGGCCCAATGTGTATGCACAAATTCGATTCCATACTAATAATATCACAGTGAAGATATGATTGAGTAATGCCATTTGATTCATCTTAGAATTTCTTCTGAATACAATCTAACTGTTGATTCCAGGGCTGTTGCTACCATCAGCCTATCTCCAGGCACATTCAGCGAACGGCACTAAGATGGGCAGATAGGAGTGAAATCTGCTGAGAACCTGGGTCTCACCTCCCAACTTGTATTTGCATACGGTTGTTCTGGGATGTGGCAGTTCCTGTGTGGGGGTGTGTAGGTAGGAAAGCTAATGTTGGGGTCGAAGGGTGGTGGTTGCCCTCACAGCTTTAATTTCCGACTATTTCTGCCACTATCGCCCTCCAATTCAGGCGAGATATCAAAGGAAAACAGCCCATGTTTCTATGTTTCATATGTCAGCCAATTTTTGTCCCTTATTGAGTACTTTTCATTTCTCTGTATTAAATTTTATCTGCCATTGTTCTATTCATTTGCATATTTTGTCTTACTCATTCTGGGCTGGCTTCGCAGATTATAACTGCCCTTCCTAGTTTGGTGTCATCTATTAATTTGACCCGTTTATATTGAACTTCTGAATTTCACACTGTTGTGTTTTGCATCTGTAGCTATGCTGCTTTCCAGATTCAATTTTTCCCATCTGACCAATCTTTTACCACAGAACCATAGGATATTCCCAGATTAGAAATTACTGGCTTGTTTCTGGCTTGGTCCAACATGAATCCCAATGTGTCCCCTCACCTTTCTTTCTGGATGGTCAGCATTATGCCTTAATTTTTTTTTACTCTTTCATGGGATGTGAACGTCGCTGACAAGGCCAGCATTTATTGCCCATCCCTAATTCTGGTGGCGGTGAGCCGCCTTCTTGAATACAATTCAGTGGCTTACTTGGCCATTTCAGAGGGCAGCTGGGTGTCAATCACAGACATTGCTGTGGGTCTGGAGTCACATATCGGCCAGACTAGATTAACCGATAAGGGAATATGGGGTTATGGGGAGCGGCCAGGGAAGTGTACCTGAGTCCATGATCGAATCAGCCATGATTGCATTAAATGGCAGAGCAGGCTCGAGGGACCGTATGGCTTACTCCTGCTCCTATTTAGAAACATAAAAACATAGAAAATAGGTGCAGGAGTAGGCCATTCGGCCCTTCTAGCCTGCACCGCCATTCAATGACTTCATGGCTGAACATGCAACTTCAGTACCCAATTCCTGCTTTCTCACCATACCCCTTGATCCCCCTAGTAGTAAGGACTTCATCTAACTCCTTTTTGAATATACTTAGTGAATTGACCTCAACAACTTTCTGTGGTAGAGAATTCCACAGGTTCACCACTCTGGGTGAAGAAATCCCTCCTCATCTCGGTCCTAAATGGCTTACCCCTTATCCTTAGACTGTGTCCCCTGGTTCTGGACTTCCCCAACATTGGGAACATTCTTCCTGCATCTAACCTGTCTAAACACTTCAGAATTTTAAACGTTTCTGTGAGGTCCCCGCTCATTCTTCTGAACTCCAGTGGATACAAGCCCAGTTGATCCAGTCTTTCTTGACAGGTCAGTACGCCATCCCTGGAATTAGTCTGGTGAACCTTCGCTGCACTCCCTCAATAGCAAGAATGTCCTTCCTCAGGTTAGGAGACCAAAATTGTACACAATACTCCAGGTGTGGCCTCACCAAGGCCCTGTACAACTGTAGCAACACCTCCCTGCCCCTGTACTCAAATCCCCTTGCTATGAAGGCCAACATGCCATTTGCTTTCTTAACCGCCTGCTGTACCTGCATGCCAACCTTCAATGACTGATGTACCATGACACCCAGGTTTCTTTGCACCTCCCCTTTTCCTAATCTGTCACCATTCAGATAATACTCTGTCTCTCTGTTTTTACCACCAAAGTGGATAACCTCACGTTTATCCACATTATACTTCATCTGCCATGCATTTACCCACTCACCTAACCTATCCAAGTCGCTCTGCAGCCTCATAGCATCCTCCTCGCAGCTCACACTGCCACCCAACTTAGTGTCATCCGCAAATTTGGAGATACTACATTTAATCCCCTCGTCTAAATCATTAATGTACAGTGTTAACAGCTGGGGCCCCAGCACAGAACCTTGCGGTACCCCACTAGTCACTGCCTGCCATTCTGAGAAGTCCCCATTTACTCCTACTCTTTGCTTCCTGTCTGACAACCAGTTCTCAATCCATGTCAGCACACTACCCCAATCCCATGTGCTTTAACTTTGCACATTAATCTCTTGTGTGGGACCTTGTCGAAAGCCTTCTGAAAGTCCAAATATACCACATCAACTGGTTCTCCCTTGTCCACTCTACTGGAAACATCCTCAAAAAATTCCAGAAGATTTGTCAAGCATGATTTCCCTATCATGTCACCTCTTTCCAAATGCAGTGCTATGACATCCTTAATAATTGATTCCATCATTTTACCCACTACCGATGTCAGGCTGACCGGTCCATAATTCCCTGTTATCTCTCTCCCTCCTTTTTTAAAAAGTGGGGTTACATTGGCTACCCTCCACTCCATAGGAACTGATCCAGAGTCAATGGAATGTTGGAAGATGTCAATGCATCCACTATTTCCAAGGCCACCTCCTTAAGTACTCTGGGATGCAGTCCGTCAGGCCCTGGGGATTTATCGGCCTTCAATCCCATCAATTTCCCCAACACAATTTCCCGACAAATAAAGATTTCCCTCAGTTCCTCCTCCTTACTAGATCCTCCGACCCCTTTTATATCCGGAAGGTTGTTTGTGTCCTCCTTAGTGAATACCGAACCAAAGTACTTGTTCAATTGGTCCGCCATTTCTTTGTTCCCCATTATGACTTCCCCTGATTCTGAACATTTCTTATGTTCTTCTGTAAGACGGCAGTTTTAATTCCCGACTGGACATTAGTGAACCGGATGGGTTATTACAACAATCCAGTAGTTTAATGGTCACTATAACTGGTACAGGTTGAACCTCCCTTATCCAGAGCTCCCTCCGGAACCAACCTCGTCCAGAACCATTCCCGGCTACCAGGTGGCGTATGCGCAAAACTCCGACATGAACAAATTGAACAAATTGAAGTCTTTCCTTGCTGCCGACTCCCGCAGCTGCTAGCCTGACCCCGCGATCCACCGCACCCCCCCCGCCCCATACCATGATCTATGTCTCGGCCGCAATTCCAGCCCCAAGCCAGCCAGCCCCGATATCCCTTTGCTCAGTACCTGTACCATAAGAACATAATTAGAACATAAGAATTAGGAACAGGAGTAGAACATCTAGCCCCTCGAGCCTGCTCCGCCATTCAACAAGATCATGGCTGATCTGGCCGTGGACTCAGCTCCACTTACCCGCCCGCTCCTCATAACCCTTAATTCCCTTATTGGTTAAAAATCTATCTATCTGTGATTTGAATACATTCAATGAGCTAGCCTCAACTGCTTCCTTGGGCAGAGAATTCCACAGATTCACAATCCTCTGGGAGAAGAAATTCCTTCTCAACTCGGTTTTAAATTGGATCCCCCGTATTTTGAGGCTGTACCCCCTCGTTCTAGTCTCCCCGACCAGTGGAAACAACCTCTCTGCCTCGATCTTGTCTATCCCTTTCATGATTTTAAATGTTTCTATAAGATCATCCCTCATCCTTCTGAACTCCGAGTAAAGACCCAATCTACTCAATCTATCATCATAAGGTAACCCCCTCTCTCCGGAATCAGCCTAGTGAATCGTCTCTGTACCCACTCCAAAGCTAGTATATCCTTCCTTAAGAAAGGTGACCAAAACTGCACGCAGTCCTCCAGGTGCGGTCTCACCAATAACCTATACAGTTGCAGCAGGACCTCCCTGCTTTTATACTCCATCCCTCTCGCAATGAAGGCCAACATTCCATTTGCCTTCCTGATTACCTGCTGCACCTGCAAACTAACTTTTTGGGATTCATGCACAAGGACCAATCGTGGAGCTGTGGAGGCGTGTCCTGCACAGTAGGAGCTGTGAGCAGTGCTGAGAGCAGCTAGCAACTTGTGCTCCAGCCTGGAGAGCCCTGAGACCAGCCCAGGAATAGAAGGAAGGAAGGGGTTTCACACCAACTTTATCCAGAGGGAGAGGAGGAGAAAGCAGAAAACATTTCAACAACTTTTCACCATTCTGCAAGGAGTTGGAGAGAGGGGGAACAACCACAACAACCATCCAGTGTGGAAGGAGGGAGACTCAACATTCTACAGGTGGGTGTGGGTGCATTTCCCCAAAAAGACTTTGTTGTTTCGGTGGGGGGAGGAAAGAAGACCACTGAGGGCCGGAACATCGCGGGGGGTGTGTGTGTGTGTGTGTGGTAGTGTGCGTGGGGGCCGTGCTTACAACTGGGCCCCCCCCACAATTGGAACCCCCCCCACCCCCCCACATTTGCCTAGCCTGGGATAGCTGGAGCTACCAGGCTGAAGATTGTCATCAATCACCCAATTAAAGATCGTTAGGAGTGCCTGGTGGCTCCAGCTACCCCAGGTGAAGACATCTTCTCCCCCCACCTGAAGACCACCCCAGAGACTTTTGTGTTTTGCCATCTGGGGAGTGCACCCACCCACAGCTGCGAGGGGAGACCTGCCCTCGCAGTCCCCCCCCCCTTCCCACCCCCCTCTCTCTTTCTCTGCTACTCTGTTTCTCCCCTCTCTCTCTGAGGCCTCTTCCTTCCAAATTTACAAAAAAAAAAACAAAAAAACAAAACCAATTAAGACAACTGAGCAGAGGGAGCAAGGCCTCTCCCCAATTGTCAACGAGGGGAGAGGTACCTCGTTAAGAGCTCCTCTGCTTCAGTCTTTTAGATAAGAGGCCTAATTAAGACCATTAAGGCCTGTGACTTTGGGGTGGGTGTAGCCCTTAAAGGGACCCCGTGATGGCGACCCCATCCACGCCGGTGGCAGGGCCAGCAAGGACGTATGCGCAGGCGGTGTCCACATCCACGGCACCTCCTGCGCCACCCGCTGCCCTGCCACCATTCAGACTTATAACCAGGAAACACGGGGTCAAGAGCTACACTCACCCCACAATGAGCATTGAGGAGTGCGTGCGGGCGATGGCTGGGGTAGTCGGCCCCTCGGCCATTGTCGCAGCCTCCAAGATGTCTGGGAAGGCCGTGTTCTTCCTGGGGTCGGAGCGGGCGGTGTCCCTGGCCCTTGAAAAGGGGCTCACGGTGGGCGGGACGTTCCTGCCGGTGGACCCTCTCGAGGCCACCGCGCAGAGGGTCATCGTTTCAAACGTCCCGCCCTTTGTTTCCGCTGAGCTCCTCCTCCCTCACCTACAACAACTGGGGGAGGTAAGGTCAGGGATCAACCCCATACCGCTCGGCCTCAGGGAGAACAGCCTGCGCCACGTGTTCTCCTTCCGCCGCCAGCTCTTTGTCCGGCTGGCGCGGGAGGAGACGACGGAAGGTCATTTTAATGTGGTGCACGAGGGGACTGCCTACCGCGTCTTCTGGACGTCGGACGGCGTGCGGTGCCATGCCTGCAGGGAGGTGGGGCACGTTCGCAAAAACTGCCCCGCCTCCAAGGCCGCCAAACCACCGAAGGCGGCCAAGGCTGGCGCCGCCGCCACCCCTCCCCCTAGTTGCGTCCGCGTGCCGGGAGCCATGGGTGCGCGGGCATCGTCGGAGGCCTTTGTTTTCAGGGCCTCCGGCGGGGGGGAGGGAGAGCGTCCGAGCGGAAAGAAGGCGCGGAAGAAGGAGAAACATCTAGAGGCGGGTCCCCTCGGTGCGCCGGAAAGTTTGACCACCGCGCTCAGCCCAACCCAGTCACCGGCGAGCGCGGGGTGCCCCGAGCCCGTGCCCGGGCCCTTGAATAATACCACAGAGGGGCCCAGGCGCGGGCAAGAAAAGGAAAAGGGGGGGGCGGAGCGGGAGGCCTCGGCAGACATGGAGGTCTCCCTGACTCCGCGCGCCCCCAGGAACAAAAAGAGGCACCGCCCCAATGAGGCGGAGGGGGAACAACATCCCTCCGCGGAGGAGGCGGTGCCCGCCGCGTGTCCCGCGTCCCCCACCAGCGCCCCCAAATTGCGCTGCAGGCGCGAGGAGTCTTTCCCCGGGGAGGGTGAGGCAGTCGAGGCTGCCCAGCCTCTGCCTCCCGGGGATGGAGTGGAAGATCTGCCTGTCGTGGGGGGCGTGGGGCCAGTGGAAGAATGCGTAGCCGCCGGGTCGAGCGTCCCGGGGACTGAGGCGGGCGAGGCCGAAAAGGCCGAACCTGAGCCCGCCCAGCTATTACCCAACTTCCCCCGGGAGTTGCTCGACCCGGCAGAAAAACAATTAAATAATTATGACACTGTAGATGCTGGGCCGGGGGGTGGCAGCGGGGAGGGGGAGGAACACCCACCCTCGCCCCTTACTTTGGAGCTGGAGCACTTGGAGGGCCTGGGGATTTCCTATGGCCGGGTCTCTCCTTGTTCTCCGGTTCCTGGGGCGGAGGGGGAACCCCTTCCGCTGTCATTTCCCGACCCAGCACCATTTTTAAAAGAGCCCAGTGGGGACTCCTCTGCCGACGATCCTGGGGGTGGGATCGGGGCAGTGCCAGGGCCGGTTGGAGCGGCCGGTTCATTTGCCGTACCTTGTGCGGTCGATGGGCCGGCTGCTGGCGGCCACCTCCCGGAGGAGGACGGGGACTCGGTGGGGGACGCGGGTGAAGACCTAGAGACCACCGCCAGGGAGGCGGTGGATCTGCTCGCGGCCGCCGCTGAGGCCCTCCTCGTTCCTGCAAAGGAACTCCGGGACTTTTTGGCCCAGAGCCGGGGTCGCCGCGACCAAGCCCGACTGGCCCTGGAAAAATGGTCCGAGCCGGAGCTGATCAAGGGGTCCGTCCGCGCCGCCGTTAAAACCTTGGCCGCGGGCGGGCCCTTGACAAAGGAGCAGCACCTTGAGCTGCGCGAGCTCGAGGGACTCCTCGCTGGGCTGCGGAGGGAGCGGAGTTCAACAAAAGACTCCGCTCCCTCCCCCACAATAGGTTAAGGTAGAGGTTGCACTATGCTTTTGCCATGAAGATAACCATAGCCAGCCTCAACATCAACGGCGGCAGAGGGGCACGCCGTAGATTTGACAATTTTTCGCTCCTGCGGGAGGGGAAATATGCGGTGTGCTTCCTGCAAGAAACCCACACCGTTCCGGGAGACGAAGCCACGTGGCTCCTGGAATGGCAAGGAGAGGTCCGCATGAGCCACCTCACCGCCATTTCTAGTGGGGTGGCCATCTTGCTGGGCCCGCATTTTCAGCCGGAGATCTTGGGGGTCGAGGAGCCCGTGCCAGGCCGCTTGCTGCACGTAACGGTTCGCCTGGGGGACGTGCCGCTCCATCTCGTGAACGTGTACGCCCCTCATCCCGGCCCGCAGCAAACGCGCTTCTTTGAAGAGGTGTCCGCTCTTCTTGGCTCCGTCGACGTCGGCGACTGCATTGTCCTCGGGGGGGATTTTAACTGCACCCTCGAGGCGAGGGACCGCTCCGGTGCCCCGCAGTGCATGACGGCGATGGAGAAGTTGAGGGACCTGGTCGGGTCCTTCGACTTGGTGGACGTCTGGCGAAATCTCCACCCCGACTCCAGCGCCTTTACTTGGGTGAGGCCTGGAGTTGGATGGTCTAGAGTCGACCGCCTTTACGTGTCTCGGGCGTACGTTTCCTGCGTCCCGGCGGCCTCCATGCGGCCGGTGCCGTGTTCGGACCACCACCTGGTGTGGGCGGAGCTCGCTTCGCTCCGCGCGAGGACGGGGTCCGCGTACTGGCACTTTAACAACCGGCTGCTGGAGGACGTGCGGTTCCAGGACTCGTTCCGTCGATTCTGGTCCGACTGGAGAAGGAAGCAGGGGGGCTTCCCCTCCTTGAGGCTATGGTGGGACGTGGGCAAGGCTCACGTCCGCGTCTTCTGTCAAGAGTACGCGAGGGGGTCGACCAAGAGGCGGGCGGCCAGAGTCGGGCGCCTAGAAAAAGAGGTGCTCGACCTGGAAGCCCGTCTCGGTCAAGTCGTCCAGGACCCGGCCCTGCGGACGGTGTACGAAGCGAAGAAGGCCGCGCTGAAGGACCTGCAGCTCGTCGGGTCCCGAGGCGCGTTCGTGAGGTCGCGGATCCGGTTCCTGCGGGATCTGGACCGCGGCTCCCCCTTCTTCTACTCGCTGGAAAAAAGGCAGAGTGTCCGTAAGCAGCTCTTGACGCTGCTGGCCGACGACGGCTCTCTCGTCTCGGATCCGGAGGGCGTCAACAACAGGGTCCGTGAATATTACGGGGCTCTGTTCTCTCCGGATCCGTCCAGCGAGGAAGCGCGTAGAGTTTTGTGGGAGGACCTGCCGAAGGTCGGCCCGGAGGGCGCCGAAAATCTGGAAGCTCCGCTAAGCCTGGCGGAGCTGACCGGTGCCCTCGCCCGGCTCTCGAGGGGAAAATCCCCGGGGCTGGACGGGCTGACCGTGGAGTTCCACAGGGCGTTCTGGGACGTCCTGGGGAGCGACTACGCGCGGGTCCTGGGGGAAAGTCTGGCGACCGGGGAGATGCCCCTCTCTTGGCGCAGGGCAGTCATCGTCCTGCTGCCTAAGAAGGGCGATCTCCGCCTCCTTAAGAACTGGCGCCCGGTCTCCCTCCTCAGCACGGACTACAAAATCTTCGCCAGGGCGATGTCTGCTCGCCTTGGTGCCGTGCTGGACCACATGATCCACCCCGACCAGTCATACACGGTCCCGGGCCGGACAATCCACGACAACATCCATCTGATCCGGGACCTCATCCATTGTTCCCAGGAGGCTGGTCTGTCGGTCGCCTTCCTATCCCTCGACCAAGAGAAGGCGTTCGACAGGGTGGATCACGACTATCTGCTCGGAACTCTGCGCGCTTTCGGGTTCGGGACGCATTTCGTCGCCCGGATCCGACTTTTGTACGCCGCCGCGGAGTGTCTGATTAAGGTTAACGGGTCCTTGACGGCGCCCCTTCGCTTTAGGAGAGGGGTGCGCCAGGGATGCCCCATGTCCGGCCAGTTATACGCCGTTTGCGTGGAGCCTTTCCTGCGCCTCTTGCGGACGAGGTTGACGGGACTGGCTCTGCAAGGGCCGGGCGTGGAGGTCGTCCTCTCGGCTTACGCCGATGACGTGCTCCTCGCGGTAGAGGATCCCGCTGACCTGCGGAGGATGCGTGAGTGCCAGGAGATTTACTCGGCCGCGTCCTCCGCCAGGATCAACTGGGAGAAATGTTCCGGACTCCTGGTGGGTCAGTGGCGGGTGGACTCCCTGCCGGAGGAGCTCAGGCCTTTTGCCTGGAGCACGACCCATCTCCTCTATCTGGGAGTCTACCTTAGCCCCGACGAGGAAGCCTGGCCGGCGAACTGGCAGGAGCTGGAGGCCAAGGTCGCCGCTCGCCTAGGGCGCTGGACAGGACTGCTCCGAGTGCTGTCCTACAGGGGTCGAGCGCTAGTCATAAACCAGCTGGTGGCCGCAATGCTGTGGTACCGGCTGGTCACTTTGACCCCTCCCCCTGCGTTTGTCGCCAAGATACAGAAGAAGCTGGTGGACTTCTTCTGGAACAACAGGAAGCACTGGGTCTCTGTCGCGGTCTTGAGTCTCCCGCTTGAGGAGGGCGGTCAGTCGTTGGTGTGCGTCAGCGCCCAGCTCGCGACTTTCCGTCTTCAGACCCTGCAGAGATACCTTTACGTCGAGCCCCCTCCTAGGTGGTGTGCTCTGGCGAGGTATTTCTTCCGCCAGCAGCTCGACCTCAATTATGACACGCAGCTCCTGTTTGTGAACTTGGGGGGTGCCAGGACCGCCCTCCGGGAGCTGCCTGTCTTTTACAGGGAACTCATCAGGGTCTGGAACAAAGTCTCCACCAAGCGCAGCTCTCCGCCGGCTGGAGTGGCGGCCGTCCTGCAGGAGCCGCTGCTCGGGAATCCGTACCTCCACGGCCGAGGCTTCATGTGGCGGTCGGAAGAGAGGGCTGTGGCTGGTGAGGTGACCAGGGTCAGGGACCTGCTCGATGGCGGAGGAGCGGGCTGGATGGCGCCAGTCACGCTGGCGCGGCGCCTAAATTCTGCCAACGTCCGCCGCGCGGCCGATGCCATCGAGTCGCTAAAAACAGCTCTGGGCCCTGACTCCGTTAGGTGCATCGAGGAGGCTCAAGCACGTGGGGAGATCCCGTCCGAACTGACCCCCGTCCGGACGGAATTCCTCATCGGCGCCAAACCCCGGAACCTCCCTCGGGGGCCGGCGCCTCACAACTTGAGCCGCCTCGGGGAAATCCCCTCCGTGCCTTTCAGTTCCGCGCGGAGGGGTTTCCTGTACGGGCTGCTCCTGCACACCCTCAACTTTGCCATCCTCGCCGGCCGTCCGGACACGCCATGGCGTACCATCTTGCCGTCCGGAGGAGGCGGGGGTCCCCGATGGAGGGCACTCTACGCAGGGGTCCTCCCACTATTCATCGGGGACTTGGCCTGGAGGGTGGTGCACGGAGCAGTACCGTGCAACAAATTTTTAAGCCGGTTCACGGACTCCCAGGCCGCCTGCAATTTCTGCGGTCTGGAGGAGTCCGTGTTCCATGTTTTTATGGAATGCACAAGGTTGCAGCCCCTGTTCCATTATTTGAAGGGGCTGCTCCTGAAATTCTGGCTGCACTTCAGTCCCACTCTCCTGATCTTTGGGCACCCTGTGCGGAGGGGAGCGGGTAGGTCCGAAGGCCTCCTCGTAGGACTGCTCCTGGGCACGGCCAAGGGTGCCATCAGCCGGTCCAGGCAGCGGGCGGTCGAGGGGGTCGTTCAACCTGACTGCCTGCCTCTCTTCCGCTCTTACATCCGGTCCAGGGTGTCCTTGGAGATGGAGCACGCGGTGTCCACCGGTACGCTCGCGGCCTTCCGCGAGAGGTGGGCACCGGAGGGACTGGAGTGCATCATCACGCCCGGCAACCAAATTTTAATTTGATTTTACGTTTTAAAGTTAAATTGTTTTAATTGCCGGTGCTTTTAGTGTCCCCTTCCCTTTTATAGGGGGCACTGGGGAAAATTGTGATTTTAGTGCCCAAAAAAAAACCAAAAAAAGAAAAACACAAAAAAAAAACAAAAAAAAGGGGAAAAAAAAGGGCCTTGTAAATGTCTGGAGTGTCACCCAGGTCGGGTGGCACTCTTTAATGTTTATGTTTTCGCAGGTAAACTCAAAAGAGTTTCATGCACAAGGACCAATCGTGGAGCTGTGGAGGCGTGTCCTGCACAGTAGGAGCTGTGAGCAGTGCTGAGAGCAGCTAGCAACTTGTGCTCCAGCCTGGAGAGCCCTGAGACCAGCCCAGGAATAGAAGGAAGGAAGGGGTTTCACACCAACTTTATCCAGAGGGAGAGGAGGAGAAAGCAGAAAACATTTCAACAACTTTTCACCATTCTGCAAGGAGTTGGAGAGAGGGGGAACAACCACAACAACCATCCAGTGTGGAAGGAGGGAGACTCAACATTCTACAGGTGGGTGTGGGTGCATTTCCCCAAAAAGACTTTGTTGTTTCGGTGGGGGGAGGAAAGAAGACCACTGAGGGCCGGAACATCGCGGGGGGTGTGTGTGTGTGTGTGTGGTAGTGTGCGTGGGGGCCGTGCTTACAACTGGGCCCCCCCCACAATTGGAACCCCCCCCACCCCCCCACATTTGCCTAGCCTGGGATAGCTGGAGCTACCAGGCTGAAGATTGTCATCAATCACCCAATTAAAGATCGTTGGGAGTGCCTGGTGGCTCCAGCTACCCCAGGTGAAGACATCTTCTCCCCCCACCTGAAGACCACCTCAAAGACTTTTGTGTTTTGCCATCTGGGGAGTGCACCCACCCACAGCTGCGAGGAGAGACCTGCCCTCGCAGCCCCCCCCCCTTCCCACCCCCCTCTCTCTTTTCTCTGCTACTCTGTTTCTCCCCTCTCTCTCTGAGAACCCTTTCCTTCCAAATTTTAAAAAAAAAAACCAATTAAGACAACTGAGCAGAGGGAGCAAGGCCTCTCCCCAATTGTCAACGAGGGGAGAGGTGCCTCGTTAAGGGCTCCTCTGCTCAGTGAACATAAGAGGCCATTAAAGACCATTAAGGCCTGTGACTTTGGGGTGGGTGTAGCCCTTAAAGGGACCCCGTGATGGCGACCCCATCCACGCCGGTGGCAGGGCCAGCAAGGACGTATGCGCAGGTGGCAACCGCTTCCACAGCACCTCCTGCGCCACCCGCTGCCCTGCCACCATTTAGATTAATTACTAGAAAACACGGGGTCAAGAGCTACACTCACCCCACAATGAGCATTGAGGAGTGCGTGCGGGCGATGGCTGGGGTAGTCGGCCCCTCGGCCATTGTCGCAGCCTCCAAGATGTCTGGGAAGGCTGTTTTCTTCCTGGGGTCGGAGCGGGCGGTGTCCCTGGCCCTCGAAAAGGGGCTCACGGTGGGCGGGACGTTCCTGCCGGTGGATCCTCTCGAGGCCACCGCGCAGAGGGTCATCGTGTCGAACGTCCCGCCCTTTGTTCCCGCTGAGCTCCTCCTCCCTCACCTACAACAACTGGGGGAGGTAAGGTCAGGGATCAACCCCATACCGCTCGGCCTCAGGGAGAACAGCCTGCGCCACGTGTTCTCCTTCCGCCGCCAGCTCTTTGTCCGGCTGGCGCGGGAGGACGTGACAGAAGGGCACTTTAATGTGGTGCACGAGGGGACTGCCTACCGCGTCTTCTGGACGTCGGACGGCGTGCGGTGCCATGCCTGCAGGGAGGTGGGGCATGTTCGTAAGAACTGCCCCGCCTCCAAGGCCGCCAAACCACCGAAGGCGGCCAAGGCTGGCGCTGCCGCCACCCCTCCCCCTAGTTGCGTCCGCGTGCCGGGAGCCATGGGTGCGCGGGCATCGTCGGAGGCCTTTGTTTTCAGGGCCTCCGGCGGGGGGGAGGGAGAGCGTCCGAGCGGAAAGAAGGCGCGGAAGAAGGAGAAACATCTAGAGGCGGGTCCCCTCGGTGCGCCGGAAAGTCTGACCACCGCGCTCAGCCCAACCCAGTCACCGGCGAGCGCGGGGTGCCCCGAGCCCGTGCCCGGGCCCTTGAATACCACCACAGAGGGGCCCAGGCGCGGGCAAGAAAAGGAAAAGGGGGGGGCGGAGCGGGAGGCCTCGGCAGACATGGAGGTCTCCCTGACTCCGCGCGCCCCCAGGAACAAAAAGAGGCACCGCCCCAATGAGGCGGAGGGGGAACAACATCCCTCCGCGGAGGAGTCGGTGCCCGCCGCGTGTCCCGCGTCCCCCACCAGCGCCCCCAAATTGCGCTGCAGGCGCGAGGAGTCTTTCCCCGGGGAGGGTGAGACAGTTGAGGCTGCCCAGCCTCTGCCTCCCGGGGATGGAGTGGAAGATCTGCCTGTCGTGGGGGGCGTGGGGACCGCGGAGGAATGCGTAGCCGCCGGGCCGGGCGTCCCGGGGACTGAGGCGGGCGAGGCCGAAAAGGCCGAACCTGAGCCCGCCCAGCTATTACCCAACTTCCCCCGGGATTTGCTCGACCCGGCAGAGAATGAAACAATTGATTTTAATGATACTGTAGATGCTGGGCCGGGGGGTGGCAGCGGGGAGGGGGAGGAACACCCACCCTCGCCCCTTACTTTGGAGCTGGAGCACTTGGAGGGCCTGGGGATTTCCTATGGCCGGGTCTCTCCTTGTTCTCCGGTTCCTGGGGCGGAGGGGGAACCCCTTCCGCTGTCATTTCCCGACCCAGCACCATTTTTAAAAGAGCCCAGTGGGGACTCCTCTGCCGACGATCCTGGGGGTGGGATCGGGGCAGTGCCAGGGCCGGTTGGAGCGGCCGGTTCATTTGCCGTACCTTGTGCGGTCGATGGGCCGGCTGCTGGCGGCCACCTCCCGGAGGAGGACGGGGACTCGGTGGGGGACGCGGGTGAAGACCTAGAGACCACCGCCAGGGAGGCGGTGGATCTGCTCGCGGCCGCCGCTGAGGCCCTCCTCGTTCCTGCAAAGGAACTCCGGGACTTTTTGGCCCAGAGCCGGGGTCGCCGCGACCAAGCCCGACTGGCCCTGGAAAAATGGTCCGAGCCGGAGCTGATCAAGGGGTCCGTCCGCGCCGCCGTTAAAACCTTGGCCGCGGGCGGGCCCTTGACAAAGGAGCAGCACCTTGAGCTGCGCGAGCTCGAGGGACTCCTCGCTGGGCTGCGGAGGGAGCGGAGTTCAACAAAAGACTCCGCTCCCTCCCCCACAATAGGTTAAGGTAGAGGTTGCACTATGCTTTTGTCATGAAGATAACCATAGCCAGCCTCAACATCAACGGCGGCAGAGGGGCACGCCGTAGATTTGACAATTTTTCGCTCCTGCGGGAGGGGAAATATGCGGTGTGCTTCCTGCAAGAAACCCACACCGTTCCGGGAGACGAAGCCACGTGGCTCCTGGAATGGCAAGGAGAGGTCCGCATGAGCCACCTCACCGCCATTTCTAGTGGGGTGGCCATCTTGCTGGGCCCGCATTTTCAGCCGGAGATCTTGGGGGTCGAGGAGCCCGTGCCAGGCCGCTTGCTGCACGTAACGGTTCGCCTGGGGGACGTGCCGCTCCATCTCGTGAACGTGTACGCCCCTCATCCCGGCCCGCAGCAAACGCGCTTCTTTGAAGAGGTGTCCGCTCTTCTTGGCTCCGTCGACGTCGGCGACTGCATTGTCCTCGGGGGGGATTTTAACTGCACCCTCGAGGCGAGGGACCGCTCCGGTGCCCCGCAGTGCATGACGGCGATGGAGAAGTTGAGGGACCTGGTCGGGTCCTTCGACTTGGTGGACGTCTGGCGAAATCTCCACCCCGACTCCAGCGCCTTTACTTGGGTGAGGCCTGGAGTTGGATGGTCTAGAGTCGACCGCCTTTACGTGTCTCGGGCGTACGTTTCCTGCGTCCCGGCGGCCTCCATGCGGCCGGTGCCGTGTTCGGACCACCACCTGGTGTGGGCGGAGCTCGCTTCGCTCCACGCGAGGACGGGGTCCGCGTACTGGCACTTTAACAACCGGCTGCTGGAGGACGTGCGGTTCCAGGACTCGTTCCGTCGATTCTGGTCCGACTGGAGAAGGAAGCAGGGGGGCTTCCCCTCCTTGAGGCTATGGTGGGACGTGGGCAAGGCTCACGTCCGCGTCTTCTGTCAAGAGTACGCGAGGGGGTCGACCAAGAGGCGGGCGGCCAGAGTCGGGCGCCTAGAAAAAGAGGTGCTCGACCTGGAAGCCCGTCTCGGTCAAGTCGTCCAGGACCCGGCCCTGCGGACGGTGTACGAAGCGAAGAAGGCCGCGCTGAAGGACCTGCAGCTCGTCGGGTCCCGAGGCGCGTTCGTGAGGTCGCGGATCCGGTTCCTGCGGGATCTGGACCGCGGCTCCCCCTTCTTCTACTCGCTGGAAAAAAGGCAGAGTGTCCGTAAGCAGCTCTTGACGCTGCTGGCCGACGACGGCTCTCTCGTCTCGGATCCGGAGGGCGTCAACAACAGGGTCCGTGAATATTACGGGGCTCTGTTCTCTCCGGATCCGTCCAGCGAGGAAGCGCGTAGAGTTTTGTGGGAGGACTTGCCGAAGGTCGGCCCGGAGGGCGCCGAAAATCTGGAAGCTCCGCTAAGCCTGGCGGAGCTGACCGGTGCCCTCGCCCGGCTCTCGAGGGGAAAATCCCCGGGGCTGGACGGGCTGACCGTGGAGTTCCACAGGGCGTTCTGGGACGTCCTGGGGAGCGACTACGCGCGGGTCCTGGGGGAAAGTCTGGCGACCGGGGAGATGCCCCTCTCTTGGCGCAGGGCAGTCATCGTCCTGCTGCCTAAGAAGGGCGATCTCCGCCTCCTTAAGAACTGGCGCCCGGTCTCCCTCCTCAGCACGGACTACAAAATCTTCGCCAGGGCGATGTCTGCTCGCCTTGGTGCCGTGCTGGACCACATGATCCACCCCGACCAGTCATACACGGTCCCGGGCCGGACGATCCACGACAACATCCATCTGGTCCGGGACCTCATCCATTGTTCCCAGGAGGCTGGTCTGTCGGTCGCCTTCCTATCCCTCGACCAAGAGAAGGCGTTCGACAGGGTGGATCACGACTATCTGCTCGGAACTCTGCGCGCTTTCGGGTTCGGGACGCATTTCGTCGCCCGGATCCGACTTTTGTACGCCGCCGCGGAGTGTCTGATTAAGGTTAACGGGTCCTTGACGGCGCCCCTTCGCTTTAGGAGAGGGGTGCGCCAGGGATGCCCCATGTCCGGCCAGTTATACGCCGTTTGCGTGGAGCCTTTCCTGCGCCTCTTGCGGACGAGGTTGACGGGACTGGCTCTGCAAGGGCCGGGCGTGGAGGTCGTCCTCTCGGCTTACGCCGATGACGTGCTCCTCGCGGTAGAGGATCCCGCTGACCTGCGGAGGATGCGTGAGTGCCAGGAGATTTACTCGGCCGCGTCCTCCGCCAGGATCAACTGGGAGAAATGTTCCGGACTCCTGGTGGGTCAGTGGCGGGTGGACTCCCTGCCGGAGGAGCTCAGGCCTTTTGCCTGGAGCACGACCCATCTCCTCTATCTGGGAGTCTACCTTAGCCCCGACGAGGAAGCCTGGCCGGCGAACTGGCAGGAGCTGGAGGCCAAGGTCGCCGCTCGCCTAGGGCGCTGGACAGGACTGCTCCGAGTGCTGTCCTACAGGGGTCGAGCGCTAGTCATAAACCAGCTGGTGGCCGCAATGCTGTGGTACCGGCTGGTCACTTTGACCCCTCCCCCTGCGTTTGTCGCCAAGATACAGAAGAAGCTGGTGGACTTCTTCTGGAACAACAGGAAGCACTGGGTCTCTGTCGCGGTCTTGAGTCTCCCGCTTGAGGAGGGCGGTCAGTCGTTGGTGTGCGTCAGCGCCCAGCTCGCGACTTTCCGTCTTCAGACCCTGCAGAGATACCTTTACGTCGAGCCCCCTCCTAGGTGGTGTGCTCTGGCGAGGTATTTCTTCCGCCAGCAGCTCGACCTCAATTATGACACGCAGCTCCTGTTTGTGAACTTGGGGGGTGCCAGGACCGCCCTCCGGGAGCTGCCTGTCTTTTACAGGGAACTCATCAGGGTCTGGAACAAAGTCTCCACCAAGCGCAGCTCTCCGCCGGCTGGAGTGGCGGCCGTCCTGCAGGAACCGCTGCTCGGGAATCCGTACCTCCACGGCCGAGGCTTCATGTGGCGGTCGGAAGAGAGGGCTGTGGCTGGTGAGGTGACCAGGGTCAGGGACCTGCTCGATGGCGGAGGAGCGGGCTGGATGGCGCCAGTCACGCTGGCGCGGCGCCTAAATTCTGCCAACGTCCGCCGCGCGGCCGATGCCATCGAGTCGCTAAAAACAGCTCTGGGCCCTGACTCCGTTAGGTGTATCGAGGAGGCTCAAGCACGTGGGGAGATCCCGTCCGAACTGACCCCCGTCCGGACGGAATTCCTCATCGGCGCCAAACCCCGGAACCTCCCTCGGGGGCCGGCGCCTCACAACTTGAGCCGCCTCGGGGAAATCCCCTCCGTGCCTTTCAGTTCCGCGCGGAGGGGTTTCCTGTACGGGCTGCTCCTGCACACCCTCAACTTTGCCATCCTCGCCGGCCGTCCGGACACGCCATGGCGCACCATCTTGCCGTCCGGAGGAGGCGGGGGTCCCCGATGGAGGGCACTCTACGCAGGGGTCCTCCCACTATTCATCGGGGACTTGGCCTGGAGGGTGGTGCACGGAGCAGTGCCGTGCAACAAATTTTTAAGCCGGTTCACGGACTCCCAGGCCGCCTGCAATTTCTGCGGTCTGGAGGAGTCCGTGTTCCATGTTTTTATTGAGTGCACAAGGTTGCAGCCCCTGTTCCATTATTTGAAGGGGCTGCTCCTGAAATTCTGGCTGCACTTCAGTCCCACTCTCCTGATCTTTGGGCACCCTGTGCGGAGGGGAGCGGGTAGGTCCGAAGGCCTCCTCGTAGGACTGCTCCTGGGCACGGCCAAGGGTGCCATCAGCCGGTCCAGGCAGCGGGCGGTCGAGGGGGTCGTTCAACCTGACTGCCTGCCTCTCTTCCGCTCTTACATCCGGTCCAGGGTGTCCTTGGAGATGGAGCACGCGGTGTCCACCGGTACGCTCGCGGCCTTCCGCGAGAGGTGGGCACCGGAGGGACTGGAGTGCATCATCACGCCCGGCAACCAAATTTTAATTTGATTTTACGTTTTAAAGTTAATTTGTTTTAATTGCCGGTGCTTTTAGTGTCCCCTTCCCTTTTATAGGGGGCACTGGGGAAAAATTGTGATTTTAGTGCCCAAAAAAAAAAACCAAAAAAAAGAAAAACACAAAAAAAAAAAAAAAGGGGGGGAAAAAAAGGGCCTTGTAAATGTCTGGAGTGTCACCCAGGTCGGGTGGCACTCTTTAATGTTTATGTTTTCGCAGGTAAACTCAAAAGAGTTTCATGCACAAGGACCAATCGTGGAGCTGTGGAGGCGTGTCCTGCACAGTAGGAGCTGTGAGCAGTGCTGAGAGCAGCTAGCAACTTGTGCTCCAGCCTGGAGAGCCCTGAGACCAGCCCAGGAATAGAAGGAAGGAAGGGGTTTCACACCAACTTTATCCAGAGGGAGAGGAGGAGAAAGCAGAAAACATTTCAACAACTTTTCACCATTCTGCAAGGAGTTGGAGAGAGGGGGAACAACCACAACAACCATCCAGTGTGGAAGGAGGGAGACTCAACATTCTACAGGTGGGTGTGGGTGCATTTCCCCAAAAAGACTTTGTTGTTTCGGTGGGGGGAGGAAAGAAGACCACTGAGGGCCGGAACATCGCGGGGGGTGTGTGTGTGTGTGTGTGGTAGTGTGCGTGGGGGCCGTGCTTACAACTGGGCCCCCCCCACAATTGGAACCCCCCCCACCCCCCCACATTTGCCTAGCCTGGGATAGCTGGAGCTACCAGGCTGAAGATTGTCATCAATCACCCAATTAAAGATCGTTAGGAGTGCCTGGTGGCTCCAGCTACCCCAGGTGAAGACATCTTCTCCCCCCACCTGAAGACCACCCCAGAGACTTTTGTGTTTTGCCATCTGGGGAGTGCACCCACCCACAGCTGCGAGGGGAGACCTGCCCTCGCAGTCCCCCCCCCCTTCCCACCCCCCTCTCTCTTTCTCTGCTACTCTGTTTCTCCCCTCTCTCTCTGAGGCCTCTTCCTTCCAAATTTACAAAAAAAAAAACAAAAAAACAAAACCAATTAAGACAACTGAGCAGAGGGAGCAAGGCCTCTCCCCAATTGTCAACGAGGGGAGAGGTACCTCGTTAAGAGCTCCTCTGCTTCAGTCTTTTAGATAAGAGGCCTAATTAAGACCATTAAGGCCTGTGACTTTGGGGTGGGTGTAGCCCTTAAAGGGACCCCGTGATGGCGACCCCATCCACGCCGGTGGCAGGGCCAGCAAGGACGTATGCGCAGGCGGTGTCCACATCCACGGCACCTCCTGCGCCACCCGCTGCCCTGCCACCATTCAGACTTATAACCAGGAAACACGGGGTCAAGAGCTACACTCACCCCACAATGAGCATTGAGGAGTGCGTGCGGGCGATGGCTGGGGTAGTCGGCCCCTCGGCCATTGTCGCAGCCTCCAAGATGTCTGGGAAGGCCGTGTTCTTCCTGGGGTCGGAGCGGGCGGTGTCCCTGGCCCTTGAAAAGGGGCTCACGGTGGGCGGGACGTTCCTGCCGGTGGACCCTCTCGAGGCCACCGCGCAGAGGGTCATCGTTTCAAACGTCCCGCCCTTTGTTTCCGCTGAGCTCCTCCTCCCTCACCTACAACAACTGGGGGAGGTAAGGTCAGGGATCAACCCCATACCGCTCGGCCTCAGGGAGAACAGCCTGCGCCACGTGTTCTCCTTCCGCCGCCAGCTCTTTGTCCGGCTGGCGCGGGAGGAGACGACGGAAGGTCATTTTAATGTGGTGCACGAGGGGACTGCCTACCGCGTCTTCTGGACGTCGGACGGCGTGCGGTGCCATGCCTGCAGGGAGGTGGGGCACGTTCGCAAAAACTGCCCCGCCTCCAAGGCCGCCAAACCACCGAAGGCGGCCAAGGCTGGCGCCGCCGCCACCCCTCCCCCTAGTTGCGTCCGCGTGCCGGGAGCCATGGGTGCGCGGGCATCGTCGGAGGCCTTTGTTTTCAGGGCCTCCGGCGGGGGGGAGGGAGAGCGTCCGAGCGGAAAGAAGGCGCGGAAGAAGGAGAAACATCTAGAGGCGGGTCCCCTCGGTGCGCCGGAAAGTTTGACCACCGCGCTCAGCCCAACCCAGTCACCGGCGAGCGCGGGGTGCCCCGAGCCCGTGCCCGGGCCCTTGAATAATACCACAGAGGGGCCCAGGCGCGGGCAAGAAAAGGAAAAGGGGGGGGCGGAGCGGGAGGCCTCGGCAGACATGGAGGTCTCCCTGACTCCGCGCGCCCCCAGGAACAAAAAGAGGCACCGCCCCAATGAGGCGGAGGGGGAACAACATCCCTCCGCGGAGGAGGCGGTGCCCGCCGCGTGTCCCGCGTCCCCCACCAGCGCCCCCAAATTGCGCTGCAGGCGCGAGGAGTCTTTCCCCGGGGAGGGTGAGGCAGTCGAGGCTGCCCAGCCTCTGCCTCCCGGGGATGGAGTGGAAGATCTGCCTGTCGTGGGGGGCGTGGGGCCAGTGGAAGAATGCGTAGCCGCCGGGTCGAGCGTCCCGGGGACTGAGGCGGGCGAGGCCGAAAAGGCCGAACCTGAGCCCGCCCAGCTATTACCCAACTTCCCCCGGGAGTTGCTCGACCCGGCAGAAAAACAATTAAATAATTATGACACTGTAGATGCTGGGCCGGGGGGTGGCAGCGGGGAGGGGGAGGAACACCCACCCTCGCCCCTTACTTTGGAGCTGGAGCACTTGGAGGGCCTGGGGATTTCCTATGGCCGGGTCTCTCCTTGTTCTCCGGTTCCTGGGGCGGAGGGGGAACCCCTTCCGCTGTCATTTCCCGACCCAGCACCATTTTTAAAAGAGCCCAGTGGGGACTCCTCTGCCGACGATCCTGGGGGTGGGATCGGGGCAGTGCCAGGGCCGGTTGGAGCGGCCGGTTCATTTGCCGTACCTTGTGCGGTCGATGGGCCGGCTGCTGGCGGCCACCTCCCGGAGGAGGACGGGGACTCGGTGGGGGACGCGGGTGAAGACCTAGAGACCACCGCCAGGGAGGCGGTGGATCTGCTCGCGGCCGCCGCTGAGGCCCTCCTCGTTCCTGCAAAGGAACTCCGGGACTTTTTGGCCCAGAGCCGGGGTCGCCGCGACCAAGCCCGACTGGCCCTGGAAAAATGGTCCGAGCCGGAGCTGATCAAGGGGTCCGTCCGCGCCGCCGTTAAAACCTTGGCCGCGGGCGGGCCCTTGACAAAGGAGCAGCACCTTGAGCTGCGCGAGCTCGAGGGACTCCTCGCTGGGCTGCGGAGGGAGCGGAGTTCAACAAAAGACTCCGCTCCCTCCCCCACAATAGGTTAAGGTAGAGGTTGCACTATGCTTTTGCCATGAAGATAACCATAGCCAGCCTCAACATCAACGGCGGCAGAGGGGCACGCCGTAGATTTGACAATTTTTCGCTCCTGCGGGAGGGGAAATATGCGGTGTGCTTCCTGCAAGAAACCCACACCGTTCCGGGAGACGAAGCCACGTGGCTCCTGGAATGGCAAGGAGAGGTCCGCATGAGCCACCTCACCGCCATTTCTAGTGGGGTGGCCATCTTGCTGGGCCCGCATTTTCAGCCGGAGATCTTGGGGGTCGAGGAGCCCGTGCCAGGCCGCTTGCTGCACGTAACGGTTCGCCTGGGGGACGTGCCGCTCCATCTCGTGAACGTGTACGCCCCTCATCCCGGCCCGCAGCAAACGCGCTTCTTTGAAGAGGTGTCCGCTCTTCTTGGCTCCGTCGACGTCGGCGACTGCATTGTCCTCGGGGGGGATTTTAACTGCACCCTCGAGGCGAGGGACCGCTCCGGTGCCCCGCAGTGCATGACGGCGATGGAGAAGTTGAGGGACCTGGTCGGGTCCTTCGACTTGGTGGACGTCTGGCGAAATCTCCACCCCGACTCCAGCGCCTTTACTTGGGTGAGGCCTGGAGTTGGATGGTCTAGAGTCGACCGCCTTTACGTGTCTCGGGCGTACGTTTCCTGCGTCCCGGCGGCCTCCATGCGGCCGGTGCCGTGTTCGGACCACCACCTGGTGTGGGCGGAGCTCGCTTCGCTCCGCGCGAGGACGGGGTCCGCGTACTGGCACTTTAACAACCGGCTGCTGGAGGACGTGCGGTTCCAGGACTCGTTCCGTCGATTCTGGTCCGACTGGAGAAGGAAGCAGGGGGGCTTCCCCTCCTTGAGGCTATGGTGGGACGTGGGCAAGGCTCACGTCCGCGTCTTCTGTCAAGAGTACGCGAGGGGGTCGACCAAGAGGCGGGCGGCCAGAGTCGGGCGCCTAGAAAAAGAGGTGCTCGACCTGGAAGCCCGTCTCGGTCAAGTCGTCCAGGACCCGGCCCTGCGGACGGTGTACGAAGCGAAGAAGGCCGCGCTGAAGGACCTGCAGCTCGTCGGGTCCCGAGGCGCGTTCGTGAGGTCGCGGATCCGGTTCCTGCGGGATCTGGACCGCGGCTCCCCCTTCTTCTACTCGCTGGAAAAAAGGCAGAGTGTCCGTAAGCAGCTCTTGACGCTGCTGGCCGACGACGGCTCTCTCGTCTCGGATCCGGAGGGCGTCAACAACAGGGTCCGTGAATATTACGGGGCTCTGTTCTCTCCGGATCCGTCCAGCGAGGAAGCGCGTAGAGTTTTGTGGGAGGACCTGCCGAAGGTCGGCCCGGAGGGCGCCGAAAATCTGGAAGCTCCGCTAAGCCTGGCGGAGCTGACCGGTGCCCTCGCCCGGCTCTCGAGGGGAAAATCCCCGGGGCTGGACGGGCTGACCGTGGAGTTCCACAGGGCGTTCTGGGACGTCCTGGGGAGCGACTACGCGCGGGTCCTGGGGGAAAGTCTGGCGACCGGGGAGATGCCCCTCTCTTGGCGCAGGGCAGTCATCGTCCTGCTGCCTAAGAAGGGCGATCTCCGCCTCCTTAAGAACTGGCGCCCGGTCTCCCTCCTCAGCACGGACTACAAAATCTTCGCCAGGGCGATGTCTGCTCGCCTTGGTGCCGTGCTGGACCACATGATCCACCCCGACCAGTCATACACGGTCCCGGGCCGGACAATCCACGACAACATCCATCTGATCCGGGACCTCATCCATTGTTCCCAGGAGGCTGGTCTGTCGGTCGCCTTCCTATCCCTCGACCAAGAGAAGGCGTTCGACAGGGTGGATCACGACTATCTGCTCGGAACTCTGCGCGCTTTCGGGTTCGGGACGCATTTCGTCGCCCGGATCCGACTTTTGTACGCCGCCGCGGAGTGTCTGATTAAGGTTAACGGGTCCTTGACGGCGCCCCTTCGCTTTAGGAGAGGGGTGCGCCAGGGATGCCCCATGTCCGGCCAGTTATACGCCGTTTGCGTGGAGCCTTTCCTGCGCCTCTTGCGGACGAGGTTGACGGGACTGGCTCTGCAAGGGCCGGGCGTGGAGGTCGTCCTCTCGGCTTACGCCGATGACGTGCTCCTCGCGGTAGAGGATCCCGCTGACCTGCGGAGGATGCGTGAGTGCCAGGAGATTTACTCGGCCGCGTCCTCCGCCAGGATCAACTGGGAGAAATGTTCCGGACTCCTGGTGGGTCAGTGGCGGGTGGACTCCCTGCCGGAGGAGCTCAGGCCTTTTGCCTGGAGCACGACCCATCTCCTCTATCTGGGAGTCTACCTTAGCCCCGACGAGGAAGCCTGGCCGGCGAACTGGCAGGAGCTGGAGGCCAAGGTCGCCGCTCGCCTAGGGCGCTGGACAGGACTGCTCCGAGTGCTGTCCTACAGGGGTCGAGCGCTAGTCATAAACCAGCTGGTGGCCGCAATGCTGTGGTACCGGCTGGTCACTTTGACCCCTCCCCCTGCGTTTGTCGCCAAGATACAGAAGAAGCTGGTGGACTTCTTCTGGAACAACAGGAAGCACTGGGTCTCTGTCGCGGTCTTGAGTCTCCCGCTTGAGGAGGGCGGTCAGTCGTTGGTGTGCGTCAGCGCCCAGCTCGCGACTTTCCGTCTTCAGACCCTGCAGAGATACCTTTACGTCGAGCCCCCTCCTAGGTGGTGTGCTCTGGCGAGGTATTTCTTCCGCCAGCAGCTCGACCTCAATTATGACACGCAGCTCCTGTTTGTGAACTTGGGGGGTGCCAGGACCGCCCTCCGGGAGCTGCCTGTCTTTTACAGGGAACTCATCAGGGTCTGGAACAAAGTCTCCACCAAGCGCAGCTCTCCGCCGGCTGGAGTGGCGGCCGTCCTGCAGGAGCCGCTGCTCGGGAATCCGTACCTCCACGGCCGAGGCTTCATGTGGCGGTCGGAAGAGAGGGCTGTGGCTGGTGAGGTGACCAGGGTCAGGGACCTGCTCGATGGCGGAGGAGCGGGCTGGATGGCGCCAGTCACGCTGGCGCGGCGCCTAAATTCTGCCAACGTCCGCCGCGCGGCCGATGCCATCGAGTCGCTAAAAACAGCTCTGGGCCCTGACTCCGTTAGGTGCATCGAGGAGGCTCAAGCACGTGGGGAGATCCCGTCCGAACTGACCCCCGTCCGGACGGAATTCCTCATCGGCGCCAAACCCCGGAACCTCCCTCGGGGGCCGGCGCCTCACAACTTGAGCCGCCTCGGGGAAATCCCCTCCGTGCCTTTCAGTTCCGCGCGGAGGGGTTTCCTGTACGGGCTGCTCCTGCACACCCTCAACTTTGCCATCCTCGCCGGCCGTCCGGACACGCCATGGCGTACCATCTTGCCGTCCGGAGGAGGCGGGGGTCCCCGATGGAGGGCACTCTACGCAGGGGTCCTCCCACTATTCATCGGGGACTTGGCCTGGAGGGTGGTGCACGGAGCAGTGCCGTGCAACAAATTTTTAAGCCGGTTCACGGACTCCCAGGCCGCCTGCAATTTCTGCGGTCTGGAGGAGTCCGTGTTCCATGTTTTTATGGAATGCACAAGGTTGCAGCCCCTGTTCCATTACTTGAAGGGGCTGCTCCTGAAATTCTGGCTGCACTTCAGTCCCACTCTCCTGATCTTTGGGCACCCTGTGCGGAGGGGAGCGGGTAGGTCCGAAGGCCTCCTCGTAGGACTGCTCCTGGGCACGGCCAAGGGTGCCATCAGCCGGTCCAGGCAGCGGGCGGTCGAGGGGGTCGTTCAACCTGACTGCCTGCCTCTCTTCCGCTCTTACATCCGGTCCAGGGTGTCCTTGGAGATGGAGCACGCGGTGTCCACCGGTACGCTCGCGGCCTTCCGCGAGAGGTGGGCACCGGAGGGACTGGAGTGCATCATCACGCCCGGCAACCAAATTTTAATTTGATTTTACGTTTTAAAGTTAATTTGTTTTAATTGCCGGTGCTTTTAGTGTCCCCTTCCCTTTTATAGGGGGCACTGGGGAAAAATTGTGATTTTAGTGCCCAAAAAAAACCAAAAAAAGAAAAACACAAAAAAAAAAAAAAAAAGGGGAAAAAAAAGGGCCTTGTAAATGTCTGGAGTGTCACCCAGGTCGGGTGGCACTCTTTAATGTTTATGTTTTCGCAGGTAAACTCAAAAGAGTTTCATGCACAAGGACCAATCGTGGAGCTGTGGAGGCGTGTCCTGCACAGTAGGAGCTGTGAGCAGTGCTGAGAGCAGCTAGCAACTTGTGCTCCAGCCTGGAGAGCCCTGAGACCAGCCCAGGAATAGAAGGAAGGAAGGGGTTTCACACCAACTTTATCCAGAGGGAGAGGAGGAGAAAGCAGAAAACATTTCAACAACTTTTCACCATTCTGCAAGGAGTTGGAGAGAGGGGGAACAACCACAACAACCATCCAGTGTGGAAGGAGGGAGACTCAACATTCTACAGGTGGGTGTGGGTGCATTTCCCCAAAAAGACTTTGTTGTTTCGGTGGGGGGAGGAAAGAAGACCACTGAGGGCCGGAACATCGCGGGGGGTGTGTGTGTGTGTGTGTGGTAGTGTGCGTGGGGGCCGTGCTTACAACTGGGCCCCCCCCACAATTGGAACCCCCCCCACCCCCCCACATTTGCCTAGCCTGGGATAGCTGGAGCTACCAGGCTGAAGATTGTCATCAATCACCCAATTAAAGATCGTTAGGAGTGCCTGGTGGCTCCAGCTACCCCAGGTGAAGACATCTTCTCCCCCCACCTGAAGACCACCCCAGAGACTTTTGTGTTTTGCCATCTGGGGAGTGCACCCACCCACAGCTGCGAGGGGAGACCTGCCCTCGCAGTCCCCCCCCCCTTCCCACCCCCCTCTCTCTTTCTCTGCTACTCTGTTTCTCCCCTCTCTCTCTGAGGCCTCTTCCTTCCAAATTTACAAAAAAAAAAACAAAAAAACAAAACCAATTAAGACAACTGAGCAGAGGGAGCAAGGCCTCTCCCCAATTGTCAACGAGGGGAGAGGTACCTCGTTAAGAGCTCCTCTGCTTCAGTCTTTTAGATAAGAGGCCTAATTAAGACCATTAAGGCCTGTGACTTTGGGGTGGGTGTAGCCCTTAAAGGGACCCCGTGATGGCGACCCCATCCACGCCGGTGGCAGGGCCAGCAAGGACGTATGCGCAGGCGGTGTCCACATCCACGGCACCTCCTGCGCCACCCGCTGCCCTGCCACCATTCAGACTTATAACCAGGAAACACGGGGTCAAGAGCTACACTCACCCCACAATGAGCATTGAGGAGTGCGTGCGGGCGATGGCTGGGGTAGTCGGCCCCTCGGCCATTGTCGCAGCCTCCAAGATGTCTGGGAAGGCCGTGTTCTTCCTGGGGTCGGAGCGGGCGGTGTCCCTGGCCCTTGAAAAGGGGCTCACGGTGGGCGGGACGTTCCTGCCGGTGGACCCTCTCGAGGCCACCGCGCAGAGGGTCATCGTTTCAAACGTCCCGCCCTTTGTTTCCGCTGAGCTCCTCCTCCCTCACCTACAACAACTGGGGGAGGTAAGGTCAGGGATCAACCCCATACCGCTCGGCCTCAGGGAGAACAGCCTGCGCCACGTGTTCTCCTTCCGCCGCCAGCTCTTTGTCCGGCTGGCGCGGGAGGAGACGACGGAAGGTCATTTTAATGTGGTGCACGAGGGGACTGCCTACCGCGTCTTCTGGACGTCGGACGGCGTGCGGTGCCATGCCTGCAGGGAGGTGGGGCACGTTCGCAAGAACTGCCCCGCCTCCAAGGCCGCCAAACCACCGAAGGCGGCCAAGGCTGGCGCCGCCGCCACCCCTCCCCCTAGTTGCGTCCGCGTGCCGGGAGCCATGGGTGCGCGGGCATCGTCGGAGGCCTTTGTTTTCAGGGCCTCCGGCGGGGGGGAGGGAGAGCGTCCGAGCGGAAAGAAGGCGCGGAAGAAGGAGAAACATCTAGAGGCGGGTCCCCTCGGTGCGCCGGAAAGTTTGACCACCGCGCTCAGCCCAACCCAGTCACCGGCGAGCGCGGGGTGCCCCGAGCCCGTGCCCGGGCCCTTGAATACCACCACAGAGGGGCCCAGGCGCGGGCAAGAAAAGGAAAAGGGAGGGGCGGAGCGGGAGGCCTCGGCAGACATGGAGGTCTCCCTGACTCCGCGCGCCCCCAGGAACAAAAAGAGGCACCGCCCCAATGAGGCGGAGGGGGAACAACATCCCTCCGCGGAGGAGGCGGTGCCCGCCGCGTGTCCCGCGTCCCCCACCAGCGCCCCCAAATTGCGCTGCAGGCGCGAGGAGTCTTTCCCCGGGGAGGGTGAGGCAGTCGAGGCTGCCCAGCCGCTGCCTCCTGGGGAGGGCGTGGAAGATCTGCCTGTCGTGGGGGGCGTGGGGCCAGTGGAAGAATGCGTAGCCGCCGGGTCGAGCGTCCCGGGGACCGAGGCGGGCGGGGCCGAAAAGGCCGAACCTGAGCCCGCCCGGCTACTATCCAACTTCCCCCGGGAGTCGCTCGACCCGGCAGAAATACAAACAAATAACGATGACACTGTAGATGCTGGGCCGGGGGGTGGCAGCGGGGAGGGGGAGGAACACCCACCCTCGCCCCTTACTTTGGAGCTGGAGCACTTGGAGGGCCTGGGGATTTCCTATGGCCGGGTCTCTCCTTGTTCTCCGGTTCCTGGGGCGGAGGGGGAACCCCTTCCGCTGTCATTTCCCGACCCAGCACCATTTTTAAAAGAGCCCAGTGGGGACTCCTCTGCCGACGATCCTGGGGGTGGGATCGGGGCAGTGCCAGGGCCGGTTGGAGCGGCCGGTTCATTTGCCGTACCTTGTGCGGTCGATGGGCCGGCTGCTGGCGGCCACCTCCCGGAGGAGGACGGGGACTCGGTGGGGGACGCGGGTGAAGACCTAGAGACCACCGCCAGGGAGGCGGTGGATCTGCTCGCGGCCGCCGCTGAGGCCCTCCTCGTTCCTGCAAAGGAACTCCGGGACTTTTTGGCCCAGAGCCGGGGTCGCCGCGACCAAGCCCGACTGGCCCTGGAAAAATGGTCCGAGCCGGAGCTGATCAAGGGGTCCGTCCGCGCCGCCGTTAAAACCTTGGCCGCGGGCGGGCCCTTGACAAAGGAGCAGCACCTTGAGCTGCGCGAGCTCGAGGGACTCCTCGCTGGGCTGCGGAGGGAGCGGAGTTCAACAAAAGACTCCGCTCCCTCCCCCACAATAGGTTAAGGTAGAGGTTGCACTATGCTTTTGTCATGAAGATAACCATAGCCAGCCTCAACATCAACGGCGGCAGAGGGGCACGCCGTAGATTTGACAATTTTTCGCTCCTGCGGGAGGGGAAATATGCGGTGTGCTTCCTGCAAGAAACCCACACCGTTCCGGGAGACGAAGCCACGTGGCTCCTGGAATGGCAAGGAGAGGTCCGCATGAGCCACCTCACCGCCATTTCTAGTGGGGTGGCCATCTTGCTGGGCCCGCATTTTCAGCCGGAGATCTTGGGGGTCGAGGAGCCCGTGCCAGGCCGCTTGCTGCACGTAACGGTTCGCCTGGGGGACGTGCCGCTCCATCTCGTGAACGTGTACGCCCCTCATCCCGGCCCGCAGCAAACGCGCTTCTTTGAAGAGGTGTCCGCTCTTCTTGGCTCCGTCGACGTCGGCGACTGCATTGTCCTCGGGGGGGATTTTAACTGCACCCTCGAGGCGAGGGACCGCTCCGGTGCCCCGCAGTGCATGACGGCGATGGAGAAGTTGAGGGACCTGGTCGGGTCCTTCGACTTGGTGGACGTCTGGCGAAATCTCCACCCCGACTCCAGCGCCTTTACTTGGGTGAGGCCTGGAGTTGGATGGTCTAGAGTCGACCGCCTTTACGTGTCTCGGGCGTACGTTTCCTGCGTCCCGGCGGCCTCCATGCGGCCGGTGCCGTGTTCGGACCACCACCTGGTGTGGGCGGAGCTCGCTTCGCTCCGCGCGAGGACGGGGTCCGCGTACTGGCACTTTAACAACCGGCTGCTGGAGGACGTGCGGTTCCAGGACTCGTTCCGTCGATTCTGGTCCGACTGGAGAAGGAAGCAGGGGGGCTTCCCCTCCTTGAGGCTATGGTGGGACGTGGGCAAGGCTCACGTCCGCGTCTTCTGTCAAGAGTACGCGAGGGGGTCGACCAAGAGGCGGGCGGCCAGAGTCGGGCGCCTAGAAAAAGAGGTGCTCGACCTGGAAGCCCGTCTCGGTCAAGTCGTCCAGGACCCGGCCCTGCGGACGGTGTACGAAGCGAAGAAGGCCGCGCTGAAGGACCTGCAGCTCGTCGGGTCCCGAGGCGCGTTCGTGAGGTCGCGGATCCGGTTCCTGCGGGATCTGGACCGCGGCTCCCCCTTCTTCTACTCGCTGGAAAAAAGGCAGAGTGTCCGTAAGCAGCTCTTGACGCTGCTGGCCGACGACGGCTCTCTCGTCTCGGATCCGGAGGGCGTCAACAACAGGGTCCGTGAATATTACGGGGCTCTGTTCTCTCCGGATCCGTCCAGCGAGGAAGCGCGTAGAGTTTTGTGGGAGGACCTGCCGAAGGTCGGCCCGGAGGG
Organism: Pristiophorus japonicus; assembly: GCF_044704955.1. Taxonomy (NCBI): domain Eukaryota; kingdom Metazoa; phylum Chordata; class Chondrichthyes; family Pristiophoridae; genus Pristiophorus; species Pristiophorus japonicus. The sequence continues at coordinate 504,855,905 of NC_091977.1, read as the reverse complement.
CGCCGAAAATCTGGAAGCTCCGCTAAGCCTGGCGGAGCTGACCGGTGCCCTCGCCCGGCTCTCGAGGGGAAAATCCCCGGGGCTGGACGGGCTGACCGTGGAGTTCCACAGGGCGTTCTGGGACGTCCTGGGGAGCGACTACGCGCGGGTCCTGGGGGAAAGTCTGGCGACCGGGGAGATGCCCCTCTCTTGGCGCAGGGCAGTCATCGTCCTGCTGCCTAAGAAGGGCGATCTCCGCCTCCTTAAGAACTGGCGCCCGGTCTCCCTCCTCAGCACGGACTACAAAATCTTCGCCAGGGCGATGTCTGCTCGCCTTGGTGCCGTGCTGGACCACATGATCCACCCCGACCAGTCATACACGGTCCCGGGCCGGACGATCCACGACAACATCCATCTGGTCCGGGACCTCATCCATTGCTCCCAGGAGGCTGGTCTGTCGGTCGCCTTCCTATCCCTCGACCAAGAGAAGGCGTTCGACAGGGTGGATCACGACTATCTGCTCGGAACTCTGCGCGCTTTCGGGTTCGGGACGCATTTCGTCGCCCGGATCCGACTTTTGTACGCCGCCGCGGAGTGTCTGATTAAGGTTAACGGGTCCTTGACGGCGCCCCTTCGCTTTAGGAGAGGGGTGCGCCAGGGATGCCCCATGTCCGGCCAGTTATACGCCGTTTGCGTGGAGCCTTTCCTGCGCCTCTTGCGGACGAGGTTGACGGGACTGGCTCTGCAAGGGCCGGGCGTGGAGGTCGTCCTCTCGGCTTACGCCGATGACGTGCTCCTCGCGGTAGAGGATCCCGCTGACCTGCGGAGGATGCGTGAGTGCCAGGAGATTTACTCGGCCGCGTCCTCCGCCAGGATCAACTGGGAGAAATGTTCCGGACTCCTGGTGGGTCAGTGGCGGGTGGACTCCCTGCCGGAGGAGCTCAGGCCTTTTGCCTGGAGCACGACCCATCTCCTCTATCTGGGAGTCTACCTTAGCCCCGACGAGGAAGCCTGGCCGGCGAACTGGCAGGAGCTGGAGGCCAAGGTCGCCGCTCGCCTAGGGCGCTGGACAGGACTGCTCCGAGTGCTGTCCTACAGGGGTCGAGCGCTAGTCATAAACCAGCTGGTGGCCGCAATGCTGTGGTACCGGCTGGTCACTTTGACCCCTCCCCCTGCGTTTGTCGCCAAGATACAGAAGAAGCTGGTGGACTTCTTCTGGAACAACAGGAAGCACTGGGTCTCTGTCGCGGTCTTGAGTCTCCCGCTTGAGGAGGGCGGTCAGTCGTTGGTGTGCGTCAGCGCCCAGCTCGCGACTTTCCGTCTTCAGACCCTGCAGAGATACCTTTACGTCGAGCCCCCTCCTAGGTGGTGTGCTCTGGCGAGGTATTTCTTCCGCCAGCAGCTCGACCTCAATTATGACACGCAGCTCCTGTTTGTGAACTTGGGGGGTGCCAGGACCGCCCTCCGGGAGCTGCCTGTCTTTTACAGGGAACTCATCAGGGTCTGGAACAAAGTCTCCACCAAGCGCAGCTCTCCGCCGGCTGGAGTGGCGGCCGTCCTGCAGGAGCCGCTGCTCGGGAATCCGTACCTCCACGGCCGAGGCTTCATGTGGCGGTCGGAAGAGAGGGCTGTGGCTGGTGAGGTGACCAGGGTCAGGGACCTGCTCGATGGCGGAGGAGCGGGCTGGATGGCGCCAGTCACGCTGGCGCGGCGCCTAAATTCTGCCAACGTCCGCCGCGCGGCCGATGCCATCGAGTCGCTAAAAACAGCTCTGGGCCCTGACTCCGTTAGGTGTATCGAGGAGGCTCAAGCACGTGGGGAGATCCCGTCCGAACTGACCCCCGTCCGGACGGAATTCCTCATCGGCGCCAAACCCCGGAACCTCCCTCGGGGGCCGGCGCCTCACAACTTGAGCCGCCTCGGGGAAATCCCCTCCGTGCCTTTCAGTTCCGCGCGGAGGGGTTTCCTGTACGGGCTGCTCCTGCACACCCTCAACTTTGCCATCCTCGCCGGCCGTCCGGACACGCCATGGCGTACCATCTTGCCGTCCGGAGGAGGCGGGGGTCCCCGATGGAGGGCACTCTACGCAGGGGTCCTCCCACTATTCATCGGGGACTTGGCCTGGAGGGTGGTGCACGGAGCAGTGCCGTGCAATAAATTTTTAAGCCGGTTCACGGACTCCCAGGCCGCCTGCAATTTCTGCGGTCTGGAGGAGTCCGTGTTCCATGTTTTTATTGAATGCACAAGGTTGCAGCCCCTGTTCCACTATTTGAAGGGGCTGCTCCTGAAATTCTGGCTGCACTTCAGTCCCACTCTCCTGATCTTTGGGCACCCTGTGCGGAGGGGAGCGGGTAGGTCCGAGGGCCTCCTCGTAGGACTGCTCCTGGGCACGGCCAAGGGTGCCATCAGCCGGTCCAGGCAGCGGGCGGTCGAGGGGGTCGTTCAACCTGACTGCCTGCCTCTCTTCCGCTCTTACATCCGGTCCAGGGTGTCCTTGGAGATGGAGCACGCGGTGTCCACCGGTACGCTCGCGGCCTTCCGCGAGAGGTGGGCACCGGAGGGACTGGAGTGCATCATCACGCCCGGCAACCAAATTTTAATTTGATTTTACGTTTTAAAGTTTAATTTGTTTTAATTGCCGGTGCTTTTAGTGTCCCCCTTCCCTTTTATAGGGGGCACTGGGGAAAATTGTGATTTTAGTGCCCAAAAAAAAAACCAAAAAAAAAGAAAAACACAAAAAAAAAAACCAAAAAAAAAGGGGGGAAAAAAAAGGGCCTTGAAAATGTCTGGAGTGTCACCCAGGTCGGGTGGCACCGTTTATTGTTTTTATGTTTTCACAGGTGAACTCAAAAGAGTTTCATGCACAAGGACCAATCGTGGAGCTGTGGAGGCGTGTCCTGCTCAGTAGGAACTGTGAGCAGTGAGTGGAGCAGCTAGCAACTTGAGCTCCTGCCTGGAGAGCCCTGAGACCAGCCCAGGAGGAGAAGGAAGGAAGGGGCTTCACCTTCAACTTTAATCCAGAGGGAGAGGAGGAGAAAAGAAAACTTTTAAACATCTTTATCATTTCTGCAAAGAGTTGGAGAGAGGGGGAAAAACCACAACAACCATCCAGTGTGGAAGGAGGGAGACTCAACATTTCTACAGGTGGGTGTGGGTGCATTTCCCAAAAAAGACTTTGTTATATCGGTGGGGGGAGGAAAGAAGACCACTGAGGGCCGGAACATCGCGGGGGGTGTGTGTGTGTGTGGTAGTGTGTGTGGGGGCCTTGCTTACAACTAGGCCCCCCCCCCACAATTGGAACCCCCCCCACCCCCCACATTTGCCTAGCCTGGGATAGCTGGAGCTACCAGGCTGAAGATTGTTGTTTTTCTTAAACACCCAATTAAAGATCGTTAGGAGTGCCTGGTGGCTCCAGCTACCCCAGGTGAAGACATCTTCTCCCCCCACCTGAAGACCACCCCAAGGACTTTTGTGTTTTTGCCATCTGGGGAGTGCACCCACCCACAGCTGCGAGGGGAGACCTGCCCTCGCAGTCCCCCCCCCCTTCCCACCCCCCTCTCTCTTTCTCTGCTACTCTGTTTCTCCCCTCTCTCTCTGAGAACCCTTTCCTTCCAAATTAATAAAAAAAAACCCAATTAAGACAACTGAGCAGAGGGAGCAAGGCCTCTCCCCAATTGTCAACGAGGGGAGAGGTGCCTCGTTAAGGGCTCCTCTGCTCAGTCAATCTACAAGAGGCCTAATAAAGACCATTAAGGCCTGTGACTTTGGGGTGGGTGTAGCCCTTAAAGGGACCCCGTGATGGCGACCCCATCCACGCCGGTGGCAGGGCCAGCAAGGTCGTATGCGCAGGCGGTGTCCACATCCACGGCACCTCCTGCGCCAGCCGCTGCCCTGCCACCTTTCAGACTAATAACAAAAAAACACGGGGTCAAGAGCTACACTCACCCCACAATGAGCATCGAGAAGTGCGTGCGGGCGATGGCTGGGGTAGTCGGCCCCTCGGCCATTGTCGCAGCCTCCAAGATGTCTGGGAAGGCCGTGTTCTTCCTGGGGTCGGAGCGGGCGGTGTCCCTGGCCCTTGAAAAGGGGCTCACGGTGGGCGGGACGTTCCTGCCGGTGGACCCTCTCGAGGCCACCGCGCAGAGGGTCATCATTTCAAACGTCCCGCCCTTTGTTCCCGCTGAGCTCCTCCTCCCTCACCTACACCAACTGGGGGAGGTAAGGTCGGGGATCAACCCCATACCGCTCGGCCTCAGGGAGAACAGCCTGCGCCACGTGTTCTCCTTCCGCCGCCAGCTCTTTGTCCGGCTGGCGCGGGAGGACATGACAGAAGGGCACTTTAATGTGGTGCACGAGGGGACTGCCTACCGCGTCTTCTGGACGTCGGACGGCGTGCGGTGCCATGCCTGCAGGGAGGTGGGGCACGTTCGTAAGAACTGCCCCGCCTCCAAGGCCGCCAAACCACCGAAGGCGGCCATAGCTGGCGCCGCCGCCACCCCTCCCCCTAGTTGCGTCCGCGTGCCGGGAGCCATGGGTGCGCGGGCATCGTCGGAGGCCTTTGTTTTCAGGGCCTCCGGCGGGGGGGAGGGAGAGCGTCCGAGCGGAAAGAAGGCGCGGAAGAAGGAGAAACATCTAGAGGCGGGTCCCCTCGGTGCGCCGGAAAGTTTGACCACCGCGCTCAGCCCAACCCAGTCACCGGCGAGCGCGGGGTGCCCCGAGCCCGTGCCCGTGCCCGGGCCCTTGAATAACACCACAGAGGGGCCCAGGCGCGGGCAAGAAAAGAAAAAGGGGGGGGCGGAGCGGGAGGCCTCGGCAGACATGGAGGTCTCCCTGACTCCGCGCGCCCCCAGGAACAAAAGGAGGCACGGCTCCGATGAGACGGAGGGGGAACAACATCCCTCCGTGGAGGAGTTGGTGCCCGCCGCGTGTCCCGCGTCCCCAACCAGCGCCCCCAAGCAGCGCCGTAGGCGGGAGGAGTCTGTCCCCGGGGAGGGTGAAACAGTTGAGGCTGCCCAGCCTCTGCCTCCCGGGGATGGAGTGGAAGATCTGCCTGTCGTGGGGGGCGTGGGGACCGCGGAGGAATGCGTAGCCGCCGGGCCGGGCGTCCCGGGGACTGAGGCGGGCGAGGCCGAAAAGGCCGAACCTGAGCCCGCCCAGCCAATACCCAACTTCCCCCGGGAGACGCTCGACCCGGCAGAAACACAATTTACTGTTTTTAATGAAACTGTAGATGCTGGGCCGGGGGGTGGCAGCGGGGAGGGGGAGGAACACCCACCCTCGCCCCTTACTTTGGAGCTGGAGCACTTGGGGAGCCTGGGGATCTCCTATGGCCGGGTCTCTCCTTGTTCTCCGGTTCCTGGGGCGGAGGGGGAACCCCTTCCGCTGTCATTTCCCGACCCAGCACCATTTTTAAAAGAGCCCAGTGGGGACTCCTCTGCCGACGATCCTGGGGGTGGGATCGGGGCAGTGCCAGGGCCGGTTGGAGCGGCCGGTTCATTTGCCGTACCTTGTGCGGTCGATGGGCCGGCTGCTGGCGGCCACCTCCCGGAGGAGGACGGGGACTCGGTGGGGGACGCGGGTGAAGACCTAGAGACCACCGCCAGGGAGGCGGTGGATCTGCTCGCGGCCGCCGCTGAGGCCCTCCTCGTTCCTGCAAAGGAACTCCGGGACTTTTTGGCCCAGAGCCGGGGTCGCCGCGACCAAGCCCGACTGGCCCTGGAAAAATGGTCCGAGCCGGAGCTGATCAAGGGGTCCGTCCGCGCCGCCGTTAAAACCTTGGCCGCGGGCGGGCCCTTGACAAAGGAGCAGCACCTTGAGCTGCGCGAGCTCGAGGGACTCCTCGCTGGGCTGCGGAGGGAGCGGAGTTCAACAAAAGACTCCGCTCCCTCCCCCACAATAGGTTAAGGTAGAGGTTGCACTATGCTTTTGTCATGAAGATAACCATAGCCAGCCTCAACATCAACGGCGGCAGAGGGGCACGCCGTAGATTTGACAATTTTTCGCTCCTGCGGGAGGGGAAATATGCGGTGTGCTTCCTGCAAGAAACCCACACCGTTCCGGGAGACGAAGCCACGTGGCTCCTGGAATGGCAAGGAGAGGTCCGCATGAGCCACCTCACCGCCATTTCTAGTGGGGTGGCCATCTTGCTGGGCCCGCATTTTCAGCCGGAGATCTTGAGGGTCGAGGAGCCCGTGCCAGGCCGCTTGCTGCACGTAACGGTTCGCCTGGGGGACGTGCCGCTCCATCTCGTGAACGTGTACGCCCCTCATCCCGGCCCGCAGCAAACGCGCTTCTTTGAAGAGGTGTCCGCTCTTCTTGGCTCCGTCGACGTCGGCGACTGCATTGTCCTCGGGGGGGATTTTAACTGCACCCTCGAGGCGAGGGACCGCTCCGGTGCCCCGCAGTGCATGACGGCGATGGAGAAGTTGAGGGACCTGGTCGGGTCCTTCGACTTGGTGGACGTCTGGCGAAATCTCCACCCCGACTCCAGCGCCTTTACTTGGGTGAGGCCTGGAGTTGGATGGTCTAGAGTCGACCGCCTTTACGTGTCTCGGGCGTACGTTTCCTGCGTCCCGGCGGCCTCCATGCGGCCGGTGCCGTGTTCGGACCACCACCTGGTGTGGGCGGAGCTCGCTTCGCTCCGCGCGAGGACGGGGTCCGCGTACTGGCACTTTAACAACCGGCTGCTGGAGGACGTGCGGTTCCAGGACTCGTTCCGTCGATTCTGGTCCGACTGGAGAAGGAAGCAGGGGGGCTTCCCCTCCTTGAGGCTATGGTGGGACGTGGGCAAGGCTCACGTCCGCGTCTTCTGTCAAGAGTACGCGAGGGGGTCGACCAAGAGGCGGGCGGCCAGAGTCGGGCGCCTAGAAAAAGAGGTGCTCGACCTGGAAGCCCGTCTCGGTCAAGTCGTCCAGGACCCGGCCCTGCGGACGGTGTACGAAGCGAAGAAGGCCGCGCTGAAGGACCTGCAGCTCGTCGGGTCCCGAGGCGCGTTCGTGAGGTCGCGGATCCGGTTCCTGCGGGATCTGGACCGCGGCTCCCCCTTCTTCTACTCGCTGGAAAAAAGGCAGAGTGTCCGTAAGCAGCTCTTGACGCTGCTGGCCGACGACGGCTCTCTCGTCTCGGATCCGGAGGGCGTCAACAACAGGGTCCGTGAATATTACGGGGCTCTGTTCTCTCCGGATCCGTCCAGCGAGGAAGCGCGTAGAGTTTTGTGGGAGGACCTGCCGAAGGTCAGCCCGGAGGGCGCCGAAAATCTGGAAGCTCCGCTAAGCCTGGCGGAGCTGACCGGTGCCCTCGCCCGGCTCTCGAGGGGAAAATCCCCGGGGCTGGACGGGCTGACCGTGGAGTTCCACAGGGCGTTCTGGGACGTCCTGGGGAGCGACTACGCGCGGGTCCTGGGGGAAAGTCTGGCGACCGGGGAGATGCCCCTCTCTTGGCGCAGGGCAGTCATCGTCCTGCTGCCTAAGAAGGGCGATCTCCGCCTCCTTAAGAACTGGCGCCCGGTCTCCCTCCTCAGCACGGACTACAAAATCTTCGCCAGGGCGATGTCTGCTCGCCTTGGTGCCGTGCTGGACCACATGATCCACCCCGACCAGTCATACACGGTCCCGGGCCGGACAATCCACGATAACATCCATCTGGTCCGGGACCTCATCCATTGTTCCCAGGAGGCTGGTCTGTCGGTCGCCTTCCTATCCCTCGACCAAGAGAAGGCGTTCGACAGGGTGGATCACGACTATCTGCTCGGAACTCTGCGCGCTTTCGGGTTCGGGACGCATTTCGTCGCCCGGATCCGACTTTTGTACGCCGCCGCGGAGTGTCTGATTAAGGTTAACGGGTCCTTGACGGCGCCCCTTCGCTTTAGGAGAGGGGTGCGCCAGGGATGCCCCATGTCCGGCCAGTTATACGCCGTTTGCGTGGAGCCTTTCCTGCGCCTCTTGCGGACGAGGTTGACGGGACTGGCTCTGCAAGGGCCGGGCGTGGAGGTCGTCCTCTCGGCTTACGCCGATGACGTGCTCCTCGCGGTAGAGGATCCCGCTGACCTGCGGAGGATGCGTGAGTGCCAGGAGATTTACTCGGCCGCGTCCTCCGCCAGGATCAACTGGGAGAAATGTTCCGGACTCCTGGTGGGTCAGTGGCGGGTGGACTCCCTGCCGGAGGAGCTCAGGCCTTTTGCCTGGAGCACGACCCATCTCCTCTATCTGGGAGTCTACCTTAGCCCCGACGAGGGAGCCTGGCCGGCGAACTGGCAGGAGCTGGAGGCCAAGGTCGCCGCTCGCCTAGGGCGCTGGACAGGACTGCTCCGAGTGCTGTCCTACAGGGGTCGAGCGCTAGTCATAAACCAGCTGGTGGCCGCAATGCTGTGGTACCGGCTGGTCACTTTGACCCCTCCCCCTGCGTTTGTCGCCAAGATACAGAAGAAGCTGGTGGACTTCTTCTGGAACAACAGGAAGCACTGGGTCTCTGCCGCGGTCTTGAGTCTCCCGCTTGAGGAGGGCGGTCAGTCGTTGGTGTGCGTCAGCGCCCAGCTCGCGACTTTCCGTCTTCAGACCCTGCAGAGATACCTTTACGTCGAGCCCCCTCCTAGGTGGTGTGCTCTGGCGAGGTATTTCTTCCGCCAGCAGCTCGACCTCAATTATGACACGCAGCTCCTGTTTGTGAACTTGGGGGGTGCCAGGACCGCCCTCCGGGAGCTGCCTGTCTTTTACAGGGAACTCATCAGGGTCTGGAACAAAGTCTCCACCAAGCGCAGCTCTCCACCGGCTGGAGTGGCGGCCGTCCTGCAGGAGCCGCTGCTCGGGAATCCGTACCTCCACGGCCGAGGCTTTATGTGGCGGTCGGAAGAGAGGGCTGTGGCTGGTGAGGTGACCAGGGTCAGGGACCTGCTCGATGGCGGAGGAGCGGGCTGGATGGCGCCAGTCACGCTGGCGCGGCGCCTAAATTCTGCCAACGTCCGCCACGCGGCCGATGCCATCGAGTCGCTAAAAACAGCTCTGGGCCCTGACTCCGTTAGGTGTATCGAGGAGGCTCAGGCACGTGGGGAGATCCCGTCCGAACTGACCCCCGTCCGGACGGAATTCCTCATCGGCGCCAAACCCCGGAACCTCCCTCGGGGGCCGGCGCCTCACAACTTGAGCCGCCTCGGGGAAATCCCCTCCGTGCCTTTCAGTTCCGCGCGGAGGGGTTTCCTGTACGGGCTGCTCCTGCACACCCTCAACTTTGCCATCCTCGCCGGCCGTCCGGACACGCCATGGCGTACCATCTTGCCGTCCGGAGGAGGCGGGGGTCCCTGATGGAGGGCACTCTACGCAGGGGTCCTCCCACTATTCATCGGGGACTTGGCCTGGAGGGTGGTGCACGGAGCAGTGCCGTGCAACAAATTTTTAAGCCGGTTCACGGACTCCCAGGCCGCCTGCAATTTCTGCGGTCTGGAGGAGTCCGTGTTCCATGTTTTTATGGAGTGCACAAGGTTGCAGCCCCTGTTCCACTATTTGAAGGGGCTGCTCCTGAAATTCTGGCTGCACTTCAGTCCCACTCTCCTGATCTTTGGGCACCCTGTGCGGAGGGGAGCGGGTAGGTCCGAAGGCCTCCTCGTAGGACTGCTCCTGGGCACGGCCAAGGGTGCCATCAGCCGGTCCAGGCAGCGGGCGGTCGAGGGGGTCGTTCAACCTGACTGCCTGCCTCTCTTCCGCTCTTACATCCGGTCCAGGGTGTCCTTGGAGATGGAGCACGCGGTGTCCACCGGTACGCTCGCGGCCTTCCGCGAGAGGTGGGCACCGGAGGGACTGGAGTGCATCATCACGCCCGGCAACCAAATTTTAATTTGATTTTACGTTTTAAAGTTTAATTTGTTTTAATTGCCGGTGTTTTTAGTGTCCCCCTCTCCTTTTATAGGGGGCACTGGAAAAATTTGATTTTAGCGCCCCAAAAAAAAAAAAACCAAAAACCAAAAAAAAAAAGGGGCTTGGAAATGTCTGCTGTGTCACCCAGGTCGGGTGGCACAGTTTAATGTTGTTTATGTTTTGCAGGTAGACTCCTAAAAGAGTTTCATGCACAAGGACTCCCAGGTCCCTCTGCACCGCAGCATGTTGTAATTTCTCCCCATTCAAATAATATTCCCTTTTACTGTTTTTTTTTCCCAAGGTGGATGACCTCATACTTTCCGACACTGTATTCCATCTGCCAAACCTTAGCCCATTCGCTTAATCTGTCTAAATCTCTTTGCAGCCTCTCTGTGTCCTCCACACAACCCGCTTTCCGACTAATCTTTGTGTCATCTGCAAATTTTGTTACACTACACTCTGTCCCCTCTTCCAGATCATCAATGTATATTGTAAACAGTTATGGTCCCAGCACCGATCCCTGTGGCACACCACTAACCGATTTCCAACCCGAAAAGGACCCATTTATCCTGACTCTCTGCTTTTTGTTAGCTAGCCAATTCTCTATCCATGCTAATACATTTCCTCTGACTCCGCGTACCTTTATCTTCTGCAGCAACCTTTTGTGTGTCACCTTATCGAATGCCTTTTGGAAATCTAAATATACCACATCCGTCGGTACACCTCTATCCACCATGCTCGTTATATCCTCAAAGAATTCCAGTAAATTAGTTGAACATGATTTCCCCTTCATGAATCCATGTTGCGTCTGCTTTTTGCACTATTCCTATCTCGATGTCCCGCTATTTCTTCCTTAATGATAGTTTCAAGCATTTTCCCCACTACAGATGTTAAACTAACCGGCCTATAGTTACCTGCCTTTTGTCTGCCCCCTTTTTTAAACAGAGGAGTTACATTAGCTGCTTTCCAATCCGCTGGTACCTCCCCAGAGTCCAGAGAATTTTGGTAGATTATAACGAATGCATCTGCTTTCACTTCCGCCATCTCTTTTAATACCCTATGGATGCATTTCATCAGGACCAGGGGACTTGTCTACCTTGAGTCCCGTTAGCCTGTCCAGCACTACCCCCCTAGTGATAGTGATTATCTCAAAGTCCTCCCTTCCCACATTCCCGTGACCAGCAATTTTTGGCATGGTTTTTGTGTCTTCCACTGTGAAGACCAAAGCAAAATAATTGTTTAAGGTCTCGGCCATTTCCCATTATTAAACCCCTCTTCTCATCTTCTAAGGGACCAACTTTTACTTTAGTCACTCTTTTCCATTTTATGTATCGGTAAAAGCTTTTACTATCTGTTTTTATGTTTTGTGCAAGTTTACTTTCGTAATCTATCTTTCCTTTCTTTATTGCTTTCTTCGTCATTCTTTGCTGTTTAAAATTTTCCCAATCTGCTAATTTCGCACTAACCTTGGCCACCTTATACGCATTGGTTTTTAATTTGATACTCTCCTTTATTTCCTTGGTTATCCACGGCTGGTTATCCCTTCTCTTACTGCCCTTCTTTTTCACTGGAATATATTTTTGTTGAGCACTATGAAAGAGCTCCTTTAAAGTCCGCCACTGTTCCTCAATTGTGCCACCGTTTAGTCTGTGTTTCCAGTCTACTTTAGCCAAGTCTGCCCTCATCCCACTGTAGTCCCCTTTGTTTAAGCATAGTACGCTCGTTTGAGACACTACTTCCTCACCCTCAATCTGTATTACAAATTCAACCATACTGTGATCACTCATTCCGAGAGGATCTTTTACAAGGAGATCGTTGATTATTCCTCTCTCATTACACAGGACTAGATCTAAGATAGCTTGTAGGTTCTGTAACATACTGTTCTAAGAAACAATCCTGTATGCATTCTATGAATTCCTCCTCAAGGCTACCCTGTGCGATTTGGTTTGACCAATCGATATGTAGGTTAAAATCCCCCCTGATTACTGCCATTCCTTTTTCACATGCCTCCATTATTCCCTTGATTATTGCCCGCCCCACCGTGAAGTTATTATTTAGGGGCCTATAAACTACGCCCACCAGTGACTTTTTCCCCTTACTATCTCTAATCTCCACCCACAATGATTCAACATTTTGTTCATTCGAGCCAATATTGTCTCTCACAACTACCCTGATATCATCCTTTATTAACAGAGCTACCCCACCTCCTTTCCCTTCTTGTCTATCTTTCCGAATTGTAAGATACCCCTGTATGTTTAATTCCCAGTCTTGGCCACCCTGCAACCATGTTTCTGTAATGGCCACCAAATCATACCCATTTGTAATGATTTGTGCCGTCAACTCATTTACTTTATTTCGAATGCTGCATGCGTTTTGGTAGAGTGTTTTAATACTAGTTTTTAAACCATGATTTTTAGTTTTGACCCCTCCTGCAGCCCCTTTATATTCATACATATTGTCCCTTCCTATTACCTTGTGGTTTACACTTACCCCAGTGCTACTCTGCTCTGTTGCCTCCTGCCTTTTGCATTCTTTCTTGGGGTCCTGTTCATCTGAGCTCTCACCCACTCTAACTAGCTCAGAGCCCTCTCCTGAGTTCCGAATACTCCTTGCATTGAGGCACCGAGCTTTCATGCTTGCCTTTTTATTACACTTTGACCCTTTAGAATTTTGCTGTACAATGGCCCTTTTTGTTTTTTGCCTTCGATTTCTCTGCCCTCCACTTTTACTCATCTCTTTTCTTTCTTTTGCTTTTGTCTCCATTTTGTTTCCCTCTGTCTCCCTGCATTGGTTCCCATCCCCCTGCCATATTAGTTTAACTCCTCCCCAACAGCACTAGCAAACACTCCTCCTAGGACATTGGTTCCGGTCCTGCCCAGGTGCAGACCGTCCGGTTTGTACTGGTCCCACCTCCCCCAGAACCAGTTCCAATGCCCCAGGAATTTGAATCCCTCCCTGCTGCACCACTGCTCAAGCCATGTATTCATCTGAGCTTCCCTGTGATTCCTACTCTGACTAGCACGTGGCACTGGTAGCAATCCAGAGATTACTACTTTTGAGGTCCTACTTTTTAATTTAGCTCCTAGCTACTTCAATTCGTCTCGTAGGACCTCATCCTTTTTTTTACCTATATCGTTGGTACCAATGTGCACCACGACAACTGGCTGTTCACCCTCCCTTTTCAGAATGTCCTGCACCATCCAATTTAACATGACCACCCCTCGTCCGGAAAAATCACTTATCCAGAACAGGTCAGGTCCCGAGGGTTTTGGATAAGGGAGATTAAAACTGTACTAGCTTTTTATTCCAGATATATTTAATTGAATTTAAATTCCCCAGCTGCCATGTTGAGATTTGAGCTCATGTCTCTGGATCATTAGTCCAGGCATCTGACTAGCCCAGTAACATAACCATCATAGGCAGTCCTTTGGAATCGAGGAAGACTTGCTTCCACTCCTGAAGTGAGTTCTTTGGTGGCTGAACAGTCCAATATGAGAGCCACAGATTCTGTCACAGGTGGGACAGATAGTCATTGAGGGAAGGGGTGGGTGGGACTGGTTTGCCGCATGCTCTTTCCGCTGTCTGCGCTTGATTTTTGCATTCTCTCGGCATTGAGACTCGAGGTGCTCAGCGCCCTCCCGGATGCACTTCCTCCACTTAGGGCGGTCTTGGGCCAGGGACTCCCAGGTGTCAATGTGGGTGTTGCACTTTATCAGGGAGGCTTTGAGGGTGTCCTTGTAGCGTTTCCGCTGCCCACTTTTGGCTCCTTTGCCATGAAGGAGCTCTGAGTAGAGCACTTGCTTTGGGGTCTCGTGTCTGGCATACGGACTATGTGGCCTGCCCAGCAGAGCTGATTGAATGTGGTCAGTGTTTTAATGCTGGGGATGTTAGCCTGAGTGAGGACGCTGATGTTGGTGCGCGTGTCCTCCCAGGGGATTTGTAGGATATTGCGGAGACATTGTTGGTGAGATTTCTCCAGCAACTTGAGGTGTCTACTGTACATGGTCCATGTCTCTGATAGGAGGGCAGGTATTACTACAGCCTTGTAGACCATGAGCTTAGTGGCAGTTTGCATAACCACTATGTTACTGTACCCCTCAATAAAATATTCCAAACAGAAGTGCTGTTGAACAATTTGTCCCTTTCCAATCAATTAGCTTCTGCCCTCATTCCTTGAAGTTTGCTTTTTTTAACATTCCACATATTTGGCTTCTGGTCTTTGATATTTCCGAATCACATAGAAACATAGACAATAGGTGCAGGAGCAAGCCATTTGAGCCTGCACCACCATTCAATATGATCATGGCTGATCATGCAACTTCAGTACCCCACCCCAGCCTTCTCTCCATACCCCCTGATCCCTTTAGCCGTAAGGGCCACATCTAACTCCCTTTTGAATATATCCAACGAACTGGACTCAATAATATTCTGTGGTAGAGAATTCCACAGGTTCTCTAGGTGAAAAACTTTCTCCTCATCTCGGCCCTATATGGCTTACCCCTTATCCTTAGACTGTGACCCCTGGTTCTGGATTTCCCCAACATCGGAAACATTCTTCCTGCATCTAACCTGTTCAATCTTGTCAGAATTTTATATGCATCTATGAGATCCCCTCTCATTCTCAGATCATGTTGGACTTGATTCTATTGTTGCGAGTACCTGAGAGTTCCTTGAATTTAATTTCTTCTGTGTTGTTTGGTTCACTTGACAAGTCAAGATATCTGTTGCATCTTCTGAATTGCCAGAAAAGGCAACACACATCTTGACTTGTCAAGTGTAAGGTTTACACATTTCATGATCAAGGCACAGCAAGATACCACGGGATAGAATGGTCTAAAGAAAACCTGTGGGACTGTTGAGAGGGAGAAAGAACGCCAGCCTGGGACAGGTGGTGACTCATAACTGATTAATGCAATTTCTGTGGTCAGGAGCGAGACCCGATTAACATCGAGACAAAGCATTTTGATACAATCAAGCAGAGGAGTCCATGGATTAATTGGCCAGAGAGGAAAAAAACAGTTCCCTATGCAGATTACAAATCTGCGAAAACCCAGGAAAAAAAAAGATCCCACAAGGCGTGCATTTTTGGATAACAGGGCACAAAAGATAAGGAGTTATCTTTTGCCCTGTCGATTCCATGCATCGAAGTAAGTGTGAATTGTGGCCATCCAACAGATTCAGACCCATCATCACAGCCATCAAGACTCACCCAGACACATTAACTGAAATCAGCCAAGTAGAAGATGTGTATAATCAAATGAATATATATGTAGGAGCTGTGAACAAGAGCTCGGAAGAACAAGAAGAGCAAGAAAACAACAGCTCAGGGGAACAGGTCGAAGAAATACCTCAGAACAGCAGGTCAAAGGAACAACGACCATGAAGCAAGCAGGTGGAACCCAACATCTTCCCTAGCTCCATGAGCCTGCAATCGACGACAGCAGCAACTGGCTGGATGGGTAATTGTATGTCTGCGATCAATTTCTAAGAAGTCTTGTTCTGTAATTTTTAGTTATTTTTTGTGAAATAAACTAACAGTTAGGTTTAAGCCTAAACTTTGCGTTATGTGGAGACCTTCCTGTAATTGCTGAGATCTATGAATCAATGTAGAGTGGAAAACGAATACCCTGCACAAGTGACTCCGATACATGATGGTAAGTTTTCCTCTTCACTGCCTGACACAAGATAGAACAAATGCCCTTTATAGAACCTACCTAATTTGAATTCCATTGATTGCCATACTTCTTGACTCCAATCTCATGTACCTCGCTCAATTTTACTCTGATACCAAGATTGCTTTCTTTCATCTCTGCAACATTGTACATGCACATTAAATGGTAAGATACTGAGAAGTGTACAAAAGCAAAGGGACTTTGGACTGCATGTCCACAGATCCCTGAAAGTAGCAGGCCAGGTAGATAAGGTGGTTAAGAAGGCATACGGAATGCTTCCCTTTAAGAGCTGAGGCACAGAATACAAGAGCAGGGGGAGTTATGCTTGAATTGTACAAAACATTGTTTCGGCCACAGCTGGAGTACTGCGTGCAGTTCTGGTCACCGCATTCCAGGAAGGATGTAATTGTACTGGAGAGCGTACAGAGGAGATTTATGAGGATTGTGCCTGGAGTGGAGAATCTAAGCTATGAGGACAGATTAGATAGACTGGATTTGTTTTCAATGGAACAGAAGAGGCTGAGACCTCATTTTGGTGTGTAAAATTATGAGGGGCCTCGATATAGTGGATAAGAAGGGCCTATTTCCCTTAGCAGTGGTGTCAACAACCAAGGGGCATAAATTTAAAGTAATTGGTAGATGGTTTAGAGGAGATTTAAGGGGACATTTCTTTATGCAGAGGGTTGTGGGGGTCTGGAACTCACTGCCTGAAAGGATTGTAGAGGCAGGAACCCTCACCACATTTAAGAAGTATTTGGATCGCACCGAAAGTGCTGTAACCAGCAGGACCTAAAGCTGGAAAATGGGATTAGGTTGGATAGCCTCTTGTTGGCCAGCATGGACACGATGGGCCGAAATGGCTTCCTTCCGTGTTGTAAATTTCTATGATTCTATGATTCACACTCATAACATTTTCCAGCCCGTGGCTGAAGCCCTAGTTCATGGCTCCAAGGTGATCAAGGCTGGGAACTCAACATCCAGGGGTATTCAACATTCAGGAAAGATAGACAGAAAGGAAAAGGAGGAGGGGTATCTGTGGTGTATGTAGCACACAAATCACTGACTCCACATGGACTGGTGTAAATCTAACTGCTGTGACCTTCGTCCTTTATTGTTCAGCTCCAGAGTGCCTCTCAGGTGTAGTGGTCAGCCTTATATAGCACCTGTTGCAGGTACTACCAGGGTTTCCCACACCTGTGGTGTGGCATAGTGCTTACATTACATTTGAAGTACTGGGACGATACACACATCATTACATAACATCATGGGATTAGGTTGGATAGCCTCTTGTTGGCCAGCATGTACATGATGGGCCAAAATGGCTTCCTTCCATGCTGCAAACTTCTATGATTCTATGATTCACACTCATAACATTTTCCACCCCATGGCTGAAGCCCTAGTTCATGGCTCCAGGGTGACCTAGGCTGGGAACTCAACATCCAGGGGTATTCAACATTCAGGAAGGATAGACAGAAAGGAAAAGGAGGAGGGGTAGCATTGCTGGTTAAAGAGGAAATTAATGCAATAGTAAGGAAGGACATTAGCTTGGATGATGTGGAATCTGTATGGGTGGAGCTGCGGACTACCAAAGGGGAGAAAGCGCCAGTTGGAGTTGTGTACAGACCACCAAACAGTAGTAGTGAGGTTGGGGACAGCATCAAATAAGAAATAAAGGTAAAGCAGTTATCATGGCCGACTTTAATCTACATATAGATTGGGCTAACCAAACTGGTAGCAATACGGTGGAGGAGGATTTCCTGGAGTGTATTAGGGATGGTTTTCGAGACCAATATGTTGAGAAACCAACGAGAGGGCTGGCCATCCTAGACTGGGTAATGTGTAATGAGAAAGGACTAATTCGCAATCTTGTTGTGCGAGGCCCTTTGGAGAATAGTGACCATAATATGGTAGAATTCTTTATTAAGATGGAGAGTGAAACAGTTAATTCAGAGACTAGGGTCCTGAACTTAAGGAAAGGTAACTTCGATGATATGAGGTGTGATTTGGCTAGAATAGACTGGCAAATGATACTTAAATGGT
Organism: Pristiophorus japonicus; assembly: GCF_044704955.1. Taxonomy (NCBI): domain Eukaryota; kingdom Metazoa; phylum Chordata; class Chondrichthyes; family Pristiophoridae; genus Pristiophorus; species Pristiophorus japonicus. The sequence continues at coordinate 504,838,369 of NC_091977.1, read as the reverse complement.
TGATGGTGGACAGGCAATGGCAAACATTTAAAGCTCACATGGATGAACTTCAACAATTGTACATCCCTGTCTGGAGTAAAAATAAAAAGGGGAAGGTGGCTCAACCGTGGCTAACAAGGGAAATTAAGGATAGTGTTAAATCCAAGGAAGAGGCATATAAATTGGCCAGAAAAAGTAACAAACCTAAGGACTGGGAGAAATTTAGAATTCAGCAGAGGAGGACAAAGGGTTTAATTAGGAGGGGGAAAATAGAGTGTGAGAGGAAGCTTGCCGGGAACATAAAATCTGACTGCAAAAGCTTCTATTGATATGTGAAGAGAAAAAGATTAGTGAAGACAAATGTAGGTCCCTTGCAGTCAGATTCAGGTGAATTTATAATGGGAAACAAAGAAATGGCAGACCAGTTGAACAAATACTTTGGTTCTGTCTTCACTAAAGAAGACACAAATAACCTTCGGGGACTGAGGGTCCAGTGAGAAGAAGGAACTGAAGGAAATCTTTATTAGGCGGGAAATTGTGTCAGGGATATTGATGGGATTGAAGACCGATAAATCCCCAGGGCCTGATAGTCTGCAACTAGAGTACTTAAGGAAGTGGCCCTAGAAATAATGGATGCATTGGTGATCATTTTCCAACAGTCTATCGACTCTGGATCAGTTCCTACCGACTGGAGGGTAGCTAATGTAACACTGCTTTTTAAAAAGGGAGGGAGAAAGCGGGTAATTATAAACTGGTTAGCCTGACATCAGTAGTGGGGAAAATGTTGGAATTAATTATTAAAGATGAAATAGCAGCGCAGTTGGAAAGCAGTGACAGGATCGTTCCAAGTCAGCATGGATTTATGAAAGGGAAATCATGCTTGACAAATCTTCTGAAATTTTTTGAGGATGTAACTAGTAGAGTGAACAAGGGAGAACCAGTGGATGTGGTGTATTTGGACTTTCAAAAGGCTTTTGACAAGGTCCCACACAAGAGATTGGTGTTCAAAATTAAAGCACATGCTATTGGGGGTAATGTATTGACGTGGATAGAGAACTGGTTAGCAGACAGGAAGCAGAGAGTCAGGATAAACGGGACCTTTTCAGAATGGCAGGCAGTGACTAGTGGGGTGCCGCAGGGCTCAGTGCTGGGACCCCAGCTATTTACAATATACATTAATGATTTGGATGAAGGAATTGAGTGTAATGTTTGCAGATGACACTAAGCTGGGTGGCGGTGTGAGCTGTGACCTGGGTGGCAGTGTGAACTGTGAGGAGGATGCTAAGAGGCTGCAGGGTGACTTGGACAGGTTAGGTGAGTGGATAAATGCATTGCATATGCAGTATAATGTGGATAAATGTGAGGTTATCCACTTTGGGGGCAAATGCATGAAGGCAGAATATTATCTGAATCGCGGCAGATTAGGAAAAGGGGAGGTGCAACAAGACCTGGGTGTCATGGTACATCAGTCATTGAAAGTTGGCATGCAGGTACAGCAGGTAGTGAAGAAGGCAAATGGTATGTTGTCCTTCATAGCTCGGGGATTTGAGTACAGGAGCAGGGAGGTCTTATTGCAGTTGTATAGGGCCTTGGTGAGGCCTCACCTGAAACAAATCAGTTTTTGTTTCCTAATCTGAGGAAGGACATTCTTGCTATTGAGGGAGTGCAGTGAAGGTTCACCAGACTGATTCCCGGGATGGCAGGACTGACATATGAGGAGAGACTGGATCGACTGGGCCTGTATTCACTGGAGTTTAGAAGGATGAGAGGGGATCTCATAGAAACATATAAAATTCTGATGGGACTGGACAGGTTAGATGCAGGAAGAATGTTCCCGATGTTGGGGAAGTGCAGAACCAGGGGACACAGCCTAAGGATAAGGGGTAAGCCATTTAGGACTGAGATGAGGAGTAACTTCTTCATTCAGAGAGTTGTTAACCTGTGGAATTCCCTACCGTAAAGAGGTGTTGATGCCAGTTCATTGGATATATTCAAGAGGGAGTTAGATATGGCCCTTATGGCTAAAGGGATCAAGGGGTATGGAGAGAAAGCAGGAAATGGGTACTGAGGTGAATGATCAGCCATAATCTTATTGAATGGTGGTGCAGGCTAAAAGGGCCGAATGGCTACTCCTGCATCTATTTTCTATGTTTCTATGTTTCTATGGCTTGATCACTTCGAAGTTTGGTTTTTTAATACTTGCTGCTGTATTCTCGCCAATCATAAAGATCTGATGTTCTGACTGTCTAGTATTTTGATACTCCACATTTACCTGAAAGGGCTACTGTATGCATCTTTTTCACTGATGAATGCATGGTCACCTTCTATTAACCCCATAACAAAAGAGGTACAACAGAAAGCACCATATTGAAATTAAAGATTTGTGTAGCGTGGAAAGACTGTAACTTATAACGACACATTGAGAGAATCATTTTATTCGCCAAATCCCCTTGGTCTTTTCAGCCAAGAGGTTGGCTAACTGTCATGCTCAAGCATCTACCAATATCCCTCTGAATGGTTCACAGAGAATTCTCCAGTGATAGCTCTCCCATTGCTCCCCAATTACTTTCTCCTGTGCTCTGTATGATAATATTTAATTCCCCACCCATTGCCTCGTTGGAGCAGCCTGGCAGATATCTAGAACTCAGCAGTCGACGCATTAAATGTATAACCCTTACTGTTATAGTGCCACATGTTCTGCACTACTATGCTGCCTATTACTTTACACATTAGGATGATACATGAGTTCTAATATTGGTACAGATCAACTTTTCATGATAAGTTGGTATGTCCAATTTTCAGGAAATTAATCCAACTGTTATAGTGGTATCATTTCCTGTTGCTTCACTGTTAGGTATATCATTGAGGGTATGATAGTATAAATCTGAGTCTATGATTATAAAGGGAAATTTATCTCCCTCGTGGCACCTCAACCCTTTGTTGTTCATGTCTTTACACTGCCAGGACGTCGGGAGTTGTGTGACCATGATTTTATTTATTTACTTGACAGCTGCAATGTGCTATAAAAGCTCCCATATCACAGCTGTTCACTTTCCAAGATCAAAAGCTGTTGCTTACTGCATTTGGAAGGCACATTGACCTTTATGCAGGTTGCAAGTGCTTGGAGCAATCTCTCTATCCCGTTTCACCTCAGTGGAACAATCTCTCTCATCATTGACAGATCGCTTCTGTCATCTCAAGTTCATCAGCGTCGGTGCCCTTGAAACTATCTCATCTTGGTGCTCAGAATCACACCACAATCAGCCCCAACATCAGCAGCACCAGACACACCAGCAGCACCAATAACAACACCAACCTTGTTCGCAATCAACTGATGCTGCACAGAACACAGGGCACAAGTACCTGGCCACATTGTTGCTCGGGCCTTAGTAACAGCTCCATTACTCAAGCATGGCCAGTTGCTTTCCACAGCAACAATTATGTACTGGTGATCGGGCGGGAAGGTAGAGTTGAGGTCGAAAATCAGCCATGCTCTAATTGAATAGTGGAGCAGGCTCAAGGTACCGTATGGCCTACTCCTGCTCCTATTTCTTATATTCTTAATCACTCCTGCCTTCCACCCTATCCAGACCTCCATCTGAATTTTATCTGAAATCTGAAATCTTGAGTACTGTGTTCAGCTCTGATCACTGAGACACAAGGGAGGTATTTGCACAGAAGAACCTGATCTCTAGACACAATGAATACAGATTCCTGGGTCAGCAAGGACACACCTCCAACATGCCATGAATGCAGAACTCTTGTGCCCACAGCACAGCCTCATCAGAAAACTTTGTGCCAGCACAAATTGTCTTTAAATGGGTGCAAGGCCAAGATGGTGCTTTTCTGCCACTGTTGCACCTGATGTGTGCCTTTGCTATCTGCGCATCGGAATTGAATGCCAGCTTCCAAATTCCTAGCAACCCAATCTGAATGGGGGAACAAAAAAACCCTGATACTAGCTCTGATTCAATAATGAGGCATTTTACTGTTACTTCATGCCGGAAATTCAGAGTAATGGCAGAACCAAGAGAAATATGATGAGTAATGATGGTTACCAGATGACACTGTGAAGCATTGTAAAAAGATTAATTGCCATATTGTACGGAAAGGACTCCAGCAGATTTAGTATGGTTGCGACAAATGGATAAACTTTATATTGTCATGGAATTTCAACATTGCAAAAGATGGGTGATGTTGAACTAGTTTGATATTAATCATTTCAGCCTGTGTATTTTGGTAATTAAGGATGCATTGGAACTACAAATGTAGCATTCAATAAGGTGCCACACAAGAGGTTATTACACAAAACTAAGGCTCATGGGATTGGGGCAATATATTAGCATGGATTGAAGATTGGTTACTGGACAGAAAATAGAGAATAGGAATAAATGGGTCATTTTTGGGTAGGCAGACAATAATGAGTAGGGTACTGCAAAGATCAGTACTTGGGCCTCAGATATTTATAATCAATATCAATGACTTAGACAAGGGGACTGAGTGTAATGTATCTAAGATTGCTGACGATACAAAGTTAGGCGGGATAGTAAGCTGTGTGGGGGATGCAAGTAGGGTGCAAAAAGATACAGACAGGTTAAATGATTGGGCAAGGATGTGGCAGATGGAATATAATGAGGAGAAGTGTGAAGTTATCCACTTTAGCAGGAAAAACAGAAAAGCAGAATATTTTTTAAATTCTTCACTCAAACACTTGTGTATCTTTGGAATTCTCTACCCGAGAGAGTTGTGGATGCTCAGTTGTCGAGTATATTCAAACCAGAGGTCAATAGATTTTTGAATGCTAAGGGAATTAAGGGATTTGGGGAAAGTATGGGAAGGTGGAGTTGAGGTAGAAGATCAGCCATAGTCTATTGAATGATGGAGCAGGCTCGAGGGGCCGAATGGCCGACTATTTCTATTTATTATGTTACATAGAAACAGAGAAAATAGGCGCAGGCCAAACGAGCCTCACATTTATCCACATTATACTTCATCTGCCATGCATTTGCCCACTCACCTAACCTATCCAAGTCACTCTGCAGCCTCATAGCATCCTCCTCACAGCTCACACTGTCACCCAACTTAGTGTCAATCGCAAATTTGGAGATACTACATTTAATCCCCTCGTCTAAATAATTAATGTACAATGTAAACAGCTGGGGCCCCAGCACAGAACCTTGCGGTACCCCACTAGTCACTGCCTGCCATTCTGAAAAGTACCCATTTAATCCTAATCTTTGCTGTCTGCCAACCAGTTCTCAATCCACGTCAGCACGCTACCCCCAATCCCATGTGCTTTAACTTTACACATTAATCTCTTGTGTGGGACCTAGTCGAAGGCCTTCTGAAAGTCCAAATACACCACATCAACTGGTTCTCCCTTGTCCACTCTACTGGAAACATCCTCAAAAAATTCCAGAAGATTTGTCAAGCATGATTTCCCTTTCACAAATCCATGCTGACTTGAACCTATCATGTCATCTCTTTCAAAATGCGCTGCTATGACATCCTTAATAATCCATAATTTTACCCACTACCGATGTCAGGCTGACCGGTCTATAATTCCCCGTTTCCTCTCTCCTCCTTTTTTAAAAAGTGGGGTTACATTGGCTACCCTCCACTCCATAGGAACTGATCCAGAGTCAATGGAATGTTGGAAAATGACTGTCAATGCATCCGCTATTTCCAAGGCCACCTCCTTAAGTACTCTGGGATGCAGACAAACAGGCCCTGGGGATTTATTGGCCTTCAATCCCATCAATTTCCCCAACACAATTTCCCGACTAATAAGGATTTCCCTCAGTTCCTCCTTCTTACGAGACCCTCTGACCCCTTTTATATCCGGAAGGTTGTTTGTGTCCTCCTTAGTGAATACCGAACCAAAGTACTTGTTCAATTGGTCTGCCATTTCTTTGTTCCCCGTTATGACTTCCCCTGATTCTGACTGCAGGGACCTACGTTTGTCTTTACTAACCTTTTTCTCTTTACATATCTGTAGAAGCTTTTTGCAGTCCGTCTTAATGTTCCCTGCAAGCTTCCTCTCATATTCTATTTTCCCTGTCCTAATCAAATCCTTTGTCCTCCTCTGCTGAGTTCTAAATTTCTCCCAGTCCCTGCGTTCACTGCTATTTCTGGCCAATTTGTATGCCACTTCCTTGGCTTTAATACTATCCCTGATTTCCCTTGATAGCCACGGTTGATCCACCTTCCCTTTTTTATTTTTAAGCCAGACAGGGATGTACAATTGTTGTAGTTCATCCATGCGGTCTCTAAATGTCTTATCAGTAAATAACGACTTAACTTCCCACCAAGGCTGCAGTTATAGTTTAAATGCAATCAGAATCCAGAGTGAGGGGCCGACCTGATCAAAGTGATAGAAACATAGAAACATAGAAAATAGGTGCAGGAGTTGGCCATTCAGCCCTTCGAGCCTGCACCACCATTCAATAAGATCATGGCTGATCATTCCCCTCAGTATCCATTTGCTGCTTTCTCTCCATGCCCCTTGATCCCTTTAGCCGTAAGGGCCACATCTAATTCTCTCTTAAATATATCTAATGAACTGGCATCAACAACTCTCTGCGAAAGAGAATTCCACAGGTTAACAACTCTGAGTGAAGAAGTTTCTCCTCATCTTGGTCTTAAATGGCGTACCCCTTATCCTTAGACTATGACCCCTGGTTCTGGACTTCCCCAACATCGGGAACATTCTTCCTGCCTCTAACCTGTCCAGTCCCGTCAGAATTTTATATGATTCTATGAGATCCCCTCTCATTCTTCTAAACTCCAGTGAATATACAGGCCGAGTCAATCCAGTCAATCCATCTCTTCTCATATGTCAGTCCTGCCATCCCGGGAATCAGTCTGGTGAACCTTTGCTGCACTCCCTCAATAGCAAGAACGTCCTTCCTCAGATAAGGAGACCAAAACTGAACACAATATTCCCGGTGAGGCCTCATCAAGGCCCTGTACAACTGCAGTAAGACCTCCCTGCTCCCTGCTCCTATACTCAAAGCTATGAAAGCCAACATGCCATTTGCCGCCTTCACCGCCTGCTGCACCTGCATGCCACCTTTCATTGACTGATGTACCATGACACCCAGGTCTCGTTGCTAATCTGCCACCATTCAGATAATATTCTGCCTTCATGTTTTTGCCACCAAAGTGGATAACCTCACATTTATCCACATTATACTGCATCTGCCATGCATTTGCCCACTCACCTAACCTGTCCAAATCACCCTGCAGCCTCTTAGCATCCTCCTCACAGCTTACACTGCCACCCAGCTTAATATCATCTGCAAACTTGGAGATATTACTCTCAATTCCTTCATCTAAATCATTGATGTATATTGTAAATAGCTGGGGTCCCAGCACTGAGCCCTGCGGCACCGCACTAGTCACTGCCTGCCATTCTGAAAAGGACCCGTTTATCCTGACTCTCTGGTTCCTGTTTGCCAAACAGTTCTCTATTCATGTCAATACATTACCCCCAATACTATGTACTTTAATTTTGCACACCAATCTCTTGTGTGGGACCTTGTCAAAAGTCTTTTGAAATTCCAAATACACCACATTCACTGGTTTTCCCTTGTTCACTCTACTAGTTACATCCTCAAAAAATTCTAGAAGCTTTATCAAGCATGATTTCCCTTTCATAAATTCATGCTGACTTGGACCGATCCTGCTATTTCATCTTTAATAATTGAATCCAACATTTTCCCCACTACTGATGTCAGGCTAACCAGTCTATAATTCCCTGTTTTCTCTCTCCCACCATTTTTAAAAAGTGGTGTTACATTAGCTACCCTGCAGTCCATAGGAACTGATCCAGAGTTGATAGACGTTGGAAAGTGGTCATCAATGCATCCACTATTTCTTGGGCCACTTCCTTAAGTACTCTGGGATGCAGACTATCAGGCCCTGGGGATTTATCGGCCTTCAATCCCTTCAATTTCCCTAACACAATTTCCTGACTAATAAGGATTTCCTTCAGTTCCTCCTTCTCGCTCGACCCTCGTTCCTCGAGTATTTCTGGAAGGTTATTTGTGTCTTCCTTAGTGAAGACAGAACCAAAGTATTTGTTCAACTGGTCTGCCATTTCTTTGTTCCCCATTATAAATTCACCTGATTCTGACTGCACTTGTCTTCACTAATCTTTTTCTCTTCACATATCTATAGAAGCTTTTGCAGTCAGTTTTGTGAGACTCCTGGAGACAGGGAATCTCGCTCTGCTTCCCTTCATAATCACTTCGGGCTTTTGGATACCATTTGCACTCTTTTACCATTAGTGAGAAGGCAAAACCACTTTGCTAAAATTGTGATGTCGTCAAATAGTAGTCAGACTGAAAGAAATGCTGAAATTTTAACTGTAACCTGAAAGAAGAGCTGATCTTAAGTCCTACACATATGTTGAAGCCCTGTTCAGTAATTAGATACCTAACATTTGATGTTTATATAGTGTCTATCATAGTAACTGTTGAATGCCCACTTGTGCACCTTCACTGTCATAGCTTTGGGCACCATTGAAAAATCAACTAATTATTTCTATAGATAATTGCTAAAATGGTGGGTCCCTTAATAAAACCATTTTTAAAAAATAACTAAATTACATTGTATAATTAAGCACTTGACTATGTAACTGTGCCATATTCATTATTTTCTTTTTTTAAAGCTGGAAACAACTTGTTTTGATTTTTGTTATTTCTTAGTTATGTCTAACCTAGTTCAAATAATGTTATAAATTGAGGCATGAGAACATAAAGCATGGAATGAGAAACAACCAATTAGCCCCTCAAAGCCACTCTTTCCACAGACTACCAACAATCAACCTGCTCATGGCCCCGAAACTAACTGAGCGACGCTCAGGAAGTGGTGTAGGGTGATGGGGGAGTAAGGTGCTGTCCAATACTGTGGGACTGGAGTCACATGCAGGCCAGACTGGGCAGAGGTGGCAGATTCCCTTACTGAAGGACATTAGTGAACCAATTGGGTTTTTACAACAATTCACAGTTTTCATCGCCATTTTCTTGTACGAGCCGAGAAATTGTCAGATTTTTCGAAATCATTAGCTGTGAACCATTTTGGGATGGCCTGAGTACGTATCATATAAATGCAAATTCTTTCATTCATCGACTCAACTCCATCCAGTATTCTTCTGAAAAAATCACAAAGTTACACATTTTTTCCTAACTTTAAATTATAGCCTGGAAACTACTGTTGGCGATGTTATTGTATGAGCGCGTAATACACTCGTATTAAATTCATGTCTCCGCTATTTTAATTAACATTAATTTTCAAGTGGCTAAATCACCCGGAAAGGGAATTTGAGGCGAGTGCTCCAAGTATTTGTCAGATAACACTAGTAACCTTCGACATAAAATCCTGGGTTATCGAAAATTGATGGCAAATTGTATATTTTATTAGTGATTAACTGAATTTATTTTGCAAATCATTTAAACATTCTGTCTAGGTTCACACAGGAACAGCATCTAATGAGATTTGCGAGACTAGTGTTGGCACCCAGCATGAGTTGATACCTTTGGGGAGAAAAACAAATGTATGCTGAAAGGTTAAGATTCACACTGCAGTGCAGTGGAATTGTGCTCTATACCATAGATTAGGCTGATGGGTGGGAAAGGAAAAGCTTATTTGTATATAACAGGACTGGCCACATCGATATTTATTTTGCCACTTGGTAACCATTTGCATGCTTTAGGGATTTGATTATGTACCGGATCCAAAAGTAACCTTTTAAAAATCAATTTTGAGTATCACTTAAATGGATATGCTAAGTAAACTGCTGCTGTGCTGTGAAACTCTGGTGCAGGAAAATAACTTGTTAACTGTAAAGATGGATGAAGAGAGGCGTTTGATCAATAGAAGCATTCAAAGAAAATTATTCAGACAGCACTGATATTTGTCAATAGACTCCTTTCAATAAAAATTCTGTAAATATTTTTTTACAGAACGTTTTGTGGTAAAATTGCCTTCATTATAATTTTTCCAGTCATGGTGACAATGTATTATGTCATGTAAAGATAATGGTAGCAATTTTAACCTAACCCACCCGCCGGGCAACTAACGGTATCAGTTAGAAAGCTGGTTTCACACCCCACTCGCCATGGGCTAAATTTTCGGTTTTCAGCGAAAACGGTAGTACTACGCCAAAATTACCGTTTTCGCTGCACTATCGTTTTTAGGCCAAACTTTCAGTCTTTACGTCTAACGAGGCGTTGCACGGCGATTTGCAGTGCAAACCGCGCGTTTCGGCAACTTTAATCTGGGGCCGGTAGAGTTGCAAGAGAGGCCTTGGGAGGGGGGGAAAAAGTAAAAATAAAATTCCAAAAAACCTTTAAAAAACATTCACCAAACACTTAGGGCTCAAGTTTTGGCTCGAGTTGCTCCTATTTTTTTGGAGCAACTAGTTTAGTATGTAATAGCTTAGAAATTACAATTCTCAGCATCTAGTTTGCTCCAGTTCTAGTTAGTTAGTTAGAATAGTTTCATTTTAGTACAGTTATTTTTTCAAAAAGGGGCGTTACCAGCCACTTATGCCTGTTTTGCAAATTTAGGCAGCGAAAAGTTACTCCAAACTAAATTAGAATGGAGTAAGTGTCGATTTTTGTACGCTCAGGAAAACCTTGCCTATACTTTATAAATTAGGCGCAGGTAGTGAGAGATAGTGGTGGGGGGGGGGGAAAGTTAGGGGATTTTACAAAGCATTAAACACTTCACTTTTACCAATAAAGAGCCATCATCAATAATAAATGATAAATAAATCAATAAATCAACCAATAAATCAATCAATCAAAAAAATTAAAAATTAAAAAATAATAAAAAATCAATCAATAAATAAAAAATTAAAGTTTCTACTCACCTACTGCAGCATCGGGAGCCCTCCAACAGCCTGCAGAAGAGCAAGGCTGGATGGTATCTGGTATGGCCAATTCTATAAATTGAGAACCTGCAATCAACTAGATTTTCAATGATATATTTGCAGCTCTATTTGTCCTTCTCTTTTTGCTCCTTCTCCTTTTTCTCACATTCAGATTTCGCTTCTTTTGCCTCGTGTTGCTTAATCAAAACCTCCACTTCCTTCTGCTTCAGCACCTTTATGTGAGTTTTCCCGTTTTCTCTGGTTAGCGTTGCAATTTCCACCTTTTCGGCCGATAGTTTGCTGACGTCAATAGTCTTATTCAACACTTTAAGTGCCAATGCAAGTGCTGACTGCAAAGTCAAATCTCCTTCTTTGAAGTCTTGTTTCAGCATAGATACTGCAGCGGCACTGTTATTCCCCATGCAGGTGGCCTTCCACCCTCTGTAGTTTCCACTGGGGACACACTGATACAACTGGTAGCCTTGGTGCTTATCCCATCCCATGTAGAGCAGCGAAACACCAAGAGGATGCTGCCCACCGAACTGTGTGTAAGCCTGCTTGATATCACAGAGTGTTGCGACCAGCTGCTCGCATGGCCCGCCACCGAAGAGGAGTTCGGGCGGGGCCCGCCCCCGACAAGATGCCGGTTGGGTGGGCCCCGCCGCCGAAAAGGTTAACGGCAGTCAGGCCACTCGGCCCGTGATAGGGGTGACGTCCCTTCGGCCAGGCATAGGGTCGTTGCCCGGAGACAGGACGCGCTGGGAAGCACACGCGAGCTGTAGCTCCGCCCCCAGCAGCTCCTGCTGCGCCGCGCTGAGCTGCAAATGGGCCGACAGATATCGAAGAATCGCGAGGTAATTATTTGGCGCTTTTTCTATTCCACAAATTAAGCGGGCCTCTCCGATGTGCGCCGTTCTAGTGGGGGTCCAAAACTTGAGCCCTTAGCTACTAAATCGCTGAAAAAGAATTGAAAATTAAAAACTTTAACTTACCTTTTTTTGCAGGTTTTCATACTTACCCCTGATTTTGGGCACAGCATAAATGTCGGGAGAGTGCAGAAAGTACGACGCAAACGTATTTTGCGTCATTGCACTTTGGCGCAGCTCTCCCGGGCGGTACTTGGGAGCGCCGCCGCAAAAAGGTACCCGAGGATTCCGCCGACCGGGTTTTTGCCGTTGAGGGTCAAATCACAGCGAAAACCCGGTCACAAATCTGGCTAAAATCCGGCACATAATATAGAGTCACCATTGAAATAAACCTAATCGCCCGGCATGCTTTGGTTAAAATTACCCCGAAGATCAGTTTTTGGTTGCTCTGACACAAAGTAACAGCAGGTGAAGTTCAAAGGAGGGTTTTGCAGACAGTTTGCAATAATGCACCAACAAACTGATAGAAATATAGAAACTTAGAAAATAGGTGCAGGAGTAGGCCATTCGGCCCTTCGAGCCTGCACCACCATTCGATAAGATCACGGCTGGTCATTCCCTCAGTACCCCTTTCCTGTTTTCTCTCCATACCCCTTGATCCCTTTAGCCGTAAGGGCCATATCTAACTCCCTCTTGAATATATCCAATGAACTGGCATCAACAACTCTCTGCGGCAGGGAATTCCACAGGTTAACAACTCTGAGTGAAGAAGTTTCTCCTCATCTCAGTCCTAAATGGCCTGCCCCTTATCCTAAGACTGTGTCCCCTGGTTCTGGACTTCCCCAACATCGGGAACAATCTACCCGCATCGAACTTGTCCTGTCCCATCAGAATCTTGTATGTTTCTATGAGATCCCCTCTTATCCTTCTAAACTCCAATGTATAAAGTCCCAGTTGATCCAGTCTCCTCATATGTCAGTCCGGCCATCCCGGGAATCAGTCTGGTGAACCTTCGCTGCACTCCCTCAATAGCAAGAACATCCTTTCTCAGATTAGGAGACCAAAATTGAACAAAATATTCCAGATGAGGCCTCACCAAGGCCCTGTACAACTGCAGTAAGACCTCCCTGCTCCTATACTCAAATCCCCTAGCTATGAAGGCCAACATACCACTTGCCTTCTTTACCGCCTGCTGCACCTGTATGCCAACTTTCAATGACTGATGAACCATGACACCCAGGTCTCGTTGCACCTCCCCTTTTCCTAATCTGCCACCATTCAGATAATATTCGGTCTTCGCGTTTTTGCCCCCAAAGTGGATAACCTCACATTTATCCACATTATACTGCATCTGTCATGCATTTGCCCACTCACCTAACCTGTCCAAGTCACCCTTTAGCGTCCTCCTCACAGCTCACACCGCCACCCAGCTTAGTGTTGTCTGCAAACTTGGAGATATTAGACTCAAGTCCTTCATCCAAATCAATAATATATATTGTAAATGGCTGGGGTCCCAGCATTGAGCCCTGTGGCACTCCACTAGTCACTGCCTGCCATCCTGAAAAGGATCTGTTTATCCCGACTCTCTGTTTCCTATCTGCCAACCAATTCTCTATGCATGTCAGTACATTACCCCCAGTACCATGTGCCTTAATTTTGCACACCAATCTCTTGTGTGGGACCTTATCAAAAGCCTTTTGACAAGCTGATGAACCAACGCTACTCGGAAGAAGGTGGATGGAGAAGATCCATTGGCGCTGGGACAATTTCATCCCTCCAGCGATCGACGTCCCCCGCGCTCAGAGGCAAAGCAAGCCCTCACCTGAGGTTGGATCCGGCACCAGAGAGCAGGCCAGCATAGCACCCGAGGCACAGACCACTCAGCATGACTGCGTGGAGATGATCCAGCTGAGACGACCCGAACACACCTTTCGGGCTCCAGTGGCAGGACTCCGGAGGAAGAAAATCGGATCCAAAGGCGACTTCCCAGCTTCGGTGGCAGAACCCAGGGAGAAGAGGATCACAGCAGTTGACATCGTGGATGGAAGAAAGATGGCGCCCAAACCACGAGGTGATGAGCTGAAGAAATGATTGCAGTGGCCAGACTACAAGGTGCAGCGCTGATGGAGCTACACATGGTACCTAGTGAAGAAGAGGATTGGGGTAAAGATAGCAAGGCTCTCTTAAAGGAGACCAGCAACCCACCACACTTAAAGGGACAATTCCACATTTTCGATCAATGTAATAGCAACTGTGAGTTAAATGTAAAGCGTGTAATTGATGATCAGAGTTTCATACATGTAATAAGCAAACCACGAGGTAATGCGTTGAAAGAAAAGATGGCGTCGGTGTCGGTGAGGAATCCGCCTTTTTCTCACTTACAATGGGACAGCAATTGAGACGCGACGGCGAGTGTCATTACTGTCTGGCTTGAGCAGGATGCAGGAGCTCAGGATGAGGAGAGAAGAGCGAGGACAACGCGAGTAACTTGTATGCAATAGAACATGATGATTTGCTGGAGCGGAGGACAGACCCAGCCCGGGAGCAGGGGAGAGAGCAGGTGCGGTGGTGATTCCAGCCCCTGTGTCCTGCCCTTTGAATCTTAGTGTTATACCAACCGTGAGCCCCAGTCGTCTCTGAAGGGGGCCCGAATGCCCGGAAGCCGCTGGGGAGAGGTCTGGACATTCAGCAGCCTCTGTCCCTGGCCGAAGGGACCCCGTACCGGCCGCTTCTATCCCGGCCACCAAAAGGACTCTGCACCGGATTCGGGGGACTTCTAACCGGCCGAAGGGACACGAAGACGTGCAATCGGTTGAAGGGACTCCGAGGCCGGAGTTCAATCCGCCGAAGGGACTCCGAGGCCGGCGCTGAACCGGCTGCCAACGAACTTTTAATTAGTTTTTAAACTTTTAACTAACTTTTAAACTTATTAAACAATTTGGGAGAACTTTTAAAACTTACATTTTAGACTCTCAATGGAAATACTTTTAAATATCTTTTTATTAATCTACATCTCTGACTTTTAACAACTTTTTGAAACTTTTTAAATTGGGGAAACTTTTATTATCCATTATTGATTTACATCTTAGACTTTTAACAAATCTTAGAAACATTTTTTAAACTTTTAAAGAACTCTTAGAAACTTTTGAAATAAATTGGGAATCTTTATCAACTTTTAACTTTTAAAATAACTTTGGAATAACTGCCCCCCAACCTAGCCTCGGGCCATCTACCATCAATGGCGCTACCCGGCACCGAGCCTGCGGCCAACACTTCACCGTAGGCAATTAGGCTTATCGAGCTGTGGCTGGTCTCCAGTTGTCTTGGACCCCCTTGCCACTGGACCAAGATCTCGTTCAGCTAAGCCCGTGTGGTTGCTGGTGTGCAGTGGCCACCTCACATTAAAAGAACTCACGCACAGGCATCTTCCACTTCGTCAGTATGAAGTTCGGGACCTGGAACATCAGGGCCATCATGGACAATCCCAACAGCAACAGGCCGGAACGCTGCACCGCCGTAGTTGCCCGGGAACTCAGACGTTTTGACATTGACATCGCTGCCCTAAGCGAGATGCGACGGGCAGGGGAAGGCCAGTTGAAGGAGCATGGTGGAGGTTACACCTTCTTCTGGAAAGGGAAACTAGAGACAGAACGCAGCCTTCATGGAGTCGGCTCTGCCATCAAGAATGAGCTGATCGACCGCCTCAAAGACTCCCCCTGTGGGATTAACGAACGCCTCATGACTCTCCGTATCACCCTATCTCAGAACCAATGTGACACAGTCATCAGTGCGTACGCCCCTACACTCGATGCAACAGATGAGGCTAAAGAGGGTTTTTATTTCAACCATGAGATATCCTTGTTCCGCATCCCCACGGGCGATAAATTGATCCTCCTGGGTGATTTTAATGCCAGGGTTGGCAAAGACACAGCCCTCTGAGGAGACATGATTGGCAGAGAGGGGGTAGGGAAAGCCAACTCCAGTGGTACCCTACTCCTGACAAAATGTCTAGAACATGAACTCCTCATCGCCAATACCTTGTTCCACCAGAGGGACAAATACAAGGCATGAGGCAACACCCTCGCTCCAAACACTGGCACCTGCTCGACTATGTCATCGTCCGAGCCAGGGCTCGCAAGGATGTGCGCATCACCCGCGCCATGACAGGAGCTAACGGCTGCTGGATGGACCACTGCCTAATCCGATCCATCATTAACATTAACATTAACATAGCCCCAAAGCAGAGGGGACAGCAGAAGCAGTTGTGCAAAAAAGTTAATGCCGGGGCACTTAGAGACCCAGCTAAGAGAGCCCTATACAGCCAGTGCCTCACAGCCAATCTCGCGTGCATTGATGATCCTGAATCCCCATAGCGCTTTGTCTACCTGCCAGGCCTCTATAACCAGTGCCTGCGAAGAGACACTTACTTGGTCACTCAACCAGAAAACATCAGGACTGGTTTGATGAAAATTATCAGGAGATTGAAGAACTAATAGATCGCAAGCGCAAAGCATTTCTGAGCTTCAAGCAACAGCCCAATTCGGGAGCTACAAAACAACATTACAGACGGCTCAAGGCTCAGGTCCAACAAAAAATTCGGGACCTAAAGAACAGGTGGTGGATGGAGAAAGCACAGGAGATACAACAACTGCCATGATATGCGAGGATTCTTCGCTGCAGTCAAGACCACCTACGGTCCAAACTCCCAAGGCCCCATCCCACTTCTGGCCAAGAACGGGGAAACCCTCATCAAGGACACCGAGGCTGTCGGGGCCCGATTGAAGAGCACTTTGAAGATCTCCTCAATCGAGACTGTGGTGTATGGAGAATGTTAGACTGAACACTGTGAGCTCAAAGTAAAGTGTGACCTTAGTCTTTTATTGCAGGTCTCCAGAGTGTCTCTCCAACCTGTGAAGCCTTCTTAAATACCTGTGCTCCCATGGGATTATGAGATCCCTTGGGACTCTGGGGAATGAGCCCTCTGGTGGCTGTACAGAGTACATACAAGTCCAGATAAATAACAACATTCCCCCCAAAGTCAATAGTGTAACTATTTACAATGTGAGTCGATCTGGGGCCCTTCTTGCCCTGGTTGATCGTCTCGGTGTGAAGGCTGATGTTGTTGAGTCATTTGTTGGGCCCTCGCTGGGCTGCTGTGCAGCTGGCCTTGCTGAGCTGCCTGGTGTGTTGGGCCCTGCAGGGCTGCTGTGGATGATGGGTTCTGCTTCGTGGTCAACTGCGGTGACGGTTGCCACTGGTGTGTATGTTGGGGGATCAAAAAGGTAGGGCCCAAGCTGGATTGCTCAGGGTAGTCCGTGAATCTGAGTTTGATTTGGTCCAAGTGTTTCCGGTGAATGAGTCCATTTGAAAGTTTGACCCGAAACACCCTGCTCCCTTCTTTGGCCACGTCAGTGCCGGGAAGCCACTTGGGACCTTGCCCATAATTTAATACAAATACAGGATCATTGACTTCAATCTCGCGTGACACCTTTGCACTATCATGGTATGCACTTTGTTGAAGCCGCCTGCTCTCTACCTGTTCATGTAGATCTGGGTGAACTAACGAGAGCCTTGTCTTAAGTGCTCTTTTCATGAGCAGTTCAGCAGGTGGGATCCCAGTGAGTGAGTGGGGTCTCGTGCGGTAGCTAAGCAGGACTCGGGATAGGCGAGTCTGCAGTGAGCCTTCAGTTACCCTCTTCAAGCCTTGAAATTGATGGTTTGCATTGCTCGCTCTGCCTGACCATTGGACGCTGGTTTAAATGGGGCAGATGTGACATGTTTGTTCCCGTTATGGGTCATAAATTCTTTGAACTCAGCACTGGAAAACATGGCCTGTTGTCGCTCACCAGGACATCGGGTAAGCCATGTGTGGAAAACATGGCCCACAGGCTTTCAGTAGTGGCAGCGGACGTGCTAGCCGACATTATCTCACATTCAATCCACTTGGAGTACGCGTCGACAACCACAAGGAACATTTTACCCAAGAATGGGCCTGCATAGTCGACGTGTACCCTAGACCACGGTTTGGAGGGCCAAGACCATAAACTTAGCGGCGCCTCCCTGGGTACATTGCTTAACTGCGAGCATGTATTACATCTGTGAACGCAGGACTCTAAGTCTGCATCGATGCCGGGCCAACACACATGGGATCTAGCTATCGCTTTCATCATTACGATGCCTAGGTGGGTCATTGATGAAGGTGTCTCTGCCCTTCTTGGGGACCACTACTCAATTGCCCTACAGAAGGCAGTCTGCCTGTATATACATTTAATCTTTGCACCACTGGAACGGCTTTATCTTTTCCTGCATTTCCACTGTGACACTGGACCAGCTCCTGTGAAGCACACAGCTTTTGACTAGAGATAATAAAGGGTCCTGGCTTGTCCTGGTTTTGATGTGATGGGTGATTGCTCACTCTCAAATGCTTCCATAGCCATGGCTAGATCTGTGGGTTGCACCATTTCCACCCCTGTGGAGGGCAATGGCAGCCTACTGAGAGCATTGGCGCAGTTTTCTGTGCCTGGCCTGTGGCGGATGGTGTAATTGTATGCGGACAACATGAGCACCCATCTCTGGATGTGGGGAGATGTGGAGATTATCCCTTTGCTCTCGGAAAACAGGGATATAAGTGGCTTGTGGTCAGTTTCCAATTCGAATTTTAGCCCAAACAGGTATTGATGCATTTACATTACCCCATAAACACACGCTAACGCTTCTTTTTCAATCATGATGTCGGCTCTCTCTGCCTTAGACAGACGCCTGGATGCATAAGCAACCGGTTGCAGTTTCCTGAAATCATTAGCTTGTTGCAATACACACCCGACACCATATGACGACGCATCACATGCTAGTACCAAACGCTCATATGGATCATACAACTCAAGCAATTTGTTTGAGCATAACAATTTTCTCGCTTTTACAAAGGCATTTTGTTGGCTTTTGCCCCAAACCCATTCACCCCCTTTTCGTAGTATGACATGTAATGGTTCTAGCAGGGTACTGAGACCCAGTAAGAAGTTACCAAAGTAGTTCAAGAGTCCCAGGAATGACCGCAGCTCCATCACGTTCTGTGGCCTCGGTGCGTTCTCGATTGCCTCCGTCTTTGCGTTGGTGGGCCTGATGCTGTCCGCCGCAATCCTCCTTCCCAAGAACTCCACTTCAGGCGCCAGGAAAACGCACTTCGAGCATTTTAACCTGAACCCCACGCGGTTGAGCTGACTAAGAACCTCCTCCAGGTTCTGCAGATGCTCGACTGTGTCCCGACCTGTGACCAAGATGTCGTCCTGGAAGACCATGGTGTGCGGGACCGACTTCAATAAACTTTCCATGTTTCTCTGGAATATCGCTGCTGCTGATCAGATTCCAAACGAGCATCTGTTATAAACAAAAAGACCTTTGTGCGTGTTGATGCTGGTGAGGGCCTTCGATGATTCCTCCAGTTCCTGCATCATGTAGGCTGAGGTCAGATGCAGCTTCGTGAACGTCTTTCCTCCAGCCAGTGTTGCAAAGAGGTCGTCGGCCTTTGATAGTGGGTATTGGTCCTGCAGGGAGAAACGATTGATAGTTACTTTGTAATCACCACAGATTCTGACTGTGCCGTCTCCCTTGAGGACTGGGACAATAGGACTGGCCCACTCGCTGAACTCGATCGGTGAGATGATGCCCTCTCTTTGTAATCGGTCGAGCACGATTTCTACCCTTTCTCTCATCATGTACGGTACTGCTCTCGCCTTGTGATGGATGGGTCGCGCCCCCGGTATTCGGTGGATCTGCACTTTTGCTCCTTGGAATTTCCCGATGCCTGATTCGAATAGCGAAGGAAATTTGTTTAAGACCTGTGCACACGAAGTGTCGTCAGCGGGCGATAGCGCTCGGATGTCGTTCCAATTCCAGCGTATCTTTCCCAGCCAGCTCCTGCTGAGCAGCATGGAACCATTGCCCGGTACCACCCAGAGTGGTAGCTTGTCACCGTTCCATCGTAGGAGACCTTTTACGGTAGCACTGCCGATTACAGAAATCAGTTCTTTCGTGTAATTTCTTAGTTTCATACAAATTGGAGTTGAGACGTGCCTTGAGACCTTGTTGCATCACAATCTTTCGAAAGTCTTTTTGCCCATGATGGACTGGCTCGCACCCGTGTCCAGCTCCATTGACACCGGGAGTCCATTTAGTTCAACCTTCAGCATTATCGGGGGACAATTCGTGGTGAATGTGTGCACCCCATGTACCTCTGCCTCCTCTATCAGAGGTTCTGTTTCATCGTGATCCTCCATGGATCTGTCCTCCTCTGCAACGTGGTGGTTTGCAGGTTTAGAAAGCCTAGCAGCTCGCCTGCACATTCATTGGAGATGTCCCATTGTTCCACTGCCCTTGCAAATGTATCCTTTGAATCGGCATGAATGATCACCCCCGCAGCACCAACAAGGTGTTAATGGCCTTGCATTCATCACCCTTGATGGTGGACTTCTCACTGCAGGTATGTGTGACCTGCCCTGTCCGTTACGATTCGAAACAACATCACTTTGTTCACAGTACTTGTAGCAGCACTTGTGTGCTGAGAGATTTGCTTAGTATTGTCACTGGTGACAATGAACGCCTGGGCTATCACTATGGCCTTACTCAAGGTTGGGGTCTCTACAGTCAAAAGTTTGCAAAGTATGGTTTCATGGCCAATGCCAAGTATAAAAATGTCTCCAAATGTCCTTCAAATTCCCAATGTCCTGCAAGGCGTCTTAGCTTGGCGACATAACTCACCACTTCCTGGCCTTCAGACCTTTTTGTAGGCGTAGAACCGGTACCTCGCCATCAGAACACTTTCCTTCAGGCTCAAATGCTCTCGGACCAGTGTGCACAAATTGTCATACGATTTCTCCGTGGGTTTCGTTGGAGTGAGCAGATTCTTCATAAGGCCATACGTTGGTGCCCCACAGACGGTGAGGAGGATCGCTCTACATTTGGCAGTGCTCCCTTCCCCATCTAGCTCGTTGGCTACAAAGTATTGGTCGAGTCACTCCACAAAAGTTTCCTAATCATCTCCCTCTGAGAATTTCTCCAGGATGCCCACTGTTCTCTGCATCTTTGGGTTCGCTATCTCGTCGCCAGTTGTGTGTGTATGGAGAAAGAGTCAGACTGAACACTATGAGCTCAAAGTAAAGTGTGACCTTAGTCTTTTATTGCAGGTCTCCAGAGTGTCTCTCCAACCTGTGAAGCACACTTAAATACCTGTGCTCCCAAGGGATTATGAGATCCCTTGGGACTCCGGGGAATGAGCCCTCTGGTGGCTGTACAGAGTATACAAGTCCAGGTACATAAGAGACTCTGCCTTTGACTCGAGTGTTCTCGATTCCATCCCGCAGCATGTGACCCGCCACCAACTCAGTGAAACTCCAACGTTGCACGAGGTAGGCAAAGCCATAAAACAATTTAAGAATAACAAGGCGACGGGTGAAGATGGAATCCCTGCTGAGGTGCTAAATTATGGTGGCGAGGCGCTGTTGGCGCAGATACATGACCTCATCTCTCTCATCTGGAGGGAGGAGAGCATGCCGGGAGATCTGAGAGATGCAGTAATTGTGACCATTTTTAAAAAGGGGGACAAGTCCGACTGCGGCAACTACAGGGGAATCTCCCTGCTTTCAGCCACTGGGAAAGTTGTCGCTCGTGTTTTCCTCAATCGCCTTCTCCCTGTGGCCGAGGAGCTTCTCCCGGAATCTCAATACGGATTTCGTCCCCTACGAGGCACAACAGACATGATTTTTGCAGCCCACCAGTTGCAGGAAAAATGCAGGGAGCAGCGCCAGCCCTTATACATGGCCTTTTTCTATCTTACAAAGGCCTTTTACACTGTCAACCGTGAGGGTCTATGGCACGTCCTCCTCCGTTTCGGATGCCCCCAGAAGTTTGTCAACATCCTTCGCCTGCTTCACGATGACATGCAGGCCGTGATCCTTACCAACGGATCCATTACAGACCCAATCCACGTCTGGACCAGGGTCAAACAGGGCTGCATTATCTCTCCAACCCTCTTAAACTTCCTCGCCGCCATGCTCCGCCTCACAATCAACAAGCTCCCCGCTGGAGTGGAACTAAACTACAGAGCCAGTAGGAAGCTGTTTAACCTTCGCCGCCTCCAGGCCAGGTCT
The DNA here is from genome assembly GCF_044704955.1 of Pristiophorus japonicus. Lineage (NCBI taxonomy): Eukaryota > Metazoa > Chordata > Chondrichthyes > Pristiophoridae > Pristiophorus > Pristiophorus japonicus. The sequence continues at coordinate 504,816,503 of NC_091977.1, read as the reverse complement.
AAGATCACCCTAACCTCTGTCATTGAGCTGCAGTATGCGGACGATGCCTGTGTCTGTGCACATACAGAGGCTGAACTCCAGGATATCGTCAAAATATTCACTGAGGCATATGAAAGCTTGGGCCTTACGCTTAACATCCACAAGACAAAGGTCCCCCACAGCCTGTCACTGCCGCACAGCACTGCCCTCCAATCATCAAGATCCACGGTACGGCCTTCGACAACATGGACCATTTCCCATATTTCAGGAGCCTCTTATCAACAAAGGCAGACATTAATGCGGAGATTCAGCATCGCCTCCAGTGCGCCAGTGCAGCCTTCAGCCATCTGAGGAAAAGAGTGTTTGAAGACCAGGCCCTCAAATCTACCACCAAACTCATGGTCTACAGGGCTGTCGTAATAACCGCCCTCCTGTATGGATCCGAGGCATGGATGATGTATAGAAGGCACCTCAAGTCGCTGGAGATATATCACCAACGATGTCTCCGCAAGATCCTGCAAATCCCCTGGGAGGACAGGCGGACCAACATCAGTGTCCTCAACCAGGCTAACATCCCCAGTATTGAAGCACTGACCACACTCGATCAGCTTTGCTGGGCAGGCCACATAGTACGCGTGCCAAATACGAGACTCCTTAAGCAAATGCTTTAAGCGGAGCTCCTTCATGATAAACGAACCAAAGGAGGACAACGGAAACGTTATAAGGACACCCTCAAAGCCTCTCTGGTAAAGTGCGACAAGACCATTGACACCTGGGAGACCCTGGCCGCCGACCACCCGAGGTGGAGAAAGTACATCCGGGAGGGCGTTGAGCTCTTCGAATTTCAACTCAAAGAGCATGAAGAGGCCAAGCGCAGGCAGCGGAAGGAGCGCGCGGCAAACCAGCCTCACCGACAGCTTCCCTCGACGAATGTCTGTCCCACCTGTAACAGGGTCTGTGGCTCTCACATCGGATTGTTCAGCCATCAAAGAACTCACTTTGGGAGTGGAAAGCAAGTCCTCCTCGATTCCGAGGGACTGCATATAATGATGATGAAACAAAGAAAAGTCGTGCGATTGCGATCGGAGCTACAGTTTATTTACAATGAGTAATGAAACATTGTGCGATGTAGGATTTCAACTGCATTCAGTTAATGCAGCGGGCAAACACCCATCGGGAGCACACCGGTCCAGCGAGTTACCCAATGCTGTAGCCTGCATCCCTGGGACCAGAGTGATGCACCACGGACTGTGGCCACAAGCAGCTAATAGATACAAGCTGCGGAGCAAGCGATTTCAAGAGGGCAACGGCACAGGTATCGATACCCTGCCCCCGACCGGCTCCACCTCTCAGGCACCCGATGGCACCAACTGCCACGAGCCTGAAAGAGCAAACCATGCTAAGGCGCAGTCCCCAAACCATATCGCCACCAAGGCTATACCCGGGGAACGAAGGGTCACTCGCAACAGTTCTCCCAAATGGGACTGGGACCAGCTAGGATCCCAAACCAAATAACGCCCAGGCAAGCGAGTCAGCAGTTCCCTGTGCACTGCCAAGACGATTGCTCCTCAGGGAGCAACAGCGACCCGGGGCACAAGGAAAGGAGAGGACAGGGAGGTCACAGGCATCTGTGAACCGGCCCGACGATCGGAGCAATGTCAGAGGCCCCGAGAGCCGGCAACTTGAGCCAACCAGGTTCCTACTGCCAGCACTGGGCACCAGACTACCTCGACACATTCCTCCAGCTCTGGTACTAGTTTATCCTCACGCATCGGTGCTGATCCTAGCACTGATTCCAAGTATATATCAAGTATGTACCTCACCAGTCAAATGTACTTGCCTCACAACGGTACCACAAATGTAATGCTGCAAATGCAATTTTTTTTTGGACTTGAATGTATATGAATGTAATGAGCCACTGGCATAATCTATATGTGGGGGGTGGGGAGAGAATGGAGTGGTCATGGATGCACAAACAGAAACCACCACCACCTCTACTGCCAACGAAACAACACTTACTCACCCAAGATCGAAACGACCCTCCAAGGGTCAACCAGATAGAGCTAATTCCAGAGCACAGTCCATACATGAAGGCGATTTGCACTAAGGACTTGGGGGAGAGTGATATCATGTATCCTACATGTTTACTGCTTGTACTATTACATATGATGTGCCCCAGAGGGCACTACTGTGGGAAACTTGGACACCGGCTGTATGGTCACTAAGGTGTGCCACGAGAGGGCAGTGCAGTGGGAGACTTGTAGGTTACCTGTAGAGGTGTACCAGGTCTAGTGTAAAAGGCAGGCCACCACGTGCGATCCTCACTCTGGAGTTACATTAAATGGACTAAGGTCACTACAGCTCAAGTACAACACATTGCCTCATGGAGTCATTATTAGAGCATCTTAAGATATAACAATTTCCCTTTCATGAAACCATGCTGAGTCTGCCTGACTGTATTATGCTTTTCCAAATGTCCCGCTACTGCTTCCTTAATCATGGACTCCAGCATTTTCTCAACAACAGATGTTCGGCTAACCAATCTATAGTTTCCTGCTTTTTGCCTCACACTATTTAAAAAAGGAGGAATTGTTAAGGGGTCATTTGATTGAGGTTTTTAGGATTTTGAAAGGAATTGAAAGGGTAGATAGTGAGAAACTATTTTCTCTGGTGTGGAAGTCTAGGACAAGGGACATAACCTTAAAATCAGAGCGAGGCCATTCATAGAATCATAGAATCAAAGAAATTTACAGCACAGAAGGAGGCCATTTCAGCCCATCGTGTCCGCGCTGGCCGACCAAGAGCTATCCAGCCTAATCCCACTTTTCAGCTCTTGGTGTGTAGCCCTGTAGGTTATGACACTTTAAGTGCACATCCAAGTATCTTTTAAATACGGTGAGGGTTTCTGCCTCTACCACCCTTCCTTTCAGGCAGTGAATTCCAGACCCCCACCACTCCCTGGGTGAAGAATTTTCCCCTCATCTCCTCTAAACTTCTCCCCAATTACTTTAAATCTATGCCGCCTGGTAGTTGACCTCTTTGCCAAGTGAAACAGGTCCTTCATATGCACTCTATCCAGGCCCCGCATAATTTTATATACTTCAATCAGGTTTCCCCTTAGCCTCCTCTGTTCCAAAGCAAACAGACCCAGCATCTCCAATCTTTTCTCATAGCCAAAATTCTCCAGTTCAGGCAATATTCTTGTAACTCTCGTCTGCACCCTTTCCAGTGCAATCACATCTTTCCTGTAATGCGGTGACCAGAACTGCACACAATACTCCAGCTGTGGCCTAACCAGTGTTTTATACCGTTCAAGCATAACCTCCTTGCTCTTTTATTCCATGCCTTGACTAATAAAGGCACGTATTGCATATTTCTTAACCACCTCATCTACCTGGCCTGCTACCTTCAGGGATCTGTGGTCCTGCACTCTGATGTCCCTTTTTCCACTACACTGTCATACCACTTAATGTGTATTTCCTTGCCTTATTAGACCTCCCCAAATGCATTACCTCATACTTATCCAGATTGAATTCCATTTGCCACTGTTCTGCCCACCTGACCAGTACATTGATATCTTCCTGCAGTGCGCAGCTTTCCTCTTCAGTATCTACCACACAGCGTATTTTAGTGTCATCTGCAAATTTCTTAATCATACCCCCAACATTTAAGTCCAAGTCATTGATCTTTACCACAAAAAGCACGGGACCCCACTGGATACAGCCTTCCAGTCACAAAAACACCCATCAACCATTACCCTTTGCTTCCTGCCTCCGAACCAATTTTGAATCCAACTTGCCACTTTGCCCTGGATCGCATGGGCTATTACTTTCTTGACCAGTTTGCCACGTGGGATCTTATGCAAAGCTTTGCTAAAATCCATATACACTGCAACATATGCACTGCCCTCATCGATCCTCCTGGTTTCCTCCTCGAAAAATTCAATCAAGTTAGTCAGACATGACCTTCCCTTGACAAATCCATGCTGACTGTCCTTGATTGATCCATGTCTTTCGAAATGAAGATTTATCCTGTCCCTCAGGATTTTTTCCAGTAATTTTCCCACCATCGAAGTTAGGCTGATTAGCCTGAAATTAATCAGTCTATCCCTTTCTCCCTTTTTAAACAAAGGTACAGGTACAGCGGCAGAAATCTGGAAACCTTGGGACCGAGGCCATTCCAGATTCTGCTTATTTCTGGACTTCGGAATGTCTTTCTGCCATCCCAAGTCTGGAAACGCCTGGGCCAAGGTAGGTAAAGGAGGGGAAGGGAGGGGAGGTTGGGTGGCCGAGTTATTTCTGAGTGTATGGTACTAGATGTATGGAAACTTCCACTTCCATTCTTTCATATTCTTGCTAAAAACCAGCCGAGAATAGGTTAACTTTATTACATTCCCAAACATGTAGCTCAATGTTTTAGACTCTTTTACCAAATGTCCTTTTTCGATAATCCCCATTCTGGCGAAGTGATAGGTGAATGAGCTTTTTTTTCTTTTTTAAAATGGAGCAGGTGCCGATTTTTGTTTGTCATTTTTTTTTAATGTAGCTTGTGCTTTGAGGTAAGGAGGGGTGGGGGGGCAGTGTTGGGCGGCCGAGGCAGGGGCCAAGGCAGGGACCGAGGTGGGGGGAGGTCGGGCGGCCGAGGTGGGGGGCTGAGGCGGGGGGCAGAGGTGGAGGGGGCCGAGGTGGCCGGAGGTCAGGCGGCCGAGGTGGAGGGGGCCGAGGCAGCCGGAGGTCAGGCGGCCGAGGCGGCCAGAAGTCCGGTGGCCAAGGTGGGGGGGGCTGAGGCGGCTGGAGGTCAGACGGCCAAAGTGGGAAAGTCCGGATTTTAGAACATTTTCCGGCTTACGGACGACCCCACCACGGATTGGCCCGGTATCTGGATTCCGGAACATTCCGAATTTCGGAACTCCGGATTTTCAACGCTGTACCTGTACAATATTAGCATTCCTCCAGTCATCTGGCACTGCATCAGTAGCCAGGGAGGATTGGAAAATGATGGTCAGAGCCTCAGCCATTTCCTCTTTTGCTTCTCTTAACAGCTTGTGATATATTTCACCCGGGCCTGGGGATCTATCCACTTTCAAAACTGCTGAGCCCCTCACTACTTCCTCTCTCACTATATTTATCTCGTCTAATATTTCACGCTCTTTCTCCCTCATTGCAAAGTCTGCATTGCCCCTCTCTTTTGTGAAAATGGATGCAAAGTATTCATTAAGAATCCTACTCATGTCTTCGGCCTCCACACACTGCTTTCCTTTATGGTCTCTAATCGGCCCCACTCTTTCTCTAGTTATCCTCTTGCTCGTAATGTATTTATAAAACATCTTTGGGTTTTCCCTGATTTTACTTGCGAACATTCTTTAATGCTCTCTCATTGCTTTCCTGTTATCTTTTTTAATTGCACCCTGCATTTTTTATACTCCTCTAGAGTTTCTGCAGTATTGAGTTCCCGGTATCTAAGCTTCCCTTTTTTTATCTTACCCTGTATGTCCCTTGACATCCAGGGGGCTCTATGTTTGTTTGGCACCCCACCCTTTTTTTTTTAAGGAACCATACTTGTTCTGTACCCTCAGGACTTTTTCCTTGAATGCCTCCCACTGCTGTGACACTGATTTACCATCAAGTAGCCGTTTCCAGTCCGCTTTGGCCAAATCCCATCTCAGCTCAGCAAAATTGGCTTTACCCCAATTGAGAACTTTTTTCTTGGTTCCCCCTTTGTCCTTTTCCATAACTACCCTCAATCTTACTGAATTATGATCACTAGCACCAAAATGCTCTCCCACTGAGACCCATTCCACCTTCCCGATTCATTCCCCAAAACCAAGTCCAGAAACGCCCCCTCCCTTGCTGTGCTTGTTACATACTGGCTAAAGAAATTCTCCTGAATGCATTTTAGAAATTACGCACCCTCTGTACCATTCACACTACCTTTCTCCCAGTTAATATTAGTGTAGTTGAAATCCTCCACTATTACAGCTCTATAGTTTTTGCACTTTGCAGCAATTTGCCCACATATTTGTTCTTCTATCTCCCTCTGACTGCTTGGAGATCTATCGTACACTCCCACTAGAGCGATCGCCTCTTTTTTGTTCTTTAGTTCAACCCATATGACTTTGTTTGATGACCCCTCTAACATATCATCCCTTCTCACAGTTGTAATTGTTTCTTTAATCAATACTGTAACCTCCCCTCCTTTTTACCCCCTCTCTATCCCATCTGAAAACCCTGTCATTCAGGAGAGAAATTAGGAAATGCATCTTCACGCAAAGGATGGTAGAAAAATGGAGCTCTCTCCCACAAAATGCAGTCGAGTCTACCTCAATTCATAATTTTCAATCTGAGGCTGATTGATTTTTGCTAGACAAGGGTTAGGGATATGGAACCGGGTGGATAGAGTTGGGTGGATGGAATTAAGATAGAGATCAGAGCCATGAATGGCAGAACAGGCTTGAGGGACTGAATGGCCTACTATTCCTACATTCCTATTGTCTGCCAGCTTGTATTCAGCATTCAGCAGCACTTTTTAAATTTTCTTTTCAAAGGAAATAGTCTGACTTACTTTGACAATCTCATTCATCTTATTTTTCTTTTCATATAAAGATTTTCCTGCATATTCCTTTTTATTGGCTCATTCAAATGCTGCTGATGCAATGTGGAGTGTTGTTCAAACAGTTACTTGTTTCTTAAACTACAAAATGGCTCACTCATATGACCAACACAAAAGCTGCCTCCAAAGGAGAACACTAATAGAACCAAAATAAAGCTCAACACCATTTCCAGAAACCTCAGCGTGGCATTGCTTCCTAATGTAAATATATACCTTTATCATCCGTAACAAAATGGGTGTCATTTTAACCTTCGCCACCTGGGTGACAAAAGTGGCCATGGCACAAATTCTTTGCTGGCAGTGGAGTTGGCCAGAAAAATGTAGCAAAATAAAGCCATGGTTCAAGATTGGAAAAGAATAAAAGTAATTTGTGTAACTTGCATGGAATTGTGAAGGAGTGCACCATCTGTGTTTTTAACATGAACTAGTGTGCATGTTAAAACAACATCATGTCCAGTCCAATATCATATTGAAATGAAACTCCCATTTCTGTCCGGAGCTACCTGTCCCCATCAAACCCCAAATCAGAAATGAGTATTGTGTATAATATGGATGGAGATCTGACAGAAGTGATTGCCACCTTCACTTCTGGTTGGTTATATCAGAATTACAATCAGTTATGGGGTATTAACGATAGAAAAATCTAAGCTCGAGTGTCAGCATTAGGCGCTCGCAGGTCAAGTAAAATATGGCTCATTGGTGAATGCAGCTCTGCTCCGCCCCCTCAATATACTTCAGTTCCAACCTCAGCTGAACACCACTTCTGCTTCTGTTTAGATTTTTGTAGACTCGATGGAAGAGCATATTGACATTGTATTATAAATCTTACATCTGCAAGTGCTCCCTATTAAGTTTTCCCATTATAAATTCCAATGTCCATATTTATCATCGAAACTGCCTATCTAAATGGGTCACATTGTAATCACAGTGCTGAAACTGGTGGGAGGGTATAATTATAATTGCATGTTTACATAGACAGGTTCCACTTTAAATGTGAACAAAGGAACTTACTATAAAAATAAGGACAGAACTTACGAGTTTAAAATGCGGACAGAATTCCATCTGGACCAGCTGCTCAAAAGTGAAAATCTACTCCACTGTGTGTGACACCATGTACATCTAGAAAATGTTGAAAATCTCAGCGGGTCGATGACCCGTCGTCAGAAAGGTTAACTCTGTTTCTCTCCACAGATGCTGCCTGACCCACTGAGATTTCCAGCATTTTCTGTTTTTATTTCAGATTCCAACATCTGCAGTATTTTGCTTTAGTACCATGAAGGTTAAAATGACACCCATTCTGTGCATGTCTGAGATGTGTCTTTCCAATCAACAATTTAGGTTATTGATTGCAATGTGAAATGTTGTATTCCAACTTGTCTGCGTCTTCATATTATTTTCTCACCATGGGTTATTCTATTCAATAAAGGCTGGTAAGCATTTGCGGCCTTGGGATTTTTGGTATTATATTTTTCTCATGAATAGCTATCCTTTAATGAGTACAAACCCATACAAGGGAACAAATAAGGGCCTGGACTTCTGTTCTGGGCACAATTGCCAATCTGCGTGTGATATATTCACAGAGCACAGCACACACAGCTTCCTAACATGGCAGGCAGCTCTCTCGGAAGTCTCTGAAAATCTGCCTGGTTCTGTTTATTATTAACTCTGCAGTTGCAGTACATAATACGTCTACATCCACAGTGTGGAGCTACAAACATTACAAGCTTACAGACATTACACTTCTCCCTCCTTAACGAAGAAGCCATCATAACAAACATCATATATAACTTTCATGTTTATACATAACACAGGATATAAACTTTTTTTTTCCATATTTACAAATTTAACTTCACCACTTGTTTTCTGTTTCGAAGAGGATACCTTCGCTCTCGAACAGAACCTTCCAAACATGGTGTTGAATCTAAACTCATTCGAGGCTCATCCTGAGGAACGTTTTCCTTCAACTGAATTTCCTTGATTTTCATTTGAACTCACTCTAACTTCAGGCTCTTTGTTTTCCTGACTCGGACTCAGACTTTCATTCTGATTCTCTCCTGGATTTGTTTCCAGTACATTGGATTTAGGATTTGCTACTGGTATATCAAAACTATCTGATGAGTCAGAAATAATTGAATCATTCCCACCTTCAACTCCTTCCATGTCTGTAGGTAAAATATGATCAATATGAACAAACCTAACCTGTCCATTATCAAACATCTTTACCAAATATGTGCGAGGACCACATATCTTCACCACTCTTCCTGGTAACCACTTTAACCATTTATGGTGATGGTTCTTCACTCTCACCTTCTGGTTTAATTTCACACTTCTCTCTTTTACTCTACCTCTATCCTGATTCTCTTTCTGTCTTAATTGTGTCTCTTCTACGGACTGTGCCAAATTTGGCTTTAACAACGAGAATCTGGTTCATGGCTGTCGTTTGAGAAACAACTCTGCTGATGTTCTACCAGTAGTTGTATGAGGCGTATTTCAATATGTAATCAAAAAATTAGCCAATTTGTGATCCAATGACAACTATCGTTTCCTTGGATTTGGATCTAGCATTTGATTTATGAGGGTACGTTTTACAATTCGTACAGTACGCTCTGCTTCATCATTCGAAGCAGGATGGTATGGTGGAACTTTGGTATGTTTCACACCATTTTTGCTCGTGAATTGTGTAAATTCTTCTGAACGAAATTGTGGTCCATTATCCGAAACAATCTCTTCAGGGAGGCCAAATGAAGAAAATAATTTTCGTAAAATGTCCAATGTTTTACTTGTCATTTTCCACATTGGAAACACCTCAACCCACTTCGAATGGCTATCAATCACAATGAACAATTGTTGTCCTTCTAACTCAGCAAAATCAATATGTAGCCTTTGCCACATCCTAGGAGGCCATTTCCAAGGCTGTAATGGTACTGGTGGTGGTTGCTTGCTTACCGATTGACATGTCGTACACTGACTCACCATGTACTCTATATCTTTATCAAGACCTGGCCACCATAATTAACTGAGTGCAAAACTCTTGGTCAAGCACATTCCCAGGTGCTGGTCATGGAGGTCTCCTAATAATTTGGACCTGAATTTATTTGGTACAACCACTCTTGCACCCCACATGATACAATCTTTATTGACTGATAATTCATTCCTACGAATGAAGAATGGATGTGTATCGTTGTCTATTACCTGGTTTCGTCATTCATTTGCAATATACTCATACACCTTTGACATCACTGGGTCACGTTTGGTTGCTCTACCAATCTCATCAGCTGTGACTGACAGTTCGTCAATGTATGAAAAATAAAACACTTCTTCCCCATCGGGTGTAACTTGTGACGGGAAAGGCAATCTAGACCTTGCATCAGCATTACTGTGATCAGCTGATCATCTGTATTCAATATCATATGTATATGCTGACAAATTCAAAGCCCATCTCTGCATTCGGGCTGCAGCTAATGTTGGAACTGGGGACTTTGGATGGAGAATTGCTGTTCTGGGCTTATGGTCCGTAACGATGGTAAACGTACGACCATACAAGTATTTGTGAAACTTCTTGACCCCAAAAATTAATGCCAAAGCTTCCCTTTCAATTTGCGCATAATTACTCTCACTGGCACTGAGAGTGCGTGAAGCAAAAGCAATTGGTCTCTCCTGCCCCAACTCCATATGGAGAGGCATCACAAGCTAGATATGTCATAGTGAACTAACATGGTGCTCTCCACCAATTTGCTTTTGCATTCCTTGAATGCTGTATCGCATTCTTTTGACCACTTCCAATGGACCTGTTTTTTCAAAAGTTCATTCAGTGGATGTAATACTGCAGCCAAATTTGGTAGGAACTTCCCATAATAGTTCAAAAGAACGAAGTTCAGTGACATTCCTGGGAGTGGGTGCATTTCTGATCGCATCCAATTTTTCCACGGTTGGATGTAAACCATCTTTGTCTAATCTGTACCATAAGTACTCCACTGAGTTTTTAAATAACTCACACTTATGAGCAGACACTCGTACTCTGTGCTTCTCTAGCTGTTTGAGGACTTCATTCAATATGTTATTATGAATTTGCCGATTTGGTGCTGAAATTAGTATGTCATCCAAATAACATGCTACCCCTTGAATACCTTGCAAAATCTGGTTCATCACCCCTTGGAATATGGCAGGGGTGGAAGACACTCCAAATGGTAGCCTATTAAATTGATATAGACCTCGATGAGTATTTATAGTCAAACATGACTTGGACTCCTCATCTAGTTCAAGCTGTAAGTAGGCATTCGTAAGATCCAGTTTTGAGAAGGTCTGACCATCTGTCAGTGTTGTGAATAAATCTTCTATATTCGGCAATGTATTGGGGACATTATCCTCTGGAACTTGGTTTACGGTTACTTTATAATCAACACACAATTTTACCTTTCCATCGGACTTAGGTACAACAACAATGGGTGTAGTCCAATTACATCGATCTATCTTACAAATAATGTTCTCAGTCTCTAGTCTTTTGAGTTCTTGCTCAACTTTCTCCTTGAGTGCATATGGTACAGAACGTGGCTTGTAGTAAACTGATCTAGCGTCCTTCTGTACCCTGACACTCGCCTTGAAGCCTTGGATCGGACTGCCCGTTTCGCAGAACACCTTCGGTTACTGCTTGATAACCTCATCCGTTGATGAAAATCTCGCTTCCACACAGAAAATCTTACTCCAATCCAGCTTCAGTGAGCTCAACCAATTTCTTCCTAGTAAGGCCGGCTTGTCTCCTTTCACGACTATTAGAGGCAAGTTCTGAAATTGATCTTTATATTTCACCGGTACGGTGATACGACCTACCACAGGAATGTTCTCTCCCAAGTAGCCTCGTAGCTCGATCTTGGATTTCTCCAGTTAAAAATCCCGCAATTTGTCGCGGTACAGTGACTCCGGTACTACACTCACGGATGCACCCGTGTCGATTTCCATTGGTATCTTGAATCCCGCAACATCTGTGTGGATTTTCATGCTTTCCGAATCGCTGTCCGTTAACCTTGTGCTCCTGATGACGTGTAACTCTAACATCTCTTCGTCCTGTTGTTGTTCTTTCATGCTATGTAGTTTCTTTGGGTTTCTACTCATAGCTTTGAAAACTAGTTTACCCTTCAGTCGGCATGCCTTCGCAAGATGCCCAGTCTTCCTGCAGAAGAAACACTCTGCCTTCACGTATGGACAACTTTGAGCAATGTGTTGTCCCAGGCACCTATAGCACGACTTCGACGCTCTCTTAGAATTTCTAGTTTCTGAGACTTTCGGCCATGCCCGTCTTTTACCTTGAACCTGCAGGTTATTTACCTCAGTTGACTGATGACCGTAATCATTATTTAATTATTGTTCGGCCATGCTCATCGACCTCGCTGTCTGACAAGCAATCTCAAAACTCAAGTCATCCGTCGTCAATAATTTCCTTCTGATCGCATCATTTTTCACCCCATCAACAAAACGATCCCGTAATACTCGGTTTTGAAAGTTTCCAAAATTAAAGTGCATCGATAGTTTCTTTAATGCAACGATGTAATCACTGATAAGTCATCAGTCTTTTGATTCCGAATCCCGAAACGATAGCTTTCAGCAATTTCTAATGGTTTGGGTTTATAGTGCTGCTCCAGCTTCGTTAAAATCTCTTTAAGCGTTGTGTCCTTTGGCTTGTCAGGCACAAGTGGATTTACAAGAGTGTCATATAATGCCGGACCTGCCTCCGATAAGAAGATCGCTTTCTTACGTTCCAACACAGCCCAGTTCTGGACTGCATTGTCTGGAACTTCGATTATATTATTTGCAGTGAAATACATTTCTAGCCAATCCACATATGCTTTAAAACGTTCCTGGTCATGTCTATATTCATCCAAATATCCCAATACACCTGCCATTTTAATCTCTAACTGTTCACACCATGTGCTGTATTTTACCTCATATTTTTGTAGCTTTGTTCAAAAACAGAAACTTCCAAAGTCTTCTGTCGCCTGGCTGAATCATTTACCAACAAAATTTAAGCTTTAAATAATCCGAACAATCCCATCTTCCGTCGCCAAATGTGATGTATTCACAGAGCACAGCACACACAGCTTCCTAACATGGCAGGCAGCTCTCTCGGAAGTCTCCGGAAGTCTGCCTAGTTCTGTTTATTATTCACCCTGCACTTGCAGTACACAATACGTCCATATCCACAGTGTGGAGCTACAAACATTACAAGCTTACAGACATTACACCGCGCACAAATTGTGTTAGTTTTAAGAGTGTTTTTTTTCTTCTCATGTTTCTGCTGAAACTCATTTGTACATCGCCGAATGTAAAATCTGGCATGTATCAGCGCAATCGGGCAGCACTTTAGAATGTAATTTTAAAAATATATATATTTTTGCTTTAAAAAATATTCCTTGATATATTTAAGAGTGGTAACTTGGTGCAGTTCGATTAATACAGATGAAAGTGGGTTTATCACACAAAAATAAGCATTTTTTAGCAGTGTGTCTCATCGAGCCCATGCTGGTTCTCTGTAAGAGCACCTCAGCCAGTCCCACTCCCCTAGTTTTGGACAGTTTTGTGGGCGGGGCCAGCTTCGATCACAATGTTTTTTAAACTAACACAAAATATCGCAGAAATCGATTTGTGCTGAACGTAATTTGCACTTAAAATTTTGCGATCTTTTGCGCTGGTTTGGCTGATTTCGGGCGAATTGCATTGGAAAAACCAACACAACCGAGCAGCAAATCTTGCCCAAGAACATTAAAACATCTTAAACCAAGAAAATGTCAGTTGAGCTGATTAAGCCCAGTCCTTCTACCTTGCTTATAGAGTCCATTCACCAAAGATTTTCATTCTATCTAAGTCCCATGTTAATCCAACAGATCTACAGTCTACTATTAATTCAAAGTTGCTTAATTCAAATCAGTTGATAATCCATTTTAGTGCTAAATTCCCACTTTATTGTGTTACTTCATTGTGCAATTTAATTTGTTTGTTTAGTGCAAAATCATCTTCATATTATCAGGGTGTAGGCTGTACTAATATCTTGATAACCCTCAATATCCTTTCTTGACAGGATTGATATAGTTCCTTTTTAAAGCTACCTTTTCTGGTAGCATATTCCAGACCATGAAAGTTCATAGAAAACGTAACTAGTAGCGTCTCCACTTTATAGGAGGCCAAATTAAATGGGGGGGGGGGGGGGCGAAACTTAATTTTAAAAACTTTTGAAATAAATTCTGTGCGGCTCTGTGCCAAATTTTACAACCATGACATTAACATTAACACCATTGCAAAATCAGAAATGCTGCAAATTGCTCAACTCCATGTTCTAATTCTTCCTTCAAGCAAGGCTCTGTGCCAGGAGCAGAGCCTTGAAAATTTTACCTTGTGGTTTATGTTTTAGAAACTTTCCAAAAGCCCACTCAAAAACCACACTGTCTGATCTCATTCAGACAAACAAACTTCTTACTGGGCTTGGCAGGGTGATTGCAGGGAGGGTGCTTCCCCTGGCTGGGGAGTCTAGAACCAGGCGTCACAGTCTCAGAATAAGGGCTCAGCCATTTATGACTGAGATGAGGAGAATTTCTTCACTTGGGGTTTGGGGAATCTTTTAGAATTCTCTACCCCAGAAGGCTGTGGATGCTCGGTTATTGAGTATATTCAAGACAGAGATCGATTGATTTTTGGGTATTAAGGGAATCAAGGGATATGGGGATAGCGCAGGAAAGTGTTGGGGTAGAAGATCAACCATAATCTCATTGAATGGTGGAGCAGGCTCAAGGGACCGAATGTTCCTACTTCTTATGTTCTTATGCAAAGTTGGACAGAGGACAACCTTCACGTCAGGTTTTGTACAGCATTGTGCTGAAGCATTGACCTCATCAGTAATGTCACTAACTTTCAACAATGCGCAGACCAGGGCAGACAAATATGATAAATTCTGGAGGGGTGTGCTAGAGAGAAGCTCCATGGGAAGAGGGTGCTTGTTATTCATGTCCCATTTCATCATTACAACACTGTAACAGCATCTATTAATGAATTCTTTAAGCACAATGCAACGCTCAGTCAGGCATGAGAAATGCATTTTTGAGAACAATTCATAACACTTCATAATGTTGTAGGCTGTGTCAGGAAAATGGAAACTGTGAAATTAAAATTATCAGAATCTTGTACATATTCGTCTCTGCTGAAAACACACAGACTGGCAATGCATGAATTTCAGATTTAATTTCTGTTTCACCATTTATATACATTGAATGGAGTTGCAGAATTACTAGATGACTTGTTCAGTCTGATTTTCCTTCTCAGTTTCCTCCTAAGGTTTCCAATGGCATTTAGCTCACAGTGGGCTCAAGTTTTGGCCTGAGTTGCTCCTATTTTTTTGGAGCAACGAGTTTAGAATGGAGCATCTTAGAAATTGCAATTCTCGGCATTTAGTTTGCTCCAGTTCGAGTGAGTTAGAATAGTTCCATTTTAGAACAGATTTTTTTTTTCAAAAGGGGGCGTGTCCAGCCACTTACAAGTTTAGGCAATGAAAACTTACTCCAAACTAACTTAGAATGGAGTAAACATAGAAACATAGAAAATAGGTGCAGGAGTAGGCCATTCGGCCCTTCGAGCCTGCACCGCCATTCAATAAGATCATTCCCTCAGTAGCTCTTTCCTGCTTTGCCTCCATACCCCTTGATCCCTTTAGCCGTAAGGGCCATATCTAACTCCCTCTTGAATATATCCAATGAACTGGCATCAACAACTCTCTGCAGTAGGGAATTCCACAAGTTAACAACTCTGAGTGAAGAAGTTTCTCCTCATCTCAGTCCTAAATGACTTACCCCTTATCCTTAGACTATGTCCCCTGGTTCTGGACTTCCCCAACATCGGGAATATTATTCCTGCATCTAACCTGTCCAGTCCCATCAGAATTTTATATGTTTCTATGAGATTTCTTCGAAACTCCAGTGAATGCAGGCCCAGTCGATCCAGTCTCTCCTCATATGTAGATTTTTGTACGCTCAGAAAAACCTTGCCTACACTTAGAAATCAGGCGTAGGGAACGAGAGAGGGAAGTTTACAAACATTAAACACTTTGCTTTCACAAGTAAGGAGCCATCATCAATAATAAAGGATAAATAATTTCAATAAATCAACCAATAAATCAATAAAAAAGAATTAAATTTAAAAAAAAAATCAATCAATAAAAAATTAAGTTTCTACTCACCGACTGCAGCACCGGGAGCCCTCCAACAGTGTGCTGGGGCCCCCCCAGTGTCTCTCTTTCTCTCTGTCTCTCTCTCTCTGTCTCTCTCAGTGTCTCTCTCTCTGTCAGTGTCTCTCTCTCTGTGCCAGTCTGTGTTTCTGACAGCGAGGGGTGGGGGGAGGGAGAGGAGGGATGAGAGGAGGAGGGAGGGAGAGGAGGTGAAAGAGAGGGGGTAGAGGAGGGAGGGGAAGAGGGGGGAAATAGGGGAGGGGAAGAGAGGAGTGGGAGATGGGGGGGAGAGGAGGATAGGGGACAGGAGGAAGGGGGAGGGGGAGGGGGAGAGGAGGGAGGGAGGGTGAGGAGAGTCAGGGGGGGGGAAGAGGAGAGGTGTGGGGGAAGGGGGGAGAGGAGAATGGGGGGAGGGGGGGAGAGAGAGGTGGGGGGAGCTGGAGCGGGACCTGAACAGGGGTGGGGGGAGCCGGAGCGGGACCTGAACGGGATGGGGGAGGGGGGGGGAGCCGGAGCAGGTCTTGAATGGGGGTTGGGGGGGGGGAGCCAGAGTGGGATCTGAACAGGAGGGAGGGAGGGTGGGGGGGAAAGCCAGAGCGGGACCTGAACGGGGGTGGGTGGGGAGGTGGGGGAGCGGGACCTGAAGCTAAAGCTGAAGAGAAGGGAGGCCCGAGTCCGATCTTCACCGCCCCAGTGAGCCCATTCGGCCAGGGCTAGGGGCGGCGTGTTTCGGGCCCCTCACTCACAGCCTCGGTGGCCTGGAGCTACTGCATGTGCGCGCACACTCTAGCGCGCATGTGCAGAGCTCCCGGCACTGAAAACAGTGCCGGGACCTGGCTCCGCCCCCAACCCCTTGTGCTGCGCCAATCTGAGCACGAAGACGTCCTGGAAAGCTTACAGAATCACAAGGTAAGTTTTCGGCGCCCTTTGTCTTCCAGAAATTCAGCGCACCTTATTGAGATGCGCCATTTTTCCAGAGGGCGGAAACTTGGACCCAGTATGTGACTCTTCTTTTTAGCCCATGTTAATTAAATACTGCAATGTCAGGACCTCTTGGTCCGAAACAGAACTATACTATAATGTTTCTATGTATTAAGTTGTACTTTTAAACATCTTCCTGCATATGTTCCTGTGGACATCCCAATGCACTTTTCAGCCAATGAAGTACTTTTGAAGGGTAATCACTTTTGTAATGTAGGAAACGCGGCAGCCAATTTGTACACATCAAGGTCCCACAAACAGCAATGAGATAATGTCAAGATAATCTGTTTTTAGGTGTTGGTTGAGGGATAAATATTGACCAGGACACTGACCATTATTTTCAAGCACTAAACAGAAAAGTAAGGAAACATAAAAGTTGAAATTATTCTAAATGGTATTTCAACAAAAAAATATTATTCATGTATTTGTATCAAAAAATGAGCTAGGATATCACATTTCTTAACTTATTTAAAGTGAGCAGGTTAATAGACCAGTAAAATAGAATACTGAAGAATTGCATACATGCGATAAAGAATTTTATGTTAATACTGCTTTAAAACTTTTCAACCACAGCATTATTTCAGTCAATAATAAAATGTATTGACCCTGAATTTTCTCCCAGTCAGGTCCATTGTCGTAAGTATGGGGGCTCAGGGCCACAAGTTGTGACCCTGATCCTAGCTCAGTTGCTGGGTTTCCTTGCATGTAAATACATCCGGCAGGCGTCCGAGCCACCTATGGTGCAGCTGGGGATCCTGTCTCAGGTGGGAGACTGGAAATTTGACTACAGCAGCTTGCCACATCATTCGTGTGCCCCAAAGTGAATGGTAGCATAGTGGTTATGTTACTGGACTAATAATCGAGAGGTTTAAACTCATATTCGGGCGATAAGAGTTCAAATCCCACCATTGCAGCTGGGGAATTTAAATTCAATTAAATAAATTAAATAAATCCGGAATAAAAAGCTAGTATCCATAATGGTAATCATGAAACTGCTAGATTATCGTACAAACCCATCTGCTTCACTGATGTCCTCGAAGGAAAGAAGTCTGCTGTTCTTACCCGGTCTGGCCTAAATGTGACTCTAGACCGACAGCAATGTGGTTGACTCTTAACTGCCCTCTGAAACTAATATGGCAGGCGGATGGGAACCAATACAGGGAGACAGAGGGAAACAAAAAGGAGACAAAAACAAAAGACAGAAAAGAGATGAGTAAAAGTGGAGGGCAGAGAAACCAAAGGCAAGAATCAAAAAGGGCCACTGAATATAAAAGGGCTGCAGGAGGGGTCAAAACTAAAAATCATGGTTTAAAAACTAGGATGAAAACACTCTTCCTAAATGCACGCAGCATTCGAAATAAAGTAAATGAGTTGACGGCGCAAATCATTACAAATGGGTATGATTTGGTGGCTATTACAGAAGCATGGTTGCAGGGTGGCCAAGACTGGGAATTAAACATACAGGGGTATCTGACGATTCAGAAAGATAGGCAAGAAGGGAAAGGAGGTGGGGTAGCTCTGTTAATAAAAGATGATATCAGGGCAGTTGTGAGGGATGATATTGGCTCCAATGAACAAAATGTTGAATCATTGTGGGTGGAGATTAGAGATAGTAAGGGGAAAAAGTCACTGGTCGGCGTAGTTTATAGGCTCCCAAATAATAACTTCATGGTGGGGCGGGTAATAATCAAGGGAATAATGGAGGCATGTGAAAAAGGAACGGCAGTAGTCATGGGGGATTTTAATCTACATATCGATTGGTCAAATCAAATCGCACGGGGTAGCCTGGAGGAGAAATTCATAGAATGCATACGGGATTGTTTCTTAGAACAGTATGTTACAGAACCTACAAGGGAGCAAGCCATCTTAGATCTGGTCCTGTGTAGTGAGACAGGAAAAATAAACGATCTCCTAGTAAAAGATCCTCTCGGAATGAGTGATCATAATATGGTTGAATTTGTAATACAGATTGAGGATGAGGAAGTTGTGTCAGAAACGAGCGTACTATGCTTAAACAAAGGGGACTACAGTGGGATGAGGACAGAGTTGGCGAAAGTAGACTGGAAAGAAGGTCGAAGCGGTGGCACAATTGAGGAACAGTGGAGGACTTTTAAGGAGCTCTTTCATAGTGCGCAACAAAAATATATTCCAGTGAAAAAGAAGGGCAGTAAGAGAAGGGATAACCAGCCGTGGATAACCAAGGAAATAAAGGAAAGTATCAAATCAAAGACCAATGTGTATAAGGTGGCCAAGGTTAGTGGGAAACTAGAGGATTGGGAATATTTTAAGCAACAGCAAAGAATTACTAAAAAAGCAATAAAGAAAAGGAAGATAGATTACGAAGGTAAACTTGCGCAAAACATAAAAACAGATCGTAAAAGCTTTTACAGATATATAAAATGGAAAAGAGTGACTAAAGTAAATGTTGGTCCCTTAGAAGATGAAAAGGGGGATTTAATAATGGGAAATGTGGAAATGGCTGAGACCTTAAACAATTATTTTGCTTCTGTCTTCACAGTGGAAGACACAAAAACCATGCCAAAATTTGCAGGCCACAGGAATGTGGGAAGGGAGGACCTTGAGACAATCACTATCACTAGGGGGTAGTGCTGGACAGGCTAATGGGACTGAAGGTAGACAAGTCCCCTGGTCCTGATGAAATGCATCCCAGGGTATTAAAAGAGATGGCGGAAGTTATAGCAGATGCATTCGTAATAATCTACCATAATTCTCTGGACTCTGGGGAGGTACCAGCGGATTGGAAAGCAGCTAATGTAATGCCTCTGTTTAAAAAAGGGGGCAGGCAAAAAGCAGGTAACTATAGGCCGGTTAGTTTAACATCTGTAGTGGGGAAAATGCTTGAAACTATCATTAAGGAAGAAATAGCGGGACATCTAGATAGGAATAGTGCAATCAAGCAGATGCAGCATGGATTCATGAAGAGGAAATCATGTTTAACTAACTTACTGGAATTCTTTGAGGATATAACGAGCATGGTGGATAGAGGTGTACCGATGGATGTGGTGTATTTAGATTTCCAAAAGGCATTCGATAAGGTGCCACACAAAAGGTTACTGCAGAAGATAGAGGTACATGGAGTCAGAGGAAATGTATTAGCATGGATAGAGAATTGGCTGGCTAACAGAAAGCAGAGAGTCGGGATAAATGGGTCCTTTTCGGGTTGGAAATCAGTGGTTAGTGGTGTGCCACAGGGATCAGTGCTGGGACCACAACTGTTTACAATATACATAGATGACCTAGAAGAGGGGACAGAGTGTAGTGCAACAAAATTTGCAGATGACACTAAGATTAGTGGGAAAGCGGGTTCTGTAGAGGACTCAGAGAGGCTGCAAGGAGATTTGGATAGGTTAAGCGAATGGGCTAAAGTTTGGCAGATGGAATACAATGTCGGAAAGTGTGAGGTCATCCACATGGAGGAAAAAAAACAGTAAAAGGGAATATTATTTGAATGGGGAGAAATTACAACGTGCTGTGGTGCAGAGGGACCTGGGGGTCCTTGTGCATGAATCCCAAAAGGTTAGTTTGCAGGTGCAGCAGGTAATCAGGAAGGCGAATGGAATGTTGGCCTTCATTGCGAGAGGGATGGAGTACAAAAGCAGGGAGGTCCTGCTGCAACTGTATAGGATATTGGTGAGGCCGCACCTGGAGTACTGTGTGCAGTTTTGGTCACCTTACTTAAGGAAGGATATACTGGCTTTGGAGTGGGTACAGAGACGATTCACTAGGCTGATTCCAGAAATGAGGGGGTTACCTAATGATAGATTGAGTAGACTGGGTCTTTACTCGTTGTAGTTCTGAAGGATGAGGGGTGATCTTATAGAAACATTTAAAATAATGAAAGGGATAGACAAGATAGAGGCAGAGAGGTTGTTTCCACTGGTCGGGAGACTAGAACTAGGGGGCACAGCCTCAAAATATGGAGGAACCAATTTAAAACTGAGTTGAGAAGGAATTTCTTCTCCCAGAGGGTTGTGAATCTGTGGAATTCTCTGCCCAAGGAAGCAGTTGAGGCTAGCTCATTGAATGTATTCAAGTCACAGATAGATAGATTTTTAACCAATAAGGGAATTAAGGGTTACGGGGAGAGGGCGGGTAAGTGGAGCTGAGTCCACGGCCAGATCAGCCATGATCTTATTGAATGGCGGAGCAGGCTCGAGGGGCTAGATGGCCTACTCCTGTTCCTAATTCTTATGTTCTTATGTTCTTATGAAATGCCTAGCAAGACACTCAAGGGCATTAGGGATGGGCAATAAATGCTGGCCTTGCCAGCGACGCCCCCATCCCGTGAATGTATAAATGTCCCTTGTGTGTTGTGTTAATAGAGCTTCATGTTAGAGAAGTGGAAGATGCCTGTGCGTGATTTCTTTTAACGTGGGGTGATCATTGCACACTGGCTACCACACGGGCTTAGCTGAGCGAGGTCTTGGTCCAGTGGCAAGGGGGCCCAGGCACTGCTATATGGGCCTAATTGCTTGCAGTGAGGTGTTAGCCACAGGCTCGGCACTGGGTAGCGCCCTTGATGGTAAGTGGTCCAAGTGTTGGTTGGGGGCAGGCACTGGGGGGGGGGACAGTGGTGCACTGGGGTTCAGAATAGGGGGGCAGGGGTTCACAGCAATTGTACTCACCACGTGCTGGAAGAGGAGAGGATACCAGGCCATCAATGGGGAAGGAGAGGTCCAGCTGGATGGGGGGAGGAGGTGGAGGCCCGATAGCCAGATCCAGCCACCGCAGGAGGTCCAGGTTGCGTCGAGTCATCCAGCCGCTGCAGGAGGTCCAGTCGGGAGGCCCAAGTTGCGCCGAGTGGCCGCAGGAGGTCCAACCAGGAGGTCCAGATCACGTCGAGTCTTTCAGCCGCTACAGGAGGTCCAGTCGGGAGGCCCAAGTCGCGCCGAGTCGCCGCAGGTTTTCCAGCCGGGAGACGCCGATGTGCGGTGCGGCGGGAGGCCTGAGGTAGGCCCGAACTTTTGGGATTTGCGGGGTTGGGGTTAGCGTTGAGCGCCTCGAGTATCGTCGCCGAGAGCATGCAGAAATCAAGCGCAGGCAGCGGAAGAAGCGTGCAACAAACCAGTCTTCCTGCCGACCCTTTCCCTCAATGCCTATCTGTCCCACCTGTGACAGAGACTGTGGTTTTCGTATTGGACTCTACAGCCACTTAAGAACTCATACTAAGAGTGGAAGCAAGTCTTCCTCGATTTCGAGGGACTGCCTATGATAATAAAGCTAGAATGGCTTATATTATTCTGTATAATGTAATTCCCCCATTTGTATGACATTACAATGTGCCCACCTATTAGCGC
This sequence comes from Pristiophorus japonicus, assembly GCF_044704955.1. Lineage (NCBI taxonomy): Eukaryota > Metazoa > Chordata > Chondrichthyes > Pristiophoridae > Pristiophorus > Pristiophorus japonicus. The sequence continues at coordinate 504,794,414 of NC_091977.1, read as the reverse complement.
TTGCTCCCAACATTAAGTGGAAATCCTGAAGAAGCAGATAAAGAGGCAGAGACTGAGCTGCCAGCCTTGAGACCTTCTGATTGTTGCTGGAAAACATCAGTCAGAAGGCCCTGAAGCCCATAGAACTAGTTGGTGAGGAAAATAACGACCAGTATTTACTGTACCTGGGGGGTTCAGGTACAGGTAGTTGCAGTGGCTGGTCGCGACCCTGTTCTTCATACCATGCTGCTTCTGAGATCGACGTTCCATTAATGGGACCTATTAAGTGGTGTGGGTCTGAAGACATCAGCAATTACGCATTTTAAGTTGGTATATTTAACGGAACCGTGGCCACATTGCATTTGAAGGTTCATCTAGGATAGTGCAGGCAGCACACTGCACAACTAGACTGCTACAAAAAGTGCAAACATGAGACAGAAGGCTGCACCAAGGTTCACCGATGATGCCCTCCTTATGCTTGTGGAGGGAGTGAGAGCATGCAGGGAGGTCCTCTTCCCTTCTAGTGAGCGGAGGAAAACTCCACAGGAGACAAAAGGAGCCTGGCTCCAAATAGCAGAGGAAGTCAACAGCAGAGATGTTTCAATTGTTTTGCTTGATCAGGAAAGGTGAGTGCAAAGCCACTGTACCTCTCATCACGTCCCCATCACTCTGACTTTCCCACACTGTCCTGCACATTCTTACTCACACCAACATACCTTGGACCTCCACACATCCCTCTCTATCTACATTATCACATTCCCATCTGATGAGCCACCCCTCACACTCACAACACACAAGGAGGCCACTTGGCATTGCCACCCCACTCCATCGTGGTCACGCTCTACAGATGTAGCCCATCCATTCCTTACACTCATAGCATCACTCTCACTCAACCTTCTCTTCTTTCCCTCTTTGCAGGAAAAAAGAGCTCACAGTAAGAGGGAGAAGGAGAGAACTGGAGGTGGCATCCATCATAGGCCACCTAACATCAGCAGAGGAGGCTGCCTTGGAAGTGATTGAAGTCGCCGAGCAGCTGGAGGAGAGAGAGGCCATCTCAGCAACCTGATGACAGAATTACATATCATACAGATACATTGCAGTCACTCATATGGGGACTGATGTCAGCAGTGAATGTTCACCATGTGCACAATGGTGTTTGTACCCATTCTTCATATGACATATCTAACTCATCTCTTTGCTCTCCCAAAGGGCCATCAAGACCCCCCACCCCCCACTTGCCTCCACCCACTATCCAGTGGATAGCCCTTGTTTCCAAGCAGCCAACCAGAAAGTCTGTTTCAAGGAGCGAAGAGCTGAGGGAGGGTGGACTGGCGCATAATATGGTAGAATTCTTTATTAAGATGGAGAGTGACACAGTTAATTCAGAGACTAGGGTCCTGAACTTAAGGAAAGGTAATTTCGATGGTATGAGATGTGAATTGGCTAGAATAGACTGGTGAATGGTATTTAAAGGGTTGACGCCGGATAGGCAATGGCAAACATGTAAAGATTACATGGATGAACTTCAACAATTGTATATCCCTATCTGGAGTAAAAATAAAATGGGGAAGGTGGCTCAACCGTGGTTAACAAGGGAAATTAAGGATAGTGTTAAATCCAAGGAAGAGGCATATAAATTGGCCAGAAAAAGCAGCAAACCTGAGGATTGGGAGACATTTAGAATTCAGCAAAGGAGGACAAAGGGTTTAATTAGGAGGGGGAAAATAGAGTATGAGAGGAAGCTTGCAGGGAACATAAAAACTGACTGCAAAAGCTTTTATAGATATGTGAAGAGAAAAAGATTAGTGAAGACAAACATGGGTCCTTTGCTGTCAGATTCAGGCAAATTTATAATGGGGAAAAAAGAAATGGCACACCAATTGAACAAATACTTGGATTCTGTCTTCACGAAGGAAGACACAAATAACCTTCCGGAAATACTAGGGAACCGAGGGTCTAGTGAAAAGGAGGAACTGAAGGAAATCCTTATTAGGCGGGAAATTGTGTTAGGGAAATTGATGTAATTGAAGGCCGATAAATCCCCGGGGCCTGATAGTTTGCATTCAGAGTACTTAAGGAAGTGGCCCAAGTAATAGTGGATGCAATTGTGATCATTTTCCAAAAGACTATCGACTCTGGATCAGTTCCTATGGATTGGAGGGTAGCTAATGTAACACCACTTTTTAAAAAAGGAGGGAGAAAGAAAATGGGTAATTATAAATCAGTAGTGGGGAAAATGTTGGAATCAATGACTAAAGATGAAATAGCAGCGCATTTGGAAAGCAGTGACAGGATCAGTCCAAGTCAGCATGGATTTATGAAAGGGAAATCATGCTTGACAAATCTTCTAGAATTTTTTGAGGATGTAACTAGTAGAGTGGACAAGAGAGAACCAGTGGATGTGGTGTATTTGGACTTCAAAAGGCAAAATTAAAGCACATGGTATTGGGGGTAATGTACTGACGTGTATAGAGAACTGGTTGGCAGACAGGATGCAGAAAGTCGGGATAAACAGGTCCTTTTCAGAATGGCAGGCAGTGACTAGTGGAGTGCCGCAGGGCTCAGTGCTGGGACACCAGCTCTTTACAATATGCATTAATGATTTAGATGATGGAATTGAGTGTAATATCTCCAAGTTTGCAGATGACACTAAGCTGGGTGACGGTGTGAGCTGTGAGGAGGATGCTAAGCGGCTGCAGGGTGACTTGGACAGGTTAGGTGAGTGGGCAAATGCATGGCAGATGCAGTATAATGTGGATAAATGTGAGGTTATCCACTTTGGGTGCAAAAACACAAAGGCAGAATATTATCTGAATGGCAGCAGATTAGGAAAAGGGGAGGTGCATCGATACCTGGGTGTCATGGTATATCAGTCATTGAAAGTTGGCATGCAGGTACAGCAGGCAGTGAAGAAGGCAAATGGTATGTTGGCCTTCATAGCTAGGGGATTTGAGTATAGGAGTAGGGAGGTCTTACTGCAGTTGTACAGGGCCTTAGTGAGGCCTCACCTGGAATATTGTGTTCAGTTTTGGTCTCCTAATCTGAGGAAGAAGTTCTTGCTATTGAGGGAGTGTAGCGAAGGTTCACCAGATTGATTCCCGGGATGGCAGGACTGACGTATGACGCGAGACTGGATTGACTGGGCCTGTATTCACTGGAGTTTGAGAAGGATGAGAGGGGATCTCATAGAAACATACAAAAATTCTGACGGGACTGGACAGATTAAATGCTGGAAGAATGTTCCTGATGTTGGGGAAGTCCAGAACCAGAGGACACAGTCTAAGGATAAGGGGTAAGCCATTTAGAACTGAGATGAGGAGAAACTTCATCACTCAGAGAATTGTTAACCTGTGGAATTCCCTACCGCAGAGAGTTGTTGATGCCAGTTTGTTGGAAATATTCAAGAGGGAGTTAGATATGGCCTTTATGGCTAAAGGGATCAAGGGCTATGGAGGGAAAGCAGGAAAGGGGTACTGAGGTGAATGTTCAGACATGATCTTATTGAGTGGTGGTGCAGGCTCGAAGGGCCGAATGGCCTACTCCTGCACCTATTTTCTATGTTTCTATGTTTCTAGGACAAAAGATTCATGACAGCTGCCAGGTAATTTTGTGCACACATGCATGATAATCTTCCTATTGTTGCAGACAAGTTTGTCCTTGTGGTTGATATAGACTCCTGGGTTATGATGGGGTGCTCTGATGCCCACATGTGTGCCCTACGCATGTGGATGTCAACCAGAGTGGCAAAGCCGAGCGCCCGCTCAGTAACACTGGTTGCATCAGTGGCAAAGTTCAAAGTTGATATAATTGGCTGACTTGTCAAAGAGGGAATCGATGAGCTGTGTGATACAACTGTGGATGGCCGACTGCAAGATTGCGCAAATGTCTGCTGCAGATCCCTAGAAAGTGCCTGAGCCGAAGAGGTTGAGGGCGCTGGCGACTTTGACAGCCACTGGTAAGGCGTGTCCACCCGTTCCTCTGCCCAGCAGGTCTTGCTCCAGTAATGTGCAACTATCTTTGACAACTTGACACGATAACCTGGGCCTCCTTTGGTATTGCTGCTCAGTCATGTTCAGGAAGCTCATCCTCTGCCTGTATACCCTGGCTAGAAATTAGCCAGGTTTGCGCCTGTTTTATCGACATTTGTTCCTGGTAAAAGATTGTTTTTTGGTGCTAAAATTATTTATGGTAATTTTGCAATAGTCGCCAGCGGTTTACCTCCGGGGGTAAAAAAAAATACCGTCCGCCCATTTTTGGATTGTTTCTGTGATGACACTGGGCGTCACATGCTCTGATACCGCCGCTTTTCAAAAATTGGCCAATACCCCCATTTTTAAATAGCACGGAAAAAAACCGCCCAAAAAATGCAAGTCTTACCAGGTCGGATTCTTGACGAAACCGACGCTATCATCGCCATCTTCAAAAACAAACCTACAGTTCAGTGAATTTGGAAGTAAAGCTGCGTTTTACACTTTAGCATGTTGTGAGTTCATATTTTGTTTTTAAGGACATTTAAAGACATTAAAAAGAATGTGGTCTATGCTATCTTTGCCATTATTGCTGCCTTCATTTTATATGGAGCAGAGACCTGTAAAAAGGCTTATTGAGCAGCATTATCAGCGTAATCGAAGAGCTGTAGACTTATGGGGAGGGAGCCTTAACCCACGAGTTTACAGGGAGTGGCGCTCATACCTGCACCTGTCTGAGGCACAGTGCATTAGAAGTCTGCAATTTTGAAAAAAGGTGGTGACAGATATATGCCAGCTCATAAAGGCGGCCATACAACCTACAAGCATGAGGAGGACTGCACTGCCCGTTGAGGTGAAGCTGACTGCGGCACTTGCCTTCTATACCTCCGGCTCCTTTCAGGCATCAGCAGTGGACATCTGCTCCATCTCGCACTTTGCTACACATCGCTGCATTCGCCAGGTGACTGCTGCAATGTTTGCATGCAGGAAGGATTTCATAAACTTACCAATCCATCGCTGGCTACATTTTATATGGAGCAGGATCATGGAGGCACAGAATGAGAGGGCTGTCGGCTTTGCATGAATTGCTGGCTTCCCCAAGGTACAGGTTGCCATTGACTGTACGCACATCACCCTGCCAGTACCTTTTGAGGATTCAGAGGTTTATCGACTCCGAAAGGGATTCTACTCGCTGAATTTTCAGATAGTCTGCGACCACACTCAGCGCATAATGGCAGTCAATGCACAATTTCCATGGAGCATCCATGATGCTTTCATCTTGTGTGAGAGCAGTGGCTTACATATGTTCCAGAGCTGGATGCTGGGGGACAAAGGTTACGGGCTCACCACCTGGCTCATGACCCCACTCCACCACCCTCAGACAGAAGGCGAGCGTTGCTACAATAATAGCCATATAGCCACACGCAACATTGTCGCGAATACAGTTGGAATGCTGAAGCAGCGCTTCCGATGCCTGGACCACTCTGGAGGCTCCCTGCAATACTACCCTGAGCAGGTCTCCAAGTTCATTGTGGTGTGCTGCATGCTACACAACTCAGCCATCATAAGGGAACAGGATTTGCCACTGGGGATTGCAGAACCACCTCAGGAGAGAGGGGGGTGGAGGAGGAGGACGAGGAACACATGCCACCACCACCCCCCGCCACGATGACAAGGGAGGAGGCCTTGTCCTGCTTTCCCCATTGCAAAAGCCGTACGTCAGCAGCTGATAATTCAATGCTTTGCATGAAGGCTGAACGGCACGTTTGATCATTGACTGCCCATTCTACCCCTCCATGTTGACTATTTCCCCTTGTTAATCTTCAAATGAGATACTGCACAAGTTTGGTTTAGGTGAAAAAATAAATAGAAATTTATTAAACATTTGTACAGTTGTACATTAATGAAACTTTGTAAATTTAGTAACTTCAGTACAATTTTGAAATGTAAACTTTACTTAAATAACAGCAAAACAACAACAACAACAAAAGAACAACAAAAGAACAACCCTGCACCTAACATCCTTTATTCCTTAGCAGCAGCCACCTGTACTCGCCCCCCCCCCCCGTCGATTGTTGCCCTTGCCCCTGCCCCTACCCATGTTGGGTTCAAGATGTTTTGCAGCAACGCGCACAGCGCACTAGCGTTGTTGGGAGAGAGACGTAGAGATGCCATTGGATCCCGTGGAGATGCCGGGGCTGTGGAAGGCCCAGCTTCTGAGTGGCAAGGCTGTTGCTCAGCCTCACCATTCACTGGTGCTGTCAGTCTGGGTGGCATGACACTGGTGACTGGAGTGCCATGAGTCGAGATCATCAATTGCCGCTGGGCATTGACAGCTTCGGTGTTCTCCCGCATTGCAACTACAAGCTGCGAAAAGCCCTTTCTTGTGTCCACAGATAGTGATGCGATGTTTGCAGAGATCCCACCCAGGACCTCAAGGATCTGTCGGCTGAGCTGGATGTTCTCCCCAGACAGTCCCACCAAATCCATTTGCTTATCTGCCTGCCTTTCGGCAGAGCGGCTCTGGCAACTCAGTCTCCGCACAGACGGCATACGGGCTGCTGCCCTGAGTGTGCTTTGCTGCAACCTACTGGGACCCGGGGCTTTGGATGCTGGATAACCGGGAAATGTGGTGTCCTCGTCCGACGAACTGGTGGCTGCAGCTGAAGTGGTTAGTGCCTGAGTGGGCTCCCCACATCCCCCCCCACCCCACCCCAAATCACTTTGTTGCTCCTCCTGCACCTCCTCCTGTGGTGGTTCCTCAGCAGGGCTGAGGTCGGTGTCCTCGACCTAGGCATCCGTCGAGCTGGGGACTTCCTCTTCTGCATTTGATGACTTGGAATCCACATCAGCAAAATGGAAAACAACAGATGACTGGTTATCAGCAGGGGAGGGGGCAGGTGACATCAGTAGGCTCACATAGCGCAGGCTCATTTGAAGGACCACCACTACTGCATTACATGTCGACGACTGACAGTATATTGCATTATTTGAACTCGAGCACGCAGATCAGTACATTGCATAATCTGAAACCTAGCCCACAGACAGTACATCGCATAAATCGAAGCCTAGCCCACAGACAGTACATAACATTGAGCCAACCCAGACCGTGGATGTTGCAGGACTTACGCTCACTCTCCAACGTGGGGTCAGCACCCCCATGAGTAGTCGATCTCTGGGGACTGGAGTGCCATGAGTCAAGACCGTCAATTGCAGCCGGGCATTGATGGTCTCGGTGTTCTACTGTGTTGTAACTACAAGCTGCAGTCCCCAGAGATCGACTACCCATGGGGTGCTGACCCCATGTTGGAGAGTGAGGGTAAGTCCTGCAAAATCCACGGTCTGGGTTGGCTCAATGTTATGTACTGTCTGTGGCACCCATCAGACCTACCACGCGACTTTGAAGTTGGGTAAGTGGGACCAGTTCTGCTGGACCGCTATCTGTTTTACGCTGCTCTCGGCAGTTGTGGGACAACTTTCCCTGCAAATATAACAATACAACTTTTTAACAAAGGGCCCTTCTGCTCTTGTGGCACACACAGATAGTCATCAAAGCATTATACCAGACTGTGTGCATTTAATACAGAGCTCTGTTTAATGGCCCTGATAGTTGCACGTGGTTCATCAGGAAAATATCAAAGTACAGAAACATCTTTTCAGATGTGAAAAAGCAGTCTTGAAAACGTGTGACGGTCATTCATGACAAATAAGGTGCAGCACTAAGATTAGCGATACCAACATGTGTCACATTCACAATTTAAGTAAATGGAGTTCATAAATAAAATTATTGCTTACTCTTATGACCCTGCAATGGTCATTCCACCTCTTCCTGCACTGGACATGGTCCCTCTCGATAGAGTCCACTGAGGAAACCTGCTCAGCCACACTTTTCGACTCACATTTTATAGCAGATGGGTGTAGTGTTCCATGACCATTCCTTGAGATCTCCCACCATCTGCCTTCTACAGCAGTGATCAGGGCCCCAATTACATCTTGTGTGAATTTCCTGGCCCTCTTCCTTGCTGAATCACCCTGTATTTTTAATTTTTGATTAACTGTTTCTGAACTGCAGATCTTTAAATCCCCTCTCAAAAATGGCTGATTCAGCTCTGGATGTACAGCGCGTATGCACCCTGCACGTGACCTGGAAGGTGACAGAAGGATCGAGAGAAAAAAACGGAGGAAACATTGTTTTTTTGCGCTTCTGCAGTACAGGCGTTTTTTTTACCGCCGAGAAATTGAGTTTCGGTGCAGAACAAACGGTGCACTTTACCGCTACAGTGATCAGTAAAAAGCGTTTGGCCAATTTTGCGCGCTTATTTTTTGATACTATTTGAGCGCTACAGAAACGATGTTATATGCGATTAGCGCCAAAAAAAGGGCAATGGCGTCATTGGGCCAATTTCTAGCCCCCTGTGTTTTGGGGCAATCGCCTCCGGCATAGTGCAGCCCTGTGCTGATCCCCTCTGCCCTGTGTGGCATCAGGTGGCTGTGGAGAAGGTTGGTGGCAGTGTTGTTGGTGCTGCTGGTGTTGGGGACCAAGGTTAGACAGTATAAACGGCACCCATGCTGGTGGAATAGATTCCAGGTCAAGTAGAGATGACAGAAGCAATCTGCCATTGGTGTGATAGATTCTACCAATGAGAAGACAGTGGATGCTGACTTTGCTGGAAACATTTGCAACTGCAAGAAAGCAACATCAGTGCTGGCAATGCACTCAGCAACAGCATCTGCCTCAGTAAATTGATCAGCTGTGTGGTTGGAGTTTTTATTGTATTTTTCCTGCTGTGCACTAATGAGTTGGATCAATGGCCACTCAACTTCTGCCTCAGTTTCACAGATGTGCTATGTGATTCCCATACTCACCAGGAAAATTTTCAAGGTAGAGTGAAAAAGGCGCTTAAGGGTCTGACAAGTACCTCATAATGCCTCTGCTGTTCAGGTTGCTGCCGCACCGGCAATCGCGCCTGAGGGAAAAACATATGGGGGTGGGATGACGGCAGGTTCTCGACCGCTGCAAGATATTTCAACTTTCCTACCCGACCAGCCTCCAATCATGCCCGTACAGATCCCAGAAAATTCAGGCCAACATTTAGTACTCAGTCTTTGCATCCTCTTTGGTCCCTGATGCAAGCTCACCACTTGTTTCTTAGTACTCCTCTTCGTCTAAAAAGTAAAGAGAAGAGTCAGGGAATGTCTCCTCCTATCAGGGACTGCTGTGGAAATCCTGGGGCAAAGTTATGGTGGAGAAGATCCAACATAACGGGTATTTGACCCCTTTTGTTGACCTTTATGCCTAGTAAATGGACATTTCTCAGGGAAACGAGTCATAGAAATCGGCCTCAATATTTCTTATAACTGGTTTGGGTGTCAGTCATTCCTAGGTTGTCCATTAAAAAGGATGTTTCTCCATACAAATACAGCTGCTGTTTCCAGTAAAGTCCACAGACATCTCTCAGCCTGTATGCCTGTGTCTGGCCAAAGTGTCAAGCTGACCAGATTGAGAAGGGTAACAACCTAAGCATAAATTGGTAAGAAATATGTCTTAATAGCAATTCTTCTGAAATTACTCTTTTGAATTCCAGACTGTAATGAACATTCTGTGCAATTTGCAGAAACAGCTGGTGGCATCTGACCTCAACAAGAAAGAACCCCACGAACCAATTCAACACTAACAATATCCCAACAGTGGATAGTCAAGGGGCTATAGTGGGGGAGGAACTTAACATAATCACAATCACTAAGGAGGTGGTACTCAGTAAGAAAATGGGACTAAAGGCAGATAAATCTCCTGGACCTGATGGCTTGCATGCTAGGGTCTTAGGAGAAGTTGCGGCAGGGATAGTGGCTGCATTGGTTGTAATTTACCAAAATTCTCTGGATTCTGGGGAGGTCCCAGCAGATTGGAAAACTGCAAATGTAACGCAACTATTTAAAAAAGGAGGCAGACAAAAAGCAGGAAACTATAGACCAGTTAGGCTAACATCTGTGGTTGTGAAAATGTTTTAGTCCTTTATTAAAGAAGCAGTAGCAGGACATTTGGAAAAGCATAATTCGGTCACGCTGAGTCAGCATGGATTTATGAAGGGGAAGTCATGTTTGACAAATTTGCTGGAATTCTTTGAGGATGTAACGAACAGGGTGGATAAAGGGGAACCAGTGAATGTTGTGTATTTGGATTTCCAGAAGGCATTTGACAAGGTGCCACATAAAAGGTTACTGCACAAGATAAAATTTCACGGGGTTGGGGGTAATATATTAGCATGGATAGAGGATTGGCTAACTAACAGAAAACAGAGAGTCGGGATAAATAGTTCAGTCTTGGGTTGACAATTAGTAACTGATGGGGTGCCACAGGAATCAGTGCTGGGGCCACAACTATTTACAATCTATATCAACGACTTGGAAGAAGGGACTGAGTGTAATGTAACCAAGTTTGCTGACGATACAAAGATGGAAGGAAAAGCAATGTGTGAGGAGGACACAAAAATCTGCAAAAGGACATAGACAGGCTAAGTGAGTGGACAAAAGTTTGGCAGATGGAGTATAATGTTGGAAAGTGTTAGGTCATGCACTTTGGCAGAAAAAAATCAAAGAGCAAGTTATTATTTAAATGTAGAAAAATTGCAAAGTGCTGCAGTACATTGGGACCTGAGGATACTTGTGCATGAAACACAAAAGGTTAGTATGCAAAAACATAGAAACATAGAAAATAGGTGCAGGAGTAGGCCATTTGGACCTTTGAGCCTGCACCACCATTCAATAAGATCATGGCTGATCATTCACCTCAGTACCACTTTCCTGCTTTCTCTCCATACCCCTTGATCCCTTTAGTCATAAGGGCCATATCTAACTCCCTCTTGAATATATCGAACGAACTGGCATCAACAACTCTCTGTGGTAGAGAATTCCACAGATTCGCAACTCTCTGAGTGAAGAAGTTTCTCCTCATCTTGGTCCTAAATGGCTTATCCCTTATCCTTAGACTGTGACCCCTGGTTCTGGACTTCCCCAATATCGGGAACATTCTTCCTGCATCAAACCTGTCCAGTCCCGTCAGAATCTTATATGTTTCTATGAAATCCCCTCTCATTCTTCTAAACTCCAGTGAATACAAGCACAGTCGATCCAGTCTCTCCTCATATGTCAGTCCTGTCATCCCTGGAATCAGTCTGGTGAACCATCGCTGCAGTCCCTCAATAGCAAGAACGTCCTTCCTCAGATTAGGAGACAAAAACTGAACACAATATTCCAGGTAAGGGCTTACCAAGGCCCTATACAACTGCAGTGAGACTTCCCTGCTCCTATACTCAAATCCCCTAGCTATGAAGGCTAACATGCCATTTGCCTTCTTCACCGCCTGCATGCCAACTTTCAATGACTGATGTATCATGACACCCAAGTCTCGTTGCACCTCCCCTTTTCTTAATCTGCCGCCATTTAGATAATATTCTTCCTTCGCATTTTAGCCACCAAAGTGGATAACCTCACATTTATCCGCATTATACTGTATCTGCCATGCATTTGCCCGCTCACCTAACCTGTCCAAGTCACCCTGCAGCCTCTTAGCATCTCCTCACAGCTCACAATGCCACACTTGCAGGTACAACAAGTGATCAGGACGGCCAATGGAATCTTGGCCTTTATTGCAAAGGGGTTAGAGTATAAAAGCAGGGAAGTCTTGCTATAGTTATACAGAGTATTGGTGAGGCCACACCTGGAATGCTATGTCTAGTTTTGGTTTCCATATTTACGAAAGGATATACTTGCTTTGGAGGCAGTTCAGAGAAGGTTCACTAGGTTGATCCGGTGATGAGGGGGTTACATAGAAACATAGAAACATAGAAAATAGGTGCAGGAGTAGGCCATTCAGCCCTTCGAGCCTGCACCGCCATTCAATAAGATCATGGCTGATCATTCCCTCAGTATCCCTTTCCTGCTTTCTCTCCATACCCCTTGATCCCCTTAGCCCTTATGAGGAAAGGTTTTAGAAACATAGAAACATAGAAAATAGGTGCAGGAGTAGGCCATTCGGCCCTTCGAGCCTGCACCACCATTCAATGAGTTCATGGCTGAACATGCAACTTCAGTACCCCATTCCTGCTTTTTCGCCATACCCCAGGTTGAGGAGGTTGGGCCTCTACTCATTGGAATTCAGAAGAATGAGAGGTGATCTTATCGAAATGTATAAGATTATGAGGATGCTTGACAAGCTGGCTGCAGAGAGGATTTGCCACTGATCGGGGAGAGTAGAACGAGCGGGCACAATCTTAGAATAAGGGACCGCCCATTTAAACCTGAGATGAGGAAGGATTTCTTCTCTCAGAGGGTTGTAAATCTATGGAATTCGCTGCCTCAGAGAGCTATGGAAGCCTTGATATTGAATAAATTTAAGACAGAGGTAGACAGCTTCTTAACCGATAAGGAATTAAGGGGTTATGGGGAGCAGGCAGGGAAGTGGACCTGAGTCCATGATCAGATCAGCCATGATCATATTAAATGGCGGAGGCTCGAGGTGCCATATGGCCTACTCCTGCTCCTATTTCTTATGTTTCTTATGTTCTAAAAGCGATTCAGTTTATTCATATAGATACTGTGCTGTCATTGCATGCTTTACCATGTGCTTGGACACAATTACTGTGTCTTACCTACTCATGTAATACCTCATAGCATAAGTGAATAATATGGTCTATATCGCTAATTCTTCACTGTCTTCCAATCTCCACTGAATCCATACCTTCCAAGCTTTCCCAGATCCCCTTTCTGTATGGATCAACAATATATTGCTCCTACAGTATGTAAGGGGTTGGTCTCTATGAGGGGGTCAGGTTCCCTTCTGACCCAACTTGAGCGGTTCGAATCGCTCCCACTCCCTTGGGTTCTGGACTCTGGATTTATTTGGGGATGTGACAAAGTGCAGAGGACACTGGTTTGATGCAAAAGAACTTTGATTTTATTACAGTCAAGGAAATTACAAACTTATAATTACTCTAATAAGTACAATGTCAGAACTTATTCACACTTATTAAAGAACAATACCTTACACTCTCAGAGGGAGTTACAATAGCTTATAATGACTCTAATAGAGAACAATACATTACATTCAAAGGGGGTTACAGTAAAATTATACCTCCCACTTCCCAATACCTAATTCTAGCTAGGTTGGACTCCAGGGCAGGCAGGGACTATGCTTACCAATCCTTTTGACAGTTAACGGTAGATCGCGGTTTCAGGTTCGCTGGATGTGGTAGGGCCTGCTTGCTGTACCCCGAATGTCGGAGAAGACTTCTAGCTGTGCAATCTTTAGTTGGGTTGATTTCGCTGATGCGGCAAGGTGCGTTTTGGATCTGTGGGGTAAGTACCCGCTTTCTTTGGTTAGAAATAGGCTTCTACAGTTTTTTAGGTAATGTTTTACCCGTTGGTAGGTCAGGATTAGATTGTAGAGTGGAAACTTTTCTTTCTTCGGTTTTTCCCCGTTGGAGTTTTGTTTCGAGTTTGGTCGATCGTGGTGGTTTTTTGTTGATACCACATTGGTTGTGGTCGGTTGCTGCCACAATCGTGATGTTCTCCTTCCTTCAGGACTTCAGGACTTCGAGGCTGGAGAAGTTAGTTTACAATTGTCACGTTGATTTCACTCCTTGTCTTGATGACACAAGCAGTGGTACTAGGCATAGTGTGGCATTTGAGGTAGTAGCAACCTTGTAGCTACTTAGCAACCTAACCTCTGTTGAAAACAGGGGCCAGTTATACGATTTCAGTGGTTCTAATCTTGGCGCCAAATCAGTTCAAAATTCTTTGTTTAAATTTGGCGTGCTTGACGCATCTTTGTAATATTTTGGCGGGCTCGTTAAAAGTTGATATGTTTTGGGTGGGTTGATGTTCAAAAACTCTTTCCTGATGGAAATATTAGTTTGGTAATTGCAATATCCTTTTGTGCTTAGTTTTTCGCACACAGGCTGGATTGGGCCTCTTTGTGATGCATATGCTGAAGTGGTTTTCCAGTTTCAATTTGATGGTTAGCTATCTCTGGGTCATGTTGTAATGTTAATGTCTCTTGTGGAGAAGGATTCTCGAATACCCATTCTCCAGTGTAAGGGGGGTTGTGGTCTCTATGAGGGGGTCAGGTTCCCTTCTGACCAACTTGAGCGGTTCGAATCACTCCCACTCCCTTGGTTTCTGTACTCTGTATTTATTTGGGGGGTGTGACAAAAGTGCAAAGGACACTGGTTTGATGCAAAAGAAACTTTGGTTTTATTACAGTCAAAGTAATACAGGCTTATTACTCTAGTGAGAAAATACAAGGACAAACTTACAATCACTCTAATAAAGGACAATACAAGGAAAGGTACAAGGTCAAACTTAAAATCACTCTCATAAATAACAATACAAGGAAAGGTACAAGGTCAAACTTAAAATCACTCCAATAAAGGACAATACAAGGAAAGGTACAAGGTCAAACTTAAAATCACTCTAATAAAGGACAATACAAGGACAAACTTAAAATCACTCTCATAAATAACAATACAAGGAAAGGTACAAGGTCAAACTTAAAATCACTCCAATAAAGGACAATACAAGGAAAGGTACAAGGTCAAACTTAAAATCACTCTAATAAAGGACAATACAAGGACAAACTTAAAATCACTCTCATAAATAACCATGCACTACACATTCAAAGGGGGTTACAGTAAATTATACCTCCCACCTCCCAATACCTAATTCTAGTTAGGTTAGACTCCAGGGCAGGCAGGGACTATGCTTACCAATCCTTTTAATAGTTAACAGTAGACCGCATTGACTGTGGTCGGTCGCTGCCGCGATGGTGATGTTCTTACTTCCTACAGGACTTCAGGACTTCAAGGCTGGCGGAGTTAGTTTACAACTGGCACGTTGGTTTCTCTCCTTGTCGTGATGACATACTCGCAGTATAGCACCTGGTGTAGTATGGCATCTGAGGTAGTAGCAGCCTTGTAGCTACCTAGTAACCACCTAACCCCTGTTGAAAACAGGGGCCAGTTATCCGATTTCAGTGGTTCTAATCTTAGCGCCAAATCAGTTCAAAATCGTTTGTATAATTTTGGTGGGCTTGGTTCTTCTTTGTAATATTTTGGCGGGCTCGTTAAAAGTTGATATGTTTTGGGTGATTTGATGTTCGAAAACTGTTTCCTGATGGAAATATTAGTTTGGTAATTGCAATGTCCTTTTGTGCTTAGTCTTTCGCATACTTGTGATGTCTATGCTGAAATGGTTGTCCAGACCTATGTTGATGGGTGATTTTGTGATGTTAATGTCTCTTGTGGGGGAAGGATTTTCGAATATTCATTCTGCCAGACAGGTTAACTTAGTCCTCACACCCAGGTAGCTTCACTTAATTAATAAGAACATAACATAAGAACATAAGAATTAGGAACAGGAGTAGGCCATCTAGCCCCTCGAGCCTGCTCCGCCATTCAATAAAATCATGGCTGATCTGGCCGTGGACTCAGCTCCACTTACCCGCCTGCTCCCCGTAACCCTTATTGGTTAAAAATCTATCTATCTGTGACTTGAATACATTCAATGAGCTAGCCTCAACTGCTTCCTTGGGCAGAGAATACCACAGATTCACAACACTCTGGGAGAAGAAATTCCTTCTCAACTCGGTTTTAAATTGGCTCCCCCGTATTTTGAGGCTGTGCCCCCTAGTTCTAGTTCTAGTCTCCCCGACCAGTGGAAACAACGATCTTGTCTATCCCTTGTCTAGACTGTCTCTTGCTAGTTCTGTAGGTCTGCCCACAGTCTTTTAAAATCCAAAATTCTATTAAAGTTCGTAGTTTCTTCCATAAGCACTTTAGGGTTCCAAACTTTTCAGTAGATAGTCCCAAATTAAATTTCCTTTCGAATGAGTCCAAACACTGCGGGGTTCTTGTGAATTTTGCACCTCCCTTCAAGTATCAGTGATTTAGGGCAACCATTACTCTGATTTTGAGCCAATTTTGCCTGTAAACATAAAAGCAGTGGGGATTGAGAACATTTGACTCAGGGAAATTTCATCCTGTGGTACATTCTCCCTTCCACCATTAAATTATGTATATCACACTGCTGCATAACCCAGCCATTTATGAGAAAGAAAGAGCTTGCTTTTATATTGAGCTTTTTACACCTCATAACATCCCAAAGCACTTCACGGTCAATGAAGTACTTTTGAAGTATAGTCACTATGGTAATGCAGGGAAATGTGGTAAACAATCAATGTGCAGTAAGTTTCCACATGATTATATAATCTGCTTTTATGTGCTGTTTGAGGGATAAATAGTGGCCAGGACACCAGGAAAACCGAGATCTTCCACATCCACCTGTGAGGACAGAGGGAACCTCGGTTTAATGCCTCAACTAAAAGCACTGCCTCAGTACTGCACCGAAATATTCCCTCAATACCGCACTTTTACTTCTAAAACATTACTTGCTACATTCTTGTTAATATTATTCAGTATCAGTACTATTTTGTGGCATATATCTGTTGCATTTACAACTTTCCATATGTACTGGCTGCTCCTTTACAATAATATGTATCTCTTATCTTTGTACCCTTCTTTAAGATGGAGTTTTTGCTGTTGGCACTGAGCCAATTGCTGCTACAATTCGGTACTCCATTGCTTTATTTATTAATAATCTTTATGGCATTCATGTTGGTTGACTGGCTCGTTGGCTGGTTGGGAAGCTTTCGAGGATCATTGTCATTATGTGCTATTTTTGTTTGTTATCACCAATGAGATCACATTCTCAAGAATTGTATGTTCCAAACATATGGGCCACGATATTTATGGGGAAGTGGGGAGGTTGCAGGGGGAAGCTGAAAAAGACCAAAGATTCTGTTTGGTAGGACCTCATTCTCATTTTTTTCTTCTGTTTTCTATCCAGCAGCCGGTAAAATTGACAGCCTGGCTGACAACCAGGCGGGAATACCGACGGGAGAAGGCCACAGTCAGGGGCTCTTCGGGACAGTCCCCAGCAATTGGGAGGGGGAAAATCAGCGATCTGGGCTGCGGGATGGGAGGCTGCGATTGGAAGTGGGGGGGAGAGAGAAGCGAGGTGAAGGGGGAAGAGCGGTCGGCGATCGGGAATGGGGAGAGAGGTCGGCGAAAGGTCGGGCGGAAGAGAGGTCAGCGATCGGGAGAGCGGAAGAGAGGTTGGTGATTGGGAATGGGGAGAGATGTCGGCGATCGGGAGGGCGGAAGAGAGGTCGGTGATTGGGAATGGAGAGAGAGGTCGGCGAAAGGTCGGGCGGAAGAGAGGTCAGCGATCGGGAGAGCGGAAGAGAGGTTGGTGATTGGGAATGGGGAGAGAGGTCGGCGAAAGGTCGGGCGGAAGAGAGGTCAGCGATCGGGAGAGCGGAAGAGAGGTTGGTGATTGGGAGAGCAGAAGAGAGGTCAGTGATTGAGAGAGCAGAAGAGAGGTCAGTGATTGGGAGGGGGAGGCTTTCTTGAGGGGAAAGGGGGAGCAATCCTACTGTTCCTGCTCTACAAGGAGTGCTGAGAAAAGCACTTGCATTTGGAGCCGGCAGTTCCCACCTCCCTTTCCCTGCCGGGTTTCCCGACCCCTCGGAAACCCGTGCTATGGCAGTGAATTTTAAATCCGGCTCTCAATTGTGTCTTGGGAGCCTGAATTAAATATGCTAATTAAGTATTCTGCCTCTCCATGGTGGAACAGTCGGACATCCTGATAACCGTAAAAATGGTGTGATGGCGATGCGTTCCCCATATTTACATTTTTAACACCACCTCCGACCCTCTTCTGTGCAGCATTGTGGGTGGGAAGGGGTGTGTTAATCTCTCGGCCCTGATATCTGCATTGTCTATTATCTTTGAAGAAAAGTAGCTATTTATTTATTTTTTGAAAAACTTGGAATATTAGAATATAATTATGGAACTAATCAATAGAACACTTTACCGCTTACCTCACTGTCTCTGAGCATATTTCATAAAATGCACTTTTAGCAATCCCCCATGCTCTGCTAAACACTATCCTGTGCTTTACCATTAGTGGCGCTACAGGAAATCCACTTGTAATTCTAGATAGTTTTTTTCTTTGAATATGTTCGCTTCCATTTAAGATGAGAAGCTTGCAGTTTTATACTTATTTTCAAGATATTTATATTTCTTTCACATTGTTGGGTGTCTCCAAGCCATGACTGTTCTTGGGCTACTCCTGGCTGTATCAGCTGTGGCTCAATGGGCAGTATGCTTGCCTCTGAGTCAGAAGGTTGTGGTTCAAATCCCACTCCAGAGACTTGAGCACATAAATCTAGGCTGACACCCCAGTGCAGTGCTGAGGGAGTGCTGCACTGTTGGATGTGCTGAAAGGGGGTGGTCTCTATGAGGCGGTCAGATTCCCTTTTGAGTGGTTTGAATCGCTCCCACTCCCTTGGGTTCTAGATCCTGGATTTATTTGGGGATGTGACAAATTGCAAAGGACACTGATTTGAGGCATAAGAACTTTGATTTTATTACAGTCAAGGAAATTACAAACTTATAATTACTCTAATAAGAAAGTACAATGTCAAAACTTATTCAAACTTATTAAAAGGACAATACCTTACACACTCAGAGGGGGTTACAATAGCTTATAATGATTCTAATAGAGAACAACACATTACATTCATAGGGGGTTACAATACCTAATACAACACATCCCAATGCCTAATTCTAGCTAGGTTAGACTCCAGGGCAGGCAGGGACTATGCTTACCAATCCTTTTGACAGTTAACGGTAGATTGCGGTTTCGGGGTTCGCTGGATGCGGTAGGGTTTGCTTGCCATACCCCGAACGTCGGAGAAGACTTTCTGCTGCACAATCTTTAGTTGGGTTGAGTCCGCTGATGCGGTAAGGTGCATTTTGGATCTGTGGGGTAAGTACCCATTTTCTTTCGTTAGAAATAGGCTTCTATAGTCTTTTCGGTAATGTTTTACCCGTTGGTAGGTCAGGATTAGATTGTAGAGTGGAAACTTTTCGATTCTTCGGTTTTTTTCCCGTTGGAGTTTTGTTTCGAGTTTGGTCGATTGCGGTGGATTTTTGTTGATACCACGTTGGTTGTGGTCGGTGGCTACCACGATGGTGATGTTCTTCCTTTCTTCAGGACTTCAGAACTTCGAGGCTGGAGAAGTTAGCTTACAACTGTCGCATTGGTTTCTCTCCTTGTCTTGATGACACCAGCTTGGTCTCGGTTATATGGCAAAGTTTGCCATACCCTCTGTTGAGACAGGGGGCCAGTTATACGGTTTGAGTGGTTCTAATCTTGGCACCAAATCTGTTCAGAATTCTTTGTTTAAATTTGGCAGGCTCGTTAAAAATTGATATGTTTTGGGTGGGTTGATATTTGAAAACTGTTTCCTGATGGAAATATTAGTTTGGTAATTGCAATGGCCTTTTATGCTTAGCTTTTTGCATACAGGCTGGATTGGGCCTCTTTGTGATGTATATGCTGAAATAGTTTTCCAGACTCATGTTGATGGGTAGCTATCTCGGGGTGATTTTGTAATGTTAATGTCTCTTGTGGAGAAGGATTCTTGAATACTCATTTCTCCAGACAGGTTACTTTAGTCCTCACACCCAGGTAGTTTCACTAGTCAGGTTGTCTCCTGTTCGTTCTTTCGGCCCACCGCCAGCCTTGAATTTGTCTTTTAAAATCCAAAATTTGATTAAAGTTCGTTGTTTCCTCCATAAGCACTTTCGGATTCCAAAGTTTTCAGTAGATAGTCCCAAATTAAATTTCCTTTTGAATGAGCCCAAACACCGGGGGCGGGGTGGGGGGCAGGGGGGAGGAAGGGTCTTGTGAATTTTGCACCCCTTTAGTCCCCCCTGTTGACACGCCACACTCTTGAGTGTCAATCCAGGTAAGCAAAATTCTGGTTCCCGAGAGTCAACCTTCCTTGCATTTATACTAGCTAAACATTACCCTGCATCCCCTGTTGAAAATCAATGCAATTTACAGGCGAATACAATAATTACAATTCGGTTGCAGCATAGAGGGGGTATGATGCCCCTCTTTTACTCTGTCTTCACAGAATAATAATGGTATACAGTCAAACACAATTTAAGTAGAGTAAAATAAAAGCACATATAAACACCCTCTCAAGTAACATAAAGGTCCATAGTCAAACACATTTTAAGTTCAGTAAAATAAAGGTACATAGTCAAAACATATTAAGTAACACGCTCACAACACTCGCAATATTTTGTGGTTTGCAGCAGGTTAAATCAAACACAAATTATACATGTCAGTATGGTGTCACCCCTCCCTGCGCGATTCCCAAGTTCAGCCAAGGAGCATACAGCACCCTTTGGTGCCTGACCTGACGACCTCTGCGTTTCACTCGGCAAGTGAGACACCATAAGTAAAGAATAATTGCGAGTTGACAGATAACTAAAGTGTGGGAAGCGATTTAGATTCAAACTGGGAGTTCTATATTTCTGAAGAGGTCCCACCAAGGCAGAATTGTGATCTCGAGAATCTTTTTCCCTATCTCAATGGTTTTCTGTTCTAGATTGTAGAAGTGTTTTTGTGAGATAATTACAGCTTTTAGCAGAGCGGTAAGATGTTCGGGTAGAGGGGGAATTGCATCGTCAAAATGTACAACATAATCCTGCAGGTTTGTAATGTTTTCCTTCACAGTGAGGTGGACAGTGGAGGGTTCAGGAATGGGGACAATCCGTTCCTGGGCCACTTGAACTGATGCCTCAGGTTTGAAGCAAAAACTGCTGTCACTTACCGGACACCAGAAGTGTCCATGTTGGTAGTGGGGCGCACTGGTGGTGACACAATATGTCCCACCCCCGATGTATGCTGTCTGTGGAGGGACATGATCTTGTGCCATTACCTCCATGGTGCAGTTAATAGGCTGTGCACCAGCAGCTTTAAACCCACACTGTGACTTTGAATGGGCACTCAAGTACTGGGGACACAGTATTACATGTGCACCCCGGCTCCGGCACCCGGAGAGGTCAGTACCCGTTACAGCGTGTTCCCACTTTATGACATAGGGTGGGACCGCTGCGAAACGACTGTGTGCACCTCCCTGAATAACTCTAATGGTCTCCACCCGGTATACCGGTGCGAGTCGGGCTGTCCCACCCATGACCGTCATCTTTAGTACGATTCCTATAATGGTGTGGTTAGATTTCCCACAGTCTACTGGGACAGGGTAGGCTTCAGAGGCTAGGCGGAGCTGGCATGGGCTTAGTGAATTGCTGTACGGGTGGAGGGCTGCGAGATGCTTGTTTCTGATCCAAGAGGGGACTACACCTTGTTTTAAATCCTCCAGGTTGTTGCGGCCCTCGCCCAACAACCATGCCCCATACAATACGCACACCTCGTTCTGTGCAGCCTGGTCAGAAGCGTTTCTATCCTCCCGTATGAGTGCATTCACTGTCTGTGCATGTTTTTCCAGCTCAGCCACTATTTCTTTTAAGTGGACAGTCATAGCCTGGTCCTCGTGTAGTTCTGAACCTATTACAGTGTTCTCTTGTTGCAAGATTTTTCTCAATTGGTTCTTTAAACCGTTTATCTGTGTTTGCAGTTCGATGTCATCTAGGCTATTTATTACAGAGGATGCTGTATTGTAGGTAGTGAAAACTTTGTTTATGATTCCCCTTCTAGGTCTCCCCGAGTCCATGATGTCCCTAGCGTTTAGGGTGTATAGGTCTGCTTTGTCTAGATTTCCAAAATCTAACTCATACAATTTTTTGAACATTTCTCTAAGTAGGGCCTGGTATAGCAACTCTGTTTCCTTCAGGCACCTGCAGGTAGGTGTACCTCGGTAAGGTTTAAAATTACTGAAGCTACTGCATAATATATCCCCTGGTATAACACCTTTTCGGTCGGTGCCAATACTAATCCATTTCCAGGTCCCTTGGTGGTGGTAGGACACCTTTCTATTACTGTGCGTATAGGCGGGGTTGTGGGCAGGGGTTTCTTAATTTGTGCTCTTAGTTCGTTGACGTTAATTGGGAGTGGGGAGTGCGGGACCACGCACCCGTGTAGCCTCGAATCCCACCCCATCCCTTCGTCTTCATCATGCTATTGCCTGGTGAAGGCGATTGATATGCCTGCGGGACAAATACTCTCTGATCCCCACATGCAAACATAAATTCCTTGTTCGGATTCCCACCATTTGTCCCAACACACTGTTACTCCTCCCCATGTCCCCGTGATGGTGCGGTATGTGTCATTACCGAGTCTTTCCCAGTCTGATTCCTGGTCCCATGCATCCTTGCTGAGTTTTCTGAGCCACCACCATCTTCCCAGGGGAATCTTTCCTTTGCAAGTCAAACATACGCGTTTTCCCTCTGTAACACTGACTCGGGTAGCGATGATCTGCATCCGGGGGCACGGAAGTGAGGCCTCCCCATAGGTAAAACTTTCCTGGCTGGAGTAATGGGCAGAATTAGATCCTAGCCACCCTGGCCATCTTCCCTCGTGGGCGTAAATGGCGAGTTCTTCCATGTCTCGGGGGCCACCCCCGGCGGTTATGATCGGTGCTCTCCCTCCTGAACACCCGTAAATGAGGAACTCTTCCACGTCTCCTCGATCGCTGCTGCTCATCCTTATCAGGGCGAGCAGGAACAGGATCCTTTCCATACTGTTCTCTTTCCTGTAGAGACACATAAAACAGATTGTCTAGCCCTGAGAAAGTTCTCTTGCTTGACAAAGGTAACCGAGTTCCAATTTGGGCTCATAGTCTTTAATTGACTGGTTGTCTTATTCAGTTCCTTGTGGACTGATTTCTGCTTTTACTTTTATCTCACAGCCATTTTGTTTCTTATCTCACCGGTGCTTCTCTTAATAGTTATACCAGTAGATTCTTCTTACTCCCGGGTATTACCCGGCCTGTGCCTCTTTTAGCAGCTGCACAGGTAGATTCCTTTCCTTACCCCAATAACTAATACATATATGCTTACCATCACACACAATCTTAAACTACTCTAAATTATTCACTAAACATTCTTAAATCCATATCACTATATATGTACATCTGCCACCCGTCTCTTGGTGGCCAGGTTAATTACTGCCTTCTTTCTTTCTTCTCCTTCCGCTGAGTGTCCAGCGAGGTCGGTAAAAGGTCGGCCTGCACCGCTGGACCTGGAGTGTCCTGACCGGACGTGGGTTTCAGTGCCACACTATCGGGGGAACGTCCCCTCCGGTGCTGCAGCACACCGCTCTTTTGAGGGTGGCTGCCTGGTTCGTTTCTTCCCCTGGGGTTCTGCCTGGTCGAGAGCTACAGGCTGGGGACTTCCACTTGGTGGCTGGTCCACTGCTATCTCTTCTGAGGGTCCCTCGTTGCCCGAGGCTACCGGCTGGGTGCCCCTGCTCGCGGGCTGGTCTCTGACCTTAGGTGCCCTTTTGCGGCTGGTCCCTTTCCCGGGGCTGAATCATTCAAATTGGAGCACTGGTGACCACGTTGTCTTTGGCCGTGGTGTGCAAGCAATACTTCTTAAGGCTCTGGCTTAAGTCCCATTCGAGTCCCAAATGATTGGGGGGACAGCTCCTCCAATAACACAGTCCACCGCCCCTCGAGGTGCAGTCTGTGGGTATGCCACGTCCCCTGTGGGAATTCCACATTCCGGGCTGTTGGCTGGGGGTCCCTGTCTTTGGTACGGTTTACAGTTTTTGGCTGTCCCTTACGTTTAGCTGCTGCCCCTGGGTTGAAAATTTTGCACTGATTTATGTGGAATCACTTTGTTCGGCGGGGCAATTTTATGGCATAGACCATGGGGCTTGCCTTGTTGACAAGGTGGTACGGTCCCATGTACAGTACCTCAAAGACTCCTACTCTAGCATAGTTCCTCACCATAACCTGGTCCCCTATTTCCCACTCATGGTGTTTGCGGGGCTCTAGCAGCAGTCGGTTGCTCCGATGCTGGTTTCCCATGTTGTTGGCCGCCTGCCAGTGAATCTGTTTAAGGTGTCCAAATAGATTCCTGACAAAGCTGTCCCGGTTCGCTTCCCGAAGCTGACCTTCTGTGAGCACCAGGGCTAACACATGAGTGGGGGTTCGCATGGCTCTGCCAGTCATGAGCTCGTACGGGGAGTACCCCGTGCTCTTTGACTGGCTGGCCCGGATCCCCATGAGGACCAGTGGTAGGACCTCTACCCACCCTTTGGGTGAGTCGCCTGTCTCTTTGCACAGCCTTTCTTTGATGGTGCGGTTTAAACGCTCCACAGGCCCGGATGATTGCGGGTTGTGGGCGACATGCCCTTTCCCTGTGATGCTGAGCACCTTAAGGATCTCCTGCATCACCTGCCCAGTGAAATGACTCCCTTGGTCGGACTCCACGTATTGTGGTAGTCCCCGTCAGGAGAACACTTCTCCGACCAGGATCCTGGCTGTTCCCAGTGCAGTGGCTGTTTGGCATGGGAAGGTTTCCACCCATTTGGTTAATACATCCACCAATACCAGCCAGTACTTGTAGCCTCCCTGGGCAGTGGGTAGGGGCCCGATGTAATCGATTTGGATCAACTGCCAGGGTCCCTCTACCCTCCTGATATGTCCCATAGACACCTTTCTTTTCTGGGGGTCGGGGTTGTTGGCCGTGCACACTAGCGCAGAACTCGCGGACATCTTCCCTGAGTCCTGGCCACCACCCTGCCTGTTCCACTCATTGCCAAGTGGTCTCAGGTCCGGGGTGTCCTGCTCCTGGACCCTCATTGGCCAGCTGGAGGAACTCTCTCCAGTGTTGTTGCGGAACTACTCATTGCTCCCCGCTGAACAACATGCCTTCTCGAATGGCAATTGCTGCAGTGCCGTCCGGGCCAACTATCCTTTCCCCTTTAGCTAGCATGTTCACGACAGTTTTGAGGACGGGGTCTTGGGTCTGAAACGTTTTTAGGTCCAGGGGCAAAGCTATCGCTGTCTTCCCTGTCGTCCCCATCCTGCCCCTGACTGCTGCGATGGGTCCTGGGTTATACGGATCCCAGAGCTTGCCCGTGCGGGCACCTTGCTTGGCTAACATGTCAGCCTACTGGTTTCCCTCGCGACGGGGTTCTGTGGTGGAATGTGCCTTCACCTTATGTATGTAAATATTCTCTTCCTCCGTTACGGCTTTCATGATCTTTTCCAGTACGGGCTTAATTGCCAGAGGTCTCCTGTCTGCGGAGGTGTATCCAAGGCTGGACCAGGTAGCCAGGTACTCCGTACATGAATTGCATGTGAACATACTGTCCGAGCAAATCGTGTATGGGGTAGGGAATTCTTCGGGGTGTGTGACTACGTACACCACCGCAGACAGTTCAGCGTGCTGGACACTCATAGTACTGGGGAGTTTAATTGGCAGGGCAATGCCTGCCCGGGGTCATAAACTCCGCAGCCTGTGAGTCGTTCACCCACAGATACCGTGCTTGAACCGTCCACATAGATGTCTCGGCCTGTGGGCTGTAATCCAGCCTGTTAGCCGTAACCCAGCCTGTTAGCCTATGTTAATTTCCCATACCCCTTCTATGGAACACCGGTGGGCTGTCCCTGGATAAATCATGTTGGCCGTGACTCTAGGTTTGCAGAGACCCTTTACCTTTAGGTCCATTTGAGAGAGGAGCAGGGTCCGGCGAGCAATGCGGGCACTGCTCACTGTCCCGTCCTTGATTCTCCCATCCAGGAGCATTTGGGTGGGCGTATGGTGAGTAAGGAGAGTGATAGGGGACTCCCCTGCGAAGATCAGTGATCTTTTCACAGCCCAGTGAGTGGCTAGGAAGTGCCGCTCACAGTTGGAGTAACCCTTGTCCACGTCCGTGAGTATCCTGGAGGAGTAGAGCACTGGCCTCAGCCGGCCATGCCGCTCTTGGAGCAGTACTGCGCTGAGGGTGTCCCCACTGGCTGCTACTTCAAGGAAAAACTCTTTTCCCCCATCTATGGACCCTAGAGCTGGAGTGGTCTGCAGGTCTTTCTTGAGTTGGATAAATGCTGCCTCGCAACCTTTGTCCCATTCCCACTACACTCCCTTGTGTCGGAGTCGGAGCAGAGGGGCTGCGGTGGCTGCACAATCCTCAATGAAATCTCTGCAGTACTCGGTTAGTCCTAGAAAAGATCTGACTCCTGTCACTGTGTTGGGAGCAGGTAACTTCTGCACTGCTTCCCTTCTAGCTTTGTCAATGGCTCTTTCCTCAGCGCGCACAGCCAGTCCCAGGAATTTCACTTCCTTCAGGCCAATCTGTGACTTCTTGGGGTTTATTTTAAATCCCTCTTCTCTTAGCTGTTCCAGCAGGTCAGCCAGCAGTGGGCCATGCTCCTCCCCCTCATCGGTGAACAGGAGCAGGTCATCTACATACTGTACAAGCTGCTGGGTTCTGCTGAATTTCTTTAAATAGTTGGCCATACACTTATGGAAAGAACATAAGAACATAAGAATATAAGAATTAGGAACAGGAGTAGGCCATCTAGCCCCTCGAGCCTGTTCCGCCATTCAACAAGATCATGGCTGATCTGGCCGTAGACTCAGCTCCACTTACCCGCCCGCTCCCCGTAATCCTTAATTCCCTTATTGCTTAAAAATCTATCTATCTGTGATTTGAATACATTCAATGAGCTAGCCTCAACTGCTTCCTTGGGCAGAGAATTCCACAGATTCACAACCCTCTGGGAGAAGAAATTCCTTCTCAACTTGGTTTTAAATTGGCTCCCCCGTATTTTGAGGCTGTGCCCACTAGTTCTAGTCTCCCCAACCAGTGGAAAAACCTCTCTGCCTCTATCTTGTCTATCCCTTTCATTATTTTAAATATTTCTATAAGATCACCCCTCATCCTTCTGAACTCCAATGAGTAAAGACCCAGTCTGCTCAATCTATCATCATAAGGTAACCCTCTCATCTCCGGAATCAGCCTAGTGAATTGTCTCTGTACCCACTCCAAAGCTAGTATATCCTTCCTTAAGTAAGGTGATCAAAACTACACGCAATACTCCAGGTGCGGCCTCACTAATACCCTCTACAGTTGCAGCAGGACCTCCCTGCTTTTGTACTCCATCCCTCTCGCAATGAAGGCCAACATTCCATTCGCCTTCCTGATTACCTGCTGCACCTGCAAACTAACTTTTTGGGATTCATGCACAAGGACCCCCAGGTCCCTCTGCACCACAGCATGTTGTCATTTCTCCCCATTCAAATAATATTCCCTTTTACTGTTCGTTTTTCCAAGGTGGATGACCTCACATTTTCCATCTGCCAAACCTTTGCCCATTCGCTTAACCTATCTAAATCTCTTTGCAGCTTCTCTGTGTCCTCTACACAACCCGCTTTCCCACTAATCTTTGTGTTATCTGCAAATTTTGTTACACTACACTCTGTCCCCTCTTCAAGGTCATCTATGTATATTGTAAACAGTTGCGGTCCCAGCACCGATCCTTGTGGCACACCACTAAGCACTGATTTCCAACTCTAAAAGGACCCATTTATCCCAACTCTCTGCTTTCTTTTAGTTAGCCAATTCTCTATCCATGCTAATACATTTCCTCTGACTCCGCGTACCTTTATCTTCAGCAGTAACCTTTTGTGTGGCTCCTTATCGAATGCCTTTTGGAAATCCAAATACACCACATCCATCGGTACACCTCTATCCACCATGCTCGTTATATCCTCAAAGAATTCCAGTAAATTAGTTAAACATGGTTTCCCCTTCATGAATCCATGTTGCGTCTGCTTGATTGCACTATTCCTATCTAGATGTCCCGCTATTTCTTCCTTAATGATAGCTTCAAGCATTTTCCCCACTGCAGATGTTAAACTAATCGGCCTATAGTTACCTGCCTTTTGTCTGCCCCCTTTTTTAAACAGATGTGTTACTTTAGCTGCTTTCCAATCTGCTGGTACATCCCCAGAGTCCAGAGAATTATGGTAGATTATAACGAATGCATCTGCTATAACTTCCGCCATCTCTTTTCATACCCTGGGATGCATTTCATCCGGACCAGGGGACTTGTCTACCTTGAGTCCCATTAGCCTATCCAGCACTACCCCCCTAGTGATAGTGATTATCTCAAAGTCCTCCCTTCCCACATTCCCGTGACCAGCAATTTTTGGCATGGTTTTTGTGTCTTTCACTGTGAGTACCGAAGCAAAATAATTGTTTAAGGTCTCAGCCATTTCCACATTTCCCATTATTAAATCCCCCTTCTCATCTTCTAAGGGACCAACATTTACTTTAGTCACTCTTTTCCATTTTATATATCTGTAAAAGCTTTTACTATCTGTTTTTATGTTTTGCGCAAGTTTACTTTCGTAATCTATCTTTCCTTTCTTTATTGCTTTCTTAGTCATTCTTTGCTGTTGTTTAAAATTTTGCCAATCTTCTAGTTTCCCAATAACCTTGGCCACCTTCTACGCATTGGTTTTTAATTTGATACTCTCCCTTATTTCCTTGGTTATCCACGGCTGGTTATCCCTTCTCTTACCGCCCTTTTTCACTGGAATATATTTTTGTTGAGCATTTTGAAGGAGCTCCTTAAAAGTCCTCCACTGTTCCTCAATTGTGCCACCTTTTAGTCTGTGTTTCCAGTCTATTTTAGCCAACTCTGCCCTCATCCCACTGTAGTCCCCTTGGCTTAAGCATAGTACGCTCATTTGAGACACTGTTTCCTCACCCTCAATCTGTATTACAAATTCAACCATACTGTGATCACTCATTCCGAGAGGATCTTTTACTAGGAGATCGTTTATTATTCCTGTCTCATTACACAGGACCAGGTCTAAGTTAGCTTGCTCCCTTGTAGGTTCTGTAACATACTGTTCTAAGAAACAATCCCGTATGCATTCTATGAATTCCTCCTCAAGGCTACCCCGTGCGATTTGATTTGACCGATCGATATGTAGGTTAAAATCCCCCATGATTACTGCCGTTCCTTTTTCAGATGCCTCCATTATTCCCTTGATTATTGCCCGCCCCACCATGAAGTTATTATTTGGGGGCCTATAAACTACGCCCACCAATGACTTTTTTCCCCTTACTATCTCTAATCTCCACCCACAATGATTCAACATTTTGTTCATTAGAGCCAATATCGTCTCTCACAACTGCCCTGATGTCATCCTTTATTAACAGAGCTACCCCACCTCCTTTCCCTTCTTGTCTATCTTTCCGAATTGTCAGATACTCCTGTATGTTTAATTCCCAGTCTTGGCCCCCCTGCAACCACGTTTGTGTAATGGCCACCCATTTGTAATGATTTGTGCCGTCAACTCATTTACTTTATTTCGAATGCTGCGTGCATTTAAGTAGAATGTTTTAATACTAGTTTTTAAACCATGAATTTTAGTTTTGAAAATACTGGGGCTGTTGTGGAAGCCCTGAGGGAGACAGTTCGAAGTGTATTGCTGTCCTTTAAAGTAAAAGCAAACTTGTACTGATCTTCCCTTCTTAAAGGTATGGACCAGAACCCATTGGAAATATCCAGCACCGCGAAGGTGGTCGCGGAGGCTGGGTTACTTCTAATGAGGTTGGCGACGGCAGCAACCGTGGGTGCACAGGCGGGGATGTTACGGTTGAGTTCTTGATAATCTACCGTGGTTTTCCAGGAGCTGTCCGGTTTCTTGACCGGCCACAATGGAGAGTTCACATGGGTAGCTATTGGTCTCAATAGCCCCTGTTTAACCAGCGAACCCAAGGCTGTTTCCATGTCTGTCTCTGCCTCCCTGGGGAAGTTGTACTGCTTCTGTGGTCGGGTCATGGGGTCTCCACCTATGCTAACCTTGACCCCATTTATTTTCCCACAATCGTGTTTGTGAGTGGCAAAAGCTGCAAGGTTTTTCCTCACATATTCTTGATATTCTATCGGGGTGTTACTGACCAGTGCTTCAAAGTCGTAACCCTCCTTTGGCTTCATGGTGCGCACCGTCCCTTTTCCTTGTTTTCCCGGGATAACCATCACCTCACTCTCCTGTGCTTGCAGACTGACCCCCAAAGACAGTGGTTTCTTAAATCCACTTGGATCCCGTGGCCTAGGTTGAAGTCAGCCCCCAGGATCCCTCTCCCTTCCTGCTCCCACTTCATCAGGACATAAGTCCACTTAGTGTGGAGTGTACCTAAATGAATGGAGAGCGGAACGGAGAATGAGTCAGTCTGTTCAGTGCCTGTGAAACCCACCAAGCTGTAGGGGACCCCGTTAGACAGAGGTGAGGTGGCGGGGTTAGCTGCATAGACAAGGGTGCTTGAGGCACCGGTGTCCAGCAGGTAAGTCCCTTTCACCTTTTCCACTTCCATCTGAACGGTCGGTCTCCCCCACGCATCGTACTTGAGGGCACACAGGTGGACAGGCTGTGCCTGTCCTAGTCACGGTTTTGGTTGGGAGGGGGCAGATGGGATTTCGGTACCGGTAGCGGTGGCTACCTTCCAAGGGACATCTAACATGGCTCGGATGCGGTTAGAAAAGTATCGAATAAGTAAGGAGGGACTGACTTATCTGTCTCGGTCTTTTGAGCAAGGGCTGGAGAATTCTTTCCTGCGCTATTCTTCCAAGGATTCCTACAATCCTTTCTCCAGTGCCCACTCTTTCCCCACCCGAAGCAGCTCCGTTTTGTATCAGAGGGGTTGACCCCCTCATGACGCCATTCCCTCTTATCTTGGCTAGGTCGGATTTCGTAAACCCTTCCCTTTTGTGGGTGCTCTTCTGTCCTGCTGGGGTCAGTTGCCTGAGCACTCCCTGTTCTGTGGCTTGGGGATCTCTTGGGTCGAACCAGGCCTCAGCCTTGGTTCTTATTCGGGGTAAACTGTTAGCTACTAGGCTTCGGAGCCAGTATGCTAACTCATCCGGGCTTAAGTTATCCCTGTCTATGTCTCCACTGCAGACCACAGGCCACAGTCGGCCTGCGAAAGCCTGTTTCCCCTGTGAGCTGCACCGTTTTCTCCACTCTGGAGAAGGGACTTCCGTCATTGCAGTCCATAGCTTCTAAAATGTCTTTCTGGATGGCAGCAAGTGTTTTCCATCCTCTTTTGCTCTCAGTAGAGAGGGACTGGTACAGTTTGCTGTCTAGGGATAGGAGAAGCACCTTTGCCATTTCTGCATCATCGCACCCATTAATATCCCCTGCCTGTTCCACCTCCACAAAGTGAACCAAGGGGTCTCCCTTTGGAGTGAGCTTTCCCAGGTGGCTTATCATAGCCCTAAGCTGGTGGGGAGTGTGGGGGACCACAAACTGACTTTCCAGGGGCCCTGGACGCCCGTTAAGGGTGGGCGGGTCAATCTTCTGTTGCTGGACCGGGCACATTGGCCCTGGTTCTGGCTCTCTCTGTTCTGGCTCGCCTCCCTCTCCTCCCTGCAGCCAGGCCAAGCTGAAACTCAGTACCACAGGTTGTGGTGGTTCACTATCCCTGTCCACCCCGCAACTGATTTGTACCTCTTGCTGCTGCACCGGTGTAGTCACTGGTGCCACAGGTGGTGACTGGGTAGTTTCCTCCTTCTCTTCCAGGTTTACCTGGGGCATACCCGGGCTTATTAGGTATACCATGCCTTTTGCCTTGGACAGAGCAAGGTTCAAGCTCTTGATTTGTTGCTGGCAGGGACCGTGGTCTCCCGATTCAAATCCATTAGTGCTAACTACTTTATACGCTGCTTACACATCTTTTAATCTTTCCTGGAGCTCTTTTACTTGTAGGGTGAGGCGAGTGCTTTCCTCCCTCAGTGACTTTTCATTACTTTTGGCCTCGGTAACCTGACATTGAAAATAGTCCTGACTGTTTTTAAACCTTTTCTTTATTTGGGTCCTTTCCTGTTTTAGCTTACAGAGTTCTCCCGATAATCTTTCTTCTGACATAACCCTTTCCTGGTAGTTCTCTGCGCATTCCCATAACTCTGCCTGTAGTGTCTCATTGGTTCTATCCAGGAGTTGGATCTGTCGCTGTAGACAGATCAACCAAATTGCTTTCTCTACTGCTTCTTTGTGATCTTTGCTTGCTGTCCACTGGACGCTCAGCGCGTAATAGACTAAGCACCCATTCTTTGGTTACATTTACCTTCTTATACACATAGGAGGAAATCCTCTCTTCCATCTTGGTTCTTTGCCCCAAACCAGCACTCTCGACATCACACCCCTTGTACCAGAGTCCTGCCACGGTCGCCATTTTGAAAGGGGATGATCTCTATGAGGGGGTCAGGTTCCCTTCTGACCAACTTGAGCGGTTCGAATCGCTCCAACTCCCTTGGGTTCTAGACTCTGGATTTATTTGGGGGATGTGACAAAGTGCAAAGTACACTGGTTTGATGCAAAAGAACTTTGATTTTATCACAGTCAAGAAATTACAAACTTAGAATTACTCTAATAAGAAAGTACAATGTCAAAACTTATTAAAAAGACAATGCCTTACACCCGCAGAGGTTGTTACAATAGCTTATAATGACTCTAATAGAGAACAACACATTACATTCATCGTGGGTTACAGTAGAATTACACCTCACACCTCCCAATACCTAATTCTAGCTAGGTTAGACTCCAGGGCAGGCAGGGACTATGCTTACCAATCCTTTTGACAGTTAACGGTAGATTGCGGTTTCGGGGTTCGCTGGATGCGGTAGGGTCTGCTTGCCGTACCCTGAACATTGGAGAAGACTTTCTGCTGCACAATCTTCAGTTGGGTTGAGTCCGCTGATGCGGTAAGGCGCGTTTTGGATCTGTGGGGTAAGTACCTGTTTTCTTTGGTTAGAAATAGGTTTCTACAGGCTTTTACCCGTTGGTAGGTCAGGATTAGATTGTAGAGTGGAAACTTTTCGATTCTTCATTTTTTTCCCGTTGGAGTTTTGTTTCGAGTTTGGTTGATCGCAGTGGGTTTTCGTTGATACCACGTTAGTTGTGGTCGGTGGCTGCCGCGATGGTGATGTTCTTCCTTCCTTCAGGACTTCGAGGTTGGAGAAGTTAGTTTACAACTGTCACATTGGTTTCTCTCCTTGTCTTGATGACACTAGCTTGGTCTCAGTTGCATAGCAAAGTGTGTCATACCCTATGTTGAGACAGCGGGCAGTTATACGATTTGAGTGGTTCTAATCTTTGCGCCAAATCTGTTCAGAATTTTTTGTTTAAATTTGGCGGGCTCGTTAAAAGTTGATGTTTTGGGTGGGTTGATGTTTGAAAACTGTTTCCTAATGGAAATATTAGTTTGGTAATTGCAATGTCCTTTGTTACTTAGCTTTTTGCATACAGGCTGGATTGGGCCTCTTTGTGCTGTTTCTGCTAAAATGGTTTTCCAGACTCATGTTGATGGGTAGCTATCTCTGGGTGATTTTGTAATGTTAATGTCTCTTGTGGAGAAGGATTCTCGAATACTCAATTCTCCAGACAGGTTACTTTAGTCCTCACACTCAGGTAGTCTCACTAATCAGGTTGTCTCCTGTTAGTTCTTTCGGTCCGCCCACAGCCTTAAATTTGTCTTTTAAAATCCAAAATTCGATTAAAGTTCATAGTTTCTTCCATAAGCACTTTAGGATTCCAAACCTTTTGGTAGATAGTCCCAATTAAATTTCCTTTCGAATGAGCCCAAACACTGGGGGGGTTCTTTTGAATTTTTCACCCTTTCAGTGCCGTCTTTTGGATGAAAGGTGAATGTAAAACATCCAATGGCATTATTGAAGAAAAACAGGCAGTTCTCCCCTGGTGTCCTGGCCAATACTTAGCACTCACCCAATGTCACTGAACGAGATTATCTGGACATTATCAAATTGCTGCTTGTGCGAAATTGCTATGCACAAATTGGCTGCCACGTTTCTTACATTATCACAATATCCTAGTATGATGCATACACAGAAGGAGGCCTAGCGTGCTGGCTCTTTGGTGGAGCTATCCAATAAGTTCCATTCACCTGCTCTTTCCCAATAGCCCTGTAAATTCCTTTCACGTATCTATCCAATTCCCTTTTGAAAGTTATTATTGAATTTCCTTCCACCGCCCTTTCAGATCATAACAACTCGCTGCATCAAAAATATTTCCTCATGTCAACTCTGGTTCTTTTGTGAATCACCTTAAATCTGTATCCTATAGTTACAGACCCTTCTGCTACTGGAAGCAGTGTCTCCCTCTTTACTCCATCTAAACCGTTCATGATTTTGAACTCATCTATCAAATCTCCTCGTAACCTTCTCTGCTCTAAGGAGAACAAACCCAGCTACTCCAGTCTCTGCAAATAACTGGTGCCATTCTAATAAATTTCTTCTGCATCCTCTCTCGGGTCTCAAAATCCTTCCCAGAGTGTGGTGTCCAGAATTGAATACATTACTCCAGTTGATGTCTAACCAGTGTTGTATAAAGGTTTAGCATCACTGCCTTGCTTTTGTTTCGCTAGGCCTCAATTAATAAAGCCAAGGATCCAATATGGTTTCTCAGGAGGACGTAAAAGGTCCCATGGCACTATTTTGAAGAAGAACAGGGGAGTTATCCCAGGTGTCCTGGTCAATATTTATCTTTCAATCAACCTCATAAAACACATTATCTGGTCATTATCACATTGCAGTTTGTGTGAGCAAGCTGTGCGCAAATTGCCTGCTGCTTTTACCACATTACAAAAGTGGCTGCACTCCAAAAGTTCTTCATTGGCTGTGAAACATTTTGAGACATCTGGTGGTCCTGAAAGGCGCTATGTAAATCCAAGTCTTTCTTTTTCTTTCTTTAACTTCATCTCATCCTATCAACATATCCTTTTATTCCTTTCTCCCTCATACACTTACCGAGCTATGGTAAATGCACCTATGCTATTCGCCTCAACCACTCCATGTGGTAGCAAGTTCCACATTCTCACCACTCTCACTGTAAAGAAGTTTCTTCTGAATTCCTTATTGGATTTAATAGTGACTATCTTACATTTTTAGCCCCTAGTTTTGCACTCCCCCACAAGTGGAAACATCTTCTCCCCGTCTACTCTTTCAGGCCCCTGCATAATTGTAAAGACCTCTCAGATCACCTCTCAGTCTTCTCTTTTATCGAGAAAAAAGTTCCAGACTATTCAGTATTTCCTGACAGTTATACCCTCTCTAATATTATCATGGATTAGTTGGTTTTTAGAATACTTGCTTTACTCTTTTATAATCATCAATAACTTACAATCATCGGTAATGGATTTATAATTGCGTGTAAGAATTAAATTTAAACGTCTGTAATCATTAATTGTATGCAATGGTAACTTGAACCCTTTTGCTTATAATTAAAAGTCAGTGAGTAAGCTGTAACAAGACAACTGGGGATGAGAAAGAGGATTGCTATAGTCAAATAGTGAGGCTGTGGGTGAAAGTTGGATATCAGTCAACAGTAAGAACATAAGAACATAAGAATTAGGAACAGGAGTAGGCCATCCAGCCCCTCGAGCCTGCTCCGCCATTCAACAAGATCATGGCTGATCTGGCCGTGGACTCAGCTCCACTTACCCACCCGCTCCCCATAACCCTTAATTCCCTTATTGCTTAAAAATCTATATATCTGTGATTTGAATACATTCAATGAGCTAGCCTCAACTGCTTCCTTGGGCAGAGAATTCCACAGATTCACAACCCTCTGGGAGAAGAAATTCCTTCTCAACTCGGTTTTAAATTGCCTCCCCCGTATTTTGAGGCTGTGCCCCCTAGTTTGAGTCTCCCCAACCAGTGGAAACAACCACACTGCCTCTATCTTGTCTATCCCTTTCATTATTTTAAATGTTTCTCTAAGATCCCCCCTCATCTTTCTGAACTCCAACGAGTAAAGACTCAGTCTACTCAATCTATCATCATAAGGTAACCCCCTCATCTCCGGAATCAGCCTAGTGAATTGTCTCTGTACCCCCTCCAAAGCGAGTATATCCTTCCTTAAGTAAGGTGACCAAAACTTCACGAAGTACTCCAGGTGCAGCCTCACCGATACCCTGTACAGCTGCAGCAGGACCTCCCTGCTTTTGTACTCCATCCCTCTCGCAATGAAGACCAACATTCCATTCACCTTCCTGATTACCTGCTGCACCTGCAAACTAACTTTTTGGGATTCATGCACAAGGACCAATTGGGGAGCAGTGGAGGCGTGTCCTACTGAGTTGGAGCTGTGAGCAGTGAGAGAAGCAGCTAGCAACTTGAGCTCCTGCCTGGGGAGCCCTGAGACCAGCCCAGGAAGAGAAGGAAGGAAGGGGCTTCACCATCAACTTCTATCCAGAGGGAGAGGAGGAGAAAAGAAAACTTTGTACAACTTTATCATTCTGCAAGGAGTTGGAGAGAGGGGGAAAAACCACAACAACCATCCAGTGTGGAAGGAGGGAGACTCAACTACTCTACAGGTGGGTGTGGGTGCATTTCCCCAAACAGACTTTGTTGTATCGGTGGGGGGAGGAAAGAAGACCACTGAGGGCCGGAACATCGCGGGGGGTGTGTGTGTGTGTGGTAATGTGC
Organism: Pristiophorus japonicus; assembly: GCF_044704955.1. Taxonomy (NCBI): domain Eukaryota; kingdom Metazoa; phylum Chordata; class Chondrichthyes; family Pristiophoridae; genus Pristiophorus; species Pristiophorus japonicus. Next base: position 504,758,123 of record NC_091977.1, on the reverse strand, counting down.
GTGGGGGCCGTGCTTACAACTAGGCCCCCCCCACAATTGGGACCCCCCACATTTGCCTAGCCTGGGATAGCTGGAGCTACCAGGCTGAAGATTGTTGTTTTTCTCAATCACCCAATTAAAGATCGTTAGGAGTGCCTGGTGGCTCCAGCTACCCCAGGTGAAGACATCTTCTCCCCCCACCTGAAGACCACCTCAAAGACTTTTGTGTTTTGCCATCTGGGGAGTGCACCCACCCACAGCTGCGAGGAGAGACCTGCCCTCGCAGCCCCCCCCCCCTTCCCACCCCCCTCTCTCTTTTCTCTGCTACTCTGTTTCTCCCCTCTCTCTCTGAGAACCCTTTCCTTCCAAATTTAAAAAAAAAAAAAAAAAAAAAAAACAAACAATTAAGACAACTGAGCAGAGGGAGCAAGGCCTCTCCCCAATTGTCAACGAGGGGAGAGGTGCCTCGTTAAGGGCTCCTCTGCTCAGTTAAATACACGAGGCCATTAAAGACCATTAAGGCCTGTGACTTTGGGGTGGGTGTAGCCCTTAAAGGGACCCCGTGATGGCGACCCCATCCACGCCGGTGGCAGGGCCAGCAAGGACGTATGCGCAGGTGGCAACCGCTTCCACAGCACCTCCTGCGCCACCCGCTGCCCTGCCACCATTTACACTTATAACAAAAAAACACGGGGTCAAGAGCTACACTCACCCCACAATGAGCATCGAGGAGTGCGTGCGGGCGATGGCTGGGGTAGTCGGCCCCTCGGCCATTGTCGCAGCCTCCAAGATGTCTGGGAAGGCTGTTTTCTTCCTGGGGTCGGAGCGGGCGGTGTCCCTGGCCCTCGAAAAGGGGCTCACGGTGGGCGGGACGTTCCTGCCGGTGGATCCTCTCGAGGCCACCGCGCAGAGGGTCATCGTGTCGAACGTCCCGCCCTTTGTTCCCGCTGAGCTCCTCCTCCCTCACCTACAACAACTGGGGGAGGTAAGGTCAGGGATCAACCCCATACCGCTCGGCCTCAGGGAGAACAGCCTGCGCCACGTGTTCTCCTTCCGCCGCCAGCTCTTTGTCCGGCTGGCGCGGGAGGACGTGACAGAAGGGCACTTTAATGTGGTGCATGAGGGGACTGCCTACCGCGTCTTCTGGACGTCGGACGGCGTGCGGTGCCATGCCTGCAGGGAGGTGGGGCATGTTCGTAAGAACTGCCCCGCCTCCAAGGCCGCCAAACCACCGAAGGCGGCCAAGGCTGGCGCTGCCGCCACCCCTACCCCTAGTTGCGTCCGCGTGCCGGGAGCCATGGGTGCGCGGGCATCGTCGGAGGCCTTTGTTTTCAGGGCCTCCGGCGGGGGGGAGGGAGAGCGTCCGAGCGGAAAGAAGGCGCGGAAGAAGGAGAAACATCTAGAGGCGGGTCCCCTCGGTGCGCCGGAAAGTCTGACCACCGCGCTCAGCCCAACCCAGTCACCGGCGAGCGCGGGGTGCCCCGAGCCCGTGCCCGGGCCCTTGAATACCACCACAGAGGGGCCCAGGCGCGGGCAAGAAAAGGAAAAGGGGGGGGCGGAGCGGGAGGCCTCGGCAGACATGGAGGTCTCCCTGACTCCGCGCGCCCCCAGGAACAAAAAGAGGCACCGCCCCAATGAGGCGGAGGGGGAACAACATCCCTCCGCGGAGGAGGCGGTGCCCGCCGCGTGTCCCGCGTCCCCCACCAGCGCCCCCAAATTGCGCTGCAGGCGCGAGGAGTCTTTCCCCGGGGAGGGTGAGACAGTTGAGGCTGCCCAGCCTCTGCCTCCCGGGGATGGAGTGGAAGATCTGCCTGTCGTGGGGGGCGTGGGGACCGCGGAGGAATGCGTAGCCGCCGGGCCGGGCGTCCCGGGGACTGAGGCGGGCGAGGCCGAAAAGGCCGAACCTGAGCCCGCCCAGCTATTACCCAACTTCCCCCGGGAGTTGCTCGACCCGGCAGAAACAAAATATATTGATTTTAATGAAACTGTAGACGCTGGGCCGGGGGGTGGCAGCGGGGACGGGGACTCGGTGGGGGACGCGGGTGAAGACCTAGAGACCACCGCCAGGGAGGCGGTGGATCTGCTCGCGGCCGCCGCTGAGGCCCTCCTCGTTCCTGCAAAGGAACTCCGGGACTTTTTGGCCCAGAGCCGGGGTCGCCGCGACCAAGCCCGACTGGCCCTGGAAAAATGGTCCGAGCCGGAACTGATCAAGGGGTCCGTCCGCGCCGCCGTCAAAACCTTGGCCGCGGGCGGGCCCTTGACAAAGGAGCAGCACCTTGAGCTGCGCGAGCTCGAGGGACTCCTCGCTGGGCTGCGGAGGGAGCGGAGTTCAACAAAAGACTCCGCTCCCTCCCCCACAATAGGTTAAGGTAGAGGTTGCACTATGCTTTTGCCATGAAGATAACCATAGCCAGCCTCAACATCAACGGCGGCAGAGGGGCACGCCGTAGATTTGACAATTTTTCGCTCCTGCGGGAGGGGAAATATGCGGTGTGCTTCCTGCAAGAAACCCACACCGTTCCGGGAGACGAAGCCACGTGGCTCCTGGAATGGCAAGGAGAGGTCCGCATGAGCCACCTCACCGCCATTTCTAGTGGGGTGGCCATCTTGCTGGGCCCGCATTTTCAGCCGGAGATCTTGGGGGTCGAGGAGCCCGTGCCAGGCCGCTTGCTGCACGTAACGGTTCGCCTGGGGGACGTGCCGCTCCATCTCGTGAACGTGTACGCCCCTCATCCCGGCCCGCAGCAAACGCGCTTCTTTGAAGAGGTGTCCGCTCTTCTTGGCTCCGTCGACGTCTGCGACTGCATTGTCCTCGGGGGGGATTTTAACTGCACCCTCGAGGCGAGGGACCGCTCCGGTGCCCCGCAGTGCATGACGGCGATGGAGAAGTTGAGGGACCTGGTCGGGTCCTTCGACTTGGTGGACGTCTGGCGAAATCTCCACCCCGACTCCAGCGCCTTTACTTGGGTGAGGCCTGGAGTTGGATGGTCTAGAGTCGACCGCCTTTACGTGTCTCGGGCGTACGTTTCCTGCGTCCCGGCGGCCTCCATGCGGCCGGTGCCGTGTTCGGACCACCACCTGGTGTGGGCGGAGCTCGCTTCGCTCCGCGCGAGGGCGGGGTCCGCGTACTGGCACTTTAACAACCGGCTGCTGGAGGACGTGCGGTTCCAGGACTCGTTCCGTCGATTCTGGTCCGACTGGAGAAGGAAGCAGGGGGGCTTCCCCTCCTTGAGGCTATGGTGGGACGTGGGCAAGGCTCACGTCCGCGTCTTCTGTCAAGAGTACGCGAGGGGGTCGACCAAGAGGCGGGCGGCCAGAGTCGGGCGCCTAGAAAAAGAGGTGCTCGACCTGGAAGGCCGTCTCGGTCAAGTCGTCCAGGACCCGGCCCTGCGGACGGTGTACGAAGCGAAGAAGGCCGCGCTGAAGGACCTGCAGCTCGTCGGGTCCCGAGGCGCGTTCGTGAGGTCGCGGATCCGGTTCCTGCGGGATCTGGACCGCGGCTCCCCCTTCTTCTACTCGCTGGAAAAAAGGCAGAGTGTCCGTAAGCAGCTCTTGACGCTGCTGGCCGACGACGGCTCTCTCGTCTCGGATCCGGAGGGCGTCAACAACAGGGTCCGTGAATATTACGGGGCTCTGTTCTCTCCGGATCCGTCCAGCGAGGAAGCGCGTAGAGTTTTGTGGGAGGACCTGCCGAAGGTCGGCCCGGAGGGCGCCGAAAATCTGGAAGCTCCGCTAAGCCTGGCGGAGCTGACCGGTGCCCTCGCCCGGCTCTCGAGGGGAAAATCCCCGGGGCTGGACGGGCTGACCGTGGAGTTCCACAGGGCGTTCTGGGACGTCCTGGGGAGCGACTACGCGCGGGTCCTGGGGGAAAGTCTGGCGACCGGGGAGATGCCCCTCTCTTGGCGCAGGGCAGTCATCGTCCTGCTGCCTAAGAAGGGCGATCTCCGCCTTCTTAAGAACTGGCGCCCGGTCTCCCTCCTCAGCACGGACTACAAAATCTTCGCCAGGGCGATGTCTGCTCGCCTTGGTGCCGTGCTGGACCACATGATCCACCCCGACCAGTCCTACACGGTCCCGGGCCGGACAATCCACGATAACATCCATCTGGTCCGGGACCTCATCCATTGTTCCCAGGAGGCTGGTCTGTCGGTCGCCTTCCTATCCCTCGACCAAGAGAAGGCGTTCGACAGGGTGGATCACGACTATCTGCTCGGAACTCTGCGCGCTTTCGGGTTCGGGACGCATTTCGTCGCCCGGATCCGACTTTTGTACGCCGCCGCGGAGTGTCTGATTAAGGTTAACGGGTCCTTGACGGCGCCCCTTCGCTTTAGGAGAGGGGTGCGCCAGGGATGCCCCATGTCCGGCCAGTTATACGCCGTTTGCGTGGAGCCTTTCCTGCGCCTCTTGCGGACGAGGTTGACGGGACTGGCTCTGCAAGGGCCGGGCGTGGAGGTCGTCCTCTCGGCTTACGCCGATGACGTGCTCCTCGCGGTAGAGGATCCCGCTGACCTGCGGAGGATGCGTGAGTGCCAGGAGATTTACTCGGCCGCGTCCTCCGCCAGGATCAACTGGGAGAAATGTTCCGGACTCCTGGTGGGTCAGTGGCGGGTGGACTCCCTGCCGGAGGAGCTCAGGCCTTTTGCCTGGAGCACGACCCATCTCCTCTATCTGGGAGTCTACCTTAGCCCCGACGAGGGAGCCTGGCCGGCGAACTGGCAGGAGCTGGAGGCCAAGGTCGCCGCTCGCCTAGGGCGCTGGACAGGACTGCTCCGAGTGCTGTCCTACAGGGGTCGAGCGCTAGTCATAAACCAGCTGGTGGCCGCAATGCTGTGGTACCGGCTGGTCACTTTGACCCCTCCCCCTGCGTTTGTCGCCAAGATACAGAAGAAGCTGGTGGACTTCTTCTGGAACAACAGGAAGCACTGGGTCTCTGCCGCGGTCTTGAGTCTCCCGCTTGAGGAGGGCGGTCAGTCGTTGGTGTGCGTCAGCGCCCAGCTCGCGACTTTCCGTCTTCAGACCCTGCAGAGATACCTTTACGTCGAGCCCCCTCCTAGGTGGTGTGCTCTGGCGAGGTATTTCTTCCGCCAGCAGCTCGACCTCAATTATGACACGCAGCTCCTGTTTGTGAACTTGGGGGGTGCCAGGACCGCCCTCCGGGAGCTGCCTGTCTTTTACAGGGAACTCATCAGGGTCTGGAACAAAGTCTCCACCAAGCGCAGCTCTCCGCCGGCTGGAGTGGCGGCCGTCCTGCAGGAGCCGCTGCTCGGGAATCCGTACCTCCACGGCCGAGGTTTTATGTGGCGGTCGGAAGAGAGGGCTGTGGCTGGTGAGGTGACCAGGGTCAGGGACCTGCTCGATGGCGGAGGAGCGGGCTGGATGGCGCCAGTCACGCTGGCGCGGCGCCTAAATTCTGCCAACGTCCGCCATGCGGCCGATGCCATCGAGTTGCTAAAAACAGCTCTGGGCCCTGACTCCGTTAGGTGTATCGAGGAGGCTCAGGCACGTGGGGAGATCCCGTCCGAACTGACCCCCGTCCGGACGGAATTCCTCATCGGCGCCAAACCCCGGAACCTCCCTCGGGGGCCGGCGCCTCACAACTTGAGCCGCCTCGGGGAAATCCCCTCCGTGCCTTTCAGTTCCGCGCGGAGGGGTTTCCTGTACGGGCTGCTCCTGCACACCCTCAACTTTGCCATCCTCGCCGGCCGTTCGGACACGCCATGGCGTACCATCTTGCCGTCCGGAGGAGGCGGGGGTCCCCGATGGAGGGCACTCTACGCAGGGGTCCTCCCACTATTCATCGGGGACTTGGCCTGGAGGGTGGTGCACGGAGCAGTGCCGTGCAACAAATTTTTAAGCCGGTTCACGGACTCCCAGGCCGCCTGCAATTTCTGCGGTCTGGAGGAGTCCGTGTTCCATGTTTTTATTGAATGCACAAGGTTGCAGCCCCTGTTCCACTATTTGAAGGGGCTGCTCCTGAAATTCTGGCTGCACTTCAGTCCCACTCTCCTGATCTTTGGGCACCCTGTGCGGAGGGGAGCGGGTAGGTCCGAAGGCCTCCTCGTAGGACTGCTCCTGGGCACGGCCAAGGGTGCCATCAGCCGGTCCAGGCAGCGGGCGGTCGAGGGGGTCGTTCAACCTGACTGCCTGCCTCTCTTCCGCTCTTACATCCGATCCAGGGTGTCCTTGGAGATGGAGCACGCGGTGTCCACCAGTACGCTCGCGGCCTTCCGCGAGAGGTGGGCACCGGAGGGACTGGAGTGCATCATCACGCCCGGCAACCAAATTTTAATTTGATTTTACGTTTTAAAGTTAATTTGTTTTAATTGCCGGTGCTTTTAGTGTCCCCTTCCCTTTTATAGGGGGCACTGGGGAAAAATTGTGATTTTAGTGCCCAAAAAAAAACAAAAAAAAAAAAAAAAAGGGGGAAAAAAAGGGCCTTGTAAATGTCTGGAGTGTCACCCAGGTCGGGTGGCACCGTTTAATGTCTTTATGTTTTGCAGATAAACTCAAAAGAGTTTCATGCACAAGGACCAATTGGGGAGCAGTGGAGGCGTGTCCTGCTCAGTTGGAGCTGTGAGCAGTGAGTGGAGCTGCTAGCAACTTGAGCTCCTGCCTGGAGAGCCCTGAGACCAGCCCAGGAGGAGAAGGAAGGAAGGGGCTTCACCACAACTTTTATCCAGAGGGAGAGGAGGAGAACAGAAAACATTTAAACAACTTTACCATTCTGCAAGGAGTTGGAGAGAGGGGGAAAAGACCAACAACATCCAGTGTGGAAGGAGGGAGACTCTACATTTCTACAGGTGGGTGTGGGTGCATTTCCCCAAACAGACTTTGTTGTATCGGTGGGGGGAGGAAAGAAGACCACTGAGGGCCGGAACATCGCGGGGGGTGTGTGTGTGTGTGGTAGTGTGTGTGGGGGCCTTGCTTACAACTAGGCCCCCCCCACAATTGGAACCCCCCCCACCCCCCACATTTGCCTAGCCTGGGATAGCTGGAGCTACCAGGCTGAAGATTGTCATTAATCTCCCTATTAAAGATCGTTTAGGATTGTGTGCCTGGTGGCTCCAGCTACCCCAGGTGAAGACGTCTTCTCCCCCCACCTGAAGACCAACCCAAAGACTGTGTTTTTTGTGTGTTTTGCCATCTGGGGAGTGCACCCACCCACAGCTGCGAGGGGAGACCTGCCCTCGCAGCCCCCCCCCCCCTTCCCACCCCCCTCTCTCTTTCTCCGTTACCCTCTGTTTCTCCCCTCTCTCTCTGAGGCCCCTTTTCTTCCTAATTTTAAAAAACAAAACCCAATTAAGACAACTGAGCAGAGGGAGCAAGGCCTCTCCCCAATTGTCAACGAGGGGAGAGGTGCCTCGTTAAGGGCTCCTCTGCTCAGTTAATATACGAGGCCATTAAAGACCATTGAGGCCTGTGACTTTGGGGTGGGTGTAGCCCTTAAAGGGACCCCGTGATGGCGACCCCATCCACGCCGGTGGCAGGGCCAGCGAAGACATATGCGCAGGTGGCAACCGCTTCCACGGCCCCTCCTGCGCCACCCGCTGCCCTGCCACCTTTCAGACTCATTACTAAAAAACACGGGGTCAAGAGCTACACTCACCCCACAATGACCATCGAGGAGTGCGTGCGGGCGATGGCTGGGGTAGTCGGCCCCTCGGCCATTGTCGCAGCCTCCAAGATGTCTGGGAAGGCCGTGTTCTTCCTGGGGTCGGAGCGGGCGGTGTCCCTGGCCCTTGAAAAGGGGCTCACGGTGGGCGGGACGTTCCTGCCGGTGGACCCTCTCGAGGCCACCGCGCAGAGGGTCATCATTTCAAACGTCCCGCCCTTTGTTCCTGCTGAGCTCCTCCTCCCTCACCTACACTAACTGGGGGAGGTAAGGTCGGGGATCAACCCCATACCGCTCGGCCTCAGGGAGAACAGCCTGCGCCACGTGTTCTCCTTCCGCCGCCAGCTCTTTGTCCGGCTGGCGCGGGAGGACACGACGGAGGGGAATTTTAATGTGGTGCACGAGGGGACTGCCTACCGCGTCTTCTGGACGTCGGACGGCGTGCGGTGCCATGCCTGCAGGGAGGTGGGGCACGTTCGTAAGAACTGCCCCGCCTCCAAGGCCGCCAAACCACCAAAGGCGGCCAAGGCTGGCGCCGCCGCCACCCCTCCCCCTAGTTGCGTCCGCGTGCCGGGAGCCGTAGGTGCGCGGGCATCGTCGGAGGCCTTTGTTTTCAGGGCCTCCGGCGGGGGGGAGGGAGAGCGTCCGACCGGAAAGAAGGCGCGGAAGAAGGCAAAACATCTAGAGGCGGGTCCCCTCAGTGCGCCAGATAATTTGACCACCGCGCTCAGCCCAACCCAGTCACCGGCGAGCGCGTGGTGCCCCGAGCCCGTGCCCGAGCCCTTGAATAACACCACAGAGGGGCCCGGGCGCGGGAAAGGAAAGGAAAAGGGGGGGGCGGAGCGGGAGGCCTCGGCAGACATGGAGGTCTCCCTGACTCCGCGCGCCCCCAGGAACAAAAGGAGGCACGGCTCTGATGAGACGGAGGGGGAACAACATCCCTCCGTGGAGGAGTTGGTGCCCGCCGCGTGTCCCGCGTCCCCAACCAGCGCCCCCAAGCAGCGCCGTAGGCGGGAGGAGTCTGTCCCCGGGGAGGGTGAAACAGTTGAGGCTGCCCAGCCTCTGCCTCCCGGGGATGGAGTGGAAGATCTGCCTGTCGTGGGGGGCGTGGGGACCGCGGAGGAATGCGTAGCCGCCGGGCCGGGCGTCCCGGGGACTGAGGCGGGCGAAGCCGAAAAGGCCGAACCTGAGCCCGCCCAGCCAATACCCAACTTCCCCCGGGAGACGCTCGACCCGGCAGAAACACAATTTACTGTTTTTAATGAAACTGTAGATGCTGGACCGGGGGGTGGCAGCGGGGAGGGGGAGGAACACCCACCCTCGCCTCTTACTTTGGAGCTGGAGCACTTGGGGAGCCTGGGGATCTCCTATAGCCGGGTCTCTCCTTGTTCTCCGGTTCCTGGGGCGGAGGGGGAACCCCTTCCGCTGTCATTTCCCGACCCAGCACCATTTTTAAAAGAGCCCAGTGGGGACTCCTCTGCCGACGATCCTGGGGGTGGGATCGGGGCAGTGCCAGGGCCGGTTGGAGCGGCCGGTTCATTTGCCGTACCTTGTGCGGTCGATGGGCTGGCTGCTGGCGGCCACCTCCCGGAGGAGGACGGGGACTCGGTGGGAGACGCGGGTGAAGACCTAGAGACCACCGCCAGTGAGGCGGTGGATCTGCTCGCGGCCGCCGCTGAGGCCCTCCTCATTCCTGCAAAGGAACTCCGGGACTTTTTGGCCCAGAGCCGGGGTCGCCGCGACCAAGCCCGACTGGCCCTGGAAAAATGGTCCGAGCCAGAGCTGATCAAGGGGTCTGTCCGCGCCGCCGTTAAAACCTTGGCCGCGGGCGGGCCCTTGACAAAGGAGCAGCACCTTGAGCTGCGCGAGCTCGAGGGACTCCTCGCTGGGCTGCGGAGGGAGCGGAGTTCAACAAAAGACTCCGCTCCCCCCCCCACAATAGGTTAAGGTAGAGGTTGCACTATGCTTTTGCCATGAAGATAACCATAGCCAGCCTCAACATCAACGGCGGCAGAGGGGCACGCCGTAGATTTGACAATTTTTCGCTCCTGCGGGAGGGGAAATATGCGGTGTGCTTCCTGCAAGAAACCCACACCGTTCCGGGAGACGAAGCCACGTGGCTCCTGGAATGGCAAGGAGAGGTCCGCATGAGCCACCTCACCGCCATTTCTAGTGGGGTGGCCATCTTGCTGGGCCCGCATTTTCAGCCGGAGATCTTGGGGGTCGAGGAGCCCGTGCCAGGCCGCTTGCTGCACGTAACGGTTCGCCTGGGGGACGTGCCGCTCCATCTCGTGAACGTGTACGCCCCTCATCCCGGCCCGCAGCAGACGCGCTTCTTTGAAGAGGTGTCCGCTCTTCTTGGCTCCGTCGACGTCGGCGACTGCATTGTCCTCGGGGGGGATTTTAACTGCACCCTCGAGGCGAGGGACCGCTCCGGTGCCCCGCAGTGCATGACGGCGATGGAGAAGTTGAGGGACCTGGTCGGGTCCTTCGACTTGGTGGACGTCTGGCGAAATCTCCACCCCGACTCCAGCGCCTTTACTTGGGTGAGGCCTGGAGTTGGATGGTCTAGAGTCGACCGCCTTTACGTGTCTCGGGCGTACGTTTCCTGCGTCCCGGCGGCCTCCATGCGGCCGGTGCCGTGTTCGGACCACCACCTGGTGTGGGCGGAGCTCGCTTCGCTCCGCGCGAGGACGGGGTCCGCGTACTGGCACTTTAACAACCGGCTGCTGGAGGACGTGCGGTTCCAGGACTCGTTCCGTCGATTCTGGTCCGACTGGAGAAGGAAGCAGGGGGGCTTCCCCTCCTTGAGGCTATGGTGGGACGTGGGCAAGGCTCACGTCCGCGTCTTCTGTCAAGAGTACGCGAGGGGGTCGACCAAGAGGCGGGCGGCCAGAGTCGGGCGCCTAGAAAAAGAGGTGCTCGACCTGGAAGCCCGTCTCGGTCAAGTCGTCCAGGGCCCGGCCCTGCGGACGGTGTACGAAGCGAAGAAGGCCGCGCTGAAGGACCTGCAGCTCGTCGGGTCCCGAGGCGCGTTCGTGAGGTCGCGGATCCGGTTCCTGCGGGACCTGGACCGCGGCTCCCCCTTCTTCTACTCGCTGGAAAAAAGGCAGAGTGTCCGTAAGCAGCTCTTGACGCTGCTGGCCGACGACGGCTCTCTCGTCTCGGATCCGGAGGGCGTCAACAACAGGGTCCGTGAATATTACGGGGCTCTGTTCTCTCCGGATCCGTCCAGCGAGGAAGCGCGTAGAGTTTTGTGGGAGGACCTGCCGAAGGTCGGCCCGGAGGGCGCCGAAAATCTGGAAGCTCCGCTAAGCCTGGCGGAGCTGACCGGTGCCCTCGCCCGGCTCTCGAGGGGAAAATCCCCGGGGCTGGACGGGCTGACCGTGGAGTTCCACAGGGCGTTCTGGGACGTCCTGGGGAGCGACTACGCGCGGGTCCTGGGGGAAAGTCTGGCGACCGGGGAGATGCCCCTCTCTTGGCGCAGGGCAGTCATCGTCCTGCTGCCTAAGAAAGGCGATCTCCGCCTCCTTAAGAACTGGCGCCCGGTCTCCCTCCTCAGCACGGACTACAAAATCTTCGCCAGGGCGATGTCTGCTCGCCTTGGTGCCGTGCTGGACCACATGATCCACCCCGACCAGTCATACACGGTCCCGGGCCGGACAATCCACGATAACATCCATCTGGTCTGGGACCTCATCCATTGTTCCCAGGAGGCTGGTCTGTCGGTCGCCTTCCTATCCCTCGACCAAGAGAAGGCGTTCGACAGGGTGGATCACGACTATCTGCTCGGAACTCTGCGCGCTTTCGGGTTCGGGACGCATTTCGTCGCCCGGATCCGACTTTTGTACGCCGCCGCGGAGTGTCTGATTAAGGTTAACGGGTCCTTGACGGCGCCCCTTCGCTTTAGGAGAGGGGTGCGCCAGGGATGCCCCATGTCCGGCCAGTTATATGCTGTTTGCGTGGAGCCTTTCCTGCGCCTCTTGCGGACGAGGTTGACGGGACTGGCTCTGCAAGGACCGGGCGTGGAGGTCGTCCTCTCGGCTTACGCCGATGACGTGCTCCTCGCGGTAGAGGATCCCGCTGACCTGCGGAGGATGCGTGAGTGCCAGGAGATTTACTCGGCCGCGTCCTCCGCCAGGATCAACTGGGAGAAATGTTCCGGACTCCTGGTGGGTCAGTGGCGGGTGGACTCCCTGCCGGAGGAGCTCAGGCCTTTTGCCTGGAGCACGACCCATCTCCTCTATCTGGGAGTCTACCTTAGCCCCGACGAGGGAGCCTGGCCGGCGAACTGGCAGGAGCTGGAGGCCAAGGTCGCCGCTCGCCTAGGGCGCTGGACAGGACTGCTCCGAGTGCTGTCCTACAGGGGTCGAGCGCTAGTCATAAACCAGCTGGTGGCCGCAATGCTGTGGTACCGGCTGGTCACTTTGACCCCTCCCCCTGCGTTTGTCGCCAAGATACAGAAGAAGCTGGTGGACTTCTTCTGGAACAACAGGAAGCACTGGGTCTCTGCTGCGGTCTTGAGTCTCCCGCTTGAGGAGGGCGGTCAGTCGTTGGTGTGCATCAGCGCCCAGCTCGCGACTTTCCGTCTTCAGACCCTGCAGAGATACCTTTACGTCGAGCCCCCTCCTAGGTGGTGTGCTCTGGCGAGGTATTTCTTCCGCCAGCAGCTCGACCTCAATTATGACACGCAGCTCCTGTTTGTGAACTTGGGGGGTGCCAGGACCGCCCTCCGGGAGCTGCCTGTCTTTTACAGGGAACTCATCAGGGTCTGGAACAAAGTCTCCACCAAGCGCAGCTCTCCGCCGGCTGGAGTGGCGGCCGTCCTGCAGGAACCGCTGCTCGGGAATCCGTACCTCCATGGCCGAGGCTTTATGTGGCGGTCGGAAGAGAGGGCTGTGGCTGGTGAGGTGACCAGGGTCAGGGACCTGCTCGATGGCGGAGGAGCGGGCTGGATGGCGCCAGACACGCTGGCGCGGCGCCTAAATTCTGCCAACGTCCGCCACGCGGCCGATGCCATCGAGTCGCTAAAAACAGCTCTGGGCCCTGACTCCGTTAGGTGCATCGAGGAGGCTCAAGCACGTGGGGAGATCCCGTCCGAACTGACCCCCGTCCGGACGGAATTCCTCATCGGCGCCAAACCCCGGAACCTCCCTCGGGGGCCGGCGCCTCACAACTTGAGCCGCCTCGGGGAAATCCCCTCCGTGCCTTTCAGTTCCGCGCGGAGGGGTTTCCTGTACGGGCTGCTCCTGCACACCCTCAACTTTGCCATCCTCGCCGGCCGTCCGGACACGCCATGGCGTACCATCTTGCCGTCCGGAGGAGGCGGGGGTCCCCGATGGAGGGCACTCTACGCAGGGGTCCTCCCACTATTCATCGGGGACTTGGCCTGGAGGGTGGTGCACGGAGCAGTGCCGTGCAACAAATTTTTAAGCCGGTTCACGGACTCCCAGGCCGCCTGCAATTTCTGCGGTCTGGAGGAGTCCGTGTTCCATGTTTTTATTGAATGCACGAGGTTGCAGCCCCTGTTCCACTATTTGAAGGGGCTGCTCCTGAAATTCTGGCTGCACTTCAGTCCCACTCTCCTGATCTTTGGGCACCCTGTGCGGAGGGGAGCGGGTAGGTCCGAAGGCCTCCTCGTAGGACTGCTCCTAGGCACGGCCAAGGGTGCCATCAGCCGGTCCAGGCAGCGGGCGGTCGAGGGGGTCGTTCAACCTGACTGCCTGCCTCTCTTCCGCTCTTACATCCGGTCCAGGGTGTCCTTGGAGATGGAGCACGCGGTGTCCACCGGTACGCTCGCGGCCTTCCGCGAGAGGTGGGCACCGGAGGGACTGGAGTGCATCATCACGCCCGGCAACCAAATTTTAATTTGATTTTACGTTTTAAAGTTAATTTGTTTTAATTGCCGGTGCTTTTAGTGTCCCCTTCCCTTTTATAGGGGGCACTGGGGAAAAATTGTGATTTTAGTGCCCAAAAAAAAACCAAAAAAAGAAAAACACAAAAAAAAAAGGGGGGAAAAAAAAAAGGGCCTTGTAAATGTCTGGAGTGTCACCCAGGTCGGGTGGCACTCTTTAATGTTTTATGTTTTCGCAGATAAACTCAAAAGAGTTTCATGCACAAGGACCAATTGGGGAGCAGTGGAGGCGTGTCCTGCTCAGTTGGAGCTGTGAGCAGTGAGTGGAGCTGCTAGCAACTTGAGCTCCTGCCTGGAGAGCCCTGAGACCAGCCCAGGAATAGAAGGAAGGAAGGGGCTTCACCACCAACTTTACCCAGAGGGAGAGGAGGAGAACAGAAAACTTTCAACAACTTTATCATTCTGCAAGGAGTTGGAGAGAGGGGGAAAAGACCAACAACATCCAGTGTGGAAGGAGGGAGACTCTACATTTCTACAGGTGGGTGTGGGTGCATTTCCTCAAACAGACTTTGTTGTATCGGTGGGGGGAGGAAAGAAGACCACTGAGGGCCGGAACATCGCGGGGGGTGTGTGTGTGTGTGGTAGTGTGTGTGGGGGCCTTGCTTACAACTGGGCCCCCCCCCACAATTGGAACCCCCCCCACCCCCCACATTTGCCTAGCCTGGGATAGCTGGAGCTACCAGGCTGAAGTTTGTCGTTAATCATCCTATTAAAGATCGTTTAGGATTGTGTGCCTGGTGGCTCCAGCTACCCCAGGTGAAGACGTCTTCTCCCCCCACCTGAAGACCACCCCAAAGACTTTTGTGTTTTGCCATCTGGGGAGTGCACCCACCCACAGCTGCGAGGGGAGAACTGCCCTCGCAGTCCCCCCCCCCCCTTCCCACCCCCCTCTCTCTTTCTCTGCTACTCTGTTTCTCCCCTCTCTCTCTGAGGCCTCTTCCTTCCTAATTTTAAAAAACAAAACCCAATTAAGACAACTGAGCAGAGGGAGCAAGGCCTCTCCCCAATTGTCAACGAGGGGAGAGGTGCCTCGTTAAGGGCTCCTCTGCTCAGTTAATATACGAGGCCATTAAAGACCATTAAGGCCTGTGACTTTGGGGTGGGTGTAGCCCTTAAAGGGACCCCGTGATGGCGACCCCATCCACGCCGGTGGCAGGGCCAGCAAGGACGTATGCGCAGGCGGTGTCCACATCCACGGCACCTCCTGCGCCACCCGCTGCCCTGCCACCTTTCAGACTCATTACTAAAAAACACGGGGTCAAGAGCTACACTCACCCCACAATGACCATCGAGGAGTGCGTGCGGGCGATGGCTGGGGTAGTCGGCCCCTCGGCCATTGTCGCAGCCTCCAAGATGTCTGGGAAGGCCGTGTTCTTCCTGGGGTCGGAGCGGGCGGTGTCCCTGGCCCTTGAAAAGGGGCTCACGGTGGGCGGGACGTTCCTGCCGGTGGATCCTCTCGAGGCCACCGCGCAGAGGGTCATCGTGTCGAACGTCCCGCCCTTTGTTCCCGCTGAGCTCCTCCTCCCTCACCTACAACAACTGGGGGAGGTAAGGTCAGGGATCAACCCCATACCGCTCGGCCTCAGGGAGAACAGCCTGCGCCACGTGTTCTCCCGCCGCCAGCTCTTTGTCCGGCTGGCGCGGGAGGACACGACGGAGGGGAATTTTAATGTGGTGCACGAGGGGACTGCCTACCGCGTCTTCTGGACGTCGGACGGCGTGCGGTGACATGCCTGCAGGGAGGTGGGGCATGTTCGTAAGAACTGCCCCGCCTCCAAGGCCGCCAAACCACCGAAGGCGGCCAAGGCTGGCGCCGCCGCCACCCCTCCCCCTAGTTGCGTCCGCGTGCCGGGAGCCGTAGGTGCGCGGGCATTGTCGGAGGCCTTTGTTTTCAGGGCCTCCGGCGGGGGGGAGGGAGAGCGTCCGACCGGAAAGAAGGCGCGGAAGAAGGCAAAACATCTAGAGGCGGGTCCCCTCGGTGCGCCAGATAATTTGACCACCGCGCTCAGCCCAACCCAGTCACCGGCGAGCGCGTGGTGCCCCGAGCCCGTGCCCGATCCCTTGAATAACACCACAGAGGGGCCCGGGCGCGGGAAAGGAAAGGAAAAGGGGGGGGCGGAGCGGGAGGCCTCGGCAGACATGGGGGTCTCCCTGCCTCCGCGCATCCCCAGGAACAAAAGGAGGCGCGGCTCTGATGAGACGGAGGGGGAACAACATCCCTCCGCGGAGGAGTCGGTGCCCGCCGCGTGTCCCGCGTCCCCCACCAGCGCTCCCAAATTGCGCTGCAGGCGCGAAGAGTCTGTCCCCGGGGAGGGTGAGGCAGTCGAGGCTGCCCAGCCGCTGCCTCCTGGGGATGGAGTGGAAGATCTGCCTGTCGTGGGGGGCGTGGGGCCAGCGGAAGAATGCATTGCCGCCGGGCCGGGCGTCCCGGGGACTGAGGCGGGCGGGGCCGAAAAGGCCGAACCTGAGCCCGCCCAGCCAATACCCAACTTCCCCCGGGAGTCGCTCGACCCGGCAGAAACACAATTTATGGGTTTTAATGAAACTGTAGATGCTGGGCCGGGGGGTGGCAGCGGGGAGGGGGAGGAACACCCACCCTCGCCTCTTACTTTGGAGCTGGAGCACTTGGAGGGCCTGGGGATTTCCTATGGCCGGGTCTCTCCTTGTTCTCCGGTTCCTGGGGCGGAGGGGGAACCTCTTCCGCTGTCATTTCCCGACCCAGCACCATTTTTAAAAGAGCCCAGTGGGGACTCCTCTGCCGACGATCCTGGGGGTGGGATCGGGGCAGTGCCAGGGCCGGTTGGAGCGGCCGGTTCATTTGCCGTACCTTGTGCGGTCGATGGGCTGGCTGCTGGCGGCCACCTCCCGGAGGAGGACGGGGACTCGGTGGGGGACGCGGGTGAAGACCTAGAGACCACCGCCAGTGAGGCGGTGGATCTGCTCGCGGCCGCCGCTGAGGCCATCCTCATTCCTGCAAAGGAACTCCGGGACTTTTTGGCCCAGAGCCGGGGTCGCCGCGACCAAGCCCGACTGGCCCTGGAAAAATGGTCCGAGCCGGAGCTGATCAAGGGGTCCGTCCGCGCCGCCGTTAAAACCTTGGCCGCGGGCGGGCCCTTGACAAAGGAGCAGCACCTTGAGCTGCGCGAGCTCGAGGGACTCCTCGCTGGGCTGCGGAGGGAGCGGAGTTCAACAAAAGACTCCGCTCCCTCCCCCACAATAGGTTAAGGTAGAGGTTGCACTATGCTTTTGCCATGAAGATAACCATAGCCAGCCTCAACATCAACGGCGGCAGAGGGGCACGCCGTAGATTTGACAATTTTTCGCTCCTGCGGGAGGGGAAATATGCGGTGTGCTTCCTGCAAGAAACCCACACCGTTCCGGGAGACGAAGCCACGTGGCTCCTGGAATGGCAAGGAGAGGTCCGCATGAGCCACCTCACCGCCATTTCTAGTGGGGTGGCCATCTTGCTGGGCCCGCATTTTCAGCCGGAGATCTTGGGGGTCGAGGAGCCCGTGCCAGGCCGCTTGCTGCACGTAACGGTTCGCCTGGGGGACGTGCCGCTCCATCTCGTGAACGTGTACGCCCCTCATCCCGGCCCGCAGCAGACGCGCTTCTTTGAAGAGGTGTCCGCTCTTCTTGGCTCCGTCGACGTCGGCGACTGCATTGTCCTCGGGGGGGATTTTAACTGCACCCTCGAGGCGAGGGACCGCTCCGGTGCCCCGCAGTGCATGACGGCGATGGAGAAGTTGAGGGACCTGGTCGGGTCCTTCGACTTGGTGGACGTCTGGCGAAATCTCCACCCCGACTCCAGCGCCTTTACTTGGGTGAGGCCTGGAGTTGGATGGTCTAGAGTCGACCGCCTTTACGTGTCTCGGGCGTACGTTTCCTGCGTCCCGGCGGCCTCCATGCGGCCGGTGCCGTGTTCGGACCACCACCTGGTGTGGGCGGAGCTCGCTTCGCTCCGCGCGAGGACGGGGTCCGCGTACTGGCACTTTAACAACCGGCTGCTGGAGGACGTGCGGTTCCAGGACTCGTTCCGTCGATTCTGGTCCGACTGGAGAAGGAAGCAGGGGGGCTTCCCCTCCTTGAGGCTATGGTGGGACGTGGGCAAGGCTCACGTCCGCGTCTTCTGTCAAGAGTACGCGAGGGGGTCGACCAAGAGTCGGCCGGCCAGAGTCGGGCGCCTAGAAAAAGAGGTGCTCGACCTGGAAGCCCGTCTCGGTCAAGTCGTCCGGGACCCGGCCCTGCGGACGGTGTACGAAGCGAAGAAGGCCGCGCTGAAGGACCTGCAGCTCGTCGGGTCCCGAGGCGCGTTCGTGAGGTCGCGGATCCGGTTCCTGCGGGATCTGGACCGCGGCTCCCCCTTCTTCTACTCGCTGGAAAAAAGGCAGAGTGTCCGTAAGCAGCTCTTGACGCTGCTGGCCGACGACGGCTCTCTCGTCTCGGATCCGGAGGGCGTCAACAACAGGGTCCGTGAATATTACGGGGCTCTGTTCTCTCCGGATCCGTCCAGCGAGGAAGCGCGTAGAGTTTTGTGGGAGGACCTGCCGAAGGTCGGCCCGGAGGGCGCCGAAAATCTGGAAGCTCCGCTAAGCCTGGCGGAGCTGACCGGTGCCCTCGCCCGGCTCTCGAGGGGAAAATCCCCGGGGCTGGACGGGCTGACCGTGGAGTTCCACAGGGCGTTCTGGGACGTCCTGGGGAGCGACTACGCGCGGGTCCTGGGGGAAAGTCTGGCGACCGGGGAGATGCCCCTCTCTTGGCGCAGGGCAGTCATCGTCCTGCTGCCTAAGAAGGGCGATCTCCGCCTCCTTAAGAACTGGCGCCCGGTCTCCCTCCTCAGCACGGACTACAAAATCTTTGCCAGGGCGATGTCTGCTCGCCTTGGTGCCGTGCTGGACCACATGATCCACCCCGACCAGTCATACACGGTCCCGGGCCGGACGATCCACGATAACATCCATCTGGTCCGGGACCTCATCCATTGTTCCCAGGAGGCTGGTCTGTCGGTCGCCTTCCTATCCCTCGACCAAGAGAAGGCGTTCGACAGGGTGGATCACGACTATCTGCTCGGAACTCTGCGCGCTTTCGGGTTCGGGACGCATTTCGTCGCCCGGATCCGACTTTTGTACGCCGCCGCGGAGTGTCTGATTAAGGTTAACGGGTCCTTGACGGCGCCCCTTCGCTTTAGGAGAGGGGTGCGCCAGGGATGCCCCATGTCCGGCCAGTTATACGCCGTTTGCGTGGAGCCTTTCCTGCGCCTCTTGCGGACGAGGTTGACGGGACTGGCTCTGCAAGGGCCGGGCGTGGAGGTCGTCCTCTCGGCTTACGCCGATGACGTGCTCCTCGCGATAGAGGATCCCGCTGACCTGCGGAGGATGCGTGAGTGCCAGGAGATTTACTCGGCCGCGTCCTCCGCCAGGATCAACTGGGAGAAATGTTCCGGACTCCTGGTGGGTCAGTGGCGGGTGGACTCCCTGCCGGAGGAGCTCAGGCCTTTTGCCTGGAGCACGACCCATCTCCTCTATCTGGGAGTCTACCTTAGCCCCGACGAGGGAGCCTGGCCGGCGAACTGGCAGGAGCTGGAGGCCAAGGTCGCCGCTCGCCTAGGGCGCTGGACAGGACTGCTCCGAGTGCTGTCCTACAGGGGTCGAGCGCTAGTCATAAACCAGCTGGTGGCCGCAATGCTGTGGTACCGGCTGGTCACTTTGACCCCTCCCCCTGCGTTTGTCGCCAAGATACAGAAGAAGCTGGTGGACTTCTTCTGGAACAACAGGAAGCACTGGGTCTCTGCCGCGGTCTTGAGTCTCCCGCTTGAGGAGGGCGGTCAGTCGTTGGTGTGCGTCAGCGCCCAGCTCGCGACTTTCCGTCTTCAGACCCTGCAGAGATACCTTTACGTCGAGCCCCCTCCTAGGTGGTGCGCTCTGGCGAGGTATTTCTTCCGCCAGCAGCTCGACCTCAATTATGACACGCAGCTCCTGTTTGTGAACTTGGGGGGTGCCAGGACCGCCCTCCGGGAGCTGCCTGTCTTTTACAGGGAACTCATCAGGGTCTGGAACAAAGTCTCCACCAAGCGCAGCTCTCCGCCGGCTGGAGTGGCGGCCGTCCTGCAGGAGCCGCTGCTCGGGAATCCGTACCTCCACGGCCGAGGCTTCATGTGGCGGTCGGAAGAGAGGGCTGTGGCTGGTGAGGTGACCAGGGTCAGGGACCTGCTCGATGGCGGAGGAGCGGGCTGGATGGCGCCAGACACGCTGGCGCGGCGCCTAAACTCTGCCAACGTCCGCCGCGCGGCCGATGCCATCGAGTCGCTAAAAACAGCTCTGGGCCCTGACTCCGTTAGGTGCATCGAGGAGGCTCAAGCACGTGGGGAGATCCCGTCCGAACTGACCCCCGTCCGGACGGAATTCCTCATCGGCGCCAAACCCCGGAACCTCCCTCGGGGGCCGGCGCCTCACAACTTGAGCCGCCTCGGGGAAATCCCCTCCGTGCCTTTCAGTTCCGCGCGGAGGGGTTTCCTGTACGGGCTGCTCCTGCACACCCTCAACTTTGCCATCCTCGCCGGCCGTCCGGACACGCCATGGCGTACCATCTTGCCGTCCGGAGGAGGCGGGGGTCCCCGATGGAGGGCACTCTACGCAGGGGTCCTCCCACTATTCATCGGGGACTTGGCCTGGAGGGTGGTGCACGGAGCAGTGCCGTGCAACAAATTTTTAAGCCGGTTCACGGACTCCCAGGCCGCCTGCAATTTCTGCGGTCTGGAGGAGTCCGTGTTCCATGTTTTTATTGAGTGCACGAGGTTGCAGCCCCTGTTCCATTATTTGAAGGGGCTGCTCCTGAAATTCTGGCTGCACTTCAGTCCCACTCTCCTGATCTTTGGGCACCCTGTGCGGAGGGGAGCGGGTAGGTCCGAAGGCCTCCTCGTAGGACTGCTCCTGGGCACGGCCAAGGGTGCCATCAGCCGGTCCAGGCAGCGGGCGGTCGAGGGGGTCGTTCAACCTGACTGCCTGCCTCTCTTCCGCTCTTACATCCGGTCCAGGGTGTCCTTGGAGATGGAGCACGCGGTGTCCACCGGTACGCTCGCGGCCTTCCGCGAGAGGTGGGCACCGGAGGGACTGGAGTGCATCATCACGCCCGGCAACCAAATTTTAATTTGATTTTACGTTTTAAAGTTAATTTGTTTTAATTGCCGGTGCTTTTAGTGTCCCCTTCCCTTTTATAGGGGGCACTGGGGAAAAATTGTGATTTTAGTGCCCAAAAAAAAACCAAAAAAAAGAAAAAAAGGAAAAAAAAAACAAAAAAAAAAAGGGGGGGAAAAAAAAAAAAAAAGGGCCTTGTAAATGTCTGGAGTGTCACCCAGGTCGGGTGGCACAGTTTAATGTTTATGTTTTGCAGGTGAACTCCAAATGAGTTTCATGCACAAGGACCAATTGGGGAGCTGTGGAGGCGTGTCCTGCTCAGTTGGAGCTGTGAGCAGTGAGGGAAGCAGCTAGCAACCTGTGCTCCTGCCTGGAGAGCCCTGAGACCAGCCCAGGAAGAGAAGGAAGAAAGGGGCTTCACCACCAACTTTTACTCAGAGGGAGAGGAGGAGAACAGAAAACTTTGTCATCAACTTTACCATTCTGCAAGGAGTTGGAGAGAGGGGGAAAAGACCAACAACATCCAGTGTGGAAGGAGGGAGACTCTACATTCTACAGGTGGGTGTGGGTGCATTTCCCCAAACAAACTTTGTTGTATCGGTGGGGGGAGGAAAGAAGACCACTGAGGGCCGGAACATCGCGGGGGGTGTGTGTGTGTGTGGTAGTGTGCGTGGGGGCCTTGCTTACAACTGGGCCCCCCCCACAATTGGAACCCCCCCCACCCCCCCCCCAATTGCCTAGCCTGGGATAGCTGGAGCTACCAGGCTGAAGATTGTTGTTTTTCTTAATCACCCAATTAAAGATCGTTAGGAGTGCCTGGTGGCTCCAGCTACCCCAGGTGAAGACATCTTCTCCCCCCACGTGAAGACCACCTGAAGACCAACCCAAAGACTGTGTTTTTTGTGTGTGTTTTGCCATCTGGGGAGTGCACCCACCCACAGCTGCGAGGGGAGACCTGCCCTCGCAGCCCCCCCCCCTTCCCACCTCCCTCTCTCTTTCTCCGTTACCTTCTGTTTCTCCCCTCTCTCTCTGAGGCCCCTTTTCTTCCTAATTTTAAAAAAACAAAACCCAATTAAGACAACTGAGCAGAGGGAGCAAGGCCTCTCCCCAATTGTCAACGAGGGGAGAGGTGCCTCGTTAAGGGCTCCTCTGCTCAGTTAATATACGAGGCTATTAAAGACCATTAAGGCCTGTGACTTTGGGGTGGGTGTAGCCCTTAAAGGGACCCCGTGATGGCGACCCCATCCACGCCGGTGGCAGGGCCAGCAAGGACGTATGCGCAGGTGGCAACCGCTTCCACGGCCCCTCCTGCGCCACCCGCTGCCCTGCCACCTTTCAGACTCATTACTAAAAAACACGGGGTCAAGAGCTACACTCACCCCACAATGACCATCGAGGAGTGCGTGCGGGCGATGGCTGGGGTAGTCGGCCCCTCGGCCATTGTCGCAGCCTCCAAGATGTCTGGGAAGGCCGTGTTCTTCCTGGGGTCGGAGCGGGCGGTGTCCCTGGCCCTTGAAAAGGGGCTCACGGTGGGCAGGACGTTCCTGCCGGTGGACCCTCTCGAGGCCACCGCGCAGAGGGTCATCATTTCAAACGTCCCGCCCTTTGTTCCCGCTGAGCTCCTCCTCCCTCACCTACACCAACTGGGGGAGGTAAGGTCGGGGATCAACCCCATACCACTCGGCCTCAGGGAGAACAGCCTGCGCCACGTGTTCTCCTTCCGCCGCCAGCTCTTTGTCCGGCTGGCGCGGGAGGACACGACGGAGGGAAATTTTAATGTGGTGCACGAGGGGACTGCCTACCGCGTCTTCTGGACGTCGGACGGCGTGCGGTGCCATGCCTGCAGGGAGGTGGGGCACGTTCGCAAGAACTGCCCCGCCTCCAAGGCCACCAAACCACCGAAGGCGGCCAAGGCTGGCGCCGCCGCCACCCCTCCCCCTAGTTGCGTCCGCGTGCCGGGAGCCATGGGTGCGCGGGCATCGTCGGAGGCCTTTGTTTTCAGGGCCTCCGGCGGGGGGGAGGGAGAGCGTCCGACCGGAAAGAAGGCGCGGAAGAAGGCAAAACATCTAGAGGCGGGTCCCCTCGGTGCGCCAGATAATTTGACCACCGCGCTCAGCCCAACCCCGTCACCGGCGAGCGCGTGGTGCCCCGAGCCCGTGCCCGAGCCCTTGAATAACACCACAGAGGGGCCCGGGCGCGGGAAAGGAAAGGAAAAGGTGGGGGCGGAGTGGGAGGCCTCGGCAGACATGGGGGTCTCCCTGCCTCCGCGCACCCCCAGGAACAAAAGGAGGCGCGGCTCCGATGAGGCGGAGGGGGAACAACATCCCTCCGCGGAGGAGTCGGTGCCCGCCGCGTGTCCCGCGTCCCCCACCAGCGCTCCCAAATTGCGCTGCAGGCGCGAAGAGTCTGTCCCCGGGGAGGGTGAGGTAGTCGAGGCTGCCCAGCCGCTGCCTCCTGGGGATGGAGTGGAAGATCTGCCTGTCGTGGGGGGCGTGGGGACCGCGGAGGAATGCGTAGCCGCCGGGCCGGGCGTCCCGGGGACTGAGGCGGGCGAGGCCGAAAAGGCCGAACCTGAGCCCGCCCAGCCAATACCCAACTTCCCCCGGGAGACGCTCGACCCGGCAGAAACACAATTTACTGTTTTTAATGAAACTGTAGATGCTGGGCCGGGGGGTGGCAGCGGGGAGGGGGAGGAACACCCACCCTCGCCCCTTACTTTGGAGCTGGAGCACTTGGGGAGCCTGGGGATCTCCTATGGCCGGGTCTCTCCTTGTTCTCCGGTTCCTGGGGCGGAGGGGGAACCCCTTCCGCTGTCATTTCCCGACCCAGCACCATTTTTAAAAGAGCCCAGTGGGGACTCCTCTGCCGACGATCCTGGGGGTGGGATCGGGGCAGTGCCAGGGCCGGTTGGAGCGGCCGGTTCATTTGCCGTACCTTGTGCGGTCGATGGGCTGGCTGCTGGCGGCCACCTCCCGGAGGAGGACGGGGACTCGGTGGGGGACGCGGGTGAAGACCTAGAGACCACCGCCAGTGAGGCGGTGGATCTGCTCGCGGCCGCCGCTGAGGCCCTCCTCATTCCTGCAAAGGAACTCCGGGACTTTTTGGCCCAGAGCCGGGGTCGCCGCGACCAAGCCCGACTGGCCCTGGAAAAATGGTCCGAGCCGGAGCTGATCAAGGGGTCCGTCCGCGCCGCCGCTAAAACCTTGGCCGCGGGCGGGCCCTTGACAAAGGAGCAGCACCTTGAGCTGCGCGAGCTCGAGGGACTCCTCGCTGGGCTGCGGAGGGAGCGGAGTTCAACAAAAGACTCCGCTCCCTCCCCCACAATAGGTTAAGGTAGAGGTTGCACTATGCTTTTGCCATGAAGATAACCATAGCCAGCCTCAACATCAACGGCGGCAGAGGGGCACGCCGTAGATTTGACAATTTTTCGCTCCTGCGGGAGGGGAAATATGCGGTGTGCTTCCTGCAAGAAACCCACACCGTTCCGGGAGACGAAGCCACGTGGCTCCTGGAATGGCAAGGAGAGGTCCGCATGAGCCACCTCACCGCCATTTCTAGTGGGGTGGCCATCTTGCTGGGCCCGCATTTTCAGCCAGAGATCTTGGGGGTCGAGGAGCCCGTGCCAGGCCGCTTGCTGCACGTAACGGTTCGCCTGGGGGACGTGCCGCTCCATCTCGTGAACGTGTACGCCCCTCATCCCGGCCCGCAGCAGATGCGCTTCTTTGAAGAGGTGTCCGCTCTTCTTGGCTCCGTCGACGTCGGCGACTGCATTGTCCTCGGGGGGGATTTTAACTGCACCCTCGAGGCGAGGGACCGCTCCGATGCCCCGCAGTGCATGACGGCGATGGAGAAGTTGAGGGACCTGGTCGGGTCCTTCGACTTGGTGGACGTCTGGCGAAATCTCCACCCCGACTCCAGCGCCTTTACTTGGGTGAGGCCTGGAGTTGGATGGTCTAGAGTCGACCGCCTTTACGTGTCTCGGGCGTACGTTTCCTGCGTCCCGGCGGCCTCCATGCGGCCGGTGCCGTGTTCGGACCACCACCTGGTGTGGGCGGAGCTCGCTTCGCTCCGCGCGAGGACGGGGTCCGCGTACTGGCACTTTAACAACCGGCTGCTGGAGGACGTGCGGTTCCAGGACTCGTTCCGTCGATTCTGGTCCGACTGGAGAAGGAAGCAGGGGGGCTTCCCCTCCTTGAGGCTATGGTGGGACGTGGGCAAGGCTCACGTCCGCGTCTTCTGTCAAGAGTACGCGAGGGGGTCGACCAAGAGGCGGGCGGCCAGAGTCGGGCGCCTAGAAAAAGAGGTGCTCGACCTGGAAGCCCGTCTCGGTCAAGTCGTCCAGGACCCGGCCCTGCGGACGGTGTACGAAGCGAAGAAGGCCGCGCTGAAGGACCTGCAGCTCGTCGGGTCCCGAGGCGCGTTCGTGAGGTCGCGGATCCGGTTCCTGCGGGATCTGGACCGCGGCTCCCCCTTCTTCTACTCGCTGGAAAAAAGGCAGAGTGTCCGTAAGCAGCTCTTGACGCTGCTGGCCGACGACGGCTCTCTCGTCTCGGATCCGGAGGGCGTCAACAACAGGGTCCGTGAATATTACGGGGCTCTGTTCTCTCCGGATCCGTCCAGCGAGGAAGCGCGTAGAGTTTTGTGGGAGGACCTGCCGAAGGTCGGCCCGGAGGGCGCCGAAAATCTGGAAGCTCCGCTAAGCCTGGCGGAGCTGACCGGTGCCCTCGCCCGGCTCTCGAGGGGAAAATCCCCGGGGCTGGACGGGCTGACCGTGGAGTTCCACAGGGTGTTCTGGGACGTCCTGGGGAGCGACTACGCGCGGGTCCTGGGGGAAAGTCTGGCGACCGGGGAGATGCCCCTCTCTTGGCGCAGGGCAGTCATCGTCCTGCTGCCTAAGAAGGGCGATCTCCGCCTCCTTAAGAACTGGCGCCCGGTCTCCCTCCTCAGCACGGACTACAAAATCTTCGCCAGGGCGATGTCTGCTCGCCTTGGTGCCGTGCTGGACCACATGATCCACCCCGACCAGTCATACACGGTCCCGGGCCGGACAATCCACGATAACATCCATCTGGTCCGGGACCTCATCCATTGTTCCCAGGAGGCTGGTCTGTCGGTCGCCTTCCTATCCCTCGACCAAGAGAAGGCGTTCGACAGGGTGGATCACGACTATCTGCTCGGAACTCTGCGCGCTTTCGGGTTCGGGACGCATTTCGTCGCCCGGATCCGACTTTTGTACGCCGCCGCAGAGTGTCTGATTAAGGTTAACGGGTCCTTGACGGCGCCCCTTCGCTTTAGGAGAGGGGTGCGCCAGGGATGCCCCATGTCCGGCCAGTTATACGCTGTTTGCGTGGAGCCTTTCCTGCGCCTCTTGCGGACGAGGTTGACGGGACTGGCTCTGCAAGGGCCGGGCGTGGAGGTCGTCCTCTCGGCTTACGCCGATGACGTGCTCCTCGCGATAGAGGATCCCGCTGACCTGCGGAGGATGCGTGAGTGCCAGGAGATTTACTCGGCCGCGTCCTCCGCCAGGATCAACTGGGAGAAATGTTCCGGACTCCTGGTGGGTCAGTGGCGGGTGGACTCCCTGCCGGAGGAGCTCAGGCCTTTTGCCTGGAGCACGACCCATCTCCTCTATCTGGGAGTCTACCTTAGCCCCGACGAGGGAGCCTGGCCGGCGAACTGGCAGGAGCTGGAGGCCAAGGTCGCCGCTCGCCTAGGGCGCTGGACAGGACTGCTCCGAGTGCTGTCCTACAGGGGTCGAGCGCTAGTCATAAACCAGCTGGTGGCCGCAATGCTGTGGTACCGGCTGGTCACTTTGACCCCTCCCCCTGCGTTTGTCGCCAAGATACAGAAGAAGCTGGTGGACTTCTTCTGGAACAACAGGAAGCACTGGGTCTCTGCCGCGGTCTTGAGTCTCCCGCTTGAGGAGGGCGGTCAGTCGTTGGTGTGCGTCAGCGCCCAGCTCGCGACTTTCCGTCTTCAGACCCTGCAGAGATACCTTTACGTCGAGCCCCCTCCTAGGTGGTGCGCTCTGGCGAGGTATTTCTTCCGCCAGCAGCTCGACCTCAATTATGACACGCAGCTCCTGTTTGTGAACTTGGGGGGTGCCAGGACCGCCCTCCGGGAGCTGCCTGTCTTTTACAGGGAACTCATCAGGGTCTGGAACAAAGTCTCCACCAAGCGCAGCTCTCCGCCGGCTGGAGTGGCGGCCGTCCTGCAGGAACCGCTGCTCTGGAATCCGTACCTCCACGGCCGAGGCTTTATGTGGCGGTCGGAAGAGAGGGCTGTGGCTGGTGAGGTGACCAGGGTCAGGGACCTGCTCGATGGCGGAGGAGCGGGCTGGATGGCGCCAGACACGCTGGCGCGGCGCCTAAATTCTGCCAACGTCCGCCACGCGGCCGATGCCATCGAGTCGCTAAAAACAGCTCTGGGCCCTGACTCCGTTAGGTGCATCGAGGAGGCTCAAGCACGTGGGGAGATCCCGTCCGAACTGACCCCCGTCCGGACGGAATTCCTCATCGGCGCCAAACCCCGGAACCTCCCTCGGGGGCCGGCGCCTCACAACTTGAGCCGCCTCGGGGAAATCCCCTCCGTGCCTTTCAGTTCCGCGCGGAGGGGTTTCCTGTACGGGCTGCTCCTGCACACCCTCAACTTTGCCATCCTCGCCGGCCGTCCGGACACGCCATGGCGTACCATCTTGCCGTCCGGAGGAGGCGGGGGTCCCCGATGGAGGGCACTCTACGCAGGGGTCCTCCCACTATTCATCGGGGACTTGGCCTGGAGGGTGGTGCACGGAGCAGTGCCGTGCAACAAATTTTTAAGCCGGTTCACGGACTCCCAGGCCGCCTGCAATTTCTGCGGTCTGGAGGAGTCCGTGTTCCATGTTTTTATTGAATGCACGAGGTTGCAGCCCCTGTTCCACTATTTGAAGGGGCTGCTCCTGAAATTCTGGCTGCACTTCAGTCCCACTCTCCTGATCTTTGGGCACCCTGTGCGGAGGGGAGCGGGTAGGTCCGAAGGCCTCCTCGTAGGACTGCTCCTGGGCACGGCCAAGGGTGCCATCAGCCGGTCCAGGCAGCGGGCGGTCGAGGGGGTCGTTCAACCTGACTGCCTGCCTCTCTTCCGCTCTTACATCCGGTCCAGGGTGTCCTTGGAGATGGAGCACGCGGTGTCCACCGGTACGCTCGCGGCCTTCCGCGAGAGGTGGGCACCGGAGGGACTGGAGTGCATCATCACGCCCGGCAACCAAATTTTAAGTTGATTTTACGTTTTAAAGTTAATTTGTTTTAATTGCCGGTGCTTTTAGTGTCCCCTTCCCTTTTATAGGGGGCACTGGGGAAAAATTGTGATTTTAGTGCCCAAAAAAAAAACAAAAAAAAAAAGAAAAAACACAAAAAAAAAACAAAAAAAGGAAAAAAGGGCCTTGTAAATGTCTGGTGTGTCACCCAGGTCGGGTGGCACAGTTTAATGTTTATGTTTTGCAGGTAGACTCTAAAAGAGTTTCATGCACAAGGACCAATTGGGGAGCTGTGGAGGCGTGTCCTGCTCAGTTGGAGCTGTGAGCAGTGAGGGAAGCAGCTAGCAACCTGTGCTCCTGCCTGGAGAGCCCTGAGACCAGCCCAGGAAGAGAAGGAAGAAAGGGGCTTCACCACCAACTTTTACTCAGAGGGAGAGGAGGAGAACAGAAAACTTTGTCATCAACTTTACCATTCTGCAAGGAGTTGGAGAGAGGGGGAAAAGACCAACAACATCCAGTGTGGAAGGAGGGAGACTCTACATTCTACAGGTGGGTGTGGGTGCATTTCCCCAAACAGACTTTGTTGTATCGGTGGGGGGAGGAAAGAAGACCACTGAGGCCCGGAACATCGCGGGGGGTGTGTGGGTGTGTGGTAGTGTGCGTGGGGGCCGTGCTTACAACTAGGCCCCCCCCACAATTGGAACCCCCCCCACCCCCCCCACATTTGTCTAGCCTGGGATAGCTGGAGCTACCAGGCTGAAGAGTCATTAATCACCCTATTAAAGATCGTTTAGGAGTGTGTGCCTGGTGGCTCTAGCTACCCCAGGTGAAGACGTCTTCTCCCCCCACCTGAAGACCATCCCAAAGACTGTGTTTTTTGTGTGTTTTTGCCATCTGGGGAGTGCACCCACCCACAGCTGCGAGGGGAGACCTGCCCTAGCAGCCCCCCCCCCCTCCCTTCCCACCCCCCTCTCTCTTTCTCTGTTACTCTCTGTTTCTCCCCTCTCTCTCTGAGAGCCCTTTTCTTCCGAATTTTTTTTAAAAAAAACCCAATTAAGACAACTGAGCAGAGGGAGCAAGGCCTCTCCCCAATTGTCAACGAGGGGAGAGGTGCCTCGTTAAGGGCTCCTCTGCTCAGTTAATATACGAGGCCATTAAAGACCATTAAGGCCTGTGACTTTGGGGTGGGTGTAGCCCTTAAAGGGACCCCGTGATGGCGACCCCATCCACGCCGGTGGCAGGGCCAGCAAGGACGTATGCGCAGGTGGCAACCGCTTCCACGGCCCCTCCTGCGCCACCCGCTGCCCTGCCACCTTTCAGACTCATTACTAAAAAACACGGGGTCAAGAGCTACACTCACCCCACAATGACCATCGAGGAGTGCGTGCGGGCGATGGCTGGGGTAGTCGGCCCCTCGGCCATTGTCGCAGCCTCCAAGATGTCTGGGAAGGCCGTGTTCTTCCTGGGGTCGGAGCGGGCGGTGTCCCTGGCCCTTGAAAAGGGGCTCACGGTGGGCGGGACGTTCCTGCCGGTGGACCCTCTCGAGGCCACCGCGCAGAGGGTCATCATTTCAAACGTCCCGCCCTTTGTTCCCGCTGAGCTCCTCCTCCCTCACCTACACCACCTGGGGGAGGTAAGGTCGGGGATCAACCCCATACCGCTCGGCCTCAGGGAGAACAGCCTGCGCCATGTGTTCTCCTTCCGCCGCCAGCTCTTTGTCCGGCTGGCGCGGGAGGACACGACGGAGGGGAATTTTAATGTGGTGCACGAGGGGACTGCCTACCGCGTCTTCTGGACGTCGGACGGCGTGCGGTGCCATGCCTGCAGGGAGGTGGGGCATGTTCGTAAGAACTGCCCCGCCTCCAAGGCCGCCAAACCATCGAAGGCGGCCAAGGCTGGCGCCGCCGCCACCCCTCCCCCTAGTTGCGTCCGCGTGCCGGGAGCCATGGGTGCGCGGGCATCGTCGGAGGCCTTTGTTTTCAGGGCCTCCGGCGGGGGGGAGGGAGAGCGTCCGACCGGAAAGAGGGCGCGGAAGAAGGCAAAACATCTAGAGGCGGGTCCCCTCGGTGCGCCAGATAATTTGACCACCGCGCTCAGCCCAACCCAGTCACCGCCGAGCGCGTGGTGCCCCGAGCCCGTGCCCGAGCCCTTGAATACCACCACAGAGGGGCCCGGGCGCGGGAAAGGAAAGGAAAAGGGGGGGGCGGAGCGGGAGGCCTCGGCAGACATGCGGGTCTCCCTGCCTCCGCGCACCCCCAGGAACAAAAGGAGGCGCGGCTCCGATGAGGCGGAGGGGGAACAACATCCCTCCGCGGAGGAGTCGGTGCCCGCCGCGTGTCCCGCGTCCCCCACCAGCGCTCCCAAATTGCGCTGCAGGCGCGAAGAGTCTGTCCCCGGGGAGGGTGAGGCAGTCGAGGCTGCCCAGCCGCTGCCTCCTGGGGATGGAGTGGAAGATCTGCCTGTCGTGGGGGGCGTGGGGCCAGCGGAAGAATGCATTGCCGCCGGGCCGGGCGTCCCGGGGACTGAGGCGGGCGGGGCCGAAAAGGCCGAACCTGAGCCCGCCCAGCCAATACCCAACTTAACCCGGGAGTTGCTCGACCCGGCAGAAAAACAATTTATTGGTTTTAATGACACTGTAGATGCTGGGCCGGGGGGTGGCAGCGGGGAGGGGGAGGAACACCCACCCTCGCCCCTTACTTTGGAGCTGGAGCACTTGGAGGGCCTGGGGATTTCCTATGGCCGGGTCTCGTTCTTGTTCTCCGGTTCCTGGGGCGGAGGGGGAACCCCTTCCGCTGTCATTTCCCGACCCAGCACCATTTTTAAAAGAGCCCAGTGGGGACTCCTCTGCCGACGATCCTGGGGGTGGGATCGGGGCAGTGCCAGGGCCGGTTGGAGCGGCCGGTTCATTTGCCGTACCTTGTGCGGTCGATGGGCCGGCTGCTGGCGGCCACCTCCCGGAGGAGGACGGGGACTCGGTGGGGGACGCGGGTGAAGACCTAGAGACCACCGCCAGTGAGGCGGTGGATCTGCTCGCGGCCGCCGCTGAGGCCCTCCTCATTCCTGCAAAGGAACTCCGGGACTTTTTGGCCCAGAGCCGGGGTCGCCGCGACCAAGCCCGACTGGCCCTGGAAAAATGGTCCGAGCCGGAGCTGATCAAGGGGTCCGTCCGCGCCGCCGCTAAAACCTTGGCCGCGGGCGGGCCCTTGACAAAGGAGCAGCACCTTGAGCTGCGCGAGCTCGAGGGACTCCTCGCTGGGCTGCGGAGGGAGCGGAGTTCAACAAAAGACTCCGCTCCCTCCCCCACAATAGGTTAAGGTAGAGGTTGCACTATGCTTTTGCCATGAAGATAACCATAGCCAGCCTCAACATCAACGGCGGCAGAGGGGCACGCCGTAGATTTGACAATTTTTCGCTCCTGCGGGAGGGGAAATATGCGGTGTGCTTCCTGCAAGAAACCCACACCGTTCCGGGAGACGAAGCCACGTGGCTCCTGGAATGGCAAGGAGAGGTCCGCATGAGCCACCTCACCGCCATTTCTAGTGGGGTGGCCATCTTGCTGGGCCCGCATTTTCAGCCAGAGATCTTGGGGGTCGAGGAGCCCGTGCCAGGCCGCTTGCTGCACGTAACGGTTCGCCTGGGGGACGTGCCGCTCCATCTCGTGAACGTGTACGCCCCTCATCCCGGCCCGCAGCAAACGCGCTTCTTTGAAGAGGTATCCGCTCTTCTTGGCTCCGTCGACGTCGGCGACTGCATTGTCCTCGGGGGGGATTTTAACTGCACCCTCGAGGCGAGGGACCGCTCCGGTGCCCCGCAGTGCATGACGGCGATGGAGAAGTTGAGGGACCTGGTCGGGTCCTTCGACTTGGTGGACGTCTGGCGAAATCTCCACCCCGACTCCAGCGCCTTTACTTGGGTGAGGCCTGGAGTTGGATGGTCTAGAGTCGACCGCCTTTACGTGTCTCGGGCGTACGTTTCCTGCGTCCCGGCGGCCTCCATGCGGCCGGTGCCGTGTTCGGACCACCACCTGGTGTGGGCGGAGCTCGCTTCGCTCCGCGCGAGGACGGGGTCCGCGTACTGGCACTTTAACAACCGGCTGCTGGAGGACGTGCGGTTCCAGGACTCGTTCCGTCGATTCTGGTCCGACTGGAGAAGGAAGCAGGGGGGCTTCCCCTCCTTGAGGCTATGGTGGGACGTGGGCAAGGCTCACGTCCGCGTCTTCTGTCAAGAGTACGCGAGGGGGTCGACCAAGAGGCGGGCGGCCAGAGTCGGGCGCCTAGAAAAAGAGGTGCTCGACCTGGAAGCCCGTCTCGGTCAAGTCGTCCAGGACCCGGCCCTGCGGACGGTGTACGAAGCGAAGAAGGCCGCGCTGAAGGACCTGCAGCTCGTCGGGTCCCGAGGCGCGTTCGTGAGGTCGCGGATCCGGTTCCTGCGGGACCTGGACCGCGGCTCCCCCTTCTTCTACTCGCTGGAAAAAAGGCAGAGTGTCCGTAAGCAGCTCTTGACGCTGCTGGCCGACGACGGCTCTCTCGTCTCGGATCCGGAGGGCGTCAACAACAGGGTCCGTGAATATTACGGGGCTCTGTTCTCTCCGGATCCGTCCAGCGAGGAAGCGCGTAGAGTTTTGTGGGAGGACCTGCCGAGGGTCGGCCCGGAGGGCGCCGAAAATCTGGAAGCTCCGCTAAGCCTGGCGGAGCTGACCGGTGCCCTCGCCCGGC
The DNA here is from genome assembly GCF_044704955.1 of Pristiophorus japonicus. Classification (NCBI taxonomy): domain Eukaryota; kingdom Metazoa; phylum Chordata; class Chondrichthyes; family Pristiophoridae; genus Pristiophorus; species Pristiophorus japonicus. The sequence continues at coordinate 504,725,536 of NC_091977.1, read as the reverse complement.
TCTCGAGGGGAAAATCCCCGGGGCTGGACGGGCTGACCGTGGAGTTCCACAGGGCGTTCTGGGACGTCCTGGGGAGCGACTACGCGCGGGTCCTGGGGGAAAGTCTGGCGACCGGGGAGATGCCCCTCTCTTGGCGCAGGGCAGTCATCGTCCTGCTGCCTAAGAAGGGCGATCTCCGCCTCCTTAAGAACTGGCGCCCGGTCTCCCTCCTCAGCACGGACTACAAAATCTTCGCCAGGGCGATGTCTGCTCGCCTTGGTGCCGTGCTGGACCACATGATCCACCCCGACCAGTCATACACGGTCCCGGGCCGGACAATCCACGATAACATCCATCTGGTCCGGGACCTCATCCATTGTTCCCAGGAGGCTAGTCTGTCGGTCGCCTTCCTATCCCTCGACCAAGAGAAGGCGTTCGACAGGGTGGATCACGACTATCTGCTCGGAACTCTGCGCGCTTTCGGGTTCGGGACGCATTTCGTCGCCCGGATCCGACTTTTGTACGCCGCCGCGGAGTGTCTGATTAAGGTTAACGGGTCCTTGACGGCGCCCCTTCGCTTTAGGAGAGGGGTGCGCCAGGGATGCCCCATGTCCGGCCAGTTATATGCTGTTTGCGTGGAGCCCTTCCTGCGCCTCTTGCGGACGAGGTTGACGGGACTGGCTCTGCAAGGGCCGGGCGTGGAGGTCGTCCTCTCGGCTTACGCCGATGACGTGCTCCTCGCGATAGAGGATCCCGCTGACCTGCGGAGGATGCGTGAGTGCCAGGAGATTTACTCGGCCGCGTCCTCCGCCAGGATCAACTGGGAGAAATGTTCCGGACTCCTGGTGGGTCAGTGGCGGGTGGACTCCCTGCCGGAGGAGCTCAGGCCTTTTGCCTGGAGCACGACCCATCTCCTCTATCTGGGAGTCTACCTTAGCCCCGACGAGGGAGCCTGGCCGGCGAACTGGCAGGAGCTGGAGGCCAAGGTCGCCGCTCGCCTAGGGCGCTGGACAGGACTGCTCCGAGTGCTGTCCTACAGGGGTCGAGCGCTAGTCATAAACCAGCTGGTGGCCGCAATGCTGTGGTACCGGCTGGTCACTTTGACCCCTCCCCCTGCGTTTGTCGCCAAGATACAGAAGAAGCTGGTGGACTTCTTCTGGAACAACAGGAAGCACTGGGTCTCTGCTGCGGTCTTGAGCCTCCCGCTTGAGGAGGGCGGTCAGTCGTTGGTGTGCGTCAGCGCCCAGCTCGCGACTTTCCGTCTTCAGACCCTGCAGAGATACCTTTACGTCGAGCCCCCTCCTAGGTGGTGTGCTCTGGCGAGGTATTTCTTCCGCCAGCAGCTCGACCTCAATTATGACACGCAGCTCCTGTTTGTGAACTTGGGGGGTGCCAGGACCGCCCTCCGGGAGCTGCCTGTCTTTTACAGGGAACTCATCAGGGTCTGGAACAAAGTCTCCACCAAGCGCAGCTCTCCGCCGGCTGGAGTGGCGGCCGTCCTGCAGGAACCGCTGCTCGGGAATCCGTACCTCCACGGCCGAGGCTTTATGTGGCGGTCGGAAGAGAGGGCTGTGGCTGGTGAGGTGACCAGGGTCAGGGACCTGCTCGATGGCGGAGGAGCGGGCTGGATGGCGCCAGACACGCTGGCGCGGCGCCTAAATTCTGCCAACGTCCGCCACGCGGCCGATGCCATCGAGTCGCTAAAAACAGCTCTGGGCCCTGACTCCGTTAGGTGCATCGAGGAGGCTCAAGCACGTGGGGAGATCCCGTCCGAACTGACCCCCGTCCGGACGGAATTCCTCATCGGCGCCAAACCCCGGAACCTCCCTCGGGGGCCGGCGCCTCACAACTTGAGCCGCCTCGGGGAAATCCCCTCCGTGCCTTTCAGTTCCGCGCGGACGGGTTTCCTGTACGGGCTGCTCCTGCACACCCTCAACTTTGCCATCCTCGCCGGCCGTCCGGACACGCCATGGCGTACCATCTTGCCGTCCGGAGGAGGCGGGGGTCCCCGATGGAGGGCACTCTACGCAGGGGTCCTCCCACTATTCATCGGGGACTTGGCCTGGAGGGTGGTGCACGGAGCAGTGCCGTGCAATAAATTTTTAAGCCGGTTCACGGACTCCCAGGCCGCCTGCAATTTCTGCGGTCTGGAGGAGTCCGTGTTCCATGTTTTTATTGAATGCACAAGGTTGCAGCCCCTGTTCCACTATTTGAAGGGGCTGCTCCTGAAATTCTGGCTGCACTTCAGTCCCACTCTCCTGATCTTTGGGCACCCTGTGCGGAGGGGAGCGGGTAGGTCCGAAGGCCTCCTCGTAGGACTGCTCCTGGGCACGGCCAAGGGTGCCATCAGCCGGTCCAGGCAGCGGGCGGTCGAGGGGGTCGTTCAACCTGACTGCCTGCCTCTCTTCCGCTCTTACATCCGGTCCAGGGTGTCCTTGGAGATGGAGCACGCGGTGTCCACCGGTACGCTCGCGGCCTTCCGCGAGAGGTGGGCACCGGAGGGACTGGAGTGCATCATCACGCCCGGCAACCAAATTTTAATTTGATTTTACGTTTTTTAAGTTTAATTTGTTTTAATTGCCGGTGCTTTTAGTGTCCCCCTTCCCTTTTATAGGGGGCACTGGAAAAAAGGAAAAATTGTGATTTTAGTGCCCAAAAAAAAACAAAAAAAAAAACAAAAAACACAAAAAAAAACCAAAAAAAGGAAAAAAGGGCCTTGTAAATGTCTGGTGTGTCACCCAGGTCGGGTGGCACAGTTTAATGTTTATGTTTTGCAGGTAGACTCTAAAAGAGTTTCATGCACAAGGACCCCCAGGTCCCTCTGCACCACAGCATGTTGTAATTTCTCCCCATTCAAATAATATTCCCTTTTACTGTTTTTTTTTCCCAAGGTGGATGACCTCACACTTTCCAACATTGTATTCCATCTGCCAAACCTTAGCCCATTCGCTTAACCTATCTAAATCTCTTTGCAGACTCTCTGTGTCGTCTACACAATCCGCTTTCCCACTAATGTTTGTGTCATCTGCAAATTTTGTTGCACTACACTCTGTCCCCTCTTCCAGGTCATCTATGTATATTGTAAACAGTTGTGGTCCCAGCACCGACCCTGTGGCACACCACTAACCACCAATTGCCAATCTGAAGATGACCCATTTATCCCAACTCTCTGCTTTCTTTTAGTTAGCCAATTCTCTATCCATGCTAATACATTTCCTCTGACTCCGCGTACCTTTATCTTCTGCAGTAACCTTTTGTGTGGCTCCTTATCGAATGCCTTTTGGATATCCAAATACACCACATCCATCGGTACACTTCTATCCACCAGGCTCGTTATATCCTCAAAGAATTCCAGTAAATTAGTTAAACATGATTTTCCCTTCATGAATCCATGTTGCGTCCGCTTGATTGCACTATTCCTATCTAGATGTCTCGCTATTTCTTCCTTAATGATAGCTTCAAGCATTTTCCCCACTACAGATGTTAAAGTAACCGGCCTGTAGTTACCTGCCTTTTGTCTGCCCCCTTTTTTAAACAGAGGCATTACATTAGCTGCTTTTCAATCCGATGGTACCTCCCCAGAGTCCAGAGAATTTTGGTAGATTATAACGAAAGCATCTGCTATAACTTCCGCCATCTCTTTTAATACCCTGGGATGCATTTCATCAGGACCAGGGAACTTGTCTACCTTGAGTCCCATTATCCTGTCCAGCACTACCTCCCTAGTGATAGTGATTGTCTCAAGGTCCTCCCTTCCCACATTCCCGTGACCAGCAATTTTTGGCATGGTTTTTGTGTCTTCCACTGTGAAGACCGAAGCAAACTAATTGTTTAAGGTCTCAGCCATTTCCACATTTCCCATTATTAAATCCCCCTTCTCATCTTCTAAGGGACCAACATTTATTTTAGTCAATTTAAGGATGAGCTAGTGTACAGCTAGCCTGGGAACCAAGGATAAGTGCAATTGTCACTGTTGGAATGTTTTGACACCCACAGTGAATTAAAAATACAAAGGCTAAGAGCCAGGGCCATATCTCAACCTATGGAGACATATTCCTGTTGTATTGCCATAACTATCCCAGATACGAGTTTGATGGTCAAAAATAGATGATGTAAGAGTGTCATAAGACTAAAAACCTGCGTTTTATGATTGGATTTTAGGTTTGAGTGTCAGCCAGTGATTAGTTCCGGAGGACTCCATGGATCAGGCTATCCATAAAAGCCCTCTATGCCTGATTGCCAACTGAGAAAGATTGCTAATGCTTGGGGGAAAAAAAGGGCGAGATTTTACATTTTGAGGGTAAAGGTGTGTGGAATTGATCATCCGGCCAAAAAAGTCCGTGTTGCACACTCATTCTCGGCAGTCTCTCGGCGGCTAAGTGGAAAGTTAGTCAAATGGGCGGCTGTTACCGGAATGGATGGTAAGTACAAAAATTTAGGCCGAGGCTATGGTTGGACCTACGGAGGGGGGAAAACCTATAGAAAAAATTAGCATTATAAAGAAAAAACAGTTTTTTAATAAAAAATCAAGACAGTTTTAAGCCTAATTGCTGTGGTAAAATTTTAAATAAATAATTAAATAACCTTTCCCTTACCTTTCTTTGCAGGGTCCCCCCCCCCCCAGCTTTTACAGGGCGGGTCTTTCTCCGCTCTGGATGCCGGCGGATGAGCCCAAACTTACGCCCAGGCGGTTATTCTCGGCGTTACACGTGGGCAGTTTGGTCCCGGCAGGCGACTTCTGATGTGAGCGATACCAAGGAAAAAACTTGCGTGCAAACTCTCGCCGGGCAAAAAAACAGCTGCAATGCCAAGAAAATCACCGACAATGAAGCCAAAAGTCTGCCCCCATAGGTTTTGAATGTGAGTAAGGATTTAAGAAAGGGGTCTTAAAGTCACAAATTGTAGAAGATTTCAGGAGTGGGAGATTTCAGGACTGGGAGATTTCAGGAGTGGGAGATTTCAGGAAGAATCAAGGAGACACGCAGAAGATGAGGAGAGTTAAGAGACAAGATACACCATGTGCAGGACACGAATGCGGCTTCTACCCAGAGGGAAAGTGATAATATAAGTCTCAGTTGTACTCTTTAATCTGCAGCTCGAATACTGTAATGTATTAAGTCTGGCTTGTGCTGAATAAAGTTAAATCACTGTCGCCAATATGGGTCAACCTCGAATCATTTGGAACCAGGGTCTTTCTGAGATCTTATATCACTCAGTTCTGATATCATCCTTGTAAATCTTTTTTCACCTTCTCCAGGGCCTCTATATCCTTTCTATAATATGGAGGTAAGAGCTGTACACAATACTTTAAATGTGGTCTAACCAAGGTTCTGGACAAATTTAACATAACTTCTCTGCTTTTCAATTCTATTCCTCTGGAAATGGCCCCCAGTGCTTTGTTTGCATTTTTTATGGCCTTGTTAAACTGGAGTGAAGTCTGTTGGGGTAGAAGGAAGACTTCTCTTCCTCAAGGTGGACTCCCTGATATAAGGAGTTGACGCCCGCCCTCTGTAAAGTGACCACGGAATCACTCAGATGAAAACTTCTGTTCAACCGGTTTTTATTCAAGCGTGCAGGTGAAGGTTTCTGATGAACACTTCTCGGAACAGCAGTTTTTAATGACAGTTATACATTTTTTGAGGTGTGTGACCCTCCTACAAAACCACTGATTGGCCTACTGCTATCAGCGAAGTTACATTGATTTGTTGACTCTTATCAGACTGGCTCTGAATGGTTCTTCCCCACCTGTCCATCTCCCATCACATGTCACCCTTCTGGAATGTGTTATTTAATGGTGTCACCTTTGCCTCAGTTCCCAGGGTTTGCTTTCTTGTTCCCAAACACCTGCTTTCTTATCCTGTTCCCAAGAGAACTGCAGTCATAATGTCCTAGTTTCTCATGAGATTCAGATGCTGTTACAATCTATGTTCCAGACTGTTGACTCTCCACTGCCCTTAAGGTTAACAGAATGGATGGTTCATTACCCATCAAGCTTCGCTGTTTCCCTCTTCTTAACCTAATGTAAGCGAGTGTATGAGCGTGCTTTACATACATAAGCGAGTTTTATATAATTGGTCAATATTACAATCCATACCGTAAAACAGAGGAACTCCTGATTCCTCAGAACCTCCTAATACTGATAAGCCCTTTTAATCTGGACTATTTTACGTGTCAGATCAATTCATTACCTTCAGTATCCAATTTGTGACCATTGGTCTGCCTCCACTCTAGTGATCGTATTTTATCCCCTTACAAGTCTATATCTCATTAATTCTGGAATGGATACACATAGTATTCACCCTGAATGAAGTCCATTCATTTAGGAGTGGGATCCATATTGCATTCACTCCAAAGTGGATTCCAATTTGGAGTGACGGTGGATAGGCAATGGCAGATATTTAAAGATCACATGGATGAATTTCAACAATAGTACATCCCGGTCTGGAGTAAAAATAAAACGGAGAAGGTAGCTCAACCGTGGCTTACAAGGGAAATTAGAGATAGTGTTAAAACGCAGGAAGAGGCATATACATTGTCCAGAAAAAGCAGCAAACCTGAGGACTGGGAGAAATTTAGAATTCAGCAGAGGAGGACAAAGGGTTTAATTAGGAGGGGGAAAATAGAGTATGAGAGTAAGCTTGCAGGGAACATAAAAACTGACTGCAAAATCTTCTATAGATCTTCTATAGATATGTGAAGAGAAAAAGATTAGTGAAGACAAATGTAGGTCCCTTGCAGTCAGAATCAGGTGAATTTATAATGGGGAACAAAGAAATGGCAGATTAATTGAACAAATACTTTGGTTCTGTCTTCACTAAGGAAGATACAAATAACCTTCCGGAAATACTAGCGGACCAAGAGTCTAGCGAGAAGGAGGAACTGAAGGAAATCCTTATTAATCAGGAAATTAATGTGTTAGGGAAATTGATGGGACTGAAGTCCGATAAATCCCCAGGGCTTGATAGTCTGCATCCCAGAATACTTAAGGAAGTGGCCCTAGAAATAGTGGATGCACTGGTGGTCATTTTCTAACATTCTATCGACTCTGGATCAGTTCTGTTGGATTGGAGATTAGCTAATGTAACCCAACTTTTTAAAAAAGGAGGGAGAGAGAAAACAGGGAATTATAGATCGGTTAGCCTGATATCGGTGGTGGGGAAAATGTTGGAATCAATTCTTAAATAAGTAATAGCAACGCATTTGGAAAGCAGTGACAGGATCGGTCCAAGTCAGCATGTATTTATGAAAGGGAAATCATGCTGACAAATCTTCTAGAATTTTTTGAGGATGTAGCTAGTAGAGTGGACAAGGGAGAACCAGTGGATGTGGTGTATTTGGACTTTCAAAAGGCTTTTGACAAGGTCCCACACAAGAGATTAGTGTGCAAAATTAAAGCACATGGTATTGGTGTAATGTATTGATGTGGAGAGAGAACTGGTTGGTAGACAGGAAGCAAAGAATAGGAACAAATGGGTCAAATGGGTATCGCAAGGTTCAGTGCTGGGACCCCAGCTATTCAGAATATACATTAATGATTTAGATGAAGGAATTGAATGTAATATCTCCAAGTTTGCAGACGACACTAAGCTGGGTGGCAGTGTGAGCTGTGAGGAGGATGCTAAGAGGCTGCAGAGTGACTTGGACAGGTTAGGTGAGTGGGCAAATGCATGGCAGATGCAGTATAATGTAGATAAATATGAGGTTATCCACTTTGGTGGCAAAAACAGGAAGGCAGAATATTATCTGAATGGTGACAGATTAGGAAAAGGGGAGGTGCAACGAGACCTGGGTGTGATGGTACATCAGTCATTGAAACTTGGCATGCAGGTACAGCAGGTGGTGAAGAAAGCAAATGACATGTTTGCCTTCATAGCGAGAGGATTTGGCTATAGGAACAGGAGGTCTTACTGCAGTTGTACAGGCCCTTAGTGAGGCCTCACCTGGAATATTGTGTTCAGTTTTGATCTCCTAATCTGAGGAAGGACATTCTTGCTATTGAGGGAGTGCACCAGACTGATTCCTGGGATGGCAGGACTGACACATGAAGAAAGACTGGATCAACTCGGCTTATATTCACTGGAATTTAGAAGAATGAGAGGGAATCTCATAGAAACATGTAAAATTCTGATGGGATTGGACAGGTTAGATGCAGCAAGAATGTTCCCGATGTTGGGGAAGTCCAGAACCAGGGGTCACAGTCTAAGGGTAAGGGGTACGCCATTTAGGACCGAGATGAGGAGAAACTTCTTTACTCAGAGAATTGTGAACCTATGGATTTCTATACCACAGAAAGTTGTTGATGCCAGTTCATTAAATATATTCAAGAGGGAGTTAGATGTGGCCCTTACGGCTAAAGGGATCAAGGGGTATGGAAAGAAAGCAGGAGTGGGGTACTAAAGTTCAAAAATGATCAGCCATGATCATATTGAATGGTGGTGCAGGCTCGAAGGGCCGAATTTTCTATGTTTCTATGTTTCTATTACAGTTCATTCACACTGGAGTCCACTTGTGCTACGTAATTATGAAAACACTCGAGTGGAAACATACTGCAAGAATTCTGGAGTGGAGTCCACGCTTCATTCAGTCTGGAGTTGAGTCCACGTCTCATTCAGTCTGGAGCACAGTCCAGGCTGCAAGGAATATTTTGTGAGGCTCTTGTCCTATTGTTCGAAATTCTTATCCTTGTTTACAAATCCCTCCATAGCCCTGCCCTTCCCTATCTCTGTCATCTCATTCAAACTCACAACCCCCGCCCCACCCCCCCCACCAGATGTCTGCTCCTTAAATTCTGCCCTTATTGAACATCCCAGATTATAATTGCTCAACTATTGGTGGCCGTGCCTTCAGCTGCCTGTGCCCCAAGCTCTGGAACTCCCTGCCTAAACATCTCTGCCTCTCTATCCTCCTTTAAGATGCTCCTTAAAACCTACCACTTTTGGTCATCTGCCGTAATTTCTTCTTATATGGTTCGGTGTCAAATTTATTTGTTTTGTCTTATAACATGCCAGTAAAACCCGTTGGGATGTTTTACTACGTTAAAGGCGCTATATAAACATAAGCTATTGTTGTTGTAGTCGTGTATGACCATGCTCAATGGGAGCTGGAGCAGAGAATCAACTGCAGAGGTCAGCATGTCCAATTCACTGTGCCCTCAATTTTATGGTGATTAATCAGAACTTTAATTAGAATCTGGAGTGCCAAGAACTGGGCATACTGATTACTGTGCCCCATCATAATCTGCATTCTAATCGAGAAAAGCTTTGCACCAGCAGCCTCGCCTCATAAAAGTTCTGCTGCTGTCACTCTGGCATTAACTTGACCAACAAGCTATTTTATTTCTATTGATCCCGATGGGGACCAATGCAATAGGATTTTAAGTGCAGCTATGCTTTTGCATGGTTTTATTAGAGATCTTAACCAGCAAGAGAAATAAGTACCAGATACCACACACATTTTATTAGACATACACTTTTTTCACGAGGAACTGTTGAGTTCACTAGATGATTACAGGGTGGACTCGTTTCTGGAGCAGCCTGTGCTAATAAAGCTACATAGTGATTTTGACACCTTTTTCTTTTTGGTTACAATTTACAGTCTATGCTGTCGGAGGTGTCACAATGATGCACTTGCATGCTCGATGCTGGAATCCTTGCAATGTCTCTGCACAAATTGTGATCCCACTGCAGTTTTAAATAGATTTCTAGCTGAATTAAAGAGTGAAAATGTTCCCTCGCTGCTACCCAGGACCTTCCCGGTGGATATAGTAGCTGAGCGTAAGGAGTGGGAATGACCCACGTACGATCTCTGGCATGTGCTGGGTTGGCTAAACTATCCAGTGAAAATACGAAGCAAAAAAGGACAAAAACAGGACTGAAAAATGTGCCAAACACACAGCACAAATTATTGCAGGCAGTAGGGAATAGATATCATCATTGACAGAAGAAGCTAGGCTATAAATTCCTCTTACAAAAGCAAAATACTGTGAATGTTAGAAATCTGAAATAGAAACAAAAGATGACTCTAGATGAGGTATAAATGGCAATGGCAGAATTCTTCTTCTGGCCTCCTGGGGGCAGATCTCAGACAGGGCAGAACTTCCACTCACCCCATAGATATACCTCTGATTGTAATATATATAATATATATATAATATATATATATATTATATATATATTATATATATATATAGCTCCACCCAGTGGACTACTGTGGTAATGCAGCCATTGCTGTTTACAACAATAAAGAGGGAACAGGTCACCTGACAGGTTCCTGAAGTTATCAGCCATCTTAGAACCTGTGTGTTTGTGAGGTCGTACAGAAGATATCACATTGGCGATGAAGGATAGGATTCCTGGATAACTTAGCTGACATTTTTGTTGGTGGATGATTCAGCCAACCGACAGAGAAACTTTGAGAGCTTCTTTATTTTGATTAACAGCTAAAAATCCAAGGTAAATTACAAGCACACTTGGCTGAACTACCAGAGTCCAGATGGCCGTGCCTATGGGAATAATAAGGTGCTTGGGTGAGTTTCAACGTCACCGTGAAACTTTCAGAGCGTATGTGGAGTGGCTAGAAACATTTTTCACCACGAATAATATTATCGAAGTCCCCGATGATGAAAACCGTAACCGGGTGGTGTTGGAAAGAAAACAGGCTATTTTCTTAACTGAAGCACGGCCCGAGGTGTATGAAACCCTGAAAAATGTGCTTGTGCCTGTCAAGCCAAAGGACACACACTTAAGCAGATAAGTTAAAACAGCACTACAGTCGTGAGTCCCTGGAAATTGCTGAAAGTTATCGTTTCGGAATACAAAATCAATTATTGACGAAAGTATCAATGAGTACATTGTAGCATTAAATAAGCTATCTATTCACTATTATTTAAGAAACTTTCAGAACCGAGCATTGCGTGTTTGTGGGATGAAAAATGAAGCGAATAGAAGAAAGTTATTGCCAACTCCTAACTTGACGTTTGATTTAACTTGTCAGACAGCAATGTCAATGGACATGGCCGATCAATATTCCCGAGAATTTCGTACCATTTCCAGTCGTCAGACAACCGAGGTGAATTACCTGCAGGTTAAAAGTAAAAGGCAGTTGGGCCCCAAGGCCTCAGTAACTGGCCAAGGTAACAATACATTGAAGTCATGCTATCGGTGTTTGGAAGTTTCTGTTTGAGAGTGAAGTTATCCTCTTTGAAATAGAAAACAAGTGGTTAAGCTTGATTTGTAAGTAACCATAAATCAGGTTCTAGAAGGTAATCTCCCCAATACATTGCCAAATATAGGAGATTTTTTCACAACACTGACAGGTGGTCAGATCTTCTCAAAGTTGGATCTTACGAATGCCTACTTACAACTTGAACTAGATGAGGAGTCCAAGTCATGCTTGACTACAAATACTCATCTAGGTCTATATCAATTTAATAGGCTTCCATTTGGAGTGTCTTCCGCCCCTGCCATATTCCAAGGGGTGATGAACCAGATTTTGCAAGGCAATGAAGGTGTAGTATGTTATTTAGATGACATACTAATTTCAGCACCAAATAGGCAAATTCATAATAACATATTGAATGAAGTCCTCAAATGGCAATAGAAGCACAGAGTATGAGTGTCTGCTCGCAAGTGTGAGTTATTTCAAAACTCAGTGGAGTATTTAGGGCACAGAGTAGACCAAGGGAAAGCTGGATGCAATCAGAAATGCACCCACTCCCAAGAATGTCACTGAACTTCAATCATTTTTGGGTCTTTGGAATAATTATGGGAAGTTCCTAATAAATTTGGCTACAGTGTTACATCCACTGAATGAGCTGTTGAAAAAACAGGTCCATTGGAAGTGGTCATAAGAATGCGACGCAGCATTCAAGGAGTGTAAAAGCCAGTTGGTAGAGAGCACCATGTTAGTTCATTGTGACATATCTAAGGATATCAAGCTAGCATGTGATGCCTCTCCATATGGAGTTGGGCAGTGATCCTCATGTACTACATCATGGGGAGGAGAGATCAATTGCTTTTGCTTTAAGCACTCTCAGTGCCAATGAGCATAAAGAGAATCATGATAGGGATAGAGTAAGAGAGAGAAGTGTGAAATTAAATCAGAAGGTGAAAGTGAAGATGAAGATATGTGGTCCTTGCACATCTTTGGTCAAGATGTTTGATCATGGACAGGTTAGATTTGATCACATTGATCATATTTTATCTGCAGATGTGAAAGGAGTTGAAGGTTGGAATGATTCGATTATTTCTGACTCATTAGATAGTTTTGATACAAGTAGAATACCAGTAGCATATCCTACATCAAATGTACTGGAAATAAGTTCAAGAGAAAGTCAGAATTTAAGTCTGAGTCCAGTTCAGACAGACAAACAGCCTGAAGTTGTAGAGAGTTCTAATGTAAATCAAGGGTATCCCGTGGAGGAAAACTTTCCTCAGGATCAGCCGAGAATGAGTCTAAGTTCGACACTATGTTTGGAAGTTACTGTTTGAGAGCGAAGATATCCTCTTTGGAACAGAAAACAAGTGGTTAAGCTTGATTTGTAAGTATGGAAAGTAAATCCATATCCTTTGTCATGTATAACCATGCACGTTATGTATGAAGCTAAATGGTATAAGGTTGGGGCGCACCCATGCTATTTTCAGCACTACTGGGGCACTCATCTGAGTAGGGCGAAGGATTTCGCTCTGGCTCCTTGCCACAGCATAGGAGGGCTGGCTGTACCGGCCGCTCAAAGATCTACCACACATAGTTCAAAACGCCATCCTCTGACATTGGCCATTGAAATTGATTGAGTGCCGCAGGGGGCGGCCACTTAAATGATTATAGATCCATCAGACTCAAGTCCTGCCGTGCTAATATGCTTCCTTCTTGCAGGTGTACTTTCTGCAACTTAAGCAGGATTGACAGAAATAACAAATGGATGATCTCATCCTGCCAGTCCAGCCTCTATCATTTATGATTGCACGGAAGAGGGCAGATGCAAGAAGGCCCTTCTCCAATTCTACTGGAATGTGGCAATTGATAAGAAAAGGGGTGTAACCAGAACCCATCTCAAACTCCCCCCCCCCCCCATAACTCCCAGGTTGTGAGAATTAGTATCACCCAGTGGAGAGGAGTTACGGAGCTACTGTATTCATTAAGTAAATACCAGTTATTAAGATCTCAAGGTTAAATTAGACATTGTTTCTCTGAACCCTGTTATTTACATGTAATTTGTTTTTGTTTTAAATTAACATACTTAGGTGAAGGGCAAAGACTCAGGTTGCAGGACCCTTCAGTAGATGATGAGAGAAGATAAGGTAAATCAAGAAGTAGAGTTTAGATGCTGCTAAACTTCAGTTTCAATGGCCTGTGTTATGAGAATGAGGCAGATGAGATAAATATGGGGAAAGGAGCGAATGGGGACAAAAGAGAACGGTGCCTATGAGTGGTATTGGCAGTATGTAAAGAAAGAAAGACTTGGATTTTTCACGATTCACGACCACTGAATGTCGCAAAGCGCTTTACAGCCAATGAAGTACTTTTGTAGTGTAGTCACTGTTGTAATGTGGGAAACACAGCAGCCAAGCTCCCACAAACAGCAATGTGATAATGACCCAATAATCTGTTTTTTGTTACATTGATCGAGGGGTAAATATTGGCCAGGACACCTGGGATAACTCCTCTGCTCATCTTCGAAGTAGTGCCATGGGATCTTTTACATCCACCTGCAAGAGCAGATGGGGCCGTGGTTTAATATCTCATCCGAAAGATGGCACCTCCAACAGTGCAGTTCTCCCTCAACACTGCATTGGAGTGTCAGTCTAGATTTGTGCTTTGGAGTGGGACTTGAACCCACAACCTTCTGACTCAGAGGCAAGCATACTACCCACTGAGCCACAGCTGACACTCCAGAAGACGGTTTAAAATGTAAACAGATTCACTTCTGTTAAGTTCTTGACTACGCACTGATCTTCACACTAAACGGAGGCGAGTTTAAGTTGTGACTGGTTTTAATGGGGCGGTAAAGCCTCAAAATAACGACGGTTGCTTTAACTCCTCATTATCCCCAATGATGCAGCTGCTGCCATTTGGAAAGGCATCTACAGCTGGGCACCCCAAGCGCTTGCCTGCTTCAGACGTTAGGCTCCTTTTAATAGGCAACTCAAGGGCCATAGATCTCAATTGCCATTTAAAGTTGGAACTGGATGGACCTCACGTCGTGCTCGCCCCAATCAGTTCCACAGCTAATAAAGGAGAAGAGGAACAGCGAAAGGTTGAAGTTATTTTGTCACACCTGGAGGAGCAGAAGTGCTCTCCTGGGCCCGACAAGCATGGACTCTGTCATGATGATGACCCCTCCCCCCCATCGCACTTTCTTTGCTGCCCAATATTGGCCAGCCTTAAGGATGCCTCAGGCTGCCTGTTTGTCACCCTGCAGCTCGCCGGCTCAATGCAAGTGAGACCGGGGCCTCAAAGTCATGGACATTCTTCGCCGTGGGTATGAGCAACTGGCCAGCACACTCTGCCAGTCGGCTGCCCAAAGGTCAAAACCGACTCTGGTGTGTTTTTCTGTGTCTGGATGTGCAAAGGGCTTTTAACATTCTTCTTTGTAATAATTATCTGTAGCCTGAAAAGCTTTTGTCATGTACAGAGGGAACTGTTTAACTGAAGTACTTTGAGAAAAAAAAAACTAGCATAAGGTAATTAGAATAAAAACATATTTGGAAAATTCACCTTTAAGTAGCTATCTGCTCCAATATTATAAACTGATGTTATGTAAGGTATCCTAGCAACAATGGCAGTTATATTTAGATGTAAAATAAATCCCTTTTTATCAACAAATAGATATAATTACAGATCATTTTACTGTGCTTTACATTTTATACCCACGCTACGGGAAGTTAATGAAGCTAGATGGACAGGCAAGCACTCCAGCGAGTCATACAAAATATGGGCTGCATCTGCCTCACAAAGGCTCCGCTTGATGATCTGGCCAATTAACTGTGCTTGTCTTGTCCATGTTCCATCTCGAGCATGCAAAAGCATTAAAAGCTCCAGTACTTGACCATTAGCTGCATTTAAAATAAGAATACTTGCATTTATCTGGAGTCATATATTACGTCGGTAAAAATGATAGGCATTTAACTTCAGTCATTCCACAGTCAACAATGAGATAAACCATAAAGAAAGAAAGACTTGCATTTATATAGCGTCTTTCACGATTACCGGATGTCTCAAAGTGCTTTACAGCCAATGAAGTATATTTGGAATGTCCGGTAAATCTTTTTTTTTTTGGTTGTGTTGGTTGAGGGACAATTGTTGGCTAGGACAACAGTAGAATACCCTGCTCTTCACTGAATAATGCATGGCAGCATTAACATCTACCGGAATCACCAGAACAAAGAGATGGGACCTCAGTTTAATATCTTATCCAAAAACAATTCTTCAGTGCTATACCGGACTGTTAACTAAGAAGGCCCAAGTTTCGGTTTCAGTTGCTCCTGATTTTTTAGAGCAACTGGTGTAGAACGGAGTACCTTAGAAATTCAAATTCTTGGCATTTAGTTTGCTCCAGTTCTAGTCAGTTAGAACAGTTTCACTTTGGAACAGAACTTTTTTTACAAAAGGGGGCGTGTCCGGCCACTTACGCCTGTTTTCAAAGTTTCTGCAGTGAAAACTTACTCCAAACTAACTTAGAATGGAGTAAGTGAAGATTTTTATACGCTCGAAAAAACCTTGTCTGCACTTTAGAAAATCAGGCGTAGGTTACAAATCAGACGTAGGGAATGGGTGGGGGGGGGGGTTTAAAGGGAAGTTTACAAACATTAAACACTTCAGTTTTACAAATAAAGAACCATCATCAATAATAACTGATAAAAACATCAATAAATCAACCAATAAATCAATCCAAAAAAATTAATAATAAATAATTTTTTTTTTTAAATCAATAAATAAAACATTTTCTACTTACCGACTGCAGCACTGGGGGCCCTCCATCAGCGTGCTGGGATGAACCCCCCACCCAGTGTGTTCTGTCAGTGTCTCTATCTCTCTGTCTGTCTGTGTGTGTCTCTCACTCTCTGTCTGTCAGTGTCTGTGTTTCTGACAGCGAGGGGAGGGGGGGGGCAGGGGGAGGGGAGGGAGGCAGAGGGGGGTGGAGGGAAGAGAAGGGGGAGGGGGGAGGAAGAGAAGGGGGAGGGAGGGAGAAGGGGAAGGGGGGGAGGAGGAGGAGAAGGGGAAATGAGGGGGAAGGGGGAGAGGAGAAGGGGAAAGGAGGGGGAGAGGAGAAGGGGAAAGAGGAGGTGGGGGCGAAGGGGAAGGAGAGGGCGGGAAAGGAAAGGAGAAGGGGGGTGCGAAAGGAGAAGGAGGGGGGAAGGAGAAGGGGGAGGGAGGCTGAATGGGCAGGGCCCGTCCCCAGCACCAGATTTACAGGTAGGTGGCGTCCGGGGTCGGGAGCGCGGGTCGGGACAGTGGGGTGGTGGGAGGGAGGTTGGTTCGGGTCGGAGGGGGGGGTGGCGAGGGAGGTAGGGAGGTCAGGTCGGGTGGGGAGGGGGGCGCGGGTTGGGTCCAGTCCGGTCCGGGGTTGGGTGGAGGCGGGAGTCGAGTTGGGTCGGGAGGAAGCAGGAGCTGGGCGTGGGAGGCAGCCTTATGCACGCAGCCCCAGTGAGGCCATTCGGCCAGGGCTAGGGGCTGCGTGCTTCTGGCCCCTCCCACACAGTTTTGGGCGCCTGGAGCTACTGCACATGCGCGCCCACTGTAGCGCGCATGTGCAGAGGTCCCGGCACTGTTTTCAGCACAGGGACCTAGCTCCGCCCCCCTACAGCTTGTGCTGTGCTGCGCCCGGCTCAAGAGGATCAGCAGGGAGCCGGAGAATCTGTAAAAGTTTTTTTTAGGCGCACTTTATGGCGCGAAAAACGGGCTTCCAGGTCGGGGCTGGGCCGTTATAGGCGCGGCCCGAAACTTGGGCCCAGATTACCTACAAGTGGCCTGATGTCACTCTGAAATAGCAGCATTGGATAATGCCAAGATAGCATGAGAATTTTTCCCAGTGCAGGACAAGTCAGATGAGGCAAAAAGTATCCTGGCCATTCCAATTCACGTTATCCCACCTAGATCAGATAAGAAATAGCAAACATCATCCACCAACCAAAATAAACGTTGTCATAAATCACAACATTTAGATACAATCAGTGGAATGGAAATATGGCAAAACACCGATGGATTCAGTTACACAGAGCCTTCTTAAGACCCCATCAAGAGTACTGCATTCAGTTCTGGGCATCGCCCCTCAGAAAGGAAATATCGCTGGGATGGGGTGCAGCACAGATTCACCAGAATGAAGCTGAAACTTAGATAGTTAAATTATGAGGACAGATTGCCTAAACTTGGCTGGCATTCCCTTGAGTGAAGATAATTGAGAGGTGATCTGATCGAGGTCTTTAACATGTTAAAAAGGATTTGATAGGGTAGATACGTGGAAACTATTTCCTCTGGTGGAGAAATCAAGAATGAGGGGACATAATCTTAATATTGGAGCGAGGCCGTTCAGGAGCAAAATCAGGAAACACTTTTTCACACATAGCATAGCAGAAATCTGGAATTCCCTACCCCAGTGTTCTTCTTTGAAATAGTGCCATGGGATCTTTTAAATGTTTTTAATTTTACAGAAACGGTAGTATTGTGGTTATCTTACTGGACGAGTAATCCAGAGGCCTGGCTAATAATCCGGAGACATGAGTTCAAATCCCACCACGGCAGCTGGGGAATTTAAATTCAGTTAATTAAATGAATCTGGAATAAAAAGGTAGTTAAAGTAATGGTAGCCTTGAAGCTACCATATTGTCGTAAAAATCCAACTGGTTTGCTAATGTCCTTTAGGGAAGGAATTATGCCGTCCTAACCTGGTCTGGTCTACATGTGACTCCAGACCCATAGCAATGTGGTTGTCTCTTAACTGCCCTCTGAAATAGCTACTCAGTTGTAACAAACTGCTACATGAAACAAGAATAAAAATAAAACCAGACAGACCACTTGGCATCGATCTCGGCACCAGCTTCAGACATGATCATGGCATACCCAGTACAGTTGACCCTGCAAAGGCTCCTCACTAACATCTGGGAACTTGTGCCAAAAGATGAGTCAAACAACAGCCTGACATAGTCATAGTCAGAGATTCATACCTTTCAGACAATGTGCCATATTCCTCCATCACCATCCCTGGGTATGTCCTGTCCCACCGGCAGGACAGACACACCAGAGGTCATCATCATAAGCAGTCCCTCAGAATCGAGGAAGACTTGCTTCCACTCTTAAAATGAGTTCTTAGGTGGCTGAATAGTCCAATACAAGAACCACAGTCCCTGTCACAGGTAGGACAGATAGTCGTTGAGGGTAAGGGAGGGTGGGACAGGTTTGCCGCATGCTCTTTCCGCTGCCTGCACTTGATTTCTGCATGCTCTCAGCGATGAGACTCGAGGTGCTCAGCGCCCTCCCGGATGCACTTCCTCCACTTAGGGCGGTCTTTGGCCAGGGACTCCCAGGTGTCAGTGGGGATGTCACACTTTATCAGGGAGGCTTTGAGGGCGTTCTTGTAACGTTTCCTCTGCCCACCTTTGGCTTGTTTGCTGTGAAGGAATTCCGAGTAGAGCGCTTGCTTTGGGAGTTTCGTGAATGGCATGCGAACAATGTTGCCTGCCCAACGGAGCTGATCAATTGTGGTCAGTGCTTCAATGCTGGGGATGTTGGCCTGGTCGAGGACACGAATGTTGGTGCATCTGTCTCTCAGGGGATTTGTAGGATCTTGTGAAGAGATCATTGATGGTATTTCTCCAGTGACTTGAGGTGTCTACTGTACATGGTCCATATCGCTGAGCCATACCGGAAGGCAGGTATTACTACAGCCCTGTAAACCATGAATTTGGTGGCAGTTTTGAGGACATGGCCTTCAAACACTCTTTTCCTCAGGCGGCCAAAGTGTTGAATCTCGTCGTCAATGTCTGCTCTTGTTGATAAGAGGCTCTCGAGGTATGGGAAATGGTCCACATTGTCCAAGGCTGTGCTGTGGATATTGATGACTGGGAGGCAGTGCTGTGCGGTGAGGACAGGCTGGTGGAGAACTTTTGTCTTACGGATGTTTAGCGTAAGGCCCATGTTTTTGTACGCCTCAGTAAATACGTCAATTATGTCTTGGAGTTCAGTCTCTGTATGTGCGCAGGTGCAAGCATCGTCCGCTTACTGTAGTTCGACGACAGTGGTTGGGGTGGCCTTGGTCCTGGCCTGGAGACGGCAAAGGTTAAATAGGTTCCCACTGATTCTGTAGTTTAGTTCCACTCCAGTGGGGAGCTTGTTGACTGTAAGGTGGAGCATGGCAGTGAGGAAGATTGAGAAGGTTGGGGCTTGACGCAGCCCTGTTTGACCCCAGTCCAGATGTGGATTGGGTCTGTAATGGATCCGTTGGTAAGGATCACTGCCTGCATGTCGTCGTGGAGCAGGTGGAGGATGGTGACAAAGGCGATGTATAAGGGCTGGTGCTGTTCTTCACATTTTTCCTGCAGCTGTCGCTCTGCAAAAATCATGTTGGCTGTGCCGCATGGGGGAGGAAATCTGCACTGTGACTCTGGGAGGAGCTCCTCGGCCACAAGGAAAAGATGGTTGAGAAGGACTCTAGCGACGACTTTCCCAGTGGCTGATAGCAGGGAGATTCCTCTGTAGTTGTCGCAGTCGGACTTGTCCCCTTTTTTAAAGATGGTCACAATCACTGCATCTCTGAGATCTCCTGACATGCTCTCCTCCCTCCAGATGAGCGAGATGAGGTCATGTATTCGCGCCAACAGTGCCTTTCCGCCATACTTCAGTGCTTCATCAGGGATTCCATCCACTCCCGTACCCTTGTTGTTCTTGAGCTGTTTTATGGCTTTTCCTACCTCATGCAATGTTGGGGTCTCACTGAGGTGGTGGCGAGTAGCATACTGACAGATGGAGTCAAGAACACTCGAGTCAAAGGCAGAGTCTCGATTGAGGAGACCTTCAATGTGCTCCTTCCAGTGGGCCCTGACTGCCTCGGTGTCCTTGATGAATGTTTCCCCGTTCTTGGCCAGCAGCGGGGTGGGGCCTTGGGTATTTGAACCGTAGGTGGCCTTGACTGTGATGAAGAATCCTCGCACATCATGGCTGTCGGCCAGCTGCTATATCTCCTGTGCTTTCTCCATCCACACCTGTTCTTTAAGTTTTTTGTTGGACCTCAGCCTTGAGCCGTCTGTAATGCTGCTTTGCTGCTCCCGAGTTGGGTTGTTGTTTAAGGCTCAGAAATGCCCTGCGCTTGCGATCAATTAGCTCTTGGATCTCCTGATCATTCTCATCAAACCAGTCCTGGTGTTTCTTGGTTGAGTGACCGAGTGCCTCTTTGCAGGCACTGGTTATGTAGGCCTGGAGAGCAGACCAAGCGCTGTGGGCATTCTGCGTCTCGGGGCCATCAAGGTACGCCAGGTTAGCTGTGAGGCGCTGACTGTATAGGGCTCTCTTAGTTGGATCTTTAAGTGCGTAAAGCATTGCTCATGGCTTATCGCTGGTCCGCAGCGATTTTAGCGGCACACGCAAAATTCAGTTCACTTTCACTGGCGGCGCTAACAAGTTAGCACCTAGCCTTCTAGCGCTGGCCAGATCATGACGTCAGTCTGCGTGAAATGCCCCGCTAGCGCACCAGACGTGAAATCAGCCCCACATACCGCCAGCCCCTTAACACACCAGGGAAATCAGACGGTCCCAGCTTCTTTGGGCAATACCGCGACGGTATTTAAAGGGATAAGCAATCGGTTTACTCAGAGGGCACAGTGAGCGCTATGTTTTCACATAGCACAGTGCGTGTATCTCTTGGATTGTTGTGGCAAATATTGTCTGGCAATTTTCACTTACCTCGCGATTTAAAGGTGTGCATTTTGATGGGTGCAGTGCTAGCACGTCATCTTCGCATCGTCTAAGCAATTGGTAGGCAGCTTCTACAGAGAAGAGAGATTGGGAATGTAGGGCCACGAATGAGGTGACCCCGTAGACATTGGGACAGGAGGCCTTACCCTCCACCCGAACCCCCGGGTTTATCGGGACCACTTGTCATACGTAAACATGTCTCAGGAGCAGTGTGTTAGAAGGCTGCGGTTCTGCAAGGAGATCGTCACCGAGCTCTGCCATCTCCTGCAGCCAGGTCTAGAGGCTGATATCAGGACCAAGACTTCGCTGTCTGTCACAGTAAAGGTCACTGTGATGCTCAGCTTCCATGCAGCAGGGGACATCTGCAGTGTATCGCAATTTGCTGCTCATTGCTGCATCCCCAGGTCACAGACGCCCTATACTGCAGGCGAATGGACTACATAAAGTTCCCCATGACGAGGGAGCAATACGAGCAATGGACATGTGACTTCAGCAGGATAGCAGACTTCCCGATTGGTTTAGGGCAACAGTGATTGCACCCACGTGGCATTGCGAGCATCACACCTGAATGCGGTGGTGTTTCAGAACCGCAAGGGCTACCACTCTCTCAATGTGCAGTTGGTGTGTGACCACACGCAGCGCATCCTCGCTGACACTGCCCACTGTCCTGGCAACGTACATGATACTTTCATCCCGCGGGAGACAACTGTGCTGCAAGTATTCCAGCCACCACATCAAGTACGTGCCAGGCTGCTCAGCAACAAAGGATATGCTCTAGGTATCTGGCTCATGACATCCCTTCGCAGCCCAAACACCCCTGCTGGGCATCGGTTCAATGGCGCCACCCAGAACTCTCATAGAATAGACTATCGGGGTGTTGAAGCAGCGTTTCCGCTGCCTTAACCGTTCTTGAGGGAGCCTTCAGTACTCACCTGACCAAGTCCCGCTCTTCATTGTTGTTTGCTGCATGCTGCACAACCTGGCCAGGCATTGCCACTGGGGATTGCAGCTCCACCTCAGGAGGAGGAAGAGGAAGAGGAGTACGACGAGGCAGATGAGGAGGAGGATCAGCAGCCACGGAGGAGAAACTGTGTCAATGCTGCCGCTGCAAGAGCCAAAAGTCAGTGCCTCACCCTCCATCGATTCCGCTTAATCAACCAACCGATGTCACCTGGCCCTCATAGTCACATTGCGAGTCCTGGAGGACTTTTAGGTCGGGGGCGATACAGGGATCTTTCGGCGATAGCCAGTTTTTGAAGGATTGTAATTCCTGTACGGTTCAAATTATTGGAAGACTTGGAATTCTATAGTCCATATATATATTAATGTAGAAATCCTCAGTATCATGTTTCCATTGCTCACAAGCGTTATAACTTTACAGAATCCTTATCGGTTTTGCAGGAGAATGAGTTGCTTTATCTATATATCCTATTATATTATAATTCCACCAAATACTGTATTTAAGTATTATGATCTTATCTATTAATCTCTACTCCCCTTAAGTATATGAAACGCTAAAATGTTACTATTAATTTCTATGGATCCTTGGCTGACATATGAGACAACAGCAATTAGATTTTTTGCTGTACAGTATTGCATTGTATACTTAGATGTAGCTATAAGTTGTTAATGCAAAATATTTACATTGATATGGTGCTCTTTCTGTGCACAGAAAACCACCTTAAAACACGGGGAAAAACAATGGACGTTGAACTGAAGGAGATTGCAGTCATGAATTAAAGGAACGGTTTTGATAAGAAATCAGGGAGAGCAGTCGCTTGGTGTATACTTCCTTTCAACTGTCCTTTTCCAAAAATATACTAGCCTGCTTGAAATGTATCTGATGCCTATTTGCCCACTCCCCTAACCTATCTATATACTGCCACAATCTCCGTCATTTTTATTCACAGTTTACCATTCCCCCATATTTGGCATCTTTTAGTTATTAGCTAGAGATGAAAATAAACAATGTAGCAGAGTAAATTCACCATAAAATTCTGCTATCGCTTCAGTGATTTTCATTGTCCTGCTATAAAGAATATCTTCTTTATCACTTTTCTAAATAAAGTTTTTTTATACTCTACTAAGTGCAGAAAAGATTTACAGGAATGGTTCCAGGGATGATGGACTTCAGTTATATGGATAGACTAGAGGAGTTCTCCTTCGAGCAGCGAGGTTGAGAGGAGATTTGATAGAGGTATTCAAAATCATGAGGGGTCTAGACAGGGTAGATAGAGAGAAACTGTTCCTATTGGCAGAAGGGTCGAGAACCAGACGACACAGATTTAAGGTGATTAACAAAATAACCAAAGACGACATGAGGAAAAACTTTTTTACACAGCGAGTGGTTAGGATCTGGAATGCACTGCCTGAAAGGGTGGTGGAGGCAGACTCAACCGTGGCTTTCAAAAGGGAATTGTATAAATACCTGAAGGAAAATTCTTTGTAGGGCTATGAGGAAAGGACGGGGATGTGGGACTGGTTGAAGTGCTCTTGCAGAGAGCCGGCATGGGCTCAATGGGCCGAATGGTCTCCTTCTGTGCTGTAACCGTCCTATGATTCTGTGATTCTATAAACGTTTACATGGACAGCACCTCAGGGTAGTAGCTTAGTAGGGTAGAAGTGGTGCGAAGCCATGCAAACTAGGAAGGCTCTAGGTTCAATCGCTGGTCTGTGCTGAAGTAGCTGCTCTGAACTGTTGGAAAATGTGACTATGAGAATGTGGAGTTAGAGCAATACTAGTCTCGGCTGTAATGTTGCTCATGGTCAAATAGCCTGCTAACGCTCACTGATTGCATTCACACATGAAGCATATCACTTGTGTGAGATATTGGAGGACTGCCACTACCCATAAGGCTTTACCCCAGTGTCAGGCAGCAGCCATAGGAAAGATGAGAAGAACGCGAGGAGAATATTGAAAAACAATTAGTTATTGTTGATTTGCATTCAGTATTCTTCTTACACTGTTTTCTTGGTTATAAAAAATAATAAAATGTTTATTAAAAAGATTGATATCAGAGGTATTACAAGTCAAGCAGTGAGGTTTAGCTGTTGTTGTAAGACGGCCCTCTAATTTTTCCAAACATAATTAATCAACTCATTTCTCACCAAAGTAATTTTTGATGTTTGTTGAGTAATTGCTGGCTGTCAAACCCAGCAGTTCCAATAGATTATTCCCATGAATATTTATAAAATCCGATGCCTTAATATAAAATTGGTGTTAGAGCTGTTTTAAAAAGGGCTGCTATACATAATTATAATTCTGTAGAAAATGACAAGACAATATCATTATAAACATCTGCTGATGTCAGAACTGTCTAGGACTTTAAAGAAATCTTTGAATGTTTTCATTTTGTTATGAACGATTGTGTACGAAAACTGAATTTAATTAGTTGTGACGAAATCTTTTGCTTTTCATGGGAAGAGGGATCTTCCCACACATAAATCTGAGCTTCAAGTGAAGAATAATTAGGCTGGACTTGCACATTTTCCTAGTGACTCTGTGAGGTACATTTACTTTGCCTCTTCCTGTATTGAAAAGTTTGCTTTTATTCATTTTTTGGGTGAATTTTTGTGCTTATCAAAATGGGTTCTTTTGGTGCTGGAGAATGGAAAACGTTCCAACTGTCCGTCAAGAACTTTCAGGTCAACTACCACAAGGGTAGAATAAAATCCTCTTGATCCTGCCCCAGTAATGTACATCAGCCCTCAACTCTCAGAGAGCACCTCACACTTGAACTTGTTTCTATTTCTCACACCAACCAAATTGCCATGTTCCCTAAGGTGCAGGGAGCAATACACTGTATGCACGTCGCCATGCGGGCAACTTCTCAGGACGCAGAGCTTTTTCACAATAGAAAAGGATTTCACTCCCTGAAGGTCCAACTAGTTATCGACCACAACCAGATAATTATGGCAGTGAATGCGAAATATCGGGGCAGCTTCGATGAGGCTCACGTCCTGCGTGGGAGCGCTGTATCTGACATGTTTACCATTCAGCCTCAAGGTCAATGCTGGAAGCTTGGTGACAATCAATATGGCCTAGCCACCTGACTGATGAACCCCTCTGCATGACACCCACACCGAGAAGCGATACAACAAGCGCCACAGAACCACATGCAATGTGGTCCAGAAAACAATTAGTGTGCTTAAGCAGCGCTTCAGATGCCTGGAGCACTCAGGAGGGGAGCTACAATACAACTCGAATCAGGTAGCTCAATTCGTGGTCGTGTGCTCCATGCTGCACAACCTGGCTATCAGGAAGGGACAAGAATTGCCAGAAGGGACTGATGCTCCACCTCAGGAGAGAGAGGAAGAGGAGGATGAGGGCCAGACAATCAGGCTGACTATGCAACCATGCCCATGCCCCCCTCCAGATCCATGCCCCCCTCCACACAAAGCTGCAAGAATCTTATGTCAGCAGCTCATTAATGAGCGATTTGCCTGAAAGAACATTGCTGTTATTGACAAAGCTGACGCACTGTGTGTGTGCAGCTCAAACATCAATGGTGGGCATCACCATTTGATTCAAGTTAAGTGCAATTATGCCCTTTCATGTTAAGGAATCACCAGTGTGTAATTGTCCAGCTATCTGAGACAATGCGCAACAAGATTATGTTGAATAAAAAACATTTAATAGGACTATTGGTCTGAAATCATAAGTATCACGGGCATAAACACCCCACCTCCACCCGACCTTTTAGAAAATTGACATCAATCAAATGGTCAACATGCCCAGCAACACAGAACACAAATGCAAACAAGCCTCCCACCATACGTTACAAGAAATTGCATACACCGAAATGGAGATATAACAAAGCCATCACCTGCGGACATGCACCTCACTTTCCTTCCCACCTCTACCCCTTCCCCTTCTCGCTCCACGCCGCCTGGCTAAGGAGCTCCTCAAGCGGTGCCTCATTGGGCGGTGGATGAAAGTAGAGCCAGTGGTCACATGGATCCGGGAGCGGGAGGGTACCGAGGTGGCAACATTATCGGATGCAGAAGCAGGATCTTGCTCATGCCTCTCATGAGTCGTTGGCACTGGGGAGCGTAGGGGTGGAGTGCCATGCTCCAGGACTACTGGGAGGCCTGTGCCACCAGTGTTCCTGGCTATCGCCATCCGCGGTACGTTCACGGTTATGGTGCCGGAGATGCTGGCCAGCTGTCGGGATATGCCCCCCAAAGCCTCTATGATCTGGTCACTGTTGTGTATCTGTAAAGCATGCACTCCCATGTTCCACCACCAGGGAGCTTATCCCCTGAAGTCCCAAGGGATCACAGCAGCCCTTGGGAGCACTGTGTATAAGCCGGCCCCTAAGGCTTGTTCCTCACTCTGGAGTGTCTTATTAAAGACTGAGGTCACTGTTACTTTAACCTCTCTGTGTGCAGCCTCATCTGTGTTAGGAACACAATAACTGGCGACGAGAATACGAATCCAACGCAAAGATGCAGCAAACTGTGGGCATCATGGAGAAGTTCTCGGAGGGTGAGGACCCAGAAGCCTATGTCGAATGGCTAGATGAGTACTTTGTAGCCAACGAGCTGGACAGAGAAGGAAGCGCTGCAAAAAGGAGAGCGGTCCTCCTCCCGGTCTGTGGGGCACCGACCTACAGCCTCATGAAGAATCTTCTGGCTCCGGTAAAACTCACAGATAAGTCGCACGGGGAGCTGTGTACACTGGTTCGGGAGCATCCTAACCCGAGGGACAGCGTGCTGATGGCGAGATATCAGTTCTACACGTTCCAGCGATCTGAAGATCAGGAAGTGGCGAGCTACGTCACCGAGCTAAGGCGACTTGCAGGACAATGTGAATTTGATGGCTACCTGGAGCAAATGCTCAGAGACTTTTTTGTACTGGGCATTGGCTACGAGACCATCCTACGAAAACCTTTGACTGTAGAGACACCGACCCTCAGTAAGGCCATTGCGATAGCACAGCCGTTTATGTCCACCAGTGATAATACCAAACAAATCTCTCAAAATACAATTGCGAGCAATGTTCATAAATTAACTGGAACTGTGTTTGCGAGCAGAAATGTACAGTGCAGAAACCACGAGTCTGCAACTGCCAGCAGGCCTCACGTGACCCAGATGACTCAGAGTCCCCAACAAAAGTTGAATGCAAGGCAATTCACACCTTCTTGGCGTTGTGGAGGCTTCCATTCAACCTATTCATGCATCTTCAAAGGGTATGTTTGCAAGAGCTGTGGAACAATGGGGCATCTCCAACGAGCTTGCAAATGAACTGCAAGCTCTGCAAAACCTACTAACTACCACGTGGCAGAGGAAGATCGGTCCATGGTGGATCAAAGCAATTTTGAGCCTCAGAGAGAGGAGGCAGATGCTGAAGTACGTGGGGTGCACTCATTTTCGATGAAATGTCCACCTATAATGCTAAATGTAAAATTGAATGGCTTACCCGTAGCCATTGAATTGGACACTGGCGCTAGCCAATCCATCATGAGTAAAAAGATGTTTGAGAAACTGTGGTGTAACAAGGAATTCAGACCAGCCCTGAGCCCCATCCACACAAAACTGAGAACGTACACCAAAGTGCTTATCACTGTCCTGGGCAGCGCCATGGTCAAGGTCACCTACGAGGGCATGGTGCATGAACTGCCACTCTGGATTGTCACTGGCGATGGCCCCACACTACTTGGAAGGAGCTGGCTGGGCAAAATCCGCTGGAACTGGGATGACATCCGAGCGCTATCACATGTCGATGAGGCCTCATGTACCCAGGTTATGAACAAATTTCCTTCCCTTTTTGAGCCAGGCATTGGAACCTTTTCCGGGGCGAATGTGCGGATCCACTTGGTCCCAGAGGCACGACCCATTCACCACAAGGCGCGAGCGGTACCTCACATGATGAGGGAGAGAGTGGAAATCGAGCTGGGCAGGCTGCAATGTGAGGACATCGTTTCTCCTGTGGAATTCAGCGAGTGGGCCAGCCCAATTGTTCCACTACTCAAAAGTGATGGCACGGTCAGGATTTGCGGGCGATTATAAAGTAACTATTAATCGTTTCTCGCTGCAGGACCAATACCCGCTACCTAAGGCAGACGACCTATTTGCGATGCTGGCAAGAAGCAAGACATTCACCAAGCTCGAATGTCTTCGGCCTACATGACGCAGGAGCTGGAGGAGTCTTCGAAGGGCCTCACCTGCATCAACACGCACAAGGGACTGTTCATCTACAAAAGATGCCCGTTTGGAATTCGGTCGGCTGCAGCGATCTTCCAGAGAAACATGGAGAGCCTACTCAAGTTGGTTTCAGGACGACATATTGGTCAGGGGTCGGGACACCGTTGAGCACCTACAAAACCTGGAGGAGGTCCTCCAGCGACTGGATCGCATAGGGCTGCGGCTGAAGAAGTCGAAATGCGTCTTCATGGCAACAGAAGTGGAGTTTTTGGGGAGAAAGATTGCAGCGGACGGCTTTCGGCTCACTGACACCAAGACAGAGGCTGTCAGGAATGCGCCCAGGCCACAGAATGTCACGGAGCTGCGGTCATTCCTGGGACTCCTCAAATATTTTGGTAACTTCCTACCGGGGTTAAGCACCCTTTTAGAGCCCCGACATTTGTTATTGCGCAAAGGTGAGAACTGGGTATGGGGAAAAAAACAAGTAATTGCTTTTGAGAAAGCCAGAAACATTTTATGCTCCAACATTTTATGCTTGTATTGTATAACCCATGTAAAAGACTTGTGCTAGCATGTGATGCATCGTCGTACGGAGTTGGGTGTGCATTACAACAAGCTAACATTATGGGGAAGTTGCAACCTGTCGCCTATGCCTCCAGGAGCTTGTCTAAGGCCGAGAGGGCCTACAGCATGATTGAGAAAGAGGCATTAGCGTGTGTGTTCGGGGTAAAGAAAATGCATCAGTACCTGTTTGGCCTCAAATTTGAGCTGGAAACCGATCACAAGCCCCTCACATCCCTGTTCGCTGAAAACAAGGGGATAAATACTAATGCCTCAGCTCGCATACAAAGGTGGGCACTCGCGCTATCAGCATAGAACTATACCATCCGCCACAGGCTAGGCACCGAGAACTGTGCTGATGCTCTCAGTCGGCTACCATTGCCCGCCACGGGGGTGGAAATAGCGCAGCCTGCAACTTGTTGATGGTGGTGCAGCCCGCAGACTTGTTGATGGTCATGGAAGCGTTTGAAAATGCTAAATCACCTGTCACGGCCCACCAGATTAGGACTTGGACCAGCGAAGATGCTCTGCTATCCCTAGTAAAAAACTGTGTACTGCATGGGAGCTGGGCCAGCATCCCCGTTGAAATGCAAGAGCCAATTAAGCTGTTCCAGCGGCGAAAGGACGAGCTGTCCATTCAGGCAGGCTGCCTGTTGTGGGGTAACCACATAGTGCTACCCAAAAAGGGCAGGGAGACTTTCAGCTCGGATCTCCACAGCACATACCCGGGTATAGTAATGATGAAAGCGATAGCCAGATCCCACGTGTGGTGACCCGGTATCAACTCTGATTTAGAATCCTGTGTACAGCAATGCAGCGTATGTGCTCAGTTGAGCAACGCGCCCAGAGAGGCACCACTAAGTTTGTGGTCCTGGCCCTCCAGACCATGGTTGAGGATCCATGTCGATTATGTGGGCCCGTTGCTCGGTAAAATTTTCCTGGTGGTGGTGGATGCTTTTACAAAATGGATTGAATGTGAAATAATGTCGGGAAGCACCGCCACCGCCACCATTGAAAGCCTGAGGGCCATGTTTGCCACCCACGGCCTGCCTGACATACTGGTCAGTGACAACGGGCCATTTTTCACCAGTGCCAAATTTAAAGAATTCATGACCCGCAATGGGATCAAACATGTCACCTCGGCCCCGTTTATACCAGCCTCCAGTTGGCAGGCAGAGAGGGCAGTACAAACCATGAAACAGAGCCTTAAATGAGTCACAGAAGGCTCACACCAAAACCACCTATCCCGAGTACTGCTCAGCTACCGCACAAGACCCCACTCGCTCACAGGGGTGCCCCCGGCTGAGCTACTCATGAAAAGGACACTTAAAACCAGACTCTCGCTGGTTCACCTCAACCTGCATGATCAGGTAGAGAACAGGCAGCAGCAACAAAATGTAAACGATGGTCACGCCACTGTGTCACGGGAAATTGATCTGAATGATCCTGTGTATGTGCTAAACTATGGACATGGTCCCAAGTGGATCATGGGCACGGTGATAGCTAAAGAAGGGAATAGGGTGTCTGTAGTCAAACTAGACAATGGACAAATTTGCAGAAAACACCTGGACCAAACGAGGCTGCGGTTCACAGACTGCCCTGAACAACCCACAGCAGACACCATGTTTTTCGAGCCCAGAACACACACCCAAAGGGTCAATGACACCACCACGGACCAGGAAATCAAACCCATCACGCCCAAAAGCCCATCAAGGCCAGGCTCACCTTGCAGCCCTGCAGGGCCAACAACACGCCAACCCAGCGAGGGCACAGCCAACACACCAGAACAGACATTTGTACCGAGGCAGTCCACCAGGAAAAGAAAGGCTCCCGACCGCCTCACCTTGTAAAGAGTTTTCACGTTGAATTTGCGGGGGAGTGATATTGTGTATCTGTAAAGCATGCACTCCCATATTCCACCATCAGGGAGCTCATCCCCTGAAGTCCCAAGGGAGCCCAGCATCCTTGGGAGCGGTGTGTATAAGCCGGCCCCTAAGGCCTGTTCCTCACTCTGGAGTGTCTTATTGTAGGCTGAGGTCACTGTTACTTTAACCTCCCTGTGTGCAGCCTCATCTGTGTTAGGAACACAATAAAAAGGATTGAAATGAGTGGCAGTGGTGGATAGATATGTGGGGAGGTGAAGAAGTGCATAGAAAGTGAATGCTGGGTGCTGCTGAAACTTAAATGTGTGTGTGGAGTGATGTGATGGAGTACGCTTGGCAAGACAGATTGAATGGGCAAATGCATGGCAGATGCAGTACAATGTAGATAAATGTGAGGTTCTCCACTTTGGTGGCAAAAACAGGAAGGCAGAATATTATCTGAAAGGTGATAGATTAGGAAAAGGGGAGGTGCAACGAGACCTGCGTGTCATGGTGCATCAGTCATTGAAAGTTGGCATGCAGGTACAGAAGGAGGTAAAAAAGGCAAATGGCATGTTGGCCTTCATAGCGAGAGGATTTGAGTATAGGAGCAGGGAGGTCTTATTGCAGTTGTACAGGGCCTTGGTGAGGCCACGCCTTGAATATTGTGTACAGTTTTGGTCTCTTAATCTGAGGAAGGGCATTCTTGCTATTGAGGGAGTGCAGCGAAGGTTCACCAGACTGATGCCCGGGGTGGCAGGACTGGCATATGAAGAAAGACTGGATGGACTAGGCTTATATTCACTGGAATTTAGAAGAATGAGACGGGATCTCATAGAAACATATCAAATTCTGGATTGGACAGGTTAGATGCAGGAAGAATGTTCCCGATGTTGGGGAAGTCCACAAGCAGGGGTCACAGTCTAAGGATAAGGGGTAAGCCTGGAGGAGGAATTCATAGAATGCATACGGGATTGTTTCTTAGAACAGTATGTTACAGAACCTACAAGGGAGCAAGGTGTCTTAGATCTGGTCCTGTGTAATAAGACAGGAATAATAAACGATCTCCTCGTAAAAGATCCTCTCGGAATGAGTGATCACAGTATGGTTGAATTTGTAATACAGATTGAGGGTGAGGAAGTAGTGTCTCAAATGAGCGTACTATGCTTAAACAAAGGGGACTACAGTGGGATGAGGGCAGAGTTGGCTAAAGTAGACTGGGAACACAGACTAAACGATGGCACAATTGAGGAACAGTGGAGGACTTTTAAGAAACTCTTTCATCGTGCTCAACAAAAATATATTCCAGTGAAAAAGAAGGGCGGTAAGAGAAGGGATAACCAGCCATGGATAACCAAGGAAATAAAGGAGAGTATCAAATTAAAAACCAATGCGTATAAGGTGGCCAAGGTTAGTGGGAAAATAGAAGATTGGGAAAATTTTAAACGACAGCAAAGAATAACTAAGAAAGCAATAAAGAAAGGAAAGATAGATTACGAAGGTAAACTTGCGCAAAACATAAAAACGGATAGTAAAAGCTTTTACAGATATATAAAATGGAAAAGAGTGACTAAAGTAAATATGATCCCTTAGAAGTGTAGAATTTACCAATATCTCGCAAAGATTCCAGGTGCCTTTCCCCTGCAGAGGAGAAGAATCCCGTTCTGGACTTTTAAAATGGAAGGAAAACTTTGGGACACAAATGAATTTTAAAGGGGCAGACGAGGCCTGCAGGGGATAAAAGTGGGTGCATTCATGGAGACCCCCCCTCCAGTGTTTGGACTCATAGGAAAGGGAATTTAATTTGGATCTATCTACCAGAAAGTTTGAAATCCTAAAGTGCACATGGAAGAAACTACGAACTTTAATCGAATTTGGGATTTTTAAAAGGTTTATGTTGGGCCTGCAAGAAAAGGGGTGGGGTCAATATCTAAGGGCCAGTTTGGACATTGGAACTAATCAAATTGTCTGGGAACTGTATACCCTCGAAACTTGCCCCTTGAAAACATTAGCATTTAAACAATCAACGATGGAAGAAACATTTATCACCGCAGCCGGAGGACCCAAATGTCACATACATATTCTAACACCTTTTCAACAGGCATAGAAATATCTGGCTCAGGCCAGACTAGAACAATGGAGAGTTCACCAACTTCAAAAAGCCTATTAACGCCAGATTAAAACCACTTAATCAAGTTTCAGTTAGCTGGCTGAAAAATCGAAACAAAGAACTGAGCTAGATTTGATGGAAGATAAAGAAGCCTGTTTTAGTATAATTGAAGTCTGTTCTGGCAGTTAGATGTGCTTCAAGAGACACTATTAAGTTAACAGTCTCGTTGCATAAGTTCTACACCAGCCTCGAAAAGTGGGATCCCGAAACATCGGCGAAAGGAATCTCTAAAACCCAGAAGGACAGCACCACGACAGCAAACAGGCTGTCAAAACGACTATTGGAAAGTTGCGGGCCATCGCGACCAACCCAACAGTCAACCGGAACCAACCCGACAAAACCGAAGAAAAAC
Source organism: Pristiophorus japonicus (assembly GCF_044704955.1). Lineage (NCBI taxonomy): Eukaryota > Metazoa > Chordata > Chondrichthyes > Pristiophoridae > Pristiophorus > Pristiophorus japonicus. Next base: position 504,692,562 of record NC_091977.1, on the reverse strand, counting down.
CGAAGATTTTTCCACTCTACAAGCTGGTCCTATGCTACCAAGGGGTACAGACTACAGAACGTGGACAACTAAGGCGGACCCCAGGGACAACTAATGCGAACTCTGGAGTTGGAACTGTCAAAAAGGGGATTGGTGAGCATAGCCCCTGAACCCCCCAGAGCTATAACTTCGTTAGTTAGGGGAATTGGGAGGAGGGAGGCTGGGATAACTTGGGTAAATGTATCTACATTCTCCTTTTTACCCCATTTAGAGTTTAAGCCGTATTCTTTTCCCCACAGGCTGTAATTTGACAATTTATTCAATGTATTGTACCCCTCAGTGTGTATTGGTCTGTGTGTGTTATTAAAGGTGTGCCTTTTACTTCTTTTTAAACACAATAAAGCCATACCTGCTTCCTACCTTGAAACCGATTGTCTGTCCAAGTCTGTCACAGTCCCTTCATAATTCCAGTGTCTAGAACCAAGGGTGTGGGAGCGATTCGGAACCGCTCATATAAGGTCAGAAGGGAAAGCTGACCCCCTGCAAACCACCCCTTACAGAAGATGAGAAGGGGGATTTAATAATGGGAAATGTGGAAATGGCTGAGACCTTAAACAATTAGTTTGCTTCGGTCTTCACAGTGGAAGACACAAAAACCATGCCAAAAATTTCTGGTCACAGGAATGTGGGAAGGGAGGACCTTGAGACAATTACTATCACTAGGGGGGTAGTGCTGGACAGGCTAACGGGACTCAAGGTAGACAAGTCCCCTGGTCCTGATGAAATGCATTACAAGGTATTAAAAGAGATGGCGGAAGTTATCGCAGATGCATTCGTTATAATCTACCAAAATTCTCTGGACTCTGGGGAGGTACCAGCGGATTGGAAAGCAGCTAATGTAACGCTTCTGTTTGAAAAAGGGGGCAGACAAATGGCAGGTAACTGTAGGCCAGTTAGTTTAACATCTGTAGTGGGGAAAATGCTTGAAACTATCATTAAGGAAGAAATAGCGGGACATCTAGATAGGAATAGTGCAATCAAGCAGATGCAGCATGGATTCATGAAGGGGAAATCATGTTTAACTAATTTACTGGAATTCTTTGAGGATATAACGAGCATGGTGGATAGAGGTGTACCGATGGATGTGGTGTATCTAGATTTCCAAAAGGCATTCGATAAGGTGCCACACAAAAGTTAACTGCAGAAGATAAAGGCATGCAGAGTCAGAGGAAATGTATTAGCATGGATCGAGGATTGGCTGGCTAACAGAAAGCAGAGAGTCGGGATAAATGGGTCCTTTTCGGGTTGGAAATCGGTGGTTAGTGGTGTGCCACAGGGATCGGTGCTGGGACCACAACTGTTTACAATATACATAGATGACCTGGAAGAGGGGACAGAGTGTAGTGTAACAAAATTTGCAGATGACACAAAGATTAGTGGGAAAGCGGGTTGTGTAGAGGACATAGAGAGGCTGCAAAGAGATTTAGATAGGTTAAGCGAATGGGCTAAGGTTTGGCAGATGGAATACAATGTCAGAAAGTGTGAGGTCATCCACCTTGGGAAAAAAAACAGTCAAAGGGAATATTATTTGAATGGGGAGAAATTACAACATGCTACGGTGCAGAGAGACCTGGGGGTCCTTGTGCATGAATCCCAAAAAGTTATTTGCAGGTGCAGCAGGTAATCAGGAAGGCGAATGGAATGTTGGCCTTCATTGCGAGAGGGATGGAGTACAAAAGCAGGGAGGTCCTTCTGCAACTGTATAGGGTATTGGTGAGGCCGCACCTGGAGTACTGCGTGCAGTTTTGGTCACCTCACTTAAGGAAGGATATACTAGCTTTGGAGGGGGTACAGAGGCAATTCACTAGGCTGATTCCGGAGATGAGGGGGTTTCCTTATGATGATAGATTGAGTAGACTGGGTCTTTACTCGTTGGAGTTCAGAAGGATGAGGGGTGATCTTATAGAAACATTTAAAATAATGAAAGGGATAGACAAGATCGAGGCAGAGAGGTTGTTTCCACTGGTCGGGGAGACTAGAACTAGGGGGCACTGCCTCAAAATGCAGGGGAGCTAATTTAAAACTGAGTTGAGAAGGAATTTCTTCTGTGGAATTCTCTGCCCAAGGAAGCAGTTGAGGCTAGCTCATTGATAGATAGTCACAGATAGATAGATTTTTAACCAATAAGGGAATTAAGGGTTACGGAGAGCGAGCGGGTAAGTGGAGCTGAGTCCACAGCCAGATCAGCCATGATCTTGTTGAATGGCGGAGCAGGCTCGAGGGGCTAGATGGCCTACTCCTGTTCCTAATTCTTATGTCCTTATGTTCTTATAAGCCATTTAGGACCGAGATGAGGAGAAACTTCTTCACTCAGAGAATTGTGAACCTGTGGAATTCTCTACCACAGAAAGTTGTTGAGGCCAGTTTGTTATATATATTCAAAAGGGAGTTAGATGTGGCCCTTACGGCTAAAGGGATCAAGGGGTATGGAGAGAAAGCAGGAATGGGGTACTGAAGTTGCATGATCAGCCATGATCATATTGAATGGTAGTGCAGGCTTGAAGGGCCAAATGACCTACTCCTGTACCTATTTTCTATGTTTCTATGTTGCTCCTCACTAGTGTCAGCTCCCCTCCTCAAAGTTAGTGAGTTCGCTGATGACTGGTGGCCCCCCACCCATTCGCCTCTGCTCGGATCTATTCCTCGATAGCTTCTTCTGTAAAAGGTAACGGGATGACACGGCATGAGATAATTGTGTGATATCATTGCTTTATACTTTCACAGAGACTGATACAACACATAACTGACAGATGTAATCATGATTATTATGATAATTATCATTCTTTACCTGAAGACGTACACCGTGACCACAGGCTTTGAGTACAACATTCCTAGTAAAAGTGAAAGACCTCACATCTGATGATAGTCACTCATGACTCTTCCAAATCAAATTATATAAATACATAAGTACATGTAAATAAATGTAATACTTATTCTTGTGGATCCGACAAGGTCGTTCCAGCACTTTCAGCATTGGTTGCCTTCACGCACCTCGTTGGTTGCTGACGAGACTACCTCTACTATCACAGCCCATATCCTCTGGTAGGCCTTTGTGGTGGGCTTCCCACACCCTCCCTGTGTCAAATCAATCCAGAATGACTCAACCTCCTGTATGAGGGAGGCTTTAGCCTCGTCCGAGAACCTCATCACTCTTTTGCGTCCATCAATTTGCTCCTCTCCCACCTCACTGCTCTTGCCAGTGTCAGTCTCCACAACGTGCTGTGTTGCCTCCTCCACTCCCTCCATTATAGGCACCAAATTCGGGAAAATATCTGGCTGGTAACAGCTAAGTTTTTTGGCACAATTTGCAAAGCTTGAAACTCTCCCTCCTTCCTCCCAAAGCAACCACACCACACCCACACACGCCTTCACTCCCTTTCAGCTCCCTCCCGCTCTGTCTCCTCTTATGCGCATGTACTGATGACCCTTGACCTCCTGAATTGAGGGAATCGAGCATTGCCATGCCGTTGCTAAGGACTAGTGAAATTTTATGGCTGAAGGTCAGAGAGATTTAATGCTGGCACCCATTTCAGATCGCTCGTGGTGATGCCCATTTTAAAAAATGGAAACTAGGGGGTTTGAAAGTGGCGACAAGCCGGCGATCGGAAAACCCATATTTACCGCCCATGCTGGAAATAACGCCCATTTTTGGGAGATCTGCACAAAAGTTTAAAATTTAGCCCTTAATTTCTTCCTAAATTCTTTCACCTCATTTCACCTGCACATTCTCTCCTGCCGCCTTTTTTTCATACTATTTCCTTCTCCTCACTTACGCTATTGATCCAAAAGTTAGAAAAATAACTGGAGGCAGAACCATCTGGTTTACTCAGTTGTTGATCCATGTCATCGCACCACTTATGCTTATTAAATCAGAAACTCTTGTTTTATTTTCAGTAAATATTTGGCCTTCACTGCACTGGGTGGAAGTCTGTTTCTTAAACAAGTTTTAGCTCTGAAGTCTCATGATTATTACCAAGTTGACTTCGCTCCTTCTGGTTCAAACATAAATAACTTCTCCAATGCACTGTCATTCAGTATCCTGGTAGTCACCAGTATGTCAAAATAGGGCGTCTGTGAGGTGAATAATGCAGCTGCGATGTGCAGACTGCCTAATCCTTGCCAAGTCTTCTGTTACTATCTGGCACAAGCCTGTGAGTGCTGCTATCAGTTTTGCTGCAATTGGCAGTGTAGTGTTAATGCGGCTTCTTGGCTGCAGGTCTAGTTTGAGATGGTTGCAAAATTCATCAATGTTTGTCTAAGTTTGCATACAAAAACCAGAATGAATATACTTCAAAAGTAATGAAATGGTTGCAAACTGCTTTGTGATAACCTGCGAATGTAAAAAGCACTATATAAATGCAAGTTGTTTTCTCGCTTTCTTAAGTCTTAGCTTCATCATACATTGCTTCAGTGAGGTTGAGATAACTCTGCCTTTGCAGTTAACATACTGTAACAGCAGGTGTCCTGATGGTCCTCTTCCAATTGGTCTTGAACCATTTCTTCTGCTTCTCCTGTAACATTCCCAGTAAAGTAAGGCTTCCTGATGCACCCATTGTTCAATGTCAACAGTGCAACAACTGAGTCTCCCTTTCAATGTCTCCTAATTTGCTCTGTGAGGGACTTGTGCCAACTTTTCTTGCTACCTTAATGTCATATTTGAAGCTGATGCCATTAGCTCCAAGTGCAGTGGAAGGCAAGCATGAATAAGTAAGGTGCTTTTTGTTAACTGCTTCTTATTGGAAAACAAAAAGAATCATTGGCAGAGTGTCCATGAATTAACGTGCATTAAACCAAATTAGTCCCAGAGACTATTTTAGGAGCAGGAAAAAGATTTTAGCAACTGGTCTATTAGTGCTACTGCATAAAACTACTACACCTTACTACATTTAATTTGCATGCTAGCTGTAGCACATAGAGGGATTTCCCCCGTGCCCCCAAGTTATCTTATTAATGAAGATTTCTAGCTTCTTTAAAGTTAAATTTCCACCTTATCCTCAGAGGGTTTACATTTTGCAATGACTCATTAACATCTGATTGAAATATTTAATAATAAATTAGAGTTTGATTTTAGCATTTAATATTAATTAGTGCTTGATTTCAGCATTTAATATTAACTTGCATCCTTTTCTTGATTGGTTTTCATATTCTCTACGCACGCATAACATTTTCACCTCAAGACCCCACACTGCAAATGGAAAGATTAAAGAGCTGAAACTACACTGTGCAGTATTAATAATGAATGTGTCCATATGAAATTCCTCTCTTTGCTATTTTAATAAAGTTTTTCTCCCAGAGAATAGGGCACCTCCAGAACAGGCTTCCGGCTTGTGCAGTGGACGCCGATTCACTGCATTCCTTCAAGCGAGAGCTGGATCTGGACCTATTCCTGGCTGGGACGGAGATCACCATGTACAAAAGGTAAGTACTTCATAGAATTATCAGGACCACAGTGGTCTCCTCGACTAGGTTTGATCACCTAGGGGGATCGAAAAGAAAGTTTCTCTTGCAGGAAATGCTTTCAAGTGTGATGGAGAGTGTATATATTGTAACACAATAGCGTGGGACAGGCTGGATGGACCAGAGGGTCTTTTCCCCTGCTCCCAAGTTACCTGTTAATTAAATTATTAGGGTGGTAGGAAAAATAATGGAATCTCTACTAAAGGAGAAAATAGAAGAATATTTAGAAACCAAAAATATACTAATGAATAGTCAGCATGCATTTGAAAAGAGAAAGTCTCGCTTGACCAACTTCATTTAATTTTTTGAAGAGGTAACAGAGAGAGTAGACAATGGTAATGCAGTAGATGTAATTCATCTAGATTTTCAAAAGGCCTTTGATATGGTTCCGCATAATAGACTGATGAACAAGGTCAGAGAATGCGGAGTCAGGGGACAAGTAGCAGAATGGATAGCTGGCTGGCTTCAAGACAGAAAGCAGAGTATTGGGATAACGTGTAGCTATCTGCAGTGGCAGAAGGTGGGTAGTGGTGTTCCACAAGGATCAGTGCTGGGACCACAGTTGTTCACAATTTATATTAACAACTTTGACTTTGGAATGAAAAACACAATTTCTAAATTTGCGGATGACACCAAATTGGGGGGATAGACAATATTGAAGAGGACAGCAACAAATTACAGGAGGATATTAATAAACTTGCAGAATGGGCACATAATTGGCAAATTAAGTTTAACACAGATAAATGTGTGGTATTACATTTTGGTAGGAAGAATTGGAAGGTCACTTATTACTTGGAGGAAGTGAGTCTAAATGGGGTAGAGGAATGAAGGGATCTTGGGGTACAAATACACAAATACACAAATCATTAAAAGTTGCGGCACAGTCTAGCAAGGCCATAAAGAAAAGAAAACCAAGCACTAGGGTTTATTTCTAGAGATATCGAATTGAAAAGTAGGTAAGTTATTCTAAACCTGTATTGAACCTTGGTTAAATCTCACTTCATGTACTGCGTACATTTATAAGAACATAAGAACATAAGAAATAGGAACAGGAGTAGGCCATATGGCCCCTCAAACCTGTTCCGCCATTCAATAAGATCATGGTTGATCTGATCATGGACTCAGCTCCACTTCCTCGTCCGCTCCCCATAACCCCTTATCCCCCTATCTTTTAAGAAACTGTCTATTTCTGTCTTAAATGCATTCAATGTCCCAGCTTCCACAGCTCTCTGAGGCAGCGAATTCCACAGATTTACAACCCTCTGAGAGAAGAAATTCCTTCTCATCTCTGTTTCAAATGGGCGACCACTTATTCTAAGGTCACGCCCTCTAGTTCTAGTCTCCCCCATCAGTGGAAACATCCTCTCTGCATCCACCTTGTCAAGCCCCCTCATAATCTTATACATTTCGATAGGATCACCTCTCATTCTTCTGAATTCCAATGAGTAGAGGCCCAACCTTTCTTCAAAAGTCAACCCTCACGCCCCCAGAATCAACCTAGTGAACCTCCTCTGAACTGTCTCCAAAGCAAGTATATCCTTTCGTAAATATGGAAATCAAAGCTGCACGCAGTATTCCAGGTGTGGCCTCACCAATACCTTGTATAGCTGTAGCAAGACTTCCCTGCTTTTGTACTCTTTGCAATAAAGGCCAAGATACCATTGGCCTTTCTGATCACTTGCAGTACCTGCATACCATCCTTTTCTGTTTCATGCACAAGTACCCCCGGGTCCCGCTGTACTGCGGCACTTTGTAATCTTTCTCCATTTAAATAATGATTTGCTTTTTGATTTCTAGTCGTAATATTATAACAAGGATATAGATGGGGGGAGAGGATGCAGAGGGGTGCACTGGAGAAGGTGCAGAAAAGATTTACAAGGATGATACCAGAAATGCAAGGGTATGCAAATCAGGAAAGGATGAACAGGCTGGATCTTTTGAAAAAAGAAGGCTGAGGGGGGACCTAATAGAGGTCTTTAAAATTATGAAAGGCTTTGATAGAGAAGATACAGAGAGAATATTTTCACTTGTGGGGAAGAGCATAACTAGAGGCCATCAATATAAGATAGTCACCAAGAAATCCAATAGGGAATTCAAAAGAAAACTCTTTACCCAAAGAGTGGTGAGAATGTGGAACTCGCTACCACAGGGAGTGTTTGAAGTGATGTATTTAAGGGGAGGCTAGACAAGCATATGAGGCTGTTCACCTGCTCTGTGTGTGGGAAGGGATTCACTATTCAGAATAAAGAGTTATTCTGATGGATTTAGATGTGAAAAGACGGAAGGAGGCTCGAGGGGAGCATAAATGCTGGCATGGACTAGATGGGCCGAATAGCCTGTTTCTGTGTTGTATATCCTATGTAATCCTATTCCTTTCCGTCATTGTTCATTTTATTTGTTATTAACAGTGCATACCACAATCGCAACGTATAAAGCTGCAACACCAATACAAATACATGCTTTCCATTGCAAATGGAGTTAGTGTTATGTAGTACAATTTGTATCTACGCGAACATAATTCACTTCATTGGAGATAAAGGTATCAGAAAGTAACATAAATTATTGGTGAATTTTCGGCCTAGAAATTGGGTACCGCCCACTCTGAAGGCGTGAGGCTTTGCGCAAAGCACAGAAGTCTCGCCCCTCACAATTATTTCGGGTTACCATCCCCGAAAGGAAGTGGAGCACTAAATCAAGTGTTCCACTTCCTTCCTAGAGCGGGAACGGGGCGCATTGCTCAGCAGCGCTACACACTGCGCCACGTAGTGCTACCACATATGAAGGGCTCTTCCCCATGCTGCAAACTCTGCATACAAGGAACCCACCTTCTGGACCACCGGGGAGCTGGGGTGCCGCGCGATCAGCCCGGCGACCAAAGCGGCACTGGAGCGGGAAGCGAAACGGGAGGTTTTATTTTCAGCAGCAGCCGGCCACCTTCCCTTTAAATTTTGCCCCGTTAGCAGCCGGCAGACTGTTATCGCCCGGCACAGCTTCAGGGGACGAAACCCAATTTATGGTCCGGGGCGCTAACGGGGTGATGTGCACGGCGATGATGTCACGATCTCCGGGCGCAGGAGATATTGTGGCACAATGCCGTAGCGCTGCCGCTAAACACACGCCGAATTTAGTGGGAGTTATTTGCGTCCTCGGTGGCTCTACCAGGAGGCGCAAATGCACCCGATTTCTCCCCCTTCATGTTTTAAGACACGTTGCAAAGGTTGTGAGACAAACTGAATGGATTATAATGACACTGATCTTATCTCCCCCCAGGCAGTTTTCTGACAACGTAATGAATATTGTCGCTGTAATAATAAATGCAACAGCTACCACCTTTATTAATGGACTCATAAGGGATGTAGTATCAAATCATAATATCATCACATCCAAAACCTCAAATTTATTCAGCCAGACTACATCCTGTCAACTGGAGTCCTTTTAATAAGCTGTGATAAACTGCAGGAGAGTAAAGGGCAGCAGTAGACGACTGGCTGATGATGATGTTAGCGTGGTTGAAATGTGCTTGCTGGGAACTTCATGTCTCTGCCAGGTCTATTCATACTCTCCCGAGCAGACCTCAACAGGGCCCTTGTATATGAGGCCCGAACTGAGAAGCGATTATTGTGTCACAGCTTCTCGGTGACAGGCATTTGAAAACTGGCTGAGAAGCTTGACCCTGCCACTGTTGCGTGGGTATCTGTTTGCGTGTGGGTGTGAATAGATTTTCTTTTTGGCCGAGCGTTGCTTTTTAATGTACAATGGTCCACGAAAAACATTTGATAAATGAAAGAGAATGGTTTCCTGGTGAAACCTAACTACAGGAGACAGTGTTGGCTGTCCATATTTCAACTAACTTATTGCACAACTCGTCTCATATACTATTTTTGCAAGAAAGTATTTTAAGCTTCTTCCTAAAATTCTCTGCAGTGGTAAGCAGGGCTCATGACGTAAAGAAGAAAAAAAAGGGAAAAGCTTCACAGGAATGTAATATTATTGCTGTGCCCTGCTCAACAAAAATCATATTGCAAGTACAACAGCTTGTGTACTGTTGTGAATGATTCATTGAATTACGTAGAATATACAGCACAAAAACAGGCCATTCAGCCCAACTGGTCTATTGTTTTTTTCATAAACAGGATGTGGCATTACTGGCAAAGCCAACATTTATTGCCCATCCCTTGAGAAGGTGGTGATGAGCCACCTCCTTAAACCGCTGCAGTTCGTGTGGTGAAGGTATTCCCACAGTGTTGTTAGGTAGGGAGCTCCAGGATTTTGACCCAGCGGTGATGAAGCAATGGCAATATATTTCCAAATCAGGATGGGGGACTTGAAGGTGGTAGGGTTCCCTTGCGCCTGCTGCCCTTGCCCTTCTAGTTGGTAGAGGTCACGGGTTTGGGAGGTGCTGCTGAAGAAGCCATGGCGAGTTGCTGCCGTGTATCTTGTAGATCGTACACACAGCAGCCACAGAGTGCCGGTGGTGGAGGGAGTGAAGGTTTAAGGTGGTGGATGGGGAGCCGATCAAGCATGTTTGCTTCGTCCTGGATAGTGTCGAGCTTCTTGAGAGTTGTTGGGGCTGCACCCATCCAGGCAAGTGGAGAGTATTCCATCACACCCCTAATGTGCCTTGTAGATGGTGGAAAGGCTTTGGGGAGTCAGGAGGTGAGTCACTAGCTACAGAGCACCCAGTTCTTGTAGGCACACTTATGTGGCTTGTCAGTTAATTTTCTGGTCAATTGTGACCCCCAGGAAATTGTTGCTGGGGGAATTCAATGTCTTTTTATCAGTAGCGCTGCAGAATTTGACACGTTTAAAATTGCAAAGCTTAGGTGTTGTGGTATGGCCCACAATGCATGACATCATCAAAAAAGTAGGAGGAAAGGTGAAGTCAATCAAGAAGTTGTGGTTAGGTGATGGAAAGCTCAGTTTGTAGAAACCCCTAGATCATAGAAGGAAGATAAATAAGTGAGAGTTTATGGGAAACAATGAGTATCTGAAGAAGAATCATGAGCAATTGAGTTTTTCCATGAAAGTAACACAAAAAGTAAATGTCATGATACTGCTTTAACCTCTTCCAGATGTCAGCGTGTTTTTTTACAAACACCCCTAACTGTTGGTTACTCTCCCTGAGGTACTTTCCCCTGCACTCACAGTTACGATTACCAACTCTAGCAGGGCGTATTTCTGGAAGTTTCATCTAATCGTCTTCTGCCTCCAAATGTCCCGTCTGATCAAACAATCTTTGATTCCTGAATACTCGAGGACAATCCTAGAGGATTGGTAACCCTAATGTCAGAAAAGAAGGAAATGTGGTCATTTGGGTCGAGAAAGCAAAAGGGTAGGCATATAAAGACATTTTTTTTAGACTGGAAAGATGTATAGAGTTATGTTCGTTGGGGTTCTGTATATGGACTCATCTTAGATTTACTTTGTGCATAAATGATCTTCACTTACAATTGAGGGAACAATACTGATAACTTGTGATAACACTTTTTATTTCAACCAACCCCAAACATAAGAACATAAGAACATAAAAATTAGGAACAGGAGTAGGCCATCTAGCCCCTCGAGTCTGCTCCGCCATTCAACAAGATCATGGCTGATCTGGCCGTGGACTCAGCTCCACTTACCCGCTCTTTTGATGTGAAGCGATGGTTTGTTTATACTTCCTCTAGTTTATGTACTAGACTCACTGTTGATAGGTCAGCCCCTTCTATTGGGAAGACCAAACATCAATTAGGAAACTATTTTGCCAAACGTAATTTTAGGTGATTGGCAAAAGAACCAGAGGCGACATGAGGAAACATTTTTTAACACTACAAATTGTTGTGATCTGGAATGCACTGCCTGAAAGGGTAGTGGAAGCAACAACAACAACTTGTATTCATATAGCACCTTTAACGTAGTGAAATGTCCCAAGGTGCTTCACAGGTGTATAATGAGACAAAAAATTTGACACTGAGCCGCATAAGTAGAAATTAGCGCAGATGACCAAAAGCTTGGTCAAAGAGGTAGATTTTAAGGAACGTCTTGAAGGAGGAAAGAGAGGTGGAGAGGTGGAGAGGTTTAGGCAGGGAGTTCCAGAAGCAACTGAAGGCCCATCAATTGTTGAGTGATTATAATCAGGGATGCTCAAGAGGACAGAGTTAGAGGAGCGCAGATATCGCGGGTGGGTTGTGAGGCTGGAGGAAATTACAGAGATAGGGAGGGGCTCGGCCATGGAAGGATTTGAAAACAAGGATGAGAATTTGAAATCGAGGTGTTGCTTAACTGGAAGCCAATGTAGATCAGCGAGCACAGGTGTGATGGGTGAGCAGGACTTGGTGCGAGTTAGGACATGTGTAGCCGGGTTTTGGATAGGGTAGAATGTGTGAGGCCAGCAAGGAGTGCATTGGAATAGTCAAGTCTAGAGGCATGGATGAGGGCTTCAGCAGCGGATGAGCTGAGGCAAGGGTGGAGATGGACGATGTGCTGAGGTGGAAATAGGCAGTCTTAGTTATGCTGCGGATATGTGATTGAAAACTCATTTCAGGGTCAAATATGACACCAAGTCTGGTTCAGCCTCAGACAGAGGTTAGAGCGAGGGATGAAGTCAGTGGTTAGGGAACACAGTTTGTGACGGGGACCGGAAACAATGACTTCGGTCTTCCCAATATTCAATTGGAGAAAATTTCTGCTCATCCAAAACTGGATTTCGGACAAGCAGTCTGACAATTTAGAGACCATGGAGGGGTTTAGAGAAGTGGTGGTGCGGTAGAGCTAGGTGTCATCAGCGTACATGTGGAAACTGACACTGTGTTTCAGGATGATGTCGCCAAGGGGCAACATGTAGATGAGAAATAGGAGGGGGCCAAGGATAGATCCTTGGGGGACACCAGAGGTAGCAATGCGGGGGCAGGAAGAGAAGCCGTTGCAGGTAATTCTCTGGCTACGACCAAATGGATAAGAATGGAACCAGGCAAATGCAGTCCCACCCAGCTGGACGACGGTGGACAGGCATTGGAGAAGGATAGAGTGGTCAACCATGTCAAAGGCTGCAGACAAGACAAGAAGGATGAGGAGGGATAGTTTTCCTTTGTCACAATCACAAAGAATGTAATTTCTGACTTTGATGGGAGCTGTTTCGGTACTGTGGCGTCCACGGAAATCGGATTGGCGGGATTCAAACACGGGATTGCTGGAAAGATGGGCACGGATTAGGGAGGCGACAACACGTTCAAGGACTTTGGAGTTCAATAGTAACTTTCAAAAGGTAATTGGATAAATACATGAGGGGAAAAAAGTGACAGGGCTATGGGGAAGGAGCAGGGGAGTGGGACTAATTGGATAGGCCCACTAAAGAGTCGGCACAGGCACGATGCGCTAAATGCTCTTGTTCTGTGCTGTATCATATATCTCTGTGCATCGACAAGTGTTATCCAGACCTCCCTGTGGCTCGCCTCTCCCATTCTCACACTGACCTTTCTATTTTTGGCTCTTACACTCTTCCAGACAAGCTCAGTATAAATATTTGATGGCTCTGACCTGAATTGGAACTTTAGATCTTAGCTTTTCTTTTATTGTTCTGATGGTTTCTCCCATCCCTGTTCCACTGTGCTCTGCTTTAGGTTGGAACTGTCCCCAGTGTGTTTTACGATCTTTACTTGCTTCTTCTAATGCAGCGTGCGATAAGAGCCAGCTAAATGGATTATGCAGTTTAAGGTATTAAATATTCTGTGCAAGAACTAATAGAAAGACTCGCATTGCATTTCTGAGATGTTTTTAAACAGCTTCAGAGACCTATAATTGCAGTGATGTTCACCATATAACAATGTCACTCCAATTCAAAGTAATTTATTGTCCCTGAAGCACTTTAAAATGTTTCACAGAGAAGCTACGAGGTACTATATAAACTCAAGTCTTTTCTGAATTTTGCAAAATATTTTATACTTTAAATGGAACAATCCAGAGATATCAGCTTAATTTCAGTGGGCCCAATTTTGGTCATGACTTGCTCCAATTTTTTTGGAGTAAGTTGGTTTTTCTGGCTAAGTTAAAAAACACCATTTTCCCCAATAAACTTGCTCCAGATTAATTCAGTTAGGTACAATTTTTCTTAGTTGAGTTTTTTTTTTCAAAAGGGGGCGTTCCCAGCCACATACGCCAGTTTTGGCCATTTATGTCACTTTGGCCAGCTAAAACTTACTCCAAATCGACTTAGGTCAGCGTATGTGGCCAGCTCTGAAAAACATTGCGGGCAGATAAGAATTCGGCGCAGGATAGTAGGTTTAAAGCACCACAGTTCTGAGCTTCACACCATTTATTCTGATCTATCTTTCTTGGGTCCAAAGTGGATAATCTCAGCCAGGGAAACAACCTTTCAACATTTAATCAAAAGTTTTTTTAACTCATTACTTGATCTAGTTTAAGTTATAGGTATATTATCTGAAATATTTAAATATGTAACATGAACCACTACATGTATTGAAGCCAAAAAACAAAACCTCCTTCCCCTCTGCACCGAATTCCCACTTAACAAATTCCCAACTTTTATACTTTGTTTATGATGCATTCAGTTACTGATATCTCTGAGCGACCCTGAATAAATACTACAGGATATTCCCCACTCACCAGGCGAACATCAGGCCATCCCTTCGGCCAGGGATAGGGTGTAGTGAACATCATGCCGTCCCTTCGGCCAGGGATAGGGTGCGGCGAACATTGGGGCATCCCTTCGGCGAGGGATAGGGGCTGCGAGCATCGGGTCCTGCTCATAGCTCGAAGGACACGCTGGGAGGGTGAGGAGCATGCGTGCAGACTCCACTGTGCATGCGCGCAGCTGCCAGCAGTGTTTTCTGCGCTGGGCTGTTGCTCCGCCCCCCACTTCACTATCTACGCCACGCTGGGACACCGGAGACTTGGCAAAGCGGGCAGGATGGGGCCACTTTTTTTTGGCGCCGTTTCCAGCGCGCAAAGTCGGCGCATTTAGGGTAAGTGCGCCAAAAAAAGGGGTTGAGGAAAATTGGGCCCAGTATGAGGTTATTATGAATTAGAAATCAGACCAAATCACATGGTCTGTCCCTCTACACTTCTGCCACTTTCTCCTCCTTTGAGCATTTCACCTTGTTCAATCCCTCTCGCCTCTCGTTCTCTATCGTGCACCCATGAACCACTTCAAGTTTCTCATCGAGACTGCTTTCCTCCCTTAGCCTCTGCACCAAGCAACTTCTCAATTTTGGCGATTTGAACCTCCATTTCAACTCGTCATGCTCTCCTTTGAGTTCACTGCCTTCTTATCCTTGCTAAATCTCTCCCTCCATATAAAATCTGCAATTCATATTCACGCTCACCCCCTGGATGTTGCAATCTCACATGGACTCGCTACTCCCGTTGTGTTAATCACAGATAAACCCATCTCTGATCACTTCCTTGTATCCCTCTTCACCCACAATCCCCTCCCCTCTCACAACCCCACTTCATTCTGTGACCGCTCTGGAAAACCCTACTCCACAAGTCACTTACAACTGCACTTCCAAATTCCCGCTTTGGCCACAATTCACCACAACATTTCTGAAGCTGCTGATCTGCTCAATCACATCCTCACCTCCTCTTGTCCCCATTAAAACTATTACTCACCCCCTGGTATGCTGCTCATCTTCGCTCTCTTAAGTCCAAGGAATGCAGACTTGAACGTCTATGGCGGACAATTGGTTTAACCGTTCATCGCCTGAACTGGCTGGACAACATAAAGCACTATCGGGTCCTGCTCTCCTCTGCCAAACTGATCACTGTTCCAAGTTTATCCTCGAATGCAAAGATAACCCCCGACTTCTCTTCCTGACTGCATACCATTTTCTTAAACCGCTTTCCCCTGTCTCCTCCACCTTCACCTCCAACAAGTGCAAGGAGCTCATGGACTTCGTTGTCACAAAGATTGAGACCATCTATTCAGCTGCCTCTGCTGCTTCCCTCCCTTCCCCTAGCTCTCAGGGCCAAACTTCTCTTAAGGTTCGCCACTGCCCTGAACTTGTATCTTTCTCTCATTTGTTTCCTATGTCCCATCGTGCTCTCTCCAAGCTCACCTTGTCAATGAGATCCACTTCCTGCTCCCTCAACCCTATTCCCATCAAACTGCTGACCACCCAAAGTCCCTTCCTGGCCTCCATGTTAGCTGATTTTGTTCACGGTTCTCTCTCCTCAGGTACTGTCCCCCTTCCTTCAAATCTGCCGTCATCACCCCTCTTCTCAAAAAAACAATACCTTGACCCCTCCATCCTTGTAAACTCCAGCCTCATCTCCAGCCTCCCATTCCACTCCAAAGCCCTTTGAACGTGGCGATGCTTCCCAAATCCATGCCCATCTTTCCCACAATTCTACGTTTGACTCTCTCCAATCAGGTTTCTATCCCTGTCACAGTACCAAAACAGCCCTTAGCAAATGTGACTATGGTAAACGTTGCCTCCTCATCCTTCTTGACGTGCCTGCAGCTTTTGACACGGTTGACCACATCATCCTCCTCAACTGTCTCTCCTCCGTTGTCCAGCTGGGTGGGACTGGCGTGGCCTGCTTCCATTCTTATCTATCCAGTTGTAGTCAGTGAATCATCTGCAATAACTTCTCTTCCTGCTCCCGAATCAGGAGTCCCCTAAGGATCTATCCTTGGTCCCCTCCTATTTCTCATCTACATGCTACACTACAACCCTCCACGATCTCGATGCTCCTCTAATTCTGGCCCCTTGTGCATCCCCGATTTTAATCGCATCATTTCTGGCCGTGCCTTCAGCTGGCTGGGCCCTAAGCTCTGGAATTCTCCACCTCTCTCTCCTCCTTTAAGATGCATATTAAAATCTACTTTTTTGTCCACCCTTTTGGTCAGCTGTTCAAATATCTCCTTGTGTGGCTCGGTGTTAAACGTTGTCTGATAATGCTCCTGTGATGTGCTTGGGACTTTTCACTACGTTAAAGGCGCTATATTATTGCACGTTGTCGTTGTTGTTGCTGAAGTGTTTGAATGTGTTGATACTTACTGTGTGGTCTTTAAATATCTTGTGGTTAACTGAGAATTAAGTGGACATGAAAACATCGATCAAAGAAAATGATGAGATGAAGAAAATCATAGCTATATTGTAGAAACCGAGCTTCACTTACAATGTTGATACACAACAGCTCTAACAGGGTGGGTGGTTGGAATGGGGGGAATGTGAGTGGGGAGGGCAGGATTTATTGTTTGTTCGAGTAATTTGAATGGGATGCAGCAGAAATTTCTTTGGAAGCCCCTCCGCAGTCCCAACCCAGCATGCTTTATCAATTTTTAAGTGAAGCTAATTTCCAATTAGGCTTGTTTTGTCGATGCGATGAATCACACTGCAATCAACTGCCTTCAGAAATAATTGCAAATCTCCCGTGGTCCTTAGCAACGGTGGATTCTGGGGATATCAAGACTTCCCTTGTGCCCAGTGCTGCTAGAGTGCAAATGACAGGAAATCGACCGCTTGCACACATGCGTGTAACATGTTACGTATCCGTCCCTACTTCAAATTAGAATCTCTTATGCCGGACACACTGTGTAACTGGGTTTCGCTCCAAAATTCAGTTTCTACACCCCAACTCCTCAGGATTGGGCCGCTAATGGGCCATATTTTGCTGGACCGAGGCATCTTATGGTGTCTCCCGTTAGTTAAACTTACTATTGTATGTTTATGTTTTAATAAAATTTCCCCACAAAATTGCTGGAAGTGCGAGCTGATAATGCACAGTGAAGCCAAGACGGCATCTAGGACCTCGAAAACAATGGGACTAATAATGTATCTCCTTAACCAATGATATCTAATGAAACAGGAAGGACTGAGAAGAAGGAGGTATTCGAGTGGATGAATTCAAGTCAAATCAGATACAGAATGAGAAGTAATGAGAGGGAAAGAAAGATTGGATTAAGAGAGAGCGAGAGAAAAAAGTGTCAGAAAGGAAAAGTAAGAAAAAAATGATATAATTAAAATTTGACATTTTTTAAATCTCCTAAAGCAATTCACAATCTGAAGGAATGAGACTCCACCTTTATAATTGTTCACTTTCTGGGCCAGAGAGGTTGATTAGTAATCATTAACAATTATCATGTTAAAAGGATACTTACCCTGATAAGTACAAGACTTAACTTCCTGTGGTAAGTTTACTGCGCAATTAATGTGTAAGATGCAGCAACTTCATCAAAATCACGGGGAAGTTAAGGGTGAGATGCCATTTTCGTGAAGCTGCTGAAGGAGCGACGCAGTACGACCAGCAACTTGCGCCGATTCGCAATTCACGGGCAATTCCTTGCCACAAGTTGCTGGACGATTTTTGCATTATTACCGGCATACGTTGTTCACACACCATTATTTTTTCAGCAAAATTTCGTTCAATATCTTTTATTCTGACTTATTTTAATAGGTTCTTATGCATTTGAGTTATCAGACCTGTGATTCAGAGGGGCTAATAAATCTTTTGAGACAAACATACGAACAGTGATGGACAGATAAAGACCCTCTGGTCCATCGAGCCTGTCCTACACAATTGCGATATCTTGTGTATCACAACATATACACTTCACTCCACCTGAAACCATGTGGTCTTCTGGGAGAGGCAAAAAATCAGATAAAAAACCCAGGCCAATTTGGGAAATAATTCTCTGACCCATCCTGGTGATTGAAACTAGTCCAGGAGATCACTCTGGCCATTAAATCGCCTGCAGTACCTACCTTCTGTAAGAGGTGATCCCTGCCACAGCCAGAAACAAATCCAGCTGATAGACAGCCTTTAGGTTTCCAGCACTTTTCTCGAGGTGCAAGCACAGTCTTTCCATGTAAATGAGATCAAACCTTCTGCTTTACCGGCAGGTTTCCCATTCGCAGAGGTGCCCAGAAAAAGCAGGGTATACTCCTTGGTTGTACCAGGTAATGAGCGCCCTTAGCAATGGACCTTAGAGAGACAGCAGGAGGCCACTCATAAAACTGCCCAATTTCCTGCCCTCTCACAACTGGCGTGCTGCAACGGGGTTCCTGATTGCTCCTACAGTTCGCCAGGGGCATGTAAATAAGGCCCGGGCCTCAAAATGGCTTTGCTCCCATGGCAGCAACAATTTGTTGGTGGTGCAGTTGCTATGCCGGCTTTGTGCCTGGTTCGGACATAAACTGAAGATCAGCCCCTGCAATTGCAGTAGATATATCGTGAAGCTTAAGAATCATGCAGAAATGAACATATTCATTAAATTAGCTGTTTAAGTTCATCATCATAAAACCAAGAATGCAGTAAGTAGTTCTTGCTAATATTGAGAGATCAAGATTCTGTATCTCTGATGGGAATGACATTACCAGCACATGTTGTTATTGCAACAGATGGCATAGCTCTGCATCTGACTATGCTGACACAGACACTGCGAATATACTTCCCGATAGCCATGTAGATGCAACAATTACAATATATATGTGGTTGTGGCATCTTTGTGAGTGCTGCAATCACTGGTCTGGGGCTAGAGTCACATATATCCCAGATCAGGTAAAGACAGCAGATCTCCTTCCCTAAAGGACATTAGTGAACCATTGGATTTTTATGACAATCCAATAGCGTCATGGTCACTTTGACTGATATCAGCTTTTTATTTCCAGATTTACTTTGAACTGAATTCAAACATTCTTGAACTGCCATGATGCGATTTGAATTTATATTCGCTGGATTATTAATCCAGGCCTTTGGATTATGAGCCCAGTAATATAACCACTACACGACCGTATCCGATTAACATTGGGTTGGCTCTGCCAGATTTATGCTCAGGTGGTGATGATGGGCTAGAACCTCCACTTTTGTGTTTATCACCCAAAAATGGGCGATATTTCTGGCTTGGGTGGTAAAAAAAGGTTTTCAGATCGTCGGCTTCTCACCCATTCTCAAACCATCTAGAACATAAGAACATAAGAACATAAGAATTAGGAACAGGAGTAGGCCATCTAGCCCCTCGAGCCTGCTCCGCCATTCAATAAGATCATGGCTGATCTGGTCGTGGACTCAGCTCCACTTACCCGCCCTCTCCCCGTAACCCTTAATTCCCCTTATTGCTTAAAAATCTATCTATCTTTGACTTGAAAACATTCAATGAGCCAGCCTCAACTGCTTCCTTGGGCAGAGAATTCCACAGATTCACAACCCTCTGGGAGAAGAAATTCTTTTTCAACTCGGTTTTAAATTGGCTCCTCCGCATTTTGAGGCTGTGCCCCCTAGTTCTAGTCTCTCCCACCAATGGAAACAACCTCTCTGCCTCTATCTTGTCTATCCCTTTCATGATTTTAAATGTTTCTATAAGATCACCCCTCATCCTTCTGAACTCCAAGGAGTAAAGACCCAGTCTACTCAATCTATCATCATAAGGTAACCCCCTCATTTCTCGAATCAGCCTAGTGAATCGTCTCTGTACCCCTTCCAAAGCTAGTATATCCTTTCTTAAGTAAGGTGACCAAAACTGCATGCAGTACTCCAGGTGCGGCCTTACCAATAGCATATACAGTTGCAGCAACACCTCCCTGCTTTTGTACTCCATCCCTTTCGCAATGAAGGCCAACATTCCATTTGCCTTCCTGATTACCTATTACCTGCTGCACCTGCAAACTAACCTTTTGGGATTCATGCACAAGGATCGTTCAACCTGACTGCCTGCCTCTCTTCCGCTCTTACATCCGGTCCAGGGTGTCCTTGGAGATGGAGCACGCGGTGTCCACCGGTACGCTCGCGGCCTTCCGCGAGAGGTGGGCACCGGAGGGACTGGAGTGCATCATCACGCCCGGCAACCAAATTTTAATTTGATTTTACGTTTTTTAAGTTTAATTTGTTTTAATTGCCGGTGATTTTAGTGTCCCCCTTCCCTTTTATAGGGGGCACTAGGGAAAATTGTGATTTTGTGCCCAAAAAAAAAACCAAAAAAAAGAAAAACACAAAAAAAAACAAAAAAAAAAGGGGGGGAAAAAAAAGGGCCTTGTAAATGTCTGGAGTGTCACCCAGGTTGGGTGGCACCGTTATTGTTTCATGTTTTCACAGGTAGACTCTAAAAGAGTTTCATGCACAAGGACCCCCAGGTCCCTCTGCACCACAGCATGTTGTAATTTCTCCCCATTCAAATAATATTCCCTTTTACTGTTTTTTTTCCCAAGGTGGATGACCTCACACTTTCCGACATTGTATTCCATCTGCCAAACCTTAGCCCATTCGCTTAACCTATCCAAATCTCCTTGAAGCCTCTCTGAGTCCTCTACACAACCCGCTTTCCCACTAATCTTAGTGTCATCTGCAAATTTTGTTGCACTACACTCTGTCCCCTCTTCTAGGTCATCTATGTATATTGTAAACATCTCGTCTCCACTTTTGAAAATGGGCGTTACCGCGAGCGATATAAAATGGGCGGTAGTGTTAAATTTTTTTGACCTTCTGCCGTAAAGTGTGGCCGTCCTTAGCAACGGCATGGCAACGCTCGATTCCCGTGATTCTGGAGGTCAAGGGTAACCATAACATGCGCAGAAGAGGAGACAGAGAGAGAGGAAGTTCAGCGGGATTGAAGGCATGGCTGGGCTTGGTGTGGCTGCTTTGGGAGGAAGGAGGGAGAATTTAGAGCTTCACAGCAAGTAGGCAAACAAAAAGTAGGTGTTACCAGCCACATATTTGACTGAATTTGGCCTATAATGGAGAGAGAGGAGGAGGCATCACAGCACGCTGTGGAGACTGACGCTGGAGAGAGCAGGGAGGTGGCAAAGGAGCACATTGGAGGGTGCAAAAGAGCCAGGAGGATCTCAGACGAGGTAACTGCCTCCCTACTGCAGGAGGTTGAGTTACGCTGGGGTGATTTGACACAGGGAGAGCATGGGAAGCCCACCCCACAGGCCTACTAGAGGATATGGACTGAGATAGTAGAGGTGCATGAGGGCAACCAATGGCGCAAACGATGGAACGACCTTGTGGGATCCACAAGAGTAAGTATTACATTGATTTAAATGTACTTATGTATTTATATAATTTGACTTGTAACAGTCATGAGTGACTATCAGCAGATGTGAGGTCTTGCACTTTTACCGGGAATGTTCTACTCAAAGCCTGCGGTCACGGTGTACGGCTTTAGGTAAAGAATGATAATCATAATAAGCATGATCACATCTGTCGGTTATGTGTTGTTTCAGTATATGTGATAGTACCTAGCAATGATATCATGCAATGATCTCATGCCATGTCGTCCTGTCACCTTTTACAGAAGAAGCCATCGACGATGAGGTCCATGCAGAGGCGAACGGGTGGGGGGCCACCAGTCCCCAGCTACGTCATTGACATGGAGGAACAGGTGCTCGCACTAGTGGGGAAGCACCCCCAGACAGCCACGCAAGTACCTGAAGTGATGCCATGTGAGTAAAGCTTACACCATTGCGTCATGTAAAGTCTATAGATGCCACACCCACTCACATCCGAATAATCAGAAATTATAGATGATTTCTAAAAGTGCCTCAGAAATGGTGGCCAAATGAAAATCATTGCAATGCACAATGTTTTGATGGTCATGAAATGAGATGTCCTTGATGATTTTGATAGTGGTGGTGCTTTTGTCGTGCATATGCTGTGTGTAGCGCGTGACTTACCTTGCGATCCTAGCACCCCCTTCTCCTTGAATAACCTCCTTTGTGTTTTGCAGCTCAGCCAGCAGCGCGACCCCAGGCAAGAGCCAAGAGGCCAGAAGATGGGGGTGCGGGGCAGGAGTCGATGGATGATCCTACTACATCTGGTGCTGAGGAGCTCCAATTCTCGCCCGTCAATCGGCCGGATCTGTTCTCCACGGATGAGAGCGCGGACTTCGAAGAACCTGCACTGCCATGCTCCAGAAGCCATTCCACCCCAAGGCCATCTAGTGGTCCTTCAGTCATTCCCGCCTCCACTCTGGAGGTACTGGCCCCAAGCAGCTCTCCACAGGGCACCCCATTTGTCCCTAGGATGGCGCTGACCCCACGGAGGCCTCGCGGACATGGCAGGTCTGTTCCACAAGCGCGACATGACAGCGGAGAGATGGTACAGTTGTCCAGGAGGACTGTAGACATTGGTGACCAGATCATCGAAGCATTGGGGGCCATAAATTGACAACTGCACACCACGACCGATTACATTCCACGCATGGCAGAGTCCCTGGATGCGATAGCCAGGAACACTGCTGGCACAGGCCTCCCAGTGGTCCCCGAGCACAGCACTCCACCCCTAGGTTCTGCACCACCACTGCGAATGACTGATGAGAGCAAGGACCAAGATTCTGCTTCTGCATCAGAGAATGTTGCCCCTTCGGCACCCTCCGTTCCTGTACCCGTGCACCCACCGCACCTGCCTTCATCCCCCCCACTGAGGCACCGCCTGAGGAGCTCCTCGGCCAGACGCTGTGGAGCCAGGAGGGGAAGGGGTAGAGGTGGGGAGAAGAAGGAGAGGGGGGAAAGGAAAGTGAGGTGCATGTGCGCAGGTGATGGCTGTGTTATATCTCCATCTGGGTGTGTGCACTTTGTTGGAATGTATGGGGGCTGGGGACCATGCTCCTGCTTTGTCTTTGTATTCTGTGTTGCTGGACATGTTGAACATGTGATTTATGTTAATGGTGGAAAAAGTGAGGTGCGGGCAGGGAGTGTTATTGGCTGTGATACTTATGATTTCAGACCAATGTTGGTATTAAATTTTTGTCATTGAACATACCTTGTAGCGCATTGACAGATAGCTGGACCGTGACACACTGGTGGTTCCTTACCATGAAAGGGTTAAATACAACTTAACATCAATCAACATAAACTTTAACTGCCGCCAAGATGATGGGCACTATTGATGTTTGAGCTGCACACATACAGCAGTGTGTCAGCGTTGTCACTCAAATCAGCGCTCTTTCAGGCAAATTTTTCCAATATCAGCTCCTCACGTAAGAGTGGGATTTAACAAGTGCCAGCCACACCGCTGCCGTTCGTTCAGAACAGTTTCACTTTTTGTGGGCGGTTTTTTGAGCGAGTGATATTGTGGGCGATATGTGTGCGAGGTGGTGAAATTGACGATGGGCGATCTCCATAGCCGCTAGTTTGGGTAAATATGCTCTTTATGACAAAAAACAGCGGGCAGGCGTTAATATTGAAGATCAGCGTTAATTCCGTGCGGAAAGTAACGCTGGGCGATATTATGGGCGTTGATTTCGCTCATTCTGCTGATCCCGCCCCAAAAAAGTGGGCGGGCAGTAATATTTTTCCCCAGCGTTAAGCACATGGGGAAAGTAACGCACAACGATAAGTTTCCTAAAAACGCCCGTCAGTTTCAATTTTGTGCCAAATGGGTGATATATGGATGTTATACGTTATTTCAGCCATAAAATGAGCATTAAGTTGGTGTTAAGCATGCAAAAAAAGTGGAGGTTCTAGCCCGATGAAAATAACACTCAATGTTTTCTTGGAAACAAGGCAGTAATTTTGTAGCTCCTGCTGCTCGCGTAGTATGAGTTTTGAGAGAGGTATAGCCATTTAGATTCTTAAATATACATTTTAATGATTTTAATATGCACATCCAGGTGAGGGATGTCAAAGCAAAATACCTTACTAATTTTCACTATCTACTGCCAGCTTCAAGAATTCTCAATTCAGGTAAAGCACAGGCTAAATGCAAAATAAAGATTCCTCTCATTTGTCTCCGTAATTTGTCTAAACGTCTGAACCAAAAGAGCACCATCTACTGTACAACACAAACCTTTCCACTTTGCGCACCACACATCCACACAAGTCACTCCCATAAGTTCACTCAGCGAGACTGCCAATTTGGTCTGAATTAGTGTCAGGTTTGTGCTGTAGACAGTTGACACTGCTCAAAATTTCATACAGGGCAATTGCATCTAACAGAGAGACGGAGGTTTATGTTCAATCAATCTGGGCTAGATTCGAACTCAGGTCCCAGAGGCAGACTGCAGTATAATAAGGGATTGTATAATAACATCATCTGTTTGCCAATTACATTGCTAATTATCACCTCAAGCCAATAATGACCATAAAGCTCTGTCATTCTGCTGCTGCAATTGCGGTGTTTCAGATGTTACAGTATTAATCATATCTCTGCTGTCAAATGTACCAAAATATGGTAAGAAATAGAGCTCCCCACTTAACCGCAATCCATGTCATTTTCAGAGTGGAATGGTGGTAGCAAGCATACAATGTGGTGATGTGTGAGCCAATTGTCATTTAACATTTTTCCCTGTTCTGTCATGTCTCTTTAATAGGAGATAAAATACAAATGTGGAGCTTGTAAACCATTCATTGTACATCAAGAAGTGCTTGGTGGATCACAGAGCAAAAAAGGGGAAATAGATTTAGAAACAATAGGGACATAGGAACAGGAATGGCTCATAGAAACAGGAATAGGACATTCAGTCCCTTGAGCTTGTTCCGCCATTCAATTAGATCATGGCTGATCTATATCTTAGCTCCATTTACCCGCCTTAGTTCCGTAACCCTTAACACCCTTGTCTAACAAAAATCTATCAATCTCAGTTTTGAAATTTTTAAATTGACCTAGCCTCAATGGCTTTTTGGGGAGAGTGTTCCAGATTTCCACTACCTTTGTGTGAAGTCGGGAGTCGGAGAGAGGCGGAGTGGGGAGATCGAGGCGGCCTACTTAAGGCCCAGCATCGGTGAGGCTTGGGAGTCGGCGAGAGGCAGAGCGGGGAGATCGAGGTAGCCTACTTAAGGCCCAGCATCGGTGAGGCCTACCGGTGCAGCTGCAGCAGGGAGGCAAAAAAGAAGTAGAAAGAAATCAAAAGGTGACATCACAGCCAAGGGGGTAAGTGATTGGCAAGTAGCTTTTCTTTTTTCTTTTCTTTATCAGTAAGTAACCTTTAACATTGTTGTTGCCAAATTAAATTAATCTAAGGGTTAAGTAATGGCAGGAGAGCTCGGTCACGTGTTATGCTCCTCCTGTACTCCTGATGGACCACATTGCAGAACTGGAGCTGTGGGTGGATTCACTCTGGAGCATGCACGATACTGAGAATGATGTGAATAGCACATTTAGTGAGTTAGTCTTACCGGAGGTAAAGGGTCCACAGCCAGATAGGGAATGGAAGATCAACAGGAAGAGCAGTGCAAGGAAGGTAGTGCAGGGATCCCCTGCAGTCATCTCCCTGCAAAACAGATACACTGCTTTGGGTACTGTTGAGGGGGATGACTCATCAGGGTAGAGCAGCAGCAGCCAAGTTCATGGCACCGTGGCTAGCTCTGCTGCACAGGAGGGCAGGAAAAAGAGTGGGAGAGCGATAATGATAGGGGATTCAATTGTAAGGGGAATAGATGGACGTTTCTGCGGCCGCAACCGAGACTCCAGGAGGGTATGTCGCCTCCCTGGTGCAAGGGTCAAGAATGTTTCAGTGCGCGTGCAGGACATTCTGAAAAGGAAGGGTGAACAGCCAGTTGTCGTGGAGCATATAAGTACCAATGATATAGGTAAAAAATGGGATGAGGTCCTACGAGACAAATTTAGGGAGCTAGGAGTTAAGTTAAAAAGTAGGATCTCAAAAGTAGTAATCACAGGATTGCTACCAGTGCCGCGTGCTAATCAGAGTAGGAATCGCAGGATAGCTCAGATGAATACGTGGCTTGAGCAGTGGTGCAGAAGGGAGGGATTCAAATTCCTGGGGCATTGGAACCTGGGAGGTGGGACCAGTACAAACCGGACGGTCTGCACCTGGGCAGGATTGGAACCAATGTCCTAGGGGGAGTGTTTGCTAGTGCTGTTGGGGAGGAGTTAAGCTAATATGGCAGGGGGATGGGAACGTATGCAGGGAGACAGAGGGAAATAAAATGGAGTCAGAAGTAAAAGATAGAAAGGAGAATAGTAAAAATGGAGGGCAGAGAAACCCAAGGCAAAAAACAAAAAGGGCCACATTATAGCAAAATTCTAAAGGGGCAAAGTGTGTTAAAAAGACAAGCCTGAAAGCTCTGTGCCTCAATGCGAGGAGCAGCGTCGAGGAGGTGCGTCGCTGAGGCGTGAGTTCCGGGGTCGGAGAGGAGCCTATAAAGGCCCAACGCGGCGGCAGTCGGGAGCAGCGTGAGGAGGTGCGTCGCTGAGGCATGAGTCCGGGGTCGGAGAGAGGTCAGCTTGTGCAGCTACAGGGAGAAGACAAAAAAGATGTAGAAAGAAACAGAAAGGTGACGTCACAGCCAAGGGGGTAAGTGATTGGCTGGTGATTGGTGAGTATTTTTCTTTTTTCTCTTCTATATCAGTGAGCAAACTTTAGCATTGTTGTTGGCAATTTAAGTGTATCTAACGGTTAAATCATGGCAGGAGAGCTCGGTCACGTGATATGCTCCTCCTGTACCATGTGGGAACTCAGGGACACTTCAGGTGTCCCTGACGACTACGTGTGCAAGAAGTGTATCCGCCTCCAGCTCCTGACAGACCGTGTTGTGGAATTGGAGCTGAGGGTGGATTCACTCTGGAGCATCCACGATGCTGAGAATGACGTGAGTAGCATGTGTAGCGAGTTGGTCTTACCGCAGGTGAAGGGTCCACAGCCTGCTAGGGAATGGAAGACCAGCAGGAAGAGAAGTGCAAGGAAGGTAGTGCAGGGGTCCCCTGCGGTCACCCCCCTGCAAAACAGATACACCATTTTGAGTACTGTTGAGGGGGATGACTCATCAGGGGAGGGCAGCAGCAGACTAGTTCATTGCACCGTGGCTGGCTCTGCTGCACCGGAGGGCAGGAAAAAGAGTGGGAGAGCAATAGCGACAGGGGATTCGATTGTAAGGGGAATAGATAGTCATTTCTGTGGCCGCAACCGAGACTCCAGGATGGTATGTTGCCTCCCTGGTGCAAGGGTCAATGATGTCTCGGAGCGGGTGCAGGACATTCTGAAAAGGGAGGGTGAACAGCCAGTTGTCGTGGTGCACATTGGTACCAAAGATATAGGTAAAAAAAGGGATGAGGTCCTACGAGACGCATTTAAGGAGCTAGGAGCTAAATTAAAACGTAGGACCTTAAAAGTAGTAATCTCAGGATTGCTACCAGTGCCACGTAGGAATTGCAGGATAGCTCAGATGAATACGTGGCTTGAGCAGTGGTGCAGCAGGGAGGGATTCAAATTCCTGAGGCATTGGAACCGGTTCTGGGGGAGGTGGGACCAGTACAAACCGGACGGTCTGCACCGAGGCAGAACCGGAACCAATGTCCTAGGGGGAGTGTTTGCTAGTGCTGTCGGGGAGGAGTTAAACTAATATGGCAGGGGGATGGGAACCAATGCAGGGAGACAAAGGGAAACAAAAAGGAGACAAAAGCAAAAGACAGAAAGAGATGAGTAATAGTGGAGGACAGAGAAACCCAAGGCAAAAAACAAAAAGGGCCACTGAATATAAAGGCGCTGCAGGAGGGGTCAAAACTAAAAATCATGGTTGAAAAACTAGTATTAAAATGCTCTACCTAAATGCACGCAGCATTCAAAATAAAGTAAATGAGTTGACGGCACAAAGCATGACAAATAGGTACGATTTGGTGGCCATTACAGAAAGGTGGTTGCAGGGTGGCCAAGACTAGGAATTAAACATACAGGGGTATTTGACGATTCGGAAAGATAGACAAGAAGGGAAAAGAGGTGGGGTAGCTCTGTTAATAAAGGATGATATCAGGGCAGATGTGAGAGATGATATTGGCTCTAATGAACAAAATGTTGAATCATTGTGGGTGGAGATTAGAGATAATAAGGGGAAAAAGTCACTGGTGGGCGTAGTTTATAGACCCCCAAATAATAACTTCACGGTGGGGTGGGCAATAATCAAGGAAATAATGGAGGCATGTGAAAAAGGAACGGCAGTAATCATGGGGGATTTTAATCTACATATCGATTGGTCAAATCAAATCGCACGGGGTAGCCTTGAGGAGGAATTCATAGAATGCATACGGGATTGTTTCTTCGAACAGTATGTTACAGAACCTACAAGGGAGCAAGCTATCTTAGATCTGATCCTGTGTAATGAGACAGGAATAATAAATGATCTCCTAGTAAAAGATCCTCTCGGAATGAGTGATCACAGTATGGTTGAATTTATAATACAGATTGAGGGTGAGGAAGTAGTGTCTCAAACGAGCGTTCTATGCTTAAACAAAGGGGACTACAGTGGGATGAGGGCACAGTTGGCTAAAGTAGACTGGAAACACAGACTAAACGGTGGCACAATTGAGGAACAGTGGAGGACTTTTAAGGAGCTCATTCATAGTGCTCAACAAAAATATATTCCAGTGAAAAAGAAGGGCGGTAAGAGAAGGGATAACCAGCCGTGGATAACCAAGGAAATGAAGGAGAGTATCAAATTAAAAACCAATGCGTACAAGGTGGCCAAGGTTAGTGGGAAAATAGAAGATTGGGAAAATTTTAAACGACAGCAAAGAATGACTCAGAAAGCAATAAAGAAAGGAAAGATAGATTATGAAAGTAAACTTGCATAAAACATAAAAACGGAGAGTAAAAGCTTTTACAGATATATAAAATGGAAAAGAGTGAATAAAGTAAATGTTGGTCCCTTAGAAGATGAGAAGGGGGATTTAATAATGGGAAATGTGGAAATGGCTGAGACCTGAAACAATTATTTTGCTTCGGTCTTCACAGTGGAAGACACAAAAACCATGCCAAAAATTGCTGGTCACAGGAATGTGGGAAGGGAGGACCTTGAGACAATCACTATCACTAGGGGGTTAGTGCTGGACAGGCTAATGGGACTCAAGGTAGACAAGTCCCCTGGTCCTGATGAAATGCATCCCAGGTTATTAAAAGAGATGGCGGAAGTTATAGCAGATGCATTCGTTATAATCTACTAAAATTCTCTGGACTCTGGGGAGGTACCAGCAGATTGGAAAGCAGCTAATGTAACGCCTCTGTTTAAAAAAGGAGGCAGACAAAAGGCAGGTAACTTTCGGCCGGTTAGTTTAACATCTGTAGTGGGGAAAATGCTTGAAACTATCATTAAGGATGAAATAGCGGGACATCTAGATAGGAATAGTGCAATCAAGCAGATGCAGCATGGATTCATGAAGGGGAAATCATGTTTAACTAATTTACTGGAATTCTTTGAGGATATAACGAGCATAGTGGATAGAGGTGTACCGATGGATGTGGTGTATTTAGATTTTCAAAAGGCATTCGATAAGGTGCCACACAAAAGGTTACTGCAGAAGATAAAGGTACGCGGAGTCAGAGAAAATGTATTAGCATGGATCAAGAATTGGCTGGCTAACAGAAAGCGGAGAGTCGGGATAAATGGGTCCTTTTTGGGTTGAAAATCGGTGGTTAGTGGTGTGCCTCAGCGATCGGTGTTGGGACCACAACTGTTTACAATATACATAGATGACCTGGAAGAGGGGACAGAGTGTAGTGTAATAAAATTTGCAGATGACACAAAGATTAGTGGGAAAGCGGGTTGTGTAGAGGACACAGAGAGGCTGCAAAGAGATTTAGATAGGTTAAGCGAATGGGCTAAGGTTTGGCAGATGGAATACAATGTCGGAAAGAGTGAGGTCATCCACCTTGGGAAAAAAAACAGTAAAAGGGAATATTATTTGAATGGGGAGAAATTACAACATGCTGCGGTGCAGAGGGACCTGGCGGTCCCTGCTGCATGAATCCCAAAAAGTTAGTTTGCAGGTGCAGCAGGTAATCAGGAAGGCAAATGGAATGTTGGCCTTCATTGCGAGAGGGATGGGGTACAAAAGCAGGGTGGTCCTTCTGTATAGGGTATTGGTGAGGCCGCACCTGGAGTACTGCATGCAGTTTTGGTCACCTTACTTAAGGAAGGATATACTAGCTTTGGAGGGGGTACAGAGATGATTCACTAGGCTGATTCTGGAGATGAGGGGGTTACTTTATGTTGATAGATTGAGTAGACTGGGTCTTTACCCGTTGGAGTTCAGAAAGATGAGTGGTGATCTTATAGAAACATTTAAAATAATGAAAGGGATAGACAAGATAGAGGCAGAGAGGTTGTTTCCACTGGTCGGGGAGACTAGAACTAGGGGGCACAGCCTCAAAATACGGGGGAGCTAATTTAAAACCGAATTGAGAAGGAATTTCTTCTCCCAGAGGGTTGTGAATCTGTGGAATTCTCTGTTCAAGGAAGCAGTTGAGGCTAGCTCATTGAATGTATTCAAGTCACAGATAGATAGATTTTTAATCAATAAGGGAATTAAGGGTTATGGGGAGCGGGTGGGTAAGTGGAGCTGAGTCCACTGCCAGATCAGCCATGATCTTGTTGAATGGCGGAGCAGGCTCGAGGGGCTAGATGGCCTACTCCTGTTCCAAATTCTTATGTTCTTTTGTTCTTATGTTCTTATGTATTCGAATAAGGTGGACAAATTAACTGCGCAGATAGTTGTTAACGGGTATGATGTAATTGGCATCACAGAGACATGTCTCCAGGGTGACCAAGGCTGAGAACTCAATATCCAAGGGTATTCAGCATTTAGGAAGGATAGACAGAAAGGAAAAGGAGGCGGGGTGGCGTTGCTGGTTCAAGAGGAAATTAATGCAATAGTAAGGAGGGACATTAGATGTGGAATCAGTATGGGTGGAGCTACGGAATTCCAAAGGGCAGAAAATACTGGTGGGAGTTGTGTACAGACCACCAAACAGTAGTAGTGAGGTTGGGGACAACATCAAACAAAAAATAAGGGATGTGTGCAATAAAGGTACAGCAGTTATCATGGGCGACTTTAATCTACATATTGATTGGCTAACCAAACTGGTAGCAATGCGGTGGAGGAGGATTTCCTGGAGTGTATTAGGGATGGTTTTCTCGACCAATATGTCGAGAAACCAACGAGAGATCTGGCCATCCTAGACTGGATGATGTGTAATGAGAAGGGACTAATTAGCAATCTTGTTGTGCGAGGCCCCTTGGGGAAGAATGACCATAATATGGTAGAAATCTTTATTAAAATGGAGAATGACACAGTTAATTCAGAAACTACGGTCCTGAACTTCAGGAAAGGTAACTTCGATGGTATGAGGCTTGAATTGGCTAGAATAGACTGGCAAAGGATACATAAAGGGTTGACGGTGGATAAGCAATGGGAAACATTTAAAGATCACATGGATGAACTTCAGCAATTGTACATCCCTGTCTGGAGTAAAAATAAAATGGGGAAGGTGGCTCAACCATGGCTAACAAGGGAAATTAAGGATACTGTTAAAGCCAAGGAAAAGGCATATAATTTGGCTAGAAAAAGCAACAAACCTGAGGACTGGGAGAAATTTAGAATTCAACAGAGGAAGACTGAGGGTTTAATTAAGAGGGGGAAAATAGAGTACGAAAGGAAGCTTGCAGGGAACATAAAAACTGACTGCAAAAGCTTCTATAAATATGTGAAGAGAAAAAGATTAGTGAAGACAAACCTAGGTCCCTTGCAGTCGGATTCAGGTGAATTTATAATGGGGAACAAAGAAATGGCAGACCAATTGAACAAATACTTTGGCTCTGTCTTCATGAAGGAAGACACAAATAACCTTCCGATTGTACTAGGAGACAGTAGGTCTAGTGAGAAGGAGGAACTGAAGGTCATCTTTATTCGGCGAGAAATTGTGTTCGGGAAATTGATGGGATTGAAGGCCAATAAATCCCCGGGGCCTGATAGTCTGCATCCCAGAGTACTTAAGGAAGTGGCCCTAGAAATAGTGGATGGATTGGTGATCATTTTCCAACAGTCTATTGACTCTGGATCAGTTCCTATGGACTGGAGGGTAGCTAATGCAACACCACTTTTTAAAAAAGCAGGGAGAGAAAACGGGTAATTATAGACCGGTTATCCTGACATCAGTAATGGGAAAAATGTTGGAATCAATCATTAAGGATGAAATAGCAACGCATTTGGAAAGCAGTGACAGGATCAGACCAAGTCAGCATGGATTTATGAAAGGGAAATCATGCTGGACGAATCTTCTGGAATTTTTTGAGAATCTAACTAGCAGAGTGGACAAGGGAGAACCAGTGGATGTGGTGTATTTGAACTTTCAAAAGACTTTTGACAAGGTCCCGCACAAGAGATTGGTGTGCAAAATCAAAGCGCATGGTTTTAGGGGTAATGTACTGACGTGGATAGAGAACTGGTTGGCAGACTGGAAGCAGAGAGTCGAGATAAACGGGTCCTTTTCAGAATGGCAGGCAGTGACAAATGGAGTGCCGCAGGGCTCAGTGCTGGGATCCCAGCTCTTTACAAGATACATTAACGATTTAGATGAAGGAATTGAGTGCAATATCTCCAAGTTTGCGGATGACACTAAACTGGGTGGTGATGTGAGCTGTGAGGAGGACGCTAAGAGGCTGCAGGGTGACTTGGACAGGTTAGGTGAGTGGGCAAATGCAGTATAATGTGGATAAATGTGAGGTTATCCATTTTGGGGGCAAAAGCACGAAGGCAGAATATTATCTGGATGGCGGCAGATTAGGAAAAGGGGAGGTGCAACGAGACCTGGGTGTCATGGTTCATCAGTCACTGAAAGTGGGCATGCGGGTACAGCAGGTGGTGAAGAAGGCAAATGATATGTTGGCCTTCATAGCGAGAGGATTTGAGTATAGGAGCAGGGAGGTCTTACTGCAGTTGTACAGGGCCTTGGTGAGGCCTCACCTGTAATATTGTGTACAGTTTAGGTCTCCGAGTCTGAGAAAGGATGTTCTTGCTATTGAGGGAGTGCAGCGAAGGTTCACCAGACTGATTCCAGGGATGGCTGGACTGTCATATGAGGAGAGACTGGATCAACTGGGCAAGTATTCACTGGAGTTTAGAAGGATGAGAAGGGAATCTCATAGAAACATGTAAGATTCTGATGGGACTGGACAGGTTAGATGCAGGAAGAATGTTCTCAATGTTGGGGAAGTCCAGAACCAGGGGACATAGTCTTAGTATAAGGGGTAGACCATTTAGGACTGAGATCAGGAGAAACTTCTTCACTCAGAAAGTTGTTAACCTATGAAATTCCCTGCCTCAGAGAGTTGTTGATGCCAGTTCATTGGATATATTCAAGAGGGAGTTATATATGGCCCCTATGGCTAAGGGGATCAAGGGGTATGGAGAGAAAGCAGGAAAGGGGTACTGAGGGAATGATCAGCCATGATCTTATTGAATGGCGGTGCAGGCTCGAAGGGCCGAATGGCCTACTCCTGCACCTATTTTCTATGTTTCTATGTTTCTATGAAGAAGTGCTTCCTAACAGCACTGTTGAACCATCTAGCTCTAATTTTAAGTTTATGCCTCCTCTGGACCCCCAACCAGAGGAAATTGTTTATTTCTATCTACCTTATCAAATCATTTAATCATCTTAAACTCCTCAATTAGATTACCCCTTAATCTTCTATACTTAAGGGAATACAAGTCTAGTCTATATAGCCTGTCCTCATAATTTAACCCTTTTAGCCCCGGTATCATTCTGATGAAGAACAGAACTAAAAGGACTCCTTCCATGGCTCAGTTAGAGAATGCAATGTCCACTGAGGTACTGAGACATGTTGGCTCGAAAGGTTTCAGGTTTAATCCACAGAATGGGAAGAGTTAGCTGATTTCAGCTGGATGGCATTTGCTGAGACTAAATTGGCCATAGCACCCTTTGCGATTGAGGGGAACACAAAAATAAGCCAATAAAGACTCATTCTACATTTCTGGATTCAGGTGCGGATTCTATTTTACAGGGTCAGTCTCATTTGTGATGTCACAGTGATCTTGGTTCAGTGGTAACACTCTTGCCTCTGAATGAAAAGATTTTGGGCTAGAAATTCAATTGTGGATGAAAATGGTATTTTTAAGCCAAAATTACCGTTTTTGCTTCAATACCGTTTTCAGGCCCACTTTTCAGCCTTTAATTCTGCACCATGGCGCCATTGGTGAAAATTGGCATTGCAGAAAGATTCGCAGTGCAAATTGCGAATTTCGGCAACTTTAGTCTGAGGCTGATAGCGCCGCGAGAAAGGCCTTGGGACAGGGAGGGGAAAAAATTGCAAAAAGCGAAACGTTCACAAAACATTCAAAAAGCACTTAACTACTAAATCGCTGAAAAAGAATTAAAAAATAAAAACTTTAACTTACCTTTTTTTGCAGGTCTTCATACTTACCGCTGCTGGCAGTGCTGCACCGACAGATTTGACGCGTAGATATTTTTGGCACAGAATACGAGTCCTGAGAGAGCCAAAAGTCGATCGCAAACTCAAATTGCGATCTTACACGGAGGTATGTAGAAGTGCCGCTGCAAAAAGGTAACCCAAAGATCCCACCGACCGAGTTTTCGCTGTGGAGGGTGAAATAGTGGCAAAAACCCGGTCGCAAAGTCGATGAATTTCTAGCCTTTAAGAGTTCAAGCCTCACTCCAAAGACTTGAGCATGCCTTCTAAGCTGGCATTTTAGTGCAGTATTGTCAGAGGTGCAGTCTTTCAGATGTGACGTTAAACCAAGGCACTGTCTGCCCGCTCAGGTGCATGTAAAAGATCCCATGCCACTATGAAGAGCAAGGGATTTCTCCCCAGTGTCCTGGTCCAACATTTATCCCTCAATCAATATCTATTACAGATGATCTGGTCATTTATTTCATTGCTGTTTGTGGGACATCTATTACACTTTCAAAAAATACTTCATTAGCTGTGAAGCACTTCTTGTGATCATGAAAGATGCTGTATGAATGCAAGTAATTCCTTTTAGTCGAATAGCCTGACAACACTCACAGCCTAGGCTGACATATGAAGATTGATCACTTCGATGAGACTCTGGAAGGCATCCATATAAATGTACCTCAGCATGAGCCAGCACCTTCAACAGAGAGGTTGATAAAATGGAAACAATGAAAAATAGGCACAGGAAACTGAAGAAACCTACCAAAACCACACGGAAATCAAAAGATACGTAGAGAAATGACGAGCACGATCATGAAACTTATCGGCCTTAAAATAACCAATGGTGATATCATGCATGAATGTTTTATGCATTTGTTTGACATTTCTTTTGGCTGCTAGTTTATCAGAGGCATGAACCTTTTAATATAGCTTTTTATATTCATAAATGAAACCCTCATCACTAATATCCCCAACGATAATTTCTAGGCTACAGTAAAAAAATACTGAAAGAAACCAAGACATGCAAGGATATTCACTTTGTATGACTAAGACACTCTAAGATGCAATTACAGCATTTATATTCTGAAAGACGAAAGGTTTTGAGCGCAGAGTAGATGTTCTAATTTAAGGAAAAACAAGCTTGAAGCTGAAGCTGTAGAAATCTAAATAAGTTTCTAAATATTATAAGCAAACAGTGTTATGAAGAGCATTTGTGAAGGCTCGAGCAGCTTACTAACAATGACAAGATAATAGTGGGCTTAAAACATTGGAACAATATCTCTCAGCTGGAACACTAAGGTTAAAAGGTTAGATGCTGTGCGAAGTGATGGATTTATTCGATGCAATACATTAAAAACATAAGTATATTCCTTTTAGCTTGTTTTCTGTCTGCTTATGCTTCTGTGAAGTGCATTGTGACATTTTACCATGTTAAATAAAGGCGGTAAATAAATGCAGGCTATTGTGGTTGGACATCTGTCCACCAAACCCTTTGACCGAATAAATCTCCGCCCACAAAACTGGTCACGTCCCCATGCTCAAATGTGAGTATTCTCCAATTAATTTAAAAAAAAATTGTTCTTGGGATGTGGGTGCCGCTGGCAAGTTCAGCATTTATTGTCCATCCCTAATTGTACTGGAGAAGGTCTTCTTGAACCGCATGGCGATGGTACCCCCTTGGCACATGAGCACATAAATCTAGGCTGCCACTCCAGTGCAGTGCTGAGGGAGCGTTGGACATAAGAACATAATAAATAGTAGGCCATTTGGCCCCTCGAGCCTGCTCCGCCATTCATTAAGATTATGGTTGATCTGATCTTGGCCTCAACGCCACTTTATTGCCCGCTCCCCATAACCCTCAACTCCCCACGGAGTTCAGATGAGACGTTAAACCGATCTTTTACATCAACCCTCTCAGGCGGACGTAAAAGATCCCACGGCATTATTTTGAAGAAGAGCAGGGGAGTTATCCCCAGTGTCCTGGCCAATTTTCATCCCTCAATCAACATAACAAAAACAGTTTAACTGGTCATTATCACATTACTGTTTGAGGGAGTTGCCATGCGCAAGTTGGCTTCTGCGTTTCCCACATTACAACAATGACTAAACTCCAAAAGAACTTTATTGACTGTGAAGTGCCCTGAGACATCTGGTGATCATGAAAGGTGCAATATAAATGTAAGTCTTTCTTTCTTTCCTAGTGCTGTTAGTAAGGGAGTTCAAGGATTTTGTTCCGGCGGCGATGAAGAAACTGCGATTTATTTCCAAGTCAGGATGGTGTGTGACTTGGAGGGGAACTTGGAGGTGATGTTGTTCCCATACGCCTGCTGCCCTTGTCCTTCTAGGTGGTGGAGGTCGCAGATTTTGGAGGTGCTTTTGAAGAAGCCATGGCGAGTTGCTGCAGTTCCTCTTGTAGATGGAACATAAGTGCAGCCACGGTGCGCCGGTGGTGGAGGGAGTGAATGTGAATTGCATTTGTTTGAGGGAGTCTCCCAATATCGCAACCAGATTTTCAGGTACAGCAGGAAAGTAAGTCATTCTTCTGAGGTTTAATAGCACTTTCTCAGTATGTTTTTTAAATTATCCTCACAAGCCTGCTCTGTATTTTTTATTTCTTTGAAAGGATTTCTATGGCATAAGTGTAAGTCACATTAAAAATTGAAAAGCTTCCCAATTGCCAGTTCTTTTACATGCTGTGCTTGTTGTACATGAATGATGGTTAAATGAGCTTAATTTTCATAATGAAGAAAGAAATATATGGTGTGGGTTCAGTGCTTTCCTTGAGCTGGTTATGCTGATTTATGCTCATTTTAAGTTTGGCTGAATTCAAAGGTGATTGGAAGGGTAAGAACATAAGAATATAAGAAATAGGAGCAGGATTAGGCCATTTAGTCCCTCGAGCCTGCTCCGCCATTCAATAAGATCATGGCTGATCTGATCATGGACTCAGCTCCACTTCCCTGCCCGCTCCCCATAACCCTCTACTCCCTTATTGCTCAAAGTCTGTCTATCTCCGCCTTAAATATATTCAATGACCCAGTCTCCACAGCTCTCTGGGGCAGAGAATTCCATAGATTTACAACCCTCAGAGAAGAAATTCCTCCTCATCTCAGCTTTAATGGGCAGCCCTTTATTCTGAGACTATGTCCTCTAGTTTTAGTTTCTCCTGAGTGAAAATATCCTCTCTACATCCACCTTGTCGAGCCCCCTCATTATCTTATAAGTTTCAATAAGATTACCTCTCATTCTTCTGAACTCCAATGTGTATAGGCCCAACCTACTTAACCTATCCTCATAAGTCAACCCCCTCATCTCCGGAATCAATCTAGTGAACCTTCTCTGAACAGCCTCCAATGCAAGTATATCCTTCCTTGAATACAGAGACCAAAACTGTACGCAGTACTCCAGGTGTGGCCTCACAATACCCTGTACGGTTGTAGCAGGACCTTTCTGCTTTTATACTCTATCAACCTTACAATAAAGGCCAACATTCCATTTGCCTTCCTGATTATTGCTGTGTCTGCATACTAACTTTTTGTGTTTCATGCACATGGTCTTTCTGTACTGCAGCACTTTGCAATTTTTCTCCATTTAAATTATAATTTGCTTTTCTGTTATTTCTGCCAAAGTGGATAATCTCACATTTTCCCACATTGTACTCCATCTGCCAAATTTTTGCCCACTCACTTAACCTGTCTTGGGCATAACTTGACATCGGCAAAATGGGTGAAACTTTGGGCGCATTTTTAAGTTCAACTTCTGAGTTGCACTCAAGGAGGAAACTCCAGGCACATGTCTCTTTGAAGCACCTTTGGATGTGTTAGTTCTGCATTAAAGGCATTATATAGATACAAATTGTTATTTTTTAAAATATGCTAAGATGGTTCCTTAATATGAGGAGAGCAATGTTGTATTCAACTATTCACACCAAGAACCAACAATATGTGTTTAGAATAAAATTAATGGCATTTTTAAACAGTTTTATGTGAATTTTTGGATCAATTACATTCTGCCTGACAACAAAAGAATTCAACCCACAGCAAATCATCAGCAGACAAAAGAACATAAGAAAAAGGAGCAGGAGCAGTCCATTTGGCCCTTCGAGCCTGCTCCACCATTCAATAAGATGATGGCTGATCCTCTCACTCAACTCCACCTTCCCACACTATTCCGATATTCCTTGATTCCCTTAATATCCAAAAATGTATTGGTCTCTGCCTTGAATACACTCAATGACTGAGCATCCACAGCCCTCTGGGATAGATAACTCCAAAGATTCACAATCCTTTCAGTGAAAAAATTGCTCCTCATCCCTGTCTTAAATAGATTAAGATTAATAAGGCCCAAGACTGATGCTTGGAGACAGAGCTCATGATTGGGTAGAATTGGGGATATGGGAGATACATGATTGGATGAATTTTTTTCTGTGTTTCCGGTTCATGGGGATATATCTTAGAGGGTTTGGGTCATTCTCAGTGTACAAGACTCCAGAAAGAACTCAGGCGACACCCAGGAAATGGATCAGAAGCAAGAGGCGAGGGGTTGTAAACACGTATGGTCGCGGCTTTTACCCAGGGTACAATGGGGTAATTTAAGTCTCGATTGTACCCTGTAATCTATTGCTATAATATCATAATATATTACATCTTGATTGTGCTGAATAAAGTTAAATCGCAGATACCAATACGAGTCAATGTCGAATCAGGGTCTCTCTGAGATCCTTACAAAGACTACACAAAAATGTCACTTGTTTTTACTGGCTTGATACATAGGGCATGGCAAGGGAGGCATGGGAGTAGTTTCGAGAATGATTGCATATTCTACCTGCACTGGATTATGCATATCACCAATGGTATCAGATCTACCACATTCCAACTATTCATGGAGATTCCACATTGCTAATCATTACAAATCAGATTGTGCCAGAAGTGGAAGTATCTAAGCTACCAAATGGCAGTGTAAGCAAATAAAACTCTGTCACGTGGTAAAAGAGCCAGAGGCAACACGAAGAAACATTTTTTGACGCAGCAAGTTGTTGTGATCTGGACTGCACTGCCTGAAAGAGTGTTGGAAACAGATTCAATATTAATTTTCAAAAGGAAACTGGATAAATACTTGAAGGGAAAACATTTACAGGGCCTATTGGGAAAGAGCAGTGGAGTGGGACTAGTTGGGTAGCTCTTTCAGTTAGCCAGCACAGGCACAATGGGCCAAATGGCCTCCTTTTTGGCAGTATGATTCTATGATTGTATGGGTTCTTTCAATGGCTCTGTTGGCAAGCCCATTGTGTCGTGCGAAATCAAGCCACACAGACCAGAAAGGTCCTAGGTTCAATTCAAGGTCTGTGTTCAGTTAGGTGATCACAGTTGGGAATCTATAGTTGGTCTTCTACACTGTGGGGAGGGGGGCTGGTGAACTCTGTGCCATAATTGTAACCCAGTAAGCTCCTGCAGTAAATGCCAGATATATGGATACTGGGTGAAAGCAGTATTCGGCATGTCTGTGATGCACTGCTATGATTGAAAGCCTGCCAACATTCATTATATAGTCTCACACATAAAGAGTGCCCACTTGAGCGAGGAACCAGAGCATATCTGGCAACTGTGACACACATGCTTTCAGCAGACAAATGGGAGGGTAAAAAATATTTATCTGTATAAAAGTTTTGAGAGCATCCATTAAACACCGGATGTCACACTCCAGATGCGAGATTATGCATAAACCAACAATAAATCACAAGTGAACCTGAACAATCTTTAACGAAGTGCTAAAAACAAAGTAATCCATC
This sequence comes from Pristiophorus japonicus, assembly GCF_044704955.1. Lineage (NCBI taxonomy): Eukaryota > Metazoa > Chordata > Chondrichthyes > Pristiophoridae > Pristiophorus > Pristiophorus japonicus. Next base: position 504,652,179 of record NC_091977.1, on the reverse strand, counting down.
TCTTTCCCACTGTTTTTCTGAATTTGAGGTAAAGTGGAGAGGTTGTTGAGATAACAAGCAGAGGAGCCAAGCAGCTGACAATCTAGAGAAACAATAATTAGTCTATGATTGACCTCAGAACCTATTTCGACACTTTCTCACAGGAAGCTCCTGAGCCGTGATAGGGATAGGCAAGGTAAACATTACAACCCGTGCTTCAGACCTCAGATTGCCCCAGAGATCAGCTAGCATGATTAACAAAAGCCTGCCACACATTGGAAACACATTGCACAGACCAAACAGCACGTTGGATACACACACTGGCCCTGAAATTCCGGCCTCCCTGGGTCCGTATTGAGTGGGAAGGCATCGGAAAAGCTGATTTTTGGCGCGCAATGCGCATGCGCTGAAAACTGGCTTTTCCGATCTGTTAATTTTCTGGCTTGACAGATGGCCGCATCTCGGGGAGAAGAACATTCCCACGGCAGAGATTGGGCTATTTGCCGATCTCTTGCCCTGCGAATGTCCTTACAACTCTTGCGCTTGGTAAAAGCAGGCATATAGCCTACTTTTACCATTTAAGAGTTTAAAAACATCAAAAACATATTAAAATAAAATTTAAAAATACATATTTATGTTAAAGATCCTGCCCACTCAGATCATTTTATTTCCCGATTAAAACTTTTTTTTTAAATTGGCAAATGTTTTTTTCACAAACATTTCTATCAACTTTAATTTCTATAATGTATTTACGTGAGGTGTTTTTTTTAATGTTTTATATAATGTTTGGATGTTTGGGGGTGTTTCTCATTCATAGTAATAAGAGTTTCAAACTTACGAAACTCCTATGACTATGAATGAGAAAATACTTTACTGTGATTGTGTGTCCAGGCCCACCTTACTCCTACGGACGTCACATGCTCTGTAGCGCAGGAAGAGGAGGCCTCAGGATCGGGAACTCTGGCGAGCGTTTGACCAAAAGGTAAGTGCGCATCTTTTCTCCTATTTTAAGTTGAACGCCCGTTGAAAGAAGAAACCGGGTTTTCAGAGCCATTATCTTCAAACCTTTATATGCTGTGCAGCTCACACGGCCATTGCATTGCAGCTTGCAACATAAAAGATTTGGCGTACTGACTGTAAGCTCGGTGGGGGTCATTTTAGCTTTATTTACTGGGTGAAAAATGGGTCAGAATGATTCGGCCTCCCCTTTTACATCTCACCCAATGGAAGCTATTATCCAATGAAAAGCCAGAAGATATAATACAGCTGTAAGTGTACTTGTCAACAGAAAACTCATGTGCAACAATAAATATTTCAGTCTTGGATTTTAATTTCCTTTGAATTCAATGAAAATAAAAATTGGGAGAAATGTGAAATGGGCGGCTCATTATCACCCGTTTTACATTATCGCACAGTCAAGATCAACTCTTGTGTTACATATGTTTTACATTTAATTCAATACTTTGAAGGAAATTTTGAATTAGTACTTTGGTTCGGTATTCACTAAGGAGGACACAAACAAACTTCCGGATATAAATGGGGTCAGAGGGTTGAGCAAGAAGGAGGAACTGAAGGAAATCCTTATTAGTCGGGAAATTATGTTGGGGAAATTGATGGGATTGAAGGCCGATAAATCCCCAGGGCCTGATGGTCTGCATCCCAGAGTACTTAAGGAGGTGGCCTTGGAAATAGCGGATGCATTGACAGTCATTTTCCAACATTCCATCGACTCTGGATCAGTTCCTATGGAGTGGAGGGTAGCCAATGTAACCACACTTTTTAAAACAGGAGTGAGAGCGAAAACAGGAAATTATAGACCAGTCAGCCTGACATCGGTAGTGGGTAAGATGATGGAATCAATTATTAAGGATGTCATAGCAGCGCATTTGGAAAGAGGTGACATGATAGGTCCAAGTCAGCATGGATTTGTGAAAGGGAAATCATGCTTGACAAATCTTCTGGAATTTTTTGAGGATGTTTCCAGTAGAGTGGACAAGGGAGAACCAGTTGATGTGGTGTTTTTGGACTTTCAGAAGGCTTTCGACAAGGTCCCACACAAGAGATTAATGTGCAAAGTTAAAGCACATGGGATTGGGGGTAGTATGCTGACGTGGATTGAGAACTGGTTGGCAGAGAGGAAGCAAAGAGTAGGAGTAAATGGGTACTTTTCAGAATGGCAGGCAGTGACTAGTGCGGTACCGCAAGGTTCTGTGCTGGGGCCCCAGCTGTTTACACTGTACATTAATGATTTAGACGAGGGGATTAAATGTAGTATCTCCAAATTTGCAGATGACACTAAGTTGGGTGGCAGCGTGAGCTGCGAAGAGGATGCTATGAGGCTGCAGAGTGACTTGGATAGGTTAGGTGAGTGGGCAAATGCATGGCAGATGAAGTATAATGTGGATAAATGTGAGGTTATCCACTTTGGTGGTAAAAACAGAGAGACAGACTATTATCTGAATGGTGACAGATTAGGAAAAGGGGAGGTGCAACGAGACCTGGGTGTCATGGTACATCAGTCATTGAAGGTTGGCATGCAGGTACAGCAGGCGGTTAAGAAAGCAAATGGCATGTTGGCCTTCATAGCGAGTGGATTTGAGTACAGGGGCAGGGAGGTTTTACGACAGTTGTACAGGGCCTTGGTGAGGCCACACCTGGAGTATTGTGTACAGTTTTGGTCTCCGAACTTGAGGAAGGACATTCTTGCTATTGAGGGAGTGCAGCGAAGGTTCACCAGACTGATTCCCGGGATGGCGGGACTGACATATCAAGAAAGACTGGATCAACTGGGCTTGTATTCACTGGAGTTCAGACGAATGAGAGGAGATCTCATTGAAACGTTTAAAATTTTGACGGGTTTAGACAGGTTAGAGGCAGGAAGAATGTTCCCAATGTTGGGGAAGTCCAGAACCAGGGGTCACAGTCTAAGGATAAGGGGTAAGCCATTTAGGATCGAGATAAGGAGAAGCTTCTTCACCCAGAGAGTGGTGAACCTGTGGAATTCTCTGCCACAGAAAGTTGTTGAGGTCAATTCACTAAATATATTCAAAAAGGAGTTAGATGTAGTCCTTACTATGAGGGGGATCAAGGGGTATGGCGAGAAAGCAGGAATGGGGTACTGAAGTTGTATGTTCAGCCATGAACTCATTGAATGGCGGTGCAGGCTCGAAGGGCCGAATGGCCTACTCTTGCACCTATTTTCTATGTTTCTATGTTTCTATTTTACTCTTTTCTCAATGAAAAACTTCCCTTATGTTATAGGAAATAACCTGAAATCAAAATAGCAGGTGCAGACACTTGTGCTTTTGAGGTGTCCATTCAACCCAGTAGGTAACGAAAGCATATTGTTCAATCACAACCAGTTAATGCCGCTTTCATACTTCACAAGCATCTAAATTGGTCAGAAATTAACATAATACAGAGTATTGTACATAGCAAGTTATGAACTTACAGTTGACAAGTCAATAGACATGACATAAGGGGGAAATTGAACTCTCCCCGTTGGGTGAGACCAGAGCGGGCGAGTAGTTATAATGGGAGCGGTTCCATTCCCGACGATATCCTACATCAACCTCGTTGCTTTTGCCGGTGGATGCTGTGCATGCCGAACTCAGGCGGGAGTTTCATGACATCAATAAGACCCCACTGAGTCGGGAGCAGCGTCGGAGGTGCGTAGAGAGACCTATCAAAGGCCGCGAGGTGCGTCGCTGAGTCGTGAGCAGCGTCGGAGGTGCGTGGAAAGGCCTATAAAAGGCCACGAGGTCGGGTGGTGCGTTGCTGAGTAGGGAGCAGCGTCGAGGAAGTGCGTGGAGAGGCCAGCTTGTGCAGCTACAGGGAGAAGGCAAAAAAGAAATAGAAAGAAACAGAAAGATGATGTCACAGCCAAGACGGATAAGTGATTGGCTGGTGATTGGTGAGTAGTTTTTCTTTTTTATCCTCTATTTCAGTAAGTAACCTTTAGCACTGTTGCCAATTTAAGTGTATCTAAGGGTTAAATCGTGGCAGGAGAGCTCGGTCATGTGATATGCTCCTCCTGTACCATGTGGGAACTCAGGAACACTTCCGGTGTCCCTGAAGATTACGTGTGCGGGAAGTGTATCCGCCTCCAACTCCTGACGGTCCGCGTTGCGGAATTGGAGCTGAGGGTGGATTCACTCTGGGGCATCCACGATGCTGAGAATGATGTGAGTAGCACGTGTAGCGAGTTGGTCTTACTGCAGGTGAAGGGTCCACAGCCAGATAGGGAATGGAAGGCCAGTAGGAAGAGCAGTAGAAGGAAGGTAGTGCAGGGGTCCCCTGCGGTCATCCCCCTGCAAAACAGATACACCGTTTTGAGTACTGTTGAGGGGGATGGCTCATCAGGGGAGGGCAGCAGCAGCCAAGTTCATGGCACCATGGCTGGCTCTGCTGCACAGGAGGGCAGGAAAAAGTGTGGGAGAGCGATAGTGATAGGGGATTCAATTGTAAGGGGAATAGATAGGTGTTTCTGCGGCCGCAACCGAGACTCCAGGATGGTATGTTGCCTCCCTGGTGCAAGGGTCAAGGATGTCTCGGAGCGGGTGCAGGACATGCTGAAAAGGGAGGCTGAACAGCCAGTTGTCGTGATACACATTGGTACCAGCGATATAGATTAAAAAAGGGATGAGGTCCTACGTGAAGAATTTAAGGAGCTAGGAGCTAAATTAAAAAGTAGGACCTCAAAAGTAGTAATCTCGGGATTACTACCAGTGCCACGTGCCAGTCAGAATAGGAATCGCAGGAGAGCTCAGATGAATATGTGGCTTGAGCAGTGGTGCAGAAGGGAGGGATTCAAATTCCTGGGGCATTGGAACCGGTTCTGGGGGAGGTGGGACCAGTACAAACTGGATGGTCTGCACCTAGACAGGACCAGAACCAATGCCTTAGGGGGAGTGTTTGCTTGTGCTGTTGGGGAGGAGTTAAACTAAAATGGCAGGGGATGGGAACCAATACAGGGAGACAGAGGGAAACAAAATGGAGACAGAAGCAAAAGACAGAAAGGAGATGAGTAAAAGTGAGGGCAGAGAAACCCAAGGCAAAAAACAAAAAGGGCCACTGTACAGCAAAATTCTAAAGGGTCAAAGTGTAATAAAAAGGCAAACATGAAAGCTCGGTGCCTCAATGCGAGGAGTATTCGGAACTCAGGATAGGGCTCTGAGCTAGTTAGAGTGGGTGAGAGCTCAGATGAACAGGACCCCAAGAAAGAATGCAAAAGGCAGGAGGCAACAGAGCAGAGTAGCACTGGGGTAAGTGTAAACCACAAGGTGATAGGAAGGGACAATATGTATGAATATAAAGGGGCTGCAGGAGAGGTCAAAACTAAAAATCATGGTTTAAAAACTAGTATTAAAACACTCTACCTAAACGCACGCAGCATTCGAAATAAAGTAAATGAGTTGACGGCACAAATCATTACAAATGGGTATGATTTGGTGGCCATTACAGAAACGTGGTTGCAGGGTGGCCAAGACTGGGAATTAAACATACAGGGGTATCTGACAATTCGGAAAGATAGACAAGAAGGGAAAGGAGGTGGGGTAGCTCTGTTAATAAAGGATGATATCAAAGAAGTTGTGAAAGATGATATTGGCTCTAATGAAGAAAATGTTGAATCATTGTGGGTGGAGATTAAAGATAGTAGGGGAAAAAGTCACTGGTGGGCGTAGTTTATAGGCCCCCAAATAATAACTTCATGGTGGGGCGGAAAATAATCAAGGGAATAATGGAGGCATGTGAAAAAGGAACGGCAGTAATCATGGGGGATTTTAACCTACATATCGATTGGTCAAATCAAATTGCACGGGGTAGCCTTGAGGAGGAATTCATAGAATGCATACGAGATTGTTTCTTAGAACAGTATGTTACAGAACCTACAAGAGAGCAAGCTATCTTAGATCTGGTCCTGTGTAATGAGACAGGAATAATAAACGATCTCCTAGTAAAAGATCCTCTCGGAATGAGTGATCACAGTATGGTTGAATTTATAATACAGATTGAGGATGAGGAAGTAGTGTCTCAAACGAGCGTACTATGCTTAAACCAAGGGGACTACAGTGGGATGAAGGCAGAGTTGGCTAAAGTAGACTGGGAACACAGACTAAACAGTAGCACAATTGAGGAACAGTGGAGGACTTTTAAGGAACTCTTTCATAGTGCTCAACAAAAATATATTCCAGTGAAAAAGAAGGGCGGTAAGAGAAGGGATAACCAGCCGTAGATAACCAAGGAAATAAAGGAGAGTATCAAATTAAAAACCAATGCATATAAGGTGGCCAAGGTTAGTGGGAAACTAGAAGATTGGGAAAATTTTAAACGACAGCAAAGAATGACTCAGAAAGCAATAAAGAAAGGAAAGATAGATTACGAAAGTAAACTTGCGCAAAACATAAAAACAGATCGTAAAAGCTTTTACCGATATATAAAACGGAAAAGAATGACTAAAGTAAATGTTGGTCCCTTAGAAGATGAGAAGGGGGATTTAATAATTGGAAATGGCTGAGACATTAAAGAATTATTTTGCTTCTGTCTTCACAGTGGAAGACACAAAAACCATGCCAAAAAATGCTGGTCACGGGAATGTGGGAAGAGAGGACCTTGAGATAATCATTATCACTAGGGGGGTAGTGCTGGACAGACTAATGGGACTCAAGGTAGACAAGTCCCCTCGTCCTGATGAAATGCATCCCAGGGTATTTAAAGAGATGGCGGAAGTTATAGCAGATGTATTCGTTATAATCTACCAAAGTTCTCTGGACTCTGGGGAGGTACCAGCGGATTGGAAAGCAGCTAATGTAACGCCTCTGTTTAAAAAAGGGGGCAGACAAAAGGCCAGTAACTATAGGCCGGTTAGTTTAACATCTGTAGTGTAAAAGGTTACTGCAGAAGATAAAGGTACGCGGAGTCAGAGGAAATGTATTAGCATGGATCGAGAATTGGCTGGCCAACAGAAAGCAGAGAGTCGGGATAAATGGGTCCTTTTCGGGTTGGAAATCGGTGGTTAGTGGTGTGCCACAGGGATCAGTGCTGGGACCAGAACTGTTTACAATATACATAGATGACCTGGAAGAGGGGACAGAGTGTAGTGTAACAAAATTTGCAGATGACACAAAGATTAGTGGGAAACGGGTTGTGTAGAGGACACAGAGAGGCTGCAAAGAGATTTAGATTGGTTAAGTGAATGGGCTAAGGTTTGGCAGATGGAATATAATGTCGGAAAATGTGAGGTCATCCACCTTGGAAAAAAGAACAGTAAAAGGGAATATTGTTTGAATGGGGAGAAATTACAACATGCTGCGGTGCAGAGGGACCTGGGGGTCCTTGTGCATGAAACTCTTTTAGATCCTTGTGCATGAATCCCAAAAAGTTAGTTTGCAGGTGCAGCAGCTAATGAGGAAGGCGAATGGAATGTTGGCCTTCATTGCGAGAGGGATGGAGTACAAAAGCAGGGAGGTCCTGCTGCAACTGTACAGGGTATTGGTGAGGCCGCACCTGGAGTACTGCGTGCAGTTTTGGTCACCTTACTTAAGGAAGGATATACTAGCTTTGAAGGGGGTACAGAGACGATTCACAAGGCTGATTCCGAAGATGAGGGGGTTACCTCATGATGATAGATTGAGTAGACTGGTTCTTTACTCGTTGGAGTTCAGAAGGATGAGGGGTGATCTTATAGAAACATTTAAAATAATGAAAGGGATAGACAAGATAGAGGCAGAGAGGTTGTTTCCACTGGTCGGGGAGACTAGAACTAGGGGGCACAGCCTCAAAATACGGGAGAGCCAATTTAAAACCGAGTTGAGAAGGAATTTCTTCTCCCAGAGGGTTGTGAATCTGTGGAATTCTCTGCCCAAGAAAGCAGTTGAGGCTAGCTCATTGAATGTATTCAAATCACAGATAGATATATTTTTAACCAATAAGGGAATTAAGGGTTATGGGGAGCGGGCGGGTAAGTGGAGCTGAGTCCACGGCCACATCAGCCATGATCTTGTTGAATGGCGGAGCAGGCTCGAGGGGCTAGATGGCCTACTCCTGTTCCTAATTCTTATGTTCCACTAGCGTTTTAACCAGCGGCTTGATCGGCATACCGCCATGGCTTTCCCGGCAGACTGAAGCAGGATAGCAGCTGGTGTGTAGGACCAAGCTAAGTCAACATTTTCCTTTGTGGAGCCAAGAGGCACAGGAGTGCCCCGCCCAAGACTGCCCACTTTGGATCCCGTAAAACCATCCTGAAGCACCCTTCCCACCATTTATCTGAAAGCTGGCGTGCAGCCAAGGGCAGCCCGATCTTCATGTGCACCATCTTCACACCCATTGCTGGCGGGAAGAGGACTGGCGGCCTTTTGCCCAAAATCAAAGGTACAAGCCCTTAATGTGGACATAAATGGAACAACTATTTACAATCTATATTAATAACTTGGATGAAGGAACCGAGTGTAATGTAGCCAAGTTTGCTGATGATACACAGATGGGTGGGAAAGCAAATTGTGATGAGGACACAAAATATCTGCAAAGGGATATATACAGGCTAAGTGAGTGGGCAAAAATATATTGTGGGAAAATGTGAGGTTATCCACTTTGGTAGAAATAATAGAAAAGCAAATTATAATTTAAATGGAGAAAAATTGCAAAGTGCTGCAGTACAGAAAGACCTGGGGGTCCTTGTGCATGAAACACAAAAAGTTAGTTGGCAGATACAGCAAGTAATCAGGAAGGAAATCGAATGTTGGCCTTTATTGCAAGGGGGATAGAGTATAAAAGCAGAGAAGTCCTGCTATAACTGTACAGGGTATTGGTGAGGCCACACCTAGAGTACTGCGTACAGTTTTGGTCTCCGTATTTAAGGAAGGATGTACTTGCATTGGAGGCTCTTCAGAGAAGGTTCACTAGGTTGATTTCGGGGATGAGGGGGTTGACTTATGAGGATAGGTTGAGTAGATTGGGTCTATACGCATTGGAGTTCAGAAGAATGACAGGTGATCTTATTGAAACTTATAAGATAATGAGGGGGCTCGACAAGGTGGATGCAGGGAGGATATTTCCACTCGTAGGGGAAACTAAAACTAGGGGACATAGTCTTAGAATAAGGGGCCGCCCATTTAAAACTGAGATGGGGAGAAATTTCTTCTCTCAGAGGGTTGTAAATCTATGGAATTCCCTGCCCCAGAAAGCTGTGGAGGCTGGGTCATTGAATATATCTAAGGCAGAGACAGACAGATTTTTGAGCAATAAGGGAGTAAAGGGTTATAGGGAGCCGGCGGGGAAGTGGAGCTGACTCCATGATCAGATTAGCCATGATCTTAATGAATGGCGGAGCAGGCTGAATGGGCCAAATGGCCTACTCCTGCTCCTATTTCTTATGTTCTTATGTTCTTATAACGTTATAAGTAGTAGAAACAGAAAATCCTGGAAATACTCAGCAGGCTAGGAGAGTTTCTCCACAGACACTGCCTGACCTGCTGAGTATTTCCAGCATTTTCTGTTTCTATTTCAGATTATCATCATCTGCAGTATTTTGCTTTAGTCAAAGTTGTCAGTGTTTGCCTTTTAAAATATGAATGATATAAATAATTTAATTCAAATAAGTAAACTTGTGGATGACTTGTGTTTCAGCTGCCAGCAATGAATTAAACTGGATGGCCAACTTGAGTCAGGGTAACAGGCTATATCCCTCGAATCCACCACTGCTTTTTCAGTGTTCATCTCATTTCTTTTCTTTATAAAACTCACAGGTAGAACTTTGAGTAATGAATTTATCTTCATATTTATCCTACCATGTATAAAAGTGTATGAGATTTTCCCAAATCTTTTAACAAGAATTTAACAATCCTTAACAAGCAAATTTTTCATCACCTATAGGATAATGATTAAATACTTAAGCATGGGAGCAAAGACCATAAGACCATATGAACCTAAGAATTAGGAGAAGGAGTAGGCTATACGGCCTTTTGAGCCTGCTCTTCTATTCAATAAGATCATGGCTGATCTTCAACCTCAACTCCACTTTCCTACCCAATCCCCATATCCCTTGATTCCCCATGAGTCCAAGGGCCAGAAATTGCATGGCACCCCATTTGGGGTGATAACATTTCAGCGCAAAAGTACCGCCAGACAAAAACGGCTTGCCTGCTACCAGGAATTTCAGCTTTAGTGATCCCAGAGAGAAGTGGAGCACTAAATAAGAACAGAAGAACATAAGAAATAGGAGCAGAAGTAGGCCTCGAGCTTGCTCCGCTATTCAATAAGATCATGGCTGATCATGGCTGATCAATCGCTACCACTTCTCTGAGTGCTAACATTCCGTGCAGCACTGCCGTCTTTGTAGGTTTCTTCCCTCGCTTAAAGGGAAGGGCCAATGATATGTTAAATCAATCTTCATACTATCTCTGGGGCCACCGGACCTACACTACGTGCATAACAGCCCATAGCACTCTAAGAGAGTGGGGTGCAGAGGAATCGCGGGGTCAAAAGAAATAAAACACCAGACTGGGAGAAAAATACATTTTTCTCTACCTGACCACCACTGCCTTTAAGTATCGCTCCCCAAGCAGCCAGCCGAGGTGATAAGCCCAAGACTCGAGGCCCAGAACAAGCTCGTCGGGAGCAGCAGTGGGAGCGGGTGGACTTGTGAGGGAAGTGGTGGCAGCAGGGTCAAAGGTAAAAGAAAGATGTAAAAAGAAATTGAAGTGTGATGTCATAGCCAAAAGGGTAAGTGATTGGCTGGTTGTTTGCTGAGTAGCTTTTCTTTTTTTTAGTCTTTTTTTCTTTTTATTATCGGTAAGAAACCTTTGGCATTGTTGCCAAATTAAGTTAATTTCAGGGTTAAGTCATGGCAGGAGAGCCCAGACCCATGTCATGCTCCTATTGTGTTATGTGGGAAATCAGGGACACTTCCAGCGTTCCTGATTACTATGGGGCGGGAAGTGTATCCAGCTGCAGCTCCTGTCAGACTGTATTGCGGCACTGGAGCTGCGCATGGATTCACTCTGGAGCATCCATGATGCTGAGGATGTTGTGATTGGTACTTTTAGTGAGTCGGTCACACCGCAGGTAAAGGTTACAAAGACAGATAGGGGATGGGTGACCATCAGGCAGAGCAGGAGTAGGAAAGTAGTGCAGGAGTCCCCTGCGGTCATCTCCCTCCAAAACAGATATACCGCTTTGGATATTGTTGGGGGAGATGGCTCATCAGGGGAAGGCAACAGCAGCCAAGTTCACGGCACCATGGGTGGCTCTGCTGCACAGGAGGGCAGGAAAAATATTGGGAGAGCTATAGTGGTAGGGGATTCTATTGTAAGGGGAATAGATAGGCGTTTCTGCGGCTGCGATCGAGACTTCAGGATGGTATGTTGCCTCCCTGGTGCAAGGGTCTCGGAGCAGCTGCAGGACATTCTGGAGGGGGGAGTGAACAGCCAGTTGTCGTGGTGCATATAGGTACCAACGATATAGGTAAAAAACGGGATGAGGTCCTATAAGCTGAATTTAGGGAGTTTGGCGTTAAATTAAAAAGTAGGACCTCAAAGTTAGTAATCTCAGGATTGCTACCAGTGCCTCGTGCTAATCAGAATAGAAATAGCAGGATAGTTAAGTTGAATACGTGGCTTGAGGAATGGTGCAAGAGGGAGGGATTCAAATTGCTAGGACATTGGAACCGGTTCTGGGGGAGGTGGGACCAGTACAAACTGAATGGTCTGCACCTGGGCAGGACCGGAACCAATGTCCGAGGGAGAGAGTTTGCAAGTGCTGTTGGAGAGAGTTTAAGCTAATATGGCAGCGGGATGGGAATCTATGCAGGGAGACAGAGGGAAGTAAAATGGGGGTAGAAGCAAAAGGTAGAAAGGAGAATAGTAAAAGTGGAGGGCAGAGAAACCCAAGGCAAAAATTAAAAAGGGCCATATTACAGCAAAATTCTAAAAGGACAAAAGAGTGTTAAAAAAACAAGCCTGAAGGCGCTGTGTTTCAATGCGAGGAATATTTGTAATAAGGTGGATGAATTAACTGCGCAGATAGCTGTTAACGGATATGATGTAAATTGGATTATGGAGACATGGCTCCAGGATGACCAAGGCTGGGAACTCAACATCCAGGGGCATTCAATATTCAGGAAGGATAGACAGAAAAGAAAAGGAGGTGGGGTAGCATTGCTGGTTAAAGAGGAGGTTAACGCAATAGAAAAGAAGGACATTAGCGTGAATGATGTGAAATCTGTATGGTTAGAGCTACAGAACATCAAAGGGCAGAAAACACCAGCGGGAGTTGTGTACAGACCACCAAACAGTAAGGTTGGGGATGGCCTCAAACAGGAAATTAGGGATGCGTGTAATAAAGGTGCAGCAGTTATCATGGGTGATTTTAATTTACATATAGATTAGGCTAACCAAACTGTTAGCAGTACGGTGGAGGAGGATTTCCTGGAGTGTATAAGGGATGGTTTTCTAGACCAATATATCAAGGAACCAACTAGAGAGCTGGCCATTTTAGACTGGGTCTTGTGTAATGAGAGAGGATTAATTAGCAATCTTATTGTGCGAGGCCCCTTGGGGAAGGGTGACCAAAATATGGTAGAATTCTTCATTAAGGTGGAGAGTGACACAGTTAATTCGGAGACTAGGGTCCTGAACTTAAAGAAAGGTAACTTTGATGGTATGGGACATGAATTGGCTAGGATAGATTGGCGAATGATACTTAAAGGTTTGATGATGGATAGGCAATGGCAGACATTTAAAGATCACATGGATGAACCTCAACAATTGTACATCCCTGTCCGGCGTAAAAATAAAACGGGGAAGGTGGCTCAACCACGACTAACAAGGGAAATTAAGGATAGTGTTAAATCCAAGGAAGAAGCATATAAATTGGTCAGAAAAAACAGCAAACCTGAGGACTGGGAGAAATTTAGAATTCAGCAGAGGAGGAAAAAGGGTTTAATTAGGAGGGGGAGAAATAGAGTATGAGAGTAAGCTTGCAGGGAATATAAAAACTGACTGCAAAAGCTTCTATAGATATGTGAAGAGAAAAAGATTAGTGAAGACAAACGTAGGGGCCTTGCCGTCAGAATCAGGTGAATTCATAATGGGGAACAAAGAAATGGCAGACCAATTGAACAAATACTTTGTTTCTGTCTTCACTAAGGAAGACACAAATAGCCTTCCGGAAATACTAGGGGACCAAGGGTTTGGCGAGAAGGAGCAACTGAAGGAAATCCTTATTAGTCAGGAAATTGTGTTAGGGAAATTGATGGGATTGAAGGCCGATAAATCCTGAGGGCCTGATCGTCTGCATCCCAGAGTACGTGAGGAAGTGGCCCTCGAAATAGTGGATGCATTGGTGGTCATTTTCCAGCATTCTATACACGCTGGATCAGTTCCTATGGATTGGAGGGTAGCTAATGTAACCCCACTTTTTAAAATAGGAGGGGGAGAGAAAAAAGGAAATTATAGACAGGTTAGCCTGACATCGGTAGTGGGGAAAATGTTGGAATAAATTATTAAAGATGTAATAGCAGCATTTGTAAAGTAGTGACAGGATCGGTCCAAGTCAGCATGGATTTATGAAAGGGAAATCATGCTTGCCAAATCTTCTAGAATTTTTTGAGGATGTAACTAGTAGAGTGGACAAGGGAGAACCAGTGGATGTGGTGTATTTGGACTTTCAAAAGGCTTTTGACAAATTCCCACACAAGAGATTAGTGTACAAAATTAAAACACATGGTATTGGTGGTAATGTATTGACATGGATAGAGAACTGGTTGGCAGACAGGAAGCAAAGAGTAGGAATAAAGAGGTCCTTTTCAGAATGGCAGGCAGTGACTAGTGGGGTACCGCAAGGTTCAGTGCTGGGACCCCACCTATTTACAATATACTTTAATGATTTAGATGAAGGAATTGAATGTAATATCTCCACGTTTGCAGATGACACTAAGCTGGGTGACAGTGTGAGCTGTGAGGAGGATGCTAAGCGGCTGCAGAGTGACTTGGATAGGTTATGTGAGTGGGCAAATGCATGGCAGATGCAGTATAATGTAGATAAATGTGAGGTTATCCACTTTCGTGGCAAAAACAGGAAGGCAGAATATTATCTGAATAGTGTCAGATTAGGAAAAGGGGAGGTGCAACGAGACCTGGGTGTCATGGTACATCAGTCATTGAAAGTTAGCATGCAGGTAAAGCAGGCGGTGAAGAAGGCAAATGGCACATTGGCGTTCATAGTGAGAGGATTTGAGTATAGGAGCAGGGAGGTCTTACTGCAGTTGTACACGGCCTTGGTGAGGCCACACCTTGAATATTGTGTACAGTTTTGGTCTCCTAATCTGAGGAAGGACATTCTTGCTATTGAGGGAGTGCAGCGAAGGTTCACCAGACTGATTCCCGGGATGGCAGGACTGACACATGAAGAAAGACTGGATCAACTAGGCTTATATTCACTGGAATTTAGAAGAATGAGAGGGGACCTCATAGAAACATATACAATTCTGACGGGATTGGACAGGTTAGGTGCTGGAAGAATTTTCTTGATGTTGGGGAAGTCCAGAACCAGGGGTCACAGTCTAAGAATAAGGGGTAAGCCATTTAGGACCGAGATGAGGAGAAACTTCTTCACTCAGAGAATTGTGAACCTGTGGAATTCTCTACCACAGAAAGTTGTTGAGGCCAGTTCGTTAGATATATTCAAAAGTGAATTAGATGTGGCCCTTATGGCTAAAGGGCTCAAGGGAGAAAGCAGGAATGGGGTACTGAAGTTCCATGATCAGCCATGATCATATTGAGTAATCGTGCAGGCTCGAAGGGCTGAATGGCCTACTCCTGCACCTATTTTCTATGCTTCTATGTTACAGCTGATGCTGTTGATGCCTGTCGATGCTGCAGGGGCTGGGAGCAAATATCACATCCCGGGCACTAATGGGGCACTGTGCACCCGACGTAATGATCTATAGGGAGCAAGAGAGTGAGGTGGTAAGGTGCCAGTGCAAAACCACCAGGGAAGTTCGCGGGCATCGGTGAACCCGGGTGGTAACCCCTTAGCACTCTGTTACCGCGCCCCACACGCGCTAACGTGAGATGCAAATAAGGTAAATTTCTCCCCCCAAATGTCTATCTTATCCTTGAGCAAAACCTTAAGTTGCAGCAAAAATAGAAGATGACTCAATTAACAGTTTTAACCAGTCTTGCCAATTGTTTATCCACATCCATCTTTTCAATTAACTTTATCTGCAGAAGAAAATATGAGTAAAAAAATTACCTTTGTCTGAATATTTAATGAAATGCATGTCCTCCTCCTGTCCACTATTTTAATGTAGTCTTTTGCCCCATTATTTTAAATGGGTTAACACCTCCACTATAATAATGTGGGAAATGTCATATGAATGCATTCAGTGTTCATTCACGTACAGTCAACAGTAATTTCTAGGTTATTGTGCTGTGAGTGTTCAACGGGTACTGTTTTAGAAGGGCTTAACTCATTCAGTCCTTTGAGGAACTATGCTTGTCACCAATGGATAGATTTGTATTACCTTTTTCATTTGCTATGGATTAATTTAGAATGAGCCAATGGGAAGGAACAAACTACCAAAGATAACTGAATTGCACTGTATCCACAATGTTTATAGTTGCAGACTATGAGCATTGAAATGTTAGGCATTTATCCTGCTGGTTACCAGGTTGTGGAGTGACGATATAGAGAGGTGAAGTCCAACATTTTCCTTATAAATGCTCCTTTCTTAGCCAGTCAGTGACATGTGATTGAGTTGTTCATCATTGATGTGAAACATTAGCAGAAGCAGACAGCAGTATTTTAGTAGTGCTTTGCTTTTTTCACGTATTAACTATTATCTTTCCTCATGCATCTTCAAAATCCTGGAACCACATTTGAGCGCACAAGATCGGAAGCTTTCTCCACATCTGCTTGCTTGAGGTTTCTATCATTATTCTCGAGTGGATTAACCTTTACAAAAATGCATTAGTTTGATTTCAGATCATAAATAAAACTTAGTTAGTAAAGATCTTATGATTGGATAATAACCTCCCCAAGCTCTCAGACATTTGGGGGCAATTTTAACCTAACCCTCCCATCGGGAAGCTGATGGGATCGGGTGCAATGCTGGTTTTACATGCCTCCCAATTTTCCTCTCAATTGGAGTAAATGAAGAGCAATATTAGACGGGGTGTAAAGCAACATTCCACCCGATGCTCTGGGTTTTCCCCCAGTGAGTGAGATTAAAATTACCTCCCCTCCTCCTCACCCCCATGTTCTCAGTTGGCTTGATTTGGTCTGTCTTGGGGTTTGCATTTCTGAGAAGCCAACATGAAGAAATAGTGAAGTAGATTCTTGTGAAACTTACCTTTTCTACTTTTTATGAGCTATCATAAATAGATGAAGCTACAAGTTGCTTGTTTGATGCATGTTGCTTTTTTCCAAAGTCATGCCATATCACGATAGAACATGATTGATTTCCATTTCGCCTGGGTTACCTTGGAGAGAGGGCTGATTTACGGAGATGAGCTGAGAAGAACCCTATCCTCCCGGCACACAAAAATAGTTTACTCTTTTTTTTGTAAATGTTATCTTTGTAGTACAGTGAATAATAAATTAATCCAGGGCCGAGTCTTTTTAAGTGAGAATGTGAATGGAGATCTGTAAGAAAGCCTCTACTGATGTAATTATACTTTATTAAAGAAGGACAATACAGAAAGGCTGAACTGTATCTTGAACAAGGCTGTGCTTTCATACTGCATGTTTAGGATTCGAGTCATGGAAGACCACCTAGAGACTGAACTTGACCTGATCCAATATGACATCAGAAACCGTGAATTTGTTTCCTGTGCATTGCTCTCTCTGATACACGGCCTTACACACTCTTTTGTTGCTGATCAAAGAACACCATTGGAGCAAATCCAGTAACCAGCTTACAAAAAATGTTGGCGCCAGGTTCAGTTATGTCACTTCGCCATTGAATGTGTGAGAATTCTCTTGAGGTTTTTGTCAGAACACAAAACTAAAAGAAAGCTGCAAGTTGTTGAAGGGAAAGCCGCCAATAATTCTTATCTGTTGTCCTTTTATGAGCCATTCCATTTCCCAAAACATGCACTGTGAGCTTAAGGGCATCATTGAGTATCTGATCAATTCATATTGGAAATAAAATAAACAAAACTGGTCAGAGACACCTGAAGTAGCTTTCCAGAACAGTTCAAGTGGCTTTAGCTGTCCACATGCACATGTGTGGATGGAAAAGCTAGCTCATGGGATGATATTTTTACTTCATGTGCTAGGTGTAGCAAGATTGGAAACTTATTGGGGCCGATTTATCGTCTGTACCATTTGAGTGGGAATTAGTGCCTAGGTGGAATGAAGGGAGAAAACTGGGATCGGGAGAGGAATTGCATTGCGGTAACAGAGACTAACTCATTTTCCTTCCATTAACTTAAATGAAGGGAGAATCAGACAGGATTTGCTCTAGGTGTGTGATCCTCCCTACTGGAGCACTGGCCAGGCAGTGTTTCGTGCCCAGGCAGTATAGTCGAAATCTACCATTCTTTATGAACGTGTTTACAATTTTGTTGCTCCAAACACACAGATCAAATCTTCCCCTACATTTTCCTGTCGCATGTTGCAGCAAGACAATGATTTTTGACTGCTGTCTTGCATCTTTAAAAATAAAACAAAGCATCATAACCTCCAATTTTACAAATGTATGCAACTCATGGGGTGTCTTGCTTGTTGACTGCTTGTATTGCAACATTGCAGGCATGCCACACAATGTTCCTTCTATAATGGATGGAAAATTACTGGCAGTGTGGCCCCAATTTCCTTAAATGCACAACCGGAGAATTAGACTCCCTGCCAGAAGTACATGTTTGCAAAATAGACCCTGTAGTGCTCCCACAGTATATCTTTGTAGTGTATTTACTTGGGGCTGGCTTAGCTACAAAGATTGTTTGAGGCAACTGAACACTTTGACTTTAAAATGCTCATCCCTGTGCTCAAATCCCTCCATGGCCTCACTGTTCCCTGGGGCTGAAATTGCCCCTTTCTATAAAGTCCATGACCGCCTGAAAGCAGCGGCCACGGATTGGTGCGGACTGGCCACTGAGTCTCCGTGGAGAGGACGCCATTTTAAAAATTGCCCTTCCTCAGGTTTTGAGCAGTGTAGAGGACCACTCCTCTTTCCTGCCACCTCGTGCACACGCCGACCTCTTACTGACCTGCGACGGTGACCCCTTCCTGGTATTGCCCCATGGGAAATTGCCCCTTTTACGGAAATGCCCCACGGGAGCGGTGCCACCACCGGTCGGTGCCACTGACAGCTTTTTGCTGTCAGTATTCTTTCTGTGGCTTGGTGGCGCGGCCACCTTTAAAGGGAATGTTGCGCTGCCATGTTTTCTTTTGTTGGCCGACTACCAAGTCGGGCCAACAATTATAGCCACGGGTTTGGCCATGTCGCCAACAGGCACTACCTCTTGGGTGCCAGGCCACTGGCCCGGTCGAAACCCTCCCTGGTGGTCCAGTGTTTGCCACTAAAGTGGCTGCAGAATTCGCAGTGGCCCTCCCCTTTAACTGATGAGTAATGCGCCAACGCAATGACAGCATCAGCAGGGCATTGATGACTTCGAGCGTCGGCTACAATGCCCTGCTCCCACTTCCGTCCCATTAGTGATGGACACTCCGCCCCAGCCTCACTTTCACCCCGATGATGAGGCCATCTCCATCCTGCTCCAAAAAAAAGCACGAAGTGTTGAATTTCTCTGGTCTGGCCGTCGCATGCATTGGGGCGGCTGGAACACTTCAAGAACAGTAGGTGCGACTCATTTTGGGTGGTGGGCACTTTCGGCTCCCTATCTCTATAACCTCCTCCAGCCCAACAACCCCTCTGAGAACTCTGCGTTCCTACAACTCTGGCCTACTTTCCATTACCCATTTACTTCGCCCCATCATTGGCGCCGTTTCTTCAGCTGTCTAGGCCCTAGGCTCTGGAATTCCCTCCCTTGACTTCTCCGCCTCTTCACCTCTCTCTCCTCCATTTAGCCGTCCTTAAAAGCAATCTCTTTGACCAAGCTTTTGGTCACTTGTCCTCATGAAACATTCTTTGAATCGTTGTCAATTTCCATCAGATTATGCCTCTGGTGAAGTGCCTTGGGACATTTTACTATGTTAAAGGGGCTATATAAATGCAGGCCGTGATCCTTACCAACAGATCCATCACAGACCCAATTCATGTCCGAACCAGGGTCAAACAGGGCTGTGTCATCGCCCCAACCCTCTTCTCAATCTTTCTCGCCGCCATGCTCCACCTCACAGTCAACAAGCTCCTTGCTGGAGTGCAACTAAACTACAGAACCAGTGAGAACCTGTTCAACCTGCGCCGTCTCCAGGCCAGATCCAAGACCACCCCAACCTCTGTCGTCAAGCTACAGTACGCGGATGACGCCTGCATCTGCGCACATATAGAGGCCGCACTACAGGACATAGTCAACGTATTTACTGAGGCGTATGAAAGCATAGGCCTTACGCTAAACATCCATAAGACAAAGGTCCTCCACTAGCCTGTCCTCACCACACAGCACTGCCTCCCAGTCATCAAGATCCATGGCGCAGCCCTGGACACCGTGGACCACTTTGCATATCTCGGGACCCTCCTAGCAAAGAGCAGACATCGACGACGAGATCCAACACCGCCTCCAGTGCACCTTCGGTCACCTGAGGAAAAGAGTGACCAGGCCCTCCAAACTGCCACCAAGCTCATGGTCTACAGGGCTGTAGTAATACCTACCCTCCTGTATGGTTCAGAGACTTGGACCATGTACAGTAGATACCTCAAGTTGCTGGAGAAATATCACCAAAGATGTCTCCGCAGATCCTACAAATCCCCTGGGAGGACAGGCACACCAACATCAGCGTCTTCACTCAGGCTAACATCCCCCGCATTGAAGCACTGACCACACTCGATCAGCTCTGCTGGGCAGGCCACATAGTCCGCATGCCAGACACGAGATTCCCAAAGCAAGTGCTCTACTCTGAACTCCTTCATGGCAAACGAGCCAAAGGTGGGCAGAGGAAACTTTACAAGGACACCCTCAAAGATTCCCTGATAAAGTGTGACATCCCCACTGACACCTGGGAGTCCCTGGCCCAAGTCTGCCCTAAGTGGAGGAAGTGCATCTGAGAGGGAGCAACTCGAGTCTCATCGCCGAGAGCATGCAGAAATCAAGCGCAGACAGCGGAAAGAGCGTGCGGCAAACCAGTGCCACCCACCCCTTCCCTCAACGACTATCTGTCCCATCTGTGACAGTGTCTGTGGCTCTCGTATTGGACTGGTCAGCTACCAAAGAATTAACTACAGGAGTGGAAGCGCCTTCCTCGATTCTGAGGGACTACCGATGATGATGATGATAAATGTAAGTTGTTGTTGTGCAGCAATGCAGGTGTGTCATGCCTGTGTGCTTATTTAGATGTTAAATTGGAAGATAGTCATTTAAAAGAGTGACATAAATTTGCAGATCACATCAAGCTGCTTTTGCTGCGAAGAGACAAAATGAAAAGTTGTGAATGCTGGAAACTTAAAATAAAGGCAATAACGCTGGGAATGCATAGCAAGTTGAAAAAAAGCTGAAAGAAAGAAAGTAGTAGGACAATATTTCTGGCATTGTTGAAACAATTCTGTTCAGCTGTTCATGGTAGAGGACACTAAAAACATTCCAATAGTGGATAATCAAGGGGCTATAGAGAGGGAGGAACTGAATACAATCACTATCACTAAAGAAGTAGTACTCGGTAAAATAATGGGACTAAAGGCAGACAAGTCCCCTGGACCTGATGGCTTACATCCTAGGGTCTGAAAACAAGTGGCTGCAGAGATAATGGATGCATTGGTTGTAATCTACCAAAATTCCCTGGATTCTGGGGCAGTCCCAGTGGATTGGAAAAGCGCAAATGTAACACCCCTATTTAAAAAAGAAGGCAGACAAAGAGCAGGAAACTATAGACCAGTTAGTCTAACACCTGTCTTTGGGAAAATGCTGGAGTCCATTATTAAGGAAGCAGTAGCTGGACATTTGGAAAAGCATAATTCAATCAAGCAGAGTCAGCATGGTTTTATGAAAGGGAAATCATGTTTGACAAATTTGCTGGAGTTCTTTGAGGATGTAACGAGCAGGGTGGATAAGGGGGAACCAGTGGATGTGGTATATTTGGATTTCCAGAAGGCATTTGATAAGGTGCCACATAAAAGGTTACTGCACAAGATAAATTTCACGGGGGTTGGGGGTAATATATTAGCATGGGTAGAGGATTGGCTAACTAACAGAAAACAAAAAGTCGGGATAAATGGGTCATTTTCCAGTTGCAAACAGTAACTAGTAGGGTGCCTCATGGATCGTCAACTATTTACAATCTATACTAATGACTTGGGTGAAGGGACCGAGTGTAATGTAGCCAAGTTTGCTGATGATACAAAGATGGGTGGGAAAGGACACAGAAAATCTGCAAAGGGATATAGAACTAGAACCTCCGCTTTTGAGCTTATTTCCGGCGTGGGCGGTAAAAAAGGATTTTCAGATCGCCGGCTTCTCGCCCATTCTCAAAGCACCGAGTCTCCTTTTTGAAAATGGCTGTTACCATGAGCGATATGAAATAGGCGTCAGCGTTACATTTTTTTTACCTTCTGCCATAAAGTGTCGCCGTCCTTAGCAACAGGATGGCAATGATCGATTTCTGTGATTCAGGAGGTGAAGGGTCATCATGACAAGCACATAAGAGGAGACAGAGAGAGAGGGCACTCAGAGGCACTGAAAGCTTGTGTGACTGTGCTGTGTGCTTGTCTGGCTGTTGTGGGAGGCACCAGGGAGATTCACCAGTAGCAAAAAGCCTAGGAAGCACCAAGAACATAGTTGGCATCGAGTTTTTGTCCAACAAATAAGATATAACATGGAAGGGATGGTGGAGGCCCTGGAGCTGGTAGCCAGGAACATAGAAACATAGAAAATAGGTGCAGGAGTAGGCCATTTGGCCCTTAGAGCCTGCACTGCCATTCAATGAGGTCATGGCTGAACATGCAACTTCAGTAACCCATTCCTGCTTTCTCGCCATACCCCTTGATCCCCCTAGTAGTAAGGAATACATCTAACTTATTTTTGAATATATTTAGTGAATTGGCCTCAACAACTTTCTGTGGTAGAGAATTCCACAGGTTCACCACTCTGGGTGAAGAAGTTTCTCCTCATCTCAGTCCTAAATGGCTTACCCCTTATCCTTAGACTGTGACCCCTGGTTCTGGACTTCTCCAACATTGGGAACATTCTTCCTGCATCTAACCTGTCGAAACCCGTCAGAATTTTAAACGTTTCGATGAGATCCCCTCTCATTCTTCTGAACTCCAGTGAATACAAGCCCAGTTGATCCAGTCTTTCTTGATAGGTCAGTCCCGCCATCCCGGGAATCAGTCTGGTGAACCTTCGCTGCACTCCCTCAATAGCAAGAAAGTCCTTCCTCAAGTTAGGAGACCAAATCTGTACACAATACTCCAGGTGTGGCCTCACCAAGGCCCTATACAACTGTAGTAACACCTCCCTGCCCCTATACTCAAATCCCCTCGCTATGAAGGCCAACATGCCATTTGCTTTCTTAACCGCCTGCTGTACCTGCATGCCAACCTTCAATGACTGGTGTACCATGACACCCAGGTCTCGTTGCACCTCCCCTTTTCTTAATTTGTCACCATTCAGATAATAGTCTGTCTCTCTGTTTTTACCACCAAAGTGGATAACCTCACATTTATCCACATTATACTTCATCTGCCATGCATTTGCCCACTCACGTAACCTATCCAAGTCACTCTGCAGCCTCATAGCATCCTCCTCGCAGCTCACACTGCCACCCAGCTTAGTGTCATCCACAAACTACGTTTAATGCCCTTGTCTAAATCATTAATGTACAATGTAAACAGCTGGGGCCCCAGCACAGAACCTTGCGGTACCCCACTAGTCACTGCCTGCCATTCTGAAATGTACCCATTTACTCCTACTCTTTGCTTCCTGTCTGCCAACCAGTTCTCAATCCACGTCAGCACACTACCCTCAATCCCATGTGCTTTAACTTTGCACATTAATCTCTTGTGTGGGACCTTGTCGAAAGCCTTTTGAAAGGCTTCCAGTGGTCCCGGAGCGCAGGACTGCACCCCAAGGTGCCGCACCCCCATTGCCAACCACACATGAGAGCAAGCAGCAACATCTTGCTTCTGGCTCACAGCACATTCCCACCTCGGGACCATCCTCTCGCGTATCTGTCCAAGCAGTGGTTTGGCAGTTCCCCCAATGAAGCAGCGCCTGAGGAGCTCTTCGGCCAGGCAGCTTGGAGTCAGGAGGGGAAGGGGAAGGGGTAGAGGTCGGGAGGAGAATCAGCGGAGCGAGGGGGGGAAGGGTGTGGATGGTTGGTTTGTAAAGAAATACAAACAAAATTTCAGATTAATGTTCGGTTTAAATGTTTTTTATTTAACTAAACCTTGTAGCGCATTGGCTCAGATAGTTGCACCGTTACACGTTGGTGATTCCTTAACATCAAAGGGTATAATTACATTTGACTTCATTCAACTTAAACTTTGATCATTGAAGTATCACCTACACACCCAGCAGTGTGTCAGCCTTTGAATAACACCAACATTCTTTCAGGCAAAGCGATCATTGATGAGCTCCTGATGTAAGGCTCTTGCAGCTATCATGCCACCATGGGCTATTTCATGAGGTCTACAGGGGGGCGGGGGCATGGCTTCAGGGTCAGCCTGATTGTGTGGGTCGATGTCAGCGTCCGCCTCCTCATCCTCCTCTTCCTCTCTCTGGTGAGGTGGACTGTCAGACTCATCAGGCAATTCTTCATAGCCAAGTTATGCAGCATGGAGCACACCACCAAGAATTGAGCTACCTGCTCAAGGTGGTATTGGAGCTCGCCTCCTGAGTGGTCCAGGCATCTAAAGCATTGCTTCAACACTCCAATGGTTTTCTACACGATATTACAAGTTGCTCTGTGGCTCTCATTGTATCGCCTCTCGGCTTCGGGTGTCATGCAGGGGGTCATCAGCCAGGTGGCGAGGCCATATCCTTTGTCACCAAGCATCCAGCATTGACCTTGTGGCTGATTGTTAAACAAGTCAGATACTGTGCTCTCATGCAGGATGTGAGCATCATGGATGCTGCCCGGAAATTGAGCATTCACTGCCAGTATAATTTGCTGGTGGTCGACAACCAGTTGGACATTCAGGGAGTGGAATCCCTTGCGATTCCTGAAAACCTCAGCATCCTGAAAAGGTGCCCACATCGCGATGTGCATACAGTCTATTGCTGCCTGCACCTTAGGGAAGTTTACAATTCTGGAGAATCCTAGAGCCCTCTCACTCTGTATCTCTCTGATCATAGGGAGGCTGATAAAGTCCCTCCTGTATGCGTACAGGGCTTCAGTGATCTGTCTAATGCAGCGATGTGTGGCATGCTGAGAAATTCCGCAAATGTCGCCAGCTATGGCCTGAAAAGAACCTGAGGTGTAGAACGACAGTGCCATGGTGACTTTGACCTCGACAGACAGCGCAGTACTGATGGTGCTGGCTGGTTGCAGATCTGCCCTTATCAGCTGGCATACCTCAGTGATAACCTCTTTGTGGAAGCGCAGTCTCCGAAGGTAGGTGGTGTCGGGCAAGTTGAGGTAAGAATGCTTCTCCTTGTACTTGTGGGGGGTGTAACGTCTGGTTCTCCTCATCAGCCTGTCACATCTTATATTGGGCACATAATGCAGTGGAGTGTACCTTTAGTGATCTCAAGTCTGCTGCATGTAATTGGTCACCAAGAGAGGGTGAGAAAGGATAGGCCCCATTGCAGTCGCTCTCTGTTTTCCACCGATTGGTCACAAACAAGGAATGTCCCGATGAAGACCCCTATTCAATTCCAATTGGTCATAGTATACTCAAGATGTTTGTAGAGATGTTCACGTCCATTGCAATGACTTGCAGAGTACATCCGAACTCCACCGAGATTGAGGCACAGCAGCCTTTTAAATGATGCGACATGTGATGTACACCATGGCGTCCATAATGCTGTGATTAGTTCCGGCTAGTTCTACTTGTTCTGGGCTTTTTTTGGGCGAGCAATATTGTGGGCGATATGTGTGCGAGGTGGTGAAATTGGCGCTGGGCGATCTCATGGCCGCTAGTTTCGGTAAATATGCTCTTTACAACAAAAAAAAGTTGGAGGGCGGTATTATTGAATCTCGGCGTTAATTCCATGCAGAAAGTAACGCTGGGCGATATTATGGGCATTGATTTCACCCATTCTGCTGATTCCACCCAAAAAAAGTGGGCTGGCAGTAATATTTTTCGCAGTGTTAAGCACATAGGGAAAGTAACGCTTGGCGATGTTTCCTTAAAATGCCCGTCAGTTTCCATTTTGTGCCAAAATTGGCAATATATTGGCGTTACACGTCATTTCACCAGTAAAACAGGTGTTAAGTGGGCGTTAAGCATGCAAAAAAAGTGAAGGTTCTAGCCTATAGACAGGCTAAGTGAATGGGCAAAAATTTGGCAGATGGACTATAATGTAGGAAAATGTGAGGTTACAAATATAGAAAAGAAAATTATAATGTAAATGGAGAAAAATTGCAAAGTTCTGCAGTACAGAAGGACCTGGGGGTCCTTGTGCAAGAAACACAAAAAGTTAATATGCAGGTACAGCAAGTAATCAGGAAGGCAAATGGAATGTTGGCCTTTATTGCAAGGGGGATGGAGTATAAATGCAGAGAAGTCCTGCTACAACTGTACAGAATATTGGTGAGACCACACCTAGAGTACTGTGTACAGTTTTAGTGTCCATATTTAAGGAAGGATATACTTGCATTGGAGGCTGTTCAGAAAAGGTTCTCTAGGTTGATTCCAGAGACGAGGGGTTGACTTCGGAAGATAGGTTGAGTAGGTTGGGCCTATACACATTAGAACATAAGAAATAGGATTAGGAGTAGGCCATACAGCCTCTCGAGCCTGCTCCGCCATTTAAAACGTTCATGGCTGATCCAATCATGAACTCAGCTTCACTTCCCTGCCCGCTCCCCATAACCCCTTAATCCCTTATCGGTAAAGAAACTGTCTATCTCTGTCTTAAATTTATTCAACGTCCTGGCTTCCACAGCTCTCTGAGGCAGCGAATTCCACAGATTCACAACCCTCTGAGAGAAGAAATTCATCCTCATCTCAGTTTTAAATGGGCAGCCTCTTATTCTAAGATTATGCCCCTAGTTGTCGTCTCCCCCATCAGTGGAAACATACTCTCTGCATCCATCTTGTCAAGCCCCCTCATAATCTTATACATTTCAATAAGATCACCTCTCATTCTTCTGAATTCCAATGAGTAGAGGCCCAACCTCCTCAACTTTTCCTTGTAAGTCAACCCTCTCATCTCCAAAATCAACCTTCTCTGAACTGCCTCCAAAGCAAGTATATCCTATCGTAAATATGGAAACCAAAAGTGCAAGCAGTATTCCAGGTGTGGACTCACCAATACCCTGTATAACTGTAGCAAGACTTCCCTGCTTTTATACTCCATTCCCTTTGCAATCAAGGCCAAGGTACCATTTGCCTTTCTGATCACTTGGTGTACCTTTTGTGTTTCATGCACAAGTACCCCCAGGTCCCGTTGTATTGCAGCACTTTTCAACTTTTCTCCATTTAAATAATAACTTGCTCTTAGATTTTTTCTGCCATTGGAGTGTGAAGAATGAGAGGTGATCTTATTGAAACATAAGATAATGAGGGGGCTTGACAAGGTGGATGCAAAGAGGATATTTCCACTCTTGGCGGAAACTAAAACTAGGGGACATGGTCTCAGAATAAGGGGTCGCCCATTTAAAACTGAGATGAGGAGGAATATCTTCTCTCAGAGAGTTATAAATCAATCAAATTCTCTGCCCCAGAGAGCTGTGGATGCTGGGTCATTGAATATATTTAAGGCGGAGATAGACAGAGTTTTGAGCGATAAGGGAATTAAGGGTCATGGGGAGCGGGCAGGGAAGTGGAGCTGAGTCCATGATCAGATCAACCATGATCTTATTAAATGGTGGAGCAGGCTTGAAGGGCCAGGTGACCTACTCCTGCTCCTATTTCTTATGTTCTTATATGTTTATGTTCTTTCTATCTCAGCTAATAGCTGAATGGCTGTGACAGCTTGCCTCAGTTGGTTGCACCCTCGCTTAATGGGTCAGCAGGTAATAGTTTCAAGTCCATTCCAGGATGTGAGCACTTAAACTACTGAGGGAGTGCTTCATTATTGGAGATGTCGTCCATCAGATCCGATGTTGAACCCAGCCCCCAGCTGCCTGTTCCATTGATTCAGGTGGATATTAAACATTCTATGATACTGAATTACTAGTTGAGTAACATAACCATTGCACTACTGTATGATCTGCAAATAATCCAGAGAATGTCAGTTAATGTCCCATTATGGCAGTTTGAGAATTTTAATTTGGATTAAAATAAATCCTGAAATTTAAAAAAAAAATGGTATCTGCAAAATGAAGCTGATAATGAAGCTGTTGTATTGTCATAAAAACCCAACTGGTTCACTTATGTCTTTTAGGGAAGGAAACCTGCCTCCCTTAGCCAGACTCATCTATGGGTGTCTCCAGTCCCACTCCAAAGTGGTTGGGGCCGAAATTTACCTCCGCCCGAAACGGGTCGTACCTTCTGCTCCTGAAGTGTTTCGTCCGCCGCTTCGGATGAGGTCGCCTCTTTCGGTAAATTCAGCTCTTTGTCGTTTTTTTTCAAGCGGACCGGAATTTGGTCATAACAGAGCTGGAAGTGGGGGGGGGTAAGTACTGTAGTGGGGCGGAAATGGAGGCGGGAGAGAGTCTTCGCTGCTGTCAATCAATGTCATGTCACGTGTGCGTCACCACGTTTTCCCCTTCACTTAAAGGGTAGAGCCTTCGGCATTTTGAAACTTCAGCCACTGGACCATCAGGGAGGATTTTGGCCGGGCTCGTGGTCTGTCACCCAAGAGGTTGGCGGCCCGGCCGAATCCACGGGCATAAATGTCAGCCAGACCTAGCAGTCGGCCGGCAATAAAAAACATGGCAGCCACGGCAGTGCGCCCACCCCTTGAAGGGCCGCCGCGCTGCCATGGCTCACAGACTGAAAGCAAGGTGCACCAACAGAAAATGCTGCCGGGGGCACAGCACGACGGATTGTAGATTTTGAAGGTAAATTTCGTGGGAGGTGCAATGGAGGTGCGGAAGATCGATGGTGCACCCTTTGATGATAAACTTAGGACGGTAGGCAGGGAGTGGGGACCGCCAGAAAAATCACCGAGCTGAATTTCGCCGGCGGCGACCATTGGACCGGAAGTCAGCGGCTGCTCGAATCCACTGCCTGGCCGCTGCTTTCTGGTGGTAAAAGGCCTTTTTGGGAGCTGGGTTTCAACCCCGTTGACTTTTAACTGATCTCTGAACTGGCCTGGTAACCATTCATATGCATCAAACTGCTACAAAGAATACTAAGAATAAAAACAGACGGACCATTTGGCTGCAACCTAGGAATCGAGTCAGGACCCGTTGAAGGCATGCCGATGATTTCTGCTCCCAAGATTGTCTCTGTGTAGGAGCTGTCCGATATCCCACTCTCCTCAACCAGCGAGCTGTCTCAGAGAACTGGTTTGGTGCCCGCACCTTGCCGGCAGCATGCAAGTGAGGCCGAGGCTCAAAAATGACTCAGGCATCTTAGTGGTAAAAGTAGTCAAGAGGTGGGCTCTCTCCACCCACTGACCACTTGTTGTGAGCCAAAAATTATAATCGGCCCCACTCTCTCACTAATAATAGGACTGTGCTCTGTTACTTTAGCCTGAATGAATCATTAGCAGTGTACTGTCAAACAGTAACAACATAATTAACAACATAATGACTTTTTATGCTTTATAATATTCTTTGAATAGATGACAAACAATTCTGATATTATTTCTGAATTATTTTGGTCCAGAAATTATACTGAAGCTCGTTTCCTCTATAACAGTTATTAGCATTCCAAAAAGTAATTCTTCATGAGAAACGCTATGCGACACATTGGCAATGTGAGAAAACATTATGTATATGCAAGTTTTCTTTTCTTTTTATTCTTTTAGAAAGCCATATAAGCACAGTAGGTTCTCTATTCATTGCTAAAGTGTATAATTATCAATAATTATTTCCACCCAGATAAGCTGGCTATAAGACATTAGTATAACTGAAGCTTAAAGACTCCCTACTGGCTCAGTTTATAACTATGTAATATGGTACTGAGCTGCATCGATGAGGAAGGACAGAGGTTTGATCCCTGGCCTGCACTGAGCCAACTAATCTCAGATGGTACAGCAGAAGAATTAGCTATAATTGGTTTTCTGGTCCCTTGGCGTAGTGGAGGGCGATGTAAGCCAAGAGTCCTATTACTGATTGCTGTCCATAAATCCTGGCGAAAAGAGTGAATACATGGATTTGGGGTAAGGATACATCAGGTGAAGCTGTAATCCTCCCCTCCCTCACCCAACCCTTTACAACACTCACCAGTGATGAATGCCATTTGGTGATGTACTGGCGATCTGTTTGAGCTCATGAAACCAAGACAGGGCCCGACAGGGTAGATGCAGGGAGGATATTTCCCCTGGCTGGTGTAAGAATTCGGCAAAAACACTTTATGAACCTTTTGGACTTTGCTTGGACATATTTTCTGTTACTGCAGAAGAGCTGACAGCTGAAGTGGAACAGGTCCAAACATGTTTCACAGGAATACACATCAGCTGGGCGGGAAGGAGAATGGCTGAAAGCAGGAACATCATGGTTGATGGGTGCCATTTGTCATGGCATGGGAACCCATCAGTGAGACAGTAAGTAAAGTGGCTGGGGATTCAGGCCATCGAAAGACAAAGGAAAGCTTTTTGACCACAGTCCCGTCAGAGCCACATATCGAGGTACAGCCCAGTTGACAAAGGAACAAGCCAGAGACTTGATTTTGCTTTTCAGTTGCACAGCCTCAGGCGAAGGGAACAGTTGGACTCTTGTCGCGGAAGACACATTTTTGCAAATATAAGAGAGGCAGTATTGGCTGCCATCATCTCACTTTCTCCCCGCTTCTATGTCTGCTTGCAACGCACAAGGACTAAGCACTCCATCTGGGATGGAGAGAAGAAACACCAGAGAGCCTTGCTACTTCGATTGGGAGGCTGACCTTGAGACTGGACTTGAAGAGCACAAATTAGTACGGAACCAGAAGATGCGCCTCATTGGGAGATGCAGCGAGTAAGCTAGAGAGGTAATTGGTGAGCATTTATCCTAGCCCACGCATCTTTAAGACCACTGCATAGTTTGAAAGGGTGTCGTGTGTCCCAACCAAGCCTTAGGGGTTTTAATGGGGAGGTTTTTGCAAGAATTATAAGCATACGCACATTCTGTTGGACAGATTTCAGTGGTGCAATTTTGAATCTGAGCAGGAGTGTTTTAGACATGGGTACTTCGCGTTAGGGGTCTGTTTAGACCAACCAGACTGTGTTTGTTTATATTACACTACTAGGGTGTGTTTTTACTGAGTGCAAGGGTGTGCTTTAACTTGAATAAAAGCATTGTGACGGTGGAGACCGAAAAGATCTGTCTATGACTGTATATTACTGTTCACAACTATAATTCCGGTGTCTAGAACTATTATAAGAGGGGTGATTCGAAACCACCAGGGGCAAAACCACTTACACTGGGGAGTCTAGAACCAGGGGTCAGTCTCAAAATAAGGAGTCAGCCATTTAGGACTGAGATGAGGAGACATGTCTTCACTTAGAGGGTGGTGAATCTTTGGCACAGAAGTCTGATGAGGCTCAGTCGGTGAGTATATTCAAGATGGAGGTCGATAAATATTTGGATATTAAGGGAATCAAGGGATATGGGAATAGTGCAGGAAAGTGGAGTTGAGGTAGAAGATCAGCCATGATCTTATTGAATGGCAGAGCAGGCTCAAGGGGCTGAGTGGCCTACTCCTGCTCCTATTTCTTATGTTCTTATGTTAATGCCTCTATGAAAAGAGGGGAGAAAAGGTTAAAAATATGTTTTACCTTTAGGATGATTAACATCCAGTAGGGTAATTAGTCTCTTGCAGTACCTCATCATTTTGGTGGACATACTGCAGGACATCTAAGCTACCTGCCTTTGTGTGCTTCCAGGAACTTCTGGGTCCCAGGTCGGTTTCTTCCCTCCAACTCGCCTCAAATGAATCATCCTTCCCTGGTTAACATGACAGGAGCTGAACAGCTTTCGACAAATAGAGACAAAGATCTTTAAAATGTTTGCAGTAATCCTGCCAAGCATATAAAGAAACACACAAAGGAAAACAGGGCGGGGCAGGGGAACGTATATTGCAGCCGCTCTTTTCTACTGTCACATTTAAAAAAAATTATTGTGCCTTATTTTTTGTTAAGTATGACCAAGTTCCATTACTGTAAGCACTTACCAAATTGGGTATGTCAATTGTGCAGATATGCTGGCTAATGTATCATCCCTGTAAATCTTGAATTGGGAGTGGGAGGGAAAGCAGGGTACCACTGCTGTGAGTGAAACAGAATATATTATGTCAGCATGATTAAGGTAGGTCTATAAGGCAATAATGTTGTAATTAATGTTTAAATTAACTTTAGTTAGTGACAGCTGTGGCTCAGTGGGTAGCATTCTTGCCTCTGAGTCAGAAGGTTATGGGTTCCAGTCCCACTCCAGGATTTGAGCATATAAATCTAAGCTGACACTTCAGTGCGGAGGGAGTGCTGCATTGATGGAGGTACTGTCTTTTATATGAGACATTCAACAGGCCCTGTCTGCTTCTCTGAGGTGGACGTAAAAGATCCATGGCATTATTTCGAAGAAGAGCAGGGGAGTTATCTCTTTTGGGCTGGCCAATATTTATCCCTCAATCAACATCACTAAAACAAATTATCTGGTCATTATCACATGGCTATTTGTGGGAGCTCGCAGTGCGCAAATTGGCTGCCACGTTTTCCACATTACAACAACGACTACACTTCATTGGCTGTAAATCGGTTTGAGATGTCAGATGGTCGTGAAAGGCACTATATAAATGTTTTTTCTTTTATGAAAGCAGTTGACAAAAGCTGATCCAGGCATGTTGTCCTCTGCGGTAAAAGATTTAAATACTCGGGGACAAGTGTTTGGAAGAACCTTCAGAAAGGCCATTGAAATAGGCAATGTAAGTAGGTTCAAGAGACAATTGGTGTTGCGTGACATGTTAAGGGATATTAAGAAGGTGGGTAAGTGGAACTGGTTGGACCTAATGCTATTTACAGTCCTTAGTAGTTCTAACATTCCAACATAATAATGAGTAAATATTATTCCTGGGAAAGACATTACACAGATATATGCACATATTTTTCAAAAGGATGCAAATATGCACTGAACTATTTCATTAATACTATCATTGTTTACATCGCTCCTAACCAGACACAAGTGACGGTACAAGATAATAGTCGCAACCTGTTAAAATGTGGCTGAACAATAACAAAGAAAAGTACCTTTAATCGATGGAATGAAGAGAATTAATCTGATTTTTCTGTTGCCTAGCAACCCAGAGACATATTTCACTGGCTGCAAGTTCCACTTTTAACCAGGAGTGGTATTAGCAAGGATGGTTTGAAATATACTGCTCTGAAGGAATAAAACATTTTTATGGATTTTTTTTAAATTAGAAGAAAATATTTTGACATTAAGGTTTTGGAATGAGTTAACCTGATAATGCTGCTGTCTACTATCTCCCTCATACTCTAAAACTATAGATCCCAATATTACAGCATATTACATTTGCTCAACAAAGGTTATGTTCTGATGATGTGAATTGTGCATGACTTGTATGTAACCAGCCAAGTTACTATAGTCGATTTCCTCCCAATTTTCTTTCTTCCTCTCCTGTTGTTGCTAACATAGGCTGGGGTAGGGTTCCACGTGTGTCATCAGTCATCCAATACCTCATGTAACAACAACTAGCACTTACCTTTAATCTAATGACATTTCTTAAGGCACTTCACAAGGGAGAATCAAGAAACTGAGCAGATCAAACAAATGGTCATTCTTTACCTATTTATGTAGCCAGAGTGTTGGCAGTTGATTGGGGTGTGTGTGTGGGAGGGAGGGGTCACAAACAAGATGTCCACTTGTACACTTTTCAGCAAGGTAACCAGATAGAGCAGAAAACACGCTGAATTTTCATCTCACTAGGCCAGAGAAGCAGAGGTAAATTGTAAGAACCCTTTTATGAACCTGACTGAGATATATAAATGTCAACTGACAACATTTCACACTGATGGTCAATGTTTTGTAGGTCTGATCATTGTGTCAGCATTTACAAAGGGCAGTTAAGAGTCAACCACATTGCTGTGGGTCTGGAGTCACATATCAGCTAGACTGAGTAAGGACAGCAGATTTTCTTCCCTAAAAGGACATGACGGAACCAGATGGATTTTTATAACAATCTGGTAGTTTCATGAGGCCCAAATTTCCCCAACCCCTTTTTTCGGCGCATTCTCCTGAGATGCGCCAACTTTGTGCGCTGGAAATGGCGCCGACAAACTTACTCACGTTTCTGGCCGCTCTGCTATGTTTCCTGGGTCCTGACGCTCCTTGTGGAGCGGGGGCCGGAGCTACAGCCCTGCGCCGAAAACAGTGCCGGCAGCTGCGCGCATGCGCAGTAGCTCCTTCCCATGATTGTGATGATGATGCTTGTAGAACGCGTCCTGCCCCTATCCCAGGCTGAATGGCCTGCCACACAGGCCGTCCACTGAGGGCTGTAAGAAACAGGTTGGTGCGACTGAGTTTTGATCGGAGTGAGAGAGAAGGAAAGAGATTGGTCATCTTTGGCTGCAGTCTAGTGGTTTGGACCGGGGATAGCTTGTTGTGTAGCGACGTCGCTTGCCATGCTGGGCTGGCTTTGCATTCATTTGGTTGGGTGGCGGTTTGCCAAAGAGTCTCTGCAGTGCCGTGTGTTGCACTGGACCCCGGTGTCCTTCCACACGTGGCCCGCCTGGCTCTAGCACACTTGCCGACCGCTGAGCATGCGCCCAAGTCAGTCCCTGTATGTCTCGCCGCCATCACCGCTGCCTGATTTTATCCTTCGACACACCGCGCTGCCCAGCCATTGCTTCTGGCCTTTTTATCTCTGTCTCTTTCTCGCTCCGATGTCGCCTGTCCCTCTGGCACTCTCTCTCTCTCTATCTCTGAATCGGGACTCCAGAACGGTGTAAGCCAAGCCCAGGCTCCACGCACTCGTGCACCCACTCTCTGTCTGTCTGCCTGTACTAGCCCGCCCGGGTTGGTCTTGAGGACAGCGGTGTGCGTGTTGTTGTGCTGGAGATGTCGGCCGGCGCTGACAAAATACCTTTCTGCTTGCGATCTACGACCTCAGGGCTGAACTCAAGCATGTCGGACGATCTCCAAACTCCTTTCGGGGCCAAATGGAGTCATCTGCGGTCCCTCACGTGAGGGAGCCGAAGCCCCTGCTTCAGCTAGGTTTCAGGCTGCCATTTTTAAAGCCTGACCAAAAACCCGAAAAATAGGCAAAGAGGGAAAAAATTCCCACCCGAAAAGGGTTGAAAGTCGCGTTCTCCCTCCCCTATCCCAGGCCAAAGCGACTCCCGCACGGTCAGCCGCTGCCGAGTTCAGTTGAAGGTAGGATTTACTTCAGTTCTTTATTTGTTAATTTAATTACTTACTTCAGTTCTTTATTTTTTATTGAATGCTTATTACTTTTTGTGCGTTGTTGGTGCTCGGTGGTGTTTTAAATGTAGTTACTTGCGCCGATTCCTTAACTCTTGGGGCCCAAATTTCCCCATGAGTTGCACCGTTTTTTTTGGTGTAACTTGATTTTTCTGGTGTATCTTTTTAGTTGCAAATATGGCCATTTAATTTGCGCCAGTGTGAGTGAGTTAGTTAGGTCTTTTGTTAGGTCAGTTTTTTTTTCAAAAGGGGGCGTCCCCAGCCACTTACACCATTTATGCCAATTTGGCCAGAAAAAAGTTGTACTAAACTAACTTAGGGCAGCGTATGTGTCCACTTTTGTCCGCACAGAAAGACCTTACTTACAGTTAAGGAATCGGCGCAAGTAACTACATTTAAAGCACCACCAAGCACCAAACAAAGCACAAAAAGTAATAAGCAATTAATTAACAAATAAAATAAAAGGCACGCTGCCCCTAAAGCACCAACACCAAAGTAATAAGTAATCAATAAATAACAAATAAAAAAATAAAAGGAACCCTGCACCTAAAGCACCGAAATCAATCAGTAAATAACAAATAAAAAATAGAAGTCCTACCTTAGGGAATGCAGCGGGCCACCGATGAGGGAGCTCTTTCGGCCAGGGCTAGGGGTGGATGGCATGCTTCGGCCCCTCCCACACAACCTATTTGCAGAAACGGCCTGCCAGGAGCTACTGCACATGTGTGCAAACTCTAGCGCGCATGTATTTTCAGCGCCGGGACCTGACTCCGCCCCCAATCCATTGGGCCACGCTGCGCCATGACGGAGGAGAGGCTGGGGAGCGGCCCAATTACGGAAGTCTTTTTTCGGTGCACTTGTAGGCGGGCAAAAGCGTCGCAGCTTGAGTGAGGGCCTCAGAAAAAGAGGTTAGGGTAATTTGGGCCCTAGGTAAGGTTTTTCTGTGCGGACAGAAGTGGCACCATACGCTGGCCTAAGTTAGTTTGGAGCAGCTATTTGCTGGCCAAACACCTAAAACAGGCAGAAGTAGTTGGGAACGTCCCCTTTTGGAAAAAAAACTGAACTAAAAAAACACCTACTAGCTCACTTACATTGGTGCAAATTAAATGGCCAGAATTGCAACTAAAAAGATACTACAGAAAAATCAAGTTGCTCCAAAAAAAACAGAGCAACTCCTGGGGAAATTTGGGCCCATACTATTACTAGCTTTTTAATTCCACATTTAATTAATACACTGAATTTAAATCCTCCATCTGTCATGGTGGGATTTGAATTCCCATCTCTGGATTATTAGTCTAGGCCTCTGGATTACTAGTCCATTAAGATAACCACTATACTACCGTACACCTTAAATCTTAACTATAACATGTACTTTTGATGCAGGCAAAATATAGTGTATAAAGGAGCATGGTTTTCAATCGGTCTTCAGAGGACTCGAAAGATATAGAAACCGAAAACCCACTCTGATCCAGATTGGGTTGATCCCTCAATCTAGTTATCAATAAAATCTGCTCTGTGTACAACACTACAAAGTATCTTATGCTTACTCGAAACGTGTTGTTGTGAATCTTAGAAGAAAGGAGGTTGAATGCTGACATTGAGAAATCGATGAGAATGAAAGAGGGCTAATAGATGATAATGAAATGGGGGGAAATAGATGGAATTAGTGGTGGCAATAGATGGCAGTGAAGAAGTCGGAAAAATGGATGGCAATGAAGAGAAGAGGAATGGATCAGAAGCTGAGAGAAGTGCTTTTGGCTTTGAGTGCCAACATGAATTCTGGAGAGGGAGGAAAAAGTGCTAGCTGTGAACTCTGGGAGCGAACGAAGCGCATCCGGTGACTCTCGTTGGAAGAGAGAAGATTGCCAAGTTAAACTGAAGGTGGAGAGGGGAAAGGGTAGCAGTATGTACGGAGATGGTTATCAGAGAAGAGAAGGTCTTTGTGAAAGAGTCTGGAGTTGGATTGGGTACACAGTGTATCTGTGAACTGGATCTGTTGGGAAGTTGGAAGTGGGATAGTGACTGTTAATGTAACTTTTTCACTGTGATGGTTAGGTTGAACTGTTGAAAATCCAAATGCCAATGAACTTTCCCTGTTCGACTGAAATATATTCATTTTCATGATCAGCCATGATCTTGTTGAATGGCGGAGCAGGCTCGAGGGGCTAGATGGCCGACTCCTGTTCCTAATTCTTATGTTCTTATGTTATGTATAAAATCATGCCTTTGCCAACATTTCCACTTTACAGCAGGGTATATTGGATAGCAACCAAGCATGGGAACCATGGCTGATTCCCCTCACCCCACCCCCCCCACCCCACTTCTCTACTCTTGGGGTAAGTATATTTACTCAGACAAAGATACCGAGAGACAGAAGAGATAAACACATAGCATCAGAGGATTAGAGATTCGTCTCCCACCTGAACCTAAAAAGTGAAGTTACTTGAGCTGTCGTCTCGAACATTTATACTTGAATAGGTATTGTCGGCCATCACACAGTTTACAGCTATTCACATAAGCATTAAGTACCACCTTTTTTTAATTTCCTGTAGATTTCTAACTAAAATGGCAAGTCTGCAGCTCCACAAATTTTCAGAGAAGTGAGTCAGTAACATAAGGTCGGTGTGGGAGTAGATGGAAAGCTCTAAGCAAATCTTGCTGCTCCAGAGTGTGTGCCTACTCCATAATTCTCACAATACATGGTTACACTGGATCACAGGACTGAAGTCGTAAACCCCTGAAGATTTAGATCACTGCCACCAGAGAAAATCATTGACAAGGTCATTTTGGACTCGCTGGAATAGGATTTGCTGCAAAGATAAGGAAGAGACTTTTGCAGTCAGGTGTTCTAAGAATAGCTATGTTCAGATGGGAAGTAATTCTGTTCATCATCTAAGTTAATTGAATCACTTTGAGGTTTGGACATTTATCAACCTTACCATGAAACAATGATAAAGTATAACCATAAGCATTTAGCATATCAGTCTTTTTACATTTAACACTACAAGAAGTAATGGGGTAGGAAGAGACACTGGCTGCAGGGAAGAAGGTGATGTTAATAAAGAGACATCCAACAATCATGCTCAAGATTATCATTTGATTGTACACATGGACACAATGCCACAGGCATAGGCAAGTACAGATTGTTACAGAATGATGTATCCCGCAGGGAAGATGCATCCCCCAAAGAGTAAGCAGAGCACTGCTAGAGACTTGTTATGACAGAAAAGTAATGTGCTGCCTGGAGCTTTTCAATTTGCAGCGAACTCTGGAGTAAAAGCTTCTTAATTGCATGGCAGTCCTAGAACTCCAGCTTGCTTCAGGATGTTTATAATGAGATGTAACTAAAATGGTTGTGACACACTATTATAAAAGGCTGCAAAAGAAAAGTTAAAACACAGATTACTCCGAGCTGATTGTACATCCAATACACAACTACCAACACAGTGCACCCAAGACACGGGATCCAGCAGCAAGAAAACATTGAGGTTCATTTCTTAGGGATCATAAATATAAGATAGTCACGACTAAATCCAATAAGAGATTCAGGAGGAACTCCTTTACCCAGAGAGTGGTTAGAATGTGGAACTCGCTACCACATTGAGTAGTTGAGGCAAATAGCATGGATGCCTTTAAGAGAAAAGTAGATAAGTACATGAGGGAGAAAGGAAAATAAGGTTATGCTGATCACGTGAGATGTGGTAGGTAAGAGGAGGCTTGTGTGGAGCGTAAACATCGACATAGAGCAGATGGGCCAAATGGCCTGGTTCTGTGCTGTCATTTCTATGTCATTCTATGCAAAGATACTTTAGCTGTTCAGCATTAAAATACAATTTCTGGAAAGTAGCACTATTTTGACGTCCTTACCCCACATGCCACTGTTTATTTTCTGGATCCCTCACAACTATAAGTCCACAGCATTCCAATTGGGAATATGGAGACCTGTCTTTTGCTCATTAGCACTGCGCAATTATTTAATTTGAGATCAAACTGCCCAATTAAAATATCATGATCAGAGGCTTTGTGTGTTCAGTGGGCTAGAGACAGAGCCAATAGATCTGGTGGCAGGTCACGGAACCCACAGCAAAGAGGGACGTTGTTGCCATTGGAAGAATGGCTGCTTTCTTTATATTTACACATAACCGCCAACAGTGGGAGGATTGCATGTTTGCAGTCAGCTTCACTATTAAAAGTGACGGTGCTTATACATTGTCCAGTTGTTTCACTCACAGTAAATTAATCACTACCAGTAACAGCCATGCTCCGAAGGGAGCACTGGTAGAAAAATCAGTGCCCATGGTGTACTCATACTATCTCTGATTCGAATGTCCCTCTGGCAATATAGGGTTGCTAAATTTGTCTTCTGCCTAAGAAGAGGGATTCACACTCTTTTACTTTTAAGGTCAGGTGAATTGCTTTACTGTGGAAAACAGAAATTGAATTGCTTCATCAGTGGAAACGAGAGTGGATTATCTCTCCACATTTATGTCATTGAATTATCCACTGTAACCTTCTTAACCATTGTAGACCCACAATAATGTATCTCTACTGTGCCATCAATTAATAAAGAAAGACGTGTGCTTGGTGCAAAGACTTGGGGCACACGAGCATTACTTTGATTCTTGTAGGCCATCAAAATATAGCAACCGGGAAATTGGATCTGTTGTGTTCCTAACACAGATGAGACTGCACACAGGGAGGTTAAAGTAACAGTAACCTCAGTTTTATTAAGACACTCAAGAGTGAGGAACAAGCCTTAGGGGCCGGCTTATATATAGTGCTCCCAAGGGATGCTGGGATCCCATGGGACTTCAGGGGATGCACTCCCTGGTGGCGGAACATGGGAGTGCATGCTTTACAGATACACAACATCACTCCCCTCCCCAAAATCAAAGTGAAAACTATTTACAAGGTGAGGCGGTCGGGAGCCTGTCTTTCCCTGGTGGATCGCCTCGGTACAAATGACTGTTCTGGTGTGTTGGCTGTGCCCTCGCTGGGCTAGCGTGTTGTTGGCCCTGCAGGGCTGCTGGGTGAGCCTGGCCTTGCTGGGCTGTTGGGCATGATGGGTTCGATTTCCTGGTCTGGGGTGGTGTCGTTGATCCTTTGGGTGTGTGTTGTGGGCTCGAAAAAGGTGGTGTCTGCTGTGTGTTGTTCAGGGCAGTCTGTGAACCGCAGCCTCGTTTGGTCCAGGTGCTTTCTGAAAATGTGTTCATTGTCTAGTTTGACGACAAACGCCCTTCGCCCTTCTTTAGCTATCACCATGCCCGCGATCCACTTGGGACCATGTCCATAATTTAACATATACACAGGGTCATTAAGATCAATTTCCCGTGACTCAGTGGCGCGACCATCGTTTACATTTTGTTGCTGCCGCCTGCTCTCTACCTGATCTTGCAGGTTGGGGTGAACCTGTGAGCTCAGCTGAGGGCACCCCTGTGAGTGAGTGGGGTTTCGTGCGGTAGCTGAGCAGTACTCGGGACAGGCGGGTTTGGAGTGAGCCTTCTGTGACTCGTTTAAGGCTCTGTTTGATTGTTTGTACTGCCCACTCTGCCTGCCCATTGGAGGCTGGTTTAAACGGTGCCGAGGTGACATGTTTGATCCCATTGCGGCTAGTGAATTCTTTAAATTCGGCACTGGTGAAACATGGCCCATTGTCACTGACCAGTATGTCAGGCAGGCCGTGGGTGGAAAACATGGCCCTCAGGCTTTCAATGGTGGCGGAGGCAGTGCTTTCCGACATTATTTCACATTCAATCCATTTTGAAAAAGCATTCACCACCACCAGGAACATTTTACCGAGAAAAGGGCCCACATCGTCGACATGGATCCTTGACTATGGTCTGGAGGCCCGGACCACAAACTTAGTGGTGCCTCTCTGGGCGCGTTGCTCAACTGCGCACACACAGTGCATTGCCGTACACAGGACTCTAAGTCAGAGTCGATACCGGGCCACCACATGGGATCTGGCTATTGCTTTCATCATTACTATACCCGGGTGTGTTCTGTGGAGATCCGAGATGAACGGCTCCCTGCCCTTTTTGGGTAGCACTACGCAGTTACTACAGCTCGTCCTTTCGCTGCTGGAAAGGCTTGATTAGCTCTTGCTTTTCAATGGGGATGCTGGCCCAGCTCCCATGCAGTACACAGTTTTTTACTAGGGACAGCAGATGATCTTGGCTGGTCCAAGTCCTAATCTGGCGGACCCTGACAGGTGATTTATCATTTTCAAATGCTTCCATGACCATCAACAAGTTTGCAGGCTGCGCCTTTTCCACCCCTGTGGTGGGCAATGGTAGCCGACTGAGAGCATCCGCACAGTTCTCGATGCCTGGCCTGTGGCTGATAGCGTGAGTGCCCACCTTTGTACGCAGGCTGAGGCATTAATATTTATCCCCTTGTTTTCAGCGAACGGATATGAGGGGCTTGTGATCGGTTTCCAGCTCAAATTTGAGGCCAAACAGGTACTGATGCATTTTCTTTACCCCGAACACACATGTTAATGCCGCTTTCTCAATCATGCTGTAGGCCCTCTTGGCCTTAGACAAGCTCCTGGAGGATTAGGCGGAAGGTTGCAACTCCCCCGCAACATTACTTGTTGTAATACACACCTGACTCCGTACAATGACGCATCACATGCTAGCACAAGTCTTTTACACGGGCTATACAATACAAGCAGCTTATGGGAGCATAAAATGTTTCTGGCTTTCTTAAAAGCAATTACTTGGTTTTTTCCCCATACCCAGTTCTCACCTTTATGCAATAACACATGTAGGGGCTCTAAGAGGGTGCTTAACCCCACTAGGAATTTACCAAAATAGTTGAGGAGTCCCAGGAATGACCGCAGCTACGTGACGTTCTGTGGCTTGGGCACGTTCGTGATAGCCTCTGTCTTGGAGTCTGTGGGCTGAATGCCATCCACCGCGATCTTTCTCCCCAAAAACTCCACTTCTGTTGCCATGAAGACGCATTTCGACCTCTTCAGCCGCAGCCCTATGCGATCGAGTCACTGGCGGACCTCCTCCAGGTTTTGTAGGTGATCGACAGTGTCCCGACCCGTGACCAATATTAGGTCCTGAAAAACCAGCGTGCGTGGTACCGACTTGAGTAGGCTCTCCATGTTTCTCTGGAAGATCGCTGCAGCCGACCGAATTCTAAATGGGCATCTGTTGTAGATGAACAGTCCCTTGTGCGTGTTAATGCAGGTGAGGCCCTTCGAAGACTCCTCCAGCTGCTGTGTCATGTAGGCTTAAGTCAGGTCGAGCTTGGTGAATGTCTTGCCTCCTGCCAGCGTCGCAAATAGGTTGTCTGCCTTAGGTGGCGAGTATTGGTCCTGTAGCGAGAAATGATAAATAGTTACTTTATAATCGCCGCAAATCCTGATCATACCATCACTTTTGAGTACTGGAACAATCAGGCTGGCCCACTCGCTGAATTCCACTGGGGAGATGATGCCCTCGCGTTGCAGCCTGTCCAGCTCAATTTCCACTCTCTCCCTCATCATGTGAGGTACCGCGTACGCCTTGTGGTGAATAGGTCGTACCCCGGGTCCAAGTGGATCCGCACCTTCGCCCCGGAAAAATTTTCAATGCCTGGCTCAAAAAGGGAATGAAATTTGTTAAGAACCTGGGTACATGAGGCCTCATCGACATGTGATAGCGCTCGGATGTCATCCCAGTTCCAGCCGATTTTGCCCAGCCAGATCCTTCCAAGCAGTGTGGGGCCATTGCCCGGGACAATCCAGAGTGGTAGTTCGTGCACCGTGCCCTCGTAGGTGACCTTGACCATGGCGCTGCCTAGGACAATGATAAGCTCTTTGGTGTATGTTCTCAGTTTCGTGTGGATGGGGCTCAGTACTGGTCTGAGTGCCTTGTTGCACCACAGTCTCTCAAACATCTTTTTACTCATGGTGGATTGGCTAGCGCCAGTGTCCAGTTCCATGGCTACGGGTAAACCATTCAATTTTACATTTAGCTTTATAGGTGGCCATTTCGTCGAAAATGTGTGCACCCCGTGTACTTCAGCATCTGCCTCCTCTCTCTGATGCTCGAAATTGCTTTTCCGATCTTCCTCTGCCACGTGGTGGTTAGCAGGTTTTGCAGAGCTTGCAGCTCGCCTGCAGGCTCATTGGAAGTGCCCCATTGTTCCACGGCTCTTGCAAACATACCCTTTGAAGCGGCATGAATAGGCTGATTGGAAGCCTCCACAACGCCAACAACGTTTGAATTGTCTTACATTCATCCTTTTTTGCAGACTGAGTCATCTGAGTCACCTGAGGCCTGCTGGCAGTTGCAGACTTGTGGTTTCTGCCCTGTACATTTCTGCTTGCAAACACAGTTTCTGTTAATTTATGAACATTGCTAGCACTTGTGTGCTGAGAGATTTGTTTGGTGATATCACTGCTGGACATAAACGCCTGTGCTATCGCAATGGCCTTACTGAGGGTCGGTGTCTCGACAGTCAAAAGTTTTCAAAGGATGGTCTCGTGGCCAATGCCCAGTACAAAAAAGTCTGAGCATTTGCTCCAGGTAGCCATCAAACACATTGTCCTGCAAGCCGCCTTAGCTCGGCGACGTAGCTCGGCAATTCCTGACCTTCAGATCGCTGGCACATGTACAACCGATACCTCACCATCAGCTCTCCCTTGGGTTAAGATGCTCCCGAACCAGTGTACACAGCTCCTCATATGACTTATCTGTGGGTTTCAACGGAGTCAGAAGATTCTTCTTGGAGCTGTCGGTCGATGACTCGCAGACCGTGAGGAGGACCGCTCTCCTTTTTGCAGCGCTTCCTTCTCCGTCCAGCTCGTTGTACTGGTACAGGTACAAAGTACTGGTCTAGCCGTTTGACAAAGGCTTCCCAGTCCTCACCCCCGAGAACTTCTCCAGGATGCCCACAGTTTGTTGCCTCTTTGCATTGGATTCGTATACTCGTCGCCAGTTGTTGTGTTCCTTACACAGATGAGACTGCACACAGGGAGGTTAAAGTAACAGTGACCTCAGTGTTTTCTACAGACATTCCAGAGTGAGGAACCGGCTTATATACAGAGTAGGGGCCGGCTTATATACAGTGCTCCCAAGGGATGCTGGAATCCCTTAGGACTTCAGGGGATGCACTCCCTGGTGGCAGAACATGGGAATGCATGCTTTACAGATATACAACAGCATCCATTTGCGCCAACCGTTAAAGCCAGTTTGGAAGAAAAAATGGTGACCACCTTGCTTTCGTCCACTTCCGCCGGATCATGCGGCAGCCGCCATTTTGGGCAGATTGGCAGCGCTGCCGTTGCCTGTGCTCGCTGCAGATATGGAACTGAGGCAGATGAGTGTGCAACGCTGATTTGACGCAGGCTCTCCCATTTTGGATGTCGCCACATCATTTCACGCCCTCTCTTAATCACGACCAGCTGCATAAGTTCAACAGCAGGAAGGACACCCACCAGCGCTATTTAAAGGGATCATCAACAACT
The DNA here is from genome assembly GCF_044704955.1 of Pristiophorus japonicus. Classification (NCBI taxonomy): domain Eukaryota; kingdom Metazoa; phylum Chordata; class Chondrichthyes; family Pristiophoridae; genus Pristiophorus; species Pristiophorus japonicus. Next base: position 504,607,988 of record NC_091977.1, on the reverse strand, counting down.
TGCAGCTGTCTTGCATTTTCATTTCTACTAGCTCTGTGTAAGTTTGTGCCATTGTTTGAAACTTTCTAGAGGTTTGTTTAAAGTTGGTGAGGTGACAGGGAGAGTTGCTGCAAGTGAAGAATGCCTTGCTTCTCATTTAAAGGGTTCTGCTCACACCACTTGCTCACAGTCATGGGGACTCTACTTGCAGGCCCCCTCACGCTCTAGTATGACAGGGAGATGCAGCGGAGGCAGCGAAGAAGTGGCTAAGATTCTTGCAGGGGAAGGAAGAGGAGGGGCAGGAGTGCTCTCAGCAGGAGGCCTTACCCCTAGGGTCTTCCGAGAGAACTTCTGCTACCTGCACTTAAGCCAGGAGCAGTGTATTATGAGGCTCCGCTTCACCAAGGAGGTGGTCACAGAACTCTGCCACCTCCTGCGACCAGACCTGCAGCCTCAGAATAAGGTGACCCTGGCACTACCAGTGCCCCAAAGGTCACTGTGGCCCTCAATTTTTGTGCCACAGGAGCCTTGCAGTCTAGAGCATCAGAGCAGGGAACCATTGACCGCACACATGTGGCTCTGTGGATACTGCATACCAATCCTGAAGTGTTCCGTAACCGGAAATGCTGCCACTCACTTAATGTACAGTTGGTGTGCGACCACGCCCAGCGTATCATGATAGTGAATGTCCAGTATCCTGGCAGCAAGTGCGATGCCTTCATCCTGCACTGGTCCGGTGTCCCAGCAACCTTCCCGCCACCCTGTCAACCCAAGGATGGCTGCTCGGAGACAATGGCTATCCGTTCTACACCTGGCTGAAGACTCCCCTCCACAACCCCACCATGCGTGGCCAGCAATCATACAATCATGCTGCTCCAGATCCCCACTTCCCTATCTTACAAGCCCTCTGTCACAGAACATCACAGTGTTCTCCCGGGCACAGAGCCACCACAAAATAAACATACCAAACATAATTTATAAATTTATCAATTGCAAGTTAACACAACAACGGCAGCCAATCATCTTTCTGCATTCCTGTGTTTCGTGTTGCTTTTCCTACTCTATTGCTCCTACGAAATGCGCCCTGTGGCTGCAACATGACTGGTGGAAGGCTGCTTTTAGTGGGGGAGACTGCAGATGGCTTTGTAGGTTGACCTCGGGCAGCTTTTGGCCTGGAATGGCCAGCTTTTGACTGCATCACTTCGGCATGGACGGCAGCAGTCTGGGCTGGCTGGATGACAGACAGCAGCAAGGACACCGGTGGAGTGGCAGTATGAATGCTGTCATTCTGAGAGAGGACAGCAAGTTCTTGCTCCATGGAGCCACTGCCAATCCCCTGGGGCAGCACCTCAGCATTCCTAGCCATCTGTTGGAGGACAGATTGCTGAAGTGTTGTGACACCCTGCAAGCCCTTTCCACGCTCGTAAACCCAATTATGATGGCAGAGGTCTGAGCTTCCACTGCAGCATTGAGATGTTGGATCACTTCCGCCTGTGCTGCAATGGAAGTTGCGACATCACCCATCACACCCAGCATCATGGCTGGTCCCACAAGGTTTCTCATGGAGTTGCCCATCCTTTCCATCCTGGAAATTCTGTGCTCCAAGTTCCATGCAAAGCCCCGAGCAAAGTTGGAGCCATGTTCCTTGGCACTGACAAGAGGTTCTCTGGCAGGCTTGCAATGCACAAAGCATTTCTGGCTTCATGCCCATCACCCTTCTCTGAAGGCTGCCCCATCAAGATCATCATCAGAATCTGTGGTTCAGAACAAGTGCATGAACACTCCCTCTGGTGGGCTGGCATCCAAGCTAACCTTTCCCCCTAGCCTGGCCGTAGCTCACTCGTGCCCGGTGACTCACCAAGTGCAGATCGTGCTCTGTACTACCCTCTAAAGTCCACGCAGTGTTATTTTCTACGCTGATGCCTGTGAATGTCAAATTCAGTGATGGTGTGTCTTCTTCTCCTTCTTCACTGTCCTCCTCCATCACTTTGTTGACTGGCTGGCCAGGTTGGAGTTCTTGGGTATCTGAAAGGAGAAATGCACAAGGGTCGGGTGGTGATGATTGGAAGGGGGAAAGCAAAATATCCTTGCATACACCATCAGCAGCTTGTAAGAGTGAAGAGATTGTTTAGTGGAATGTGAGAAGAGGGATTAGGGATGAACATACTGTCATCAGCAATGCTTCAACTTCCCTGCTCACCACGGACTCTCTGACTGCCCCTCCAATGATCTCCAGCACTGCTTCCCCCAGCTCCGTTAGGTTCTCAGACGGGCTTCCCCTCCACCTGTCTGCTGCTGCATCCACCGGTTATGAGCAACGTTTGCCTGTCAGCAAAAGTGAAGTCTCTCAGTGAGTGCTGTGCAATGTGTTTGGGTGATGTGCCTGCCATGGTAGAATAGCTAGTGACATGTGCAAGGTGTGAGATGTGCTTGTGAGTCTTGCAGTGTGTGAGGGTGAAGTGAAGCTATGATTATGAGCTATGAGTGGTGATTGCTAGAGATTATTGGTAGTTGAGTGATGGGGATGTGGTGCATTTAGCTTTGTGTAAGGCTTGTGGTGCAGATGGTGGGATATGGCATTTGAAGATGCATTCACTCACTTTGACCACTCGTGTGATGTAATTGAAATTTTTGCGGCACTGGATCCAGGTCCTGGGTAAAACGGTCGTCACACTGACGGTTTCAGTGATCTCCTCCCTTAGTCTTCTGCTGCTCTGCCTTGAAGACCTTCTGCCCCCCTGCGGGTCTGACAGCATCTTTGAACCCCCAGGACCAAAGCCTCCAGTGCCACACCAGAAATTCTATTCGCACTTTCTCTCAGCTGCTGGGCCATGGCTTTCTACACAATAAGGTGCTTCTGCAACAAACCATCAGCCCTTTAAGTAGTGCATAGAGCCTTGGCCAAACTTTATTGGCCAGTATTAGCCACTGTTCAGCGCTAAGCCAATCAGCAGTGTGTTTAGCGCTGAAATCAACGCTGTAATCATTTTAACAAGCAGGCAGCACCAATTTAGCAAGCTGCCTGCACCACTTTGAGTGCATAATGCTGCGTGCTGCCTGCACCTGTTTATCTAATTTCAAGGCCAGCGTCTTTCTGGTGTAAAAATAAAACCGGAAAGGTGGCTCAACCATGGCTTACAAGGGAAATTAGGGATAGTGTTAAATCCAAGGAAGAGGCATATAAATTGACCAGAAAAAGCAGCAAACTTGAGGACTGGGAGCAATTTAGAATTCAGCAGAGGAGGACAAAGGGTTTAATTAGGAGGGGGAACATAGAGTATGAGAGTAAGCTTGCAGGGAACATTAAAAACTGACTGCAACAGCTTCTATAAATATGTGAAGAGAAAAAGATTAGTGAAGACAAATGGAGGTCTAGTGCAGTCAGAATCAGGTGAATTTAACAAAGAAATGGCAGACCAATTGAACAAATACTTTGTTTCTGTCTTCACGAAGGAAGACACAAATAAACTTCTGGAAAATCTAGGGGACCGAGAGTCTAGCGAGAAGGAGGAACTGAAGGAAATCCTTATTCGTCAGGAAATTGTGTTCGGGAAATTGATGGGATTGAAGGCCGACAAATCCCCAAGGCCTGATACTCTGCATCCAAGAGTACTTAAGGAAATGGCCCTAGAAATAGTGGATGCATTGGTGGTCATTTTCCAACATTCTATAGACTCCAGATCAGTTCCTATGGATTGGAGGGTAGCTAATGTAACCCCACTTTTTAAAAAAGGAGGGAGAGAGAAAACAGGGAATTATAGACCGGTTAGTCTGACATCGGTAGTGGGGAAAATGTTGGAATCAATTATTAAAGATGTAATAGCAGCGCATTTGTAAAGCAGTGACAGGATCGGTCCAAGTCAGCATGGATTTATGAAAGGGAAATCATGCTTGACAAATCTTCTGGAATTTTTTGAGGATGTAACTAGTAGAGTGGACAAGGAGAGCCAGTGGATGTGATGTATTTGGACTTTCAAAAGGCTTTTGACAAGGTCCCACATAAGAGATTGGTGTGCAAAATGAAAACTTATGGTATTGGGGATAATGTATTGACATGGATAGAGAACTGGTTGGCAGACAGGAAGCAAAGAGTAGGAAAAAACGGGTCCTTTTCAGAATGGCAGGCAGTGACTAGTGGGGTACCGCAAGGTTCAGTGCTGGGACCCCAGCTATTTATAATATACATTCATGATTTAGACAAAGGAATTGAACGTAATATCTCCACGTTTGCAGATGACACTAAGCTGGGTGGCAGTGTGAGCTGTGAGGAGAATGCTAAGAGGCTTCAGGTTGACTTGGACAGGTTAGGTGAGTGGCCAAATGCATGACAGATGCATTATAATGTAGATAAATGTGAGGTTATCCATTTTGGTGGCAAAAACAGGAAGACAGAATATTATCTGAATAGTGGCAGATTAGGAAAAGGGGAGGTGCAATGAGACCTGAGTGTCATGGTACATCAGTCATTGAAAGTTGGCATGCAGGTACTACAGGCGGTGAAGAAGTCAAGTTGGCATTCATAGAGAGAGGATTTGAGTGCAGGAGCAAGGAGGTCTTACTATAGTTGTACAGGGCCTTGGTGAGGCCACACCTTGAATATTGTGTACAGTTTTGGTCTCCTAATCTGAGGAAGGACATTCTTGCTATTGAGGGAGTGCAGCGAAGGTTCACCAGACTGATTCCCGGGATGGCAGGACTGACATATGAAGAAAGACTGGATCGACTAGGCTTATACTCATTGGAATTTAGAAGAATGAGAGGGGATCTCATAGAAACATATAAAATTCTGATGGGATGGGACAGGTTATATGCAGGAAGAATGTTCCTGATGTTGGGGGAAGTCCAGAACCAGGGGTCACAGTCTAAGGATAAGGGGTAAGCCATTTAGGACCGAGATGAGGAGAAACTTCTTCACTCAGACTGTTTTGAACTTATGGAATTCTCTACAACAGAAATTTGTTGAGGCCAGTTGATTAGATGTATTCAAAAGGGAGTTAGATGTGGCCCTTACTGCTAAAGGGATCAAGGGGTATGGAGAGGAAGCTGAAGTTGCATGATCAGCCATGATCATGTTGAATGGCGGTGCAGGCTCGAAGGGCCGAATGGCCGACTACTGCATCTATTTTTTCAGTTTCTATGTTTCTATGTTTCTATGTTTCAACCTCGGGATGTCCCAAAGTGTTTAGAGACAATGAAATACCTTTTGAAGTGTAGTGACTGTTATAATGCAGGATGTGGGTAGATTATGAAGTGAAGCTGAAGAAGGGAGCATCACATGTCATCTGGCTATTGTATTGATATAATATAAAAGACCAATTGAACAAGTACTTTGGTTCAGTATTCACGAAGGAGGACACAAACAACCTTCCGGATATAAAAGGGCTCAGAGGGTCTAGTAAGGAGGAGGAACTGAGGGAAATCTTTATTAGGCGGGAAATTGTGTTGGGGAAATTGATGGGATTGAAGGCCGATAAATCCCCAGGGCCTGATGGACTGCATCCCAGAGTACTTAAGGAGGTGGCCTTCGAAATAGCGGATGCATTGACAGTCATTTTCCAACATTCCATTGACTCTGGATCAGTTCCTATCGAGTGGAGGTTAGCCAATGTAACCCCACTTTTTAAAAAAAGGAGGGAGAGAGAAAGCAGGGAATTATAGACCGGTCAGCCTGACCTCAGTAGTGGGTAAAATGATGGAATCAATTATTAAGGGTGTCATAACAGCGCATTTGGAAAATGGTGACATGATAGGTCCAAGTCAGCATGGATTTGTGAAAGGGAGATCATGCTTGACAAATCTTCTGGAATTTTTTGAGGATGTTTCCAGTAAAGTGGACAAAGGAGAACCAGTTGATGTGGTATATTTGGACTTTCAGAAGGCTTTCGACAAGGTCCCACACAGGAGATTAATGTGCAAAGTTAAATAAAGCACATGGGATTGGGGGTAGTGTGCTGACGTGGATTGAGAACTGGTTGTCAGACAGGAAGCAAAGAGTAGGAGTAAATGGGTACTTTTCAGAATGGCGGGCAGTGACTAGTGGGGTACTGCAAGGTTCTGTGCTGGGGCCCCAGCTGTTTACATTGTACATTAATGATTTAGACGAGGGGATTAAATGTAGTATCTCCAAATTTGCGGATGACACTAAGTTGGGTGGCAGTGTGAGCTGCGAGGAGGATGCTATGAGGCTGCAGAGTGACTTGGATAGGTTAGGTGAGTGGGCAAATGCGTGGCAGATGAAGTATAATGTGGATAAATGTGGTAAAAACAGAGAGACAGACTATTATCTGAATGGTGACAGATTAGGAAGGGGGAAGGTGCAGCGAGACCTGGGTGTCATGGTACATCAGTCATTGAAGGTTGGCATGCAGGTACAGCAGGCGGTTAAGAAAGCAAATGGCATGTTGGCCTTCATAGCGAGGGGATTTGAGTACAGGGGCAGGGAGGTGTAGCTACAGTTGTATAAGGCCTTGGTGAGGCCACACCTGGAGTATTGTGTACAGTTTTGGTCTCCTAACTTGAGGAAGGACGTTCTTGCTATTGAGGGAGTGCAGCGAAGATTCACCAGACTGATTCCCGGGATGGTGGGACTGACCTATCAAGAAAGACTGGATCAACTGGGCTTGTATTCACTGGAGTTCAGAAGAGTGAGAGGGGTCCTCATAGAAACGTTTAAAATTCTGACGGGTTTGGACAGGTTGGATGCAGGAAGAATGTTCCCAATGTTGGGGAAGTCCAGAACCAGGGGTCACAGTCTAAGGATAAGGGGTAAGCCATTTAGGACCGAGATGAGGAGAAACTTCTTCACCCAGAGAGTGGTGAACCTGTGGAATTCTCTACCACAGAAAGTAGTTGAGGCCAATTCACTAAATATATTCAAAAGGGAGTTAGATGAAGTCCTTACTACTCGGGGGATCAAGGGGTATGGCGAGAAAGCAGGAAGGGGGTACTGAAGTTTCATGTTCCGCCATGAACTCATTGAATGGTGGTGCAGGCTGGAAGGGCTGAATGGCCTACTCCTGCACCTATTTTCTATGTTTCTATGTTTCTATGTTTTCAGAGCTGAAAAATACACCAATCTGATGCTGAAACGAACCACAATTTTACCGTGTTAATGTTACTCAGAGTTCATGAGACACTAAACTCATTATTGTGATGTTAACTTGGTGTACTAATAAACAAAATATTTCTCAGCAAATTAAATAAAAATTTAAAAATCTGTTGCAGCGGGACAATAAGCAACAATTTTTCATCAATACAGAGTGGCAACTTAAAATTCAGGATGGAAGATTCAATATTAAATACAGGTTGACCCTGCCTTATCCGGCACCCTCGGGACCTGGCCTGTCCCAAACGAGGGATTTTGCCGGATGAGGGGAGATCATGTGTTTGGGTGGACTGTGCCTTTTAAGTGCTGTTGCTGGGGTAAGTATGTGTGTGCGCTGATTGGCTGGACCGACTATCAGTCAGTCAGCCAGCCAATCAGTGTGCAGGGGGTCCAGAAGAGCTGGCAGGCCTCAAAGAGTCAGCGTGCCCCGAAGAGTCGGCGGGACCTGGCGGGCCCAGAAGGGCCAGTGGGCCCCGGCAGTCCTCGGAACAGTCGGCAGGTCCAAGCGGGCCTCAAAGTTGGTGGGCCCAGAATAGCCGGTGGGCCCCAAACTTCGGCCGGCCAAGAAGGTCGACCCGACCCCCCGAGGGAGCGTCGTGGGGAGGAGCGACTGGCGTGAGGACTGTGGCTGCAGGAGTTTCAGCAGGGTGACAGGGAGCCGATTGAGGAGAAAGATTATGTTGGTGAGTAGGATTTTGACAGTCACATTCTGCGCATGCGTCACCCGGTGGCGGGAATAGTCCCGGACAAGGGGTGTTGCCGGATAAGTTAGTCCCGGATAAGAGAGGTTCGACCTGTACATGCTTTACCGATGCAGTGATGAATTTGGTTGCGCAAGAGATACTGGCCAGGAAGACAATGATATTTGGCTCTGGCACACATGTAAGAGAGCAAGGCTGGGAGTCTTATTTGAGTCAACGTCATGTGCACCAACCGTAGAAGTTGAAATGAGGCTGGAAAATGATTCCATGACATCAAAGAAAATTCAGTAAAATCTAAAAAGTAATAACACACGACTTTTGAAGATGCGACTCAGGAGATGCCTTACCTGAAGAAGCTGCCATGGAATTATTTGGCCTGTTAAATCTGGGGAGTGACAAAAGGCAAGATGGAAGTATCTGCCCATTCCTTGGTTTCCATAAGTTATTTTTTGGCAAGGCACCTTACTGACTAAGAGCTTTAGCCTGCTGTAAGAGTTTACCTTCTTAATACTTAATCTGCCTTGCAGTTGGTACACGCGAGCGTTACTTTGACCCTCATATTAGCTAATCTTGTCTTCTTTATGCAGAACATCCTGGATATCTAGACTTCACAGTATAACTGCATCACACATGGCCATAGAAGATACTCACACAACCACTGCTACTCAGTTAGGCATCAACACAGGCATAGAATCATTTGAACTATCATAACTTCTTGAGTCACCAACACAGAAGCACTCTCAGATTATAGTGGAGGGTGATTTGAAGACTCAAATGAAAAGTCAGTGATCCTATACCAAAGAGCCAAACAGAGGAATTATTAGGTGCAGAAGTCAGTGGACCTGCCTTTAAACAGCACTATGTGAAGTATGTTGGAAGAGAGTTTGATAGGAAGGAGACTTCTGTTGGCTTCATAATTATGCAAATGTTAAAATGTGATTTGCTTAATTAGATTAACACCCACCTGTTTTCTTTGTCAATTTTTCGCCACCAATTTTCTTCTCGTACTGTTCTAAATCTATGGTTTTGGACAACTTTAATAAACTTTATTCATTTGTGAGCCTTGACAGTTAAGCAGATTGTTTGGCCACATCGAGTTCAGTGTGTCCTCACCTGACACATGCACACACACATCCAACAGGTGTGATTGGATAATGATTAGGAGCCAAAATACCAGGCAGTTTTTCCCTTCTTAACCTAGGGCACTGAGTCCAATTGCAACTCCCATACTATCACCCTGGCAGAAATCACCTAACTCAGTATAAATTGGGGATCTAATCTGGGACCATCCTGGTTTGTACGGCTCAGCTCTGCTATTCATGGTTAAACTCTGAGTCATCGGGGAACCTTTTTATTTGACAGATTTGCCGTTCTTTTTCTGATGTCGGAAACAGGCATTGAACGATTGTACCCTCAAGAGTTGAAATTGTCAACCCAAGTACCATGACAGTTAATGGGTCAATTCAGTCAGAACTAATTTCACTTGACATATATTGGAAAAAGCACTAAAACACATATATTAACCATGTAAACAGTGCTTTGAATTGAAACAAATGTGTTTAACTCAATGACAAACGTTACGACTAGACTAAAAGCCGGGTCAGGTTTAACTGTCATGATCCCTTTGACTGAACAATCTGCCAACACTCATTGACGAATACTCAAGGTCAAGACTGTCCATTAGTGTGTCGCAGCCTTTGGCTGAGGTGAGAATAGGAAAAAAGATTGGAGGAGAAAAGAAATGTCCTCAAAGTTGAAAATAATTACCTGAGAAATTTGAAGAATTATTCTTTGTCCTGACTGCAAAATTAAGTTGAAGAAATGGGACTTTTCTAAATATATCCTGGGAGTTCTAAAAAGTGCCTTTTCACCCCTCAGTCACACTTGAAGGTAGTCTGCCTGTAAAGTAGCTGGTGTAGATAATTAAAATACACCAACATTTGATGAAAAAGAACATAGGGGAAAAATAATATAGAACATAGCAGTCAAAAGGATAGTCCCATAAGGACAACATTCACGGTACAAAATTCATGATAACAAAACCAAATAACTAAAAGGGGAATAGTGTGTACTCTCATTCATGACTTAAAGCAATTAACTGAAAATCGACCAGCCAGGGAGAAAAATGTGTTGCATCATTCCTGATTACAGGAGGCAGATCATTAGCTGGAGGCTTGGTATCAGGAGAGAATAACAAATCCTCACTTTCCAAACTTAATGAGAAGCAGATCACTAACTATAAAAGATAATGATTCCCCTTCCTCCAATCTTCACGTAACCAAAGTCAAGATATAACAAGGTCTGAGGACATGTGGTTTGTGAAAGGAGGACTCCAATTATCAAAGCTATAGTTATTGAACTGAATATGCTACCACTGGGACACACAATATTAAATTGATAAGAAAAAGAAGGGATCATATATTATTGGCACAAAGGGAGGCCATTTGACCCAATGCACTTGTGCCAGTGCTAACTCAAGTGCTCGACTTCTTTGGGTTGATTTTAACCCAGTGTAAATGGGGAGGTAGCAGCCTGAAAATAATAGGAATGACTTACCACCCCAGGTATACTCTTGATCCACTCACTGCCATCTTGTGTAAGGTGCTGAGAATGATCACAGGCACCCACCTGTCAATGCTTCAAGTGCTACACCTGGAAAACCTTCCTAAATGCAGGGCTGTTAAACCTGCATCTCTGCTCTCTAAAGCAGGGCATGGAGTCGGGCTCACTCATTGGCCAGCAATGTTCATTACCGCCACCTTCCACTCTGCCAGCTGCTGGTCAATAGTAAAGTGAGATTCACCCTCTCTGGGATTTCGCTGCTGGTGCCTGGGAAGGTTTGAATGGGTGATGGTGCATCTTCTGGAGGCTGCTTCCCCTCGACCTCTTCCACAGCAGCATCTGAGTCATGGCAAGGAGAGGGAAAAGGTTCAGCAGGTTAGGGTGTGATAGTAGTTATGTGGCTGTACCGGGTTACCACACTGTCTGTATATATTTTTGCTTGCGGAGAATGAAAAGATAAGGGAAATTGGAGACACTCTGCTGAACAAGTCCACCAGCCTTGATAACCCTGACGTGCTTTGTGATGCCTTTCCTCATTGTTTACAAAGGTGCCTTTAGTTTCCAAAGTTGTTCACTTCTTGGGTTTTCCTTGCATCATGTCTGGCTCTGTTGTGCACTAATTTGATAGAGATTGATTGATATGATTAGCCAACAATCCATTTTCATTGTATTAAGTGACTACCAAGGTGGCAGAAAGTGAACTAGATGGACCTTGCTCTTTTTTAGTCTAGCAATTCCTATGTTCCAATGTTCCACTGCCTCCTGTTCCTTTGAGGCTTGAAGTTAGGCTGGCTCTCCATTGGATCTGGTCCTTTCCCTGGAGTTGTGCGACAGCTTGTCCTGAAGAAAGATGGGGAGTGAGTTAGTGTTTGGATGCTGTAATGGATTATGCAGATGTCTGTGATAGCTTGACATAATGTGAATGCTGAGAGGGTGAAGCAGCAAGTAGTGGATAGGATGGGGATGTGGTACATTGCAAGGTATTGTCTGCATTAACATATGCAAGCAGTTAGTAGAACAGCAAAATGTTTTTCTGTTGTTAACGGGTGAAAGCAGGATGCTGCCTGTGCCGGTTGTGAGGTGCGGAGCAGCTGGTGAGTGTGGGATTGCAACGAGAGGGAAGGTTGGTGCAGTGTGCAGTTGCACTTGGAGGAGAAGCTGGAGAACAGGTGAGGGGAGTACTTGCAATGTTGAGGGCCAGCAAAGTGCTGTGGTACGGTTTGGTGCAGAGGATGAGATAGATCAGGAACTTTATACTTTGGCTGACCTGGTAAGGTCGTTAAACTTCTTTCGACACTGTGCCCATGCCTTGGGGCTGATGCCTGCAGCTTTCATATCTTCTGCCACCCCTCTCCAAACCTGCGACATTCTATGTCTTGGCACCCTCCTGCCAGTTGGGGGGGTACAAGGTATGTGTCCTCGCCCTGACCTTTTTTCAGCAGGACTTCCACCGATGCATCAGCAAACCTGGGTGCCCTTTATATGTGCCATCTCTTATTGAATGCTCAGTGCAACAACCACAACATTTTGACAAAAATAAAAGACACATCACATTAAGAGGTGAAAACTCGCCGGAGATCCCATCTTCTTAATCGGTAGGTTGCCCACCAGTGCTGGAAAACGTGTGGACAGCTTGCTCATGAAATTCAAATGATTCGGGCCTCTTATTCAATCCATCAGGCGCCAGAAATGAAAATCAATGCCATCCGTTCTCAGCTCATTTACCTTCCTATATTTTTATTCTTCAAGTGTTTACCTGATATTCCCTCTTAAGATGTCATGATTGACTCATCTTCACTTGTCATAATGCATTCCACATCCTAATAATCCTTTATATACAATTTGTGAGATATGAGTAAAATATGAGGTAGCTAAAATGCAATAACTGATTGCACTACAGTGAAATGGACTGCAACATGAGCTAAAGGCTTATGAAGTAATAGATACAATAATAAAATAGCAAGTGTAATAAGATAGTAGTAAATCAATAATGAAGATATGAAAGAGGCAAAGAGATAAATGGTAAAAATATTAAAAAGAGTGATATCTGATATCATACAAGATAATTGCAATAATTGCTGAGAGTATGGCCCAAAATTTGCTGGAGTGGGAGATCTCATGGTGCGCTGTTAGTTAGACTTGTTCCTGCAACCTTCAAGCCTCTGGCAGTGCGAGCTGATACTGGCGCGGCGAGGGCAACAGGGCATTTGGGATCTTGGTAAACAGCAGAACCAACAGTGCATCTGCCTAGCCAATGAGATTTAAGGATTGAGAAATAAACTCGCCATAGCTTCGTCCACAGTGCCTCCCAAACCCACAGACTCTATCACCGAGAAGGACAAGGGCAGCAGGCGTATGGGAACACCATCATCTGCAAGTTCCCCTCCAAGTTACAAACCATCTTTATATCACCGTCCCTTCATCATCGCTGGGGTCAAAATACACAAACTCCCTCCCAAACAGCTCTCTGGGAGTATCTTCACCACATGGACTGCAGCAGTTGAAGATGGTGGCTCATCACCACCTTCTCAATTAGGGATGGGCAATAAATGCTGGACTTGCCAGCGATGCCCACATCCCGGAACGAATAATAAAAATAAATAGATAGGAGGACTGAGAATTAAATGCAGCAACTGCAGGAAAAGCACGGCGAGGTTAAGGGCAATTTTGAAAAGCTAACGGTGGAAGCTGTCATGTTTGTAACCACTGTATTACTGTATACACTCAACACAGATGCACACCTTGACCACAGGGGGTGAACTTGTGGGAGACATGCCTTACCTGATCACTCAGGTATTTAAGGGGAGGTCCCACGCAGGGTCATCACTTCTGGAATGCTGAATAAAGAGTTAAGGTCACTGTGTGGCCTTGTCCCTGGAATGTGCCTCGTGTGGTTTCATGCTGTAGAGCAAGGATTTTACATTGGCGATGAGAAACGTGAATTCATGACCCACGAGAATGGTCACCGGTAGCACAGATGAACGGTACTGTGTTGGGGAAGAATGGGACGATTTTGTTGAGAGGCTTCAGCAGAGCTTTGTCACGAAATACTGGCTGGGGTTGCAACTGCCGACAAGCGTCGGGCTCACCTTTTGACCAGCTGCGGGCCAAAGATTTATGCGCTCATGAAGGACTTACTGGCACCCGAAAAGCCATTGGACAAAACCTTTGAAGAGCTTCGCAAGTTGATTGGGGAGCACCTCAAGCCGGTGAGCAGCATACACATGGCTCGACACAGATTCTACACTCATCGGCGTCATGAAGGACAGAGCATACCGGACTTTGTAGCGGACCTCAGGCGTTTGGCCAGCTCCTGTAAGTTCACAAATGCCTGCAGGGGGGGAGATACTAAGGGACTTCTTTATCGAGGGTATCGGTGATGCGGGGATTTTTTGCAAGTTAATTGAGACCAAGGACTTGACCTTGGAAGCGGCGGCGTTGTTGGCCCAGACTTTCATGGCGGGGGAGGAAGAGACGAAAATGATTGACGCGCGCAATTCTGCCTCCAATGCAGTGATGGATCAGGGAGTTAATGTCCTCAATGCTACTCAGAGCCCCGTGGGCAGGCAGGGGCAGTCCGACATTCATCAGGCTGTAATCGACCCCAGAGTAGGACCTCAACAGAGACAATGGCAGGCTGAACGGACGTTTACGCCATCACAGTGGACTATGCGGCCCGGGATGGGGCCATTGACACCTACTAATAGGGTACTTAAGAGCAGTAAGAGGGACTGTCAGCACGGAATTCCTGGCCACAGCCCTTTTGTCGCCAGCCATGGAAACTTTAACTCGTGCTGAGGTGTGGGGGAAAACACTCAGCCAGATCTTGCAGATTCCAATAGTTTGTCTGCAGAAATGCAACCTCAGTGGCCATTTAGCTCGTATGTGCAGAAAGCCTGCAACCAGACTGATATATGAGGCAGGGTGACTTGAAGAGGGTTCTGTGAGGCAGGATGACTTGTGGGGCAAATCGATGGATGCCAAGGTTCAGCGGGTCCATGTGGTGAAAATTCACAGTTCATACCAAAACGCCACCAATGATGATGAAGGTTTTATTGAACGGTATCCCAGTACGAATGGAGCTGGACACGGGGGCCAGCCAGTCACTCATGGGAGTTAAACAATTCGAGAAGCTATGGCCACACAAAGCCAGTAGACCCAAATTAGAATGTATTAAGACACAATTAAGGACTTACACCAACAAAATCATTCCGGGGCTAGGCAGTGCAATATTGGCTGTCACGCACGATGGCTTAGTGTACCGGCTGCTGCTCTTGATTGTCCCGGGCAATGGTCCCGCAATGTTGGGGAGGAGCTGGTTAGCCGAGATGAACTGGAAATGGGGGAATGTTCACGCAATGTCCTCGGTGGAGCGAAGTTCGTGCTCACAAGTCCTACAACAATTCGATTCACTTTTCCAACCGGGCGTCGGGACTTTCATAGAAACATAGAAAATAGGTGCAGGAGTAGGCCATTCGGCCCTTCGAGCCTGCACCGCCATTCAATGAGTTCATGGCTGAACATGCAACTTCAGTACCCTATTCCTGCTTTCTCGCCATACCCCTTGATTCCCCTAGTAGTAAGGACTACATCTAACTCCTTTTTGAATATATTTAGTGAATTAGCCTCAACAACTTTCTGTGGTAGAGAATTCCACAGCTTCACCACTCTCTGGGTGAAGAGGTTTCTCCTCATATCGGTGCTAAATGGCTTACCCCTTATCCTGAGACTGTGACCCCTGGTTCTGGACTTCCCCAACATTGGGAACATTCTTCCTGCATCTAACCTGTCTAAACCCTCAGAATTTTAAATGTTTCTATGAGATCACCTCTCATTCTTCTGAACTCCAGTGAATACAAGCCCAGTTGATCCAGTCTTTCTTGATATGTCAGTCCCGCCATCCCGGGAATCAGTCTGGTGAACCTTCGCTGCACTCCCTCAATAGCAAGAATGTCCTTCCTCAAGTTAGGAGACCAAAACTGTACACAATACTCCAGGTGTGGCCTCACCAAGGCCCTGTACAACTGTAGTAACACCTCCCTGTACTCAAATCTCCTCGCTATGAAGGCCAACATGCCATTTGTTTTTTTAACCGCCTGCTGTACCTGCATGCCAACCTTCAATGACTGATGTACCATGACACCCAGGTCTCGTTGCACCTCCCCTTTTCCTAATCTGTCACCATTCAGGTAATAGTCTGTCTCTCTGTTTTTACCACCAAAGTGGATAACCTCACATTTATCCACATTATACTTCATCTGCCATGCATTTGCCCACTCACCTAACCTATCCAAGTCACTCTGCAGCCTCATAGCATCCTCCTCGCAGCTCACACTGCCATCCAACTTAGTGACATCCGCAAATTTGGAGATACTACATTTAATCCACTCGTCTAAATCATGAATGTACAATGTAAACAGCTGGGGCCCCAGCACAGAACCTTGCGGTACCCCACTAGTCACTGCCTGCCATTCTGAAAAGTATCCATTTACTCTACCCTTTGCTTCCTGTCTGCCAACCAGTTCTCAATCCACGTCAGCACACTACCCCCAATCCCATGTGCTTTAACTTTGCACATTAATCTCTGGTGTGGGACCTTGTCGAAAGCCTTCTGAAAGTCCATATACACCACATCAACTGGTTCTACCTTGTCCACTCTACTGGAAACGTCCTCAAAAAATTCCAGAAGATTTGTCAAGCATGATTTCCCTTTCACAAATCCATGCTGACTTGGACCTATCATGTCACCATTTTCCAAATGCGCTGCTATGACATCCTTAATAATTGATTCCATCATTTTCTCCACTACTGAGGTCAGGCTGACCGGTCTATAATTCCCTGTTTTCTCTCTCCCTCCTTTTTTAAAAAGTGGGGTTACATTGGCTACCCTCCACTCCATAGGAACTGATCCAGTCGATGGAATGTTGGAAAATGACTGTCAATGCATCCGCTATTTCCAAGGCCACCTCCTTAAGTACTCTGGGATGCAGTCCATCAAGCCCTGGGGATTTATCGGCCTTCAATCCCATCAGTTACCCCAACACAATTTCCCGACTAATAAAGATTTCCCTCAGTTCCTCCTTCTTACTAGACCCTCTGACCCCTTTCATATCCGGAAGGTTGTTTGTGTCCTCCTTCGTGAATACCGAACCAAAGTACTTGTTCAATTGGTCTGCCATTTCTTTGTTCCCCGTTATGACTTCCCCTGATTCTGACTGAAGATGACCTACGTTTGTCTTTACTAACCTTTTTCTCTTTACATATCTATATAAACTTTTGCAGTCCGTCTTAATGTTCCCTGCAAGCTTCCTCTCGTACTCTATTTTCCCTGCCCTAATCAAACGCTTTGTCCTCCTCTGCTGAGTTCTAAATTTCTCCCAGACCCTGGGTTCACTGCTATTTCTGGCCAATTTGTATGCCACTTCCTTGGCTTTAATACTATCCCTGATTTCCCTTGATAGCCACGGTTGAGCCACCTTCCCTTTTTTATTTTTACGCCAGACGCGGATGTACAATTGTTGTAGTTCATCCATGCGGTCTCTAAATGTCTGCCATTGCCCATCCACTGTCAACCCCTTAAGTATCATTCGCCAATCTATCCTAGCCAATTCACGCCTCATACCTTCAAAGTTACCCTTTTTTTGGTTCTGGACCACGGTCTCTGAATTAACTGTTTCATTCTCCATCCTAATGCAGAATTACACCATATTATGGTCACTCTTTCCCAAGGGGCCTCGCACAACGAGATTGCTAATTAATCCTCTCTCATTACACAACACCCAGTCTAAGATGGCCTCCCCCCTAGTTGGTTCCTCGACATATTGGTCTAGAAAACCATCCCTTATGCACTCCAGGAAATCCTCCTCCACCGTATTGCTTCCAGTTTGGTTAGCCAAATCTATATGCATATTAAAGTCACCCATTATAATTGCTGCACCTTTATTGCATGCACCCCTAATTTCCTGTTTGATGCCCTCCCCAACATCACTACTACTGTTTGGAGGTCTGTACATAACTCCCACTAACGTTTTTTGCCCTTTGGTGTTCTGCAGCTCTACCCATATAGATTCCACATCATCCAAGCTAATGTCCTTCCTAACTATTGCGTTAATCTCCTCTTTAACCTGCAATGCTACCCCACCTCCTTTTCCTTTTATTCTATCCTTCCTGAATGTTGAATACCCATGGATGTTGAGTTCCCAGCCCTGATCATCCTGGAGCCACGTCTCTGTAATCCCAATTACATCATATCTGTTAACATCTATTTGCACAGTTAATTCATCCACCTTATTACGGATACTCCTTGCATTAAGACACAAAGCCTTCAGGCTTGTTTTTTTGACACCCTTGATCCTTTTAGAATTTTGCTGTACAGTGGCCCTTTTTTTTCTTGCCTTTGTTTACTCGGCCTTCCAGTATTGCTTTTTACCTTTCTACCATCTGTTTCTGACTCCATATTACTTCGCCCTATCTCGCTGCATAGGTTCCCATCCCCCTGCCATATTAGTTTAAACACTCCCGAACTGCATTAGCAAATGTTAAACCGAGGACATCAGTTCCAGTCCTGCCCAAGTGCAGACCGTCCCTTATGTACAGGTCCCACTTCCCCAGAACTGGTTCCAATGTCCCAGGAATTTGAATCCCTCTGTCTTTCACCACTGCTCAAGCCACATATTTATTTTAACTATCCTGCTCCCTCTACTCTGATTAGCACGTGGCACTGGTAGCAATCCAGAGATTACTTACTACCTTTAAATCCTACTTTTTAATTTAACTCCTAGCTCCCTAAATTCAACTTGGAGGACCTCTTCCCGCTTCTTACCTATATTGTTGGTAGCTACATGTACCACGACAACTGGCTGTTCACTCTCCCTCTCCAGAATGCTCTGCAGCCGCTCCGAGACATCCTTGACCCTTGCATCAGGGAGGCAACATACCATCCTGGAGTATCGGTTGCGGCCGCAGAAACTCCTATCTATTCCCTTTACAATAGAGTCCCCTATCACTATAGCTCTCCCACTCTTTTTCCCACCCTTCTGTGCAGCAGAGCCACCCATGGTGCCGTGAAACGGGCTGCTGGTGCCTTCCCCTTGTAAGTCATCTCCCCCAGCAGTATCCAAAATGGTATATCTGTTATGGAGGGAGATGACCACAGGGGACTCCTGCACTACCTTCCTGCTCTTGCCTTGTCTCTTGGTCACCCATTCACTATCTGTCCTAACCCTTACCTGCGGTGTGACCAACTCACTAAATGTGCTATCCACAATATTCTCAGCAAAGGCACTAAAGTAGTGATAGACATCACCCCGGATGCCAGGCCAGTGCACCACAAAGCCAGAGCGGTGCCGTTTGTGATGCGGGAGAAAATTGAGAGCGAATTGGACCGGCTATTGCGAGAGGGCATCTTGCCTGTTGAATTCAGCGACTGGGTGAGCCCCATCGTCCCTGTTCTTAAAGCGGATTCTTCTGTCAGGATCTGTGGCGACTACAAGGCCACCATCTATTGGGTGTTCTTACAAGATCAATACCCGCTCCCAAGAGCGGAGGACCTCTTCGCCACGCTCGCAGGCAGGCGGCAAGCTGTTCACCAAGTTGAACCTCACTTCAGACTTTGTGACCCAGGAACTGGCCGACGAATCTAAACTGCTGACCACCATCACCACGCACAAGGGACTGTTTGCGTATAACAGGTGCCCGTTTGGCATTCGATCAGCGACCGCGATTTTTCATTGCAACATGAAAAGCCTGCTTAAATCCATCCCTGGAACGATTGTACTCCAGGACGACATCCTCATCATGGGTCGAGACACCGAGGAACACCTCCACAACCTGGAGGAGGTGCTACGCTGACTGGACCGGGTAGGCCTGCGACTCAAGTAGTCTTGGCTCCCG